>NW_027362764.1:569897382-571149525 GCF_046119375.1 Phyllobates terribilis
AGAGACTGTGGCCCTTGTCACCTAAGGAGGAAGGACCGTGCCAGCCAGAAGACACCCTTGAGGCCCATCGTCACCACGCAGCCTCTTGAGCTGGTAGCTCTAGACCACGTCAAGTTGGCTCCAAGCCGGACAGGGTACATCTACGCCCTGACAATCGTTGACCACTATTCCTGTTTTCTCGTGGTGGTCCCGGTAAAAGACTTGACAGCCCAAACAGCGGCCAGAGCCTTCCAACAATACTTCTGCCGTCCACACGGGTATCCGGAACAGGTCCTGACAGACCAGGGTCCAGCATTCGAGGCTGAAATCTTCCAAGAATTCTGCAACCTCTATGGCTGTAAGAAGATTCGGACAACGCCTTACCACCCACAAACCAACGGGATGTGTGAGAAAATGAACAATATAGTCATTGATCTCCTGAAGACGTTGCCCCTGGAGGAACGCAGCCTGTGGCCAGAAAAACCTACCGGACCTGATAGACTTATAGAATCATATCCCGGTGAATGCTACCAACTGCACCCCGGCTTACCTGATGCGAGCCAGACCAGGTAAGCTGCCCGTAGACCTGGAGATGGGAGTCCTAACACCTGAGGACACCTCCCCGGATGCGGACTGGGATACGGAAAGGCAACTGCAGTACAAGAAGGTACAGGAGAGTGTGGACAAGAGCCTGGCCCAGGTGAGAGAGAGGCAAGAAAAACTCTTCAACCAACACGCCCCTGCTGGTCCCCTGGAACCTGGTGAGCAGGTCCTGAAGTGGAAGAGAAGGCTACATAAGTTGGACGACCAGTGGGAAAGGGAACCCTACACCGTACTGCAGTCTGACCACGACAACCCGAAGGTGTGCGTGATCACCAAGGACGGAGGAGAAACCACTAGTACCGTCTCCAGAGACCACCTCAAAAGGTGCCCCGAGCAACTCCGTAGTGCAGAAGAGGATCAGAGTGACCTTGAACCCGCAGAGGACAAGGAAGAAATGATCAGCACCGTTCTCGGAGAGTTCCCTCAGTCCTGGACTCGAATAAATGATGCCATAGTGGTACATTTCCTGCAACCGGCACAGCAGCAACCAACACCAGAGCCGGAAGGTGAAGAGGAGCAAGCGGTTCCAGAGGCAGAAGAGCCTGTATCAGCAGCCCAGGAGAGTCAACCCTCTGCTGACAGTGAGCCTGCCATGCCTGCGGTATGCCAAAGAACCCGCAGACAGCTGCCTGCCCTACCAGTACACCCAGCTGGTAGCTGTACCCCTAACACTAGTGGGGAAAGCCAAGTCGGTCCACCACCAGACAGTGGGTTAAGGAGATCAACCAGGAGCACAAAGGGGCAGATACCCTCTCACTGGAGAATATAGAGTTCACTAAAATTGTAAATAACCCTGTTGCCAAATGTTGAAATGTTTGCCAAGTTACATGCATGTTTGGTAATTCTGCGTTTCAGTTCCTTACAGTTGCCGCACAGACTCGAAGGTTATGGACTTTTTATAACCGGAATCTTGTATGGACTGCGTTCGGAGCCTAACCAAGGAATGAACTAAGACTGTGAAGGACTTGGGGTAGGACAGACCCCCACCTGGTTAAGGCTCCCCGTTGTATTGGTGATATGGACACCCGGTCACAGACCACACTGTGACCTTAAGAACTCAAGCTGTGCGTCGTCTGTCTGTTAATGTTTTATAGTCATGCATATTGTCTTTGTTTACTGTTTTGTCCCGGAGTACTAAATTTTACTAGGGGGGAATGTGTCACCCTGGCCTGGATGCCACAAGTGTAATAAAGCTGTGTCTGAGAGCAAGGGGGAGGTTCTCTAGTCAGGGGAACATTAGCATGCAGTACCTCCTGTCTCAGGCCAGTAGGGCGAGCAGGCTGCCCCTATAAAAGCTGGTGCTGGGGGCAGGGTTAGAGAGAACTGGATGACCTGTCTCAGTACTGAGACGTGTCCCGGAGCAGAGCAGGGACAGAAAGTTGTATTGCACCTAAGAGGAAGTGTGGCAGGAGGAGAGCCACAAGCCAGAGACAAGAGGTGAAGTGAGCCTGTCTTGGCAGATAAAGGACTTAATTTACCAGACTTTGGTGTCTGAGGCTGGGAGGATTCCACATCCTACAGCAGATAACCAGTCCGCAGGGGACTGTATATTCCTTGGCCTAAGAAGCCTGGAGGCTCTGCCACGACAGAAGGGACCAGCACAGCCGTACCAGGCCGGGAGCAGAAAGGAACCCACGTTGCAGGCCATACAGGTGAGAATACACGGTGAGCTCGGACTGTGGGTTGTTACTAGAGATGAGCGTTGTTCTACTCGAACTGTTCGCCAATCTCAAATTCGAGCTGTTTTGGGCGGTGTTCGAGCCGTTCGGCGAACACGAACAATTTGAGAAAAATTCGGCTGTTCGAGGTTATGTTCGATAACTGTTCGTGCACCAAAATCATAACTGGATTTTTTTTCAGTAATGATAAAAATTAATGTTAATATGCAGTTTGAGTGTACAGCGGGGTGGGGGGAGGGGCAGGGGATGGATCTCTGCAGGAACAATGAAGATCTCCATTTTTTTTTCTCTTTCCCGCATTTGCAGTGGGGAGGTGCAATCTGTCAGCCTATCAGCAGCACACACACGGAGCGAAGTGCTTTTTTTCACACAAGCAAGGGCATGTGTCATTGGCAGTGTATGTCACATGTCCTTGCCCTATAAGACCAAGCCATTTTCCCCGTCGCCACCATTTTCTCACTGCTGCAGCTGCGTGTTAGACGGCACCGCTGTTGCTTGTTAATTTCAAGCCAATTTTCGCACAAATATACAGATAGCTTGGGAGTAGGGAATAGTTGTGATTGCAGTCCTTTTAAGGACTAGGTTACAGCATTTCCTACGACTTTTATCAGGGAGGTCTGTGCTCTTAAATAGATAGATTGTGGGAGTAAAGACTAATTGTAATTGGAGTCCTTTTCAGGACTAGGTTACATCAGTTCCTATCAGTTTTTTGCCAGGCAGGTCTGTGCCAGTGCTGTGCAAGTTTTTTTCACAGCATTTGGCTGAATCTAGCAAAGCTAATCCTTTTTGGCCTATTGCAGAGTGTGTTAGTCAGTGGAGTAGCCTATCTGTGTTGCAAGATATACCACCTGTGTATAGAATACCAATTTTTTTACTGCACCTAGTGAAGTAAAATCTTTTGGGCATAGCATCATTCTATTAGTCCATCTATACTGACCTCCATCAGGTTGCAAACTGAATATAATTTTTTTCTGCATCTAGCTCTGAAAAAATATTTGGCCTTCTAGCAGTGTGTCGGACTTTCTCTATTAGTCCATCTATACTGACCTCCATCAGGTTGCAAATTAAAAATAATTTTTATCTGCATCTACAGTACCTCTGAAAAAATATTTGGGCTTCTAGCTGTGTGTGGGACTTGTTGTATTAGTCCATCTATACTGACCTCCATCAGGTTGCAAACTGAATATATTTTTTTCTGCATCTACCTCTGAAAAAATATTGGGCTTCTAGCTGTGTGTGGGACTTGTTGTATTAGTCCATCTATACTGACCTCCATCAGGTTGCAAACTGAATATATTTTTTTCTGCATCTACCTCTGAAAAAATATTTGGGCTTCTAGCTGTGTGTGGGACTTGTTGTATTAGTCCATCTATACTGACCTCCATCAGGTTGCAAACTGAATATAATTTTTTTCTGCATCTAGCTCTGAAAAAATATTTGGCCTTCTAGCAGTGTGTGGGACTTTCTCTGTTAGTCCATCTATACTGACCTCCATCAGGTTGCAAACTGAATATAATTTTTTTCTGCATCTAGCTCTGAAAAAATATTTGGCCTTCTAGCAGTGTGTCGGACTTTCTCTATTAGTCCATCTATACTGACCTCCATCAGGTTGCAAATTAAAAATAATTTTTATCTGCATCTACAGTACCTCTGAAAAAATATTTGGGCTTCTAGCTGTGTGTGGGACTTGTTGTATTAGTCCATCTATACTGACCTCCATCAGGTTGCAAACTGAATATATTTTTTTCTGCATCTACCTCTGAAAAAATATTGGGCTTCTAGCTGTGTGTGGGACTTGTTGTATTAGTCCATCTATACTGACCTCCATCAGGTTGCAAACTGAATATATTTTTTTCTGCATCTACCTCTGAAAAAATATTGGGCTTCTAGCTGTGTGTGGGTCTTGTTCTATTAATCCATCTATACAGACCTCCATCAGGTTGCAAACTGAATATAATTTTTTTCTGCATCTAGCTCTGAAAAAATATTTGGCCTTCTAGCAGTGTGTGGGACTTGTTCTATTAGTCCACCTATACTGACCTCCATCAGGTTGCAAATTCAAAATAATTTTTTGTATGCATCTAGCTCTGAAAAAATATTTGGCCTTCTAGCAGTGTGTGGGACTTTCTCTGTTAGTCCATCTATACTGACCTCCATCAGTTTGCAAACTGAATATAATTTTTTTCTGCATCTAGCTCTGAAAAAATATTTGGCCTTCTAGCAGTGTGTCGGACTTTCTCTATTAGTCCATCTATACTGACCTCCATCAGGTTGCAAATTAAAAATAATTTTTATCTGCATCTACAGTACCTCTGAAAAAATATTTGGGCTTCTAGCTGTGTGTGGGACTTGTTGTATTAGTCCATCTATACTGACCTCCATCAGGTTGCAAACTGAATATATTTTTTTCTGCATCTACCTCTGAAAAAATATTGGGCTTCTAGCTGTGTGTGGGACTTGTTGTATTAGTCCATCTATACTGACCTCCATCAGGTTGCAAACTGAATATATTTTTTTCTGCATCTACCTCTGAAAAAATATTGGGCTTCTAGCTGTGTGTGGGACTTGTTGTATTAGTCCATCTATACTGACCTCCATCAGGTTGCAAACTGAATATATTTTTTTCTGCATCTACCTCTGAAAAAATATTGGGCTTCTAGCTGTGTGTGGGACTTGTTGTATTAGTCCATCTATACTGACCTCCATCAGGTTGCAAACTGAATATATTTTTTTCTGCATCTACCTCTGAAAAAATATTGGGCTTCTAGCTGTGTGTGGGACTTGTTGTATTAGTCCATCTATACTGACCTCCATCAGGTTGCAAATTAAAAATAATTTTTTTCTGCATCTAACCCAGCCAATAGTTTTGGCCTAATACCACAGTTTGGCCACTCAGCTCTGCTCGGTTACCATCCATTGTTTTTTTGTGCAAACAACTCCAGAGTTGTGAATTAGTTAACCACCAAAATGAGTGGAAAAAGGCCTGCTGCTGGTGGAAAGGGGAATAGGCGTGTTGGGAAGGGGAAAAAAGGTTGTGTCCGTGGGGTAGGTGTTAAAGCAACAGTAACATCTGCAGAAGAAAGACCATCTTCCAGCCAAACTAAAATGTCTACTTCTTTTAGCGGACAATGTGATAAGATCCCTTTCTTACGGCCACGCCAATCGCTACAAATTCCAGATGAGGCACAAAAACAGCAGGTGCTTCAACGGATATCAAGTGCTCCTTTAAGTGGGCTCTCCTCCACATCAACTTCAACATCACAAATATTCCTCAAAGGTGTCACCCCAATCGCACTTGCTTCCTCACAGCTCCCAAATCTCCAGCTGCCCGTCTGAGTATGAGGTAGAACAGATGGTTGAGTCTGCAGAGCTGTTTACTCATACTATAGTCTGGGAATCAGAGGTCGACTCCAGCGCTTCTGTGAATCCAGACGAGGAAATGATCTGCACTGATGCCCAGAATCTTTATGAGTCGGATCCAGGACCAGACGCAGAAGGTTCTGACCATAATGTAGACCCTCATTCCCAAACTGTAACTCCTGTTGGTGGAGACAATGAGGAAGACGATGATAAGACTCAAATACCTGATTGGAGCGACAACTTTAGTTTTTTGTCAGGGCAGGAACAGGTTGGCTCTGAGGACGATGGGTGTGATAACGCACAGGGTGATGATGATGAGGTTGGAGATCCCACTTACTGTCAACCCACAGTCAGCCAAGAGATGAGGTCAGCAGAGGAGGTGGAGGAAGATGCTAGTGACGACGAGGTCAGGTTGCGCCTTCCTGGACAGAGACGTAGTACTGGAAGCACGTCAACAACTGCATCCTCAAACACAACTCTGCCTCTCACCACAAGTCGTGGTGGCTCTTCAGGTCGCATGGGTGCTAAGCCTTGCATAGCCTGGGCATTTTTTCAGATCGATAAAGATGACCCAACTCGTCTTATCTGTAACATTTGTCAGCAAAAGCTAAGTAGAGGCCAAAAAATACATAGTTTGAGTACTTCATGCATGAACCGGCACATGGACATGAAGCATAAGTTGCAGTGGGAAGCTCAGTGTGCTACAATGCGGCCTAGCCGGCCGGGCCAACCACCGTCTGCCATATCTTGTGCATCCGCGGCCTCTTTATCCTCTGTGACTGGGGGGACAGCAGTCACACCTGTTTTGGGGCGCAGACCTGCCACCTCTTTACCCGCAAAAGCCAGCGTGATTGGCAGGTCATCATTTTCTTTGGAGGTGGGAACACCAGCTGGTGTTGAGCGCTGTCCGACATCGATAGCACCACCTTTGGATCAAGGCAACCTAACATGTCCGCCTGCATCTTCATCACAGACCGGCAGTTTGCCGGGGACACCCTTATCAACCCCGTCTAAGCACAATAGCCAGCCCTCGGTCCCTCAGATGTGGACAAGTAAAAGACCATTTCCTCCTAGCCATGAGAAAGCTAAGAGGTTGAATTTCACCATCTGCAAGCTCTTGGCTACAGAAATGCTGCCTTTCCGCCTGGTGGACACAGAGGATTTTCGAGACCTTATGTCCGTCGCAGTGCCCCAGTACCAGATGCCCAGTCGGCACTACTTCTCAAAGAAAGGTGTGCCTGCGCTCCACCAGCATGTCGCACACAACATCACCGCTTCTTTGAGAAACTCTGTGTGTGACAGGGTGCATTTCACCACAGACACTTGGACGAGTAGGCATGGACAGGGGCGTTACATGTCGCTGACTGGGCACTGGGTAACTATGGTGACAGCAGGACAAGGGGCTGCTGTCCAAGTCTTGCCGTCCCCACGAGTTGTGCGTCAATCCTCTTTATGTCAAAGTTCCTCCACTGCTTCTGCCTCCTCAACCTCCTCTCGGTCTTCCACCTGCACCCAAAGCCTGTCTGGTCATGCCACAAGCTTTCTAACTGCGCAGAAGGGATCCTGCACACCTCCTTACTACGCTGGCAGTAGGGCTCAACGTCATCAGGCGGTTTTTACATTGAAATGTCTGGGAAATGTGAGTCACACAGCTGAGGAGTTGTGGTCAGCTCTGGAGAACCAATTTCATGAATGGTTGTCTCCACTGGACCTGAAACCAGGGAAGGCCGTGTGCGACAATGCTGCAAACCTGGGTGCGGCCCTTCGCCGAGGCAATGTCACACACGTGCCTTGTATGGCTCACGTGTTGAACCTGGCTGTCCAGCAATTTTTAGCTCACTATCCCAGACTAGATGGCCTTCTGCAGAGGGCACGGTCGCTGTGTGCTCACTTTCGCCGTTCGCATCCCGCAGCTCAGCGACTTACATCTCTACAGAAGTCGTTGGGCCTGCCACTTCACCGGCTAAAATGCGATGTGCCTACCCGGTGGAATTCAACTCTGCACATGTTGCAGCGACTGTGGCAGCACCGACAAGCCCTGGTGCAATACGTTCTGACGTATAGCCTGGGCCAACGAGATTCAGAGGTGGGGCAAATCACGCTGGAGGAGTGGTCTCAGATCAGGGACCTATGCACCCTTCTGCACAGTTTTGAAATGGCGACGAAGATGTTTAGTGCTGACGATGCCATTATCAGCATGACTATTCCGGTGATTTACATGCTGGAGCACATGTTAAACAGAATTCGGAGTCAGGTGGTGGCACAAGAGGAGGTGGAGGAAGTAGAGGAGGAGTTGTATGCGGAAGGGCTAACATCTGCAAGGTCCAGACGGTCGGCAGCACCAAGGCGGCAGGCATGTGAGGGTGGGGGAGATGGTTTTACCAGGGCGCATGGTAGCAGCCAAACTAGTGAGGAAGGTGCAGGAGCCCAGGAAGAAGTGGAGGACGAACTGATGGAAGACTCATCAGATGAGGGAGACCTTGATCACATTTCTGTTGTGCGAGGTTGGGGGGAGAGGACAGAGGAAGGAAGCATGATTGTTACCTCGCCACCAACACAACAGGGACTTGGTGCTCCTGGATGCGCAACACACATGAGTGCCTTCTTGCTGCACTACCTGCAACATGACCCTCGAATTGTGAGAATTAGAAATAATCCTGACTACTGGGTTGCCACACTGTTAGATCCCCGGTACAAAAGTAAATTTGCAGAAATTATTCTTGCCATAGAAAGGGATGCACGCATGCAGGAGTATCAGCAGAGACTGTTGCAGAATCTTACATGTGCTTTTCCACAAAATACCAGTGGTGCACGTAGTGAATCTCACAGTTCCAACTTGCCAACCGTGGGACCGTCAAGTGTTCAGCACTCAAACCGTAACAGAACCACAGTATCTGCTGGTAACATCAATTTTGCGGAATCATTTCACCACTTTTTTAGCCCATCCTTTGCAAGGCCACAGGAGACAAGAAGTCTGACACATAGTCAACGCCTAGAGACGATGGTACAGGAGTATCTCCAAGTAAACATTGAAGCCACGACTGTGTCACTGGACCCTTGCTCTTTTTGGGCTTCCAATCTGGATAAATGGCCGGAGCTAGCCACTTACGCCTTGGAGATCTTGTCATGCCCCGCAGCCAGCGTTCTGTCTGAACGTGTGTTCAGCGCTGCTGGTGGTGTGCTGACAGATAAGCGCACACGGCTCTCCACTGATAATGTAGACAGACTCACGTTCATAAAGATGAACAAATCATGGATCCGAAACTACTTTTCTACCCCTGTGTCATCCTGGGGAGAGTAAAAGCTTGATGATTGGTTAAAATCACCCTACCAACCGTTTTAAGCTTTCAAATTACTAATCATGTTTATCTGTATCTTGACTGGAAAATAATTTGGGCTTTGTAGCAGTGTGCAGCACTGATCCTATTAGGCCATCTATACTAAAGCTTCACCAGATTTAAAATTAAAAATAATTTTTAGCTGCATCTAGCCCGGAAAATAATTTTGGGGCTCCGAGATGCGCAAGACACATAAGTGCCTTCTTGCTGCACTACCTGCAGCATGACCCTCATATTGTCAGAATTCGAAGTAATCATGACTACTGGGTTGCCACACTCTTAGATCCCCCAAACTTTTCGATCAACCTTTTCATTTTAATAAAGACCAAAAAAATGGTCATTTTTGAAATTATAAGCATTAGCAGGTTGTTAGAAACTGAAATCAAACAGTTTTCAACTCAAAACTTTATTCTAGGTGATGTTACATTTTCACATAGGACCCCTTGTTCGAAAGGAGCTTCTGAACTCTCTCGTCCATTGAATTTGTCAGGTTTTGGATGGTTTCTGCTTCAATTGTTTTGCATGAGGACAGAATACCCTCCCAGAGCTGTTGCTTAGATGTGAACTGCCTCCCGCCATCATAGACACTCCTTTTAATGATGCTCCAAAGGTTCTGAATGGGGTAGAGGTCAGGGGAGCATGGGGGTCACACCATAAGTTTGTCCCCTTTTATGCCCATATCAGCCAGAGATGCAGATGTTTTATGTGCAGCATGAGATGGTGCATTATCATGCAGAAAAATGATCTTGCTGTGAAATACACGGTTCTTCTTCTTGAACCATGGCAGGAAGTGCTGTTTGAGAAAATCCACATACATTATGGAGTTCATCTTTAGCGCCTTCAGGGATCCTAAAGGGGCCGACAATCTCTCTCCCCATGATTCCAGCCCAAAACATTACTCCACCTCCTCCTTGTTGGCGCTGTAGCCGTGTTTGCGTGGGGTGTCCATCAACCAGCCATCCTCCACTCCATCCATCTGGACCATCGAGCGCTGCACGGCACTCATCCGTGAACAAAACTGTTTTGAAATCAGTCTTCATGTAATGTTTGGCCCACTGGAGCCGTTTCTGCTTGTGTGAAGTGGATAGAGGAGGTCGACAGGATGGCGTATGCACAGCGGCAAACCTCTGAAGGACCCTGCATCTTGTTGTTCGGGGGACGTTGGAGGTACAAGCAGCTTCAAAAACTTGTCTGCTGCTATGACAAGGCTTTTTTGCCGCTGCTCTTTCAACCTGACGTAATTGCCTGTAGGAAAGAGTCCTCAATTTGCCCTTATCAGCACGCACACGTGTGTACTGTGAATCAGCTACATACTTCTTGATTGCCAAGACACTTCATCCTGATCATCGCACAATGTTGATTGTAGTCATGCCTTGACCTAAACACTCCACAATTTGTTGCTTCTCAGCAGCCGACACATCCTTTTTCTTTCCCATTTTGGCAGAAAATGTAGGCTGCTTAATAATGTGAGAGAGCCTTCTTAAGTAGTCTTGCCTTTCATTGGACACACCTGCCAAACTAATTAGCACAGGTGTCTGCAATTGCTTACAGTGATATAAAGAGCCCTGACACACATCACCATCAATGAGTTTAACTGACAAACAAACAAATTCTTCCCTTATCACTCCTAAACACTTTTTGCATAATAATTTGGAACGCAGTGTACATGTGCTTTTCCACAAAACACCAGCGGTTCACGTAGTGAATCTTACAGTTCTAACTTGCCAACCGTGGTCTGTATGGAGTTGTTCAATAAAGGGCCCAAAATTAAGATAACATAGATGGGAGAGGTCTCTATGAATAGGAATTCCTAAGTATTTGATACCCTGTGAGGGCCAGGCAAAGGGAAAGTTGGACTGGATGGAATCCTATATGGATTTGGGGAGGGAGACATCGAGGGCCTCAGACTTCGCTGCATTGATTTTAAAATTTGACCATGTAACAAAGTGATCTATTTCAGCCATAACAGCATGGATGGATATATGTGATTGAGTGTTATATACTAGGACATCATCAGCAAATAGAGAGCACTTGTACTCGGTGCCTTCCACCTCAATCCACCTAATATTGGGGTTATGGCGAATTGATGAGAGCAGGTGCTCCGTCACTAGGATGTATAAGAGAGGGGACAGAGGACATCCCTGCCTTGTCCCATTGGTGATTGTGAAAGGTGATGAAAATGTTCTGACGCACCCCCTGGGCCTTGGGACATCCGGAGCCGGACCCTTTTTGGTGGATGCTGGTGGTTGTAGTCTTCGTGGCGGCGACCCGGTTCCGTGGCTCAGGGCGGTCAAACCAGTGGCGGAACTATTTATGTGGTTTTGATGTTTAAATGTACGACTACGCCACCCGTGGATTGCGGTCAGAGTGAACCGCCGCTACAGGGCAGACCGCTGAGGCTGGTGTTGTGGGTGCAGCAGAGCGTAGCATAACTCCCCACGGGAGGAGTATAGCCTCAGGGCAGTGTATGCGGAGGATGGGGGTGATGGTGCAGGGCAGCAGCAGTAACGACACGGAGTCAGTGATGCAGTTCAGGGCCTTTACTCACAGTTCTTATTATCCAGACCACGTCTGCAGGTAACGGCTGCCCACGTCGTACTGTGCTCACCAGGTGAGGGGCTCAGACAACTCCCAGATAACTTTGGAGCACTTCACAGGACCCCCTTTGTGTGTCCTTTGTCTGGCCTTTCTTACCAACACTTCTGTCCGGCTGCCTCGGGCCTCCTCTTGGTAAACTTGGCGCCAGTTTCCCTGACCCTATGTGGTGCCTTCCTAGCGGGTGTAGCGAGGGGCTGCGCCACATAAAATGTCAGAGCCTCCGGTTTCTAGCTGAGGGTCGTTTCCTGCCTCCACTAGTTCGGGGACCGGTCTCCCCCTTTGGCCTGACCCCTCCACGCAGGTGGATTCGGGCGTGCGGTGGCGACTCGCCCGTCCGCACCCCTGGGATCCCTTCATTCCTCGTTCCTGGAGCCTTCTCCGCTCCTCTTCCTTCCTTCTCCCTCTTCCAGGCCTGGGCCTCTGTTACTAGGCCCGCCTCCGGAGCAGAGCTCATGCAGAGCTCCTGCTCCCTGCCACTTCTGCTCAGACTTCTCTGCACTGAACTAAGATGGTGCCCACCTTTTATACTCCCTTCTCAATGCACCCAGGAACTGCTTCCTCCCTGCTCCTGCACTACAGGGTTCCCCTTCCTCAGTGTTCCCTCCCCCCACTCCAGCCAGGGACAGGGACTGTCGTGCCCATCTCAGGGGCATATTGGTCGCCCTGCCCTACGGCAATGTGGTGTAATGCATGCAGGTGTCGGGTCCTGATCCACACTCCATCCTTACCTGAGAGTGAGATATCACACCTCTGGGTGAGGTGCAATACGTCTGTAGCAACCAAGCCCTCAGGGTGCTACAGTTCCATTTATCTTCAGCCTAGGTGACGTATTGTGATACAAGGCCGTGATTTTGGCTATAAAAGGGTCCCCTAGACCCCTACCCCAAGCTTTTTAAGAGAATCATATATGGCGTGCCAGGAGACTCTATGGAATGCTTTCTCAGCATCCAACGAGAGTATCTAATTACAAATTTTTAACTGCATCTAGCCCAGGAAATACTTTGTGACTAGTAGCAGTGTCTGCTAGTCAGCGGATTATCCCGGCTGTTAAGCAAGCTACACCACCTGTAGTTTAGACACTTAATTTTTTCAAAGGAAATGCTTCGGGACCATGGGATACTTAGTGAAGAGCATCAGGAGGCACCCCAAGGCATAGGGGCTGGGACTGGCAGTAGGATGCCTTGCGGTGGACAGCCGAGCTCGATCCTTATAAAAGCTTTTTAACTGCAGCAGCTTTAGTGGACGCTACTGGAGCTGGAATTACGCGGCTGCTGGCATGAGACTTGCCCTCCAATAGATCCTTGTAAATGGATTTAAAGTGTATTCATTCAAATTAGAGAGACAATTTAAATTAAAAAGCTTAGAGCTGCCTCCACCACAGGGGGGCTCGCTCGACCCACCAGCGGACAGGCACCAGTATTGGGAGAGGGGGGCTGGCCATCAGGGTTCACCGCGGCTCTGGCACAAACCCGGCGACACGGAGGTGGCACGGGCAGGAGCGGACTGGCCGTGTCGGCTTCTCACTTTTTGGATTTTAGAAGGGCATGACATGCCTATATCTGTGTCTCCCCCTCCTTTTACTCCTCCACCTCTTTTATTTTCGCATGACTATATGTACTTGTCACTTTTCCATGTGTTAGTTATGTCTTCTGAGCAGTTTGTCAGCTTTTGGACACCTTTGAAGGTGTTTTCTATGTGTTTCTATGTGTTTTTGTTTGCCTGCCATTGGTTTTAACGGTGTTCGAAGGTGTTCGACGAACAGTTCGACGAACAGTTCGGCGAACACACGGGTGTTCGACGAACCGAACCGAACTCGAACACTACGGGGGTGGCTCAACACTAGTTGTTACCCTATCAGGAGGAGATAGCCAGAAGGAGCGCAGAAAGCACGGTAGGCTTACACCCTCATCCTGACCAGGGCCAATCTCCCAATTGCTCTCAGACATCCAGGTCCCCTCCTAGCCGGGACTGTTCATGGGTCAGTTTACCTGTTTTAGTAAAGACCCTGGACAGCAACCTGTTGTCTGTGTGCTCCTTCGCGCCTCCAGCACTACCGGTACTGGGACTCTCACCACCATCACTCCCACCATCCATTATACTGCCCTGGGGCCGCACTCTTCCCGTGGAGAGCCACACTACCCTAGCTGCACACCTCATCAGCCCCAGCGGTCTGCATGCAGCGGCGGTTCCTAATAACCGCAATCCACGGGTGGCGTAATCGGACATAATCATCAGCGCATAACGGACTACCACTGGCCTGACCACCCTGAGCCACGGAACCGGGTTGCCACTACTACTCCTACCGTTTCCCTATTGCCCGGATCCGAGTGCCCCACGGCCCAGGGGGCGAGTCAATAACACCTCTGCAATCTTCCTCCCTCCTGCAGCTTACTCATGTAGCACGTATCAGATCCAAACACTCTGTCCACCATCACTTTGGCAAACCAGGCATCAGCAGATTACCACCAGTGGTGCTAACTCCTCACTCCTTGTCAGTAGCTAATCATTGACTGTCTGTTGAATGCACTCATTACTCATAGAAATAAGCCTACCTGCTATCCTTTGTACTGGCAATCCTTGCCCTCTCTCCAGGGTTGGACTCAGACAAAATAGGGTCCCTGTGCAAGAACAGTATATGGGCCCTTTGCAGTCCAATTCCTCATCATAATGCACAATTCCACTTGTTTTGGATGTGGAGGTGGCTTCCTTACCTGATAGATCAATGTCAGGCTGCACCGGTTGCACCAATGGTATGTCCGCCCCTGCCTTTTTACATAATGGCAGTACTCTCTTCCAGATGTGTTAGTCTGCTCCACCTGGAACAAAATACAATAGAAGTACAAGATGGAGAATTCATCTCTGCATCCCTGTGGACCGTACCATAATCCTGCATAGGTATCTAATTTCTTATTTAACAAAAAATTCTGGACAATTGTTTAGGCTGTGTTCACAAATTGCTTTTTTGCTTCTTTTTTTTATGCAGCTAAACCTTGATCTCTTGTCAGTAAAGAAATCTGCAGACAAAAAGCAGGTTTTCCTGAATTTTTTCTGCTTTTCTTTCAGCTTTTTTTCTGCTGTGTTTTTCAGGACCCCAAAGTTCAACTTTGCTTCCACCATACAAGAATGAACAATGCAAGGTGTTAGAACAATAATGCAAGACATGTGTGAAACCATAAAGCATTTTTGGGGAAAAAAGGGAAATTTGATCAAATTATTTAGTGGAAAAGGATTTTTATGTCTGCAAAAATAGAGACTATTCTGAACAAAAAAGTTCATATTCTGAAATAATACACAATTGAAAATGTAAAAACAGCAGGGGGAGTTGAATTGGGAATAGATTACCTAACATATTGGCAGTGCATTGAGATGGCAGGTATTGTTTAATTTCACACATTGGCTGAGAGTCTTTTACTTTCACACCTATCACTAATTTAATTAAACTATATTAATCCAAACTGCCATTCTCAGGTGAGGACACCAAGGCATTATGATTTAACCCCTTTACCCCGAAGGTGGTTTGCACGTAATGACCAGGCCAAATTTTACAATTCTGACCACTGCCATTTTATGAGGTAAGAATTCTGGAACGCTTCAACGGACCCTCCTGATTCTGAGATTGTTTTTTCGTGACATATTGTACTTCATGATAGTGGTAAAATTTATTCAATATCACTTGCGTTTATTTGTGAAAAAAATGGAAATTTGGCGAAAATGTTGAAAATTTCACAATTTTCAAACTTTGAATTTTCATGCCCTTAGATCAAAGAGATATGTCACACAAAATAGTTAATAAATAACATTTCCAACATATCTACTTTACATTAGCACAATTTTGGAGCCAATTTTTTTTTTTGTTAGGGAGTTATAAGGGTTAAAATTGACCATCGATTTCTCATTTTTACAACAAAATTAACAAAACAATTTTTTTTAGGGTCCACATCACATTTGAAGGCACTTTGAGGGGTCTTTATGTCAGAAAATACCCAAAAGTGACACCATTCTAAAAACTGCACCCCTCAAGGTGCTCAAAACCATATTCAAGAAGTGTATTAACCCTTCACGTGCTTCACAGCAATTAATTGAACATGAAAGGAAAAAAATAAACATTTAACTTTTTCTCACTAAAATTTTACTTTAGACCCCATTTTTTTATTTTCACGAAGGTAACAGGGGAAATTGGACCCCAAAGGTTGTTGCGCAATTTCTCTTGAGTATGCTGATAACGCATATGTGGGGGAAAGCCATTGTCTGGGCGCACGGCAGGGCTCGGAAGGGAAGGAACGCCATTTGACGTTTTCAATGCAAAACTCGCTGGAATTGACAGCAGACCCCATGTCGCGTTTGGAGAGCTTCTGATGTGCCTAAACAGTGGAAACCCCTGACAAGTTACCCCATTTTGGAAACTAGACCCCTTAAGGAACTTATTTAGATGTGTGGTGAGCACTTTGAACCCCAAGTGTTTCAAAAAAGTTTATGACGTAGAGCCGTGAAAAAAATCATTTTTTTCCCCAAAAGTTGTTGTGCAATTTCTCCTGAGTACGCTGATACCCCATATGTGGGGGAAAGCCATTGTTTTTGAGCATGGCAAGGCTCAGAAGGGAAGGAGTGACGCTTTGGAATGCTGACTTTGATGGAATGGTCTGCGGGCGTCATGTCATGTTTTCAGAGCCCTTGATGTGCCTAAACAATGGAAATGCCCAACAATTGCCCCCTTTTTGGAAACTAGACCCCCAATGAATTTATCTAGATTTGTGTTGAGCACCTTGAACCCCAGGTGCTTTACAGAAAATTATAACATTGACTTGTGAAAATGAAAAAAAAAAAAACCTTTCCTCCACAAAAATGTTAAAAAAAAATATGTTCACAAGAGTAACAGGAGAAAGTGGACCTCAAAATACGTTGTGGAATTTCTCCTGAGTACGCTGATACACATGTGTTGGAGAAAACTACTGTTTGGGCGCATGTCAGGGCTCGGAAGGCAAGGAGTGACGCTTTGGAATGCAGGCTTTGATGGAATTGTCTGTGGGCGTCAGGTCACCTTTTAAGAGCTCCTGATGTGCCTAAACTGTGGAAATGCCCAATAAGTGCCCCCTTTTTGGAACTGATACCTGATTTTTGAATTCTATAATGTAGTGTCATACGTCAGTCATGTAGGACAACCTAACGAACACTACACAACTGACGTAGGACAACCTTACAAACACTACGTCAGTTATGGAGTGTTCGTCAAGTTGTCATATGTCAGAAATTAATTTAGTAGTCCATGGAAGTATGGTACATTTTGAAGCATTCTTTGATGCACAGGCCAGGTTTGTCAGGGCAGGTGTCACATTGATAAATGGGGTCCTTGTGTATTCCCCTTTTATAACACACTCAGCACTTCTTTTGTGACTTTCCTTTTTTTCCGCTGTGAGGGATGTGCCCCGGGAAATGCTGGCCTGGTACAATTCGAGGTTCTTCAGTTCCGGAAGTACTGGGGCCCGCTCCGTCACCACTGACAAATATCAGGGCCTTGATCACTACCTCCTGGAACTGAAGGTACGACGTATAAGTTTAGCCTGCACATCGTGATAGAAGGAAAAGAATTGTGCATATGCTGGAGGAGTGTTTGCAGGTGCAACCTCTGGCCACAAGGTGGCAACATCATCCTGTGTAATCACTTCTGTAACAGGCTCTATATCAATAATCACCGAACAGCCAGAGCCTGCCAGCTCACTACACGCCCCCCCACTCAAAGGTTGGCAGTCCCTGTCAACGACCGGCTCCAGGGCGGCGATGGCTGTGGATGTGACAGGGGGCGGCTGGGAAGAGGGCCACACATATTGGTCTCTGTAGGACTGTCCTGGAGGCACCCCTGCAGTGGTCCTCGTTGTCCGCCTAACGGGTTGGATCCCCTCTCTCCTATCAGTCACCCCACTCTCTTTCCCAGTCGACATGTCAGTAGAGGAGGTAATCGGTTCAAGTGCGTCAGTCGGACGGACAGGGGTAGGCATGCATTCAGTCTCTACATCCCCGGGGTCAGTGTCTCCGACAGTATTAGTGATATCCATCTCTCTAGGTATCACAGTAGGGGAGTCAGGCTGGGAACGGCAGGGGCGCAACATATTACGGTGCAAAGTTCGGATGCTGCCGCTGTCTTCGCCCTGCACTCGATAGACGGGGCCACCGGGGTACGGCTGTCCAATTACTCGATAGACTTCGGTCTCCCACTTGGGCCGGAGTTTCCCTTGCGGCTTCTTTATTCGGACTAGGACCAGTTGACCTACATTCAGTGGGTCTTCTTGTACCGGAAGTGGGTCAGCGTGCACTTGATCCTGAATTTGTCGGCCTACTAGCCGGTAGACAGTCTCCATTCTCTGGCGGTGTGTTTGTAGCCAGGAAGGATAGGTACCACAGGTATCTTCTTCGGAGCTAGACAGTTGCAACTCATGGATGTCTTTGCCTGGACGGCCAAAGAGAAGGGTGTATGGGGTGTATCCGGTGACGGAATGGACCTGATTATTATAGGCCCACAGCAGTTCCGGGAGGAATCGAGGCCAGTCGGGCTTTTTGTCTTCAGCCAAAGTCCGGATCAGTTGTAAGAGGGTCCGGTTAAAGCGTTCACACGCGCCATTCCCTTGTGGATGGTAAGGGGTGGTCCTGGACTTCTTGATTCCATACATCCGTTGGAGTTCTTCAATGACTCGCCCTTCGAAACAAGCCCCCTGATCAGAGTGTAGCCGCTCCGGACACCCGTAGACCCGAACGAATTGCTGACAGATGGCCTGTGCAGCTGATTCAGCAGTCTGATCCTTGGTAGCAACAGCGACAGCGAATTTCGTGAAGTGGTCCACCATCACCAGACAGTACTGGTAGCCACTATTCGCCGTTCCGATCAATAGATAGTCCACCATCAACAGCTCGAGGGGCCTCGACGTCTTAATAGTCTGGACGGGGGCACGCTGCTCCGCGGACTTGTGGAATTCACAGGTACGGCATGCTTGACAGACGTTTTCAACCAACTTACGGAGCCCCGGACAAAAAATGAACTGCTGGGTCCACCGGAGGGTCTTGTCTATGCCGAAGTGGCCGTTCCTTCTGTGAGCTTCGCCCACCATCTCATGGGCCAACTGCACCGGGACGACAATCTGCAAACACTCCTCCAGCATATGGGATAAAAGGGCCCTGCGACACAGGACTCCATCTTTCACGATCAGCCGATCCCACTGGGCAAGCAGAGCCAAGGCTCCGGTCGATAGTCGGGCTCTCACTTCGGAGGGCGGTTTCTCTTGTTTATTCACATACTGTTTCAGTAAGACGTGCTCGGGATCTCGATCTTGAAGCTTGGCCCATTCTTGCTGGGACAGGGGAGATCCCACTACGGCTTCAATCCCTCCTACCGCATACTGGCGGCTATCTTCTATTTGCTTTGCGAGCCGGGCAAAGTCAGGCATCTCATCTTCCTCCAACTCTTCATCCCGGTCCCCCACTGGCGGGGATGATGTCACTCTAGACAGGCTGTCAGCATTCTGATTCTCATTCCCTGCTCTGTATTTAATTTTGTACTGGAATCTAGAGAGCCTGGCCATCCAGTGCTGTTCCATTGCCCCTAGTTTGGCATTCTCTAGGTGGTCAAGAGGATTGTTGTCCGTCATGACCAGCACTTCCGCTCCTGTCAGATAGCCAGCAAATTTCTCCGTCATAGCCCAAGTCAGAGCCAGGAGTTCCAAGCGGAAGGAGCTGTAGTTGACGGGATTCTTTTCGGTGTCACGGAGAGACCTACTGGCATAGGCTATCACGCGTTCTTTATTATCTTGAACTTGAGAGAGGACCGCCCCTAGACCTTGAAGGCTGGCGTCGGTGTGCAACTGAAACGGTAATGTGTAGTCTGCATATGCCAGAACAGGGGGTGATGTTAGAGCAGCCTTAAGTGCCTGAAAGGATTTTTCTCGGTCAGGCCCCCAACTGATGCGTCGTCCTCTGGGGCTGTTCGCAGTCCCTCGGAGAACCTCATGCAGTGGTTCAGCAAGCCGAGCAAAGTCCTTGACAAACCGACGGTAGTAGCCTGCTAGCCCCAGAAAAGCCCGGACTTCTTTGACGGTAGTTGGCTGCGGCCACTCTTGAACGGCTGCTATCTTCTCCGGAGAGGGCTGGACGCCTTCGGCCGAGATCCGGTGGCCCAAGTAGTCGATTTCCTGCTGGAACAGACGGCACTTGCTGGGCTTCAACTTCAAGCCGTGTCTCCTCAAGCGCTGGAACACTTGGCCAAGCTTGTGAAGATGATCCTCAAAGGTGGCGGAGTATACCACGATGTCGTCAAGGTATATCAGCGTAAACTCAAAGTTGAAGTCCCCCAGACAGCGTTCCATTAGTCTCTGAAAGGTCCCCGGTGCGTTATTCAAGCCGAATGGCATCCGGTCGAACTCATACAGGCCCATGGGAAGGATGAAGGCAGTCTTTTCCCTGTACTTCTCACTCATTGGAACCTGCCAATATCCACTGGCCAGGTCTAGGGACGAAAAATATTTGGCCTTCTTCAGGGCGGTCAGTGACTCTTCGATCCGAGGAAGTGGATATGAGTCCCAGATAGTGCAAGCGTTCAGCCTACGGTAGTCCACGCAAAACCTTAGGGAACCATCTTTCTTCTTGACTATCACCACGGGTGCAGCCCACGGGCTCTGGCTTTCACGTACCACTCCGGCGCGTAGCATGGATTCTAACAGGCTTTTCACCTCCTGGTATTGCTGAGGTGGTATCTGCCGGTACCTCTCGCGGATAGGGGAGGTATCGCCCGTGGGTATCTCGTGCTGGATACTGGTGGTACACCCAAAGTCTGTGTCATGCTTTGCAAAGGAGTCTTGGTGTTCCCGCAGGAGTTCCTCCACTTGAGACACTTCAATGGGATTCACTTCCGTGGGTAGAGCATATACCCGGGCAAGTTGAGTGCCGGCTTCAAGGGCTAGGCCTACGTCTGCGGTGTTGTTTAGCCTGACAGGGACTCTCCCGTTCCTCACGACGGCTAGAGTGCGAGCAACTAGTGGGTTTAGCTTACCCCCACTTGGGGTCCTCGGCTCGATCAACACTACAAGCCCCTTAAGTTGTCGGTGGGTGTTAAGGGGTAAGGAAATGACTGTCTCTTTTTCAGCGGGCAAAGTAATCCGGGTACGGCGTGGCACCGTAATGGCGGCTAGGGGTAGTTGTTCCTCTGCCATCTGTTGAAGTCCAACGGTCCGGATTACGCGCTGGAACGCCAGACGAGTCGGCTTATGTTTGGTGACTTTCTGCCAGTATTTGGGTCCTTTTCTTGTCAACAGCATAAGATCCAGGTCTTTCAAGATGTTCATTCCAGCTATCACTGGGGTCTCGGAGCCGAAACCTTCCTTGACGATGACGATCCCTCGTTTCCCTAAGTCCTGTCCGCAGGCCTTTGTGTCCATCCAAGCAACTCCGGTCACTGGAATGGGTAAATTATTAGCCGCAATAATCTTAATGGTGGTGTCTGGGTCACGAGCAGTTCTTGGTTTGAGGTAATTTTCGTAAAACTGTTCAGAGATCGTGGTCACTTGTGACCCGGTGTCCATCAGTCCCTGTACGGCAATTCCTTCCAGGATAACTTCAAGTGTCGGGCTATTCGCGGCAAGAGCACTCCGCCATCGGCTCTGTTTTTCCACACCCCTCTCCTTGGCCTCCCCTGCTGCGCGAGCCTCAGCTGCAGGGGTGTCTAGTTTAACGGCGGCCATTGTGGTGAGGCCCGGCATGGTAGCTCTGCTTGTAGATATGGCTGGGGTTCAATTCGCTGGTCTGATCGAAATTCCCTTCGCTGGGGTGACTGAGGGTTTGTTCGTTGGTGCGACGGAGGTTGTTGCGGAGGGAAGTGTTGAGGACAACGATTTGCCCTATGGCGAGGATCACCGCATGACCAACACTGTCCCACGGGACGACTAGGCTGTCTTCGCTGGTCTCCTTGTCGGTCTAATGTTAACTGTAATATCTGTTTCTGTAAGTCTGCTACCATCTGTTTCAGGTCTTCCGTGTCACTGTTCGGATTTTTAATGTCAGATATGGATCTGCACGCAGCACCTTGAATCCCCACATCCATGACGGGTTCCCTTGAACGTTCTATGGCTTCCTGTTTGACTTCAGCAAAAGTAAGAGCCGGCATCATCCGGATCAAGTTCTGTAACGTGCGGTTAAGATACTGGTCTCTCAGTCCTATTACAAATTGGTCTCTCAGTACCAGGTCACGAGAAGCCATACCAGCTAGTTGTTCCCCTTTTCCACAGGTTTGTTCAAGGAGTACCTGAAGGGCGTTCGCATATTGGGGAATATCCTCCCATTCAAGCTGCATCCGTCTAAAGAACATGTGTCGCAGTGTTCCCTGGTATGTGGTCGGCCCATAGGTGTTCTCCAGCACCCGCACCAAATCATCAACTGTACGCTGGCCCCTGACCGTCTCCAGTCTGACTGTCGTCCATGCCTCCCCCTCTAGCGTCAGTACCGCCATTTCTGCCAAGGTCTTAGGGTCAATATTATACATTTCCCCCAGTATCCGTACTTGTTCCGCCCACTCTGGTACAGGGTAGTTTCGTCCGCCAAATTTCCTGACCTGATTCACAATAGACACCGGCGGGGGTTTCTGACTGTACACATGGCCTGGGTGGGAATCTTGTTGGTCACAGATCCTGCCGACTACGCCAGATTAAGTGACCGCGGGCAAGGCCGCGCATTGGTATCTATGATCTGGCCAAGCAAGATCCCCACACACAGACTCCATCTTGATAACAGTATCTTTACTCGTATACATTTTTAACACAGCAAAGAAAAAAAAACAATAAATGACAACCGTAAATATGCACAGTAATAACGTGTAGTGATAAGCTGACCCTCACTGTCCCTACTCACACGTTACCAGTCCTTTACTCCAGAAGGATGTGTCCCCCGTCGCAGGCCTGTCTGTCTTTGCAGGAGGGCGTCCCAGCCGGAGAAAAAAACAGGAACAACACATTACGCTGAAAGGAGGGAATACTTCGGCCTCTCGCCAGAGGACCCGCTTACAGTCTCTCTGATCCGGATAGCAGCTTTGGTGGATCCCTTATGTAGTCCACACTCCAGTAGCAGGGAGTGTAATAGCTGTATCCCTCAGCAGTGAAGAAGCTGGGGAAGGCCCCGAGGATATGGTGTCAGGTAAAAGAAATCCCGTTGAGAGTCTCTCCTGCGCCACGCACGAGGGCCTGCACACAGTCCTGGCTCTTTTCACAGCCCACAGCAAACTCCTCGCGCGCTTTTTTTCCTGCTTCCTACTTAGGTCACGTGACTCTCTAGGGCCGGACACAGGAGGCTCAGTCTTTTGCTCTGTCATCACACCCTGCGCAGGTGCAACCTCTGGCCACAAGGTGGCAACATCATCCTGTGTAATCACTTCTGTAACAGGCTCTATATCAATAATCACCGAACAGCCAGAGCCTGCCAGCTCACTACACTGGTACTGTAAAAATCAGCTTTTAATTTGCATAAAAAATACGCACCAAAAATGCAATTTGTGAAAATAGCCTTATGGTTTTATGCATAGGTAGATTGATGAGCATGGTAGCATGGTAGCACGGAGCAGATGCAGGAAAAGGCATAGAGTTGATATAGCATTATTGGGCAGGAAGGGGTTAATAATATTTTGCTCAAGGAAAGGAAGGCCTGGATGGATGGAGGCTAGAGTCTGTGGGTCAGTTAGTAAAGCAGAATATATATGTATTTGGGGAAAGATGTTCGAGTTTCCAGTGGAAAAGAAAAGTATGTCCCAGCTGTCCAGAGCTTAAGTTATCTGAGGGGTTACATGGGTGGGGAGCCGTTGGGAAGTCCTTGGTTAGTTATTTAGTTATATTGTGGAAAAAAAGTAATGAAATGAAAAAGATATAAAAATTAATATATAAATGACAAGTGGCGTGTGGATACATGTTATGCCTACAGGGGATCTTAAACCTATCTTTTCATTAATTCAATCATTACATCATTCAATAAAGCTATGATCAAACACCTCTCCAATAAAGAAACTGTGTGTATTGTTGTTATTATAAGGGGAGGTGTGTGGTGAGGTGGGTTTTATTAACCCCTTAAATATCTGCCCTTATAATGTATTGAGCATTCTCCACCATTGTGACACTTTATCTGATCATCTAATGTCCTTCCCTGCATCCTCTGCTGGTCCTCACTGATGATGTCATAGAGAGATGATGTCACAATCACTTAGAACTTTCAGCTCTATACATTCCAATCACTTGTGCAGTTGATGTTATTGTGGTAAAGCATGAAGATGTGAAGAGATGACACAGCCCAAGTAATTACTATAAATAATTATAATTATCAGAATACATGCTAATTCTAAGCCAGCAAGTTAAACTAATGTAACTAAGGACTCGTATATCTAAAGAAAAATGTCCTTGGGTCAGATTGCATCCAAATATCATAATTCCGTCAGTCTGTGCATCCTTGTGGAGCAGGGATCTTCTGCGCAGGCGCCGGTGAGTCACTCTGCCTTCCCGGAGCCTGCGCACAATATCCCTGCTCCACAAGGATACACAGACTGCCGGAATTACTGCGCCTTACTTACAAGGTAAATTGCGCAGGCGCAGGATTCGGCATGGGAACTGCACGTCACAAGGCCCTGTGACGTGCAGGGGAGGGGGGGGGATATTGAAATTAATTAAGTAGGCGAGGATTTCTTGGCGTCCCCGGACACCAAGCATAGGTAAAATGCTTTTATAAAAAGCATTTTCAAAGCAATCAGATCTCTAATATGGGCCACACAGGTAAGCATAGATTCACATTTCTATCACCTATATGTCCATATTAGAGGTCTGATAAGTGCCAGGGGGGTGACAGATTACCTTTAAACTAATGTAATGAAGGACTTGTATATCTAAAGAAAAAAGTCCTTGGGTCAAATTGCATCCAAATATCATCATTCACTTTTTACCATAGGATAGATAGTTACATACATAGTTTATAAGGCCGAAAAAAGACAAGCGTCCATCCAGTTCAGCCTATTTCTTGTGCACTGCAGCTATTCCGCAGCGTTGATCCAGGGGAAGGCAAAAAAAAAAAAACATGCGGTATAGGCCAATTTACATCATTGAGGAAAAATTCACTTCCCGACACCAATCTGGCAGTCAGATTAAATCCCTGGATTAATTAACTATCACTAAGCATAAGATGTAATTTTATTGTTCTCAAGAAAGGCGTCCAGGCCTCTCTTGAACTCATTAAGTGAGTTGGACATCACCACTTCCTCTCCCAGAGAGTTCCAGAGTCTCACAGCTCTGACCGTAAAGAATCCCCTTCTATGCTGGTGCAGGAACCTCCTTTCCTCCAGACGCATAGTGTGCCCCCTCGTCTTTGTCACCATCCTTGGTATAAACAGGTCATGGGAGAGATCTCTGTACTGCCCCCTCATGTATTTATACATGTTTATGAGGTCTCCCCTAAGCCTTCTCTTTTCCAACGTAAATAGGCCTAATTTTGACAACCTCTCTGGGTATTCTAGTCCCTCCATTCCCTTTATTACCTTAGTCGCCCTCCTTTGTACCCTCTCTAGCTCCAATATGTCTTTCCTGAGCACCGGAGCCCAGAACTGTGCACAATATTCTAAGTGCGGCCTTACCAGCGCTTTATACAGCGGAAGAACAATGTTCTTATCATATGCCCCTATTCCTCTTCTGATGCATGCCATGACTCTATTTACCTACGCAGCTGCTGCCTGACACTGGGCACTCCAATTTAATTTGCTATTAACCAAGACGCCCAGGTCCTTCTCCATGTCAGATTTCCCCAACGGTTTCCCATTTAATATGTATGGGTGACTGCTGTTTTTCTTTCCCATGTGCATGACCTTACATTTATCGGCATTGAACCCCATTTGCCATTTTTTGGCCCAACTCCCCAATTTATCTAAATCCTTCTGTAGCTGTGCCCTATCCTCATCTGTATTAACTACTTTACAAAGTTTAGTATCATCTGCAAATATTGCTATTTTACTATGCAACCCTTCCACTAGATCATTAATAAATATATTAAATAATATAGGGCCCAAGACAGACCCTTGAGGCACCCCGCTAGTAACCCTGACACACCCTGAGCTTACTCCATTGATAACCACCCTCTGCTTTCTATCACTCAGCCAGCTATTTACCCACTTGCACACATTATCCCCCAGACCAAGCATTCTCATTTTATATACCAACCTTTTGTGTGGCACGGTATCAAACGCTTTGGAGAAGTCAAGGTATACAACATCCACTGACTCTCCGCTGTCCAGCTGTGAGCTCACCTCCTCGTAGAAGGCGATCAGGTTTGTTTGGCAGGAGCGATCCCTCATGAATCCATGTTGACATGGAGTTAGACAGTTATTATCATTAAGAAATTCTACAATAGCATCTCTAAGAAATCCTTCAAACAATTTACTCACAACAGACGTTAAGCTTACTGGTCTATAGTTCCCAGGGTCACTTTTACACCCCTTTTTGAATATTGGTACCACATTTGCTTGGCGCCAGTCTAGTGGGACAGTCCCTGTCCATAAAGAGTGCTTGAATATAAGATACAGCGGTCTGTCTATCACATTACTTAATTCTTTTAGTACCCGGGGGTAACTTCTTGATCACTGGGGATCCAACAACAAGGATCGCCAGCGATTTCGAGAATGCCAAGCAGAGGTCCAGCATGCAGACCTTTGCTTCATTCATTCTCTAAGGGACTGCCTAAGATACCATTGTATTCAGGGCCGCCATCAGGGCATTACTGCCGTTACTACTGTATGGGTACCGGTGAACAGAAGCAAAAAAGGGGGGCCCGGGCCAGCCCCTCTCTTTGCTTCTACTCACCGTGTCTCAGGGAGTCAAGGGCAACAGTTCGGAACATAATGCACCCGGCGACCGAAATGAGCGCTATACCATTAAAAAGCGGCCGAGTGCATCATGGTCCTGACGCCAGTCATGTGACATGCCATACACTCATTTTCATTACTGAGCAGAGCAGCGTGCGTGACTCACATGGATTGGGACCCGGGACTGGAAAGTTAGGCTTAGGCGGCGGCAGGCAGACAAGCAGGCAGTGTGAGTGTTACACAGTGAGGAGGCGTGCGGTGGCAGCAGCAGTGTATGAGGACTGGGGGAGGCTGCTGAGGGGTTTCTGGTGAGGGAAGGAGAGGCTGCTGAGGAATTTCTGGTAAGGGGAGGAAAGGATGCTGAGGGGTTTCTGGTGAGGGGAGGAGAGGTTGCTGAGGGGTTTCTGGTAAGGGGAGGAGAGGCTGCTGAGGGGTTTCTGGTGAGGAGAGGAGAGGCTGCTGAGGGGTTTCTGGTGAGGGGAGGCTGCTGAGGGGTTTCTGGCAGTGAGGGAAGGCTGCTGAGGAGATTTTGGCGGTGAGGGGAGGCTGCTGAGGAGATTTTGGTGGTGAAGAGAGGCTGCTGAGGAGATTCTTGTGAGGAGGCAGTGAGGACGACCATGGCTAGTTGACACGAATTGCGTTTCAAGAGGGTGCCAACCAGAAGGTAGGAACAAGAGTAGTTGACAATTAGGATGTCTCCCTCCCTTCCTTTTACTCTTGACTGCTTGATATTTTTTTTACATTATCACATTTTGTTATGTTTTTAGATGTATTTGTGTTTATATTCTAGAATTTATAGGTTTTTAATGAATAAAGATATTTTTTAGTAGTATATAATCAGTGAATATATATACACAATAATATACTCTGTTTACATTTATTAATTTGGTGATCGCAGGCTGAGGCAGCAGCAGGCAGGCTGAGGCGGCCATTAGGTTCTTCTTGACTGGGCGGCAGGCTCGGTGGTGCCACTGGCTGAGTGAGTAACTAACTTAAGTCCATGTATTAATTTGTCCACCATTTCAGTACGTATGATACAATCATTCCCTCCCCTGCCCCATTCCAACTCCCAACCAAAATTTATAAGCTAATGGATGTTACTGAGCGCTGCTGCAAAACCAAATGACCAATCACAACAACCGTGAGCAGCGCTCAAGATTATCCAGTAGCTTATAAATTTGGGTTGGGTGTTGGAACAGGGGAGGGGAGGGAATGATTGATATAGGTGGGTATATATGATTTGGAAACACCTTTATTATTATGGCAGTGTAATTATTGGAAGGGGGAAATCGTTCTGTGCTCGGCCTGCAGTGCATGGACTGGGCGACGATCTTCTGACTCATCCTCATACATGTTGTGAGGCTGCTGAGTTCAGGTCAGGAGACCTGCAGCCAGTCCATGCACTGCGGTCCAAAGGCAGACCAATATTCACAGATGGCTGAATGAGCCTTAAAGGGGTTGTCTGGTTTAAATCCACAAGCCTCAAGTCCTTCTGTGTCACTGATTGCAGACTTGTGAATCTTCACATCATACGCACTGTGAGGATTCGCCAGTATCAGAGCCGCGAACGGCGGTCACGTGGCTGCAAGGGTGTGCAATGCAGACTCCCAGGCCAGAATACAACTATATGGGAGCAGACTCACTCAATATACTTGCATGGCCGTGGCAGTGCTCCTCTACTCGGTTTCTGGTAGTAAGTCTGCATTTCACATCCTTGCAGCCATGTGACCGCTGTTTGCGGCTCTGATACCAGCGAATCCTCACAGTGCGTCCAATTTGAGGATTCATAAGTCTGCAGTCAGTGACGCAGAGGGACTGCAGGTTTGTGGATTTAGAACAGACAACCTCTTTAAGGCTCATTCAGCAGTGATTTCCCTTGTCCTGGTGGCGGCTTAGAATTTTTTTTGGCCAAAACAAAAGCTGATGGATATGTATCTGATATGGTGTTCGATGGGAACTGTTAATGTGTGATTGGTGAGGACGTGGTGCAGAAAGTAGAGTTTTTTCAAGAGTGGGCAGTGGGACTGTGGAAGGTTCGAAGGATGGAGGCAGAGCTAGGGTGGAGCCTGGGTGGAGTCTCAAGGGGGCTCGAAAACATTGCCAGTATAGGGCCACGAAATTCTTGGTGGCAATTATCTCCAGCAGTCCCATAGAGAATGAATGGAGTTGAGTGGTCTTATTGGCTGATTTTGGGAAAGAACACTATTTTTGTCGCAGACACATTTGATACATGGCGGCCAGAAGGCTTTTTTTCTCTGTGTTTGAGCATCCACACAGTGCATCATATCAGTTTTAAAGATGCTCATAAATTGATGACTGTGCCTGTGTTCCCATACCTCTTCTAAGACGACATTCACATGTTCAGTATTTGGTCAGTATTTTACATCAGTATTTGTAAGCCAAAATCAGGAGTGGGACAATCAGAGGAAAAGTATTATAGAAACACATCACCACTTAGGCATTTTTCACCCACTCCTGGTTTTGGCTTACAAATATTGACGTAAAATACTGACCAAATACTGAATGTGTGATCGTGGCCTTAAAGGGAACCTGTCATCAGGATTTTGCTAAGGAAACTACAGGCATTGTCATGTTGGGGCTGCTGTACTGATTAAAATGATACCTGAGGTGAAGAAATCCATCTTGTGGTTCTTGTGTAATCAATGTTTGTAGTGATGAGCTAGCATGCTCGCTACTGCTCGGTGCTCGCCCGAGCATCTCACTGCTCGAGATACTCGGCGCTCCCCGAGTATTTACGGGGTTGCTCGGCGGGAGCTCGGGTCTCCTCCCTGCATGTTTGGCGCTCTTTAGAGCGCCAATCAACATGCAGGGATTGCCTGCCACTCACTGTAATGCCGTAGCCATGTTGGTTGTGGCATTACAGTGATTGGCGGGCCACATAGCATCATCGGGTCTATATCAGACCTGGCGCCGCCATGTTCGTCACAGTCACTCCGGAATTAGACAGTGTAGGGAGAGGTGCTGCTGCATCAGGGAGAGATTTGCTTGTGTATTAGGTAGTGTAGGGAGAAAAATCGTACATTACACATATCCAACTTAGCAAACAGTCCTTTTGAGGACTAACTAATCCATCTGCAGAGATATCAGGCAGGCAGTGTATATAGGCAGGCAGGCAGGGTATATAGCAGACTGCAGTGCATATAGCACAAGAGGCTCCATTCCAATTTTGCCTTCTGCTGCTGATAGATATTTCTATAGAAAGGCCCAGGTCTCAAGGGCCAGGAATACTTTTCTTTGGATCTTAATCCTCATTATTTGCTTAAAAAGCAATCCAGAGAACACCGTTTTTCTGTGCCATTTGCTTGTTGGCACTGCAGAATACAGCCAGGTTCTTTCCATATTACAGCGCTAGAAATCCAGCTATTTAAAACTGTGTTATCTCCATCAAACGGATCACATATACGTTGTCAGAAAATACTGCCATTTCTGGCCTCCATTAAAATTTTCTTTCAGTGTGTCAGTGAAGCAATTCACAGCAGTTTGCTGTTCAAACTACTTACCTACAGGCCAGGTATTTAAAACTCTGTTTTCTCCGTCACACGGATCACATATAAGTTCGCTCCAAACTCAGTCATTTGTAGTGAGCGTAGAAAATACTGTCCTCCATTTAAAATGGGCAAGGCACGTGGCAAGGGACGGGGATCTGGACGTGATGGTAATGGTGCATGCAGAGGCCGAGGACAAGGCCGTGGGCAAGCTGAAATTGTGCCACAACAAACACCCACATCTTCTCGCCTGACCTTCCTGTCCCAATTTTTAGGGGACCGCAGCACACTACTATTGAACCCAGAGCAGTGTCAAAAGGTTGTTGATTGGATAGCGGATAATGCTTCCAGTCACTTAGCCACTACCACCCCCACCCTGTCTTCCACACGGTCAAGTCTCAGTAGCCGTGAGTCTGGACCGCATATTCCTCACCCTGATCCTCCTTCCTCCTACCATGCGGAGTGCCCAGAGACAACTGATCCCACACTTGGACCCTCTGAAGAGCTGTTCACTTTTCCATTTATAGATTCAGGCCTCTCGCCCGGTCCACTTGAAGCAGGGCAAGAAGAGATTGCTGGTAGCTATGCCCAAATATTTGAGCAGCCACGGTCACACAAAGGCGACTGTGGGAAAGTGTCACAAGAGGTGGATGATGATGAGACACAATTGCCAGAAAGTCAGGAGGAGGACCAGGGTGCGGAAGTGGAAGATGAGGTGGTGGATGATATAGTAACTGACCCAACCTGGCAGGAGGACATGCAGAGCGAGGACAGCAGCACACAGGGGGAGGGAGGCAGAGAACCCCAACAGACAGGAAGAAGCAGTGTGGTGGCCGCAGACAGAAGGCAGGCAACCGTTCCCCGTAACACCAACACGAAGGAAGTTGCCAGTACAACTGTTAGGTCTTCCCAAGTCTGGTTGTTTTTTAAAGACTCTGCCGATAACCCCAAAAAGGCCATTTGTACCACCTGCCAGGCCAGCATCAGCAGAGGTGACAAAACAACCAGACTGACCACCACCAGCATGATCAGGCACATGGTAGCAAAGCACCCGGCTTTGTGGGCCTAACCCCAGGGTCCAGGAACAGTGTCTGCAGGTGGCACCATTGCTTCTTCCGCTGTTGTGCAGGCAAGCCAATCCCCTGTTCATGTTGCATGCGAAGATGGCTACAGCCCTGCACCTGTCGTTGCGCACTCTCAAGTAGCAGCATCAGGAAGCACGTCCATGTCCTTGTCCCAGCGCAGCGTTCAGTTGTCCATACCCCAGTCCTTGGAACGCAAGCGCAAATATGCAGCCAACACCCCACAGGCCACACTACTAAATTCTCACATTTCACAACTGCTTGCGCTCGAAATGTTGCCTTTTAGGCTCGTGGAGATGGAAGCATTTCGCAACCTGATGGCGGCGGCCGTCCCTCGGTACTCGGTCGCCAGCCGCCACTATTTCTCCCGGTGTGCCGTCCCCGCATTACACAAGCACGTGTCCCAAAACATTATCCGTGCCCTCAACAATGCAGTTACCGGAAAAGTACTCCTAACCACGGACACGTGGACAAGTGCTTGTGGGCAGGGACAGTACATCTCGTTGATGGCACACTGGGTTAACATAGTGGAAGCCGGGTCCCAGTCGGACCTTGGGACGGAACCCTAGGTCAATCAGGGTTGCCCCCACGGTCTACAGCTTCTGCACCTCATCCTCCTCAGCCTCCTCTTCCGCCTCCATCTCCAAAATGACCACATCAGTCACAAGCTGGAAGCACTGCAGCACTGCCTCGGCCAAGCGGCAACAGGCTGTGCTGAAGCTAATATGCTTAAGTGACAAACCGCACAATGCTGAAGAGTTGTGGACAGCTCTGAAAGAGCAGACAGATCTGTGGCTCACACCGCTGAACCTACAGCCAGGCATGGTCGTTTGTGACAATGGCAGGAACCAGGTGGCAGCTCTGAGGCGAGGCGAGCTCACACATGTACCATGCCTGGCCCATGTGCTTAACCTCATGGTTCAGCGGTTTCTCAAATCCTACCCGGAGCTGCCGGATCTGCTTGTTAAAGTACGCCGCCTGTGTGTCCATTTTAGAGAGTCACCTACAGCTTCCGCCGCCCTTGCCGTGTTTCAGCAGCGTTTGCAGCTTCCGGCTTACAGACTGGTGTGTGATGTCCCCATGCGTTGGAACTCTACACTGAAGATGTTGGGAAGGATTTGTGAGCAGAAGAGGGCAGTTGTTTAGTACCAGCATCAACAAGGCCGTCGGTATTCAGTTCAGACTCCACACATAAGACCTCAGGAATGGACATGGATGTCAGACATATGTACCATCCTCTAAAACTTTGAGGACTCCACCAAGATGGTGAGTGGCGATGACGCCATAATTAGCGTCACCGTCCCGCTTCTCTGTCTTCTGAAACTCTCTCTGCTCACAATCAAAGAGGATGCATTGCAGGCGGAGCACGATGAGATGGAGCAAGAAACCATACAGGGTGATTACACACAGCCAAGCCTCATCTCATCTCAACTTGGATTGGGTGACAATGAGGAAGAGGAGGAGGAGGAGGAAGGACAGGAGCTAGTTTCATACACTATAGACGGTACAACCTGCACAGCTGTCATACCGTCTGTTCAGTGTGGATGGCCAGAGGACAGAGAGGAGGAGGAGAGCATGGTCAGTCATCCTCTTGGTGAGGATACGGAAGTCTTGCCTGTTAGTAGTCTGGCACGCATGGCTGAGTTTATGTTACGCTGCCTTTCCCATGACCCTCGCGTTCTCAAAATTTTGGGTGACAGTCATTACTGATTGGTGACACTTCTAGACCCACGCTACAAGGAGAACTTTATATCTCTTATTCCTGAGGCGGACAGGTCTGCAAAAATGGGGCTGTACCAGAAGGCCCTTGTTGCGGAACTATTAAAAAAATTCCCATCTGAAAACGCTGGCGGCAGAGGGCACACTTCGTTGGACAACCAAGCAGTACAGGCGAGAGAGACACAACTCCAATCCAGCAGAGGCAGGGGAACACTGTCAAAGTTCTGGGAGAGTTTTCTCAGACCCTCACATCGCACAGGCCCTGAGGCGCGGGGTACTCTCACAAGGAGTGCAAAGTTTTGGAAGATGCTGAGGGAGTACCTTGCCGACCATACCAACGTCCTCCGTGATTCCTCTGTGCCTTATAATTATTGAGTATCCAAGCTGGATACGTGGAATGAACTGGCTCTCTTTGCCTTGGAGGTCCTGGCCTGCCCTGATAAGCGCATCCGCCTGTCAACTGAAAATGCTGACAGGCTGACTCTTATAAAAATGAACAAGGGCTGGATTGGGCCAGACTTCTCAACACCACCGAATGATAGCAGCGTAACATAAACTCAAATCCAGTGTCTTTTCTTGGGAGGTGTATTCCCATGCACCTTTTCACACCCAGACATGGGTATACGCTTCCTGATTTTGGCTATTTGCTCTTGTCCTCCTCCATCTCCTCATCCTCCACCACCATATCACCAGGGTGACCGTGATCCGTGATGCAACACCCACATAATTTTTTTAAAGGGTGTTTATGATGCCAGTAAAAAAAAATTGTTATACAGTATGTTCATGTATACCCCCCAGGCGTAAATGTTTGTCAGACCATACACTTAATGCATGGGCATTACAAGTATAGGAGGCCCCCTCCTTTCTAATAGGAACATTTTTTTATGAGGCCCTCCTCCACGTCTCTTCCAAGGGGCATTGAAGTGCCTCCAAATTTTTGGCAGCCCTTGCATTTACTGCATAGGCCAACACTATGGGAGACTCTCTCCTTTCTAATGGGAATTTGTCGTTACTGTGGCTCTGCTCTGTGTCTTTAAATTCTTAGTGGGGCTTTTCCTAAAATTGTTCAGCCGTTGGACTCACTGCATACCCTATAACTGTATAGCAGACCCTCCCCTTTCTAATGGGAACATGTCGTACTTGTTACTGTGGCCCTGCTCTATGTGTTTTTAAATCCTTAGTGGGGTTTTTCCTAAAATTGTTCAGCCGTTGGACTCACTGCATACCCTATAACTGTATAGCAGACTCTCTCCTTTCTAATGGGAATTTGTCGTTACTGTGGCCCTGCTCTATGTGTCTTTAAATTCTTAGTGGGGTTTTTCCCAAATTTTGGCAGCCCTCGCAGTCACAGCATCGGCATTACAACTATAGGAGACCCGCTCCTTTATAATGGGAACATTTTTTTTACTGAGATCCTCCTCTATGTCTCTTCAAAGGGGTATTGGGTTGCGTCCAAATTTTTGGCAGCCCTTGCAGTCACTGGATACGCAATAACAGTATAGGAGACCCACTTGTTAATAATGGGAACAAGAAAGCATAGCCAGCTGATGGCTCTCTAACAATACCGAGGGCCGACTGCTGGCCTTTTAAGACTAGTAAAGGCCATCTGATGGCCCTATAAAAATAGGATTTATGACTTTCGGAGTCCCTCCATCATAAATAAAATAGGATGTTTCTGATGATGTGTCACACACCACATTGCCAGATAAAGTTGTAAAACGTTAAAATGACATTTACCGGTGAATGCATTTGTCTTAAAAAATAACGTTAAAGAAAACAAAACAATAGGATCTTTCTTTAGTATAAAAAACAGCGTCACCAATTTAACCTCAATGTAATCACATTGTTCAGCTCCTGTACCTCCTCCTCCATCTCCGAAATGACCACATCAGTCACAAGCTGACAGCACTGCGGCACTGCCTTGGCCAAGCGGCAACAGGCTGTGCTGAAGATAACATGCTTAATTGACAAACTGCCCAGCGCTACAGAGTTGTTGAAAACTGTAACACAGCAGCCTGATCTGTGTCTCTCACTGCTGAACATACAGCCAGGCATGGTCGTGTGTGACAATGGGCGGAACCTGGTGATGGAGAAATGACACCCAGAGTAGATACGGTTTCCCTCTATGCCTGTCCTTTCACCGAGCTAAATACAACTCTCATCAAAAAAAGCTGTGTACTGGCTCCGTACCGTCCCTGGCCACATTCACCTGTCCACGTGTTTATGGGCAGCCGGTCTTTCCCAATAAGTGCACTGGGGCGGGCACGGGTAATGTTGTGGGACCCGTGCTTGTAGAAGGCGGAGACGATACCGGGAAAAACAATGGCGGCTGGGGACCGAGTATGGATACCTGGCCGCCGCAGGCATGAGGTTGTGAAAAGCTTCTGCCTCCACAAGCACTAAAAGGCCACATTTCAAGTGAAAGCAGCTTTAGAGGACTTCCTGGGAGAAATGACAGCTGGGTAGATATGGTTTCCCAAGTCCTTTCACCAAGCTAAAAAATATGGCTGTGGTGAAATACAACTCTCAGCAAAAAAAGCTGTGGACTGGCTCCGTACCGTCCATGGCCACATTCATATGTCCACGTGTTTGTGGTTAGGCGGTCTTTCCCAGTAAGTGCACTGGGGAGGGCATGAGTAATGTTGTGGGACCCGTGCTTGTGGAACGCGGAGACAACACCGGCAGAAACAGTGGCAGCTGGGGACCGAGTATGGACACCCAGCCGCCGCCAGCATGAGGTTGTGAAAAGCTTCCGCCTCCATGAGCATAAAAGGCCACATTTCAAGTGCAAGCAGCAGTCAAAAAATTGGCAGTATAGTATTGCAGCCTGTGGGTGGGTGGGTGGCTGGCTGCATACTTGCGCTTGCATTCCAAGGAATGAGGTATGGACAACTGAATGCTGCACTGGGACAAGGACGTGGACGGTGATTGTTGCAAGTCTGTAATGACAGGTGCATGGCGGGAGGCATCTTCGCATGCGCCAAGGATCACTTATGATGGGCACACTTTTAGGCAGTCACCTGGGAATCAGAAATGCTTCCAGAGGTCTTCCCCATGCTGTTCCCATGTCTTTTCAGCACGGTATGCATGTGTCTGATGATGTGTCACACACCACATGGCCAGGTAAGGTTGTAAAATGTTAAAATGACATTTCCCAGTGAATGCATTTGTCACGGTTGAAATCAATGCAAAAGTGAAAAAACACATCAAAAACGCTACGTGTGAACATAGCCCAAGGTGTGGAGGAGTATTTTTGGTTTTGGTTATTTATTTTGCCTTATATAGAAGTCATTACCCTGGAAAGGATGTTCCCTAATATATTTCCCAGAAAAATCCATTTTGGTTTTGTTTTTGTATGTTTTATTGTGAGTCCGTAAAAGTGGCGTAATATTCTGACAACGTTGTTGACAGCAGTGACCTGGAAGTCAGAAATGCTTCCAGGGGTCTTCCCCATGCTGTTCCCATGTCATTTGAGCACTGTTCCCATCGATTTTGGGCAATTTTTAGGCCCTCTGCAGACCACCAGGTGGAGCCGCTTGAAAAATGCTCGAGTTTCCCATAGACTTACATTGGGCTCGTTGCTCGGGTCGAGCACCCGAGTATTACAATTTGCTCGACCCGAGCAACGAGTACCCGAGCTATTTAGTGCTCGCTCATCACTAAGTGTTTGCAGTTTTGAGTTAATGAGGTGCTCTTGCTCCAGGGCAGACTGTAGGCATGGTCTTTCCTTGGTGCTCTAGGCCAGATCAGCAGAAAAAGACCTGCCCACAGGCCGCCCCGAAGCACAAGTATGTTCCTCATCATTCTGAACTGTCTGAATGATGAGGAACATACTTTTATGCAAAGTAACCCTGTACATGGCCCCCATAAGGTATGATGCTGTGCCACTCTGGCTGGGCCCCTGCGGTCACGGTACTGGTGCATTGCGGTCCGAGTGCTGGTGTGGTCTGACCGGTGACGCGCGACAGTCTTTTATTAATTGTGGGGGTTAATAATAAAAATGTTTGTGACGCCAGTTGGGATGTTCGGCCTGGTATGGCCAGGCACTGATGAGGGCCACTGGGAGTTAGGTGGTGTCAAGCAGTGCCAGATGATTAACCCTTCCCAACCAGGGCTGGCTCCCAGGGGAGATGGAGCAGGAATGGCGCAGCAGAAAATAATTTGCTTTAGACAGGGTAAGAACCAGTTTGTACCTTTTATTGGAATTCTGCAAACAGTTCCAGAAGCTTCTGTACAATCCACATAAAGGGTTTTGGACAGACCTGCATAATGAGGGTTCAGTTTCTCTGCTGTGAGGTTGTGTAGCCTTCCTGCTGCTCATTATACCTCTGGTAGACGATTCCTTGGATCCTCAGGGTAGTTACTGGAAGTGATCCCTTCTAGCGAGCAGGCAGCTTCAATGCTGTGGAAAACACCTACTTTCTCTTGAAGCATTGTTCCTGATTCTATGCACTGCTGAGCCCCAAGGAAATAGCCCTTTTCTGCCAGTCATAAAGACTGAGCAGTCTTTCAGTTTAGCACGGACCCCGGAAGCCTCTGTGTTCATGGGACTGAGACCCAGCCTTGCGCAGCTTGTCCTTGCAGAGAAAGCATGCTTCTCCCCCTTGCACCAAGACCTCCATGATGCTACATCTTTTCCTCCTCACAAACTACAACTTCTCAAGCACCTCCTCCCCTCTCTAAGGGATCTGTACAACTTCCTGGTTTAGGCAAAAGTGTACAGTCCTTCAGTAAGGGATTAGTTAACAATATGTGTATGTAATGAAAACAGCAGAGAACTTATCCCTCACCATTGCTGTCAATACAGATAAACCACATTACACTTGCAGGCATTTTGTGGTGCTATAGACACGGGCGCCACAATGCCAACAAAAGTGCCCCCCCAAACACAGTATGATACCCCCACAGTGAATTCCTACATATCACCCTAAAATCATCGTTTGCCCTCCAATCCCGCAAAGTATGATAGCCCCACAGTGACCCCGACACAGTATGATGGCCCCAACACAGCTCTCCATACAGTATAATGGCCCACCATATAGTATAATGGCCCTTACAGCCCTGCACACAGTAATATGGCCCCTACACAACCCTATACACAGTATGATGGCCCCAACACAACCCTCCACATTGTATAATGGCTGGTACACAGTATAATGAAACCTACTAGCCCTCCAAACAGTATAATGCCCCCTATATAGCCGTCCAAACAACATAATGGACCCCACATAACCCTCCAAACAGTATAATAACCCTTACATGGCCCTCTAAACAGTCTAATGGCCTACACATAGCCTGCAAACTGTTTTAGGGCCCTCACACAGCCCTGATAATTGTATAATGTCCTCTATATAGCCCTAAAAATTCTTCAGTGAAGTAAAACCAGGGAAGAATGCTCCAGTACAAATAGTGCTGAGAGGGTTAATTGGGCGCATCAAGGCCAGTTTTACGAGCAGCCATAAGAGATGGGTGGGATTGGCTGCTCACATATCCCCACCCCAAGGCATGTGTATAAGATGGAGACCGAGTGTCTCATTCAGTGTCTGTGGCTAGAGGTGTGGAGACCTCCAGCGTGTCTGTGCTACAGGACACTGACTGGCAGTGGGCGAACCCACAGAACTGTATGGACAGTTTCTCTTGTTTTGTTACTTTGTGCCAGACAAAGCTAAGTTTCATTTACCTGGAGAGTGCGGTAAATGAAATATGAATAAACCCACCTGAGACCTTTTTAAAGAAACTGACTCCTGTGACTACTTTGGAAGCGGCTGAGTGAGTACCAACCGCCTTACAATTGGTGCTAGAAGTGCGGGCAAGATTCCAGGAAAACGTGTACCTGCTACAGAGATTGGTGGGTGTCTTAGGTAAAGGCCGCCAGCCAGCCAGAGATGTCCAGCACCATGGAGCTACTCAAACACCTGCTGCAAATCCAACAACAGAAGCACCAGCTGCACTTGCAGAGCTAGCAAAGCCTGTAACAGCAGCAACAGATGCAGCAAGAGACTAAAAAACTCCTGATGCAGCAGATTCAGCAGCAACAACGGCAGATGGAACTTCTAGCGGGAGAAGTTCGAAACAGAGAGGCCGCCCCTCCCCTAACTCCAGGTGATGATTCACACATCATGAAGATGGTAAGAAGAGCATTGCAAAAGATGATGTTGAGGTATTCCTGACGGTATTTGAGAGGGTGGAGGAGTGAAGAGATTGCCTCCGGAGCAGAGGGCGGAGGTGCTGGCGCCATATTTAATGGGCAAGCCGTAGAAAGCCTATTATGACTTGGCCCTGTGGGACGCAAAAGAGTAAGCCAAATTAAAAACAGAAATTTTGGCGCGCTTGGGAGTGACTGCCAGGGTGCAACGGGTGCATCACTGGGCCTATTGCAGTGACAAACCCCCCCCCGGTCCCAGATGTTCGACCTCCTGCAGCTGGTTCAAAAGTGGTTGCAACCTGAATCTTCCTCCCCAGAACAGATGGTGGAAAGGGTCATCATGGATAGGTTCATCCACTCCCTTCTGAGGTCAGTGCAAGCCTGGGTTGCCCAGGGAGATCCGCGTAATTCCGATGACCTGGTTCTGGTAGGTGGAAAGGTACCAGGCGGTAGAAAGTTCCTTTGGAAAGCCTGGTGTCGTAGCATCTCCATACTGGGGTACCCAAAAGAGGGGAACTAGAGCCACATCTGGGAGGGCGCCCTAGAGCCCAGGAGGTGCCTGAGTTGCTGCCACAGGTCCCGCCCCTTAACATAGTATGTTGGAGATGTCATACCCCAGATCACATAGCCGCCCGATGCCCCATGACAACTGAGCCAATGGACAGCCGCGCAGGACGGTGTTGCTCATATTTTGCATATCCTGCCGGCAGTGCTGTCTCTCAACCAGGCGAGGGAACGCAGGCTTGCCTTGTGTCAGTGAACAGAGCGCAAGTGACTGCTCTGTTGCACTCGGGGAGTTTGGTAACCCTCGTAAGAACCACAATTCCTCATCGGCTGGTTCCGGGGAAAAAGGTCAGCGTCCGTTGTATCCATGGGGACGCTAAGGACTACCCTGTGGCCCGAGTGGTCATAGACACAAACAGTGGCATCGAATCCCATGAGGTGAGCATAGTCAAGGACCTGTTGCACCCTGTTGTAATAGGGCGGGACTTTGCTTTGTTTTAGGACTTATGGGAGAAAGGGAGGAAGCCAGATTGAAAGGGACAACAAACAGGTCAAGCCTGAAGAAACCTCATCGCAGGCTGCCGTCGACGGGTTTCCTTTCTCTGTACTTGTTAGGGATGAGGATGAGGATGAGGCAGCATCCCCGGAGGTCAGCATCCCTGAGCTGGAGGTGCCCGGGGGGAACTTTGGAACCGCTCAGCTCAGAGACTTGACTCTAAAAGAGGCGTTTGATAATGTCACTGTACTTAATGGTGTTGCTCAAGAGCCGGAGGCTGACACCTGATAGCCACACTTTACTGTAAATGGGGAGTTACTATATTGGGTCACCAAGCTCATAGGGGAGGTAATCAAGCAGTTACTAGTGCCAGGGCCATACAGATGCAGGGTGTTAGATATGGCCCATGCACATGTGTTGGGTGGTCATCTGTGGGTAGAGAAAATCCAGGAAAGGATCCTCCAGAGGTTCTACTGGCCCGGATGTCACCGAGAGATAGTGAATTACTGTAGCTCGTGTCCCACCTGTCAGCTGACCTCCCTGGTGGCTCACTTACATAGCCCTTTAGTGGCTTTACCTGTCATTGAGATAATGAGATCCCGTTCGAGCGCATCGCCATGGATCTAGTGGGACCCCTGGTCAAGTCCACCAGAGGACATCAGTACATCCTGGTGGTACTGGACTATGCTACTCAGTATCTGGAGGCCGTGCCACTATGAAACTCCTCCTCCAACTGTATAGCCCAGGAGTTGATCCATATCTTTTCCAGGACGGGGTTGCCTAAAGAGATTATAACGGAGCAAGCGACTCCATTTATGTCAAAAGTGATGAGGGAGTTGTGCCAGATCCTGCAAATCGCACAACTCAGGACCTCAGTCTACCACCCACAAACAGATGGCTTGGTGGAGCAGTTCAATAAAACCTTGAAGGCCATGTTGAAGAAGGTCATAGAGAAAGATGGCCAGGACTGGGATTGCCTACTGCCGTACCTTCTGTTCGCCATCATAGAAGTCCCAGGGGCTTCACTGGATTCTCCCTTTTCAAGCTGTTGTATGTCCGACACCCCCGTGGACTCCTGGAGGTAGAAAAGGAGACCTGGGAGGCTGAGTCTACACCCTACAGGAGTGTAATCAAACATGTGGCACAGATGCAAAAGAGGATTGCAGAAGTAATGCCCATTGTGAAAGAACACCTCCTCAAAGCACAAGAGGCACAGTCGAGGGTGTACAATAGGTCGGCGAGGGTGAGACACTTCAACCCTGGAGATCGGGTACTGGTGCTGGTACCTACAGTGGAGAGCAAAAAATCTGGCTAAGTGACAAGGTCCCTATGAAGTAGTGGAAAAGGTTGGCGATGTCAATTATAAAATTCACCAACCAGGGAGGAGAAAGCCCTACCAGGTGTACCACATCAACCTCATCAAGCCATGGCGAGATAGGGAGCCCGTGGAAGCTCCGTGTTTGGTGGCGAAGTCTGAAGCCAATGTGGAAGAGGTCAAGGTGGCTGAGTCGCTGTCATGTGCCCAAAATCAACAGTGCCAAGAGTTGCTGCAGCGGAACAGGGACCTGTTCTCCGAACTACTAGGTTGTACCCAGATCATAGAGCATGAGGTCCTTACAGAGCCTTATGTCCGGGTAAACCTGAAGCTGTATCGGATTCCAAAAGCCCGCCGAGAGGTAATCTCGAAAGAAGTGAAGCGGATGCTAAGTCTGGGAGTCATTGAAGAATCCAAGAGTGGCTGGTCCAGTCCCATAGTCCTAGTGCCAAAACCAGATGGAGAATGGCGGTTTTGCAACAACTATAGGAAACTGAATGAGGTCTCTAATTTCGATTCATACCCAATGTCCAGGGTAGATGAGCTAATTGAAAGGCTAGGGCCAGCCAGATACATAACCACCCTTGAACTCACAAAAGGGTATTGGCAAATTCCTATGGCCCAAAATGCCAAAGAGAAAACAGCCTTTTCAACTCCAGATGGGTGTTTCCAGTACACCAAGATGCCGTTTTGGTTGAAGGGAGCTCCAGCTACCTTGCAGAGAGCCATGGACTGGATCCTAGTTCCCCACAAGAAGTATGCAGCGGCCTACCTGGATGATATCGTGATCTACAGCCAGGATTGGGGAAGCCATCTGAGCAAAGTACAGGCAATATTCGATGCTCTGCGGAAGGCGGGGTTTTCCATCAACCCGAAGAAATGTGCCATGGGTATGGAGGAAGCCAAGTATTTGGGCTATGTCATAGGCAGAGGTGTGATCAAGTCCCAAATAAATAAAATTGACACGATTCAGGGTTGGCCACAACCTCTCTCTAAAAAACAGGTCCGAGCATTCCTGGGCATCATGTGCTACTACCGCAGGTTCATCCCCAACATCGTCATGGTAGCCACCCCTTTGACAGACCTTCTGAAAGGGACAAAGTCGGCTATGGCTAAGTGGTCTCCAGAAGTGGAGACGGCTTTCCGGGAACTTAAGCAAGCCCTGTGTAAACAGCCAGTGCTGGTGGCTCCGGATTTCTCAAAGGAGTTTGTGGTCGAGACGGACGCGTCAGATGTCGGACTGGGTGCTGTCCTATCAGAAGAGGTGAATGGGGAGGAGCACCCCTTAATGTATTTAAGCCGGAAGCTGACATCCTGTGAGAAAAAATACTCCATAGTGGAGAAGGAATGTTTGGCCATCATGTGGGCCTTGGACACCCTAAGGTACTACCTCTTAGGCAGGAAGTTCAGGCTGGTGTCAGACGATGCCCCACTAAGATGGATGAGCATGAAGAAGGGGAACAATGCTCAAGTGACTGGGTGGTTCCTAGCCCTTCAGGATTTTAGCTTCCATGTAGAGCATAGGCCCAGGAAACTGCATGCAAATGCTGACAAATAGTCGAGGGTCCACTGTTTATCAGCGGAAGGTGCCATCCCCCCCCCCGGCTTTGGAAAGAGGGGGAGTATTTAAGATGGCCACCAGACATGTCCTTGAGGGGAGATATGTATTTCTGAGGTTGGTAGCTTCAATGATGTAAAACCAGGGAAGCATGCTCCAGCACAAATAGTGATGAGAGGGTTAATTGGGCATATCAGGGCCGGTTTTTACAAGCAGTCATAAGAGATGGGTGGGATTGGCTGCTCAGATATCTCCACCCCAAGGCGTGTGTATAAGATGGAGACCGAGTGTCTCATTCAATGTCTGTGGCTAGAGGTGTGGAGACCTCCAGCGTGTCTGTGCTACAGGACACTGACTGGCAGTGGGCGAACTCACAGCACTGTGTGGACTGTTTCTCTTGTTTTGTTACTTTGTGCCAGACAAGGCTATGTTTCATTTACCTGGAGAGTGCGGTTTATGAAGTCCGAATAAACCCACCTGGGACATTTTTAAAGAAACTGACTCCTGTGACTACCTTGGAAGCAGCAGAGGGAGTACCAACCCCCTTACACCACAAAGCCCTACAAACTGGATAATGGCCCCCACAAAGCCCTGGTGGAAGAAATAGATCCTCAGAGACCCCGTTAAAACTAGAAATTTTATTTGATATATGCTAAAAATATGTATATCACAGCCAGTAGCGTAGCTACTGAGGGGCAGAGGGTGCAGGAAAAGGTATAGAGTTGATATAGCATTATTGGGCACGAAAGGGTTAGTGATATTTTGCTCAAGGAAAGGAAGGCCTGGATGGATGGAGGGTAGAGTCTGTGGCTCAGTTAGTAGAGCTAATATGTATTTGGGGAAAGATGTTCGAGTTTCCAGTGGAAAAGAAAAGTATGTCCCAGCTGTCCTCCCTCCCTTGTAAAATCGGAGATTAAGTTATCTGAGGGGTTACATTTGGTGGTGAGCTATTGGGAAGTCCTTGTTAAGTTATTTAGTTATATTTTGATAAAAAAGTAATTAAATTAAAAAGATATAAAAATGAATAAATAAATGACAAGTGGCGTGTGGATACATGTTATGCCTACAGGAGATCTTATACCTATCTTTTTATTAATTCCTATAACACGTTGAATACATCATTCAATAAAGCTATTATCAGACAGCTCTCCAATAAAGAAACTGTGTGTATTGTTGTTATTATAAGGGAAGGTGTGTGGTCAGGTGGGTTTTATTAACCCCTTAAATATCTGCCCTTCTTGAGCATTCTCCACTATTGTGACATTTTATGTGATCATCCAATGTCCTTCCCTGCATCTTCTGCTGGTCCTCACTGATGATGTCATAGAGAGGTGATGTCATAATCACTTAGAACTTTCAGCTCTATTCATTCCAATCACTTGTTAAACACTTGTTGGAAATAAAATACCTGTACACGGACCATAATCCAAACAGGGAATCTCCCAACGACACATTTGAAAACAATAGAAAATAACAGGGAGCTACATACCCCAAAATACATTGCTCAAAAAAATAAAGGGAACACTCAAATAACACATCCTAGATCTGAATGAATGAAATATTCTCATTGAATACTTTGTTCTGTACAAAGTTGAATGTGCTGACAACAAAATCACACAAAAATCATCAATGGAAATCAAATTTATTAACCAATGGAGGCCTGGATTTGGAGTCACCTCCAAAATTAAAGTGGAAAAACACACTACAGGCTGATCCAACTTTGATGTAATGTCCTTAAAACAAGTCAAAATGAGGCTCAGTATTGTGTGTGGCTTCCACTTGCCTGTATGACCTCCCTACAGTGCCTGGGCATGCTCCTGATGAGGATGCGGATGGCCTCCTGTGGGATCTCCTCCCAGACCTGGACTAAAGCATCCGCCAACTACTGGACAGTCTGTGGTGCAACGTGACATTGGTGGATGGAGCGAGACATGATGTCCCAGATGTGGGAAACGGGCGGGCCAGTCCATAGCTTCAATGCCTTCATCTTGCAGGAACTGCTGACACACTCCAGCCACATGAGGTCTGGCATTGTCCTGCATTAGGAGGAACCCAGGGCCAACCGCACCAGCATATGGTCTCACAAGGGGTCTGAGGATCTCATCTCGGTACCTAATGGCAGTCAGGCTACCTCTGTCGAGCACATGGAGGGCTGTGCGGCCCTCCAAAGAAATGCCACCCCACACCATTACTGACCCACTGTCAAACTGGTCATGCTGAAGGATGTTGCAGGCAGCAGATTGCTCTCCACGGCGTCTCCAGACTCTGTCACGTCTGTCACATGTGCTCAGTGTGAACCAGCTTTCATCTGTGAAGAGCACAGGGCGCCAGTGGCAACTTTTCCAATCCTGGTATTCTGTGGCAAATGGCAAGCATTCTGCACGGTGTTGGGCTGTGAGCACAACCCCCATCTGTGGACATCGGGCCCTCATACCACCCTCATGGAGTCGGTTTCTAACCGTTTGTGCAGACACATGCACATTTGTTGGAGGTCATTTTACAGGGCTCTGGCAGTGCTCCTCCTGTTCTTCCTTGCACAAAGGCGATGGTAGCGGTCCTGCTGCTGGGTTGTTGCCCTCCTACGGCCCCCTCCACGTCTCCTGGTGTACTGGCCTGTCTTCTGGTAGCGCCTCCAGCCTCTGGACACTATGCTGACAGACACAGCAAACCTTCTTGCCACAGCTCGCATTGATATGCCATCCTTGATGAGCTGCACTACCTGAGCAACTTCTGTGGGTTGTAGAGTCCGTCTAATGCTACCACGAGTGTGAAAGCACAAGCAACATTCAAAAGTGACCAAAACATCAGCCAGAAGGCATTGGTACTGAGATGTGGTCTGTGGTCCCCACCTGCAGAAACACTCCTTTATTGAGTGTGTCTTGATAGTTGCCAATAATTTCCATCTATTGTCTATTCCATTTGCACAACAGCATGTCTAATTGATTGTCAATCAGTGTTGCTTCCTAAGTGGACAGTTTTATTTCACAGAAGTTTGACTTACTTGAGAGTTATATTCTGTTGTTTAAGTGTTCCCTTTATATTTTGAGCTTTGTAATAACCAGAAGTATAATGCATGTAAAATATAAGTAAACTTTATTGAAACATGCTTAAAAACATGCAAAAAATGGTGAAGTATAAAGTGATTTGATGAAACACACAAATATATATGACTAATCTGGCAGTAGAGAGATGTAAATGTAATCAAGCAAGCACCTTAGTACATTATAGGTACAGATATAATTAAATGTCAGCCACAGAAATGCAAATTATGTTGACATTGCAATAAGCCCTGAATGGGAACCTATTATATATGCCAAGAGGCAACTACATGCCTAATATTGCACAGTCGTAGCACCAAAGTGTGTGCAAGGCAGTATATGCAATCATATGTCAACAAGGTGAATAGCTCATGTTAGAGGTATGCACATTGCTCACCCATAAAGTGCTGCTGTGTCAGGGATGGCAGAGAACCAGGAAACGCACAGGCTTCGTCGGGGGACCTATGTCAAATCCAAATTCCAATCACTTGTGCAGTTGATGTCATTGTGGTAAAGCATGAAGATGTGAAGAGGTGACACAGCACAGGTAATTACTATAAATAATTATAATACATGCTTATTGTAAGCCAGCAAGTTAAATTAATGTAACTAAGGACTCGTATATCTAAAGAAAAATGTCTTTGGGTCCTTGGGTCAAATTGCATCCAAACATCATCATTCATTTTTTACCATAGGATAGATGATAACGTCCTTTCATGCATCCTCTGCTGGTCCGTACTGATGATGTCATAGAGAGGTGATGTCACAAGCACTTAGAACTTTCCACTCTATATATTCCAAGGAGAAAAGGGGAGTGGTGGCTCTAATAGGTAGAACTTTGATCTGCTGCAAGGGAGACAACTGCTTCAGTTGTCTAGTGGGTAAATAACAGACAAAATATATATATATAGAATTATATATAAACCTGCGCTAGTCACAAAGTTTGTAACGTATAAGTGCTTACTTCTAAGGGATAAAAGAGGAGATGTTGGCTGTATAAAATACAAATTTATTTAGAACAATAATAATCGGATAAAAAATATTTTGTAAAGAGCAAAGGATAAATAGAGTTATAGGCAAATTCTGATGATCCTAAGTAAAGTCCGTTGTGCTTGCTTAGTTTTGTAGTGGTTGGTTCCACATGGAGATAATATCCTATGGGAGGAAAGAAAGATAATAAATGAAAGTATTCTAGTGGGTGGCCTAATTGGGGGTGAAATTATAAGAAGATATTTACCTGAAAATTGAGGTTGGAGGGATATGATAGGTCAGTAGAGGATCAGTTTGAGAGACGATTCTGTTCTAAAAATCAAAGTAGATGTTTAGGATTTAGGTTCTTACTTCTCGAATTTATGGCGAGTATACAGTATTTACCTAAATTAGTGGTAGAAGGATAGTTTTTGGACCAGTTTAGTGTTGGAGTTCCCCTAGAGCTGTGGATAGGGTCTCTGGTTAAATGATGATTTAGGAATATACCAGACTTGGAGGATAGGTGATGTACCTCTGTGGTCATGGTCCTCTTCAGGGTGCAGGGAGATTCAGAGAAGAGGGCATGCATGGTAAAGGCCACATACCAGTTGGATAGAGGTAATTGACTGAAGACAATCTGTAGAGAGTTTTATACAGTAATTATTGCGGGGAAAAAAAATGAGGGGGGGGTAGATTTTGGGGTAACAGTACCTGTATTGTGGTAGCTGGTAAATATATGACGCTTGAGGTATACCAAAGTAGTTGCCTGGGGAGATGCCCCTTCAGGCTAGGATTTTGTGAGCTGAATATCGGTAATACCTGTTGTATGGATAGTACCTTACAAATAGAGCTCCTTGGAAAGAACAGACGATAAAAGGTAAATGTTAGTATGTGCCTGAAGGGCAATCAGGGGTTAATCCTACGGATAATAGTATAGGAGTTTGCCCGAAAAAAAAATATATATATAATGAGAAAACCAATGTTAGTATGTGCAGAGGGCACTGCGGGGTTAATCCTATAAAAATGGTATAGGGGTTCGCCCAAGGTTAAAAACCGTTTATCTCTGGGCAAAGTATAAGGTATGCCGAGTAGAAAAGCTTATTGGTGCATACAAAAGCGCAGCTGTGCTTAGTCCAGGATATGTACTTCACCAATGTGGTGGTCAGGCAACTCATGGGGCCCCATAGCATATGTCCTAAATGACCCCTCCCCCCCAAAAAAAGAAAACAAATTAATATTTGGCGGGGTCACAGAAGAGCATAACTCTGAATTTTACAGTTCTTGCAAAGTAAATTTCCTCCTATTGAAGCCCCTTAGTGTTCCCATGCATTATACTATATGGGGGTGCATTATACTGAATTGGGGTGCATTATACTGGATGGGAGTGCATTATGCTACATGGGGGTGCATTATACTGAATGAGGTGCATTATACTATATGGGGTGCATTATACTGAATGGGGGTGCATTATACTATATGGGGGTGCATTATACTGAATGGGGGTGAATTATACTGAATGAGGGTGCATTATATTGGATGGCGGTGCACTATTCTATATGGGGGTGCATTATACTGAATGGCGAGACTCTTGGCGAGATTTGACCATCTTGGTCTGGTCGATCTGCATAGGTTCGGGCGAGTGTGCCCGCGGAGTGACTGGTTCAGAGGCAGGTCTCTGGAAAGTAGGAGCAAGGCAGGAAAACTTTCTGTCCCGAGTAGTCGCTTTGATACGTTCTTGGAACCGGATGTCGATCCGGGTAACTAGTGACACCAGGTCATCCAGGGTGGTAAGAATGTCCCGACCGGCTACCTCGTCCTTAATCCGACCGGAAAGACCCTCCCAGAAGACAGACACCAGAGCCTCGTTCTCCCAGGCAAGCTCAGAAGCGAGGGTATGGAACCGTATGGCATATTGGCCCACAGTGAGACTCTCTTGGCGGAGACGTAGCAGAGAGGAGGCAGAAGAGGTTTTCCATCCTGGTTCATCGAAGACTTTCCGGAAAGCAGCGAGGAAAGACGACAGGTCAGACACCAGGGGATCCCCTCTCTCCCACAGGGGATTTAGCCATGCCAGTGCCTCCCCAGTGAGATGGGACATGATGAAGGCCACCTTGGCCCGGTCGGAGATGAACTGGTATGCCAAGAGTTCAAAGTGCAGGGTGCACTGGTTTACGAAACCCCGGGCTAAAGCGGGGTCGCCAGCAAAACGTGGGGGTGCCAGGAGCCGAGGTCTATAGCCGGGTGCCATAATGGGACTGGATTGCGGTGCCGCAGGAACAGGCACCACTGGACCAGAGATAGACACAGCCGAGTCAGACAATGCGCCTAGGCGTGAGTTAACAGACCGTAGACAGGACAGAACCGATTCCTGTTGAGCTCTCTGACGTAAGACTTCCTGGTGCAGATCGGAGATCTGGGGGCCACCGGGTTCCATGGCCCGAGCAAACTGTTACGGATCCGGGTGGTGGAACCTCTGTGCCGCGGTGCAAGGAGGTACCCAGAGGGGCCTAACTAAGTATCAACTCAGACCGAGCCTGGTCGTACGGCGGGTAACGATTCCGTGACCAGGGGGGGACCGAGCAGAGGGACCAGATGCTACTCTGGGGACGACCTTGTAAGAGAGCAGGTGGCTCCCATGGGTCAGAAGACTGGGACTGACCGGTGTAGCGGGTGGGCACAGCAAGCAGGCAGAAGTCTCTTGGTTAGCAGACTGATGGTCACGGCAAGTGACTGCAGGAGCCTCCAGGTAGGCTATCAGGTGGTCACGGCAAGTGACGGCAGGAGCCTCCAGGTAGGCTATCAGGTGGTCACAGCAAGTGACGGCCAAGCAGGCTGAAGTCTCTTGGTTAACAGGCAGGTGGTCACGGCAGGTGACGGCAGAGCCTCCAGATAGGCTAGCAGGTAACAGGCAGGTAACAGGCGAGTGCTCCCAGGTGAGCAGGCTAGCAGGCACGGCAGGTAGCAGGCAGGTAACTGGCAGGTGCTTCCTGGTAAGCAGGCGGGCTTGCCCATAGACAGACTGGCGGGTAGAACGGAAGATAGACTGTCGGGCTGGAGAGTAGTCAGGCTGGCGGACTGGAACAGTAGTCAGGCTGGCAACTGGACCTGAGGGCTGAAGCAGAGGTAAGAATACTTGTGCAACAACTATTGCTCGGGCACCTCCATTTTGGAGGAGGTGCCTTATATATGGGAGGTCCTCCGGCTATTGGCCGGGGACTCCTTAGGATGGCACGTGTGGCCCCTTTAAGAGAGAGGAAGCGCGCGCGCGCCCTAAGCACAGTGCCCAGGAAGCTGTGCGCGCCGGCAGCAGCAGGAAGAGGAGCGCGGGAGGAAGCCGCGCGGGGAGCGGGGAGATGAGAGGGACGGCGTCTCTGCCTGGCACACTCATTATCCTCTGTCTTCCAAATTGGGAATCTCCTCTTATATTTCATAACATGTACCTGCTCTCAGTGTTGAAACAATCAATACTATGATTACACTAAACTTACCACAGTATTTACACTAGACAGCGTACTGACAGAACACAGCATTTACACTAGGTGTGCATTGACTGAGCACAGTAGTTATACAATACTCTGGAATGACTGAACACAACATTTATAATAGATTGTGCACAGACTGACCATAGTATTTACACTAGGTATGGTGCAACTGGGCACAGTAATAATACTAGACTATGGGCTGACTGTCTATATCATTTGCACTAGTCTGTGCACTGACTGACCACAATTTTCACAATAGACCGGCTCATCCCAGCACTAACACTAGTTGTGGACTTATTAACAACAGTATTTATATTGAACTAAGAGCCGACTGAATACAATATTTACACTACAATGTGGACTGACTGACCACAACATTTACATTAGACTGTGGACTGACTGACTACAGCTTTTACAATAAACTGTGGATAGACTGACCACAGTCATTATCCCTGAGATAAGTAATTTTGGCCCTAGTGTGTTATACTTATTTGTGTGTGCATAGCATGTATCAGGAACATATTATCATATAGTTTGTCTTTTTTACAGGTGACTGAATCCCAATGAGATGTTAGAACGTGAAATTTTTCTTTGTGGACTCCAAGAATAGAAACCGAGGAATCACATAACAGGTAATTAATTCTCGTATTAATTACTGATAATCGTTGGTCTAGACTTAAGTTCTAGACCTGCGGAGGTGTAATAACACCCATATTCCTGATACATGACAATATACTGTATGTTTTTTTTTAACTGTATATCTTCTATAAACAACTCTTAGTATAACACCACCATATCTCAGGTACAGAGAAAGGAAACATTTTTTCCCATTATCCTCTATCTTCCAAATTAGGAATCGCCTCTTATATTTCATAGCATACACCTGCTCTCAGCTGTGAAACAATCAATACCGTGATTACACGAGACTGACCACAGCATTCACACTATACTGCGGACTGACAGAACACAGCTATTACAAGAGGTGTGCATTGACTGAGCACAGTGGTTATACAATACTCTGGAATGACTGAACACAACATTTACAATAGACAGTGTAAATGCTATGGTCATTCGGTGCACAAAGTGTGGAGCAACCGAGCACAGTAATAATACTAGACTGTGGACTGACTGTCTATATCATTTGCACTAGTCTGTCGACTGACTGACCACAATTTCACAATAGACCGGCTCATCCCAGCACTAACACTAGTTATGGACTTATTAACCACAGTATTTATATTGAACTAAGAACTGACTGAATACAATATTTCCAGTACAATGTGGATTGACTGACCACAACATTTACGATACACTGTGGACTGACTGACTACAGCTTTTACAATAAACTGTGGATAGACTGACCACAGTCATTATCCCTGAGATAAGTAATTTTCGCCCTAGTGTGTTATACTTATTGGTGTGTGTATAGCATGTATCAGGAACATATTATCATATAGTTTGTCTTTTTACAGGTGACTGAATCCCAATGAGATATTAGAACGTGAAATTTTTGTTTTTGGACTCCAAGAAGAGAATCAGAGGAATCACATAACAGGTAATTAATTCTCGTATTAATTACTGATAATCGTTGGTCTAGAATTAAGTTCTAGACCTCCGTAGGTGTAATAACACCCACCTTCCTGAGACATGACAATATACTGTATGTTTTCTTTCAAATGTATATCTTCAATAAACAACTCTTAGTATAACACCACCGTATCTCAGGTACAGAGAAAGGGAACATTTTTTCCCATTATACTCTGTCTTCCAAATTAGGAATTCCCTCTTATATTTCATAACATACACCTGCTCTCAGTGTTGAAACAATCAATACTGTGATTACACTAAACTTATCCAAGCATTTACTCTAGACAGTGGATTGACAGAACACAGCATTTACACAAGGTGTGCATTGACTGAGCACAGTAGTTATACAATACTCTGGAATGACTGAACACAACATTTATAATAGACTGTGCACAGAATGACCATAGCATTTACACTAGGTGTGGAGCAACCGAGCACAGTAATAATACCAGACTGTGTACTGTCTATATCATTTGCACTAGTCTGTGGACTGACTGACCACAATTTCACAATAGACCGGCTCATCCCAGCACTAACACTAGTTGTGGACTTATTAACCACAGTATTTATTTTGAAATAAGAACCGATTGAATACAATATTTACACTACAATGTGGACTGACTGACCACAACATTTACATTAGACTGTGGACTGACTGACTAAAGCTTTTACAATAAACTGTGGGTAGACTGACCTCAGTCATTATCCCTGAGATAAGTAATTTTCGCCCTAGTGTGTTATACTTATTGGTGTGAGTATAGCATGTATCAGGAACATATTATCATATAGTTTGTCTTTTTACCGGTGACTGAATCCCAATGAGATGTTAGAACGTGAAATATTTCTTTGTGGACTCCAAGAATAGAAACCGAGGAATCACATAACAGGTAATTAATAGTGTTGAGCCACCCCCGTAGTGTTCTAGTTCGGTTCGGTTCGTCGAACACCCTTGTGTTCGCCGAACTGTTTGTCAAACTGTTCGTCGAACACCTTCGAACACCGTTTAAACCAATGGCAGGCAAACAAAAACACATAGAAACACATAGAAAACACCTTCAAAGGTGTCCAAAAGCTGACAAACTGCTCAGAAGACATAACTAACACATGGAAAAGTGACAAGTACATATAGTCATGCGAAAAGAAAAGAGGTGGAGGAGTAAAAGGAGGGGGAGGCACAGATATAGGCATGTCATGCCCTTCTAAAATCCAAAAAGTGAGAAGCCGACACGGCCAGTCCGTTCCTGCCCGTGCCACCTCCGTGTCGCCGGGTTTGTGCCAGAGCAGCGGTGGACCCTGACGGCCAGCCCCCCTCTCCCAATACTGGTGCCTGTCCGCTGGTGGGTCGAGCGAGCCCCCCTGTGGTGAAGGCAGCTCTAAGCTTTTTAATTTAAATTGTCTCTCTAATTTGAATGAATACACTTTAAATCCTTTTACAAGGATCTATTGGAGGGCAAGTCTCATGCCAGCAGCCGCGTAATTCCAGCTCCAGTAGCGTCCACTAAAGCTGCTGCAGTTAAAAAGCTTTTATAAGGATCGAGCTCGGCTGTCCACCGCAAGGCGTCCTACCGCCAGTCCCAGCCCCTATGCCTTGGGGTGCCTCCTGATGCTCTTCACTGAGTATCCCGTGGTCCCTAAGAATTTCCTTTGAAAAAATTAAGTGTCCAAACTACAGGTGGTGTAGCTTGCTTAACAGCCGGGATAATCCGCTGACTAGCAGACACTGCTACTAGGCACAAAGTATTTCCTGGGCTAGATGCAGTTAAAAATTTGTAATTAGATATTCTCGTTGGATGCTGAGAAAGCATTCCATAGAGTCTCCTGGCACGCCATATATTATTCTCTTAAAAAGCTTGGGGTAGGGGTCTAGGGGACCCTTTTATAGCCAAAATCACGGCCCTGTATCGCAATGCATCACCTAGGCTGAAGATAAATGGAACTGTAGCACCCCGAGGGCTCGGTTGCTGCAGAGGTATTGCACCTCACCCAGAGGTGTGATATCTCACTCTCAGGTAAGGATGGAGTGTGGATCAGGACCCCGACACCTGCATGCATTACACCACATTGCCGTGGGGCAGGGCGACCAATATGCCCCTGAGATGGGCACGACAGTCCCTGTCCCTGGCTGGAGTGGGGGGAGGGAACACTGAGGAAGGGGAACCCTGTAGTGCAGGAGCAGGGAGGAAGCAGTTCCTGGGTGCATTGAGAAGGGAGTATAAAAGGTCGGCACCATCTTAGTTCAGTGCAGAGAAGTCTGAGCAGAAGTGGCAGGGAGCAGGGGCTCTGCATGAGCTCTGCTCCAGAGGCGGGCCTAGTAACAGAGGCCCAGGCCTGGAAGAGGGAGAAGGAAGGAAGAGGAGCGGAGAAGGCTCCAGGAACGACGAACGAAGGGATCCCAGGGGTGTGGACGGGCGAGTCGCCACCGCACGCCCGAATCCACCTGCGTGGAGGGGTCAGGTCAAAGGGGGAGACCAATCCCCAAAACTAGTGGAGGCGGGAAACGACCCTCAGCTAGAAACCGGAGGCTGTGACATTTTATGTGGCGCAGCCCCTCGCTACACCCGCTAGGAGGGCAGCACATAGGGTCAGGGAAAATGGCGCCAAGTTTACCAAGAGGAGGCCCGAGGCAGCCGGACAGAAGGGTTGTTAAGAAAGGCCAGACAAAGGACACACAAAGGGGGTCCTGTGAAGCGCTCCAAAGTTATCTGGGAGTTGTCTGAGCCCCTCACCTGGTGAGCACAGTACAACATGGGCAGCCGTTACCTGCAGAAGTGGTCTGGATAATAAGAACTGTGAGTAAAGGCCTTGGACCGCATCACTGACTCCGTGTCGTTACTGCTGCTGCCCTGCACCATCACCCCCATCCTCCGCATACACTGCCCTGAGGCTATACTCCTCCCGTAGGGAGTTATGCTACGCTCTGCTGCACCCACAACACCAGCCTCAGCGGTCTGCCCTGCAGCGGCGGTTCACTCTGACCGCAATCCACGGGTGGCGTAGTCGGACATTTAAACATCAAAACCACATAAATAGTTCCGCCACTGGTTTGACCGCCCTGAGCCACGGAACCGGGTCACCGCCAAGGAGACTACAACCACCAGCATCCACCAAAAAGGGTCCAGCTCCGGATGTCCCAAGGCCCAGGGGGCGCGTCAGAACATTTTCATCACCTTTCATAATCACCAATGGGACAAGGCAGGGATGTCCTCTGTCCCCTCTCTTATACATCCTAGTGACGGAGCACCTGCTCTCATCAATTCGCCATAACCCCAATATTAGGTGGATTGAGGTGGGAGGCACCGAGTACAAGTGCTCTGCATTTGCTGATGATGTCAATCACATATATCCATCAGCAGGCTTTTATGGCTGAAATAGATCACTTTGTTACATGGTCAAATTTTAAAATCAATACAGCGAAGTCTGAGGCCCTCGATGTCTCCCTCCCCATATCCATACAGGATTCTATCCAGTCCAACTTTCCCTTTGCCTGGCCCTCACAGGGTATCAAATTCTTAGGAATTCCTATTCATAGAGACCTCTCCCGTCTATGTTATCTTAATTTTGGGCCCTTTATTGAACAACTCCATACAGACCACGGTTGGCAAGTTAGAACTGTAAGATTCACTACGTGAACCACTGGTGTTTTGTGGAAAAGCACATGTACACTGTGTTCCAAATTATTATGCCAAAAGTGTTTAGGAGTGATAAGGGAAGAATTTGTTTGTTTGTCAGTTAAACTCATTGATGGTGATGTGTGTCAGGGCTCTTTATATCACTGTAAGCAATTGCAGACACCTGTGCTAATTAGTTTGGCAGGTGTGTCCAATGAACGGCAAGACTACTTAAGAAGGCTGTCCCACATTATTAAGCAGCCTACATTTTCTGCCAAAATGGGAAAGAAAAAGGATGTGTCGGCTGCTGAGAAGCAACAAATTGTGGAGTGTTTAGGTCAAGGCATGACTACAATCAACATTGTGCGATGATCAGGATGAAGTGTCTTGGCAATCAAGAAGTATGCAGCTGATTCACAGTACACACTAATAAGGGCAAATTGAGGACTCTTTCCTACAGGAAATTATGTCAGTTTAAAAGAGCAGCGGCAAAAAAGCCTTGTCATAGCAGCAGACAAGTTTTTGAAGCTGCTGGTGCCTCCAACGTCCCCCGAACAACAAGATGCAGGGTCCTGTCGACCTCCTCTATCCACTGCACACAAGCAGAAACGGCTCCAGTGGGCCAAACATTACATGAAGACTGATTTCAAAACTGTTTTGTTCACAGATGAGTGCCGTGCAACGCTCGATGGTCCAGATGGATGGAGTGGAGGATGGCTGGTTGATGGACACCCCACACAAACACGGCTACAGCGCCAACAAGGAGGAGGTGGAGTAATGTTTTGGGCTGGAATCATGGGGAGAGAGATTGTCAGCCCCTTCAGGATCCCTGAAGGGGTAAAGATGAACTCCATAATATATGTGGAGTTTCTCAAACAGCACTTCCTGCCATGGTTCAAGAAGAAGAACCGTGTATTCCACAGCAAGATCATTTTCATGCATGATAATGCACCGTCTCATGCTGCACATAACACATCTGCATCTCTGGCTGATATGGGCATAAAAGGGGACAAACTTATGGTGTGACCCCCATGCTCCCCTGACCTCTACCCCATTCAGAACCTCTGGAGCATCATCAAAAGGAGTGTCTATGATGGAGGGAGGCAGTTCACATCTAAGCAACAGCTCTGGGAGGGTATTCTGTCCTCATGCAAAACAATTGAAGCAGAAACCATCCAAAACCTGACAAATTCAATGGACGAGAGAGTTCAGAAGCTCCTTTCGAACAAGGGGTCCTATGTGCAAATGTAACATCACCTAGAATAAAGTTTTGAGTTGAAAACTGTTTGATTTCAGTTTCTAATAACCTGCTAATGCTTATAATTTCAAAAATGACCATTTTTTTGGTCTTTATTAAAATGAAAAGGTTGATCGAAGAGTGTGGGGGATCTAAGAGTGTGGCAACCCAGTAGTCATGATTACTTCGAATTCTGACAATATGAGGGTCATGTTGCAGGTAGTGCAGCAAGAAGGCACTTATGTGTCTTGCGCATCTCGGAGCCCCAAAATTATTTTCCGGGCTAGATGCAGCTAAAAATTATTATTAATTTTGAATCTGGTGGAGCTTAGTATAGATGGCCTAATAGAATCAGTACTGCACACTGCTACAAAGCCCAAATTATTTTCCAGCCAAGATACAGCTAAACATGATTAGTAATTTGAAAGCTTAAAACGGTTGGTGAGGTGATTTTAACCAATCATCAAGCTTTTACTCTCCCCAGGATGACACAGGGGTAGAAAAGTCGTTTCGGATCCATGATTTGTTCATCTTTATAAAAGTGAGTCTGTCTACATTATCAGTGGAGAGCCGCGTGCGCTTATCTGTCAGCACACCACCAGCAGCGCTGAACACACATTCAGACAGAACGCTGGCTGCGGGGCATGACAAGATCTCCAAGGCGTAAGTGGCGAGCTCCGGCCATTTATCCAGATTGGAAGCCCAAAAAGAGCAAGGGTCCAGTGACACAGTCATGGCTTCAATGTTTACTTGGAGATACTCCTGTACCATCATCTCTAGGAGTTGACTATGTGTCAGACTTCTTGTCTCCTGTGGCATTGCAAAGGATGAGCTAAAAAAGTGGTGAAATGATTCCGCAAAATTGATGTTACCAGCAGATACTGTGTTTCTGTTACGGTTTGAGTGCTGAACACTCGACCGTCCCACGGTTGGCAAGTTGGAACTGTGAGATTCACTACGTGCACCACTGGTGTTTTGTGGAAAAGCACATGTAAGATTCTGCAACAGTCTCTGCTGATACTCCTGCATGCGTGCATCCCTTTCTATGGCAGGAATTATTTCTGCAAATTTACTTTTGTACCGGGGATCTAGCAGTGTGGCAACCCAGTAGTCAGGATTATTTCTAATTCTCCCAATTCGAGGGTCATGTTGCAGGTAGTGCAGCAAGAATCTTGCGCATCCAGGAGCACCAAGTCCCTGTTGTGTTGGTGGCGAGGTAACAATCATGCTTCCTTCCTCTGTCCTCTCCCCCCAACCTCGCACAACAGAAATGTGATCAAGGTCTCCCTCATCTGATGAGTCTTCCATCAGTTCGTCCTCCACTTCTTCCTGGGCTCCTGCACCTTCCTCACTAGTTTGGCTGCTACCATGCGCCCTGGTAAAACCATCTCCCCCACCCTCACATGCCTGCCACCTTGGTGCTGCCGACCGTCTGGACCTTGCAGATGTTAGCCCTTCCGCATACAACTCCTCCTCCTCTACTTCCTCCACCTCCTCTTGTGCCACCACCTGACTCCGAATTCTGTTTAACATGTGCTCCAGCATGTAAATCACCGGAATAGTCATGCTGATAATGGCACTAAACATCTTCGTCGCCATTTCAAAACTGTGCAGAAGGGTGCATAGGTCCCTCATCTGAGACCACTCCTTCAGCGTGATTTGCCCCACCTTTGGATCCCGTTGGCCCAGGCTATACGTCAGAACGTATTGCACCAGGGCTTGTCGGTGCTGTCACAGTCGCTGCAACATGTGCAGAGTTGAATTCCACCGGGTAGGCACATCGCATTTTAGCCGGTGAAGTGGCAGGCCCAATGACTTCTGTAGAGATGTAAGTCGCTGAGCTGCGGGATGCGAACGGCGGAAGTGAGCACACAGCGACCGTGCCCTCTGCAGAAGGCCATCTAGTCCTGGATAGTGAGCTAAAAATTGCTGGACAACCAGGTTCAACACGTGAGCCATACAAGGCACGTGTGTGATATTGCCCCGGCGAAGAGCCGCACCCAGGTTTGCAGCATTGTCGCACACGGCCTTCCCTGGTTTCAGGTCCAGTGGAGACAACCATTCATGCAATTGGTTCTCCAGAGCTGACCACAACTCCTCAGCTGTGTGACTCACATTTCCCAGACATTTCAAAGTAAAAACCGCCTGATGACGTTGAGCCCTACTGCCAGCATAGTAAGGAGGTGTGCAGGATCCCTTCTGCGCAGTTAGAAAGCTTGTGGCATGACCAGACAGGCTTTGGGTGCAGGTGGAGGACCGAGAGGAGGTTGAGGAGCCAGAAGCAGTGGAGGAACTTTGAGATAAAGAGGATTGACACACAACTCGTGGGGACGGCAAGACTTGGACAGCAGCCCCTTGTCCTGCTGTCACCATAGTTACCCAGTGCCCAGTCAGCGACATGTAACGCCCCTGTCCATGCCTACTCGTCCAAGTGTCTGTGGTGAAATGCACCCTGTCACACACAGAGTTTCTCAAAGAAGCGGTGATGTTGTGTGCGACATGCTGGTGGAGCGCAGGCACACCTTTCTTTGAGAAGTAGTGCCGACTGGGCATCTGGTACTGGGGCACTGCGACGGACATAAGGTCTCGAAAATCCTCTGTGTCCACCAGGCGGAAAAGCAGCATTTCTGTAGCCAAGAGCTTGCAGATGGTGAAATTCAACCTCTTAGCTTTCTCATGGCTAGGAGGAAATGGTCTTTTACTTGTCCACATCTGAGGGACTGAGGGCTGGCTGTTGTGCTTAGACGGGGTTGATAAGGGTGTCCCCGGCAAACTGCCGGTCTGTGAGGAAGATGCAGGCGGACATGTTAGGTTGCCTTGATCAAAAGGTGGTGCTATTGATGTCGGACAGCGCTGAACACCAGCTGGTGTTATCACCTCCAAAGAAAATGATGACCTGCCAATCACGCTGGCTGTTGCGGGTAAAGAGGTGGCAGGTCTGCGTCCCAAAACAGGTGTGACTGCTGTCCCCCCAGTCACAGAGGATGAAGAGGCTGCGGATACACAAGATGTGGCAGATGGCGGCTGGCCCGGCCGGCTAGGCCGCATTGTAGCACAGTGAGCTCCAACTGCAACTTATGCTTCATGTCCATGTGCCGGTTCATGCATGAAGTACTCAAACTATGGATTTTTTGGCCTCTACTTAGCTTTTGCTGACAAATGTTACAGATAACACGAGTTGGGTCATCTTTATCGATCTGAAAAAATGCCCAGGCTATGCAAGGCTTAGCACCCATGCGACCTGAAGAGCCACCACGACTTGTGGTCAGAGGCAGAGTTGTGTTTGAGGATGCAGTTGTTGACGTGCTTCCAGTACTACGTCTCTGTCCAGGAAGGCGCAACCTGACCTCGTCGTCACTAGCATCCTCCTCCACCTCCTCTGCTGACCTCATCTCTTGGCTGACTGGGTTGACAGTAAGTGGGATCTCCAACCTCATCATCATCACCCTGTGTGTTATCACACACGTCGTCCTCAGAGCCAACCTGTTCCTGCCCTGACAAAAAACTAAAGTTGTCGCTCCAATCAGGTATTTGAGTCTCATCATCGTCTTCCTCATTGTCTCCACCAACAGGAGTTACAGTTTGGGAATGAGGGTCTACATTATGGTCAGAACCTTCGGCGTCTGGTCCTGGATCCGACTCATAAAGATTCTGGGCATCAGTGCAGATCATTTCCTCGTCTGGATTCACAGAAGCGCTGGAGCCGACCTCTGATTCCCAGGCTATAGTATGAGTAAACAGCTCTGCAGACTCAACCATCTGTTCTACCTCATACTCAGACGAGCAGCTGGAGATTTGGGAGCTGTGAGGAAGCAAGTGCGATTGGAGTGACACCTCTGAGGACTGGAGTATTTGTGATGTTGAAGTTGATGTGGAGGAGAGCCCACTTAAAGGAGCACTTGATATCCGTTGAAGCACCTGCTGTTTTTGTGCCTCATCTGGAATTTGTAGCGATTGGCCTGGCCGTAAGAAAGGGATCTTATCACATTGTCCGCTAAAAGAAGTAGACATTTTAGTTTTGCTGGAAGATGGTCTTTCTTCTGCAGATGTTACTGTTGCTTTAACACCTACTCCACGGACACAACCTTTTTTCCCCTTCCCAACACGCCTATTCCCCTTTCCACCAGCAGCAGGCCTTTTTCCACTCATTTTGGTGGTTAACTAATTCACAACTCTGGAGTTGTTTGCACAAAAAAACAATGGATGGGAACCGAGCAGAGCTGAGTGGCCAAACTGTGGTATTAGGCCAAAACTATTGTCTGGGTTAGATGCAGAAAAAAAATTATATTCAGTTTGCAACCTGATGGAGGTCAGTATAGATGGACTAATAGAAGAAGTCCCACACACAGCTAGAAGCCCAAATATTTTTTCAGAGCTAGATGCAGAAAAAAATTATATTCAATTTGCAACCTGATGGAGGTCAGTATAGATGGACTAATAGAACAAGTCCCACACACTGCTAGAAGGCCAAATATTTTTTCAGAGCTAGATGCAGAAAAAAATTATATTCAATTTGCAACCTGATGGAGGTCAGTATAGATGGACTAATAGAACAAGTCCCACACACTGCTAGAAGGCCAAATATTTTTTCAGAGCTACATGCAGAAAAAAATTATATTCAATTTGCAACCTGATGGAGGTCAGTATAGATGGACTAATAGAACAAGTCCCACACACTGCTAGAAGACCAAATATTTTTTCAGAGCTAGATGCAGAAAAAAATTATATTCAATTTGCAACCAGATGAAGGTCAGTATAGATGGACTAATAGAACAAGTCCCACACACTGCTAGAAGGCCAAATATTTTTTCAGAGCTAGATGCAGAAAAAAATTATATTCAGTTTGCAACCTGATGGAGGTCAGTATAGATGGACTAATAGAACAAGTCCCACACACTGCTAGAAGGCCAAATATTTTTTCAGAGCTAGATGCAGAAAAAATTATATTCAATTTGCAACCTGATGGAGGTCAGTATAGATGGACTAATAGAACAAGTCCCACACACTGCTAGAAGGCCAAATATTTTTTCAGAGCTAGATGCACAAAAAAATTATATTCAATTTGCAACGTGATGGAGGTCAGTATAGATGGACTAATAGACTAATGCTATGCCCAAAAGGTTTTACTTCACTAGGTGCAGTAAAAAAATTGGTATTCTATACACAGGTGGTGTAGCTTGCAACACAGATAGGCTACTCCACTGACTAACACACTCTGCAATAGGCCAAAAAGGATTAGCTTTGCTAGATTTAGCCAAATGCTGTGAAAAAATCTTGCACAGCACTGGCACAGACCTGCATGGCAAAAACTGATAGGAACGATGTAACTTAGTCCTGAAAAGGACTGCAATTACAATTAGTGTTTACTCCCACAACTTATCTATTTAAGAGCACAGACCTGCCTGATAAAAGTCGTAGGAAATGCTGTAACTTAGTCCTTAAAAGGACTGCAATCACAACTATTCCCTACTCCCAAGCTATCTGTAGATTTGTGCGAAAATTGGCTTGAAATTAACAAGGTATAGCGCACACAGCAACAGCGGTGCCGTCTAACACGCAGCTGCAGCAGTGAGAAAATGGTGGCGACGGGGAAAATGGCTTGGTCTTATAGGGCAAGGACATGTGACATACACTGCCAATGACACATGCTCTTGCTTGTGTGAAAAAAAGCACTTTGCTCTGTGTGTACGCTGCTGATAGGCTGACAGATTGCACCTCCCCACTGTAAATGCGGGAAAGAGAAAAAAAAATGGAGATCTTCATTATTCCTTCAGAGATCCATCCCCTGCCCCTCCCCCCGCCCCGCTGTACACTCAAACTGCGTATTAACATTAATTTTCATCATTACTGAGAAAAAATGCAGTTATGATTTTTATCGAACATAACCTCGAGCAGCCAAATTTTTTTCAAATCGTTCGTGTTCGCCGAACGGCTCGAACACCACCCAAAACAGCTCGAATTTGAGATTGGCTAACAGTTCGAGTCGAACAACGCTCATCTCTAGTAATTAATTCTCATATTAATTACTGATAATCGTTGGTCTAGACTTAATTTCTAGACCTGCGGAGGTGTAATAACACCCACCTTCGTGATACATGACAATATACTGTATGTTTTTTTTCAAATGTATATCTTCTATAAACAACTCCTAGTATAACACCACCATATCTCAAGTTCAGAGAGGGAACATTTTTTTTTCATTATCCTCTGTCTTCCAAATTAGGAATCCCCTCTTATATTTCATAACATACACCTGCTCTCAACGGTGAAACAATCAGTACTGTAATTACACGAGACTGACCACAGCATTCACACTAGACTGCGGACTGACAGAACACAGCTATTAAACTAGGTGTTGAATTGCTAAAATGTCCAGGGGGTTTGTTCTGGCTGACCATTTTCCTCCCCCTCAGGTGACTGATCACATGACTGTGACATCATCACAGGTCCTGTGTGCACAGAAGGATATATTAATCCTGGTGGTTTGAAACAGACAGGGAGAGAGAGAGAGAGGCCTGGTGAAGCCTGGAAGGCAGAGGCTGGATCCCTGTGTTTGGGGATACCAGTAGCCTTGGAAGGCAAGAGGCCTAGAGACTACAGCTAGTGAGCCTTAAACGACAGCTTTGGCAGAACAGAGCTGAGAGAAGCAGCTAAGACCCAGCAAAGGTAAAAACGCTGCTTGATGTGGACATTGATATTGTTACCTTGCTGAAGGCTGTATCTGGAGCCAAGTTGGCATATCTGTCACTGGAAAGGCTCTTGGATATTATATGTGTAACATGTCGGCAAGCCACTGAGATAGACTATGTTATGAGCGGTTTATGATATTTAATAAACTGCTGGACTGTGAATTACCGGAAAAATGTTGCATGTGTACTTTAATTGACCCGGTGAAGCGAGTACCCCAGAGTGATGAATAGTGCTACCTTACATGTGGTTGGAGAATGCGGGCAACTGCAGCCTGGTTGCTAGGGGTAACAGCACAGGACGACGATTGTGGATGCAAGCATCTTGCTGTGGCTCGGCGGGGTCACGAAGATTAAAGCATCTTGCTGTAACTCGGCGGGGTTACAAAAATTATCGTAGCACTCAAACCTGGTTTGCTGTGGATTGGTGGGGCCACGAAAGTTTTCTGGGGAGAGTGGTGTGAAGTGTCTAGTGTGAACAGTGTACCGCGATGGCTATGAATGGAGCAGTATCCCCAGATGGAATGTAGAAGTGGTCAGATGTCCAGCTGCAAACGTTCTGCAGCAAAATGGAGTGTCCTGAAGAAATGCAGGAGCTGTTGGCCCTTTACAGAATGGCGTCAGCGGACCATTCCTTGAGTTCTCCTGTGGCGCTGGTACTATCCCAGAGTGCCCAGGGAGGTAGTAAGATATGTTGTGAACTGGGTCTTAAGACTATTGCTGGTTTTTGTTGTAAAAATCCCCCTACAGGTGTGGGTGTCCAAAAGGGGGTGGAGTCTCAAAAAAGGGCGGAATTTCAAAAGAGCGTAGAGTATAGAAAACCAAAATTGGTTACTGGTTGTGGGTTGGTACCCCCTAAAAATGACAATTGGACCGTTGATAACGGGGTAGCTCCAGTAGAAGGGGTTGACATTAAAGTGGGAGGTGACTTGTTGGTCCACAAGTGACACAGACCCCATAGCTGACGGTGACACTATGACAATAGAAAGAAAGTTCAGTCAGGAGGAGTTAGACGAGGTGAGAAAGTCCCCCTCTCGTCGTCGACGGTGCAAGGGCCACAAAAAAGTTGCTCCTGTAGCCTTTGCTGAAAGGGCAAATAAAGAAAATGCAATGTTGTGTGCCTTTATTCCAAGTGTGGATCCTCCTTTAGAAGATCAGGAGGAAGAGTTGGATGCAGTTCTGCAGATTCGTTACAAGCCGGATGATCTACTGAGACAGAAGGATCAGGAACTCGCAGCCCTGAAAGAGGAGGTGGCCAATACTGACCAAGAGCTGGAGCCTGTCAGGCAGCAGTATCAGAGTGACGTGCAGCAACTAAGGAAAAACTTGGAGAAAGTGTCCTCAGACCAGCTGAGCCTGGAGTTTGAACGGCAGAAAATAAACCAGGTTGTGAGGAACTTACAGCGAGAACTGGAGGAAAGCAGCAAGGAAGTCAATAATTGGAAGGAAAAGTTCCAGAAAAATAAAGAGAAGGTTTTTCAGTTGGAGCTTGACAAAGCGGAGTTTGAAGATGAGCTGTGCGAGATGAAAGATCGTTTCTCCCTGGTACACTTAGAGCTGATGCAGGTGAAGCAAAAGCTGGATGAGGGTCTACATCAGAGGGATAGGGAGCTGTCTGCCTTAAAAGAGGCGCTGCAGGATGAACTTTCTGGACGTGACCAAAACCTAGAACGACTGCGCGAACATATCAACCGGGAGCTGTGTGACTCCAAGAAGGAGTATGGTGAACTCATGAGGGAACTGCAGCAATTCCAGGACCAAGTAAAGCCTCTAATGCAGGAGAAGGAGCGGCTGGTGGCCTCTCTGTACCAGCGAGACCGGGAGATATCCGCCCTGAAAGAGGCAATAAAAGATGAAGTGTCTGGTCACGACCATGAAAAGAAGCATGAAAAGTTCAATAGGGAACTGCAACAAATCAAGAGAGACTATGAGGATCTCCTCAAGGTTAAGGAAAAACTACAGGATGATAAAACTGATGCAGAGCACATGCGCCAAGTGATTGAGACTACGCTACAGGACACCCGTGATGAGAATGATGATCTCCGCAGAAAGATCCCAGGTCTGGAAGCTCAGGTGAAGGAGCTGCAGACGTTCTGTGGTGATCTCCAGCGGACAGAGACGTGCCTTAAGGATAGAATCTGCAGGATGGAAGAGTCTATCGGAGAAGGGAGGTATGAAGCAAATGCCTCTTCGAATAATGTGAGCTTGGATGACTCGGTGGATGTAAGAGCCAAGATCAAGGAGCTCAAGGAGACGTTGCAAGCCCATTTGAAGCAAGAGAAGCTTGAGAGACTAGCTGTCGAGAGCCGAGTGGGCGCATTGGAGACAGAGAGGTCTGAGAGAATTCTGCTGATAAAGGAGCAGTTGAAGCAGGAAGAGCTTCAGAGATGGGTTGCTGAGAGGCGAGCAGCTGAGCTAGAGGAAGAAGTTGTCGAGCTCAAAGGTTGCCTGGCAAAGTACCAGTCAGTGAATGAGGCCTCCTTGGAGAAGGAAAAGGGCAAACAAGTTGCGCTTAATCCTTTATACCATGAGAAGGTGGACCTCAGGTGAGCTGAGAAAGTGTTAAAAGAAGATAAGTATGAAATGGAAGTGGTCAAGATGAGAATTCTTGAATTCATAGCTGTGAGTCAGCTCAGGGGAAGCATGCAGGGTGAAGAAGCTGAAAGTCAGTTGTCCCTGAAACCTGAGCCAGATGATCAGTTGGAGACCACTGGTGAGACAGAAAAGTCTTAGTACAAGTGACTCATAGATGTACCCGAAGATTTGAGAGAAGAATGCACAAGAGAGTCAGTGCATGATGAGTTCAAGAAAGCCGTGGGAGCCTGTAAGGTGTACTCGACCTCAGAAGCTAAACAGCTGGTGGTCCTGTCCACAACCAAAGTCACAGTGAAGAGGGTGGCTATCCTAAGTGACATGCACTTGCGATGTATTCGCACGAAGCGGTTTGTCCGGTTGAAGATGGAACAAGCCATTAGACAACTGGAGCTTATGAGAAAAGCTCAAAGTCTGCGGGAAGAAGTCATCCGGTTGCCTCATGCTCTGGTAAGAAATGTCATTGGGAGAAATGGCCAAGCCATGCAAATGATGGTAAAGAAGTCTGGTGTGATGAAAGTTAGCAGTCCACGTGATCATCAGGACTGGATACCAGATGAGGACTGCATGGTGTCATTCTCCGCTGTAGGAATGGAAGAAAATCTTGTATATATACACATGCTGATGGAGTACCGAGTGACCTACCTGCGAGAGGTAGAACAGTTGAATCTCGCCAGACTGTGAATGGAAAGACAGCATCGTCTGAGCAGCAGAAGATGGCAGCCGTCTATAAATTGTGAGACCAGAGAGAGAAAGGGCCCTTCAAATAATAGAACAGCTACAGTAGAAGTTAGAGACCTTTCAAGATGTCCTGAGGATAGTGGGTGTGGGTTTAGAGGTAGTGAGACCTCCAGTAACTCAGGTCTGAGAGGCCCATACAAACGACCCAATAAAGTACGGGACAGCACGAAGTCAGACCTGACTGTAGATACAAGGGCAAGTAAGTCACACTCCTGTATTGACCGCTGGGAGCGGGGGAGGTCTGACAAGGTTACGACTCGGAAATGTGACTTGACGAAGTTAATGACAATGACATATGGTAGGTCCCTAAGGAATGGGATAATGTTGATGACTAATGTTCCAGGGGCTGAGCAGCGCAATTGTCAAGTACATGCTCTGTGTGATCCGTGGGTTATAATGTGATTGTGTATACTATGTGTTCAACCCCACAAGTTTGAACAGAGGGGAGGGATATGTAATGCAGCCGCTTGCTGCATTGCTAAAATGTCCAGGGGGGGTGTTCTAGCTGACCATTTACCTCCCCCTCAGGTGACTGATCACATGACTGTGACATCATCACAGGTCCTGTGTGCACAGAAGGATATATAAATCCTGGTGGTTTGAAACAGACAGGGAGAGAGAGGCCTGGTGAAGCCTGGAAGGCAGAGGCTGGATCCCTGTGTTTGGGGATACCAGTAGCCTTGGAAGGCAAGAGGCCTAGAGACTACAGCTAGTGAGCCTTAAACGACAGCTTTGGCAGAACAGAGCTGAGAGAAGCAGCTAAGACCCAGCAAAGGTAAAAACGCTGCTTGATGTGGACATTGATATTGTTACCTTGCTGAAGGCTGTATCTGGAGCCAAGTTGGCATATCTGTCACTGGAAAGGCTCTTAGATATTATATGTGTAACATGTCGGCAAGCCACTGAGATGGACTATGTTATGAGCGGTTTATGATATTTAATAAACTGCTGGACTGTGAATTACCGGAAAAATGTTGCATGTGTGCTTTAATTGAATCGGTGAAGCGAGTACCCCAGAGTGATGAATAGTGCTACCTTACAGTGTGCATTGGCTGAGCACAGTAGTTATACAATACTCTGGAATGACTGACCACAACATTTACAATAGACTGTGCACCGACTGATCATAGCATTTACACTAGGTGTGGACCGACTGAGCACAGTAATAATACCAGACTGTGGATTGACTATCTATATCATTTGCACTAGTCTGTGGACTGACCACAACATTCACAATAGATTATAGATGGGCTCAACCCAGCATTAAATCTAGTTGTGGATATATTAACCACAGCAGTTATACTAAAGTAAGTACCGACTGATTACAATATTTACACTACAATGTGGACTGACTGACCACAACATTTACAGTGGACTGTGGACTAACTGACTGACTACAGCTTTTACAATAATCTGTGGATAGACTGACCACAGTCATTATCCCTGAGATAAGTAATTTTGGCCCTAGTGTGTTATACTTATTGGTGTGTGTATAGCATGTATCAGGAACATATTATCATATAGTTTGTCTTTTTACAGGTGACTGAATCCCAATGAGATATTAGTATGTGAAATTTTTGCTTGTGGACTCCAAGAAGAGAATCAGAAGAATCACATAACAGGTAATTAATTCTCGTATTAATTACTGATAATCGTTGGTCTATACTTAAGTTCTAGACCTGCTGTTAAGGAGAGCGGTTGCAGACAACTTTATTTAATGGAACGCAACCGACCCCGGGGTCCGCGATGCAGCCTAGAGGACTGCTGCCGAACACTTTCCGGGTGGAAAGGCAAACGACAACTAAATGATAAACCCTTCCGTGCTAACTTCACACTGGACAGGGTATAGCAGTGCGCTCTATCTCCGTTTATAGCACGGAGGAGAGAGCGACCAGCGACGCACCTAACAATTATCTTAGCCCTTCGTGTTAACGCACACGGAAGGGTAAGACGGTTCGCACAATCTCCAAGAACCGCAGGGAGACGTGCGACCGTGGGAACAGCAGTAGCCCTGTCTTTGATACAAGCGCCATGCTATGGGGATTGGCGCTAAAGCGGTTCACACAATCTCCAAGAACCGCAGGGAGACGTGTGACCAGACTATGAGCAGTAGCCCTGTCTACGGTACAGGCGCTACGCTTTAGGAGACGGCGCTGGCGTGCGGGTGTGATTCCCGCCGGGTATTCGAGCACTCAGCCGGCGTGCTACCGGACTGAGCAAACCCGCTTTAATTAGCTCACAGGCGGCTCGGGGTGTAAGGTGAACCCCCTAGTTAGAGCCAGTCAGCGAGGCGAAGCTACCTGCCTACTTTTTCTACCTGCCTAGCTAAAGCTATGGCTCTTCGAGGAGCCCAGAGTAAGCGTGCACACCACAAACAGCTAGCTCAAATGATCTGAGCGCGCCGCCATGTTTGTGGGCGGGCCTTTTAAATATTAAGCCCTGCCCCACTGTCGCACCATTGGTGACAACACCAGTGACCAATCAGGCGGTGCCAGGTCGCCTGGTCAGGTGGGTGCCAACCCACCAATCATGATCCGCCAGGTCACGGACATGCTCAGTGCGGCAAATTCTGGACTTAGATTGCGCAAGCCCTGTCTCCCTCTGCAACCCAGGCTTAACATTGCTAGGCACAACTACCTGGGAGACAAACAGTGCTAGCAGACCAGCTAGGCATTGGAGCTGATGGTGATGCTGAGCAGCATCAGCCCTGGCTGGACTGAAATGGGAGACCACAGAAGGTCCTGGACCCATTTCGAATCCAGAACCAGACCGACGCCTAACATACCCCTCCACTTGACGCTCATTTTCCTCAATGAAAATGTACAGGGTGCCCTCTTTGAGGACGGGAAGCAATGACAACTGGTTCTCTAAGCGTAGAATCCTTCACGGTTGACAGGGAGGAAGGACCCGCCGGTCTCTGGCGAAAAGATTTATCACTCGCACAGACGGGACACGCGTTTACAAAGTCCTTGACGTCCTGGCGCCACCGGGGCCACCAATAGGACCGTTGAAGGGACTTAGTGGTACGTTTGACCCCCAGGTGAGCTCCGGTCTTAGGGGCATGAGCCCAGGAGAGCACCATACTCCGTAGATTAGGGGGAAACAAACGTCCTCCCCGACGGAACCGGGTTGGAGGACACTGCAGCCATCTTCCCTTTCTGAGAATTCTTTGCGACATAATCAGACAAGGACCGGGTCCTGGAAACAGAAAAGGAATCTGTAACGGATGTAGCAATGATAGAAGGATCAGAGACTACCCTCCGGGTGACTTTGCCCAATCACTGAGATGCACAATTCCCACTCCAGGAGGAAATTCTCCCCGACTTCCAGTCAATGTGTGGAGAATGACAACGTAACCAGGGGAGACCCAACAACACCTCGTCTAACCCACCGGGAATAATAAGAAAAGAGTTAACCTCCCGGTGGCCCTGAGGAAATGACATGGTGAGAGCGATCGACCGGTGGGTGATTTGCACATCCAGGAGTGAACTATTGGCAACACTAATGTTTATTGGACTAGAGAGTGGCTCAGTAGAGATGGCATGTCTCTGGGCAAATGTAGATGATAAAAAATTGCCCTCAGCACCAGAGTCCACCCACGCCTTGGCAGTAACTGCAGATTCACCGAAGGACAAGATCACCTTATATGATAGCTTGGAGGAAGAGGACCCAGAATTTAATGTACCCCCACCTACGGTGGTAAGACATACTCGTTTTACCGGCTGCTTGGAACCCTTATTTACGGGGTGCTCCAAGGGATGTGCAGGACGGGAACGAGAGGGACTAGACTCAGTCCGGGATACATCCATAGCCTCAGGCTCCGGGTCGGAGGTCTTGGATTTGGGTCTAAAGACGCCTGGTGCCAACAGGTACTGGGGACTGCCAACCTCTAGCTCTAACCTGTGTTCTGCATGACGTAAGTCTATACGGTCAGCGAGAGATATTAACTCCTCCAGGGAGGTTGGAATCTCTCTGGTAGATAAAGCATCTTTAATATGCCCAGCCAGACCCTTCCAGAACACCGGGATAAGCGACCGCTCAGACCAATCCAGTTCAGCCGCCAGGGTTCTGAACTGGACGGCATAGTGACTGGCGGTGGCCGAACCCTGGACCAACGAAAGGAGCTTAAGAGCCGTATCATGCATGACCTGAGGGCCCAGGAAAACACCTTTTAGGGTCTTAAGGAAGAGACCCGCATTTACTACTACCGGGTCATTCCGCTCCCATAGAGGAGTAGCCCACTCCAGAGCACTGTGAGACAGCAATGAGATGATATATCCCACTTTGGCTCTTTCGCAGGGGAACCGTGCCTCCATCATCTTCAAGTGAATGGAGCATACATTTATAAAACCCCTACAGAGTTTACTATCCCCAGAAAAATTTTCCGGGAGAGCAAACCGGGGTAATGGGGCACTTGCAGTGGTGGCAGCCGAGTTTATCATGTTGGCTGCTAGAGAAGCCGCCAGGGTAGCTGCTGCAGTGGTATCAGCAACCGGGACCGCCTGTTCCAGAGACCTGAGTCTGGTCTCCAGTTGCTGTATATAACGCTGTAGCTGCTGGTTGTCGGCCATGTTCGGCAAGACCCTAGCGCTCAGATACTGTTAAGGGGAGCGGTTGCAGACAACTTTATTTAATGGAACGCAACTGACCCCGGGGTCCGCGATGCTGCCTAGAGGACTGCTGCCGAACACTTTCCGGGTGGAAAGGCAAACGACAACTAAATGATAAACCCTTCCGTGTTAACTTCACACTGGACAGGGTATAGCGGTGCGCTCTATCTCCGTTTACAGCACGGAGGAGAGAGCGACCGGCGACGCACCAAACAATTATCTTAGCCCTTCGTGTTAACGCACATGGAAGGGTAAGACGGTTCGCACAATCTTCAAGAACCGCAGGGAGACGTGCGACCGTGGGAACAGCAGTAGCCCTGTCTTTGATACAGGCGCTACGCTATGGGGATTGGCACTAAAGCGGTTCACACAATCTCCAAGAACCGCAGGGAGAGGTGTGACCAGACTATGAGCAGTAGCCCTGTCTACGGTACAGGCGCTACCCTATAGGAGACGGCGCTGGCGTGCGGGTGTGATTCCCGCCGGGTATTCAAGCACTCAGCCGGTGTGCTACCGGACTGAGCAAACCCGCTCTAATTAGCTCACAGGCAGCTCGGGGTGTAAGGCGAACCCCCTAGTTAGAGCCAGTCAGCGAGGCGAAGCTACCTGCCTACTTTTTCTACCTGCCTAGCTAAAGCTATGGCTCTTCGAGGAGCCCAGAGTAAGGGTGCACACCACAAACAGCTAGCTCAAATGATCTGAGCGCGCAGCCATGTTTGTGGGCAGGCCTTTTAAATATTAAGCCCTGCCCCACTGTCGCACCATTGGTGACAACACCCGTGACCAATCAGGCGGTGCCAGGTCACCGGGTCAGGTGGGTGCCAACCCACCAATCATGATCCGCCAGGTCACGGACATGCTCAGTGCGGCAAATCCTGGACTTAGATTCCGCAAGCCCTGTCTCCCTCTGCAACCCAGGCTTAACATTGCTAGGCACAACTACCTGGGAGACAAACAGTGCTAGCGGACCAGCTAGGCGTTGGGGCTGATGGTGATGCTGAGCAACATCAGCCCTGGCTGGACTGAAATGGGAGACCACAGGAGGTCCTAGACCCATTTCGAATCCAGCACCAGACTAACACCTGCAGAGGTGTAATAACACCCACCTTCCTGATACATGACAATATACTGTATGTTTTTTTTCAAATGTATATCTTCTATAAACAACTCTTAGTATAACACCACCGTTTCTCAGGTACAGAGAAAGGAAACATTTTTTCCAATTATCCTCTGTCTTCCAAATTAGAAATCGCCTCTTATATTTCATAGCATACACCTGCTCTCAGCTGTGAAACAATCAATACCGTGATTACACGAGACTGACCACAGCATTCACACTATACTGCGGACTGACAGAACACAGCTATTACAAGAGGTGTGCATTGACTGAGCACAGTGGTTATACAATACTCTGGAATGACTGAACACAACATTTACAATAGACAGTGTAAATGCTATGGTCATTCGGTGCACAAAGTGTGGAGCAACCGAGCACAGTAATAATACTAGACTGTGGACTGACTGTCTATATCATTTGCACTAGTCTGTGGACTGACTGACCACAATTTTGACAATAGACCGGCTCATCCCAGCACTAACACTAGTTATGGACTTATTAACCACAGTATTTATATTGAACTAAGAACCGACTGAATACAATATTTACACTACAATGTGGACTGACTGACCAAAACATTTACGTTAGACTGTGGACTGACTGACTACAGCTTTTACAATTAACTGTGGATAGACTGACCACAGTCTATTCCTGAGATAAGTAATTTTCGCCCTACTGTGTTATACTTATTGGTGTGTGTATAGCATGTATCAGGAACATATTATCATATAGTTTGTCTTTTTACAGGTGACTGAATCCCAATCAGATATTAGAACATGAAACTTTTGTTTGTGGACTCCAAGAAGAGAATCAGAGGAATCACATAACAGGTAATTAATTCTCATATTAATTACTCATAACCATTGGTCTAGGCGTAAGTTCTAGACCTGCGGAGGTGTATTAACACCCACCTTCCTGATACATGACAATATACTCTATGTGTTTTTTCAAATGTATGTCTTCAATACACAACCTCCTTGTATCACACCACCATATCTCCGGTACGGAGATAGGGAACATTTCTTATCATTATCCTCTGTCTTCCAAATTCGGAATCCCCTCTTATATTTCATAACATATACCTGCTCTCAGCGTTAAAACAATCAATACTGTGATTACACTAAACTTACCAAAGCATTTACACTAGACAGCGGACTGACAGAACACCACATTTACACTAGGCGTGCATTGACTTAGCACAGTGGTTATACAATACTCTGGAATGACTGAACACAACATTTACAATAGACTGTGCACCGACTGATCATAGCATTTACACTAGGTGTGGACCGACTAAGCACAGTAATAATACCAGACTGTGGACTGACTGTGTATATCATTTGCACTAGTCTGTGGACTGACCACAACATTCACAATAGATTATAGACGGGCTCATCCCAGCATTAACACTAGTTGTGGATTTATTAACCACAGCATTTATACTGAAGTAAGGACCGACTGATTACAATATTTACACTACAATGTGGACTGACCACAACATTTACATTAGACTGTTGACTGACTGACTACCGCTTTTACAATAAACTGTGGATAGACTGACCACAGACATTATCCCTGAGATAAGTAATTTTGGCCCTAGTGTGTTATACTTATTGGTGTGTGTATAGCATGTATCAGGAATATATTATCATATAGTTTGTCTTTTTACAGGTGACTGAATCCCAATGAGATATTAGAACGTGAAATTTTTGTTTGTAGACTCCAAGAAGAGAATCAGAAGAATCACATAACAGGTAATTAATTCTCATTTTAATTACTGGTAATCGCTGGTCTAGACTTAATTTCTAGACCTGCGGAGGTGTAATAACACCCACCTTCCTGATACATGACAATATACTGTATGTTTTCTTTCAAATGTATATCTTCTATAAACAACTCTTAGTATAACACCACCGTATCTCAGGTACAGAGAAAGGGAACATTTTTTCCCTATTATCCTCAGTCTTCCAAATTACGAATCCCCTCTTATATTTCATAACGTACACCTGCTCTCAGCGGTGAAACAATCAATACCGTGATTACACGAGACTGACCATAACATTCACACTAGACTGTGGACTGACAGAACACAGCTATTACAAGAGGTGTGCATTGACTGAGTACAGTAGTTATACAATACTCTGGAATGACTGACCACAACATTTACAATAGACTGTGCACCGACTGATCATAGCATTTACACTAGGTGTGGACCGACTAAGCACAGTAATAATACCAGACTGTGGACTGACTGTGTATATCATTTGCACTAGTCTGTGGACTGACCACAACATTCACAATAGATTATAGACGGGCTCATCCCAGCATTAACACTAGTTGTGGATTTATTAACCACAGCATTTATACTGAAGTAAGGACCAACTGATTACAATATTTACACTACAATGTGGACTGACCACAACATTTACAGTGGACTGTGGACTGACTGACTGACTACAGCTTTTACAATAAACTGTGAATAGACTGACCACAGTCATTATCCTTGAGATAAGTAATTTTGGCCCTAATTGTGTTAAACTTATTGGTGTGTGTATAGTGACGCGCCCCTGGGCCTGCTGTGTCGCGCAGCGTCTCACGCACGGGGGCTTACCCGGAACCGGATCAGATGAGGGTTGTAGTCTCCGAGTGGCGGGGACCCGGTCCGTGCCCAGGGAGTCAACTTAGTGTGTGGCAGTCTTGATAGATGTTATTTGAGTGTCGACTACGCCACCCGTTGATTTGCAGCTATGGAGCTGCCGCTGCAGGGCAGACCGCTGAGGCCGGTGTAGAACTGTGCAGCGTGATAGTATAACCCCCAACGGGAGGGGTATGGCCTCAGGGCAGCCGACGTGGAAGATGAGGGTAGCAGGAACCACTCAGAGACGGTGCGGTGTAATTCAGGGTCTTTAAGATAAGATAAGATAAGATAAGATATACTTTATTTATCCCGTAGGAAATTGCGGTATCACAGCAGCAGAACACAGATCTCGAACATGACACATATGATAACATAACATTTGGAATACTTTAGACATTGCTTTTCAGACATTTGTTAAACACCCCCATAGCTGTTGGAACAAACGATCTCCTGTATTTTTCCTTTTTACACCTTAGTTGTATTAGGCGATTGCTGAATGTGCTCTTCTGTTTCGCAAACAGTTCATAAAGCGGGTGTGTGTTGTTGCCCATTATAGCTCTGCACTTCTTCTTAATCCTATCCTCTACCACCTCTTCAAAAGTCCCAAGCTGTAGGCCCACCGTCGCGCTAGCCTTCTTTATAAGTTTGTTGAGCTTGTTGGCGTCAGCAACACGCACACTGTTACCCCAGCAAATTATTGCCGCAAAGGTGGCACTAGCCACAATGGATTGGTAGAACACCTCAAGCATTTTGCCACACACATTAAAAGACCTTAACTTCCTTAGGAAGTACAATCTACTCATCCCATCATGTTTACTGGTAACAACGATAGACCCTCCCGGAGTACTTGCTAGCGAACGGGGCCTGGTCAGTCCTTGAGCAGATGGGATCTCCCCTGGCCAGGCGGAGTTGTAGGCCTCCCAAACTGACTGTACTCTTCTGGCTACCTTGCTAGAAGCGGATATAAGTAGCCCACGTCCCTGAGTGTACCGTGTGGTGCTCACCCATATGGCCGGTGACTCGGGGCCTTCTAATGGCTTCCGCTCCACGATGGCGGCGCTGGTCCCACGCGTGTGACCGTGCCTTCGGGTTTCTGGGCCTGAGGACCTGAAATCCCCTGCCGGTCGGCTTCTGCTGCTGGGTAAGAGTTAGTCCCCACAGCCTCGGACGCCGGGTCCGGTAAGAAAGCTTCTCAGTCAGGGCGAGCTCTGCAGCTGCCAGCCCCTGACTTGTAGTAGTATTGCTCCCACTGAGCTTCTGCTGTTTCTTCCTGTGACTGTTTCTTGTCTCTACTCTCCTTGACTGACTAACCCTGCTTCAGCCCCGGGTTTATATAGGGGAAGGTCTTCCCCTCCCAAGACTGGGCAGGAGGTGTGGCATGCACAGGATCCCTGGCCAAGAGACCTCCCACCTGCTCTCAGACATAACATTGCTTGTTACTGTGGAAACCAGACCCCTGGGGTGCCACATTCCCCCCTAGTGAAATTTAGTACTCCGGGACTAAACATATTTTAGAAAAACATAACAAGATATAACAATAACAATACAATAAAGAAACACATAAAGGTGGTCACGGCATGTCCGTAACCGGGTGCAGTTTTTGAAGAAACAAAGGTGTCCATTTCACCAAAACAAGGAGACGTAACCAGGTAGGGGTCTGTCCTACCCCGAGTCCTTAACAGTCTCTAGTCCATCCTGGGTTACGCTCCAACTAATTGTACAAGGATTCCCGGTAGATCCACCAAGGATTCCTAAAAATAACTAGAAACATAAAATTATACACAAGCAACAATACACAGGTAAACATAAATAAAACAATTTATACACTTTAAATCCTCCAGCGTGCGGGTAACTGGCCTCTAGTGGCCCTAGTGGACCTACGGAGCTGACTGTCTAGCCCTGAACTACAGGGTGTAGGAGCTGTCAAGGGTAAACTGGGCAGCTGTCTACCGGCTCTTTGGCTCACTAGGGATATGGCAGGCTCACTGCAAGCAGAGGGTTGATCCTCCTGGTCTGCGGGTGTGGGGTCTTCTGCCTCCTGGACCGGCTGTTCTTCCAGCTCTACCTGTTGCTCCGTAGGTGCTTGGGATGCTGGTTGGAGGAAGGTGAGTACGGGTACCACAACTGCACCATTGACTTGAGTCCAAGACCGAGGGAAGTCCCCGAGCACAGTACTAACCATATCTTCCCTTTCCTCTACGGGTCGATGGTCTTCTTGTTCCTCTTCAGGGTTCCTCAGTTGTTCGGGACACTTCTTCAGGTGGTCCCGGGATACAATGGCTGTAGTTTCCCCTCCGTCTTTACTGATGGTACAAACCTTCGGGTTCTTGTGGCTTGAGGGCAGTACGGTATACGGGTCCTTCTCCCACTGGTCGTCCAACTTGTGGAGCCGTCTCTTCCTCTTCAAGACCTGCTCTCCGGGTACCAGGGGAACAGCGGGAGCATACTGGTTGTAAGTTTTCTCTTGTCTTTCCCTAGCCTGACAGAGACTTCGCTCCACGCTCTCCTGTACTCTCCGGTACTGCTGCTGCCTCTCTGTGTCCCAGTCTGCTTCTGGTGAAGTGTCCTCGGGTGTCAGGACTCCCATTTCCAGGTCAACAGGTAACTTACCAGGTCTTGCCCTCATTAGGTAAGCCGGGGTACAGTTGGTGGAACCTACCGGGATGTGGTTGTATAGGTCCACCAGATCGGGCAGCTTCTCAGGCCACAGACTGCGTTCTTCCAGGGGCAACGTTTTCAGAAGATCCATTACCACCTGGTTCATTTTCTCACAAAGTCCATTAGTTTGCGGATGATAGGGTGTCGTCCTTATCTTCCGGCAGCCATACAGAGTGCAGAATTCTTGGAAGACCTCCGCTTCAAAGGCAGGTCCCTGGTCTGTCAACACTTGGTCCGGGTACCCGTGTGGACGGCAGAAATGCTGCTGGAAGGCTCTCGCTGCTGTTCGAGCTGTTAAGTCCTTGACGGGGACGACAACCAAGAACCGGGAGTAGTGATCCACGATGGTTAGTGCGTAGACGTAGCCACTTCTGCTTGGGGTCAGTTTTACATGATCCAAGGCTACCAGTTCCAACGGCTGCCGGGTGACGATGGACTGCAGGGGAGTCTTCTGGCTGGCACGGTCCTTCCTTCTTAGGTTGCACGGGCCACAGTCTCTGCACCACTTCTCAATGGTTCCCCTCATGCCTACCCAGTGGAATCGCTCGCGCAGCAGGAACTCCAGCTTCTTCCACCCGAAGTGTCCAGCTCCGTCGTGGTATGCCTCCATCACCATGGCTGCGTCTCTTCGTGGCACCACTACTTGCCAGAGTAGTTCATGCGTCCGGGGGTTAACCATTCTGCGGCACAACTTCCCCTTGTAAAGGAACAGTCGACTCCTCTCTGCCCATAGTTGTTTGGCTTCCTCCGGAGCGTCTGGTTCAAGGCAAGCCTCCGGGCGAGTCAGCATCTCCTTCACCAGTCGGACGGCAGGGTCGCTGTCTTGCGTTTCCGCCCAGTTGTAGTGAGGTAAGGGGTTCAACGTAGCAGCCTGCTTACTCCTTACCCGGTGGGAGTACTGGATAGTCCCATGACGGTGGAACGCAGGGAGTTCAACTTCTTCCAGTCCCTCCGGATCTTCTCCTTCGTCCGGCAGGTTGGGCATCCTGGACAGGGCGTCCGCGTTGGTATTGGAGCGTCCGGCCCGGTATTTGATTGTGAACTCGTAGTTGGACAGACGGGCCATCCACCTCTGCTCCAGGGCACCGAGCCTTGCCGTGTCCAGGTGTGTCAACGGGTTGTTATCCGTGTACACGGTGAACCGGGAAGAAGCGAGGTAATGCTTAAAGCGCTCGGTGACTGCCCATACTATGGCCAGGAACTCTAGCTTAAATGAGCTGTAATTCTCGGGGTTCCTTTCGGTGGGTCGCAGCTTTCGGCTGGCGTAGGCGATTACTCGTTCCTTCCCCTGCTGGATCTGGGACAGTACGGCTCCTAGCCCGATGTTACTGGCGTCGGTGTAGAGGATAAAGGGCTGGCTATAATCCGGGTACGCCAGGATTTCGTCCCCCGTGAGGGCCATCTTCAGCTGGCGGAAGGACTCTTCTTCCAGCTCCTCCCATTTGAAGGGCGGCTTCTGGTTCTTGGCCTTCCGGGACTGGCCTATCAGGAGGTCCTGCATAGGTGCTGCCTTTTTGGTGAAACCGGGAATAAACCTTCGGTAGTAGCCTACCAACCCGAGGAACTGCCGCACTTCTTTTACGCTGGAGGGGCTTGGCCATTCCTTAATTGCTGTGATCTTATCAGGGTCGGGAGCCACTCCGTCAGCGCTCACCACGTGTCCCAGGTACTGCACCTTTGGTTTCAGGAGGTGACACTTGGAGGGTTTCACCTTTAGGCCGTAACTCGCCAGAGCTTCGAACACTTCCGCCAGGTGTTTCAGGTGGTCCTCATACGTCTTGGAATATACGATGACATCGTCCAGGTACAACAGGACCGTCTCGAAGTTTCTGTGGCCCAGACAACACTCCATTAGTCGTTGGAAGGTTCCTGGTGCGTTGCAGAGTCCGAACGGCATGCAGGTGAACTCGCTAAGTCCCATCGGGGTGGTGAATGCGGTCTTCTCCCGGTCCGCCTCTGCTACAGGAACCTGCCAGTACCCGCTAGTGAGATCCAAGGTAGAGAAGAAGTTAGCAGATCTTAAAGCAGCCAATGACTCCTCTATCCTTGGTAAGGGGTACGCATCCTTGTGTGTGATACGGTTGATTTTCCGGTAATCTACACACATCCTCATGGTGTTGTCTTTTTTTCTGACTAAGACTAGTGGAGCTGCCCAGGGGCTACAGCTATCCCTGATCACCCCAGCCTCCTTCATGTCTCTAAGCATCCCCTTGGCGTGTTGGTAGTGTGCAGGGGGTACGGGTCGATACCTCTCTTTTATGGGAGGATGGTCTCCCGTGGGGATGTGGTGTTCTACCCCCTTGACTCGCCCGAAGTCTAACGGGTGTTTACTAAACACTCTCTCGTACTCTTGAACCACCCGATAGACTCCCTGTTTCTGATGTGAGGGAGTGGAGTCAGTACCCAAATGTAGTTGCTGACACCAGTCCTCCATTGTTTTCTTAGAGCCGTTACCTTCCTCCGGGTGAGATGGAGGCAAGGGTTCCACAGATTGTATAGCATTTTGGTTAATGGTATATAATTTGGCTAGCGTGGCATACCGGGGCAGGTACACTTCCCTCTTCCCGATATTGATTATGAGAACGGGCACCCTCCCATGGCGTACATTAACCACCCCCCGTGCTGTCAAGATGGTGGGCCTACTGTCTGAGTAAACTGGTTCTACCATTGCCTGGTAATCTCTACCTCTCAGACCAATAGCTGCCCGGCACCAAATCATCATTTCACTTTTTGGGGGCATGGCAATAGGAAAAGGGTCACACATTCTTACGCTACCAATCTCACCGCCGGAGAGTTCCACCTGTTGCCGTCGCATCAGTGCCCGGATCTCTTTCTGGAGCACCCGCTGCTCGCCGGAGCTGGCGTTCTTGGCAACCTGCTGTAAAAGGAAAATCACCTCTGCAAGACAATTTTCAATTACATTAGTTCCTAGAGTTATTTTTGGGTGACTCTCATGTTTGTCAATATCTACAATGATCAGTCCCTGTGCTGCCAGTTCGACTCTACCGATTTTGATGGTCACCTCTTTAAATCCGATCTGTGGCACGGGCTGGCCATTGCTGGCGATGATACTCAAGTCGTCGTCAGGGTAGCGGGTAATATCCGAGTCATTCCAGTACTGCTTAAAGAGCACGTACGGGATGGTGGTGACCTGTGACCCGGTGTCCAGTAGGGCACTCATGGGAATGCCATCCAGTACCACAGGCAAGACTGGACGTCCTCCCACATATCTGTTGCGCCAGTTCGATGGGCCTGGTGATCTTTTTCCTGGGGGTTGGCCCTCTACCCCAGGTTGTGCCCGTTTAAAGAACAGTACCTTGCCATATGTCCGGGTTGATTGCAGCGGCGGCAGATGGGTCGTCCGTCTTCGCTGTATCGGTCACTGGGTCTTCCTCTGGCCGGTGGGGTCCTCCTTGGTCGACGCCACGGGATGTCCTCCGGTCCGGATGCCAGCTGGACCTTCCCTGGGGTGGAAACCTGTAAAGACTGCACAGTTCGGGTTAGCGCAGCAACGCTCTTAGCTAGCTCTTGGACCTGATGGTGTAGGTCTGGAGCCGGGTCATTGTCCAAAGCCTGCGCATCAGCTCCCACAGGCCCTGCCGACAACGGCGCCGCCTCCTGGTGGTAAGTGATAGCTGGGCGCCTGTGGGTCACAACGCCACCCGGTGCCGGTTCTCGGAGCACCCGGATGGCTCTGTCCTTGAACTGTGCAAAGCCCAGATGGGGATCCTGTAAGGCCATCGCCCGCAACTGGGTTCGGTGGGCATTACAATATAGTCCCTCTATAAATTGTTCGGTCAACAGCCTGTCCTCGTTTCCCACTCCATCAGGGTCGGTCTGCTTAATGGCCCTCAGGGCCTCTTGTAGGTTTAGTGCATAGTCCCTTATACTCTCATGCGCTCGCTGCTTGCACCCGTAGAATCTAAGCTTAATCTCGGCTGAGGTGCGGGTATCAAAGGTATCCTTCAGCCGGGTTAGTATCCCTGCGACAGTCTTCCTCCCAGGTGGCCAGGATTTTACTTCCCTTTTGGCTGCCCCGGTTAGTTGGGCCACCAGGATGCTCACTTTTTGCTCTTCTGTGAGGGGGTACACCTGGAAGAGGCTATCCAGCTTTTCTCTAAAGTCATGCAGGGTATGTGACTCCCCTGAGTACTGGGGTAGCCAAGCTGCTCCCGGGATATAGGGCATGGTGAAGGGCATAACTGCAGCAGCGGTGGCGCTGGCGGGGGTTGAGGCAATGAAGCTCTCCTCCGCATCCGACATCTTCCTCCCCCCTAGTGGACCGTGGCCTACCTTGCGATGATCCTGTTCCGTAGGCCGCGGCTCCGCAGTAGATCGTCAGGGTTGAGGACCTTCCGTCGCGCTCCGGTGACGTCGGCATCTGCTGGGCTACTTCCAGGACCTTACGCAACGTCCGGACGTGAGGCGGGGCTTCAGTTCTCGCGCGCTTTCGGAGTCCACGCCCCTCTTCTTCCCGCGCGGCGTCCTCAAGATGGCGTCCAACGGCGGGAAAACTCCACGGATGGCAGGAAGAAGGCTGAAGATGGCGCCGGATGGCGGGAATCTTCACAGATGGCGGGAAGAAGGCTGAAAATGGCGCCGGATGGCGGGAATCTTCACCGATGGCGGGAAAACTTCACGGATGGTAAGTTTTAAAAGTCTCTTTTTCAGGCACGCAGTACCCGGTGGTTGCGGGCACGAAATCCTGCCGACTACGCCAAAGTTGACGCGCCCCTGGGCCTGCTGTGTCGCGCAGCGTCTCACGCACGGTGGCTTACCCGGAACCGGATCAGATGAGGGTTGTAGTCTCCGAGTGGCGGGGACCCGGTCCGTGCCCAGGGAGTCAACTTAGTGTGTGGCAGTCTTGATAGATGTTATTTGAGTGTCGACTACGCCACCCGTTGATTTGCAGCTATGGAGCTGCCGCTGCAGGGCAGACCGCTGAGGCCGGTGTAGAACTGTGCAGCGTGATAGTATAACCCCCAACGGGAGGGGTATGGCCTCAGGGCAGCCGACGTGGAAGATGAGGGTAGCAGGAACCACTCAGAGACGGTGCGGTGTAATTCAGGGTCTTTACTGGTAACAACGATAGACCCTCCCGGAGTACTTGCTAGCGAACGGGGCCTGGTCAGTCCTTGAGCAGATGGGATCTCCCCTGGCCAGGCGGAGTTGTAGGCCTCCCAAACTGACTGTACTCTTCTGGCTACCTTGCTAGAAGCGGATATAAGTAGCCCACGTCCCTGAGTGTACCGTGTGGTGCTCACCCGTATGGCCGGTGACTCGGGGCCTTCTAATGGCTTCCGCTCCACGATGGCGGCGCTGGTCCCACGCGTGTGACCGTGCCTTCGGGTTTCTGGGCCTGAGGACCTGAAATCCCCTGCCGGTCGGCTTCTGCTGCTGGGTAAGAGTTAGTCCCCACAGCCTCGGACGCCGGGTCCGGTAAGAAAGTTTCTCAGTCAGGGCGAGCTCTGCAGCTGCCAGCCCCTGACTTGTAGTAGTATTGCTCCCACTGAGCTTCTGCTGTTTCTTCCTGTGACTGTTTCTTGTCTCTACTCTCCTTGACTGACTAACCCTGCTTCAGCCCCGGGTTTATATAGGGGAAGGTCTTCCCCTCCCAAGACTGGGCAGGAGGTGTGGCATGCACAGGATCCCTGGCCAAGAGACCTCCCACCTGCTCTCAGACATAACATTGCTTGTTACTGTGGAAACCAGACCCCTGGGGTGCCACAATAGCATGTATCAGGAACATATTATAATATAGTTTGTCTTTTTACAGGTGACTGAATCCCAATCAGATATTAGAATATGAAACTTTTGTTTGTGGACTCCAAGAACAGAATCAGAGGAATCACATAACAGGTAATTAATTCTCATATTAATTACTGATAACCGTTGGTATAGGCTTAAGTTCTAGACCTGCGGAGGTGTAATAACACCCACCTTCCTGATACATGACAATATACTGTATGCTTTTTTTCAAATGTATATCTTCTATAAACAACACTTAGTATAACACCACCATATCTCAGGTACAGAGAAAGGAAACATTTTTTCCCATTATCCTATGTCTTCCAAATTAGGAATCGCCTCTTATATTTCATAACATACACCTGCTCTCAGCTGTGAAACAATCAGTACCGTGATTACACGAGAATGACCACAGCATTCACACTATACTGCGGACTGACAGAACACAGCTATTACAAGAGGTGTGCATTGACTGAGCACAGTGGTTACACAATACTCTGGAATGACTGAACACAACATTTACAATAGACAGTGTAAATGCCAGGGGCGGAACTACCGCCCGTGCAGCCCGTTCATTGAACGGGGGCCCCGAGGGAGAGGGGGCCCCTCCAGCCTCCAGCAGGGCCGCCATCAGGGCATGACTGCCCTGACTCCAGTATGGGGCCCGGCCAGTCGGGGCCCCCTTGGGGGCCCCCCTCTTGTGCGTCTCTCTCCTCATGGGGCCCCCGGCCCCATGCTAAGCGCCGGGTCCGGGACATCTCAACGCTGCGCTGCTCCGGCAGCGCCTTCATGATTCCCCTGATTTCCGGTCATGTGACGGCGCCGTCACATGGCCGGAAGTCAGGAGAACCTGGTGGCAGCGATTTGGATGAGCGCCAGGATTCTGCAGGGATCGTATGGGGGTAAGTATAACAAGTTTTATTTTTTTTAAATACAATTAACTAGGAGTGGGGGGGGTGAGAGATGCACTATGGGGGGGGTATGAGAGATGCACTATGGGGGGGGTGAGAGATGCACTATGGGGGGGATGAGAGATGCACTATGGTGGGGGGGGATGAGAGATGCACTATGGTAGGGGGGATGAGAGATGCACTATGGTGGGGGGAGATGAGAGATGCACTATGGGGGGGATGAGAGATGCACTATGGTGGGGGGAGATGAGAGATGCACTATGGTGGGGGGAGATGAGAGATGCACTATGGTGGGGGGAGATGAGAGATGCACTATGGTGGGGGGAGATGAGAGATGCACTATGGTGGGGGGAGATGAGAGATGCACTATGGTGGGGGGGATGAGAGATGCACTATGGTGGGGGGAGATGAGAGATGCACTATGGTGGGGGGGGATGAGAGATGCACTATGGTGGGGGGGATGAGAGATGCACTATGGTGGGGGGGAGATGAGAGATGCACTATGGTGGGGGGGCATGAGAGATGCACTATGGTGGGGGGGGATGAGAGATGCACTATGGGGGGGGATGAGAGATGCACTATGGGGGGGGATGAGAGATGCACTATGGTGGGGGGGGATGAGAGATGCACTATGGTGGGGGGGTGAGAGATGCACTATAGTGGGGGGGTGAGAGATGCACTATGGTGGGGGGGATGAGAGATGCACTATGGTGGGGGGGATGAGAGATGCACTATGGTGGGGAGGATGAGAGATACACTATGGGGGGGATGAGAGATGTGCACATGTGGGGGAGGGGGATGAGAGATGTGCACATGTGGGGGAGGGGGATGAGAGATGTGCACATGTGGGGGAGGGGGATGAGAGATGTGCACATGTGGGGAGGGGGATGAGAGATGTGCACATGTGGAGGAGGGGGATGAGAGATGTGCACATGTGGGGGAGGGGGGTGAGAGATGTGCACATGTGGGGGAGGAGGATGAGAGATGTGCACATGGGGGGGTGAGAGATGCACATGGGGGGGTGAAAGCTGCACATGGGGGGGTTTGAGAGCTGCACATGGGGGAATTGGGAGAAAATGAGCTGCACATGGGGGAATTGGGAGTATGGGGATAATGAGCTGCACATAATGAATGTGGGGTGGGGGAGAGTAAATGATAAATGATGATGGGGTGGGGAGAGCACGGACATGATATAATGAATTGGGGAAGGGGGTGCATGTAAATAATGAATCCGGGGAGCAGGAAGTATAGAGTAGGGGGCGTTGCGGATGCAGGAGTGTGACTGGTAACAAATTGGCGGAAAGAGTAGAGGTTCTAATTAAATTATATATTAAGTGCCTATTTACAGTTAATGGGGGCACCGTGGTGGATTACAATTTATATTTGGAATGGTAGATTGCATAATAACTAACCATATATTGATGGTGGATGCACGTCTGTATTCAGCTGCGTAATGTAGAAGTTGGGGAATGTGCTCTAGATAACTGTGTTATTTTATGCAGAGACGAGTCCTGGCTGGAAGACGTGATGGCGGTCAATGCTGGATGAAGGAGAAAAGCGTAGCTGAAGGACTTCACCTAGAGATGTCACCAGAGAGTCAGTGTATTACATGTACACTTACACTATATACTATGTACCGGGCTCCTGTGTATAATGTCACTGGTGATCACTGTATTATTACCTGTACACTGACACTATATACAGAGCTCCTGTGTATAATGTCACTGGTGATCACTAGATTACCTGGACACTTACATTATAAGCTGTATACCATGTATAGAGCTCCCGTGTATAATGACACTTATGGTAATATTAGTAATGTGGTGGTAATATTAGTAATGTGGTGGTAATATGTGGTCTGGTCATGGTGTGGCAGTTTTTCTCCCTTCTGTGTGGTATTATTCGGTCACTATGTTATGGTAATATGTGGTCTGGTCATGGTGTGGCGGTATTCCCTGTATGTGGTATTATTGGTCATTTTAAAAAAAAAATGTATATGACACATTCCCTTAAAGAAAACTAAATAAAAATATATCCAAAAAGAGTATTGGATATTTTAAGAAAATTTTAATAGGTTAGAGTAGGGCCCGGCCAGAAGAGTCTACCTTATCGTGGTGGCGGCTTTAAAAATCTTTTGGCCAAAACAAAAGCTGCTGGCTATGTATGTGGCGCCGTCACATGGCCGAACATCAGGAGAACCTGGTGGCAGCGACGTGGACGAGCGCCAGGATTCTGCAGGGATCGCATGGGGGTAAGAATAACAAGTTTTATTTTTTTTAAATACAATTAACTAGGAGTGGGGGGAATCAGAGATGCACAGGGGGATGAGAGATGCACATGGGGGGGATGAGAGATGCACATGGGGGGGATGAGAGATGCACATGGGGGGGATGAGATGCACATGGGGGGGATGAGAGATGCACATGGGGGGATGAGAGATGCACATGGGGGGGTTGAGAGATGCACATGGGGGGGATGAGAGATGCACATGGGGGGGAATGAGAGATGCACATGGGGGGAATGAGAGCTGCACATGGGGGGGTTATGTTTACATAACTTTGTTGCCCTATGAAGGGCAGGGGTGGGGGGGGCCCAAAAAATTTCTTGCACAGGGGCCCACTACAGTCTGTGTCCGCCCCTGGTAAATGCTATGGTCATTCGGTGCACAAAGTGTGGAGCAACCGAGCACAGTAATAATACTAGACTGTGGGCTGACTGTCTATATCATTTGCACTAGTCTGTGGACTGACTGACCACAATTTTCACAATAGACCGGCTCATCCCAGCACTAACACTAGTTATGGACTTATTAACCACAGTATTTATATTGAACTAAGAACCGACTGAATACAATATTTACACTACAATGTGGACTGACTGACCACAACATTTACGTTAGACTGTGGACTGACTGACTACAGCTTGTACAATAAACTGTGGATAGACTGACCACAGTCATTATCCCTGAGATAAGTAATTTTCGCCCTACTGTGTTATACTTATTGGTGTGTGTATAGCATGTATCAGGAACATATTATCATATAGTTTGTCTTTTTACAGGTGACTGAATCCCAGTCAGATATTAGAGCATGAAACTTTTGTTTGTGGACTCCAAGAAGAGAATCAGAGGAATCACATAACAGGTAGTTAATTCTCATATTAATTACTGATAATCGTTGGTCTAGAATTAAGTTCTAGACCTCCGGAGGTGTAATAACACCCACCTTCCTGATACTTGACAATATACTGTATGTTTTCTTTCAAATGTATATCTTCTATAAACAACTCTTAGTATAACACCACCGTATCTCAGGTACAGAGAAAGGAAACATTTTTTCCCTTTGACGCGCCCCCTGGGCCGTGCGTGTGAGGGGATACCCGGAATCGGACCCGTTGCGAATGCTGGGGGTTATAGTCCTCGTGTGGCGGAGCACCCGGTTCCGTGGCTCAGGGTGGTCAACTCAAAGGGCAGTCTATTTGTGGTGTTAAAATGTCCAACTACACCACCCATGGATTGCGGTCAGGATGAACCGCCGCTGCAGAGCAGACCGCTGAGGCTGATGTTATGGGTGCAGCAGAGTGTAGTACGACTCCCCACGGGAGGAGTGTAGCCTCAGGGCAGTGTATGCGGAGGATGGGGGTGATGGTGCAGGAGTAGCAGTGACGACACAGAGACAGTGATGCAGTCCAGGGTCTTTTTACTCACAGTTCTTATTATCCAGGCCACTTCTGTAGGTAACGGCTGCCCACGTCGTACTGTGCTCACCAGGTGAGGGGCTCGGCCTACTCCCAGATAACTTTGGAGCGTTTCACAGGACCCCCCTTTGTGTGTCCTTTCTCTGGCCTGTCATACCCCGCCAGTGACCTCGCTTCTGTCCGGCAGCCTCGGGCCTTCTCTTGGTGAACTTGGCGCCAGTTTCCCTGACCCTATGTGGTGCCTTCCTAGCGGGTGTAACGAGGGGCTGCACCACATGAAATGTCACAGCCTCCGGTTTCTAGCTGAGGGTAGTTCCCCGCCTCCACTAGTTTTGGGGACCGATCTCCCCCTTTGGCCTGACCCTTCTACGCAGGTAGATTCGGGTGTGAGGTGGCAACTCGCCGGTCCTCACCCCTGGGGTCCCTTCGTTCCTTGTTCCTGGATCCTTCTCCGCTCCTCTTCATTCCTTCTCCTGAACTCTCTCTCTCTTCTCCCCTTTCAGTGATGGCTGGGCCTCACAGGCTAGGCCCGCCTCCGGAGCAGAGCTCCACAGAGGCCCTGCTCTGTCACTTCTTCCCTCTGACTGCACTCCCCTGAACTCAACACTGATCTAAGATGGTGCCCACCTTTTATATCTCCCTCTAGGTGCACCCAGGAACTGCTTCCTCCCTTCTCCTGCACTACAGGGTTCCCCCTTCCTCGGTGTTCCCTCCCCCCACTCCAACCAGGGACAGGGACTGTCATGCTCTGCTTAGAGCATATCGGTCACCCTGCCCCCCGGAAATGTGGTGTAATGCATGCAGGTGTCAGGGTCCTGATCCACACTCCATCCTTACCTGAGAGTGAGATATCGCACATCTGGATGAGATGCAATACCTCTGTAGCAACCGAGCCCCCGGGGTGCTACACCATTATTCTCTGTCTTCCAAATTAGGAATCGCCTCTTATATTTCATAACATACACCTGCCATCAGCTGTGAAACAATCAATACCGTGATTACACGAGACTGACCACAGCATTCACACTAGACTGTGGACTGACAGAACACAGCTATTACAAGAGGTGTGCATTGACTGAGCACAGTGGTTATACAATACTCTGAAATGACTGACCACAACATTTACAATAGACTGTGCACCGACTGATCATAACATTTACACTAGGTGTGGACCGACTAAGCACAGTAATAATACCAGACTGTGGACTGACTATCTATATCATTTGCACTAGTCTGTGGACTGCCACAACATTCACAATAGATTATAGACAGACTCATCCCAGCATTAACACTAGTTGTGGATTTATTAACCACAGCATTTTCACTGAAGTAAGGACCGACTGATTACAATATTTACACTACAATGTGGACTGACTGACCACAACATTTACAGTGGACTGTGGACTGACTGACTACAGCTTTTACAATAAACTCTGGATAGACTGACCATAGTCATTATCCCTGAGATAAGTAATTTTTGCCCTAGTGTGTTATACTTATTGATGGGTGTATAGCATGCATCAGGAACATATTATCATATAGTTTGTCTTTTTACAGGTGACTCAATCCCAATCAGATATTAGAACGTGAAATTTTTGTTTATGTACTCCAAGAAGAGAATCAGAAGAATCACATAACAGGTAATTAATTTTCGTATTAGTTACTGATAATCGTTGGTCTAGGCTTAACACCTACCTTCCTGATACATGACAATATGCTGTATGTTTTCTTTCAAATGTATATCTTCTATAAACAACTCTTAGTATAACACCACCGTATCTCAGGTACAGAGAAAGGGAACATTTTTTCCCATTATCCTCTGTCTTCCAAATTGGGAATCTCATCTTATATTTCATAACATGTACCTGCTCTCAGTGTTGAAACAATCAATACTGTGATTACGCTAAACTTACGAAAGCATTTACACTAGACCGCAGACTGACAGAACACAGCATTTACACTAGGTGTGCACTAACTGAACACAGTAATTATGCAATACTCTGGAATGACTGACCACAACATTTACAATAGACTGTGCACCGACTGATCATAGCATTTATTTATTTATTATTTATTTATTATTTATTATTATAGCACCATTTATTCCATGGTGCTTTATATGTGAAAAAGGGGTATAATACAAGAACAATTACAATAATCTTGAACACAATGTGACAGCGACTGGTACAGGAGGAGCGAGGACCCTGCGTGCGAGGGCTCACAATCTACAAGGGATGGGTGAGGATACGGTAGGTGAGGGTAGAGCTGGTCGTGCAGCGGTATGGTGGAGCGCTGGTTACTGCAGGTTGTAGGCTTGTCGGAAGAGGTGGGTCTTCAGGTTCCTTTTGAAGGTTTCCACGGTAGGCCAGCGTCTGATACGTTGGGGTAGAGAGTTCCAGAGTAGGGAGGAAGCACAAGAAAAATCTTGTATACGGTTGTGGGAGGAGGAGATAAGTGGGGAGTAGAGAAGGAGATCTTGTGAGGATCGGAGGTTGCTTGCGGGTATGTAACGGGAGACTAGGTCAGAGATATATGGAAGAGACAGGTTGTGAATGGCTTTGTATGTCATGGTTAGGGTTTTGACCTGGAGTCTCTGAGCAATGGGGAGCCAGTGGAGAGATTGACAGAGAGGAGGGGCCGGGGAATAGCGGGGGACAGGTGGATTAGTCGGGCAGCAGTGTTTAGGATAGATTGGAGGGGTGCGAGAGTGTTAGAGGGAAGGCCACAGAGCAGGAGGTTGCAGTAGTCAAGGCGGGAGATGATGAGGGCGTGCACTAGTGTTTTTGCAGATTCATGGTTGAGGAATGTGCGGATCCAGGAGATATTTTTGAGTTGGAGTCGGCAGGAAGTGGAAAGGGCTTGGATATGTGGTTTAAAGGAGAGTTCAAAGTCCAGGGTTACCCCAAGGCAGCGAGCTTGAGGGACTGGGAAGAGTGGGCAGCCATTGACGTTGATAGATAGGTCAGTTGGGGGGGTTGAATGAGATGGCGGAAAGATGATGAATTCTGTTTTGTCCATGTTAAGTTTTGGAAATCTGGCAGAGAAGAAGGATGAAATAGCAGACAGACATTGTGGGATTTTGGTTAGTAAGGAGGTGATATCGGGTCCAGAGAGGTAGATCTGTGTGTCATCAGCATAGAGGCGATAATGAAAGCCATGAGACTCTATGAGCTGTCCCAGGCCTAAGGTGTAGATGGAGAAGAGCAGCGGTCCTAGAACTGAACCTTGGGGGACACCGACAGATAGGGGGCGAGATGAGGAGGTGGTGTGTGAGTGGGAGACACTGAATGTCCTGTCTGTTAGGTATGAGGAGATCCAGGATAGGGCCAAGTCTGTGATGCCGAGAGATGAGAGAGTCTGTAGTAAGAGGGAATGATCCACTGTGTCAAAGGCAGATGACAGGTCTAGGAGGAGGAGGACAGAGTAGTGTCTCTTAGATTTGGCGGTTAGTAGGTCGTTGGTGACTTTAGTCAGTGCAGTTTCAGTAGAATGGTGCGGTCGGAAACCAGATTAGAGGCGGTCGAAGAGGGAGCAGGAGGAGAGGTGGGAGGACAGCTCAGAGTGGACATGTTGTTCCAGTAGTTCTGAGGCATAGAGGAGAAGTGATATGGGGCGATAGATAGACACAGAGGATGGGTCAAGGGAGGGCTTTTTGAGGATGGGTGTGATTGAGGCATGTTTGAAGCATGAGGGGAAGACACCAGTTGTTAGTGACAGGTTGAAGAGGTGGGCTAGGATTGGGATCAAGATAGTGGTAAGGTTTGGGATGAGGTGGGACAGGATTGGGTCAAGTTTACAGGTGGTGAGGTGTGATTTGGAGAGTAAAGAGGAAAGTTGATCTTCAGAAATGGTGGAGAAGGTGGTTTTGGAGGAAGAGGGTTGAGTAGGTGTGGGGAGGGGCTGTGGGGACTTTAGGCAGAAGCTTTGTCTGATGGTGTCAATCTGCTTGAAGAATGAGGCAAAGTCTTTGGCTGAAATAAGAGGAGAGGGAGGAGGCACTGGGGGACGGAGGAGAGAATTGAATAGTTATTTGGGGTTGTTAAACAGGGAGGATATGAGAGATGCGAAGTATGTTTGTTTTGCTGCAGTGAGTGTGGACTTGAAGGTAGTGAGGGACTGTTTGAATGCGATGAAGTGCTCATTGGAGTGGGACCTTTTCCATCTAAGCTCAGCAACCCTGGAGGCCCGTCGCAGTTCTTTAGTTAGGCTGGTGTGCCAGGGTTGTCTGTTGATTGTGCGAGCCTTGGTATGTGTGAGGGGGGCGACCGAATCGAGAGCTGCAGCGGTTGTGGTGTTGTATAAAGTGGCAGCAACATCTGCATCATGTAAGGAACTAATGTCTGTAAGAGGGAGGAGGGATTCAGAGAGTGAGTGTAGGTCAAGGTGTTTGAGATTTCTGCGAGGGTATGCAAGTTTGTGGAGTGGGGATTGTTGCCCTGGAGAGGAGAGAGAAAAGAATGTGAGTAGGTTGTGGTCAGAAAGAGGGAGAGATGAGTTAGAGAGTTTAGATAGGGAACAGAGGCGAGTGAAGATGAGGTCCAGTGTGTAGCCATCTTTGTGGGTGGGTGTGGAAGACCACTGAGTAAGACCGAAGGATGAAGTGAGGGATAGAAGCTTAGATGGCAGCTGAGAGGGAAGTGTCAATGGGGATGTTAAAGTCGCCCATGAGGATAGTGGGGATGTCAACGGAGAGGAAATGAAGTAGCCAAGTGGTGAAGTGGTCAAAGAAAGTGGTGGTTGATCCTGGGGGGCGGTAGATGACAGCCAGTTGGAGGTTGGAGGGGGAGTAGATACGCACGCAGTGCACTTAAAAAGAGGGGAGAGTAATTGAGGGCGGCAGTGGGATATGGGTGAAGGAGCAGTTATCTGAGAGGACGAAACCTATTCCTCCACCGTGCTTGCCGGTGGGGCGGGGGGTATGGGAGAGGTGGAATCCGCCATACGAAAGTGCAGCAGGAGAGGCCGTGTCAGAGGCGGTGAGCCAGGTTTCAGTGATGCCGAGGAAGGAAAGATTGTTAGTGATGAAGAGATCGTGAATGTAGGAAAGTTTGTTGCAGACGGAGTGAGCGTTCCATAGAGCTCCTGTTAGGGGGACTGGGGAAGCAGGGGCTGGGCGGATGGGTATAAGGTTAGAAGGATTACGAGAGTTTGGGATAGATCATGGGTAGGAGGTGGAAGTGACAGTAGGGATGTGGTAAGGAGGGCCGGGATGTGGAGAGATGTCGCCGGCAGTAAGGAGGAGCAGAGAAAGCGTTAGTAGGTGGGAGCAGGAGAGGGCATGAGGTGGCTGTCTGTGTTTGGAAACAAAGGATTGTATGTTGAGGAATAGCTCTGAGGAAGAGGTGAGATGGATGGGGAGAATGGAGGGAGAGATGAAGAGTTCCTTACTAGGTGTAGGGATTAGGGGTGGTTGTAAGAAGTGAAGGATTAAGGGGGTGAGAGTGAAAACAAACACAAACATTGTTTACTGTGACAAAGTATCCAGTTACCTTCAGTTCCCTTCAGGTTCAATTCTGGATTAATTCAAATTTCTCACACTTCAGGTAATGGCCACAGACTAAAGTCTGACACAGACTCCTGGCCCACAATATATTTGTAACCGAATGCATTCAGCTGTGAACCAGAGGGGAGTGGTCTGTGCTCATCTACACTAAGTGTGGAGCAACCGAGCACAGTAATAATACTAGACTGTGGACTGACTGTCTATATCATTTGCACTAGTCTGTGGACTGACTAACCACAATTTTCACAATAGACCGGCTCATCCCAGCACTAACGCTAGTTTTGGACTTATTAACCACAGTATTTATATTGAACTAAGAACCGACTGAATACAATATTTACAGTACAGTGTGGACAGACTGACCACAGCATTCATACTAGACTGTGGACTGACAGAACACAGCTATTACAAGAGGTGTGCATTGACTGAGCACAGTGGTTATACAATACCCTGGAATGACTGAACACAACATTTACAATAGACTGTGTACCAAATAACCATAGCATTTACACTAAGTGTGGAGCAACCGAGCGCAGTAATAATACTAGACTGTGGACTAACTGTCTATATCATTTGCACTAGACTGTGGACTGACTGACCACAATTTTCACAATAGACCGGCTCATCCCAGCACTAACACTAGTTATGGACTTAACCACAGTATTTATATTGAACTAAGAAACGACTGAATACAATATTTACAGTACAATGTGGACTGACTGACCACAACATTTACATTAGACTGTGGACTGACTGATTACAGCTTTTACAAAAACTGTGGATAGACTGACCACAGTCATTATCTCTGAGATAAGTAATTTTCGCCCTAGTGTGTTATACTTATTGGTGTGTGTATAGCATGTATCAGGAACATATTATCATATAGTTTGTCTTTTTACAGGTGACTGAATCCCAATGAGATATTAGAACGTCAAATTTTTGTTTGTGGACTCCAAGAATAGAAACCAAGGAATCACATAACAGGTAATAAATTCTCGTATTAATTACTGATAATCGTTGGTCTAGACTTAATTTCTAGACCTGCGGAGGTGTAATAACACCCACCTTCCTGATACATGACAATATGCTGTATATTTTCTTTCAAATGTACATCTTCTATAAACAATTCTTAGTATAACACCACCATATCTCAGGTCCAGAGAAAGGAAACATTTTTCCCAATATCCTCTGTCTTCCATAATCCCCTCTTATATTTCATAACATACACCTGCTCTCAGCGGTGAAACAATACCGTGATTACACGAGACTGACCACAGCATTCACACTACACTGCGGACTGACAGAACACAGCTATTACACTAGGTGTGCATTGACTGAGCACAGTAGTTATACAATACTCTGGAATGACTGATCACAACATTTATAATAGACTGTGCACCGACTGATCATAACATTTACACTAGGTGTGGACCGACCGAGCACAGTAATAATACAAGACTGTGGACTGACTGTCTATATCATTTGCACTAGTCAGTGGACTGACGGCAACATTCAAACTAGATTATAAACCGGCTCATCCCAGCATTAACACTAGTTGTGGATTTATTAACCACAGTATTTATATTGACCTAAGAAACGACTGATTACAATATTTACAGTACACTGTGGACTGACTGACCACTAGAGATGAGCGGTGTTCGACTCGAACTGTTCGCCAATCTCAAATTCGAGCTGTTTTGGGCGGTGTTCGAGCCGTTCGGCGAACACGAACAATTTGAAAAAAATTTGGCTATTCAAGGTTATGTTCGATAACTGTTCGTGCACCAAAATCATAACTGGATTTTTTCTCAGTAATGCTGAAAATTAATGTTAATACGCAGTTTGAGTGTACAGCGGGCGGGGGGAGGGGCAGGGGATGGATCTCTGCATAAATAATGAAGATCTCCATTTTTTTTTCTCTTTCCCGCATTTACAGTGGTGAGGTGCAATCTGTCAGCCTATCAGCAGTGCACACACGGAGCGAACTGCTTTTTTTCACACAAGCAAGGGCATGTGTCATTGGCAGTGTATGCACTGTAGCTGCAGCTGCGTGTTAGACGGCACCGCTGTTGCGGTGTGCGCTATACTTTGTTAATTTCAAGCCAATTTTCGCACAAATCTACAGATAGCTTGGGAGTAGGGAATAGTTGTGATTGCAGTCCTAGGTTACATCAGTTCCTATCACTTTTATCAGGCAGGTCTGTGCTCTTAAATAGATAGGTTGGGAGTAAAGACTAATTGTAATTGCAGTCCTTTTCAGGGCTAGGTTACATCAGTTCCTATCACTTTTAACAGGCAGGTCTGTGCTCTTAAATAGATAGGTTGGGAGTAAAGACTAATTGTAATTGCAGTCCTTTTGAGGGCTAGGTTACATCAGTTCCTATCACTTTTTGCCAGGCAGGTCTATTTTAGTGCTGTGCAAGTTTTTTTCACAGCATTTGGCTAAATCTAGCAAAGCAAATCCTTTTTGGCCTCTTGCAGTGTGTGTTAGTCAGTGGAGTAGCCTATCTGTGTTGCAAGCTACACCACCTGTGTATAGAATACCAATTATTTTACTGCACCTAGTGAAGTAAAACCTTTTGGGCATAACATTATTCTATTAGTCCATCTATACTAACCTCCACCAGGTTGCAAATTCAAAATTTTTATCTGCATCTAGCTCTGAAAACATATTTCGGCTTGTAGCAGTGTGTGGGACTTGTTCTGTTAGTCCATCTATACTAACCTCCACCAGGTTGCAAATTCAATATAATTTTTATCTGCATCTAGCTCTGAAAAAATATTTGGGCTTCGGCTTGTAGCAGTGTGTGGGACTTGTTCTATTAGCCATCTATACTAACCTCCACCAGGTTGCAAATTCAATATAATTTTTATCTGCATCTAGCTCTGAAAAAATATTTCGGCTTGTAGCAGTGTGTGGGACTTGTTCTATTAGTCCATCTATACTAACCTCCACCAGGTTGCAAATTCAATATAATTTTTTTCTGCATCTAGCTCTGGAAAAATATTTCGGCTTGTAGCAGTGTGTGGGACTTGTTCTATTAGTCCATCTATACTGACCTCCATCAGGTTGCAAATTCAATATATTTTTTTTCTGCATCTAGCTCTGAAAGAATATTTTGGCTTGTAGCAGTGTGTGGGACTTGTTCTATTAGTCCATCCATACTAACTTCCACCAGGTTGCAAATTCAATATAATTTTTTTCTGCATCTAGCTCTGAAAAAATATTTCGGCTTGTAGCAGTGTGTGGGACTTGTTCTATTAGTCCATCTATACTAACCTCCACCAGGTTGCAAATTCAATATAATTTTTTTCTGCATCTTACCCAGCCAATACTTTTGGGCTAATACCACAGTTTGGCCACTCAGCTCTGCTCGGTTCCCATCCATTGTTTTTTGTGCAAACAACTCCAGAGTTGTGAATTAGTTAACCACCAAAATGAGTGGAAAAAGGCCTGCTGCTGGTGGAAAGGGGAGTAGGCGTGTTGGGAAGGGAAAAAAAGGTTGTGTCCGTGGGGTAGGTGTTAAAGCAGCAGTAACATCTGCAGAAGAAAGACCATCTTCCAGCCAAAGTAAGATGTCTACTTCTTTTAGCGGACAATGTGATAAGATCCCTTTCTTACGGCCACGCCAATCGCTGCAAATTCCAGATGAGGCACAAAAACAGCAGGTGCTTCAATGGATATCAAGTGCTCCTGTAAGTGGGCTCTCCTCCACCTCAACTTCAACATCACAAATACTCCAGTCCTCAGAGGTGTCACCCCAATCGCACTTGCTTCCTCACAGCTCCCAAGTCTCCAGCTGCCCGTCTGAGTATGGGGTAGAACAGATGGTTGAGTCTGCAGAGCTGTTTACTTATACTATAGCCTGGGAATCAGAGGTCGGCTCCAGAGCTTCTGTGAATCCAGACGAGGAAATGATCTGCACTGATGCCTGGATCCAGGACCAGACGCAGAAGGTTCTGACCATAATGTAGACCCTCATTCCCAAACTGTAACTCCTGTTGGTGGAGACAATGAGGAAGACGATGATGAGACTCAAATACCTGATTGGAGCGACAACTTTAGTTTTTTGTCAGGGCAGGAAGAGGTTGGCTCTGAGGACTACAGGGTGATGATGACGAGGTTGGAGATCCCACTTACTGTCAACCCACAGTCAGCCAGTCGATGAGGGCAGCAGAGGAGGTGGAGGAGGATGCTAGTGACGAGGTCAGGTTGAGTCTTCCTGGACTAAGACGTAGTACTGGAAGCACGTCAACAACTACATCCTCAAACACAACTCTGCCTCTGACCACAAGTCGTGGTTGCTCTTCAGGTCGCATGGGTGCTAAGCCTTGCATAGCCTGGGCATTTTTTCAGATCAATAAAGATGACCCAACTCGTGTTATCTGTAACATTTGTCAGCAAAAGCTAAGTAGAGGCCAAAAAATCCATAGTTTGAGTACTTCATGCATGAACCGGCACATGGATATGAAGCATAAGTTACAGTGGGAAGCTCACTGTGCTACAATGCGGCCTAGCCGGCCGGGCCAACCACCGTCTGCCACATCTTGTGCATCCGCAGCCTCTTCATCCTTTGTAACTGGGGGGACAGCAGTCACACCTGTTTTGGGACACAGACCTGCCACCTCTTTACCAGCAACAGCCAGCGTGATTGGCAGGTCATCATTTTCTTTGCAGGTGGAAACACCAGCTTGTGTTCAGCGCTGTCCGACATCGATAGCACCACCTTTGGATCAAGGCAACCTAACATGTCCGCCTGCATCTTCCTCACAGACCGGCAGTTTGCCGGGGACACCCTTCTCAACCCCATCTAAGCACAACAGCCAGCCCTTGGTCCCTCCGATGTGGACAAGTAAAAGACCATTTCCTCTTAGCCATGAGAAAGCTAAGAGGTTGAATTTCACCATCTGCAAGCTCTTGGCTACAGAAATGCTGCCTTTCCGCCTGGTGGACACAGAGGATTTTCGAGACTTTATGTCTGTCGCAGTGCCCCAGTACCAGATGCCCACTCGGCACTACTTCTCAAAGAAAGGTGTGCCTGCGCTCCACCAGCATGTCGCACACAACATCACCGCTTCTTTGAGAAACTCTGTGTGTGACAGGGTGCATTTCACCACAGACACTTGGACGAGTAGGCATGGACAGGGGCGTTACATGTCGCTGACTGGGCACTGGGTAACTATGGTGACAGCAGGACAAGGGACTGCTGTCCAATTCTTGCCGTCCCCACGAGTTGTGCGTCAATCCTCTTTATCTCGAAGTTCCTCCACTGCTTCTGCCTCCTCAACCTCCTCTCGGTCCTCCACCTGCACCCAAAGTCTGTCTGGTCATGCCACAAGCTTTCTAAGGGATCCTGCACACCTCCTTACTATGCTGGCAGCAGGGCTCAATGTCATCAGGCAGTTTTTACTTTGAAATGTCTGGGAAATGTGAGTCACACAGCTGAGGAGTTGTGGTCAGCTCTGGAGAACCAATTTCATGAATGGTTGTCTCCACTGGACCTGAAACCAGGGAAGGCCGTGTGCGACAATGCTGCAAACCTGGGTGCGGCCCTTCGCCGGGGCAATGTCACACACGTGCCATGTATAGCTCACGTGTTGAACCTGGTTGTCCAGCAATTTTTAGCTCACTATCCCGGACTAGATGGCCTTCTACAGAGGGCACGGTCGCTGTGTGCTCACTTCCACCGTTCGCATCCCGCAGCTCAGCGACTTACATCTCTACAGAAGTCGTTGGGCCTGCCACTTCACCGGCTAAAATGCGATGTGCCTACCCGGTGGAATTCAACTCTGCACATGTTGCAGCGACTGTGGCAGCACCGATAAGCCCTGGTGCAATACGTTCTGACATATAGCCTGGGCCAACGAGATCCAGAGGTGGGGCAAATCACACTGGAGGAGTGGTCTCAGATCAGGGACCTATGCACCCTTCTGCACAGTTTTGAAATGGCGACGAAGATGTTTAGTGCTGACGATGCCATTATCAGCATGACTATTCCGGTGATTTACATGCTGGAGCACATGTTAAACAGAATTCGGAGTCAGGTGGTGGCACAAGAGGAGGTGGAGGAAGTAGAGGAGGAGGAGTTGTATGCGGAAGGGCTAACATCTGCAAGGTCCAGACGGTTGGCAGCACCAAGGCGGCAGGCATGTGAGGGTGGGGGAGATGGTTTTACCAGGGCGCATGGTAGCAGCCAAACTAGTGAGGAAGGTGCAGGAGCCCAGGAAGAAGTGGAGGACGAACTGATGGAAGACTCATCAGATGAGGGAGACCTTGATCACATTTCTGTTGTGCGAGGTTGGGGGGAGAGGGCAGAGGAAGGAAGCATGATTGTTACCTCGCCACCAACACAACAGGGACTTGGTGCTCCTGGATGTGCAAGACACATGAGTGCCTTCTTGCTGCACTACCTGCAACATGACCCTCAAATTGTGAGAATTAGAAATAATCCTGACTACTGGGTTGCCACACTGTTAGATCCCCGGTACAAAAGTAAATTTGCAGAAATTATTCCTGCCATAGAAAGAGATGCACCATGCAGGAGTATCAGCAGAGACTGTTGCAGAATCTTACATGTGCTTTTCCACAAAACACCAGTGGTGCACGTAGTGAATCTCACAGTTCCAACTTGCCAACCGTGGGACCGTCAAGTGTTCAGCACTCAAAACGTAACAGAAACACATTATCTGCTGGTAACATCAATTTTGCGGAATCATTTCACCATTTTTTTAGCCCATCCTTTGCAATGCCACAGGAGACAAGAAGTCTGACACATAGTCAACGCCTAGAGACGATGGTACACGAGTATCTCCAAGTAAACATTGAAGCCATGACTGTGTCACTGGACCCTTGCTCTTTTTGGGCTTCCAATCTGGATAAATGGCCGGAGCTCGCCACTTACGCCTTGGAGATCTTGTCATGCGCCGCAGCCAGCGTTCTGTCTGAATGTGTGTTCAGCGCTGCTGGTGGTGTGCTGACAGATAAGCGCACGCGGCTCTCCACTGATAATGTAGACAGACTCACGTTCATAAAGATGAACAAATCATGGATCCGAAATGACTTTTCTACCCCTGTGTCATCCTGGGGTGAGTAAAAGCTTGATGATTTGTTAAAATCACCTCACCAACCGTTTTAAGCTTTCAAATTACTAATCATGTTTATCTGTATCTTGGCTGGAAAATAATTTGGGCCTTGTAGCAGTGTGCAGTACTGATTCTATTAGGCCATCTATACTAAACTCCACCAGATTTAAAATTACTAATCATGTTTATCTGTATCTTGGCTGGAAAATAATTTGGGCCTTGTAGCAGTGTGCAGTACTGATTCTATTAGGCCATCTATACTAAACTCCACCAGATTTAAAATTACTACTCATGTTTATCTGTATCTTGGCTGGAAAATAATTTGGGCCTTGTAGCAGTGTGCAGTACTGATTCTATTAGGCCATCTATACTAAACTCCACCAGATTTAAAATTACTAATCATGTTTATCTGTATCTTGGCTGGAAAATAATTTGGGCCTTGTAGCAGTTTGCAGTATTGATTCTATTAGGCCATCTATACTAAGCTCCACCAGCTTTCAAATTAATAATAATTTTTAGCTGCATCTAGCCCGGAAAATAATTTTGGGGCTCCTAGATGCGCAAGACACATGAGTGCCTTCTTGCTGCACTACCTGCAACATGACCCTCAGATTGTCAGAATTCGAAATAATCCTAACTACTTGGTTGCCACACTCTTAGATCCCCCACACTCTTCGATCAACCTTTTCATTTTAATAAAGAACAAAAAAATGGTCATTTTTGAAATTATAAGCATTAGCAGGTTGTTAGAAACTGAAATCAAACAGTTTTCAACTCAAAACTTTATTCTAGGTGATGTTACATTTGCACATAGGACCGCTTGTTCGAAAGGAGCTTCTGAACTCTCTCGTCCATTGAATTTGTCAGGTTTTGGATGGTTTCTGCTTCAATTGTTTTGCATGAGGACAGAATACCCTCCCAGAGCTATTGCTTAGATGTGAACTGCCTCCTGCCATCATAGACACTCCTTTTGATGATGCTCCAGAGGTTCTCAATGGGGTTGAGGTCAGGGGAGCATGGGGGTCACACCATAAGTTTGTCCCCTTTTATACCCATATCAGCCAGAGATGCAGATGTGTTATGTTCAGCATGAGACGGTGCATTATCATGCATGAAAATGATCTTTCTGCGGAATACACGGTTCTTCTTCTTGAACCATGGCAGGAAGTGCTGTTTGAGAAACTCCACATACATTATGGAGTTCATCTTTACCCCTTCAGGCATCCTAAAGGGGCCGACAATCTCTCTCCCCATGATTCCAGCCCAAAACATTACTCCACCTCCTCCTTGTTGGTGCCGTAGCCATGTTTGCGTGGGGTGTCCATCAACCAGCCATCCTCCACTCCATCCATCTGGACCATCGAGCGTTGCACGGCACTCATCGGTGAACAAAACAGTTTTGAAGTCAGTCTTCATGTATTGTTTGGCCCACTGGAGCCGTTTCTGCTTGTGTACAGTGGATAGAGGAGGTCGACAGGATGGCTTACGCACAGCTGCAAACCTCTGAAGGACCCTGCATCTTGTTGTTCGGGGGACGTTGGAGGCACCAGCAGCTTCAAAAACTTGTCTGCTGCTATGACAAGGCTTTTTTGCCGCTGCTCTTTTAACCTGACATAATTTCCTGTAGGAAAGAGTCCTCAATTATCCCTTATCAGCATGCACACGTGTGTACTGTGAATCAGCTACATACTTCTTGATTGTGCGATGATCAGGATGAAGTGTCTTGGCAATGTTGATTGTAGTCATGCCTTGACCTAAATACTCCACAATTTGTTGCTTCTCAGCAGCCGACACATCCTTTTTCTTTCCCATTTTGGCAGAAAATGTAGGCTGCTTAATAATGTGGGACAGCCTTCTTAAGTAGTCTTGCCTTTCATTGGACATACCTGCCAAACTACTTAGCACAGGTGTCTGCAATTGCTTACAGTGATATAAAGAGCCCTGACACACATCACCATCAATGAGTTTAACTGACAAAAAAAAAATTCTTCCCTTATCACTCCTAAACACTTTTTGCATAATAATTTGGAACACAGTGTACATGTGCTTTTCCACAAAACACCAGTGGTTCACGTAGTGAATCTTAAAGTTCTAACTTGCCAACCGTGGTCTGTATGGAGTTGTTCAATAAAGGGCCCAAAATTAAGATAACATAGACGGGAGAGGTCTCTATGAATAGGAATTCCTAAGTATTTGATACCCTGTGAGGGCCAGGCAAAGGGAAAGTTGGACTGGATGGAATCCTGTATGGATTTGGGGAGGGAGACATCGAGGGCCTCAGACTTCGCTGCATTGATTTTAAAATTTGACCATGTAACAAAGTGATCTATTTCAGCCATAACAGCAGGGATGGATATATGTGATTGAGTGATATATACTAGGACATCATCAGCAAATGCAGAGCACTTGTACTCGGTGCCTCCCACCTCAATCCACCTAATATTGGGGTTATGGCAATTTGATGAGAGCAGGCGCTCCGTCACTAGGATGTATAAGAGAGGGGACAGAGGACATCCCTGCCTTGTCCCTTTGGTGATTATGAAAGGTGATGAAAATGTTCCATTTATCTTCAGCCTAGTTGACGTATTGCGATACAGGGCCGTGATTTTGGCTATAAAAGGGTCCCCTAGACCCCTACCCCAAGTTTTTTAAGAGAATAATATATGGCGTGCCAGGAGACTCTATGGAATGCTTTCTCAGCAACCAACGAGAGTATCTAATTACAAATTTTTAACTGCATCTAGCCCAGGAAATACTTTGTGCCTAGTAGCAGTGTCTGCTAGTCAGCGGATTATCCCAGCTGTTAAGCAAGCTACACCACCTGTAGTTTGGACACTTAATTTTTTCAAAGGAAATTGTTCGGGCCCCCGGGACACTCAGTGAAGAGCATCGGGGAGGCACCCCAAGGCACAGGGGCTGGGACTGGCGGTAGGACGCCTTGCGGTGGACCGCCAAGCTCGATCCTTATAAAAGCTTTTTAACTGCAGCAGCTTTAGTGGACGCTACTGGAGCTGGAATTACCGCGGCTGCTGGCATGAGACTTGCCCTTCAATAGATCCTTGTAAAAGGATTTAAAGTGTACTCATTCAAATTAGAGAGACAATTTAAATTAAAAAGATTAGACCTGCCTCCACCGCAGGGGGGCTCGCTCGACCCACCAGCGGACAGGCACCAGTTTTGGGAGAGGGGGGCTGGCCGTCAGGGTCCACTACGGCTTTGGCACAAACCCGGCGACACGGAGGTCGCACGGGCAGGAACGGACTGGTCGTGTCGGCTTCGCACTTTTTTGGTTTTAGAAGGGCATGACATGCCTATATCTGTGTCTCCCCCTCCTTTTACTCCTCCACCTCTTTTCTTTTCTCATGACTATATGTACTTGTCTCTTTTCCATGTGTTAGTTGTGTCTTCTGAGCAGTTTGTCAGCTTTTGGACACCTTTGAAGGTGTTTTCTATGTGTTTCTATGTGTTTTTGTTTGCCTGCCATTGGTTTTAACGGTGTTCGACGAACAGTTCGGCGAACATACGGGTGTTCGACGAACCGAACCGAACTCGAACACTACGGGGGTGGCTCAACACTACTGACCACAACATTTACAGTGGACTGTGGACTGATTGACTACAGCTTTCACAATAAACTGTGGATAGACTGACCACAGTCACAGTAACTCCGGAATCAGGCATAGTAGGGAGAGGTGCTGCTGCGTCAGGGACAGATTTGCTTGTGTATTTGGTAGTGCAGGGAGAAAAACCGTACATTACACATTTCCAGCTTAACAAACAGCCCTTAACTAATCCATCTGCAGAGATATCAGGCAGGCAGGGTATATAGGCAGGCAGTGTATATAGCAGACTGCAGCGCATATAGCACAAGAGGCTCCATTCTAATTCTGCCTTCTGCTGCTATTAGATATTTCTATACAAAGGCCCAGGCGTCAGGGGCCAGGAATCCTTTTTTTTGGATCTTAATCCTCATTATTTGCTTAAAAAGCAATCCAGAGAACACCTTTTTTCTGCGTCATTTGCTTGTTGGCACTGCAGAATACAGCCAGGTCCTTTCCATATTACAGTGCTAGAAATCCAGCTATTTAAAACTGTGTTTTCTCCGTCATATGGATCACATATGCGTTGTCAGAAAATACTGCCATTTCTGGCCTCCATTAAAAATTTCTTTCAGTGTGTCAGTGAAGCAATTCACACCAGTTTGCTGTTCAAACTAGTTACCTACCACATATAAGTCCGCTCCAAACTCAGTCATTTGTAGTGAGCGTGGAAGATACTATCCTCCATTTAAAATGGTCAAGGTATGTGGCAAGGGACAGGGAACTGGACGTGATGGTGATGGTGCATGCAGAGGCCGAGGACAAGGCCGTGGGCAAGCTGAAAATGTGCCACAACAAACACCCACATCTTCTCGCCCGACCTTCCTGTCCCAATTCCTAGTGGACCGCAGCACAGCACTATTGAACCCAGAGCCGTGTCAAAAGGTTATTGGTTGGATAGCGGATAATGCTTCAAGTCACTTAGCCACCACCACCACCCTGACTTCCACACGGTCAAGTCTCAGTAGCCGTGCGTCTGGACTGCATATTCATCACTCTGATCCTCCTTCCTCCCACCATGCCGAGTGCCCAGAGACAACTGATCCCACACTTGGACACTCTGAAGAGCTGTTCACTTTTCCATTTATAGATTTGGGCCTCTCGCCCGCTCCACTTGAAGCGGGGCAAGAGGAGATCGCATGTAGCGATGCCCAAATATTTGAGCAGCCACAGTCACATGAAGGCGACGGTGGGAAAGTGTCACAAGAGGTGGATGATGATGAGACACAATTGCCAGAAAGTCAGGAGGAGGACCAGGGTGCGGAAGTGGAAGACGAGGTGGTGGATGATATAGTAACTGACCCAACCTGGCAGGAGGACATGCAGAGCGAGGACAGTAGCACACAGGGGGAGGGAGGCATAGCACCCTAACAGGCAGGAAGAAGCAGTGTGGTGGCCGCAGACAGAAGGCAGGCAACCGTTCCCCGTAACACCAACACGAAGGAAGTTGCCAGTACAACTGTTAGGTCTTCCCGAGTCTGGTTGTTTTTAAAGACTCTGCTGATAACCCCAAAAAGGCCATTTGCACCACCTGCCAGGCCAGCATCAGCAGGCGTGGCAAAATGACCAGCCTGACCACCACCAGTATGATTAGTGTCATTGCACACTCTCAAGTAGCAGCATCAGGAAGCACGTCCACGTCCCAGCGCAGCATTCAGTTGTCCATACACCAGTCCTTGGAATGCAAGCGCAAATACGCAGCCAACGCCCCACAGGCCACACTACTAAATTCTCACATTTCACGACTGCTTGCGCTCGAAATGTTGCCTTTTAGGCTCGCGGAGACGGAAGCATTCCTCAACCTGATTGCGGCGGCCGTCCCTCGGTACTTGGTCCCCAGCTGCCACTATTTCTCCCTATGTGCCGTCCCCGCATTACACAAGCACGTGTCCCAAAACATTAGCCGTGCCCTCAACAACGCAGTTACCGGGAAAGTACCCAGCTGCCACTATTTGTCCTGATGTGCCGTCCCCGCATTACACAAGCACGTGTCCCAAAACATTAGCCGTGCCCTCAACAATGCAGTTACCGGGAAAGTCCACCTAACCACGGACACGTGGACAAAAGCTTGTGGGCAGGGACGGTACATCTCGCTGACGGCACACTGGGTTAACATAGTGGAAGCCGGGTCCCAGTCGGACCTTGGGATGGAACACGTCCTCCCGACGCCAAGGATTGCAGGCCCTAGGTCAATCAGGGTTGCCCCCACGGTCTACAGCTCATGCACCTCATCCTCCTCAGCCTCCTCCTCTTCAGCCTCCATCTCCGAAATTACCACATCAGTCACAAGCTGGAAGCACTGCAGCACTGCCTTGGCCAAGCGGCAACAGGCTGTGCTGAAGCTAATATGCTTAGGTGACAAACCAAACAATGCTGAAGAGTTGTGGACTGCTCTGAAAGAGCAGGCAGATCTGTGGCTCACACCGCTGAACATACAGCCAGGCATGGTCGTGTGTGACAATGGTCGGAACCTGGTGGTGGCTCTGAGGCGAGGCGAGCTCACACACGTACCATGCCTGGCCCATGTGCTTAACCTCGTGGTTCAGCGGTTTCTCAAATCCTACCCGGATCTGCCGGATCTGCTTGTTAAAGTACGCCATCTGTGTGCCCATTTTAGAGAGTCACCTACAGCTTACACCGCCCTTGCCGTGTTTCAGCAGCGTTTGCAGCTTCCGGCTCACAGACTGGTGTGTGATGTCCCCACACATTGGAACTCTACACTGCAGATGTTGGGAAGGATTTGTGAGCAGAAGAGGGCAGTTGTTGACTACCAGCATCAAAAGGCCATTGGTATTCAGTTCAGACTCCACACATAAGACCTCAGGCGTGGACATGGATGTCACACATATGTACCATCCTCCAAAACTTTGAGGACTCCACCAAGATGGTGAGCGGTGATGACGCCATAATTAGCGTCACCATCCCGCTTCTCTGTCTTCTGAAACGCTCTCTGCTCACAATCAAAGAGGATGCATTGCAGGCAGAGCATGATGAGATGGAGCAAGAAACCATACAGGGTGATTACACACAGCACAGCCTCATCTCATCCCAACGTGGATTGGGGGACAATGAGGAAGAGGAGGAAGAACAGGAGCTAGTTTCATGCGCTATAGACGGTACTACCTGCACAGCTGTCATACCGTCTGTTCAGCGTGGATGGCCAGAGGACAGAGAGGAGGAGGAGGAGAGCATGGTCAGTCATCCTCTTGGTGAGGACACGGAAGTCTTGCATGTTAGTGGTCTGGTACGCATGGCTGAGTTTTTATGTTACGCTGTCTTTCTCATGACCCTCGCGTTCTCAAAATTTTGGGTGACAGTCATTACTGGATGGTGACACTTCTAGACCCATGCTACAAGGAGAACTTTATATCTCTTATTCCTGAGGCGGACAGGTCTGCAAAAATGGGGCTGTATCAGAAGGCCCTTGTTGCGGAACTATTAAAAAAATTCCCATCTGAAAACGCTGGCGGCAGAGGTCACACTTCGTTGGACAACCAAGGAGTACAGGCGAGAGAGACACAACTTCAATCCAGCAGAGGCAGGGGAACACTGTCAAAGTTCTGGGAGAATTTTCTCAGCCCCTCCCATCCCACAAGCCCTGAGGCGCGGGGTACTCTCACAAGGAGTGCAAAGTTTGGGAAGATGCTGAGGGAGTACCTTGTCGACCATACCAACGTCCTCCGTGATTCCTCTGTGCCTTATAATTATTGGGTATCAAAGCTGGATACGTGGAATGAACTGGCTCTCTATGCCTTGGATGTCCTGGTCTGCCCTGCCGACAGCGTTTTATCAGAGTGGGTTTTTAGTGACGCTGGTGGAATTATAACTGATAAGCGCATCCGCCTGTCAACTGAAAATGCTGACAGGCTGACTCTTATAAAAATGAACAAGGGCTGGATTGGGCCAGACTTCTCAACACCACTGAATGATAGCAGCGTAACCTAAACTCAAATCCAGTGTCTTTTCTTGTGAGGTGTATTCCCATGCACCTTTTCACACCCAGACATGGGAATACGCTTCCCGATTTTGGCTATTTGCTCTTGTCCTCCTCCTTCTCCTCATCCTCCACCACCATATCACCAGGGTGACCATGGTCTGTGATGCAACACCCACATTATTTTTTTAAAGGGTGTTTATGATGCCCGTAAAAAATTTTTTTTACACGGTATGTTCATGTATACACCCCAGGGGTAAATGTTTGTCAGCCCATACACTTAGTGCATGGGCATTACAAGTATAGGAGGCCCGCTACTTTCTAATGGTAACATTTTTTTATGAGGCCCTCCTCCACGTCTCTTCCAAGGGACATTGGAGTACCTCCAAATTTTTGGCAGCCCTTGCATTCTCTGCATAGGTCAACACTGTGGGAGACCCACTTCCTAATAATGGGAACATTTTTTCATGAGGCCCTCTGCGTCTCTTCCAAGGGGCATTGGAGTGCCTCCAAATTTTTGGCAACCCTTGCATTCACTGCATAGGCAAGCACTATGGGAGACCCACTTCCTAATAATGGGAACATTGTTTTCAGGAGGCCCTCTGATCTCCACGTCTCTTCCAAGGGGCATTGGAGTGCCTACAAATTTTTGGCAACCCTTGCATTCACTGCATAGGCAAACACAATGGGAGACCCACTTCCTAATAATGGGAACATTGTTTTCAGGAGGCCCTCTGACCTCCACGTCTCTTCCAAGGGGCAGTGGAGTGCCTCCAAATTTTTGGCAACCCTTGCATCCACTGCATACATAGGCGGATTATAATGAGGGCAATCTGGGCTACCGCCCAGGGCCCCGGTTGGCCCGGGGTTCCGGAGGGTCCACGGCCAGATTGCCCTCATTATAATATGTGCAGCGCCGCGGCACATACCAGCAAACAGTGGCGGGGGAGCCCCCGAACCGCTCCCCCTGCAGCGGCGCACGGCCGCTGCTTCTTCTTCCACGGCCGCGTCACAACAAGGAGACATAGCCCTGTGCTCGGCCGTGTCTGCTAGCATGACGTCACGCAGTGTGCGCCCTGAAGTGCTGCACTGGAGAGGAGCTGGACGACTGGAGCCGAGCCGGGGGATAGTTAGTGTGTGTCTGTGTGTGAGTGTGTGTGTGAGTGTGTGTGTGATTGAGTGAGTGTGTGTGTGTGTGTGCAGGCAGATATCATTGTGTGATGTCTGTTTATATGTATTTTTGTGTTTCAAATGTGTTTATGCATGTATATATATGCCTGTATATGTTTGTGTGTGTGCGTGACTGCGTGCTGCCTCCCGCTGTGTATAGATGGCACCGTGCGGCCTCCCGCTGTGTATAGATGGCACCGTGCGGCCTCTCGCTGTGTATAGATGGCACCGTGTGGCCTCCCGCTGTGTATAGATGGCACCGTGCGGCCTCCCGCTGTGTATAGATGGCACCGTGCGGCCTCCCGCTGTGTATAGATGGCACCGTGTGGCCTCCCGCTTTGCATAGATGGCTACGTGCGGCCTTCCGCTGTGTATAGAAGACTACGTGCGGCCTCCTACTGTGTATAGATGGCGCCATGCGGCCTCCTGCTGTGTATAGATGGCTACGTGCGGTCTCCTGCTGTATATAGATGGCTACGTGCGCCCCCCCGCTGTGTATAGATGGCTACGTGCGGCCTCCTGCTGTGTATAGATGGCTACGTGCGGCCTCCTGCTTTGTATAGGTGGCTACGTGTGCTCAATATTAAGTCATACAATTAATGTAAGGCTATGTGCCCACGATGCAGAAATGCTCCGGATTTTTCCTGAGCGTTTCTGCATCTCCCTGGCAGAAAAAACGCATGCGGATTTTACATGCGTTTTTCCTGCCAGGGACAAGAGGATGTGAAGCGTTCTTCACATGCATTTCTGCATGCGGGTTGCCAACCGCTTTCCAAGCAATTTTAGCATCACTTGGAAAGTGCTTGATAACTTGGTCACACTATATAAATCCATGCAACCGGCATGGATTTATATAGTGTGACCATAAAAGAATGGTAAAAAATAAATAGATACTTACCTTCTGATGGCTTGCCGACGTCAGCAGTCGCGTGACCCGTCACATGACTAAATGACGTCACCACAGGTCCTTTAGTCTACCGCGAGCTGCCGGCAAGCCAGGGCGCATCGGATAAAGACACCTGGGACCATCAGAAGGTAAGTATAATATTTATTTTTTATTTTATTCTATTTTTTACAGGTTCTATGGTACCTGGGTCTGAAGGAGAGTCTCCTCTTCTCCAGACCCGGGTACCATCCGCATGATATCCGCATGTGCACATGTAGTGATGCGGATTCCATGCGTTCCAATGCAGGTCAATGGCGGCGAAAACGCCGCACTTCCGCAAAATAATTGATAGTGCTGCGGATTTTTCCGCAATGATAATCCACAGCGGAAATTTCCGCAGCATGTGCACAGCACATGCGTATTATCATTGGGGAACATGGCAGATCTTCTACCAAGTGTTTTTTAAGCGTTTCTGCAGCACAAGTGTTTTTTAAGCGTTTCTGCAGCAGAATTGCCACTGCGGAAATGCTTAAAAAACGCATAGGGGGCACACAGCCTAAAAAAAATTATTATAATTAATATATTAACATTGTACCAAATTAATTTCACGTGAACTATCACATGATCTATCACAGGGGATCATGTGACATGTGATACATCAAGTGTGTGTGGGGGGGGCCCGCGCCTTCTAAACTGCCCGGGGCCCTTGCTACTCTTAATCCACCCCTGACTGCATAGGCAAACACAGTGGGAGACCCACTTCCTAATAATGGGAACATTGTTTTAAGGAGGCCCTCTGACCTCCACATCTCTTCCAAGGGACATTGGAGTGCCTCCAAATTTTTGGCAACCCTTGCATTCACTGCATAGGCAAACACAATGGGAGACCTACATCCTAATAATGGGAACATTGTTTTCAGGAGGCCTTCCTCTAAGACTCTTCAAAGGGGTATTGGGGTGCATCCAAATTTTCAAAGTGGTATTGGGGTGCGTCCAAATTTTGGGCAGCCCTGCCACTCACTGCATACGCAATAACAGTATAGGAGACCCACTCTGTAGTAATGGGAACAATAAAACATAGCCGGCTGATAGCTCTCTAAGAATAGTGAGGGCCGACTGCTGGCAATATAAAAATAGGCTTCGTGACTTTCAGAGTCCCTCCTTCATAAATGAAACACAATGTGTCTGATGATATCTCATACACCACATGGCCAGATAAGGTTTTAAAATGTTAAAATGATATTTCCTGGTGAATGCATTTGTCACTGTTGAAAGCAATGCAAAAGTGAAAAAACGTATCAAAAACGCTACATGTGAACATAGCCCAAGGTATGGAGGAGCATTTTTGTTTTTGGTTATTTATTTTGCTTTATATACAAGTCATTACCCTGGAAAGGATGTTCCTTAACATATTTCCCAGGAAAATCCATTTTGGTTTCGTTTTGGTATGTTTTATTGTGCGTCCATAAAAGTGTCGTAATACCTCTGACAACATTGTTGACAGAAGTGACCTGGGAATCATAAATGCTTCCAGGGATCTTCCCCATGCTGTCCCCATGTTATTTGAGCACTGTTCCCATCGATTTGGGCAATTTTTAGGCCCTCTGTAGACCGCCGGGGGGAGCTGCCTGAAAAATGCTCAAGTTTCCCATAGACTTACATTGGGCTCGCTGCTCAGGTCGAGCACCCTAGTATTCCAATGTGCTCGACCCGAGCATCGAGCACTCGAGCATTTTAGTGCTCGCTCATCACTACTGCTTTTCTGTCTGGTTTTGAGGACGTTTTTTCTGAGAGGGGGTGTCAGGATTTGCCTCCTAATAGTGCTTATGACTGTCCTATTAACCTGACCCCTGGAGCTAAAGTACCGAAGTCCAGACTGTATAATCTTTCTGGCCCTAAGAGACAAGCCATGAAGGATTTCATTGCGGAAAGTCTGGAGAAGGGACATATCAGACCTTCATCTTCGCCCGTGGTGGCAGGGTTCTTCTTTGTGAAGAAAAAAGATGGCGGTCTATGTCCCTGTTTAGATTTCCAGGAATTAAATCAAATTACCATCCGTGATCCATACCCTCTTCTTCTGATTCCTGATTTGTTCAGCCAGGTTGTGGGAGCTAAGGTATTCTCCAAGTTGGATTTAAGGGGAGCCTACAACCTGGTTAGAATCACAGAAGGGGACGAATGGAAAACAGCGTTCAATACCCTAGAAGGACATTTTGTGAGTCTGGTTATGCCTTTTGGTTTGACCAATGCATCTGCAGTATTCCAGCATTTCATAAATGATATTTTCCATCTTTTGGTGGGCGGGTTTGCGGTGGTCTATCTGGATGATATTTTGGTTTACTCACCTGATATTGAGACTCATCGGGGGCATGTTAAGCAGGTGCTCCCGATATTATGGGATAACAAACTTTATGCCAAACAAGAAAAATGTGTTTTTGCTGTTCAGGAGGTGCAGTTTTGGGGGTACTTGTTGTCATCTTCAGGTATTCGGATGGATCCGGAGAAGATCTGTGCAGTCCTTGACTGAGAACGTCCTGAGAACCTGAAGGCTCTACAACGTTTTCTGGGCTTTACTAACTTTTACCGGAAATTCATCCAAAATTACTCTGTTATTGTGAAACCCCTAACTGACAAGACTAAGAAGGGGTCTGATTTTTCCAAATGGTCGGATGCTTCCCTCCAGGCTTTTTCTTCCATAAAGAATCATTTTGCAACTGCACTTATACTCAGTCATCCCGATGTTTCTAAACCCTTTATTGTGGAGGTTGATGCGTCGGATGTCGGGGTTGGGGCTGTGTTGTCTCAGGATTCATTCCCTGGTAAATGGCGTCCATGCGCCTTCTTTTCTAAAAAAAATTGTCTTCGGCTGAGAGAAATTATGACGTGGGTAATAGGGAACTTTTGGCTATCAAATTGGCGTTCGAGGAATGGCGACATTGGTTGGAGGGCGCTGTCCATCCTATTACTGTTATTACTGACCATAAGAACCTGTCATATCTCCAGTCAGCTAAACGTCTCAACCCTAAGCAACCCAGATGGTCCCTGTTTTTTACTAGGTTCAATTTTGTTGTCACTTTTCATCCAGGGGTCAAAAATGTCAAGGCTGAGCTTCCATGGTGGTGGTGACCATGAGAACCCTGCCCCGATATTACAGAAAGGGGTAGTCATTTCAGCACTTTATCCTGAACTGGAGGGTGAGGTGTTGGAGGCACAGGGGGACGCCTGTTAGGAGGGCGGTTGCAGACAACTTTACTTTAGTAGAACGCAACCGACCCCGGGGTCCGCAATGCAGCCTAATGGACTGCTTCCGAACACTTTCCGGGTGGAAAGGAAAGTGACAACTAAACTGATAACCCGCCCGTGTTAACAGCACACCGGACCGGGTAAGGCGATACGCTTTATCTCCGTTAACTGCACGGAGGAAGAGCGACCGACGACGCATCTATAAACTATCTTAGCCCCTCGTGTTAATGCACACAGAAGGGTAAGACGGTTCGCACAATCTCCAAGAACCGGAGGGAGACGTGAGACCGTGGGAGAAGCAGTAGCCCTGTCTTTGATACAGGCGCTACGCTTTGGGGAATGGCGCTAAAGCGGTTCACACAATCTCCAAGAACCGCAGGGAGACGTGTGACCGGAGAAGAAGCAGTAGCCCTGTCTTCGGTACAGGCGCTACGCTATAGGAGACGGCGCTAGTATGTGGGTGTGATACCCGCCGGGTATTCGTGGACTCAGCCGGCGTGCTACCGGACTGAGCAGACCCGCTCTATGTGGCTCAAGCTACCTGCCTGCATAAAGCTATGGCTCTTAGAGGAGCCCAAGAGTTTAAGCGTTCACACCACAAACAACCAGCTCAAATGATCTGAGCGCGCCGCCATGTTTGTGGGCGGGCCTTTTAAAGATTAAGCCCTGCCCCACTGTCGCACCATTGGTGACGACACCCGTGACCAATCAGGCGGTGCAAGGTCACCGGGTCAGGTGGGTGCCAAACCACCAATCATGATCCGCCAGGTCACTGACATGCTCAGAACGGCAAACTCTGGACTTAGACTCCGCAAGCACTGTCTCTCTCTGCAACCCAGGCTTAACATTGTTAGGCACAACTACCTGGGAGATAAACAGTGCTCACGGACCAGCTAGGCATTGGGGCTGAAGATGATGCTGAGCAGCATCAGCCCTGGCTGGACTGAAATGGGAGACCACAGAAGGTCCTGGACCTATTTCAAATCCAGCACCAGACCAATGCCTAACATTATCCCCCCCTCTAACATCCCCCTCCACCTGATGCCCATCCTCCTCCATGAGCCGGGGGGCAAGAATGTGGCCCACCGGGTCACAGAAAGGACCCACGGAGCTGTGACCCCTCCGGTGTACAGGGTACCCTTTTTTGGGGCGGGAAGCAGGATGGCAAGAAATGACAACTGGTTCTCCATGTGTGGGATCCCTCATGGGTGACAGAGGGACAGAACCCGCCGGTCTCTGGCAGAAAGATTTATCTCTCGCACAGACGGGACACGCGTTTACAAAGTCCTTGACGTCCTGGCGCCACCGGGGCCACCAATAGGACCGTTGAAGGGACTTAGTGGTACGTTTGATCCCCAGGTGAGCTCCGATCTTAGGGGCATGAGCCCAGGAGAGCACCATATTCTGTAGATTAGGTGAAACAAACATCCTCCCCGACGGAACCGGGTGAGAGGACACTGCCGCCACCCTCTCTTCCTGAGAGTTCTTTACGACATAATCCGACAAGACCCGGGTCCTGGGGACAGACAAAGAATCTGTACCGGATGCTACAACGGTAGGGAGATCAGAGACTACCCTCCGGGTGACTTTGACCATACACTGTGACGCACAATTCTCACTCCAGGAAGAAATTCTCCCCGTATTCCAGTCAATGTGTGGAGTATGACAACGTAGCCAGAGGAGACCCAATAACACCTCGTCTAAACCACCGGGAATAAGAAGAAATGAGATGACCTCCCGGTGGCCCTGAGGGAATGACATGGTGAGGGGAATCGACTGGTGGGTGATTTGCGCGTCCAGGAGTGAACCATTGACAACACTAATGTTCATTGGTCTGGAGAGTAACTCAATAGGGATGGCGTACCTCTGGGCAAATGTAGATGATAAAAAATTGCCCTCAGCACCAGAGTCCACCCACGCCTTGGCAGCAGTTGTAGATTTACCAAGGGACAATGTCACATTAAAAGATAATTTGGAGGAAGAAGTCCCGGACTTTATTACACCTCCTCCAACGGTGGTAAGACCTACTCGTTTTACCGACTGCCTGGAACCCTTATTTACGGGGTGCTCCAAGAGATGTGCGGGTCGGGAACGAGAGGAACTAGACTCAGTCTGGGATATATCCATAGCCTCAGGCTCCAGGTCGAGAGTCTTGGGTTTAAAGACACCTGGTGCCAACAGATGTTGAGGTCTGGCAACCTCCAGCTCTAACTTATGTTCCGCATGACGCAAGTCAATACGGTCAGCGAGAGATATTAACTCCTCCAGAGAGGTTGGAATCTCTCTGGTAGATAAGGCATCCTTAATATACCCAGCCAGACCCCTCCAGAACTCCGGAATAAGCGACCGCTCTGACCAATCCAGTTAAGCTGCTAGGGTTCTGAACTGGACGGCATAGTGACTGGCGGTGGCCGAACCCTGGACCAACGCAAGAAGCTTAAGAGACGTATCATGCGTGACCTGAGGACCCAGGAAAACACTTTTTAGGGTCTTAAGGAAAAGACCCGCGTTTACTACCACCGGGTCGTTCCGCTCCCAGAGAGGAGTAGCCCACTCCAGAGCCCTGTGGGAAAGCAATGAGATGATATATCCCACTTTGGCTCTTTCGGAGGGGAACCATGCCTCCATCATCTCCAAATGAATGGAGCATACGTTAATAAACCCCCTACAGAGTTTACTGTCCCCAGAAAATTTCTCCGGGAGAGCAAACCGGGGTAATGGGGCACTTGCAGTGGTTGCAGTATTCACCGCAGCCGAGTTTATAATGTTGGCTGCAATGTTGGCTGCTAGAGTAGCCGCCTGGGAAGCTACTGCAGTGATATCAGCGACCGGAGCAGTTTGTTCCAGAGTTCTAAGTCTGGCCTCCAGTTGCTGAATATACCGCTGCAGTTGCTGGTTGTCGGCCATGTTCGGCAAGACCCTGGCGCTCAGATACTGTTAGGAGGGCGGTTGCAGACAACTTTATTTTAATAGAACGCAACCGACCCCGGAGTCCACAATGCAGCCTAATGGACTGCTGCCGAACAATTTCCGGGTGGAAAGGAAAGCGACAACTAAACTGATAACCCGTCCGTGTTAACAGCACACCGGACCGGGTAAGGCGATACGCTCTATCTCCGTTAACTGCACGGAGGAAGAGCGACCGACGACGCACCTATAAACTATCTTAGCCCTTCGTGTTAATGCACACGGAAGGGTAAGACGGTTCGCACAATCTCCAAGAACCGCAGGGAGACGTGCGACCGTGGGAGAAGCAGTAGCCCTGTCTTTGATACAGGCGCTACGCTATGGGGAATGGCGCTAAAGCGGTTCACACATTCTCCAAGAACTGCAGGGAGACGTGTGACCGGAGAAGAAGCAGTTGCCCTGTCTTCGGTACAGGTGCTACGCTATAGGAGACTGCACTAGTATGTGGGTGTGATACCTGCCGGGTATTCGTGCACTCAGCCGGCATGCTACCGGACTGAGCAGACCCGCTCTATATGGCTCAAGCTACCTGCCTGCATAAAGCTATGGCTCTTAGAAGAGCCCAAGAGTTTAAGCATGCACACCACAAACAACCAGCTCAAATGATCTGAGCGCGCTGCCATGTTTGTGGGCGGGCCTTTTAAAGATTGAGCCCTGCCCCACTGTCGCACCATTGGTGACGACACCCGTGACCAATCAGGCGGTGCCAGGTCACCGGGTCAGGTGGGTGCCAAACCACCAATCATGATCCGCCAGGTCACGGACATGCTCAGAACGGCAAACTCTGGACTTAGACTCTGCAAGCACTGTCTCTCTCTGCAACCCAGGCTTAACATTGTTAGGCACAACTACCTGGGAGATAAACAGTGCTCGCGGACCAGCTAGGCATTGGGGCTGAAAATGATGCTGAGCAGCATCAGCCCTGGTTGGACCAAAATGGGAGATCACCAAAGGTCCTGGACAAATTTCAAATCCAGCACCAGGCCAACACCTCTGCCTCTTGCCCTTCAGGAAAGTTATTTGTACCATCTAATCTGCACCACAAAGTAATTAAGGAACATCATAACTCTGTGCTTGCTGGGCATCCAGGTGGTAAGACAACCGCAGACCTCTTCTCTCGTCATTTTTGATGGCCGGGTTTGCATCGGGATGTAATTGAACACGTAGCTGCTTGTAATATTGGCGCGTGTTCTAAGGTTTTGCATACCCGTCCGTTTGGTACCTATCTTTAGTAGGCCATGGACACACTTGTCCATGGATTTCATTACTGACCTACTGGTTTCTGCAGGCAAAACGGTGGTTTTGGTGGTAGTAGATAGATTCAGTAAAATGCATTGCCTGAACTTCCAAATGCCAAGACACTTGCTTAGGTGTTCATAAATGAGATCATGAAGCTTCACGGGGTTCCCTCCAATGAGGTGTCAGATCGGGGGACCCAGTTTGTTTCCAAGTTCTGGAAGGCATTGTGTTCTCGACTGGGGGTGCAGCTGTTTTTTTCCTCTGTCTTCCACCCTCAGTCAAATGGACAGACCGAGCATGTCAATCAGAATTTGGAGACCTAGCTCAGGTGTTTCGTTTCCGAAAATCAGGAGGATTGGGCATCCTACCGACCGCCGGCAGAATTTGCCATTAATAATCATCGTCAAGAATCCACTGGCAGGTCACCGTTCTTTGGTGCATACGGTTATCACCCAGAGTTTGGTACTTTTAGTGGCGGAGGAGCTTTAGGAGTTCCTGAGAAGGAACGGTTTGCTTCATCACTCTCCTCGGTATGGCAGGGCGTGCTGAGTAATTTAAAGATCATGGGAGACAGGTATAAACGTATGGCTGACAGAAAACGCTTGCCAGGTCCGGTCCGGAATGTGAATGATTTTGAGTGGTTGTCTATCAGAAATATAAGATTATAAGAATATAAGATAATATAAGATTGAAAGTTCCTTCTTGGAAGCTGGGAACTAGGTTTATTGGTCCTTATAAAATACCACCGTCATTAGCCCAGCAGTGTTTCGTCTTGAACTTCCTCAGGCCCTTAGAGTCCACAACGTGTTCCATAGGCCCTCACTTAAAAAACATGTGGAACCTCTTGAGCCCTCACCTCTACCACCGCCCCCAATAATGGTTGATGGTAATCTGGACTTCCATATTTCGAGGATTGTAGATTTTCGTCTCCAGCGTCGTTATCTACAATACTTGGTGCACTGGAAAGGAATTGGTCCAGAGGAGAGGATGTGGGTTTCAGTGTCAGAGATGAACGCTCCCAGATTGGTTCGCTCATTTCACACCTCTTTTCCTGAGAAACCCGGTCCTGAGTGTTCGGAGGCCACTAGTAGAGAGGGGGTACTGTCACGGGTGTGTCAGAGGTGACAGACAGTCGCCCTGCAGTTGGTTGCAGGAGATCTCTACATTTGGCATTACAGACATCTTCTTAGAGGCTGACTGTCTCTAGGACCCAACGGCTACCTCCCTCTGACTAATTAGCTCCCTGGCCTGGGTGTATAAATACCTGGTGTGTCTGAGAGGGAGGTGCAGGTGATATTCATTACTACTTGTGAGGCTTTAGCAAGAGCAGTACTTCGTCCTCTCTGGAGCTTGAGGCGCATTTGTCTGGAGTCATCTAAAGCTAAGCAATCCCCCCTGTTTGTCTACCCTTGTTGTCTATAGAGTTTAGTGGAGATCGACTAGTGCTCATCTCCTCCCGTCCCTAGCCTTAGCCATACGCTAGGGAAAGTCAGGGCTAGGCATGCGTGCGGCGATTGGTGAAGAGCCAATATAGAGACTGTAGTTGTGACAGGGTGATACTAGACCAGACTAGGAGGTCTCCCCTTCCCTCTTGTCCAGGCTCCCTTTTCCTTTTGTGTTGCACTAAGTCTTTCCCACACCTGGCATGACAGCAACATTGAGTTTCAGCTCCCTCCAAAGATTTTCTATTGGGTTCAGGTCTGGATACTGGCTAGCCCACTTCAGGACCTTGAAATGCTTCTTATGGAGCCACTCCTTAGTTGCCCTGACTGTATGTTTCGGGTCATTGTCATACTGGAAGACCCAGCCATGACCCATCTTCAATGCTCTTACTGAGGGAAAGAGGTAGTTTGCCAAAATCTAGCGATTCATGACCCCATCCATCCTCCCTTCAATATGGTGCAGTCGTCCTGTCCCCTTTGCAGAAAAGCACCCCAAAATATGATGTTTCCCCCACCATGCTTCACGGTTGGGACGGTGTTCTTGGGGTTGTGCTCATCCTTTTTCTTCCTCCAAACACGGTGAGTGGAGTTGATATAAAAAAGTTCTATTTTGGTCTTATCTGACCACATGTCCTTCTCTTATACCTCCTGGATCATCAGTGGTTATTGGTGAACGTCAAACAGGCCTGAACATGTGCTGGCGTAAGTAGGGTTACCTTGCGTTCACTACTGGATTTTAAACCATGACAGCGTAGTCTTTTACTAATGGTAATGTGTGAGACTGTGATCCCAGCTATCTTCAGGTCAATTGACCAGGTCTTCCCGAGTAGTTCTGGGCTGATTCCTGACCTTTCTCAGAATCATCCTTACCACACGAGGCAAGATCTTGCATGGAGCCCCAGACCGAGGGAGTTTGTCAGTCATCTTGTGTTTGTTCTATTTTCTAATAATTGTGCCAACAGTTGTTGGCTTCTCACCAAGCTGCTTTCCTATTGTCCTGTAACCTATCCCAGCCTTGTGCAGGTGTTCAATTTTGTCCCTGGTGTCCTTAGACAGCTCTTTGGTCTTGGCCATGGTGCAGAAGTTGGAGTGTGAGTGATTGAGTGTGTGGACAGGTGCCTTTAATACAGGTAACAAGTTCAAACAGGTACAATTAATACAGGTAATCAGTGCAGAGTTGGAGGGCTTCTTAAAAAAAGCTTGCAGGTCTGTGAGCACCAGAATTATTGCTGGTTGGTAAGTGATCAAATACGTATTTCAAGCAATAAAATGCAATTTAATTATTTAAAAATCATACAATGTGATTTTCTGGTTTTTATTTTTAGATTCTGTCTCTCTCAGTTGAAGTGTACCTATGATAAAAAATTACAGACCTCTCTATTCTTTGTAGGTGGGAAAACTTGCAAAATCAGCAGTGTATCAAATACTTATTTTCCCCACTGTACAAGGTGTGAACAATGATGTTCTACAGTATCTGAAACACAGTACTGTATAATATACACTGTAGCTACTAAGGAGGCTCTTTTTCAAAGAGGGATAGCTGTCATTAGCTTGAGACAGAAAACAGCTGCCGGAAGATATATAGTAATGGCATGGTTATAGAGGTCAATGTATCTTTGTACATAAATATGAAATCAGAATAAACCTTTCCCGTTTTAGGTCAATTAGGATTACCATAATTTGTAATAGTTTTTTTGACAACATCTGAGTTAATTAAAAATTATCATCATATGGGCAGTTCAGAATTGTTTAAAGGCATAGTAATCTTAGTGTATGGAAACTTTTGACTTTGCAGTAAGTAATAACAATGCCTTAAAATACAGATTCTCAAAAATTTGACACAAATACAATTCACATCAAGACAATTCGGTCATCTCTGCATACTAGTCATCATTTTCTCTCCTGCTTACATTCATGGATTTTGACTTTATCTTTATTAGCTCCTTCAGAAAGATCTTGCCAGCCGCTTAGGAGTCAACGGTAACATCAGAAAGCACAGTTTTTTTCAGCGTATCGACTGGGTCTCCATGGAAGCCCTGAAACTGTCTCCACCACACGTCCCTGTAGTAAGTATACAAGCAGATATTGTTCCAATAACTCACACAATATATTTTGCAGAATCTACTTATTTTTTAAGAGCAGATAATTACTGGTGACAATAACACTGGATAGGTAACACCATCCAGAGTTGCTGCTCCATAGATACTGGTCTGGCCTTGTTGATTTGGATATTTGGATTCTGATTTTTGGATTGTACACAACTGACCATCTAGTGTAGATTTCAACATTCTCCAGTGGGACTGTTGGTGTTACTTTGTTGGTTTCTTAGCATCATAAACTTTATGTCTATTCTTTCACTACTTTTTAATCTGCATAACTGGTTTTAAATGGAGACTGGGATAAAAAGTCATATTTCTAATTTTATAATTCCTTTTTTTATTTATAGCCCTCTGAGCCTCACCATCATCTAAACCATTCCATCTGGACAAATTAGAAGCAGCAGAGATCAGAGCACTTAGTGGACCAGGCTTTGTTCGAGGGATTTTCATTTGTCAACTTGGAAACACTTAACCAGACACCAACTCCATAGTCATCAGAGCGAGCTGTCCACCTGAGCCTCCATAATACTGAAAAACAGAAGACTGAACATCACTTGAGCAAACACTGCAAGAATGAAGGTGACCATGGAGACTTCGAGGGACCCCAAAATGAAGACAGAGAATGACGAGGCCAGCAGATCCACCTATGAGCTAGCGGTAAGTATCAGCGTCAAAATATCTGCGCTTTATTACAATCATAGGCATGTGCCAAATATTTTACACTGACCAGTAATAGGATTTCCTTCTGCTCATGGCAGCTCCAATTTTTGGTGATGTCTTGGTCATTGAGAAAATACCAAGATGCGTAATGGCCGGCTATTAAGGGGTGGAGAGGCCAGATTTTTTTTTTTTAATAACATCTTGCAAATGCCTATGTTAAATTTACCATTGCCAGTAGTTGGATTTCCTCATACTTATGACAGTGCTGTCATAGTACTGGGGAAAAAGGTGAGAGAAGGCCAGCTATTAAGGAGTGGAGGAGGCTCGATTGTTTTATAGGGAAACATTTGCCCTTGGAGACCGTAAGATCCAAATGCAGGGCCGCCATCAGGGCATTACTGCCATTACTGGTGTATGGGGCCTAGTGAGCAGAAGCAAAGAGGGGGGGCTCTGACTGGGTGAGATACGCTCTACAGTCTGCGCTGAGGCAGCACAGCTGAACCACTGTATAAATGGCCTGGCAAACTGCGTGGCACACTGGGGCCCGGATTAATTACTTTGTCTGCAGACCTTTGTATAGATCACTCTCCCATGCAATTCAGTTTGGTCCCCTCCAGTCCATTGTTTGTATGGCCCATGTGGCTGCTGTAAAACGTTTGTCTAAAAAGCTCTCTGAATCCTGTTCGGCAGGAGATACACAGCAACACTGGTGGCACAACACAGGTCGCAGCCAGCATTGCCGAGTTGCCGGGATCCCATAGTAATGAATAGGATCGCTGCGGCAGTCGCAAGAAAACCCACATGGCTGGACTTCTTGCAACTCAGCTCAGGTAAGGCCAGTTTTACTCTAGCGCTACGATCCAGCGCTGGCTTCTATAGCATAAGTTGCAAGCAAAAATTGTGTACCTAGACCCAGAAATTTGTACCATCATAAATCTGGCTCTCAAAAACAAAATGATAAAAGGGATCGTGATGAAGAAGAAGAAAGGCTTAAAAAGAAAAATGTTCTATTTCAGTTCTTTCAAAAGCCACAAACCTCCAAGGGAGGTGATGTTGACACTTGTGAACCCCCTCAGAAGCAAGTTTCTCATCAAATCCTAGAGCATACTGCTTCATCCAGTGAAGTGGCTGTCTCTTCAAGCATTTCTACGGTAATGGAAGAAGAGGATTCAACTATGCCAACTTGTGCAGTAACAGAAGAATCTGCGGAAACATGGTCTAATACCATGTCACCAAAGAGTCCTTCTCACAAAATGCTCCCTCCCACTGTTTTTAAAGAGATGGAAGAAAAGCCAATGCCTTCATGTTCCATTTTAGAACATGTGTATGAAGAACCATCTTGCTGCTAGAGTGCATAGTCTCTTTCTCCAAAGGAATGCACTCATAAAGCATTAGAAGATGAAGAAATCAATTGGAAAGACCCAGCAATGTGGACAGATGTCCTCATGAATAAGGAATGGAAGAAGATTTTTCTTTCAGGGCTTTCTAATGAAGAAGAATTGAAGTATATGGTACAATCTCTGCCTAAGGATGTTGATGACCATTCCTTTAGTGACTTTCTACTATATGCCAAGTCATCTAATGGGCGTGAAATTTTTTTATTGGATTAGCTAAAATGGAGCCCAATTAGGAAGGCAATGTATTGTGTAACGTGCATGGCATTTTTTGATGATCAGAGAATCAAGACTGGGAGCATCCTTTGTCGGAATCCTTTGGTTTCCAAATGGCATTGTCTGTACCTCAAGTTCACAGAGCATGAACATAGTGCACAGCACAGGAAGCACTATTGGATTTATAGAACCCTCCAAAAGGCCCTAGGTGGCCATGGTGTTGACTTTGAGATGCAAAGAAGTTTAGCGAAGGAAGCGGAGAAGCTTGAGGCTCTTCTAGAAAGACTTTTGGATGTGACACTGAATTTAGCTTCACGCAACATGGCTTTCAGGGGAAAATCGCAGAGAATTGGAGACCTACATAATGGCAATTTTCTAGGAACCTTGGAAATCTTGATACGATATGACAGTGTACTAAAAGAGTATCTAGAAATGGTCAAGGTTACTCAAGAAAAGGGAAAAAAATCCAGCTCATTATCTATCTTGTGCAACACAAAATACATTTATAGATATTTGTGGAAAACATGTCCTGGATGCCATACCTTCAGAAAGGAAAGAAGCTATTTATTTTCGGTTATTTGTGATGCTACTCTAGATGTCTTGCGCATTGAAGAGTTATAGTTTTAAGGTATGTCTTCAGAGATCTCCAAACAGGAATTTGGCATGTGCAAGAAAGGTTTTTGGAATTTTTCATTTTTTTCCAGACAATAGGAGAACAAATTGCGAACATGATTATATCAAGAGTGAATGAGCATGATATTGACCTTAAAGACTGCAGAGGCCAGGGATATGATAATGGAGCAAACATGTCTGGTAGGATTAAAGGTGTAAGGTGCCAAAATTGTAGAGAAATCTCCAAAAGCACTCTTTTGTCCTTGTGCTGCCCTTTTTTTAAACCTCACAAGTATTCATGCTGCTGCAAGCTGCCCTTAAATGAAGACTGTTTTTGGAAGCTGTAAGGTGGCAGCCGGACACATAGTTGAAGGGAGGTATGTACCACGGGCGTGGTTGTCCTCTGTGATGTAAACCTGGAGTAATGCTCTAGTACACATAGTACTAAGAGATTTGTTAGGGTATCTGGGCCAGGTTTATGGGCAGCCAGAGAGATGGGCGGGTCTGGCTGCCAACGTACCCCACCCCTGGGTAAGGTTCACATTGTAAAATGGGGCCTGTTTGTCTCAAATATGGTCCATATGTGGATGTTGCTACACCTCCAGTGGGGATACCTGCATGAACTGAGAAGTTGTCACGCCAGGTGTGAGTGCAACACAGATGGGAAAGGGAAAAAGAGCCCAGACACTAGGGAAAGGGGGAAGAGGTGACCTCCTAATCTGGACTAGAGTCACCCTGTCTCCCCCTAACCTCCCTATACCGCCTCTGCAGCTGTCGCCGATCACGTGCCTCGCTCTACTATCCCTGGTGTAAGGCTATAGCTAGGGGTGGAAGGAGATGAGCACTAGTCAACCTCCGCTAGCACTCTAAAGACAAAAGGGGAAGACAACACAGGGGAATAAGAACTTAGCTTTAGAAGAAACTCCAACAGGGCACACGGCCTAAAGACTCCAGAGAGGACGTAATGCTGCTTCAGCCATGTTCCAAGTAGAAATGAGTATAACCGGTGACGCCCACCTGAAGAGATCAGGTATATATACACCCAGACCAGAGGGAGGTAGTCGCTGAGTCTTAAAGACAGCCTCCTATCTAGGCAGCTGTCTGCATTGCCAAATGTGGAGATCTCCTGCCAACCACTGCAGGACCACTGTCGGTCACCTCTGACACACCCGTGACAGAAGTGTCTCAAACTGAACAGGCAAACCCGCAGCTAAATGTACTTATTCTATATCCTCTGTTTTCTACCTTTGTGCCTGGAAAGGGCTGCATTTACATTTTCTTGTGGTGTGGTTTATGTGGAGTGGAATAAAACAGCCGGACTTGTAAATAGAAACAGTTCCTGTGATACCTCATCCCGCACCCAAGTGAGTAGCATTGTCACAAAACATAAACTGGCTTCAAATTCTGTTTAGCAACAGCCCTGAGGGGTGGAGCACCTTGCTTGATGTAGTTGGAAGGTCTTTGTGTAGCGTCGGCGTCCCTGTCTCCTGCTAGGCAGGGACGCTGTTCCCCTCACCTCTCCGCTCTGTGCCCGGCGTCTTCCTCCCGCTCTGCTGGCAGCGCGCGCTGCTTCCCGGCCACGGTGCTTAGGGCGCGCGCGCTCCCCCTCTCTTAAAGGGGCCGCGCGCGCCGTCCTAAGGAGTCCCCGGCCAATGGCCGGAGGACTTCACCATATATAAGGCACCTCCTCCAAAATGGAGGTGCCCGAGCAATGTTGTTGCAAAGCCTTCACTCTGCTTCAGCCCTCAGGTCCCGTTACCAGTTACCTGCCAGTCACCTGCCAGATTCCTGCCTGTTACCTGCCAGTCACCTGCCAGATTCCTGCCTGTTACCTGCCAGTCACCTGCCAGATTCCTGCTTGATACCTGCCAGATATCCATTTACCTGCTTGCAAGCCTGCGGTCCGACGGTCTGCCTTCCGACACCTGTCAGTCTGTCTATGGACCAGCCTGCCCGCTCACCTGGGAGCGCTCATCTGCTACCTGCCTGCTAGCCTACCTGGAGGCTCCGCCGTCACTTGCCGTGACCACCTGCCTGTCCAGAGACTCTTGTCTGGTCACCTGGGAGCGCTCATCTGCTACCTGCCTGCTAGCCTACCTGGAGGCTCCGCCGTCACTTGCCGTGACCACCTGCCTGTCCAGAGACTCTTGTCTGCTCACCTGGGAGCGCTCATCTGCTACCTGCCTGCTAGCCTACCTGGAGGCTCCGCCGTCACTTGCCGTGACCACCTGCCTGTCCAGAGACTCTCGCCCGCTCATCTGGGAGCGCTCACCAGTCACCTGCCTGCTGTCCTTCTACCCAGAGACTGTCCCTGTCACTTGCCGTGAGTACCCGTCCTTCTACCCAGAGACTGTCCCTGTCACTTGCCGTGACTACCTGCCCTTCTACCCAGAGACTGACCCTGTCACTTGCCGTGACTACCTGCCCTTCTACCCAGAGACTGTCCCTGTCACTTGCCGTGACTACCTGCCCGTCTTCCCTGGGAGCCACCCGCTTCCTTACAAGGACCGCCCCCTTGTATAGTTGCTCAGAGGTTCCGCCTCCCAGACCCGTTACAGTTTGCTCGGGTCATGGAATCCGGTGGCACCCAAGCTCCCTCGCTCTCGGACCTATGTCATGAACTGTCCCGTCAGAGGTCCCAACAGGAGTCCATCCTGAGTCACCTGCGGAGTGTCAACTCTCGCCTGGACACTCTGTCTGCTCCACCAGCAACCACCGCTAGTGTCATGACTCGCAACCCGGCAGCGCCGCTGCCCACCAATACCATGGTATCCTGTCCGGACCCCGGTTTTCTGCACCTCCTCGTTTCGGAGGTGACTCCGCTCAAGCTCGGGGCTTCATAAACCAGTGCACCCTGCACTTTGAACTCTTGTCCCACCAGTTTATCTCCGACCGGTCCAAAGTAGCCTTTATCATGTCCCACCTCACGGGGGAGGCTCTGGCTTGGCTAAATCCTCTGTGGGAGAGAGGAGATCCCCTGGTGTCCGACCTGCCAGCCTTTCTCACGGCTTTCCGGAAAGTCTTCGACGAACCCAGACGGAAGACCTCATCCGCATCGTCTCTGCTACACCTCCGTCAAGGAGATCTCACCGTGGGCCAATATGCCATACGGTTCCGTACCCTTGCTTCGGAGCTGGCCTGGGATAACGACACTCTGGTGTCTGTCTTCTGGGAGGGTCTGTCCGGCCGTATTAAAGATGAACTCGCCGGTCGGGACATTCCTACCACTCTCGACGACTTAATAACACTTGCCACCCGGATTGACATCCGATTCCAGGAGCGCGCCAAAGAGGTCACCCGTGAGAGGAGGTTTCCACGTCTAGCCCCCACCTTCCAGAAACCCGTCACTCCCTCTGTTACTCCCCAGGCACACTCACCTGAGCCTATGCAGGTCGACCAGACCAAGATGGTCAAAACCCGTCAAGACTTACGCCGTGCCGAGGGGAGCTGCTTCTACTGTGGCAGTAAGGAGCACCGGATCCGTTCCTGCCCAGAGAGGTCGGGAAACGCCTGTGTCTAGGATCGCTCAGAGAGGTCGCCCTAGACAAAAGTAAACCCTCTCCATCTCTGATGCTGTCAGTCTCTATCACCTGCGGAGAGAACCGCTATTTCTAACTGGCTCAACTTGACTCAGGAGCTGCTGGAAATCTCATTTCTCAGTCTCTGGTAGAGAAATACCGCATTCCCACCAAACCTCTGGCCGTACCTTTATCTGTCGCGGATGGGGGCCTCTTACCACATCCCATCCAACTCATCACCGAATCCATAACTCTGCAGGTGGGAATGCTGCATTCTGAGAGCATCTCCTTTCATGTTCTGCCTGGACTCTCTCACGCACTCTTGTTAGGCCTACCTTGGCTCCAGAAACATGCACCCGTGCTTGACTGGCAGACCGGAGAAGTCCTTCGCTGGGGACAGGACTGCCATAGGACTTGTCTAGTTCCCGTTCATCCTGCTCGTCCTTCTCCTACCCCAGTCAGTCTACCCGGTCTACCGGTTCCCTATTGGTCTTATGCGGATGTCTTCAATAAAAAAGAAGCAGAGACATTACCCCCTCATAGACCATACGATTGTCCAATCGACCTGATACCCGGCTCTACTCCTCCCCGTGGGCGTATCTACCCTTTGTCCGCAGCGGAGACCCGGTCCATGTCAGAATATATTGAGGATAATCTGGCCCGGGGATTTATCCGGAAATCTACCTCCCCGGCGGGAGCAGGCTTCTTCTTCGTCAAAAAGAAGGACGGCTCACTCCGTCCATGTATAGATTATAGAGGCCTTAACCAGATTACAGTGAAGAATAAATACCCCCTCCCGCTCATTCCTGAATTATTTGACCGCCTGAGGGGGGCTAGAATCTTCACCAAACTGGATCTCCGTGGGGCGTATAACCTGGTCCGTATCCGTCAGGGGGATGAGTGGAAGACGGCATTCAACACCCGGGAAGGCCACTATGAGTACCTTGTAATGCCCTTCGGTCTCTGTAACGCTCCTGCCGTCTTTCAAGAGTTGGTCAATGACATCTTCCGTGACATTCTCTACTCCTGCGTGGTGGTGTACCTGGACGACATCTTGGTCTTCTCTCCAGACCTTCCTACTCACCGGAGGGATGTTCGTCAGGTCCTGCTCAGGCTCAGGCAGAACCACCTCTACGCTAAATATGAGAAGTGCATCTTTGAGCAGACCTCTCTTCCATTTCTGGGCTACATAATCTCTCAGACCGGCCTACAAATGGATCCTGAGAAACTGTCTGCCATCCAGAAGTGGCCCCGACCAGAGGGGTTGAAGGCTATTCAGCGGTTCCTGGGCTTCGCCAACTATTACCGCCTCTTCATACCGCACTTCTCTTCCCGGACTGCCCCTATCTCTGCGCTCACCCGTAAGGGTACTAATCCCAGAAGATGGCCGCCCGAAGCTGAGAAGGCCTTTCTTTCCTTAAAACAGGCCTTCTCCTCCGCCCCGGTGCTGCATCGTCCAGACGGCAACAAACAATTCTTCCTAGAAGTTGACGCTTCCTCCTCCGGAGCCGGGGCGGTACTTACCCAAAAGTCATCTTCCGGAAGAATGGTAACCTGCGGTTTTTTCTCCAAACTCTTCTCCTCTTCTGAGCGCAACTATTCTATTGGAGACCGAGAATTGTTAGCCATTAAGCTGGCACTGGAGGAGTGGCGTTACCTGCTCAAGGGGGCTCTTCACCCGGTAATAATTTACACGGACCACAAGAACTTGGCTTACCTTCAGAGCGCCCAGAGACTTAACCCGCGCCAAGCCCGGTGGTCCTTGTTTTTTGCCCGCTTTGATTTTGTTCTTCATTTTCGCCCGGCAGACAAAAACATCAAAGCTGACGCCTTGTCCCGATCCTTCCTGGTATCTGATCTAGAGGAGGAACCTAAGCACATCATTGATCCCGCCAGAGTAATGCAAGTGGCTCCCGTGAATCTAAATCGTCTCCCTCCCGGTAAGACGTTCGTAACTGTACCTGATCGGAAGAAGGTCCTACACTGGGGTCACTCGTCTAAGCTAGCTGGCCACGCCGGTCAGAAAAAGACACTCCAGCTCATTACCCGGCATTACTGGTGGCCTACCCTGCACAAGGATGTAATAGACTTTGTTTCTGCCTGTGTGTCCTGCGCCCGCAACAAAGTTCCGAGACACCTGCCAGCCGGTCGCCTTCTTCCTCTTCCAGTACCTGCTGCCCCATGGCAGCATATTGCTATGGACTTTATAACGGATCTTCCTGTCTCTGCCAGTTGTACGGTCATTTGGGTCGTCGCTGATCGCTTCTCCAAGATGGCACACTTCATTCCCCTGCCGGGTCTCCCGTCTGCACCCGAACTGGCTAAAGACTTTATCCGCCACATCTTCCGTCTCCATGGCCTGCCCCTCCACATCGTGTCAGATCGTGGGGTTCAGTTCACCTCACGCTTCTGGAGAGCCACATGTAAGTTGCTTGACGTCACTCTGGACTTCTCCTCCGCTTACCATCCACAGTCCAATGGTCAAGTGGAGCGGATCAATCAGAACCTGACCAGTTACCTCCGGCACTTCGTTAATGCCCACCATTCGGACTGGATGGATCTCCTACCATGGGCCGAGTTCTCTTACAATAATCACGAGAGCGAATCTTCCTCCAAATCCCCGTTTTTTGTAGTCTTCGGTCAGCATCCTCGGATCCCATTTCCCGTCTCCACCTCGGTGGACAATCCGGCTGCGGAATCTCTCGTTCGCGAATTCTCCTCCATTTGGGAGAGTACCCGATCCGCACTCCTTCAGTCGTCCGAACGGATGAAAAAACACGCTGACAAGAAACGCCTGGATCCTCCACAATTCCGTCCTGGAGATAAAGTCTGGCTCTCGTCCAAATATGTCCGGCTCAAGATTCCCTCCTACAAGTTAGGGCCTCGGTTCATCGGCCCACTGGAAGTTATCAAACAGATCAACCCGGTGGCCTATAAATTAAAACTCCCGGCCAATTTACGGATCCCTAACTCCTTCCATGTATCTCTCCTCAAACCCGTGGTACTTAACTCTTTTTCCAAGTCTACAGGTACGCCTCCTGCTCCGGTTTCCGCTGAGAACGAGTTTGAGGTAGAGAACATTCTGGCCACCAAAAGGGTAAGAGTAAAAACCTTTTTTCTGGTAGATTGGAAGGGGTTTGGTCCTGAGGAGAGAACGTGGGAGCCCCGGGAGAACATCCATGCCCCTCTCATCCTTGATAAATTTCTCTCTGGCCTAAAAAAGGGGGGGCCTAAAGGGGGGGGTACTGTAGCGTCGGCGTCCCTGCCTCCTGCTAGGCAGGGACGCTGTTCCCCTCACCTCTCCGCTCTGTGCCCGGCGTCTTCCTCCCGCTCTGCTGGCAGCGCGCGCTGCTTCCCGGCCACGGTGCTTAGGGCGCGTGCGCTCCCCCTCTCTTAAAGGGGCCGCGCGCGCCGTCCTAAGGAGTCCCCGGCCAATGGCCGGAGGACTTCACCATATATAAGGCACCTCCTCCAAAATGGAGATGCCCGAGCAATGTTGTTGCAAAGCCTTCACTCTGCTTCAGCCCTCAGGTCCCGTTACCAGTTACCTGCCAGTCACCTGCCAGATTCCTGCCTGTTACCTGCCAGTCACCTGCCAGATTCCTGCTTGTTACCTGCCAGTCACCTGCCAGATTCCTGCTTGATACCTGCCAGATATCCGTTTACCTGCTTGCAAGCCTGCGGTCCGACGGTCTGCCTTCCGACACCTGTCAGTCTGTCTATGGACCAGCCTGCCCGCTCACCTGGGAGCGCTCATCTGCTACCTGCCTGCTAGCCTACCTGGAGGCTCCGCCGTCACTTGCCGTGACCACCTGCCTGTCCAGAGACTCTTGTCTGCTCACCTGGGAGCGCTCATCTGCTACCTGCCTGCTAGCCTACCTGGAGGCTCCGCCGTCACTTGCCGTGACCACCTGCCTGTCCAGAGACTCTTGTCTGCTCACCTGGGAGCGCTCATCTGCTACCTGCCTGCTAGCCTACCTGGAGGCTCCGCCGTCACTTGCCGTGACCACCTGCCTGTCCAGAGACTCTTGTCTGCTCACCTGGGAGCGCTCATCTGCTACCTGCCTGCTAGCCTACCTGGAGGCTCCGCCGTCACTTGCCGTGACCACCTGCCTGTCCAGAGACTCTTGTCTGCTCACCTGGGAGCGCTCATCTGCTACCTGCCTGCTAGCCTACCTGGAGGCTCCGCCGTCACTTGCCGTGACCACCTGCCTGTCCAGAGACTCTCGACCGCTCATCTGGGAGCGCTCACCAGTCACCTGCCTGCTGTCCTTCTACCCAGTGACTGTCTCTGTCACTTGCCGTGAGTACCCGTCCTTCTACCCAGAGACTGTCCCTGTCACTTGCCGTGACTACCTGCCCTTCTACCCAGAGACTGACCCTGTCACTTGCCGTGACTACCTGCCCTTCTACCCAGAGACTGTCCCTGTCACTTGCCGTGACTACCTGCCCGTCTTCCCTGGGAGCCACCCGCTTCCTTACAAGGACCGCCCCCTTGTATAGTTGCTCAGAGGTTCCGCCTCCCAGACCCGTTACAGTTTGCTCGGGTCATGGAATCCGGTGGCACCCAAGCTCCCTCGCTCTCGGACCTATGTCATGAACTGTCCCGTCAGAGGTCCCAACAGGAGTCCATCCTGAGTCACCTGCGGAGTGTCAACTCTCGCCTGGACACTCTGTCTGCTCCACCAGCAACCACCGCTAGTGTCATGACTCGCAACCCGGCAGCGCCGCTGCCCACCAATACCATGGTATCCTGTCCGGACCCCGGTTTTCTGCACCTCCTCGTTTCGGAGGTGACTCCGCTCAAGCTCGGGGCTTCATAAACCAGTGCACCCTGCACTTTGAACTCTTGTCCCACCAGTTTATCTCCGACCGGTCCAAAGTAGCCTTTATCATGTCCCACCTCACGGGGGAGGCTCTGGCTTGGCTAAATCCTCTGTGGGAGAGAGGAGATCCCCTGGTGTCCGACCTGCCAGCCTTTCTCACGGCTTTCCGGAAAGTCTTCGACGAACCCAGACGGAAGACCTCATCCGCATCGTCTCTGCTACACCTCCGTCAAGGAGATCTCACCGTGGGCCAATATGCCATACGGTTCCGTACCCTTGCTTCGGAGCTGGCCTGGGATAACGACACTCTGGTGTCTGTCTTCTGGGAGGGTCTGTCCGGCCGTATTAAAGATGAACTCGCCGGTCGGGACATTCCTACCACTCTCGACGACTTAATAACACTTGCCACCCGGATTGACATCCGATTCCAGGAGCGCGCCAAAGAGGTCACCCGTGAGAGGAGGTTTCCACGTCTAGCCCCCACCTTCCAGAAACCCGTCACTCCCTCTGTTACTCCCCAGGCACACTCACCTGAGCCTATGCAGGTCGACCAGACCAAGATGGTCAAAACCCGTCAAGACTTACGCCGTGCCGAGGGGAGCTGCTTCTACTGTGGCAGTAAGGAGCACCGGATCCGTTCCTGCCCAGAGAGGTCGGGAAACGCCTGTGTCTAGGATCGCTCAGAGAGGTCGCCCTAGACAAAAGTAAACCCTCTCCATCTCTGATGCTGTCAGTCTCTATCACCTGCGGAGAGAACCGCTATTTCTAACTGGCTCAACTTGACTCAGGAGCTGCTGGAAATCTCATTTCTCAGTCTCTGGTAGAGAAATACCGCATTCCCACCAAACCTCTGGCCGTACCTTTATCTGTCGCGGATGGGGGCCTCTTACCACATCCCATCCAACTCATCACCGAATCCATAACTCTGCAGGTGGGAATGCTGCATTCTGAGAGCATCTCCTTTCATGTTCTGCCTGGACTCTCTCACGCACTCTTGTTAGGCCTACCTTGGCTCCAGAAACATGCACCCGTGCTTGACTGGCAGACCGGAGAAGTCCTTCGCTGGGGACAGGACTGCCATAGGACTTGTCTAGTTCCCGTTCATCCTGCTCGTCCTTCTCCTACCCCAGTCAGTCTACCCGGTCTACCGGTTCCCTATTGGTCTTATGCGGATGTCTTCAATAAAAAAGAAGCAGAGACATTACCCCCTCATAGACCATACGATTGTCCAATCGACCTGATACCCGGCTCTACTCCTCCCCGTGGGCGTATCTACCCTTTGTCCGCAGCGGAGACCCGGTCCATGTCAGAATATATTGAGGAGAATCTGGCCCGGGGATTTATCCGGAAATCTACCTCCCCGGCGGGAGCAGGCTTCTTCTTCGTCAAAAAGAAGGACGGCTCACTCCGTCCATGTATAGATTATAGAGGCCTTAACCAGATTACAGTGAAGAATAAATACCCCCTCCCGCTCATTCCTGAATTATTTGACCGCCTGAGGGGGGCTAGAATCTTCACCAAACTGGATCTCCGTGGGGCGTATAACCTGGTCCGTATCCGTCAGGGGGATGAGTGGAAGACGGCATTCAACACCCGGGAAGGCCACTATGAGTACCTTGTAATGCCCTTCGGTCTCTGTAACGCTCCTGCCGTCTTTCAAGAGTTGGTCAATGACATCTTCCGTGACATTCTCTACTCCTGCGAGGTGGTGTACCTGGACGACATCTTGGTCTTCTCTCCAGACCTTCCTACTCACCGGAGGGATGTTCGTCAGGTCCTGCTCAGGCTCAGGCAGAACCACCTCTACGCTAAATATGAGAAGTGCATCTTTGAGCAGACCTCTCTTCCATTTCTGGGCTACATAATCTCTCAGACCGGCCTACAAATGGATCCTGAGAAACTGTCTGCCATCCAGAAGTGGCCCCGACCAGAGGGGTTGAAGGCTATTCAGCGGTTCCTGGGCTTCGCCAACTATTACCGCCTCTTCATACCGCACTTCTCTTCCCGGACTGCCCCTATCTCTGCGCTCACCCGTAAGGGTACTAATCCCAGAAGATGGCCGCCCGAAGCTGAGAAGGCCTTTCTTTCCTTAAAACAGGCCTTCTCCTCCGCCCCGGTGCTGCATCGTCCAGACGGCAACAAACAATTCTTCCTAGAAGTTGACGCTTCCTCCTCCGGAGCCGGGGCGGTACTTACCCAAAAGTCATCTTCCGGAAGAATGGTAACCTGCGGTTTTTTCTCCAAACTCTTCTCCTCTTCTGAGCGCAACTATTCTATTGGAGACCGAGAATTGTTAGCCATTAAGCTGGCACTGGAGGAGTGGCGTTACCTGCTCAAGGGGGCTCTTCACCCGGTAATAATTTACACGGACCACAAGAACTTGGCTTACCTTCAGAGCGCCCAGAGACTTAACCCGCGCCAAGCCCGGTGGTCCTTGTTTTTTGCCCGCTTTGATTTTGTTCTTCATTTTCGCCCGGCAGACAAAAACATCAAAGCTGACGCCTTGTCCCGATCCTTCCTGGTATCTGATCTAGAGGAGGAACCTAAGCACATCATTGATCCCGCCAGAGTAATGCAAGTGGCTCCCGTGAATCTAAATCGTCTCCCTCCCGGTAAGACGTTCGTAACTGTACCTGATCGGAAGAAGGTCCTACACTGGGGTCACTCGTCTAAGCTAGCTGGCCACGCCGGTCAGAAAAAGACACTCCAGCTCATTACCCGGCATTACTGGTGGCCTACCCTGCACAAGGATGTAATAGACTTTGTTTCTGCCTGTGTGTCCTGCGCCCGCAACAAAGTTCCGAGACACCTGCCAGCCGGTCGCCTTCTTCCTCTTCCAGTACCTGCTGCCCCATGGCAGCATATTGCTATGGACTTTATAACGGATCTTCCTGTCTCTGCCAGTTGTACGGTCATTTGGGTCGTCGCTGATCGCTTCTCCAAGATGGCACACTTCATTCCCCTGCCGGGTCTCCCGTCTGCACCCGAACTGGCTAAAGACTTTATCCGCCACATCTTCCGTCTCCATGGCCTGCCCCTCCACATCGTGTCAGATCGTGGGGTTCAGTTCACCTCACGCTTCTGGAGAGCCACATGTAAGTTGCTTGACGTCACTCTGGACTTCTCCTCCGCTTACCATCCACAGTCCAATGGTCAAGTGGAGCGGATCAATCAGAACCTGACCAGTTACCTCCGGCACTTCGTTAATGCCCACCATTCGGACTGGATGGATCTCCTACCATGGGCCGAGTTCTCTTACAATAATCACGAGAGCGAATCTTCCTCCAAATCCCCGTTTTTTGTAGTCTTCGGTCAGCATCCTCGGATCCCATTTCCCGTCTCCACCTCGGTGGACAATCCGGCTGCGGAATCTCTCGTTCGCGAATTCTCCTCCATTTGGGAGAGTACCCGATCCGCACTCCTTCAGTCGTCCGAACGGATGAAAAAACACGCTGACAAGAAACGCCTGGATCCTCCACAATTCCGTCCTGGAGATAAAGTCTGGCTCTCGTCCAAATATGTCCGGCTCAAGATTCCCTCCTACAAGTTAGGGCCTCGGTTCATCGGCCCACTGGAAGTTATCAAACAGATCAACCCGGTGGCCTATAAATTAAAACTCCCGGCCAATTTACGGATCCCTAACTCCTTCCATGTATCTCTCCTCAAACCCGTGGTACTTAACTCTTTTTCCAAGTCTACAGGTACGCCTCCTGCTCCGGTTTCCGCTGAGAACGAGTTTGAGGTAGAGAACATTCTGGCCACCAAAAGGGTAAGAGTAAAAACCTTTTTTCTGGTAGATTGGAAGGGGTTTGGTCCTGAGGAGAGAACGTGGGAGCCCCGGGAGAACATCCATGCCCCTCTCATCCTTGATAAATTTCTCTCTGGCCTAAAAAAGGGGGGGCCTAAAGGGGGGGGTACTGTAGCGTCGGCGTCCCTGCCTCCTGCTAGGCAGGGACGCTGTTCCCCTCACCTCTCCGCTCTGTGCCCGGCGTCTTCCTCCCGCTCTGCTGGCAGCGCGCGCTGCTTCCCGGCCACGGTGCTTAGGGCGCGCGCGCGTGCGCTCCCCCTCTCTTAAAGGGGCCGCGCGCGCCGTCCTAAGGAGTCCCCGGCCAATGGCCGGAGGACTTCACCATATATAAGGCACCTCCTCCAAAATGGAGATGCCCGAGCAATGTTGTTGCAAAGCCTTCACTCTGCTTCAGCCCTCAGGTCCCGTTACCAGTTACCTGCCAGTCACCTGCCAGATTCCTGCCTGTTACCTGCCAGTCACCTGCCAGATTCCTGCTTGTTACCTGCCAGTCACCTGCCAGATTCCTGCTTGATACCTGCCAGATATCCGTTTACCTGCTTGCAAGCCTGCGGTCCGACGGTCTGCCTTCCGACACCTGTCAGTCTGTCTATGGACCAGCCTGCCCGCTCACCTGGGAGCGCTCATCTGCTACCTGCCTGCTAGCCTACCTGGAGGCTCCGCCGTCACTTGCCGTGACCACCTGCCTGTCCAGAGACTCTTGTCTGCTCACCTGGGAGCGCTCATCTGCTACCTGCCTGCTAGCCTACCTGGAGGCTCCGCCGTCACTTGCCGTGACCACCTGCCTGTCCAGAGACTCTTGTCTGCTCACCTGGGAGCGCTCATCTGCTACCTGCCTGCTAGCCTACCTGGAGGCTCCGCCGTCACTTGCCGTGACCACCTGCCTGTCCAGAGACTCTCGACCGCTCATCTGGGAGCGCTCACCAGTCACCTGCCTGCTGTCCTTCTACCCAGTGACTGTCTCTGTCACTTGCCGTGAGTACCCGTCCTTCTACCCAGAGACTGTCCCTGTCACTTGCCGTGACTACCTGCCCTTCTACCCAGAGACTGACCCTGTCACTTGCCGTGACTACCTGCCCTTCTACCCAGAGACTGTCCCTGTCACTTGCCGTGACTACCTGCCCATCTTCCCTGGGAGCCACCCGCTTCCTTACAAGGATCGCCCCCTTGTATAGTTGCTCAGAGGTTCCGCCTCCCAGACCCGTTACACTTTGCATGGTCTAAGTGACACCCGTTGGAGCTCAAGAATAGAGGCTGTACGTCCCAATGCTTAAAAGCTGGCAAGCATTTTGAAGGCTCTTGATAAAGTTCTTTCTTATGGAAAACTTATAAATGATGCACATTCAGAAGCTGAAGGTCTCTTTGGCTATTTTTCATCTTTCAGGGGAGTGGTTTTAGTGCCTTTTTGAATAAAAGTTCTTACCAGTTTTGAGGAGAGAAACAAAATACTACAATCGAGATCTGTCTCTTGGAAGTTGAAGCTGCCAACATTAAAGCTTTCTCAGAAGAGATTAAATTACTCCAGGAAAAGTGGCCCACTCTGCTTTCTGAAGCTAGTTTTGTAGCAGATTGCATGGGTATTCCAAAGGACCTATTGAATGCTCAACCAAAGAAAATCAAAGCATCATGAAGCTGCAAATCCTAAAGAGCGCGTCAAAGCTAATGTCTTTCTTGTGGCAATTGACACTATAATTTCTGATCTTCACCAGTGCTTCAGATCAATGGAAGATGTCTGCAAGTTGTTTGCACCAATTGTTATGATGAGGACAACTGGTGAATAAAATCTGGTGGCATCCACTGAAAAATTGATCTCTACATACCTTGAAGTTCTCACATCATTGTTACTCTCTGAGCTGCAACATCTTTGAAAATTAATGAAGCTACATTACAGAAAACATGGGTCCACTGGTTTTGCTAAACGCCATCTACAAATTTGAGCTTCTAGAAATATTTGGAGAGGTGTGTATTGCACTCAGAATTTTTATCACACTACCACTTTCATTAGCAGAAGGAGAGAGAGCAGTTAGCAAACTCTCATTGGCCAAGAACTATTTGCGTTCTACAATGATGGAGCAATGGTTGAACAGCCTAGCCCTTCTATCAATTGAACATGAGCTCGCCAGATGCCTGAATTTTAAAGACCTGATTTAGGATTTTGCTAACCAGAAGGTAAGAAGACTGCCTGTTCCTACATGTAAATTTGAAGTTCACATCTTCTACAATGTAGCCAGTTTTACATTAGTGTATTATTCCCACATATTTTCCCCTGTATTATGGATGAGTGTCCTAGCCTGACTGGGGGTTTATTGACCCAAAGTCATAGCATTAGAGAGATGTAACAGATCAGTTAATAATGTTTTAGTTGTGGGACCTGAACTTGACTGACCCAGCGATGTACTATCAGTACCAAGATGGGAATACCCATTTAATATTAGAGCTCAGTTCTTAGGACAGTGTGCGCTGCTGTTTGTTGTTCTTAGATTTATGGGAATACGTCTTTATTATAATGATTCAGTTCCTTAAATCATGTGCAATACTGTTTGTTGTTTTTATATTATGTTTTTCTAACCTAGCAAAATGACCTTATTTTCATTGTATTTATTGGTTATACCTGTTGTCTTTGGGTTTTTTTGTTTGGTTTGTTTATCTTCTGTTTGTTCTGTTACTGGCACTATAATTTTGCACTTCACATAAATGACCAAAGGATTTAACTAAATGACTTTATAAATGATAGATTTATTTAGCGAAACATTTAGTGGGAATGTGTTACGAAGCTTTTATGTTAAGGGAATTGACCACTCTCTGGTTATTGTTAACCAATGGGTTTGTGAAATGATTAAAAGGCACTTAGTACTGAAATTCAACATAGCCTATATTTATTTTTCCAATATTTCATATTTAGTGCCGAAATTAAAGAAAATCTATATTAGTAAGTGCCTTATTATAATCTCAAGCACATTGGTCAACAATAACCAGAAAATGACCAATATTTTGAATCATAGTTTAAAGTTTTGGAAGAATTTACTTTAAAGCTTATGTCACCTCTTATATCATAAAATAATTAATAAACAGGAATAGACTGACACATCCAGAAGAGATCCCTTTTCAGCAGTCACCTCAATATCATAGAAAGCATAGGGCTTGCTCTCACTTGCGATTAAATCGGATGAATGCAATCCGATAAAAAATCGGATTGCATTCGTACCAATTTAATCCTATGATGGTGCGCTCAGTGACAGTTTTTTTCCATCTCCGATCGGATTGCGATCGGACTGAAAAAAAATTGCAGTATGCTGCAATTGCATGCGGGATTCGGATCGCACGCACCCAAATAAGCCTATGGGTGCGTGTGAAATATTGCACTGCACTCGGATATCACATGAGTGCAGTGTGATTCCCGCTGATGCCAGCAACAGAGGAGAAATTACTTTCTTCATCCCCTTCACAACTGTGCTGCGATCTTCTTTGTGCGAGAGGATCGGATCACAGACCACTGACACTCGGCTCCCGCTCGCAGCAGAGCAGGAGCCGAGTCATTAGCGTATCGCATTGGATGCCATACACTAGTGGGACCCCGGCTCTACAATGAGAGATAACAGAATCCTCCATTCACAGTAGGTCACAGTTCACCTCTTCCCCCTTCCTGCACAATGACATCAGCATGTTACTAAACATGAAAACATATATAGAAAAGTCTCCAAAGGAAATAAAGAGTCCCCTATAATGTCTTGTGATAAATATACATGCATATGTCCAATGTCCATACCTCCAAACAGGCAAGAGAGCAGCTTCCATAAATGTACAGAAAGCAGAATACAATAATCTGCAATCAGAAATACGGATTATAAAAAATTATCACAATTTGGTTTCTATTATTTAAAACAATGTATGTGACACATTCCCTTAAAGAAAAATAAATAGACATATGCCTAAAAAGTGTATTAGATATTTTAAGAAATTCTTAATAGGTTAGATTAGAGTAGGGCCCTGCCAAAAGAGTCTACCTTATCGTGGTGGCAGGCTTAAAAAATCTTTTGGGCAAAACAAAAGAGCCTAAGCAGAGTCTCAAGGGGTCCGAAAATTTTGCCGGTATGTGGCTCTGAAATTTCTGGTGACAGCCCTATCCAGATGTAAGTGGAAAGAGCAGCAGTCTGAACAAGCATATTTCATTAAGAAGACCCTGAAGATGTCAATGCCAGAAGATTCACCTATGAGCTGGTGGCAAGTATAGGCGCCATAGGATATCTTCCTGCTCATGGCCGCCCCAATATTGATGCTGCCTTACGCAAGGAGGAAATAACAAGGTGTGTGATGGCCGGCTATTAAGGGTTGGACGAGGCCGATTTGTCTTTTTAAATAACATCTTTCACATGTCTGTGATAAATTTACTATTACTGGTAGTTGGGTTTTCTCATACTTATGGCAGTGCTGTCTTAGGACTGGGGAAAAAGGTGAGAGATGGCTGGCTATTAAAGAATGGAGGAGGCCAGATTCCTTTTTTTTAAACATTGTTACTAACAGTTTAGCATATTCCTATAATAATTCTTCCATTATTAGTCATTGCATTTCCTTAAATTTATGGCACTGCTTTAATAACACAGAAATCCGCAACAGGTCGGATCATCCGTATGTATGAAATTCATGTTCCCACCTGCATGCAGTGTCAGACAGCAGGTCAGGAGTCCACAAAAGTGTGCAAGAAAACTCGCACCCCTCAGATTAGCTCCAGTAGATGTTGATCAGTCTTCTAATCATCCAGTTCACCAATAGTCCCACTCCCTTGAGTCTGTTTCAAGCAAGAAAAGATCATTAAAAGCAAAGTATAAAAAGAATCAGTGACATTATAACCCCAATTAATTCTATAAAAAAGTTTATACATCATTAATAAATTACGTACTTCATTTACATGTGGTCACATAATACTCAAGGACACATACAAACGAAATATACAATACAGATAGAAATCATCCAGCGCTCACACCGGCGCATGTGTCAGTCATGCAATGTCCTGGGTATCCAGCTCTGACACCGACACATGTGTCAGTCATGCAATGCCCTGGGTATCCAGCTCTGACACCGACGCATGTGTCAGTCATTCAGTGTCCCAGGCGTCCAGCTCTCACACCGGCACATGTGTCAGTCATGCAGTGTCCTGAGCGTCCAGCTCTCCACCGGCACATGTGTCAGTCATGCAGTGTCCTGGGCATCCAGCTCTGACACCGGCGCATGTGTCAGTCATTCAGTGTCCCAGGCGTCCAGCTCTCACACCGGCACATGTGTCAGTCATGCAGTGTCCTGAGCGTCCAGCTCTCCACCGGCACATGTGTCAGTCATGCAGTGTCCTGGGCATCCAGCTCTGACACCGGCGCATGTGTCAGTCATGCAGTGTCCCAGGCATCCAGCTCTCACACCGGCGCATATGTCAGTCATGCAATGTCGCGGGCATCCAGCTCTCACACCGGCGCATGTGTCAGTCATGCAGTGTCCTGGGCATCCAGCTCTGACACCGGCGCATGTGTCAGTCATGCAATGTCCCGGGCGTCCAACTCTCACACCGGCGCATATGTCAGTAATGCAATGTCTCAGGCATCCAGCTCTCACACCGGTGCATGTGTCAGTAATGCAGTGTCCCGAGCGTCCAGCTCTCACAACGGCGTATGTGTCAGTCAGGCAATGTCCCGGGCGTCCAGCTCTGACACCAACGCATGTGTCAGTCATTCAATGTCCCAGGTGTCCAGCTCTTACACCGGCACATGTGTCAGTCATGCATTGTCCCGGGTGCTCAGCTCTCATACCAGCGCATGTGTCAGTCATTCAATGAGCACCCGCAGTATTATTCTACCGTCCTCACTGCCCAGCAACTAACTCTGTCCTCTTGCTTTTCCTAGACATTGGGGCAAACTATTCTCCCATGGTGATGCCCTGTCTTCCCAAAACACTTGAAATAAAAGGTTTTCACATTTAAATATTCTATTTTAGCCAACGCTACAAGAAAATCCTCAGAAATGAAGGTGGCCATGAAGACCTGGACAATAGAGGAGCCAGCAGATCCCCCTATAAGCTGGTGATAAGTATAGGCGCCATAATATATGCCCTGTATTCTAATCATAGGTATGTGCCAAATATTGTACACTGACTGGTAATAGGATTTCCTCCTGCTCATGGCAGCTCCAGCTTTTGGTGATGTCTTGGGCAAAGAGAAAATAATAGGGTAAGAGATGGCTGGTTATTGGCTAGAGGAGGCCGAATTTTTTTTTCTAACTAACATCTAACACATGACTATGATAAATTTAGTATTACCCTTAGTTGGTTTTCCTAATATTTATAACAGTACTGTCATGTTACTGGGGAAAAGATGAGAGATGGATTTTTTCTTTGTCCTCTTATATTATTATTAACGTCTTAGTATATTATTACAATAATTCTACTATTAATAATCATTAGAGGATAGCTTTAGTCACAGATCCCACAAGACACATACAGTATATGCATTTTAGCAGTCACTTTTTCCGATAACTGATATGGACAGCAGCAAAGTATACAATAAAATTATTAGTACAGTTGGCTTACCAGGAAGGGACAGTATTAAATCCACAGTTGTCTATAGAAGAGACCTGGGGCGCATCCATCATTTACAATGTTTCTCTTTAACCCCTTAACGCTATATGACATAGATATCCATCATGGGTATATGTCACTTTCTGCTCCATGACGCAGGAGCAGACACAGACAGAAGACTTCTGCTGAGCAAGAATAATATATAGGCCCTGTGAAGACTAATAGCTCATCCTAGTGTATAATTTCACCTGCTTTGGAGCTGGATGTTGGGCCCCTTATCTCTTGGGCCCCTGTGTGGCTGCACAGGTTGCACCAATGGTATATCTGCCCCTGCCATGACGGATATGTGCGTCATACTGATCACACAGGCGACTTCTTTACTGATGCAATCAGCAACAGGAGCCCGACTGATACACACAGCCGAGGTCCTCCTGTAACTACTAGGAGCGGCGTTCTCCACAATCCCGGAAGTTTGACCTCTCACATCCTGTTGTCAGTAGTGACAGCAGCACATGAGGAGTTTGACAAGAGAGCGCACTCCCTCTGTCAGCCCATCGCCAACCCCACAATGGTATATGTTGCTATGGCAACCAAAGGCCTGACAAAAGTATTCTGAGTCTGCTATTTACTATAGGTTACCAGATCCCATCGGAAGTGGGGCCCCATAGGCTACCTGACAGGAAAAGTTAACAAAATAGTGCTGTATATTACTAACGCAATCATAGGATCATATTTTCAAGTCCCCTTGGTGGATTAATAAATATTGTAAAAAATGTAAAAAAAAATGTTTTAACCCCTTAAGCCCCGGAGCATTTTCCATTTTTGCATTTTCGTTTTTTGCTCCCCTTGCTCCTAGAGTCATAGTGTTTTTATTTTTTGGACAATATGGCCATGTGAGGGCTTATTTTTTGCGGGACGAGTTGTACTTTTCAACGCCATTACTAGTTTTACCATATCCTGTACGGGAAAACGGGAAAAAAATTCCAAGTGCGGTAAAATTGCAAAAAAAGTGCAATGCCACAGTTGTTTTTTATTTATTTTTTTTACCACGTTCACTGAATGCTAAAACTGACCTGCCCTTCTTATTCTACAGGTCATTACGAGTTCATAGACACCAAACATGTATAGGTTCTTTTATATTTAAGTGGTGAAAAAAAATTCCAAAATTTGGTAAAAAAAAAAAATAAAAAAATAGCGCCATTTTCTAAGACCCGTAGCGTCTCCATTTTTCGTGATCTGGGGCTGGTTGATGGCTTATTTTTTGCGCACCGGGCAAACGTTTTTATTGATAACATTTGGGGTAGATCCGATGTTTTGATCGCCCGTTATTGCATTTTATTGCAATTTTGCGGCGACCAAAAAACGTAATTCTGGCGTTTAGAATTTTTTACTCGTTACGCCGTTTACCGATCGGATTAATTCTTTTTTTATATTGATAGATCGGGCGATTCTGAATGCGGCGATACCAAATATGTGTATGTGGGCTTTTTTTTAATTATATTTTATTTTGAATGGGGCGAAAGGGGGGTGATTTAAACTTTTATATTTTTTTATTTTTTTTTATTTTTTTAAAAACTTTTTTTTTTTACTTTTTGCTTGCTTCTATAGTCTCCATAGGAGACTAGAAGCAGCAACTATCCGATCGCCTCTGCTACATACAGGGGACGAGCAGGTCCCCTGCATGCAGCAGAAATGGTCCTGTGCTATGAGCGCCCAGCATGAGGTAGGAGCTGAGACACCGATTTCAGCGATGTATCATTTATTTGGCTATGGGCTATGGACTATTTTTTCCACACAGTAATGGTTTTATCACCAGGAAATTATCACTGCCTGGACCTCAGTGCATGAGATCCCTGGTCCGACCACGCCCCTCCTCTGATAATCAGCTCAATATCAACAAACAATGTACATAGAAAGCTGTGGTGTGGGCGAGGGCAGCTTTATGAGCTCTGTTTCATGCTACATCTAAAAACTCTCATTGTATCACAATGGCTGCACCCACTAAACTAAATGATACAGCTTTGGAATCAGGGTCTCTATTCCTACATTATGCTGCTCTGAGATAAGGTAGCAAAAACCTGGCGACAGATTCCCTTTAAGTGTTTAAAAAAAGGAAAAACACCCTCCCCAAAATCCCAGTTTTCCCAATAAAAAAATGGGCAATCAGGGAAAACATAAGAGTACCTTCAAAATGACACATATTTTGTATCACAAAATCTGTAATGACATGTTCTATAAAACTTTATCATTATTTATCCTATGTGGTGAATATTGACAAAAAATGTATTAAAAAACAACTCCATAATTGCTGTTTTTTTGTTAAAGAGTGATTACTGTATTTTTCCGATTATAAGATGCACATTTTTTCCTCCAATTTTGGGAGGAAAATGGGGTTGCATCTTATAATGCAAAGGGGGGGGCAGCGGGGGTGGAGCGGGGTCACAGGAGGCAAGGTCAATGCTTCTGGAGGCCAGTAACGGCGGCAAGAGAGGGGCAATACTGTGGGCCCTGGGTTCTCTTAAGATGTCGAAGTCGGTGAATGGAGTCCCCTCTCCCAATGATTCCCCTTCAGTGGGCTTTGGAAAAATGGTCCCCAGAGGCGGTGCATGTGTAGACTGAGATCACGGGAGATGAAATCTCAGAAGATGAGATCTCAGGAGATGATCTTGTCTCCCGAGATCTCAATCTGCACTTGCGCCACCTCTCGGCCATTTTCATGAATCCCATCATAGGGAAATCATTGAAAAAGGGGACTCTGCTCATCGGTGCAAACACCTTATGAGAGCCCAGGGCATGCAGCATCGCTGCACTCCTGCCGCCGCCGGCCTACTGAAACAACGATCTTTCCACCTGTGACCCCGCTTCCACACTGCAGCCCCCTGGTAATCTACCGTTAAAACGGACTATAAGACGCCCCACTATTTTAGTTTACGTTTTTTTAAATTCCTATTTTCCTATGTTCCGATTGGGTTTTATAATCCGCAAGATATGGTATGTTGTGCAAAAGAAGTAAAATGCAAAAAATGATATACATTAGATATCACTGTAATCATATTCACCCGTACTATAAAACCAATCCATTAGTTATCCCATATGACACACACTGTAAGAAAAAAAAAACAATACCAGAATAGCTGGATTTTATTCATCCAGCTTCATAAAAATGAAATAAAAAATTATCGAAAAGTTGTATTTACCCCAAAATAGTGAAAACTACAGTTTGTACCACAAAAAATAAGCCCTATTAAACTGAGTAGTGAACAATGTTTAAAAACAAATCTAGAACTGATGGGTTCTTTTTACTTTTCACCTACCAAAAATTGTAATAGAATGTAATCAAAAAGTCGTATCTACCAGAAAATGGTACACTTGAAAAACATATCTTGTCATGCAAAATATAAGCTTCATACAGCTCCATTTATATAGTATAGTACACAAAATATGTATTTTTGTCTGAGACCTCTATAGAATAAAGCGCAACCTGCAGTTGGAAAAGAATGTATTGACGCATGACTCGCCCCCTGGGCCGTGGGGCACTCGGAACCGGGCAATAGGGAGACGATGGGGGTAGTAGTGGCGACCCGGTCCCGTGGCTCAGGGTGGTCAGACCAGTGGCAGTCTTTTAGATGTTTTAGATAATGTGCGACTACGCCACCCGTGTATTGCGGTTATTAGGAACCGCCACTGCAGGGCAGACCGCTGGGGCCGATGATGTATGCAGCTGGGATGGTGTGACTCCCCACGGGAAGAGTGCAGCCCCAGGGCAGTGTAGTGGATGGTGGGAGTGATGGTGGTGAGAGTCCCAGTGTCGTTAGTGCTGGAGGAGCGAAAGAGCACACAGACAACGTACTGCAGTCCAATGTCTTTTACTCACAGTTCAGGTACTCCGGGTCACTTCTGTACAGGTAGTGACCGCCCGAGCCGTGCTGCGTCCACCAGGTGAGGGGCTCGGTCAACTCCCAGGCAGCTCAGGAATACGGCACAGGACCCCCTTCTTTCCTTTCTCTGGCCTGCCTCACCAGTGACCCACTTTTGTCCAGCTGCCGCGGACTTGTGCGGGTAAACGTGGGCCCCGTTCTCCGCTGTCCTATATGGTGCCTTCCTAGCAGGTTTGATGAGGTGTCGCACCAATAAATGATCACGACGTCCGGTCTTTGGCTGAGGGTAGTTTCTCCTCCACCAACTTGGGATCCGGCACCCTTAATCTGCCTGACCCTTCACCCTGTATTCTCGTGGGTTCTTAGGGTCCCTTCCACCTTCTTGTTCCTGAGCCCTTCTGTTTCTCTGTCTCTTCTTCTCCTTTTCTGTTCCTTCCTGTTCCTTTCTGTTCCTTTCTCATGGAGCTGGGATGAGACGTAATCACAGCTCCCTTTCACCTCCTCTCTCTCTCTCTTCCACTCTCTCTTCCTCGGCCTCTCTCTAGGCCCGCTCCTGAGTGGAGCTCCTACAGAGCCTCCACTCCCGGTCTTCTCCTCTCACTGACTGAACAGACTGAACTGAACTCCTGATCTAAGATGGTGCCCACCTTTTATACCTCCCTCTGACCATGAGCCCAGGTGACCAGCAACCAATGGGCTCCTATCTACGCTCAGGAACCAACCCCTATCTGCCCCTACAGCACTGGGTATTCCACCCCCCTCCCCACTCCAGCCAGGGACATAGTCGGTCGTGCCTGCACTTCTGTCTAGTGGGAGCACCGTTGAGCTGTCCCTCGGAAATGGGGTGTGTGTGCTGTATGCGAGCTAACTGAGCCCTGGTCCATACTCCATCCTTACCCGGGAGTGGAATACCACACCTCTGGCAGAGGTGCAATACCCCTGTAGCGGCCGAACCCTCGGGGCGCTACACATACAACCCTGAAAGATGCTAAAAGGACTCACTTTTAACCTCACTGGGTGAATAGAAGTCTATAGCTATGCTAAATGTAGACACCAGATGTAATCCACTGGACTACAAAAGGCGAAACCACCCTGGACCATGGACTGCTGACGCTCCGTCTGTTTCTACATTTATATAATGCCTGACAAAGGATATGTACTTTTGTCTGGGATTTCTCTCACCAATAAAATATTTTGAAACATAACCGCTGCCTATGGTGTACTGTTCCCTGGTGATTTTCTACAGGACTCTATTAGTAGACATGTTATATATTGTTAGTTGTTTCCTGAAAATAAATATATTTCCAAGACTACAAAATATGAAACGTGAAAAACGCAAGGACATGTATATAGATTTACCTAAAGCAAGTGTTCCTATCTCAAGTTCCAATGAAAAATAATATTTTACTTTCTCCTGACACAGTCTTATCCAGTTATAGAGAAGTTATAATTCTTGTGTTCTGAAAAATGTAGTTCTGGTGAAGCGAGAAAACCAACCAGCTTTAAGAAGAGACATAAAAACAAAGATTTTATGTGGTTATTCAGTTCATCTGTGCTCTTCTTGATGCCGACAGTCTGGTTATTTCAGATAATGGACTTATACCAAAGTATGATTAAAGATGATTTTTACAAAATCTTTTTTTTTTTTTTCTAAAATATGATTACGCTCCTTTTTTTTTGCTCCTGTTGTAAAATCCCAGAGCATATTTCAAAGGTAGCAATGAGATGCTACAGTATATGACTGGAAATGGAACTGTGAATCCAATATTTTACTATATGAAGACAACCAAGTCTGGCTTTCCAGGATTATAAAAAGTTGTTACAGGGGACTGTTCACGGAGTTCTTGCAACTCTAATAAGGGCTTACACAGACACTTCGCTTAGCAGAACCCAGGACATTTTTTAGACTTCATCTTTTCACCCCTGTACAGGGATCCGGCCTCCGTTGTGAATGCCCCTGGTTTGCATCCTCAGAGTAGCTGCTGGCCGGTGGAGCAAGTTGGCAGTAGAATAGTCAGGAAACTGTCAAAACCATAATGTTAAGGACAATGACGAAATCAGAAAAATTAGTACGGCAGAATCAGAGTTCAAATTTGCAGACAAAAGAAGGTTTATGTAAGTCATCAACAAGTAGCAATCCAAGGAATAGAAAGAAGAGGTTGTGTGAGTATGTAATCAAACCTATAAGGGGCTGAGAGTCAGGTGAAGAATTTAATATAGTGTTGGGCTCAGGAAGTTGTCTGCTGATTGATTCTGCTAATACATATGATTTAAATAATAATCAGCAGGAGGAGGGTGGAGAATAAACTATATTGATGTTCTAGCCACCCAGTAGCAGAGCCCAGGAGCAGAGCAGTATGCTGTGTTATTAGAATGACAAGATGGTCGTAAACACAGGACCCAGTGGTGATGCAGCGCCGCCATTATTCCAATTGCCACCCCCCTGTACTGTCAGCTTTACTCAATGACATAGAAGTGGTGCCTGACAGAAGAGAGAGATGGCACAAGACCTGGCTGGATGTGACAAGAATCTAATAAATAGCGTCACTCTTCAGTCTTGACCATAGTTTGTGCTGTATTGCACCCACCTCATTTTAATGAACTTAAATAGGAATTAGCTCTTACACCTTCCACAAGGGCCCTAAGTGCAATTATTATTCTAATCCTGGATAACTTCCTTACCCATTCATGACCGTGCTATTTTCCGAGGGGGGGGGGGGGGGTCGTTTTTATCTCCCCTTCTTCCAAGACCATAACTTTCTTATTTTTTGTATGAGGGCTTGTTTTTTGTGTTACAAATCGTACTTTTGAATGACACCATTCATTTTATCATGTCACGTACTAGAAAGCAAGGAAAAAAAAATCCAAATATGTTGAAATTGCAAAAAAAGTGCAATTCCGCAATAGTTTTTTTTTAGGTTTTTATTAACGATGTTAACTGTATGGTAAAACTGACATTGCAGTATGATTCTCCAGGTCAGTACGATTATGCCGATACCAAACTTCTGGATACTTCCAGTTCTGTAGAGATCATTTCTTAGTAGTCATCTTCTTATCATTACAGGCAGTATTACAATGAAAGGTGACACCTCTGTTATAATGGTAATGGAAGGTAACAGACTATCCACCCATTGACAATAGGTTATGGATACTGCTCACCTACTCTTGACCAGTGACCTCTGGTCACAGAGTATGTACAGAAAACTCTCCTATACAAGTCAGTGAGTTTGATTCTGTCTATTCCTGTCACATGCAGACAAAAACTTCACATAAAGTTAAAGCACCTTCTCGAGACTAAAAGGTTCCTATAGTCCATATTACTGCTGTAAAGTATATCTCTGAATGCAATTAAAGAAGCACTCCTCCCATCAAAATTGTTATCCTCTTAATATATTGCAGTCATCATATTATATGGTACTGTGTACTTACAATTGCTCTTTTTGCACTTCTACCCACTTAAATCCTCTGTTTTCCATTAGATTTATGACATCACGTGATTAAAACCTGACTAGCTGAATCCTTCTATACTCTATGTAGAAACAGGAGGTCAATTTTCACTGTATGATTCATTAGGGTCAAGACACTTCCATGTCATGTCACAAAACACAAGATAAAAACAAAATAAGCAAACACCCTACAATAAATAAATGAATGGCAATAGTGCATGAAAAGAACATAAAATAAGAAAAGCCATTCCACCACGTCAAGGTGACCCTATCCAGGACGGTCCTAACCTCTAGTAATAAAACCTTACCAATTGTCAAGTGAGGGACATGTGCATAAGGGCTGAGAAGGACTGAGACCGAGTTTTTCTTTATTTTTTTAAGAGTAAGCGAAAAGATGTTTAATAAGATATTTTATGGGGAATACAAGTGCTAAAAAAAAACGTGAGGAAAGCTGACATCCTCTTTAGCTTGTATGGTGCCAAATACAATAGTGGTGGTCATTGCTTGGTTTAATGCTTAACCAGAGCAAACAGTGGTGCAATAACACATGGATCCAATATCTTTAGCATGCCAGATATCATGAGCAAAAGCAACAATGTATGCAAATAGAGAATATACTTAGAAGCTTATTGACTTGGTTAGTAAGTAGGCAATAACAGGCTCTCCAGCTTCACATCTTCTATCTCTACATATCCCACCCTATCTCTGTCACACACAGCAAACAAATGACAAGCAATTTCCTCCTCTATTAATTTTTCTGCCTGTGTGCTACTTAACAAGATATTCTTGGACCTCTTGCATAATCTTCCATAAAATTATTAAAGCCATTTAAAAATTGCTAAGCAATGCAGCATGTTAAAAAACAACTCCGGATTCTGATACTTCATGCTACACTTCATGCACTGACACACTGAAGCAATGTTGCATTTAAAAACAACAGAAAGTCATAATGAGAAAATGGATTCTGTACTTCTCTGCATACAGAGACTGTTATTCTATTCTGCTTCCGAGAGACTTTTACTAACGCTGTGGAGGCAATGATTTCAGCCGCACAATTTAATACAGACAAAGGGCATCACTTTTTGTCCAAAACTTTGCTACTATATTACTGTATGGTAAAAAAATGAAATATAAATGATCCGAAATAGCACATACTTTAGAGTCCGGTCTTTTTACAACATTTTTTATTAATGTATATGTAGACTGTTTGATGGAGGGACTTGCACCCAGAATGGAAAAAGTGATGGGTGGATGATTAAATTTCGGTAAAATCAGATAACATTATATGTACACAAACTACAATATATACAGTATCATACCGTCATTTGGCAAAACAGTAAGGTAACCATAGCTTGTTAACAAATACACAACTTACATAACTAAGAAAAGACTCATCATTCATCATCATGCAACCCGGGGCATGCATACTCAGATATTCTTTGTGCATTCCTTCTGTTGTGATACTATCAAGAACAACAGTATACTTCAAAGGGATATTCCCAATTTACACAATTATAGAATATGCACAGTCCAACCTCCAAAGGGAACTGCAACTGTGCAATATCTAAAAACAAAAAGTGCTGCAGTACTGGTGTGTGCTGAATTGACATATACCAAATTAGGATGAATAGAATTTGAATATTAAGACTTACCCAGCAGAGGGCAGCATTGCACAATTTTGCTTTAGCTCTTGACCTCCCAGTTGCCTATATGTCTGGTAGATTCCATTCCATTTGTATTCCTGCATGTAATTATATTAAAAGGAGTCTGTCATCCCAAAATGCATTTTAAGCAAGCTATACTGTGATATAGGGGACTAAGTCTCTTTAAAAATCATACTAACACTAAACCTGTTAGTGGAATAGTGCCTGAGAAAATAATTAAGTTGTATGCAAATGAGCGAGCTTTACTGCACCCTTACGCCTCCTTATTTTGCATGCTGAGGGCTTCCCTTGCTATTGAGTGACAGTGTTCACTTCCTAAAGTCACCCGTAATGTGAGAACATGCGCACTAACACTGCCTGAGCACAGCCATGCGCACACAGTGGAAAGGAGCAAGTAATGCACTACAAATATGCTTGTCTGTAGCTGCTGGGACAGATGGGGGCAGGGTATAAAGTACTGGACACCTCATTTAAAAACATATTGGTTCATAGCAGTTTGGTGGGAACACAGAATTTCATGAATGATATTGAACATAGATATTTCAGTAGTCACAACAAAAAGTTGGTGAAGGGTGTTAACCTTTTTAGAATTGTATTATATCAGATTTCCTAATTCTTTCTCATAAAAAAACTGAGCACTTCCATTCTCTTGGTATAAGAAGCTGTATGCTTTAGCTGCCGCACCATTTATGCCTAAAACCATAGACGTTGCAAGAGTTTCTGAGAATATATAGGTAGGAGGTCCACAATTTTAAAGGTACTTTAAAAAGGGGTTGCCGACTACTTTGTTATTAATGACCTATCCTTAGTTAGGTGATCAAGAACAGATCAGTGAGGTCCAACAACCAGAACCCCCATTGATCAGTTGTCATCATTGGCTGGAAGCCATAATCATCAACATTGGCTGTGCCCCCACATAATGCTCCATGCAGGCTGTTCCCCCCATATAATACCCCACGCAGGCTGTTCCCCCCACATAATGCCCCACACAGGCTGTTCCCCCCACATAATGCCCCATGCAGGCTGTTCCCCCCATATAATGCCCCATGTAGGATGTCACCTCCCCTTATAATGCCCCATGCAGGATGTCACACAACCCTCCCTTATAATGCCCCATGCAGAATGTCACACACACCCCTCCCTTATAATGCCCCATGCAGGATGTCACACACACACCCTCCCTTATAATGCCTCATGCAGGATGTCACACCCCCCTCCCTTATAATGCCTCATGCAGGATGTCACAGCCCCCCTCCCTTATAATGCCCCATGCAGGATGTCACCTCCCCCCCTTATAATGACCCATGCAGGATGTCACACACACACCCTCCCTTATAATGCCCCATGCAGGATGTCACCCCCCCTCCCTTATAATGCCCCATGCAACATGTCACCCCCCCTTATAATGCATTATGTCACCCCCCTCCCTTATAATGCCCCATGCAGGATGTCACACACACCCCCTCCCTTATTATGCCCCATGCAGGATGTCACACACACCCTCGCTTATAATGCCCAAAGCAGGATGTCACACACCCCCTCCCTTATAATGCCCCATGCAGGATGTCACACACCCCCTCCCTTATAATGCACCATGCAGGATGTCACACACACCCCCTCCCTTATAATGCCCCATGCAGGATGTCACACCCCCCTCCCTTATAATGCCCCATGCAGAATGTCACACACACCCCTCCCTTATAATGCCTCATGCAGGATGTCACACACACACCCTCCCTTATAATGCCTCATGCAGGATGTCACCCCCCCCTCCCTTATAATGCCTCATGCAGGATGTCACAGCCCCCCTCCCTTATAATGCCCCATGCAGGATGTCACCTCCCCCCCTTATAATGACCCATGCAGGATGTCACACACACACCCTCCCTTATAATGCCCCATGCAGGATGTCACCCCCCCTCCCTTATAATGCCCCATGCAACATGTCACCCCCCCTTATAATGCATTATGTCACCCCCCTCCCTTATAATGCCCCATGCAGGATGTCACACACACCCCCTCCCTTATTATGCCCCATGCAGGATGTCACACACCCCCTCGCTTATAATGCCCAAAGCAGGATGTCACACACCCCCTCCCTTATAATGCCCCATGCAGTATGTCACACACCCCCTCCCTTATAATGCACCATGCAGGATGTCACACACTCCCCCTCCCTTATAATGCCTCATGCAGGATGTCACCCCCCTCCCTTATAATGCCCCATGCAGGATGTCACACCCCCCTCCCTTATAATGCCCCATGCAGGATGTCACACACACCCCCTCCATTATTATGCCCCATGCAGGATGTCACACCCCCCCTCCCTTATAATGCCCCATGCAGGATGTCACACACCCCTTATAATGCCCTATGCAGGATGTCACACTCCCCTCCTCCCTTATAATGCCCCATGCAGGATGTCACCCCCTCCTCCCTTATAATGCCCCATGCAGGATGTCACACACACCCCTTATAATGCGCCATGCATTATGTCACCCCCCTCCCTTATAATGCCCCATGCAGGATGTCACACCTCCCCTTATAATGCCCCATGCAGGATGTCACACCCCCTCCCTTATAATGCCCCATGCAGGATGTCACACACACCCCCTCCCTTATAATGCCCCATGCAGGATGTCACACACCTCCCACCCTTATAATGCCCCATGCAGGATGTCACCCCCCCTTATAATGCCCCATGCAGGATGTCACCCCCCCTTAAAACGCCCCATGCAGGATGTCACACACCCCCCTTTATAATACCCCATGCATTATGTGACCCCTCCTCCTTATAATGCCCCATGCAGGATGTCACACACCCCCTTATAATGCCCCATGCAGGATGTCACACACCCCCTCCCTTATAATGCCCCATGCAGGATGTCACGCACCCCCCTCCCTTATAATGCCCCATACAGGATGTCACACCCCCCTCCCTTATAATGCCCCATGCAGGATGTCACACCTCCCTCCCTTATAATGCCCCATGCAGGATGTCACACACGCACCCTCCCTTATAATGCCCCATGCAGGATGTCACACACACACCCCCCCTCCCTTATAATGCCCCATGCAGGATGTCACACACCCCCATCACTTATAATGCCCCATGCGGGATGTCACCCCCCCTTATAATGCCCCATGCAGAATGTCACACACACCCCTCCCTTATAATGCCCCATGCAGGATGTCACACCCCCCCTTATAATGCCTCATGCAGGATGTCACACACACACCCTCCCTTATAATTGCCCATGCAGGATGTCACCCCCCCTCCCTTATAATGCCCCATGCAGGATGTCACGCACCCCCCTCCCTTATAATGCCTCATTCAGGATGTCACATCCCCCTCCCTTATAATGCCCCATGCAGGATGTCACACCCCCCTCTCTTATAATGCCCCATGCAGGATGTCACACACACCCCCTCCCTTATAATGCTCCATGCAGGATGTCACACACACCTCCCTCCCTTATAATGCCCCATGCAGGATGTCACCCCCCCTCCATTATAATGCCTTATGCAGGATGTCACACCCCCCGTTCCTTATAATGCCCCATGCGGGATGTCACCCCCCCTTATAATGCCCCATGCAGAATGTCACACACACACCTCCCTTATAATGCCCCATGCAGGATGTCACCCCCCCTTATAATGCCCCATGCAGGATGTCACACACACACCCTCCCTTATAATGCCCCATGCAGGATGTCACACACACACCCTCCCTTATAATTGCCCATGCAGGATGTCACACACCCCCTCCCTTATAATGCCCCATGCAGGATGTCACACACACCCCTCCCTTATAATGCCCCATGCAGGATGTCACACACACACCCCCTCCCTTATAATGCCCCATGCAGGATGTCACACACATCCTCGCTTATAATGCACCATGCAGGATGTCACACACACCCCTCCCTTATAATTCTCCATGCAGGATGTTACACCCCTCCTCCCTTATAATGCCCCATGTAGGATGTCACACCCCCCCCTCCCTTATAATGCCCCATGCAGGATGTCACACACCCCCACCCCACCATATAATGCCCCATGCAGGACGTCACACACCCCCTCCCTTATAATGCCCCATGCAGGATGTCACACCCCCACCCCACCATATAATGCCCCATGCAGGATGTCACACACCCCCACCCCATCATATAATGCCCCATTCAGGATGTCACCCCCCCCTCCCCACCATATAATGCCCCACGCCTCCATACAATAATAAAAAATCAAATACTCACCTCACTTCTCCTCACCTGCTGCCGCTGCTCCGGACTCCTCACGCATGCCGGCGTCTTCCCACTCTGCGCTGTGACGGCTCAGGAGAGAGCGCGGTGGAAAGACGTCACCATGCCCTCTGACCTGAGATGTCACTGTGCAGCAGCCGCGGAAGAGACAGGACCTGCTGCGGAGGCACAGGGAGAGGTAAGTATTGCGCCGGGTGTCGGGGCCCTGAGTAAGCAGGGGGGAACGGGCGCTGGCACCGCTCTCCTCCGCTCACGGGTCCCATAGCGCGGTGGGGTGCCCGAGGGTGAGTGGCCCCCCCCCGCCTGCTCAGGGCCCCGGCACTTGCCCGGGTGTTCCGGGTGCTGACGCCGGCCCTGGGTAGCACCTCTGTTGGAGCGCTTAACATGTCCTTTCAGGTCAGCTTGTCCATCTTTGGTCCTCATGTGGTACTCCACTCTCATCTGTACCTCCAAGTAACTGCTAATATGCGGCAGTGGATACACCCTGGAACACCGCCTTGGCAGGTGAGCCAAACCAGGTAGTAGCTGGTAGTTTTGAGGCCCACGGCGACTTTAAAGGGAATCTGTCACCCCCCCTGGGCGATATCAGACCTCTACTATGGCCATACAGGTGACAGGAAAGTAAATCTATACTTACCTGCATGGCCCATAGCAGATGTCTGATTGCAGAGAAATCTGGTTTCATACAGTCTGTTTTCCAGAGGCTTGGCGTTTGGGGGACGCCAAGCAAACCCCTCCTATCTGCTTACTATTTCCCTAAATCCCCACCTCTGTGCTAAATTACCATATTCCCCCCCTCCCCTGCACGTCACAGGGCACTGTGACTGCCCTGTGACGTGCCCTGCTCTGCCTCCTCTCCTGCGCATGCGCAAAGCGCCGCTCCCATGGAGCGCGCTTTGTTTACCTCCGGCCCCATTTGACTGCATACTGCCAGCAGAGCGGAAGTCTCTTTGACTCCCCGGTGCTTGAGCAATACAAGGCTGCGGCACAGTATGCAGCCAAATGGGGCCAGAGGGAAACAAAGCGCGCTCCATACAGGTAAGTATAGATTTACTTTTCTATCACCTGTATGCCTATAATAGAAGTCTGATATAGCCCAGGGGGTGACAGATTCCCTTTAAGGGTTTGCCTATCCATGCATTGTGAATACTGGATTCGGCAGATTTTGCAGAAGAAACCATTTAAGATTCAACGGACAGAAAAGCGATTCTCAATAAAGTGTTATGGAGCCCTGAGAGGGTGCAGGGAGGCACATATAGGACATTGCTGGGTATCCATTGCATCATGACCTATCTCCGGTAGTCTCGACTAGCTCTTGCCACTGGGACTCAATAGGCACAGATGAGCGAGAGAGGCTGATGACCTGCACAACTCTTCCTCACTTTAATCCAATTCAAGTGCAAGTCATGACTTCAATCACCACGCTTCAAAATCCTGTGGCAATGGGGGAGCGGCGAAACAGTAGGTGTAGAATCACTGGAAGCTGTAGTCCCGAACCTTCACATAGGCAATTTAGGGCATAGGATCACTCCCCACTGGACCGAAGCAACAGTAGAATTCGGCAGCCCCCTTGGTGTCTGAGCAGCCCTTTTAAGGATCACTCTGCTCACCGCTGTAAAGATCTGAGATTGTGGGTTATAAATAATCACCTAGGTAGGTTAACGAGGCAACAATATTTTAAATGTATTGATCACTGGAGATCCAACATCTGGGACCCAGGAATTATTAGAAGGAAATCTCGAGCCCCAGATTCAGAGGTGTTTGAATGTAGTGGTGGGTGGTTACACATACGCACTACTTCTTCATTCATTGATTCTGGGACTTACTGAGATAAGCAACCTCTGTACTCTGCTATCTCGGTCAGTCCCATAGTTACTGAATAGAGCAATAGTGTGCATGTGTGACCACCCAGGAACCCCATTCTAGTGATCATGATGGTCTCAGCAATGGAGCACCAGCAATTATTATCCTGTGGATAAGTAATAAATGTTTTTCGTGATCACACAGCTTTAGTATCATGGAAATTTAGTAATTGTTTCCGTTCTGGGGTGAATGGACTGCACTTATCAATTACTATATATTTAACAGATATGCTGTTTTCCTTATCCACACCATGTACAGGATAGGCTGTCTATATGCAGTCATACAGCATGCTCATTTCAGATGAAAGCTCTTATCTTTGGTCAAGGAAGGATACTGTAACTGCCTAGAGGAAAATCAATTTAACATTTACTGCCAGCACCCTGAAAATGTAATCTTGCACATGAAACAGTTCCTTGCACAGGTAAAGTGAGAAGCATTCAGCATGGAGCATACGGTTTTTTTTTTTCAGTGAGTCAGGCTACAAAATGCCTCTAAATATAATGTTGTGTTGGATAAATTCAGTTTTCTTAAAAAGAAAATTTACTAATAAATTGCATAAACCCGTTTCCTGTGCTCTTATTAGAGAATTGTCATTTAGGTGGCAAGCAAGGATCTCATATCAAAAAGATGCTCTCTGAACTTTAAACGGCCCTTGGCAGATATTTCATGTGCCAATCGGCAATTCAGAATTGTTAGATCGCTAGTATTTAATCTGTTCAGTTGCTTCTCATTAAATATCGAAACAAGAAATAACTACAGGCATAGACAACTTATACAACTGGTTACACCCTCTTAGGTGATTGTAGGAAAGGCATGCCCGAAGCTTCTTATAAGGAAGTCATGGCTTTTACCGCGTTTTCCCCCCTGTAGTGCAATGCCTGTCATTTACAGTACAGAAAAAGCCCATCTGTAGAATAAGTATAGAGAGGGCTGGAGGCAATGACCTCCCTTGTCTGCATTCGCGTAACAACGGAACGGCTTTAGAACACTTCAACTAACTGAGACATTGGATACAAGAGATGTGGTCTTCATAAAGTTAGAAAACACTGTCTGACAGATTTCTTTTTTTATTGTTATTAAAAGGTTCAACAGTTATTGGTATGCCATCTATAACATAACCTATTTACAATCTACTATTTAACTTTTACAAATTTAATTTAACAATATAGGTTACGTATCTAAGCAGTTACACTACTACTCATCACAATACATACAGTGACCAAACAATACCTCTATAGAAGGATCAAACAACACCTCCACATCATGACCAAATATTACCACCATATAGTGACGAAATAGCCTTTCAGCGCTGGGGTCCTGGGTTCAAATCCCACCAAGGACAACATCAGCAAGGAGTTTGTATGTTCTCCCCGTGTTTCCTCTGGGTTCTCTGGTTTCATCCCTCACTCCAAAGACATACTGATAGGGAATGTACATTGTGATCCCCAAAGGGGGCAGTACCGATAATGTCTGTAAAATTGTCTGAATTGTAAAGCGCTGCGGAATATGTTGGCGCTATATAAATAGAAAGATTATTGTTATAAATGTTGACCAACTGAAGACTGATTCACGCCACTATGCTGAGGTTGAGTAATGTCATAATACAGTGATGGTCAAATGCACAGTACAGGGGATGAATAATACCACAATACAGCTACTACACAATATCACTCTTTTCATCCATCCATCACAAATAAATGAGTCTTTGCATAAATTAGATTTATTTGTTGATAAAAGTTTAAAAAAAATATGAAATGCGTGCAATTATACTTCAATAACCATAGAAACATCCGACTAAAAGAAGTAAAAACACTGGAGCAGCAAAACATCGAAATTTGAGTCAGTCTCAAAACTTTTGGTTATGACTATATATAAACTGTATATATAGAATCTTATGGTGGATAAGTCACCAGATTTCACAATATAAATTGTATACATTATTAACCAGTTTATATTTAACCTAGATCCTGACCACGCACATTTTCAGATTTTATCGTACATGCACTTTTAATGACTCTATAACTTTGTATCGTTCAGATATTCATATAATTTTTGACTCTTCTGTTCGTGACACATGGGGATTCATTTTAATGCTATTTTTACATTCCTTTTTTTGTTTTAGTTATTGGGTAAAACTGTAAAGAAAAATAGGAAATATGTGTCCATTTTTCACTTTTTTATTTATGACCACAAAGGACCATTAAGAACATTCTAAAATTGTTTTTCTCCTTTCCAAAGAATCATTTTTATAGTTTACACATACTTTTTTGATGGGAGCAAAGATAGAAACTAGAAAAAGTGATTTAGACTGGCAGTTTACTTTAACTTATGCTTTTTTTCTATATTTGCTATATTTTTTTTTCATTTATTTTATACACTGGGCCCCCCATAAGATCTTAAAATACACATTAATAAATTTTTTTTCTTTTTGCTGATTTCTCTTGTTACTGGAGCAGGAGCATGTATATTAGCCCCAACTACAGCGGAATTTCAGACTCCTGGCTACACAGCAGAGCTGTCCGGTTTTCCTATGACCCAGTAGTTCCTGCTCCCTCCCCGCACCAAATGATCACATATTAACTGGGTAAAAAAATTAAAGCAGAGTGGCTGCTTCCTAATCTGTATACACAGCTCTAGTTCAGTGCTTTGTATACAGGGACAGAGAAGGTAAACATGGTAATAAACCATGTTTATCTTCACTTTGGGAAGTCTGGCTCAGTGTGACAGCAGCTTCCCTCCCCCACAGCTTCATGATCTTGTGGAAGCTGATTAGACAGCATTGACATTTTAGAACATCAGTTCAGGAGTAAGACTACCCAGATGTTTAAAGTCTATGGGTAGTCCTGAAATAGTTAAACAGATCTTAGACATGATGAGGCTCATTTGCACGTTAATGACCGGGCCAATTTTTACAATTCTGACCACTGTCACTTTATGAGGTAATTACTCTGGAACGCTTCAACGGATCCCACTGATTCTGAGAAAGTTTTTTCGTGACATATTGTACTTCATGATAGTGGTAAAATTTCTTCGATATGACTTGCGTTTATTTGTGAAAAAAATCGGAACTTTGGAGAAAAATGTGAAAATTTTGCAATTTTCAAAATTTTAATTTCTATGCCCTTAAATCAGAGAGATGTCACACAAAATAGTTAAGAAATAACATTTCCCACATGTCTACTTTACATCAGCACAATTTTGGAACCAATTTTTTTTTTCATTAGGGAGCTATAAGGGTTAAAAGTTGACCAGCGATTTCTCATTTTTACAACAAAATTTACAAAACCATTTTTTAAGGACCATATCACATTTGAAGTGACTTTGAGGGGCCTTTATGACAGAAAATACCCAAAAGTGACATCATTCTAAAAAACGGCACCCCTCAAGGTGCTCAAAATCACATTCAAGAAGTTTATTAACCCTTCAGGTGCTTCACAGGAATTTTTGGAATGGGGAAAAAAATGAACATTTAACTTTTTTCACATAAATGTTTTTCAGCCCCCAGTTTAGCATTTTCATAAGGGTAACAGGAGAAATTGCACCATACCATTTGTTATAACATGAGCCTTGAAAATCAAACTTTTTCCACAAAATTATCTTTTAGCCCCAAATTTTTTATTTTCACAGGGGTAAAAGGAGAAAATGGAACCTAAAAACTGTTGTGCAATTTCTCCTGAGTACGACGATACCCAATATGTGGGGAAAATACACTGGGCGCACGGGAGGGTTCAGAAGGGAAGGAGCACTGTGGGAATTTTTGAATGCAAAACTGTCTGGAATCAAAAGCAGACGCCATGTCGCATTTCATGAGCCCCTGATGTGTCTAAATACTGGAAACCCCCCACAATTGACTCCATTTTGGAAATTAGACCCCTCAAGGATTTTATCAAGGGGTATAGTGTAAATTTTGAACCAAGAGGTACGACAGAAATTGATAACATTAAGTCATCATATTGAATAAGTTGTCATTAGTCTTGAGCGCAAGTGCTCGCTACTTGAGTTTGCATCGGGTACTCGGGTATGCACCCATTATCGCGGGAGCTCAAGTGACATGCTTGAGTCCCCGCCCTGCATGTTTCACGGTTGTTAGACACCCAAAAAAAAACATGCGGGGATCGCTCGTGCATGGCAGGCAATCCCAGCAACATTTTTTTTGGCCACGAAGCATACGGTGCAAAGACTTGAGCATGTCACTCGAGCACCCGCGATACTCAGTGCATACCCGAACACCCGATGCAAACTCAAGTAGTAAGCACTTGCGCTCAACACTGGTCGTCATATCATCATCATTTTTTTTTTTTACTTTTGAAAAAATCCCAACCCTAGCACAAACCTAACACAACCCTAACCCTAGAGTTTATTTTTTACTCCATTCCTCATGCGTTATAAGTGTTAGAACCCTCCTGTTTGTTTTTTCTATCTTGTGGTTTGCGGTCACGTGACCATCTGCCTTTATATTCCAGCTCCGCCCTTCTGGCTGTGCTGGACTTCAGTGTTTTACTGTCTCTCTAGCCTGGTGCTTCTGTGCCTTTCTCTGTCAAGTTCGCTTGGTCCTCTGGGACCTCTAGTACTTTTTGTCAGTTTGTCTTTTTGTGTTCTGCAACAACTTCTGTTTAGGAGGTGTCCCATTTTTGTTCCAGTCCTTAGTTATTTTAGGGACCCCTCCCTTAATTCTATAGGTCTTCGTTCAGACTAGCCGAGGACTAAGGCGGGTCTGTTCACTAGGAACAGGCAGCCCGCTACATCGTAGGGATTCAGCTTAGTCTTACTGTAGGGACAGCTTTCCCCTATCTTTCCTTAGTACATGTTGCAGATAATAACAATAAGTGATTAGACGACTTTATTCTTCGGGTCGGTGCGATTACAGTGATACCATATTCATATCGGGTTTTTATGATTGACAGCAGTCACACACTAAAAGTGTTGCATCGTCATATTTTGAGAGCTATAATTTTTCCATATTTTGGCCGACAGAATCATGTGATGGCTTGTTTTTTGCGGGACAAGTTGACATTTTTATGGGTACCATTTTCGGGCAGGTGACATTTTTTGATCACTTTCTATTCCGATTTTTGGGAGGCAGAATAAACAAAAAACAACAATTCAGGAATTGTTTTTTATTATGCCATTCCGCGTGTGGTTCTTTGGGTCAGTACGTTTACAGAAGTACCGCATTTATTTAGTTTTGTTATGTTTTGGCACTTTTACACAAAAAAAAATATTTTATAGAAAAAATTATTTTTTTGTATCGCTTTATTCTGAGAGCTATAACTTTTTTATTTTTCCGCTGACGGTACAGCGGAAGGAGTGTGCTGGGCTGTCAGTATTGTAAGGGACAGCCCAACTGCCCAATCTGGCCAGGCCTGTGGGATTCCTCCAGGTGTCACCCATTCAGGGTGATTACCTGGTTATTTAGCTGGCTGACAATGGTCAGCGCATTGCCAGTTGTAGCTCTGCTTGGTGGTGTGTGTGCCATCTGCTATTCTGATCTTTGTTGCCTGACCTCAGACTTTGCCTTTTGACCATTCTTTGTATTGCCCCTTTGCCTTTGACGTACTCTGATCTTTGTTGCCTGACCTCGGATTTTGGCTTCTGACCATTCTTTTGCCTCACCCTTTTGCCTTTGATGTGCTCTCCTGGTATTTGACCTCGGACTCCTTGACTCCCTTGTCTCACGGCTTGCCCGTGAGTAGTGACTCAGCGTCACACTTGTCTCTGTCATTTTCCTACAGTACAGACCAAAAGTTTGGACATACCTTCTCATTTAAAGATTTTTCTGTATTTTCATGACTTTGAAAATTGTACATTCACACTGAAGGCATCAAAACTATGAATTAACACATGTGGAATTATATATTTTACAAAAAAGTGTGAAACAACTGAAAATATGTCTTATATTCTAGGTTCTTCAAAGTAGCCACCTTTTGCTTTGATGACTGCTTTGCACACTCTTGGCATTCTCTTGATAAGCTTCAAAAGGTAGTCACCGGAAATGGTCTTCCAACAATCTTGAAGGAGTTCCCAGAGATGCTTAGCACTTGTTGGCCCTTTTGCCTTCACTCTGCGGTCCAGTTCACCCCAAACCATCTCGATTGGGTTCAGGTCTGGTGACTGTGGAGGCCAGGTCATCAGGCGTAGCACCCCATAACTCTCCCTCTTGGTCAAATAGCCCTTACACAGCCTGGAGGTATGTTTGGGGTCATTGTCCTGTTGAAAAATAAATGATGGTCCAACTAAACGCAAACTGGATGGAATAGCATGCCGCTGCAAGAGCTGTGGTAGCCATGCTGGTTCAGTATGCCTTCAATTTTGAATAAATCCCCTACAGTGTCACCAGCAGAGCACCCCCACACCATCACACCTCCCCCTCCATGCTTCACGGTGGGAACCAGGCATGTAGAGTCCATCCGTTCACCTTTTCTGCATCGCACAAAGACACGGTGGTTGGAACCAAGGATCTCAAATTTGGACTCATCAGACCAAAGCACAGATTTCCACTGGTCTATTGTCCATTCCTTGTGTTCTTTAGCCCAAACAAGTCTCTTCTGCTTGTTGCCTGTCCTTAGCAGTGGTTTCCTAGCGGCTATTTTACTATGAAGGCCTGCTGAACAAAGTCTCTTCTTAACAGTTGTTGTAGAGATGTGTCTGCTGCTAGAACTCTGTGTGGCATTGACCTGGTCTCTAATCTGAGCTCCTGTTAGCCTGCAATTTCTGAGGCTGGTGACGCGGATAAACTTATCATCAGAAGCAGAAGTGACTCTTGGTCTTCCTTTCCTGGGGCGGTCCTCATGTGAGCCAGTTTCTTTGTAGCGCTTGATGGTTTTTGCAACTGCACTTGGGGACACATTCAAAGTTTTCCCAATTTTTCGGACTGACTGACCTTCATTTCTTAAAGTATGATGGCCACTAGTTTTTCTTTACTTAGCTGCTTTTTTCTTGCCATAATGCAAATTCTAACAGTCTATTCAGTAGGACTATCAGCTGTGTATCCACCTGACTTCTGCACAACACAACTGATGGTCCCAACCCCATTTATAAGGCAAAAAATCCCACTTATTAAACCTGACTGGGCACACCTGTGAAGTGAAAACCATTTCCGGTGACTACCTCTTGAAGCTCATCAAGAGAATGCCAAGAGTGTGCAAAGCAGTCATCAAAGCAAAAGGTGGCTACTTTGAAGAACCTAGAATATAAGACATATTTTCAGTTGTTTCACACTTTTTTGTTAAGTATATAATTCCACATGTGTTAATTCATAGTTTTGATGCCTTCAGTGTGAATGTACAATTTTCATAGTCATGACAATACAGAAAAATTTTTAAATGAGAAGGTGTGTCCAAACTTTTGGTCTGTACTGTATATGTGTATTTGCTTTGCTTCTCCCTTATGGCTTCACTTGTATAATAATGTGTATTTCTTAACTCTTTAGTGTAACATCAATGTGTCATTGTACCGTGAATAGTGTATTATTATTCTACTGTGACTTTATTATCACCACATTATGTCATCAAAATGTGCATTGTTTCTGTCCCGTGACATTTCTTTAAGTATTAAGTATTATCTCTATTTTGAGACCATTGCGTGTATAATTTCCATGTTGTTATATCACTTTGCACATTTTTCTTATTCTCTAGTATTACTTTGTTCAGACCTCACAATATTAAACCGCTCTAACAGATTTAGCATACCCAGAGAGAAATCTTCTTAAAGAGTCCTTGCTTTAGAGACTGAAAGATACAAAGGGCTTTAACTGCATTAGAACTACTCTCCTTTTTGTCTGCGTGACTAAAGCGTTATGGAGTGTTTTAAAGCTCACCTTCGGGGGTCTTTCATTTTACATGATGCATAAATCATGAGAGTTTCATAAGAACTATCTTTTGTGAGATCAATTGTAAGTAGCCATTTACATTGTCGTCTGCAGAACATGCCATTTACATGATGAAAGTACTGCTGACCAATGATGATTTTTAGGTCAGCATATACTGTATGAGGAGAGATATCCTAAGAAAAAAATAGGGAATAATCAACCTTTTGGGTTATACACAACTCTTATAAAAGACCCTTAAAGCGTACCTGTCACCAGATGCCACAAAACAAACTGCACACAGTAATGCCACAACAGCACAATATTGCCCAACACATTTTACACAACATATCTAATAACCCCAGTGATTTGCGTAATGTATAATGCAACTGTATGCCCATGAAGTCATAGCACAATGATTAAGGACACAGCGATGGCCCATAACGAAATAATAAATACAGAAGTGTTGCAAAGATGAGAATAGCGCATATAACAATGTCAAACTAAGATTTTTACTAATAACAATTATTATAGTAATTGCATTTTTATATTAATGATACTATAATAATATGACATTGATTTCAATGTAAAAGAGATGAATATGAGATAAATGAAATCCCACAAAATAGACTGATCACACCAGAGGTCAAACGGTGTCCAAAGCTTGACATTTTAGACTCTACTTGCCTCATTTCTTCATGAGTAACCCTCCTGAACAAAATACTGAAGGTAGAGCATTGTCCTAATGTGAAAGGAGCTTTATTAATAGACTTTTATTTCCACAGGTGCACAGACCTTCCAAAGTCAATGTAGTTCTAAGTACCAGCTATGTGCTCGATGCAGGAGAGTTTCCTATGTTGGCATGTCATCAGTGGTGTGAAGGAGGCTGGCTGGTTTGGTCCATTTCAAGGTGGCTCATAACTAAACCAGTCGTCTTCTCTGTGATGGAAAAGGGACAGACCGAGGCAAACTTTGTGATTGAAATGAGTCCACTTCACAGACAGCACTGATGACATGCAGACACAGAAAACTCTCTCCTGTGTTGAGTTGTGACAAGTCAAGCCCTCACTACTTTCAGGTTCAACCTTACTACTTTCAGGTTCACACTCACTGCAGCAAAACAAACATACTTCTCATCTCTCATATCCTCCCTGTCTCATAACCCAAAACAGCTATTCAGTAATTTCAAATCTCTTCTCTGTCCCCCAGCACTCCCTCCCTCTCCACTCATCTCAGCTGAAGACTTTGCCTCATTCTTCAAGCAGAAGGTTGACACCATTAGACAAAGCTTTTGCCATAAGTCCCCACAGTCCCTCCTCACAACTACTCAACTCACCTCTTCCAAAACCAACTTATCTGCCATCATGGAAGATCAACTTTCTTCTTTACTCTCCAAGTCATATCTCACCACCTGTGAACTTGACCCAATCACGTCTCACCTCATCCCAAACCTTACCGCAGTCTTCATCCCAACCCTAGACCATCTTTTCAACCTGTCACTAACAACTGGAGTCTTCCCCTCGTGCATCAAACATGCCTTGATCACACCCATCCTTAAAAAGCCATCCTTTGACCCATCCTCTCTGTCTAGCTATCGCCCCATATCACTTCTCCCCTATGCCTCAAAACTACTGGAGCAAAACGTCCATCTTGAGCTGTCCTCCTGCTCCCTCTTTGGCCACCTCCAATCTGGCTTCTGACTGCACCATTCTACTGAAACTGCCCTGACTAAAGTCATCAATGACCTACTAACCGCCAAATCCAAGCAACACTCCTTCGTCCTCCACCTCCTGGACCTGTCATTTTCCTTTGGCACAGTAGACCACTCCCTCTTACTACAGACTCTCTAATCTCTCAGCATCACAGACTTGGCCCTATCTTGGATCTCCTCATACCTAACAGACAGGACATTCAGTATCTCCAACTCACACACCACCTCCTCATCTTGCCCCCTATCTGTCGGTGTCCCCCAAGGTTCAGTTCTAGGACCCTCGCTCTTCTCCATCTACACCTTCAGCTTGGAACATCTCATAGAGTCTCACGGCTTTCAGTATCACCTCTATGCTGATGACACACAGATCTACCCCTCTGGACCTGATATCACCTCCTTACTAACCAGAATCCCACAATGTATGTCCGCTATTTCATCTTTCTTCTCTGCTAAATTCCTAAATGGATAAAACGCAATTCATCATCTTTCCATCAACTCGCTCAACCCCCCCATCTAACCTATCCATCAAAGTCAATGGCTGTCCACTCTCCCCAGTCCCACAAACTCGCTGCCTTGGGGTAACCCTTTACTCTGATCTCTCTTTCAAACCTCATATCCAAGCCCTTTCCACTTCCTGCCTACTCAACTCAAAAATATTTCCCGGATCCGCACATTCCTTAACCATGAATCTGAAAAAACCCTAGTGCACGCCCTCATCACCTCCGGCCTCGACTACAGCAACCTCCTGCTCTGTGGCCTCCCTTCTAACACTCTCGAAACCCTGCAATCTATACTAAACTCTGCTACCCGACTAATCCACCTGTCCCCCTGCTATTCCCTGGTCTCTCCTCTCTGTCAATCCCTTCACTGGCTCCCCATTGCCCAGAGACTCCAGTTCAAAACCCTAACCATGGCATATAAAGCCATCTACTACCTTTTTTCTCCATACATCTGTGACCCAGTCTCCCGGTACTTACCTGCATGTAACCTCAGATCCTCACAAGAGCTCCTTCTCTATTCCCCTCTTATCTCCTCTTCACACAAACTCATACAAGATTTCTCCCGCGCATCCCCCCTACTCTGGAACTCTCTACCCCAACATATCAGACTCTTGCCTACCGTGGAAACATTCAAAGGGAACCTGAAGATTCACCTCTTCCGACAAGCCATCAGCCTGCAGTAACCCTCACTCCACCATACCACTGCACGACGAGCTCTACCCTCACCTACTGTATCCTCACTCATCCCCTGTAGATTGTGAGTCCTCGCGGGCAGGGTCCTCTTTACTCCTGTACCAGTCGCTGACTTATTTTTGTTCAAATTATTGTACTTGTTGTTTGCTATGTATATGACGCGCCCCCTGGGCCATGTTGTTAGGGATACCCGGAGCCGGATCAGATGGGGGTTGTAGTCTCCGAGTGGCTGTGACCCGGTCCGTGCCCAGGGTGTCAAACTCAGTGTGTGGCAGTCCTTATGATGTTACTAGATGTTCTTTTGTGTCGACTACGCCACCCGTTGAATTGCGGTCAATACGGCCGCCGCTGCAGCAGGGTCCGCTGAGGCTGGTGATGTGAGTGCAGCTCAGGTAGTATAACCCCCAACGGGAGGGGTATAGCCTCAGGGGGTCAGTTGCAGAGGATGGGGGTTGTGGTGGTGCAGCGGGGATGGAAATGAGACTCAGAGTCGGGCTGTGCAGTTCAGGGTTTGTTTACTTACTGCAGTTGTTCTGGTCACTCCGGCCTTAAGTGACCACCCGAGCCGTGCTGCGTCCACCAGGTCCTGGACTCTGCCAACCCCCAGGTGATTCTGGAGCGTGGTCCTGAGCTCCCTTTCTGTCCTGTCCTCTTCTCTGACCTTCCCCACCAGGGATCCACCTATGTCCGGCTCCCTCGGGCCTCTTGGTGGTAAACCCTTGTCTCTGGGTTCCCTGACCCTATTCCTGGTCTGCCTTCCGGGTGGATTTAGTGGGTGATCGTGGCAGATCGGTCCTGCCCACGACCTCCGGTTCCTGGCTAAGGTGTGCTGTAGCCTCTGCCAGCTTGGGATCCGGTACCCTGTTGCCAACTCTTCACCCTCTGATCTAATTTGGGCTCTTGGAGTTCCTTCTTTCTCCCCCTCTGGGTCTTTCTTTCTCCTCTCTCTCTCTCTTGGCCTTGGAGCTGCTCTTCTCCTCTGCTCTCTTCCTCTGACTCTGCAAAAGACTGACAGACTGACCTCACTCTGCAAAAGACCCTGTCCTAAGATGGTGCCCACCTTATATACTCCCTCTATGTGTGAGCTCAGGTGACCAGCACCCAATGAGCTCCTAGCACTACCCAGACTGCTCCCCCTATCTGCCCCTACACTACTGGGATGTTCCACCCCCCTCCCACTCCAGCCAGGAACAGACACTGTCGTACCTGCACATTTCTCTAGTGGGAGTACCATCGGTCTGTTCCCCGGAAATGGGATGTGTGTAGTGCATGCAGCTAACTGAGCTCAGTTCCACACTCCATCCTTACCCGGGAGTGGAATATCACACCTCTGGCTGAGGTGCAATACCCCTGTAGCAGCCGAATCCTCAGGGTGCTACATTCCCCCCTGGTAAATCACAGCACGTCCTCGGGCTGTAAGATATAAACAAAAACATCCAAAACATACAATTTTTTTTCATAAACATAAACATATAAAACATATAAAACATCATCAGCAGCAATAAACTTTTCATATAAACATTCTTGTTTCTGGTTCCTCCGGTCACGGTGCAACTTGTGACCGGGTAAAGTGCGACAGTCTCTTGAAGAAACACGGTTTCCTATAAAACCAGTAGGGGGCGCTTTAGGAAGCGCAACTATATACAAGGGGATATGGCCGCTCTCAGTCCTCGGTCAGTGGGAATAGGGACACACGGGGTTAACAGTTCAATTGGCTGGTCCCAACGGGGACTATATTTTAACTAGAACAGTTCTTATACCCTGACGGGTAACTATGTACAGTCTCTCTCTACCGTACTTCAACGACGGCGTCCTCCTGCTCTTTCTTGTTGGTTGGTTTCAGTTTCAGACCCGTCCGGGTCCTCTTGCTCCTCCTCACACCGCAGCTCCTCCTCCGTCAGGCGATGCACATGGAGGGCGTAGGGTCCTTTGGCACACTTGTGCCGGGTGAAGGTGACCTCGTCCCCTACATACAGGTCACGACCTCTGTGTCCCTCCGGCAGATGGCTTTCTACGTCTCTGCGGGTTACAAAGACGTCGCCGGGGGTCTGATGGTCTCTAATAAAGCCCCATCCGTGCTGCATGTTGAATTTAATCACAGTCCCGGTGGAAGGGGGACCATGAGCTGCACGGGGATTCCTCCTGGTCCGGCTCTTCTGCTCCGCGCTCCTTATTTGGGCTTGTTGTTCCCGGACCCGCCTCTCTCTCCGCTCCCTCTCAAAGACCTCGAGCTGCTGGCGGCAGCACTCTACACGCTCCGCTGCGGCTGCCCGAGTCTCCTGAGTGAACCCCATGAGGTCTTCTCCGGTGGGATCCCACTCAAACTGGGTCTCTTCTAGCGGGGGCGAGATCCTCTTCATGGGCTTTGGAGCCGGGATCAGGGGTTCGCACATGGGCCTTGCTCTCTGGAGTTCCAGCTGAATGTACTCCTGGGGCCAGATGAAGGGCTGCCCATCCGGGCACGTATGCTGGGCGAACAGGTCCTCACCCAGGTGCGGTACTTTAGGTGTTATGGGCGCCGTGGTGGTAGCGGCGCCCGAGTTAACCAGGCCTTGCGACCAGGCCTGGGGCACCTTGAAAGTAAAGGGCACCGTAAGAACGGCGGCGCCCTGTGTTACTTGGCCCTGCGACCAGGCCGGGGGCTCCGCGGAGGTAGGGGGCGCTGTTGGTATTGCGGCGCCCGGGGGTACTAGACCTTGCGACCAGGCCGATGGTACTTCCTGCTTGGCCACGCTCGGGGTCGAGGCGTGTGACGTCACAGGGGTCGCGGCTTCCGTTTGAGGCCTAGTCTGCGGCGGTGACGTTGCAGCGACGGGCACGGCAGGGGGTACTTCGGGCTCTGCGACGGGGAGCTGGGGCAGGCACGCGGTTTCCCGGCTCGGGGTAGTGACGTCCCCTTTACCTGCCTCCATTCGTTCGGCTCCCTTCTCGGCGCCGTCTCCGGCCTTCAGTCCTCCTGCGCCATCCTCAGAGGCGGTCTGTCTCCTCGTCTCGGGTGGCGTGCTCCGCTGACGAGTCTCGGTCTGCTGGGCCATCTCTCGGCTCCACTCCGCCAACGTCTCCCGCTGCACCCGGGCCATCCTCCGTGCGAGGCCCTCCAGCGCGGTCTGTGCACACTCCCGGTCTCTGGGGAGCTGTGCTAGGATCTCCAGCAGGCCTTCTGGAGTGGCGACCTGCAACAGGCTCCTGACCACTGGGTCGGTGCTGCCTGGAGTGGCGGCCCGCATCAGGCTCCTGACCACTGGGTCGGTGCTGCCTGGCTCTCCCTCCATCTCCGGGTATGCTCTCTCTGGACTCTCTTCCAGACGTCTTGTCTCCGGGTGCGCTCTCTCCAGACTGCTCCAGGCGACACCCATCTTTGTTCTCTTGTTCTGTCTCCGCCCACATCGAGGGTGGTCCCGGGGCAACTTCAGTTCCAGGGGCAGTTCTCTCACGCTGATGGACACTTCCAGCATCACAGTCTCTGTTGGTGGGCGCGGTTTCCGCTTTTGGCGCCATTCTTCGACCTGGCCCACGATGGGAGGTGGCCTCTTGCCACCCTCTGGCACGCCCATAATGGCGTCCGCTCCCCCAAGGCGGGAAATCTTTGGAAATGGCGGGAATCGTCTCCCAGTGGCGGGAAACTCCATGGATGGCGGGAAAAAGCTGCAAATGGCGGACAACCGGCGGGAAACGACCTGTGATGGGGCCCGATGGCGGGGACCCTCCGGAACCGGCAGGAGACTTCTTTTTAAGGTAACGATGAACTTTTCTTCAGGCACGCAGTACCCGGTTGTTGCGGGCACGTTATCCTGCCGACTACGCCAAAGTTGACGCGCCCCCTGGGCCATGTTGTTAGGGATACCCGGAGCCGGATCAGATGGGGGTTGTAGTCTCCGAGTGGCTGTGACCCGGTCCGTGCCCAGGGTGTCAAACTCAGTGTGTGGCAGTCCTTATGATGTTACTAGATGTTCTTTTGTGTCGACTACGCCACCCGTTGAATTGCGGTCAATACGGCCGCCGCTGCAGCAGGGTCCGCTGAGGCTGGTGATGTGAGTGCAGCTCAGGTAGTATAACCCCCAACGGGAGGGGTATAGCCTCAGGGGGTCAGTTGCAGAGGATGGGGGTTGTGGTGGTGCAGCGGGGATGGAAATGAGACTCAGAGTCGGGCTGTGCAGTTCAGGGTTTGTTTACTTACTGCAGTTGTTCTGGTCACTCCGGCCTTAAGTGACCACCCGAGCCGTGCTGCGTCCACCAGGTCCTGGACTCAGCCAACCCCCAGGTGATTCTGGAGCGTGGTCCTGAGCTCCCTTTCTGTCCTGTCCTCTTCTCTGGCCTTCCCCACCAGGGATCCACCTATGTCCGGCTCCCTCGGGCCTCTTGGTGGTAAACCCTTGTCTCTGGGTTCCCTGACCCTATTCCTGGTCTGCCTTCCGGGTGGATTTAGTGGGTGATCGTGGCAGATCGGTCCTGCCCACGACCTCCGGTTCCTGGCTAAGGTGTGCTGTAGCCTCTGCCAGCTTGGGATCCGGTACCCTGTTGCCAACTCTTCACCCTCTGATCTAATTTGGGCTCTTGGAGTTCCTTCTTTCTCCCCCTCTGGGTCTTTCTTTCTCCTCTCTCTCTCTCTTGGCCTTGGAGCTGCTCTTCTCCTCTGCTCTCTTCCTCTGACTCTGCAAAAGACTGACAGACTGACCTCACTCTGCAAAAGACCCTGTCCTAAGATGGTGCCCACCTTATATACTCCCTCTATGTGTGAGCTCAGGTGACCAGCACCCAATGAGCTCCTAGCACTACCCAGACTGCTCCCCCTATCTGCCCCTACACTACTGGGATGTTCCACCCCCCTCCCACTCCAGCCAGGAACAGACACTGTCGTACCTGCACATTTCTCTAGTGGGAGTACCATCGGTCTGTTCCCCGGAAATGGGATGTGTGTAGTGCATGCAGCTAACTGAGCTCAGTTCCACACTCCATCCTTACCCGGGAGTGGAATATCACACCTCTGGCTGAGGTGCAATACCCCTGTAGCAGCCGAATCCTCAGGGTTCTACATATACCCCTTTTAAATATGTAAAGCGCCATGGAATTAATGGCACTATAATAATAAATAATAATATTAAAGTGAAACTTTGGGAATCCCTGGACAGTGTTGATATTGGATGATCTGTGCTCCTTTAAAAATAACATAGTAAGTTGCACATAATTTTATTAGGAATACAATGAAAGTTAATTTATTTGAAGTGGACACCCCCTTTAACTAATGGGGAGGGTCCGAAGCAGAAGATTCTAATCTTTTTGGTAAGACATTTGAAAGCTATGGTCTTAAAACAGACAACCCATTTAACTGCTGTTGTTGACTTTTCGTTTACCTAAAAATCTTAAGTTTACACTTCCCAAAGGAGTAAATATGTACAGGTGCATCTCACTAAATTAGAATATCATCAAAAAGTTAATTTATTTCAGTTCTTCAATACAAAAAGTGAAACGCATATATTATATAGAGTCATTACAAACAGAGTGATCTATTTCAAGTGTTTATTTCTGTTAATGTTGATGATTATGGCTTACAGCCAATGAAAACACAAAAGTCATTATCTCAGTAAATTAGAATACTTTATAACAACAGCTTGAAAAATGTTTTTATAATCTGAAATGTTGACCTACTGAAATGTACGTTCAGTAAATGCACTCAATACTTGGTCGGGGCTCCTTTTGCATCAATTATTGCCTCCATGCCATGCCACATTGATGCAATAAGCCTGTGGCACTGCTGAGGTGTTATGTAAGCCCAGGTTGCTTTGATAGCAGTCTTCAGCTCGTCTGCATTGTTGGGTCTGGTGTCTCATGTTTCTCTTGACAATACCCCATAGATTCTCTGTGGGGTTAAGGTCAGGCGAGTTGGCTGGCCAATGAAGCCCAGTGATACTGTTGTTCTTAAGCCAGGTATTGATAGTTTTGGCAGTGTGGACAGGTGCCAAGTCCGGTTGGAGAAGGAAATTTCAATCTCCAAAAAGCTTGTCGGCAGAGGGAAACATGAATGCATCACGTGACACCCCCCCCCCCGCTGATGTCACGTGACTCAGTGGAGCAGTCCCCATAGTGTATGCTGGGTTGTTGGCAGGGTTTCCCCGCACGTCACACCCAGCATCCATCGCACACTTTCCCATTGAATGAGGAGAGGGAAAACGCTTGGTGGATGCAGGGTGTGATGGGCAGGGTAACCCCACCCACAGCCCAACATCCACCGTGGAATGCAGCACTGAATCACTCAACTCCTTTAACTAGATATAGCCAGTTTCAAAGGAATTCAACAAAATATATAATTTACGACTTTGTTATTCCCAACTTACATATATCTTCCTTCTTAGGTGATGTAATGTATTAAGCCATTCCCACTTTCCTTATCTTTGTGGTTGCAATAAAGACTTGTGACTCGGCATCTGGGAATCAGACAAGCCTGCTACACAAACAGAACTGGTTGTATACCCTTGTCTCCGATCATTCGACTATCCGATTTTATCAAAACTGGCAAATGTGTGAAACCTTTTGCGTTCCTCCTAAAACTTTCCATACAGGTTTCCACATCACCCCCATAATCAATAGTATATATGAAAACTTTGTACTATAGCTTATCAAAGAGATTTGCTTCTTTTTTTGCCAGACTGATCATTCATTTTCAAATTCTCAATTCCCGGATAAAATCTGAGTCAGTGAAGACAGATTGTTACATTACTGAGATAGGAGATGGCAGTTGGTTTTTAAAAGATTCTATGTAACAGGGAGGGACGAGGAGAAGGGAGGAGCTCTGCCTCTTGTTCCTGCCTCCTCCTTCCCCTTCCCCGCTACATAGAATTTTTTAAAAACCAAGTGCCATCTCCTATTTCAGTAATGGGAGAGTCTGTCTTCATTGAATACAGATTTTACATGTGAAATGAGAATTTTATAAATTATCGATCAGTCGATTTAGCTCCTAATAGCACTCACACACAAAAACTGCTTGTTCCGCATCAGTTTCTGCTTGCAAGCACTAATGGAGTCCCATAATTGTGTACATGCAGGTCATCCTTGAATAAATAACACATGTTGACTTCCGGATATTTTTGTTTGTGGGATATGGACAGAGATTACAGGGACTATGTGCTTAACTGTGGAATCTGTGCACGAGACAAAATGCCCTGAACACAATCTGCTCTGACACTTGCCCAATCCTTAGAGTCCTCAAACCCATCTCTACACAGACTTGACAATCACAACAACTGATTCGCCATCCTCTTATGGGAATAAGTAATTTGGGTAGAGGCGGAAAGGTTTAGTAAATAGTCCAAAGAGTGCAGCAGCACAGTGTAAGCACTAAGATGTCGGCAAACATTGAGTATGTGACATTTACACTGCATTACCGCTACAAAGAAAATACTTAGAAATTGAAGGTATTTAGCAAAATTCATATGCCAACCAGCTGCCATTAGTTTTATTATTATTTATTAGTATTTGATAATAGTATTGTATGTATTCTTTTTATTTTATTATTGTTCTACATGAGTTTGGCATCTAGATGTGTATAAATGTTACTTCCAGTTGTAATCTTTTACCGCAGACATGACTGGTTATTTTGAGTTCTCACTGAATTAAACGTGTCCTGTGCTGTTAGTGTATCACAGCTGTGTCCTGTCTGTCAGTGTATTGCAGCTGTGTCCTGTCCTGTCAGTGTATTGCAGCTGTGTCCTGTGCTGTTAGTGTATTGCAGCTGTGTCCTGTGCTGTTAGTGTATCACAGCTGTGTCCTGTCTGTCAGTGTATTGCAGCTGTGTCCTGTGCTGTTAGTGTATTGCAGCTGTGCCCTGTGCTGTCAGTGTATCGCAGCTGTGTCCTGTGCTGTCAGTGTATCACAGCTGTGTCCTGTGCTGTCAGTGTATCGCAGCTGTGTCCTGTGCTGTTAGTGTATTGCAGCTGTGTCCTGTGCTGTCAGTGTATCGCAGCTGTATCCTGTCTGTGTATCGCAGCTGTATCCTGTGCTGTCAGTGTATTGCAGCTGTATCCTGTGCTGTTAGTGTATCGCAGCTGTGTCATGTCTGTCAGTGTATCGCAGCTGTGTCCTGTGCTGTTAGTGTATTGCAGCTGTATCCTGTGCTGTTAGTGTATCGCAGCTGTGTCCTGTCAGTGTATCGCAGCTGTGTCATGTCTGTCAGTGTATTGCAGCTGTGTCCTGTGCTGTCAGTGTATCGCAGCTGTGTCCTGTCAGTGTATCGCAGCTGTGTCCTGTGCTGTCAGTGTATCGCAGCTGTGTCCTGTCAGTGTATCGCAGCTGTGTCCTGTGCTGTCAGTGAATCGCACCTGTGTCATGTCTGTCAGTGTATCGCAGCTGTGTCCTGTGCTGTCAGTGTATCGCAGCTGTATCCTGTCAGTGTATCGCAGCTGTGTCCTGTATGTCAGTGTATCGCAGCTGTGCCCTGTGCTGTCAGTGTATCGTAGCTGTGCCCTGTGCAGTCAGTGTATCGCAGCTGTGCCCTGTGCTTTCAGTGTATCGCAGCTGTGCCCTGTGCTGTCAGTGTATCGCAGCTGTGCCCTGTGCTGTCAGTGTATCGCAGCTGTGTCCTGTGCTGTCAGTGTATCGCAGCTGTGTCCTGTGCTGTTAGTGTATTGCAGCTGTGTCCTGTGCTGTCAGTGTATCGCAGCTGTGTCCTGTGCTGTTAGTGTATTGCAGCTGTGTCCTGTGCTGTCAGTGTATCGCAGCTGTATCCTGTCTGTGTATCGCAGCTGTATCCTGTGCTGTCAGTGTATCGCAGCTGTGTCCTGTGCTGTCAGTGTATCGCAGCTGTGTTTTGTCAGTGTATCGCAGCTGTGTCCTGTCAGTGTATCGCAGCTGTGTCCTGTGCTGTCAGTGAATCACACCTGTGTCATGTCTGTCAGTGTATCGCAGCTGTGTCCTGTGCTGTCAGTGTATCGCAGCTGTATCCTGTCAGTGTATCGCAGCTGTGTCCTGTCTGTCAGTGTATCGCAGCTGTGCCCTGTGCTGTCAGTGTATCCTAGCTGTGCCCTGTGCTGTCAGTGTATCGCAGCTGTGCCCTGTGCTTTCAGTGTATCGCAGCTGTGCCCTGTGCTGTCAGTGTATCGCAGCTGTGCCCTGTGCTGTCAGTGTATTGCAGCTGTGTCCTGTGCTGTCAGTGTATCGCAGCTGTGCCCTGTCCTGTCAGTGTATCGCAGCTGTGTCCTGTGCTGTCAGTGTATCGCAGCTGTGTCCTGTGCTGTCAGTGTATCGCAGCTGTGCCCTGTGCTTTCAGTGTATCGCAGCTGTGCCCTGTGCTGTCAGTGGATCGCAGCTGTGCCCTGTGCTGTCAGTGTATCGCAGCTGTGTCCTGTCTGTCAGTGAATCGCAGCTGTGTCCTGTCTGTCAGTGTATCGCAGCTGTGCCCTGTGCTGTCAGTGTATCGCAACTGTGCCCTGTGCTGTCAGTGTATCGCAGCTGTGTCCTGTCAGTGTATCGCAGCTGTGTCCTGTCAGTGTATCGCAGCTGTGTCCTGTGCTGTCACTGTATCGCAGCTGTGTCCTGTCAGTGTATCGCAGCTGTATCCTGTGCTGTCAGTGTAGCGCAGCTGTATCCTGTCAGTGAAGAGCAGCTGTATCCTGTCTGTGTATCGCAGCTGTGTCATGTCTGTCAGTGTATCGCAGCTGTGTCCTGTCAGTGTATCGCAGCTGTGTCCTGTGTTGTCAGTGTATCGCAGCTGTGTCCTGTGCTGTCAGTGTATCGCAGCTGTGCCCTGTGCTGTCAGTGTATCGCAGCTGTGCCCTGTGCTGTCAGTGTATCGCAGCTGTGTCCTGTGTTGTCAGTGTATCGCAGCTGTGCCCTGTGCTTTCAGTGTATCGCAGCTGTGCCCTGTGCTGTCTGTGTATCGCAGCTGTGTCCTGTGCTGTCAGTGTATCGCAGCTGTGTCCTGTGCTGTGAGTGTATCGCAGCTGTGTCCTGTCCTGTCAGTGTATCGCAGCTGTGTCCTGTGCTGTCAGTGTATCACAGCTGTGCCCTGTGCTGTCAGTGTATCGCAGCTGTGTCCTGTGCTGTCAGTGTATCGCAGCTGTGCCCTGTGCTGTCTGTGTATCGCAGCTGTGTCCTGTGCTGTCAGTGTATCGCAGCTGTGTCCTGTGCTGTGAGTGTATCGCAGCTGTGTCCTGTCCTGTCAGTGTATCGCAGCTGTGTCCTGTGCTGTCAGTGTATCACAGCTGTGCCCTGTGCTGTCAGTGTATCGCAGCTGTGTCCTGTGCTGTCAGTGTATCGCAGTTGTGTCCTGTGCTGTCAGTGTATCACAGCTGTGTCCTGTGCGGTCAGTGTATCGCAGCTGTGCCCTGTGCTGTCAGTGTATTGCAGCTGTGCCCTGTCCTGTCAGTGTATCGCAGCTGTGTCCTGTCTGTCAGTGTATCGCAGCTGTGTCCTGCGCTGTCAGTGTATCGCAGCTGTATCCTGTCAGTGTATCGCAGCTATGTCCTGTCTGTCAGTGTATCGCAGCTGTGTCCTGTCTGTCAGTGAATCGCAGCTGTATCCTGTGCTGTCAGTGTATCGCATCTGTGTCCTGTGCTGTCAGTGTATCGCATCTGTGTCCTGTGCGGTCAATGTATCGCAGCTGTGTCCTGTGCTGTCAGTGTATCGCAGCTGTGTCCTGTCTGTCAGTGAATCGCAGCTGTGTCCTGTCTGTCAGTGTATCGCAGCTGTGTCCTGTGCTGTCAGTGTATCGCATCTGTGTCCTGTGCTGTGAGTGTATCGCAGCTGTGTCCTGTGCTGTCAGTGTATCGCATCTGTGTCCTGTGCGGTCAATGTATCGCAGTTGTGTCCTGTGCTGTCAGTGTATCGCAGCTGTGTCCTGTTTGTCAGTGTATCGCAGCTGTGTCCTGTCTGTCAGTGAATCGCAGCTGTGTCCTGTCTGTCAGTGTATCGCAGCTGTGTCCTGTGCGGTCAATGTATCGCATCTGTGTCCTGTACTGTCAGTGTATCGCAGCTGTGTCCTGTGCTGTCAGTGTATCGCAGCTGTGCCCTGTGCTGTCAGTGTATCGCAGCTGTGTCCTGTGCTGTCAGTGTATCGCAGCTGTGTCCTGTGCTGTCAGTGTATCGCAGCTGTGTCCTGTTGTGTCAGTGTATCGCAGCTGTGTCCTGTCTGTCAGTGTATCGCAGCTGTGTCCTGTGCTGGCAGTGTATCGCAGCTGTGTCCTGTCTGTCAGTGAATCGCAGCTGTGTCCTGTGCTGTCAGTGTATCGCAGCTGTGCCCTGTGCTGTCAGTGTATCGCAGCTGTGCCCTGTGCTTTCAGTGTATCGCAGCTGTGCCCTGTGCTGTCAGTGGATCGCAGCTGTATCCTGTCGGTGTATCGCAGCTGTGTCCTGTGTTGTCAGTGTATCGCAGCTGTGCCCTGTGCTGTCAGTGTATCGCAGCTGTATCCTGTCAGTGTATCGCAGCTGTATCCTGTCAGTGTATCGCAGCTGTGTCCTGTGTTGTCAGTGTATCGCAGCTGTGCCCTGTGCTGTCAGTGTATCGCAGCTGTGCCCTGTGCTGTCAGTGTATTGCAGCTGTGTCCTGTCCTGTCAGTGTATCGCAGCTGTATCCTGTCAGTGTATCGCAGCTGTGCCCTGTGCTGTCAGTGTATCACAGCTGTGTCCTGTGCTGTCAGTGTATCGCAGCTGTGCCCTGTCCCGTCAGTGTATCGCAGCTGTGCCCTGTGCTTTCAGTGTATCGCAGCTGTGCCCTGTGCTGTCAGTGTATCGCAGCTGTGCCCTGTGCTGTCAGTATATTGCAGCTGTGTCCTGTCTGTCAGTGTATCGCAGCTGTGTCCTGTGCTGTTAGTGTATTGCAGCTGTGTCCTGTCTGTCAGTGTATCGCAGCTGTGTCCTGTACTGTCAGTGTATCGCAGCTGTGTCCTGTCAGTGTATCGCAGCTGTGTCCTGTGCTGTCAGTGTATCGCAGCTGAACCCTGTGCTGTAAGTGTATTGCAGCTGTGCCCTGTGCTGTCAGAGTATCGCAGCTGTGCCCTGTGCGGTCAGTGTATCGCAGCTGTGCCCTGTGCGGTCAGTGTATCGCAGCTGTGCCCTGTGCGGTCAGTGTATCGCAGCTGTGCCCTGTGCTGTCAGTGAATTGCAGCTGTGTCCAGTCAGTGTATCGCAGCTGTGTCCTGTCAGTGTATCGCAGCTGTGTCCAGTCAGTGTATCGCAGCTGTGTCTTGTCAGTGTATCGCAGCTGTGTCCTGAGCTGTCAGTGTATCGCAGCTGTATCCTGTCAGTGTATCGCAGCTGTGTCCAGTCAGTGTATCGCAGCTGTATCCTGTCAGTGTATCGCAGCTGTATCCTGTCAGTGTATCGCAGCTGTATCCTGTCAGTGTATCGCAGCTGTATCCTGTCAGTGTATCGCAGCTGTGTCCTGTCAGTGTATCGCAGCTGTATCCTGTCAGTGTATCACAGCTGTGTCCAGTCAGTGTATCGCAGCTGTATCCTGTCAGTGTATCGCAGCTATGTCCTGTCTGTCAGTGTATCGCAGCTGTGTCCTGTGCTGTCAGTGTATCGCATCTGTGTCCTGTGCTGTCAGTGTATCGCATCTGTGTCCTGTGCGGTCAATGTATCGCAGCTGTGCCCTGTGCTGTCAGTGAATTGCAGCTGTGTCCAGTCAGTGTATCGCAGCTGTGTCCTGTCAGTGTATCGCAGCTGTGTCCAGTCAGTGTATCGCAGCTGTGTCTTGTCAGTGTATCGCAGCTGTGTCCTGAGCTGTCAGTGTATCGCAGCTGTATCCTGTCAGTGTATCGCAGCTGTGTCCAGTCAGTGTATCGCAGCTGTATCCTGTCAGTGTATCGCAGCTGTATCCTGTCAGTGTATCGCAGCTGTATCCTGTCAGTGTATCGCAGCTGTGTCCTGTCAGTGTATCGCAGCTGTATCCTGTCAGTGTATCACAGCTGTGTCCAGTCAGTGTATCGCAGCTGTATCCTGTCAGTGTAGCGCAGCTGAGTCCTGTCTGTCAGTGTATCGCAGCTGTGTCCTGTGCTGTGAGTGTATTGCAGCTGTGTCCTGTGCTGTCAGTGTATCGCAGCTGTATCCTGTCTGTGTATCGCAGCTGAGTCCTGTCTGTCAGTGTATCGCAGCTGTATCCTGTGCTGTGAGTGTATCGCAGATGTGTCCTGTGCGGTCAATGTATCGCATCTGTGTCCTGTGCTGTCAGTGTATCGCAACTGAGCCCTTTGCTGTCAGTGTATCGCAGCTGTGCCCTGTGCTGTCAGTGTATCGCAGCTGTGTCCTGTGCTGTCAGTGTATCGCAGCTGTGTCCTGTCTGTCAGTGTATCGCAGCTGTGTCCTGTGCTGTCAGTGTATCGCAGCTGTGCCCTGTGCTGTCAGTGTATCGCAGCTGTGTCCTGTGCTGTCAATGTATCGCAGCTGTGTCCTGTCCTGTCAGTGTATCGCAGCTGAGCCCTGTGCTGTCAGTGTATCGCAGCTGTGTCCTGTGCTGTCAGTGTATCGCAACTGTGTCCTGTGCTGTCAGTGTATCGCAGCTGTGTCCTGTGCTGTCAGTGTATCGCAGCTGTGTCCTGTGCTGTCAGTGTATTGCAGCTGTGTCCTGTGCTGTAAGTGTATCGCAGCTGTGTCCTGTCAGTGTATCGCAGCTGTGTCCTGTGCTGTCAGTGTATCGCAGCTGTGTCCTGTCAGTGTATCGCAGCTGTATCCTGTCAGTGAAGCGCAGCTGTATCCTGTCTGTGTATCGCAGCTGTGTCATGTCTGTCAGTGTATCGCAGCTGTGTCCTGTGCTGTCAGTGTATCGCAGCTGTATCCTGTCAGTGTATCGCAGCTGTGTCCTGTGCTGTCAGTGTATCGCAGCTGTGTCCTGTGCTGTCAGTGTATCGCAGCTGTGTCCTGTGCTGTCAGTGTATCGCAGTTGTGTCCTGTGCTGTCAGTGTATCGCAGTTGTGCCCTGTGCTGTCAGTGTATCGCAGCTGTGCCCTGTGCTGTCAGTGTATCGCAGCTGTGCCCTGTGCTTTCAGTGTATCGCAGCTGTGCCCTGTGCTGTCAGTGTATCGCAGCTGTGTCCTGTGCTGTCAGTGTATCGCAGCTGTGCCCTGTGCTGTCAGTGTATCGCAGCTGTGTCCTGTGCTGTCAGTGTATCGCAGCTGTGCCCTGTGCTGTCAGTGTATCGCAGCTGTGCCCTGTGCTGTCAGTGTATCGCAGCTGTGCCCTGTGCTGTCAGTGTATCGCAGCTGTGCCCTGTGCTGTCAGTGTATCGCAGCTGTGTCCTGTGCTGTCAGTGTATCGCAGCTGTGCCCTGTCCTGTCAGTGTATCGCAGCTGAGCCCTGTGCTGTCAGTGTATCGCAGCTGTGTCCTGTGCTGTCAGTGTATCGCAACTGTGTCCTGTGCTGTCAGTGTATCGCAGCTGTGTCCTGTGCTGTCAGTGTATCGCAGCTGTGTCCTGTGCTGTCAGTGTATTGCAGCTGTGTCCTGTGCTGTAAGTGTATCGCAGCTGTGTCCTGTCAGTGTATCGCAGCTGTGTCCTGTGCTGTCAGTGTATTGCAACTGTGTCCTGTGCTGTCAGTGTATCGCAGCTGTGTCCTGTCAGTGTATCGCAGCTGTATCCTGTCAGTGAAGCGCAGCTGTATCCTGTCTGTGTATCGCAGCTGTGTCATGTCTGTCAGTGTATCGCAGCTGTGTCCTGTGCTGTCAGTGTATCGCAGCTGTATCCTGTCAGTGTGTTGCAGCTGTGTCCTGTGCTGTCAGTGTATCGCAGTTGTGTCCTGTGCTGTCAGTGTATCGCAGTTGTGCCCTGTGCTGTCAGTGTATCGCAGCTGTGCCCTGTGCTGTCAGTGTATCGCAGCTGTGCCCTGTGCTTTCAGTGTATCGCAGCTGTGCCCTGTGCTTTCAGTGTATCGCAGCTGTGCCCTGTGCTGTCAGTGTATTGCAGCTGTGTCCTGTGCTGTCAGTGTATCGCAGCTGTGCCCTGTCCTGTCAGTGTATCGCAGCTGTGTCCTGTCTGTCAGTGTATCGCAGCTGCGTCCTGTGCTGTCAGTGTATTGCAGCTGAGCCCTGTGCTGTAAGTGTATTGCAGCTGTGCCCTGTGCTGTCAGTGTATCGCAGCTGTGCCCTGTGCGGTCAGTGTATCGCAGCTGTGCCCTGTGCTGTCAGTGTATTGCAGCTGTGTCCTGTCAGTGTATCGCAGCTGTGTCCTGTCAGTGTATCGCAGCTGTGTCCAGTCAGTGTATCGCAGCTGTGTCCTGTGCTGTGAGTGTATCGCAGCTATGTCCTGTGCTGTCAGTGTATCACAGCGGTGTCCTGTGCTGTCAGTGTATCACAGCTGTATCCTGTCAGTGTATCGCAGCTGTGTCCTGTCTGTCAGTGTATCCAGCTGTGTCCTGTGCTGTCAGTGTATCGCAGCTGTGCCCTGTGCTGTCAGTGTATCGCAGTTGTGTCCTGTGCTGTCAGTGTATCGCAGTTGTGTCCTGTGCGGTCAATGTATCGCATCTGTGTCCTGTGCTGTCAGTGTATCGCAGCTGTGTCCTGTGCTGTCAGTGTATCGCAGCTGAGCCCTTTGCTGTCAGTGTATCGCAGCTGTGCCCTGTGCTGTCAGTGTATCGCAGCTGTGTCCTGTGCTGTCAGTGTATCGCAGCTGTGTCCTGTCTGTCAGTGTATCGCAGTTGTGCCGTGCTGTCAGTGTATCGCAGCTGTGCCCTGTGCTGTCAGTGTATCGCAGCTGAGTCCTGTGCTGTCAGTGTATCGCAGTTGTGTCCTGTGCGGTCAATGTATCGCATCTGTGTCCTGTGCTGTCAGTGTATCGCAGCTGTGTCCTGTGCTGTCAGTGTATCGCAGCTGAGCCCTTTGCTGTCAGTGTATCGCAGCTGTGCCCTGTGCTGTCAGTGTATCGCAGCTGTGCCGTCTGTCAGTGTATCGCAGCTGTGTCCTGTGCTGTCAGTGTATCGCAGCTGTGCCCTGTCCTGTCAGTGTATCGCAGCTGTGTCCTGTCTGTCAGTGTATCGCAGCTGTGTCCTGTCTGTCAGTGTATCGCAGCTGTGCCCTGTCCTGTCAGTGTATCGCAGCTGTGTCCTGTCTGTCAGTGTATCGCAGCTGTGTCCTGTGCTGTAAGTGTATTGCAGCTGTGTCCTGTGCTGTCAGTGTATCGCAGCTGTGTCCTGTGCTGTCAGTGTATCGCAGCTGTGTCCTGTGCTGTCAGTGTATCGCAGCTGTGCCCTGTCCTGTCAGTGTATCGCAGCTGTGTCCTGTCTGTCAGTGTATCGCAGCTGAGCCCTTTGCTGTAAGTGTATTGCAGCTGTGTCCTGTGCTGTCAGTGTATCACAGCTGTGTCCTGTGCTGTCAGTGTATTGCAGCTGTGTCCTGTCAGTGTATCGCAGCTGTGTCCTGTGCTGTCAGTGTATCACAGCTGTGTCCTGTGCTGTTAGTGTATTGCAGCTGTGTCCCGTGCTGTCAGTGTATCGCAGCTGTGTCCTGTCAGTGTATCGCAGCTGTGTCCTGTGCTGTCAGTGTATCACAGCTGTGTCCTGTGCTGTTAATGTATTGCAGCTGTGTCCTGTGCTGTTGTCGCGCCTAGGGGATGGGGACGACTCGGCGCCCGGGCCTTGTTGTGGCCTGACCTTGGGGGATGTCACGGTAGTCGGCTCCCGGGGCCGTACCCTGGGCCTCTCTTTTAAAAGGGTGGATTATTACGTAAAAGTTCGTGACTCCACCTGTGGTGTCTGGTGAGGATCACCAGTGCTGCGGCAGCCCACTGAGGCCGGTGTTAAGGCAGCTTGCATGGTATAGCTCCCCACAGGTGGAGTTAGGCCTCAGGGCAGCGGGGAAGAAAGGATGCAGGACAGATGGGACCCAGCCGGGTCAGAGCAAGAACAGGGACAGACACGATAGTCACTTCAGTACCTTTTACTGATGGAAATTCAGGCACTTTCCGGAGCACTGTAGGGTGAAGGGGGCATATCAGGATCCTCCCCAGTGAGCGGTTATAGGGCCTCCTGTTTCTTGCCTTTGTGTAGTAAGTTTCTGACCTGCCTGGAGCTAGGCCTAACTTTGTCTCTGTCCTGCACCGGCTGACTTTGTGGTAGGGCCTTCTCTTGGAGTACGAGCTCCCAGCTTGCGGGGCCTCCGTGACTCCTGGCTCTGGTACGTATCAGCTCTTGGGTGATCCTGGGACTTGAAGTCTTCCAGGGGTCTCCGGTTGTCTCCACAGGGGGGGTATACGACCCAGTAGACGCGGACCCGGTGTCCGGTATATGTTTTTCTGGGTTGAGCTTGTACAGCTCCTCTGCCCCCAATGCTACTCACTCCTCTAGCCTTCGGCCTACTCTGGGCCCTCACTAGGCTATACTCACTGGCAGCTAGCGGGCCGCTTCTTCTGCCGCTCTCTGAGCGTCGGTACGCTCCTAGCTCACTAACCTGAGCTACAACTGAGTCTGACTATACTGACTGAGCTAAACTCTGTATTCAGATCTGTACTTGCTGAACTCTTCAGAGGAACTTCTAGACCAGACTGAACTGCCTTGCTCCACCTTCCCTATTTATATCCCTAACGGCTCCCTCTGGTGGTCTGAGGTGGAAGGTGGAGGTGTGTGTGTGCTGTGGGGGCCTCTTGTGGAGGAATCTGTTTATGCACCCCTCTAGGATCTGTGGTACCAAGCGCAACAGGGCAGCACACTGTCAGTGTATCACAGCTGTGTCCTGTGCTGTCAGTGTATCGCAGCTGTGTCCTGTGCTGTCAGTGTATCGCAGCTGTGTCCTGTCCTGTCAGTGTATCGCAGCTGTGACCTGTGCTGTCAGTGTATCGCAGCTGTGTCCTGTGCTGTCAGTGTATCGCAGCTGTGTCCTGTGCTGTCAGTGTATCGCAGCTGTGTCCTGTGCTGTCAGTGTATCGCAGCTGTGTCCTGTCTATCAGTGTATCGCAGCTGTGTCCTGTCCTGTCAGTGTATCGCAGCTGTGACCTGTGCTGTCAGTGTATCGCAGCTGTGTCCTGTGCTGTCAGTGTATCGCAGCTGTGACCTGTGCTGTCAGTGTATCGCAGCTGTGTCCTGTGCTGTCAGTATATCGCAGCTGTGTCCTGTCTGTCAGTGTATCGCAGCTGTGCCCTGTGCTGTCGGTGTATGGCAGCTGTGTCCTGTGCTGTCAGTGTATCGCAGCTGTGTCCTGTGCTGTCAGTATATCGCAGCTGTGACGTGTGCTGTCAGTGTATCGCAGCTGTGACCTGTGCTGTCAGTGTATCGCCGCTGTGTCCTGTGCTGTCGGTGTATCGCAGCTGTGTCCTGTGCTGTCAGTGTATCGCAGCTGTGACCTGTGCTGTTGTAGCACCCTGAGGGCTCGGCTGCTACAGGGGTATTGCACCTCGACCCAGAGGTGTGGTATTCCACTCCCGGGTAAGGATGGAGTGTGGGACTGAGCTCAGGTAGCTGCATGCACTACACTCATCCCATTTCCGGGGGACAGATCAACGGTACTCCCACCAGATAGATGTGCAGGTACGACAGCGTCTGTCCCTGGCTGGAGTGGGAGGGGGGGAGGAACATCCCAGTAGTGTAGGGGCAGATAGGGGAGGGGCTCTGGGCATAGAAGTAGGAGCCCATTGGGTGCTAGTCACCTGGGCTCACACATAGAGGGAGTATATATGGTGGGCACCATCTTAGGAACAGGGTCAGAGAGTCCACGAGAAGCTGAGGGAGAGTTCAGCCAGAGAGGGCTGACAGGGAGCTGTGGCTCCGGCTGGGCCCAGCTCCAGGGCCAGGCCTGAAGCAGAGAGAAGGAGGAAGAAAGGCCCGGAGACATAAGACCAAGAGGGAACCCTGAGATCCCAGAATTAAGCCAGAAGGGTGAAGGGTTGGCAGAAGAGGGCACCGGATCCCAAGCTGGCGGAGGCAAAAGTAACCCTTAACCAGGAACCGGAGGTCGTGGTCAAACTTTGCCACGACCCTCACCACATCCACCAGGAAGGTACACCAAGAGTAGGGTCAGGAAAGCCAGAGAAGGTTTTACCATAGAAGGCCCAAGGGAACCGGACAAAGGTGGATCCCTGGTGGGGACGGCCAGCAGAGAGAGAAAGAGAAGGGAGCTCAGGACCACGCTCCAGAACTGCCTGGGGGTTAGCCGAGTCCCACACCTGGTGAATGCAGCACGGCTCGGGTGGTCACTCAAGGCCAGAGTGACTGAAGGAACACCTGTGAGTAAAAACCCTGAAACTGCATCTCACGTCTCTGACTCTCCTTTCTGCACTATCACTACCTCCATCATCCGCACCAGCTGCCCTGAGGCCATACCCCTCCCGTTGGGGGTTATACCATCTATGCTGCACACATACTACCGGCCTCAGCGGACTGTTCTGCAGCGGCGGCCTTGTGACCGCAAATCAACGGGTGGCGTAGTCGACACTGAAACAACATCTACCAAGACTGCCAACCACTTAGTTTGACACCCTGGGCACGGACATGGTCTCCGCCATGAGGACTACTACCCCTGTCAGATCCGGCTCCGGGTAAGCCCCTGAACATGGCCCAGGGGGTGCGTCACTGTCAGTGTATCGCTGCTGTGTCCTGTGCTGTCAGTGTATCGCAGCTGTGTCCTGTGCTGTCGGTGTGGTTGTAATATCGCACACCAGGGGGCGCTCCCCCCCGGTCTCGGTAACTGTGCTCCTGCCTCGGCTGCCTCTGCACTGTACTGATCGCCTGGTGCCGCACACAACTCATTAACCCCAATTTCTCCACAGAGCCGGGCGGCAGCCAATGAGCGGTTCAACTGGGAGGGACCATGACGCGACACAAGGGGGTTGCAGTTGCACATTGGGCTGCGCAGCTTAGCAGGTGTGACAGTGAGGAGACTGGACCTGTGGATGATCTGCTGTCACGTCCCCCCTGCACACTTGTCTAGTAGACCCGGCCGGTGTGTGCTGATCCGCTGCCTGCTGTGACTTTCAGTCACTTGTGTGAGGAGGTCTGGACGGCGCGTCCCTCAGGTTAGTCCCAGTCCTGTACCCCAGTGTAGACACAGTGCATTGCTGTCCCACTCGTGGTGCTCGGCATCCCTGCAGATGGACAGGGCTGTCAGCGGCTGGGAGAGATCCTGCAGTCATGCATCCTCATCACTGTAGGACATCTGATGGGACTCGGAGCCCAGTGCCATTCCTGACATGCCAGGTCCTAGCCAGTGCCAGGAGGCTGCCATACATGGCTCTTACTATGGTCACCATTCCTGACCATACATACAGATCACTGCATGGGAGGAAGACCTTCATCTATGGCAGTGGCCACTATCCGAAGGCAGCGGTAGCCAGCATGTACCTGGGCATGCATGCATCATCTCATGTGTGGGATTGGCATAGAAGGGGCATCCAGACTTGTCTATCCTCAGTGCATGTGTACTCATTCACCTGTGCCCCCCTATTACTGTGCCCACCTGGGACATATCCTACAGGCGTTATCCTGAATAATGGAGGCTCCCTTTAAATGTATTATAGCTTCCATCTCTATATTAGATGATGTAGCAGTGATCACCCATCTAGTATCTTTACCTTATATCCCCCCTACCAAAAGAAAGCCTTTCCTACCTTTACCTTCCCATCTACCTTGTTTTTATCCCATCACTTTCTGATCCCGAGTCATTGGTAATTCCGATGAGATTTCTTCTCGTGCCTCTGAGCTTCTTTCGGAACATCGTCTATAAATCTTTGGTGACATATTTAAGTTTTAAGGCATGATCTAAGCCCGGGGTGCGACATCTGCATTGCCACGCACCCCCGTCCTCTGCATCCCGGTGTAAGGCTACACCATACAAATCCACGCACACATGTAAATGTTATTTTGCATGCCTGTCATGTTAGCCAGAGCTGCTCTGGTGAAGAATCAGGAGCAGATGACATTTTTTTCTCCAGAGGGATAAATGTCGATCACAGGCATATTTCTTCATAACTTTGCAGATATTATTGCACATGTTGTGATATTTATTCATTTTTGAAATGTCAATGAATAGCAGTTGTTTCTGCACTGAGCGCTTGTGTTATCACATGCAGGCAATGAAAGGTAAATAAGGGTTATTATATTTATGGGATTGCAGCTTTTTTTTTGTCTCACTTGTTAATTTTTTTTCTGCTATATACAGTATTAATAGGGATGGAAAAATGTCCACCAGATTCTCCTATTAGTAGATTCATTCACCTGTAGACTCCAATGGTCAAATCGGAGCAAACTCAGTGATCAAGGTTTATAAATCAGGAAAACGGGATTGATCCTTCAATGTACAGGGACAGAGTGAGATAACTAAGGGGCCCTATGCAGGAACAGTATAGGGGCCCCTTGTTATCCAATATCTTATCATAAAGGACTCCGTTATGTTTCTCTAACAATCCACCAGCAATTAGTAGCCATGAAATTCATTCATTTAGGAATTTACATACTATCTCATAGACAGTAGGAAGCTGCTTTAAGAAGACCATGGCGGCCCCTTATCTGCTGGGCCCCTGTTCATCTTGTTAGGTTCTCACAATGGTATTTTGGCACCTATGTGGTTAATAACATGGTCACTGAGAACAGTTCTGTGTGCACTCTATATCACAGCTCCATCACCTTGTTTGAGTTGTATCTCCTGCAGTAGTGTAAGGCTGCTTCCCCACTACCCCACTATCAGTATTCGGTCAGTAATTTTTCTAAGGAGTGGGAGCCAAAACCAGGAGTGGGTGATAAATGCAGAATTGGTGACTTGTTTCTATTATACCTTTTCTCTGATTGTTCCTCACCTGGTTTTGGCTCCCACTCCTGAAAAAAATACTGACCAAATACTGATAGTGGGGCCATGGCCTAATATTGGTCCTGGGCAAGCAGTGATAGGATGTGCAGTGCTAGAGGGTGGCAACCAGAAAATGCTTTCTGGCGCCTGAAACTCAATGGCCCCGATTCATCATTGCCTTAGCGCCGGTTTATTGTCTCGTTTTGCACCTTCTTTTTTATTTGTACCCTATCCATTATTCTATCTGCGCCTTTTTTTGAAGTCTATTTTATAAGTGCTTGCCTGTTTTGTTTTTGTTTCCCGTTTTGTGGGCAGAGTTTATCAATTCTAGATATTTTTGACTTATCAGTTGCGACTTTTAAAAAAGGCGCAAAATTTGGCATAAATTCACTCCTGTATTTTCGAGCACGCCAGACTTTTAGTGCAATTTTTGCTCCAATTTGTGACTTTTTTTTCTTTTAATAAATGTTCATTATTTTTTCTTCCCCTTCTCATCCTTGTCTTCATCAAGACAGCTCCCACTACAATATTTTTTTTCTTATTTTTTAGCCTTGAAATTGTGACTTTTGTCACCAGATGGCAACTTTTAGTGTCAAAAGTCGCAAAAGCGGATTAAGACATGGGAAAAGCCCAGTTTTTGCTTTGTTTCAAATTCTTGAATCGCTTTTGCCATTTTGATGAATTTGGCTCCAAAAACGGCAATTAATACCACAAGGCAAAAAAAGGAAAGTGAATAAAAAAAATTCCGGGCCAATAACTCGTGCTATTAAGAGGTAAGTATCCACCTTGAATCCGCCAGTCTGCGAGAAGAGCTCTGCTTTGCACAGTGCCCCTTTTTTCACCCAATCTCTGTGATACAAAACTTTTTCTATTGCGTCTATAAGTATCTTAGTATTAAAATAAATAAATATAAATAACCCTAAAAATGTATTAGCAGAACTGAAAAAAGGTCTGGTATGCAGATGGGGTGGGAATGATGAGTTCTGCTTTTCTCCTGGCGGGTACTGCTGTGGGTTCCTACATGTCTCTGTTATCTGTGCCCCACAACTTGCTGATCAGCAGCATAATGCGTGGCTATGTATTGTGCAGTTACTCTGCTCCTGTAGTCCAGGTTCATGTCACCAGGGCTAGCGTAAAGATGTCCAAGTATGGGGGATGGGGCTTCTAGCAAAGATTAACCAGCTCAGGCTCACAGCATACACTGCAGCTTTACAATCCAAGCTGAGCTGAGCTAAAGATGTTCATGAGTTGAGTTGTGGTGAGCATTGATGACTAATGGAAAGATCACAGATCAAAGTTTATATCTAGATCAGCAAAAATGAGCAATTCGCTTCAAGACGTCTTAATAAGACATAGAACAACCAGCAACCGAGTTAACCCTTGTTTGCATATCTTCATTCGGAAGAGAAGAATGCTTATTTTGCCTTATCTGGGTATATGAAATGATATCTACATAAAGCCATGGTCTAATCCTTATGATCTGGTGGAAACTGATTTCCTATTCCATTTTATAATCCCCAGATTAAATTTTTTTAATCTGAAATACATTGATAAATCCATGATGACGTTTACTCAAGTTAAGAGTGAAGGCTCTCATCCATATTAGACTAATGTTTAGCAAACCATTGGTCAGCGTGTTTCTCTTAAAGGACACAGGAGCTCTTGACCGAACGATTGCCCAGTGTATGGAAGAGTCAGCTGAGATGGCTGACAGTATCAATCATCTGATAGCCATCTAATGTGTATGGCCAACTTTAGGCCGGGTTCACACAAGCATATATTACTATCTGTATACAAACCTCAATTCTTGGGTCTCCCGACTTAACCTTATAGACTAATAGGTGCCTATGAGTCAGTAAGAGTTAGGGATAGAGAGGACAGCCACTTGATCGGGCATTGTGGTCCATATAGGGATCATAAAATACGCTCACGTGACCCTAGCCTTAGACTAACGGAGGCGAGTTCGGCTGACAATCTAATATATATGGGGCCCTCTCGATTCCCCTGATGCAGGAGAGAATGATACGCCATGTTCAGTTCAGGACGGCCGTTCTCTTTAGGTTTCTGGAGATAGCTACCTCAAGAAGAGTCAGGCCGTGGCTCTCTCATAGAGAATACAGAGCTCCTATGTATGTGTTAGAGTCAGGAGAAATAGCTGTCGGCAAAACGATACGCTGAACCATAATTCGGCTCACAGCTTTTCTATTAATTTTAAAATGAATTACACTGGTGGCTGATAATAGGTAAAATTGAGAGAAAAATCACTTTAAATTGTGACATGTAAAATCATTTCTTTTTTTGTGATTTTTTTTTTACAAGGCCGCTTTATATGGTGTGTAATCTATCTGTGCAGATGTCTGTTTATGGTTTATGGCATAAATCTGCTTTGAAATGAGATGTGCTGATGTAGCAAGATAAATAACCATCCATACATTAGCTTTCCCTTTAAGGTTACCTTTGAGAAGAACTAAAAGCAGATAATATGATCATTCTTAAAGAGGTTGTCCACTACTTTATCATTGACAACCTATCATCAGGATAGGTCATCAATGTCTGAACAGTCAGAGTCTGACACCCGGTACCACCGCCGACCAGCCGTCCTCAGTGCCGGCGGCGGCCACCGGCTGGAACTGCTCAATTGCAGAGCTGCTCCGTCTTCTAATAGTGGCCGTGGCTGGGTACTGCACATCCTCCTATTGATTTCAATAGAATTAAAATGGCTGCCACCTTGTTACACTGACAGACACCTGTCCTTGAGTGTTAATAGTACAGGAGACTGTAAACGTGCAGTAGGGAGCTCTGCTGCTATGAGCTGAAGATAACCTATATCATATATCAGGACTGTAGTGTGAACAGCCTCTTCTTACATAAGCACTCCTTTGTATTTCTGGTAGATCAGATAGACAGGGTGGATAGCAGTGTGAGCAGCCTTTTCTTACCTCAGTACTCCTGGTGTCTCCATCATGAGATCAGAAAGACAGGACAGACAGCAGTGTGAGCAATATCTTATTACTTCAAAACTCTTGTATCTCTAGTAGTAGATCAGATTGACAGCAGTGTGAGCAGCCTCTTATTACTTCAGAACCCTGGTATCTCCTATATAAAATCAGATGAGATCAGATTGACAGCAGTGCGAGCAGCCTGTACTTACCTCCTCACCCCTGGTATCTCCAATATTAGATTGGACAGTAATGTGAGAAGCCTATTCTTACCTCAGCACCCCTGGTATCTTCATTATTAGATCATAAAGACATGACAGCAATGTGAGCAGCATCTTCTTATTTCATCACCCTGGTATCTCCAGAATTAGATCAGGTTGACAGGGTGGACAGCAGTGTGAGCAGCCTCTTCTTACCTCAGTACCCCTGGTATTTTTAGTATTAGATCACCAGATAGGGTGGACAGCAATGTGAGCAGCCTCTTCTTACCTCAGTACTCCTGGTATCTCCAGTTTTAGATCAGATAGACGAAGTGAACAGTACTGTGAGCAGCCTCTTCTTAACTCAGTGCCCTTGGTATCTCCAGTATTAGATCAGATAGACAGGGTGGACAGCAGTGTGAGCAGCCTCTTCTTACCTCAGCATCCCTGGTATCTCTACTATGAGATAGAATATCCACTGGGAGGACATCTTCCTACACATGAATGCAGGGGTAGTAGCTACATATTGCTTAATCTGGCAGGCACATATGTCTTTACATTTTAGGGCAGATTTCTGTCAATGTAACAAGATGATGGCCATTTTTATTTCTGTAGTGATTAGATCCGTAGACAAAATGATTGTGATTTACTATTTTAAAAGATTGAGGAATTAATTTATAATGACATTTCCTTAAGTTTAATTTTTCTATTTTCAGAGAACCCCTTTAACTTGCATTATAAAAAACTGCAAGTTCTCAGCATGTTGTTGGCAACTAAATGCACACTTGTGGATTTCAAACATGAAATAACAAAATGAGAAAATATTGCTACCAAAACTCTGTGCGTAGCCCTAGTCTTATAGCATAGTACACTCCTTTATTTTAGGAAGTTGTGAGAAAAGCCTAATAAACCCTATAGTTCTACTAAAATCACATGGCTGTGGCTGAGACTTCCCCATGTAGTAGCCGAAATCGAAACTGAAGTTTCATGAGTTGTGTCAAATGTTGCAATATTGTCCTCAGGAATTAAATCTCAGCAACATCCCATGTGTAACTACATAACCACAAGATGCATTATACAATATTCAGCCTTCATGTATACTTTTTGCAGTCATTTTTTTTTGCATTTTTCTATGTTTCTGCATGATGTCTTCAATAGGAGCCTTTATTATTTACATCCAGTACTTAAAAACTAGTCCTAATGATGTGATATTTGCTGAAACCACAATAAGCCTTTAAAGCAGGGGTGCACAATTTTTTTTTGGTCCAAGGGCCACATTTTCATAATGAATCAATCCAGGAGCCGCACTAAAAAATTAAAAGGATATTACTTCGAAAGTATATAATATAAATGTCTGATAGGTACAAATGCTACTTACAGAACTCTTACCTCCACCAATCAGGACTCTAAGGGCTCGCTCACCCTGGCGTATAAATTGGACGGAGCAATGCGAGAAAACATCGCATCGCTCTCTGACCAATGTTATTAAATGAGTCAGTGCTCATCTGCGAGTTTTTTCTCAGCTTGAATCGGACAGAGGAAGAAATCGCAGCATGCTGCGATTGGATGCGAGAATCGGATTGCACTCACGATGCAAAACAATGGGTGCCGTTCGAATTTTATGCACACATGACAAAGGAAAGCCGACATTTCATCAGCCAAGTACTGTAAATTCACAGCCCAAACCGTCAGAATAGAATAGATAGATAGATACTGTAGATAAATATATATGTAATGGGTCTGGGAGGCGGAACCTCTGAGCTACTATACAAGGAGGCGGTCCTTGTAAGGGAGCGGGTGGCGACCAGGGAAGACGGGCTGGAAGTCCCAGCAGGTGAACGGGACAGTCTCTGAGTGAACGGGACAGTCTCTGAGTGAACGGGACAGTCTCTGAGTGAACGGGCTGGAGGTCACGGCAAGTGACCAGGGCAGTCTCTAGGTATAGGGTTGGTACGACCTGTGGCGGCTGAAGATAGACGAGAGCTCCCAGGTGAGCAGGCGAGAGTCTCTGGATGAACGGGTGGTCACAGCATGTGACGGCGGAGCCTCCAGGAAGACCAGCGGACAGGCGACAGATGAGCGCTCCCAGGTGAGCGGGCAGAAGTCTCTGGACAGGCGGGTGGTCACAGCACGTGACGGCAGAGCCTCCGGGTAGGCAAACAGACAGGTAGCAGATGAGCGCTCCCAGGTGAGCGGGCAGGAGTCACTGGACAGGCAGGTGGTCACAGCACGTGACGGCGGAGCCTCCAGGTAGGCTAGCAGGCAGATAGATGTGCGCTCCCAGGTGAGCGGGCAAGCTGGTCCATAGACAGACTGACAGGAGTTGGAAGGCAGACCGTCGGACCTCAGGCAGGCAGGTAGCTGATGTGCGCTCCCAGGTGAGCGGGCAGGCTGGTCCTTAGACAGACTGACAGGATTAGTAAGGCAGACCGTCGGACCTCAGACTAGCAGGCAGGTAGCAAGTAATCAGGCAGGAATCTGGCAGGTAACTGGCAGGTAACTGGCAACGGGACCTGAGGGCTGAAGCACAGGTGAGACACAGGTGCAAACAACATTGCTCGGGCACCTCCATTTTGGAGGAGGTGCCTTATATACGGTAAAGTCCTCCGGCCATTGGCCGGGGACACCTTAGGACGGCGCGCGCGGCCCCTTTAAGAGGGAGGGAGGGCGCGCGCGCGCGCCCTAAGCACAGTGGCCGGGAAGGAGCGCGCGCTGCCAGCAGAGCGGGAGAGGGACGCCGGGCACGGAGCAGAGCGGTGAGGGGAACAGCGTCCCTGCCTAGCAGAGGGCAGGGACGCCGGCACTACAATATAGAATAGATAGATGTCCTGAAAATATTTAATGTCACAAGCCCCTACATATAATAAAGTAGCACTATTTAGTGCCTTTCATGTGGCACTATATACTGTTTATTAGTGATGAGCGAATGTGCTCGGTTAAGGGTTGCTCAGGTGCTTGCGCAGTACCCTCGGTGTGCTCGAAAACCATGGTTGAGTCGCCGCGGCTGCATTTTTTGCGGCTGTTAGACAGTTGCGACACATGCAGGGATTGCCTAACAAGCAGGCAATCTAACAGCAGCAAGACATTCAGCTGCGGCGACTTAACCATAGTTTTCAAGCACGGTGAAGATACTTGGTAAGCACCCGAGCATGCTCGGTTAACCCCTTACCCGAGCACGTTCGCTCATCACTAGTGTTTATCCTTATTTAACCTATTAAATAAATAATTAACAAATAATTATATTATCAGGCTGGGAAGGTCCCTGGTTATTGGGTCTTTCCCAGCCTAAAATACAAGTCCACAGCCGCCCCAAAATTGGCCCATCACATGAGATGCCCCAATTCTGGCACTTGGCCGGGCTCTTCCCGATTGCCTTGGTTTGGTGGAAATCTGGGTAAAGGTAGCAGGGCTGTGGAGTCGGAGTCGTGGAGTCGGAATCGGTGTCCATTTTGGTGGAGTCAAAATCGGAGTCGGTGTACAATGAATCGACTCTCAACTCCTAAAATATATAATAAATTGGGTACAGTAGTTCAATGCAGTTTGTTGGGAATATTTTTTCATAAGAATTTGGGAAAGTTATGAAATGTCCTATAAATGTCTGTCCTATTCCTGATCTAAGGGTCTAGACTTTTAGCTGAGATGAATCTGTGCTACAGTAAATTTATCACTTAAACATGAGCCATATATGAGGGAGTCAGAGTTGGAGTTGGTGTCATGGAAATTGAGGAGTCGGAGGTTTGGCTTACCGACTCCACAGCCCTGAATGGTAGTTGGGTTGATGTCAGCTGTGTAATGTCAGCTGGCATCAAGCCCAGGGGTTAGTAATTGAGAGGTGTCTATCAGACTGCCCCATTACTAACCCAGTAAGTTAAAAGAAAAAAACACACACACAAAAATTTTATTTTAAAAAACACCCCCGACCTTAGCCCTCTTTCATCGATTTATTAAAAGCCCATCCAGTCTAGGGATTCTGACGTAGTCCAACATAAAACCTGAAAGATATGAAAAGAGAGCTGTAAAGAAATAAAAACAAGAAACAGTCCCTCATTCACCAATTTATTATGGTTATGCTGAAAGTGTGCTGGATAAATAGTAGCTACATAATTGTTTGGGGTGTGCACGTATCCCTGTTTGCATTTGGGTTTTAGCCAGTCCACTGAACAACAACATGTATTTTAGTATTGTAAGACCACACAGGTTGAGTTTTAAAGGAAGGCTTCTATTAACGTAAGATGAGGGAACTTGTCTCCATACTTAGTGATCCAGTTTTGATGCTCACATGCTCACTTAATATTGGGAAACACTGGAATATGATAAGGTAACCAGCTTTTATTAGTCAGTTTGTGTTACTTACTATAAAAGTTGACTCGGCTGAGTACCAGATATCTCAAATCTTTTCTGTTATTCAAGTCCGAATGGTCCACAAGAGTGTGATTTGTGGGTACTCTCATTTTTTCTGGACGTTTTTTGTGTCTCACAATATTACAGTATTGATGAACTCATTCAGGTGTTGCAAATAAAGATTTTGTGTTCTTATGGTAGAATGTTGAGTCCTACAACTCATGCATGTTAAAGTATCATAGCTCCAAACGACCTGAATTATATGGAGCTGTAATTCGGCACCTATATGTGTATGGATTTTTCATGTACCTCCATTTATAAAGATTTTATAGCATGTATAAGCCAACAATAAAAAAGGTGGGCACTTGGAATCTGAGTATTGTTGAGAGCAGCTGTTATGCTTCAAACCAACTAAGGAGAAGGGCATTTTAACAAATCACACATCCAACAAATGGGGTAGCAATGGAAGAGACATTTTATTTGAATCTTGAATAAAACAAAATTCTTTCTTTCTGAATACAAAGAAAATGACCATGTGATAATCAATCAGAACATAACTCACTTAGGCGTAAAGCCCAAATAGTATTAAGGGGTTTCCTGAGGAATCTTGCGAGCCATCAGTATGCTTTGGGTAGGGATGATGACTTTTTTTCATAATTTTTGCTTAGATTTCTTTTTTCTGTCTGTTTTTGTCACATTATTGTTTTTGTATGTGCTTTATAGGCAAAAGATGAAGCATGTTCAATTTGTAAAAAGATGAGTCATAAATTGTAGCCCCACATATTGTTTTAAAGTATATAAATGGATGAATACCTGTGTGATCTGTGCTGTAGATGAATTCTAACTATATTTCTCTCTTTTTCCATGTACCACCATTTGGAATTATGGTCTTCATATATTTGCCTTGGATTTACCTGGGGACATAATGTTTTTGGTGAGTGCATAAACTTTTTTTAAGTGAGTAAGATATGGTTTATTTAATTTGGACTTTGAAAGTTTTTCTTAAGATTTTACTGGTGCCTATGCCATTATGTTATCTGATTTTCATTCATTCGTTTGTGCAACATGAAAGGTGACTATTTGTGAAGCTGATCTGAATGAACTACTTCACCTTATTGTGTCTTTAGTGTTATCTTAAGGCATCCGGACTCTTATGCTCTTATGTTAGTAATGTTGTTTTATGGTAGGCACACAGACAAGGTGCTACCTTTTATGCAAGCTATACACATTAGATCAATGTCTGCTAAATTTGCTCATTTTGGCTAATTACACAGGTCGGCAAAATTTGGGTTTATGAAAAATGTTTTCAAATCCAATGACTGATTATTAACATTTAACAGTAATTAATATTTACTAGCATTACACCCCTCTCCCCACAGAGAACACATTTTCTCAGAAGAGATAGCTCTTGGTCATATGATCATTGAGTTTCGGGTTTTTAATGTGTATGACCAGCCTAAGGGTGCAGTCAGATGGCCGTATTACTCGCGCGAGGATCACATCGCAAGCCTTGGACTGGTCGTCAGCGCTCCTGACCGGAGTGTGACACTAGGTATTTCTATGCAGCTATCACTTTCAGGTCAGGAGAGCCGACGGCCAGTCCGAGGATTGAGACGCGATCCTCGCGCTTGTAATACAGTTGTCTGACCTCATCCTTAAAGAGGACCTGCCAATTATCTCTTAAGTGACTGTTTTAGTAAATAATTGCATTTCTGATAAAATAACAATTTTACTAAACCTCTGTGTCATGCCATTTCTACATTAGTCCTATTACGATTTCATGGATTAATGGACAACCAGGAGTGACTGGTTTGGTCGCAACACATCCTGACCTTCTACAATCAGTGCTGACTGTTATCAGGGCATGCCCTTTTTTTTAAGGGAAATGGTGACACCCAGTTGTCAATTTTTCTAGGAGGAATTATCAGAGCATGGCAAAATATAGTGTTCTAGCAAATGGCCAAAATTGTTACCTTATGGATAATACATGTACGGTATTTACTAAAACATATGTGACAGGTCCTCATTAAGAGTGACCAATCATGAGGGAAACCATTTAATTTAAAGAGCTTGTCTGGTTTAGAAAACCCAGTTTCAAGGACATTGATTGCTGAACACATTTTTTTAAAAAGTTTTCCACTACTGGACAACCCCAACTTAATCAATTCAGGACCCCAGTTAAAATATAAACAATGTACACCCAAGCTTTTCTGAACAGGCGATGTGACGTTGTGTCAGCCAAACAGTAGCATGTGACAGAACAATGTCACGTCACCTTCCAGGAATAATCGCGCCACTCTGGGAGGTGAGAATACATTGGGTTTTTTTTTAGGTTGAGGTCCTGAGTTGATTTAACAGGTGTTCTCCAGTAGTGGTAAAACCCTTTAGGGCTTGTTCACACGTGTTTTTGTCATGGTAAAAAAAACTCAGCGTTTTATGGTACAAGCAAAGTAAATGAGATTTCTGAAATCTCATCTCACATTCTAACAAGGAGTAAGTATTTGTATTCAGGTAAAGACCTCAATTGTGGCAGAAGAATGAGGTCTTGCATTTCAGGTTCACTTTTCATTTGTTCCTTGTGAGGTTATCTGCAAGGAAATAATTGTGGTTCAGTTAATACCAGTTTGCGAAAGGTCTGAATTGGCCTGAACTCTGGACACATAGTAAGGATTATGACGGTATTAGTCAGAGATGAAAGATCCTCTAAGTATACTCTGTTTCCTTTTACGATCTTGATTAGTCGCCAGTTTTTTTATGTTTATTGCCCAGAGACAATTATTTGTGTAATGTTTAATTACTGTGCACAATTTACAATGTGTTCCTTATTGATGACTGTTATAATCTTAATGGCTTATGTCAAGTTTATTTCTGAATTATTTGTGAGCTTTTATACGACAAATATACGGTTTTACAGCTAGTAACGTGGAATGGTGCACATGGTATATCAAAGATATGGAAGTTGGAGGGTCATTCGCATTTCAGCCTTCCATGGCTGAGACGGAATAACTCCTTTAAGACTTTACCACTGGAGGTGGAGCTTCTAAACAGCGGACAGCGGCTGAGCCACTCCCTTTCTATCCATAGCGCTTCCTCCAGTAGTCGGAGCCTGGACAGAGTCGTTCCTGTCGTAGCCATGAAAGGCTGGGAATAGCCATTGTAACTTCCTCCCATTTTGTTATTGTGTATTTGCAAATCTTAGATCATAATTTTTTATTTTTTGGTTACCAAAAGTATTCCAGACGAAAAAGGAAAATGATTTTGTTGCTCATGACATTTTAGTAGGTCTATGATTTCCTTTGTAATGGCTATCAAGCTGTGTCAAATTTATTATGCCACGGTCGCCACTTTGAATGACACCATTTTCACAGACTGTTACAATCCAAACATTGTAGGTGGCGGAATGTGAACAGTGACACAGGAATGGCTTAAAGCTCTAAACAGCCTTCATATATCATACGTCATCTATCATACTGGTGAAATATAGCATTCACAGCATCCAGGATTAACTTTTTTAATTCATTAACTCACTTTTGCACTCCTAAGGGTGCAGTCAGACGGCCATATTGCTCACATCGCAATCCTCGGACTGGCCATCGGCTCTTCTGACCTGAGCGGGACAACCGTTATTTCAATGCAGCTGTCACACTCAGGTCAGAGGAGCCGACAGCCAGTCCGAGGTCTACGATGTGAGTATTATGGCTGTCTGAATGCGCCCTTAATAGTACGTTCCTTAACATTGATGTGAATGATCTATGTTATGTTTTTGTCCGTTGTGTTCATAATATATAACAAAACTATTTTTTTTTATCAGAGGTACTTGCTAATTATTAGAGTTACTTGCTAATTATCATTTAATGGAATATTATAGTCATTGGGCATTTGTTTGTTGCATTATTTATCTCCTATCTATACTGCAGGTTGCTTTCTATGTGGACTTCTATGGTGTCCACTGGATTTATGGGGAGTTATTGTTCCATTATATTGGAGGAGGCTTAGGGCAAGCTGAGCTGTAAAATAGCTTAGCACATGTTGGCTGTAAGCAAGTAGATAAGTCACCGTTGTTTTTATATATATTTTCAGCTAATAAAAGCACGCGAGGCTTATTTTTTTTTTTGTTTCAGATTGTAACTCACACTTTACATATATAGAGCCCCCTCACTTGTCTGTGCCAATATTAGGAAATGCTCTTACATCATGTTCATTATCCATATGTTTAGGCGGTGATATTTTTTCCACATTACGACCAGCTAAACAAATAGTATAAATCACAGTGATATGTTGGTTTATTTGGCTCAGTAAAGCGCTGGGCTGGAGAGCTGTAATAAAATAGGATCGAATGGACTTTTCTCATTTAACGCTTTGGTAGCATTTTCTCCTACAACATAGAGGAGCCTGGGGGGCTATGTAGGCATCGCTGAACTACTACTCTCAGCATGCTGTCTCCGCTACATATTTGCAACTGTGGAGGAAGCCGCAGGTCGCCCTTTCCCGTTGTCACGTGTCAGATAATTTTGTAACCTATTTATCTGCACTGATTTTTAGGCGTGACATTTTGACAGGACAGTGATAACTTGCCATTGTACAATGTGTTCTGATTGCCATGAAGCAAACATTTACCTGAGCGCTTCCCATCACTGTCTTAAGACTCTGGCAAAGCAGAAGATTTGCGGCTCAGTGAGACATATGGATGTGACATGATTTGTGAAAGAGCTAAAAGGGCAGCAGCCATCTGTTCTAATATAATCCAAGCAAAAAAAATAAAAATAAAAACCTAAAATTCCACTGACAGAATATGCAGGATAGGAAAAGTGAAGTCATGCTTGTAGGGAAATCAATGAACCAGGCAGACGATAGAAGGGAGAATGAAATGACTATTATTTATCTGGCATTAATAGCTGACATCTATTCTACATTGTGTTGCATGAGACATCAATAGGGATTTTATGCCATTTGTAATTTTTGTAATCTTTTTAATACAATTTGCCTTTCTTACCAGTAAGGCTCTGTTCACATGGCTGGCATTACAAGGAGCACAATGCATATGACAGATCTGTTATGTAACAGATTTTTATGGACTTTGATGGATTCATCAGATTTCAGAATAAAGCAGTCTTTTTTTTTTACTGACATGGAGCATTAGGGGAGATTTGTAAAACAAAATGAGCCAAAATTCAGTTTTAAAGTGTCTTGTGCAAACTTTACTGTATGTTTTAGACGTTTTTTTAAAGCCTTCAAAGCTCCTGAGTAGGGATGAGCAGACCTGTGGATGTTCGGGTTTGTCGGTTCAACCGAACTTTAGTCCAAAGTTCGGTCGGGTACCAGAACTCTACCTGAACTTGAACCCAAACCCCATAGAAGTCAATGGGGACCCGAACTTTGATGTTGTAAAATGGTCGTAGTAAGGGCACTCTCTCCCTAAACACTAAAATGGACTTCCGGAAGAAGTCCTTGTTCGGAGTTCAGCAGCAGACACCTAGTGTTTGGGTTCTCTCATCTCTACTGTTGAGTTTTCTCTGTGTGTTAAGGCTATTTAGTTAATTTTTGCCTTTAACTTTCTATTTTTTTAAGAAAAAAAACCAAATAGTAATTAAAGGGTAATTCATCCAAGTATTTTTGCCAGTTTTTCTAGTCTATAAATCCTTCAGAATTTTCCACAACAGCTGTGCAAAAATTCTGTGGCTTTTTGTACTATTATATCAGTTTTGCTGTGTTTTACAAAAAATACATATACAGTACAGACCAAAAGTTTGGACACACCTTCTCATTTAAAGATTTTTCTGTATTTTCATGACTATGAAAATTGTACATTCACACTGAAAGCATCAAAACTATGAATTAACACATGTGGAATTATATACTTAGCAAAAAAGTGTGAAACAACTGAAAATATGTCTTATATTCTAGGTTCTTCAAAGTAGCCACCTTTTGCTTTGATAACTGCTTTGCACACTCTTGGCATTCACTTGATGAGCTTCAAGAGGTAGTCACCGGAATTGGTCTTCCAACAATCTTGAAGGAGTTCCCAGAGATGCTTAGCACTTGTTGGCCCTTTTGCCTTCACTCTGCAGTCCAGCTCACCCCAAACCATCTCGATTGGGTTCAGGTCTGGTGACTGTGGAGGCCAGGTCATCTGGCGTAGCACCCCATCACTCTCCTTCTTGGTCAAATAGCCCTTACACAGCCTGGAGGTGTGTTTAGGGTCATTGTCCTGTTGAAAAATAAATGATGGTCCAACTAAACGCAAACCGGATGGAATAGCATGCCGCTGCAAGATGCTGTGGTAGCCATGCTGGTTCAGTATGCCTTCAATTTTGAATAAATCCCCAACAATGTCACCAGCAAAGCACCCCCACACCATCAAACCTCCTCCTCCATGCTTCACGGTGGGAACCAGGCATGTAGAGTCCATCCGTTCACCTTTTCTGTGTCGCACAAAGACACGGTGGTTGGAACCAAAGATCTCAAATTTGGACTCATCAGACCAAAGCACAGATTTCCACTGGTCTAATGTCCATTCCTTGTGTTCTTTAGCCCAAACAAGTCTCTTCTGCTTGTTGCCTGTCCTTAGCAGTGGTTTCCTAGCAGCTATTTTACCATGAAGGCCTGCTGCACAAAGTCTCCTCTTAACAGTTGTTGTAGAGACGTGTCTGCTGCTAGAACTCTGTGTGGCATTGACCTGGTCTCTAATCTGAGCTGCTGTTAACCTGCGATTTCTGAGGCTGGTGACTCGGATAAACTTATCCTCAGAAGCAGAGGTGACTCTTGGTCTTCCTTTCCTGGGGCGGTCCTCATGTGAGCCAGTTTCTTTGTAGCGCTTGATGGTTTTTGCAACTGCACTTGGGGACACTTTCAAAGTTTTCCCAATTTTTCGGACTGACTGACCGTCATTTCTTAAAGTAATGACGGCCACTCGTTTTTCTATACTTAGCTGTTTTTTTCTTGCCATAATATAAATTCTAGCAGTCTATTCAGTAGGACTATCAGCTGTGTATCCACCTGACTTCTGCACAACACAACTGATGGTACCAACCCTATTTATAAGGCAAGAAATCCCACTTATTAAACCTGACAGGGCACACCTGTGAAGTGAAAACCATTTCCAGTGACCACCTCTTGAAGCTCATCAAGAGAATGCCAAGAGTGTACAAAGCAGTCATCAAAGCAAAAGGTGGCTAGTTTGAAGAACCTAGAATATAAGACATATTTTCAGTTGTTTCACACTTTTTTGTTAAGTATATAATTCCACATGTGTTAATTCATAGTTTTGATGCCTTCAGTGTGAATGTACAATTTTCAAAGTCATGAAAATACAGAAAAATCTTTAAATGAGAAGGTGTGTCCAAACTTTTGGTCTGTACTGTATATCACAAGACGGGGCCTGGGCAGCCACAGCTTAACAAATTTTACAGCAGAAGTTGCCGTAAATTCTAGCAAAAATCTCTCTCCATAGCTGGTGTATATTTCAGGTTGTCGCAGAGTGGCAGCCAAAAGATGCACTAAATGTATTAGGCTGTGTGCCCATGATGCGTTTTTTAAGCATTTCCGCAGCGGCAATTCCGGCTTAAAAAACGCTTGGTAGAAGGTATGCCATGTTCCCCAATGATAATCCGCATGTGCTGTGCACATGCTGCGGAATTTTCCGCTGCGGATTATCATTGCGGAAAAATACGCAGCACTACCAATTATTTTGCGGATGCGCTGCATTTTCGCCGCCATCGACGCAAGTAATCCGCATCACTGGATCTGTACATGCGGAATCCATGCGTTTCAATGTGCGGATGGTACCCGGGTCTGGAGAAGAGGAGACTCTCCTCCGGACCCGGGTACCATAGTACCTGTTAAAAAAAGAATAAAATAAAAAATAAACATTATACTTACCTTCTGATGGCCCCTGGTGTCTTTGTCTTGGCTTGCCGGCAAATCGCGGTGGACTCACGGACCTGCCATGACGTCATTTAGTCATGTGATTGGTCACGCGACCGCTGACGTTGGCAGGTCCCTTCAGTGTACCGCGAGCTGCCGGCAAGCCGAGACGCATCGAATAGAGACTCCGGGGAAGGTAAGTATATACAGGGTGGTCCAAAAGTAGGTGGCCAGAAAATAATAACATTTATTTTGATTTATATATAAAATTATATTTACTAACACAAGCATAACATTGACAGTTAAATTTTATTCTGAACAATAATACAAAAGCCCTTAAATTTTATCAACGCAGGTGCTCAAACTATTTTCCATTACAATTTGCACAGCTTTGAAGTCTGCCTCTTACGCTTCGACAAACTTTTTTGCACAAGTCTCTATGGGTATTAATTTCTTGAAATGCATCTCTTATGTAATTTTTCAAATCACTGTAAGTTTTTGGTTTTCGACTATAAACTTTGTCCTTGAGTACTCCCCAAAAGAAAAAATCCATTGGGGTCAAGTCTGGTGAACGTGCTGGCCTATCAAGTGGGCCTCTTCGGCCAATCCATTTATTAGGAAATGTTTCATCAAGATACTCGCGGACTACTCTTGAATAATGTGGAGGGGCCCCATCTTGTTGGAAATAATTTGAATTAGGCTGTTGCTGTAACTGGGAACAACTTGATTCATTAGAATTTCGAGATACTTATCTCCTGTGACTGTTCCATCAAAAAATATTGGTCCTAAAACACCAAAACTTGAAATACCCCCCCAAACATTGACACCAGGCTCATTTAGTTGTTGCTCTAATGTTAAATGCATGCTCTCATTATACCAGAAAACACAATTATGTCTGTTAATATGGCCGGATAATTTGAAAGAAGCTTCATCACTCCACATAATGTTTTCTAAAATTACTGGATTTTCTTCAATTTCGTAAATTGCAGCCGCCTGTTTGGATCATCCTCCAATAAACCATGAGTTAGACGTGGACGATAAGCTTTCTACCCAATAGATTTCAGGATTCGCATGATAGAAGCTCATGAAATTCCCAGTTCCAAAGAGGGTCTTCTGGTGGACTTTTTTGGACTCTGAACAAATGTTTCAGCAACAAGTTGTTTATTATCTTCTGTACAGACTGTTTTGGGTCGTCCAGTTTTTGGAGCATTAAGGATTGAGCCAGTGGCATTGAATTTGTCACGAATGCGGTAAATGGTTTGTCTCTTTGGGGCTCGAGTACCAAATGTTTCAACCCAATTTGCTCTAACGGTTTCAGCATTTTGAGATTTCCAATACTCTATTAAAATCCACTTTCTTTGATTTGTATTTAAATTATTTGCCATTATGTATTATCTGAATTATATGAAATGAAAACAGATTTGGGGGAGATTTATCTGTGAAAACTAGATCTGTGAAACTGGCTCAGTTGCCCTTAGCAACCAATCAGCTTCCACCTTTCATTTTCCAAAGAGTCTGTGAGGAATAAAAAGTGAAATATGATTGGTTGCTAAGGGCAACTGAGCCAGTTTCACTTTATACCATGTTTGATAAATCTCCCCCTTCATAACCTTATTACACTTTCTGTCCACCTACTTTTGGACAACCCTGTATTTATTTTTTTATTTTTTACCATTCTTTACGGTCACACTATATAAATCTATGCCGTTTGCATGGATTTATATAGTGTGACCAAGTTGACAAGCACTTTCCAAGTGATGCTAAAATTGCTTGGAAAGTGCTTGACAACCCGCATGCGGAAATGCATGTGAAGAACACTTCACATCCGCATGTCCCTGGCAGGAAAACGCATGTACAATCCGCATGTACAATCCGCATGCGTTTTTTCTGCCAGGGGAGATGCAGAAACGCTCAGGAAAAATCCGGAGCATTTCCGCATCGTGGGCACATAGCCTTAGGAGGTGTTCACATTACCAGAATTGCTTCAGTTTTTCTGTTGGGCTTTTTAGAAGGAAAATAAGAGTTATAATTTAAAGCTACTGGACCTCAATAGAAAAATCTAATACATTACGTCCTATCAACTTGCATAATTTATAATACTAATTAGAGTTGAGCAGAAATAATTGCAGGACCTTGGTCCAGCATGACATTGGGCCCATGGCTACCGAACTAGAGCCCCGTGAACTTCTTCTTACATGTCGGCTGCCCCAGTGCCTCTTCTGATTTATAGACTTGGCGCCATGTCATTGTTGTGGCTTGATGCATATACAACATTGGACGGGTCTACTAATCAGAATAAGTGCTGAAAATGCCAGCAGTTAGGCAGAGGTTTTCAGGCATCTGGTTCGGCAGCCATAGACTACCAAATGTGCTCCTGGAACAGGGTCATGAAAATCTTTTTGCTCACTCTAATCCTGATGTCTTATTAGGCAACAGAGGAGCCTTTTGGTCTCCTCAGGCATCACGTCCTAGGTGTGACTTCTACCTTTGCACCATCCATGCCTGGTTTAATGATCCTAATTTCATTAGTATGTTTCCACTATTCCGAATGTAATTGCTCCCAGGCAGCCATTGCTTTCTTAACTCTTGAAAAAAATGAAAGAAGAAATTGAATTTCTTAGTACTTTCTCCTTCCTTTGATTTATATGTAAGACTTAAAAGGGTTGTTTGATTGACAAGGCCACTTTTTGAAATCACTAATTAGAAAATTTCGAGTTAACAGAAGCGATACTCACTATTCAGGTTAATTATCCCAAGATGGCAGTGTCATTACATGGTCAACCCGTTGTTTTGAATGAGAACTGTATAATCCACCATTCCACTGACGGTAGTGGTGGCTGCCAAGCTTCTCGCAGATTACAGCAGATCCCTGGGTGTCCCAATAAAGTGACACTCTCTGATAAGTTTAACGTTGGTGGATCCTTCTAACAATAAAGTTAGTGCTAAACCAACAGCCTCTTTTATACAATAGACCTGCTGGGAAATATTCATTATGCAGATCACTGAGACGTATTTGGATTGATTTATAAAACTGCAAGAAGCTTTTATGTCATTTTAATGTGATATATTTGCTGGATGACGCTGACTTCTCGTTGTTTGTGTGTAAATCTGACACAATGCTTGAATTATCCATTACTAAATCTATTTTTTGCTACTCCATGAAAGGTGAATGTCTTGCACTGTTCAAAGGTTATAGCAATAATCAGCAATCTGTTAGCTAACAGATGAAATTTGTTTAGCCAGGATTTTCAAACCGCCTGTAAGCAAGTTTATTGCCTAATATCCTCTTTATGTGATAAAAGCTTTGCTGGCTAAAGGATTTCTGAGTCGGGGCAAGGGTTAAGTTTAAATGCCGCAGAAGTGGCAGACTTTGCTTTAAGAGATAAGTAATGTATTTTTTTACCCCCATCCTTATTTGGTAGTGCGATGTCAAAAGTTTTCTTTATCATCTTTTCTCTGGTGCCTCTTGATCACGCCAGTTATTTTTAGCAAGAGTTTATTCTGGAGGTTACATGTCCTTCAGTTTAAGAGTTTTCCAAAAATACTTCTGCCACCTCTATAAATCCATGATTCCAAATGAAACGGTAATGATAGATTTTCCAGCTGATGCTATGACAATGCGTCTTTCCTTTTCCTTCCCTTATATAGTTTACAGGCAATATTTTCATGATATTTTGTGTTTTTGTTTGTTTTTATTTTATGTCTGTGTGTTTGAATTTCTGTTACATTATGTTCTAATTGTAATACCTTATCTTGGTGGTCTCGTCCTATGGGGGTCATCAGCTTGCAACTGTTAGGCACTCGCATCAATGTTATTCAATGCGGAAGTGTTCATCTGCAAGTTTTTCCTTAGCTGGATGAGGAAAAAAAAATCGCAGTATGCTGTGTATGGCCGCATAAAATGTCCGAGACTTGACAATGCAAGTCAGTGGGTGCTAGATAAAAAGCAGACAGCACACGGACCATCCATGTGATGCTCTACTTCTGGGGCGGCTGAGTTCTGCTTTTTTTAGGCTGGGTAGGGCCCAATAAACATGTACCTTCCCAGCCTGATAACATCATCTCTCAGCTGCCTGATTTATCTTTGCTGGTTTCATAAAATAGGGGGGACCTCATGTAGTTTTTTCTTTCATTTCTTTATTTATTAGATTAAACAAGGCTAAATAGGTCAACAATAAACTTCACATGTTGGCACTAAAGGGTGCTAGTTTATAATATGTAGAAGGCTTGTGAAATTATATATCTGCAGGATATCTATGTTATCTATCTATCTATTATAAATCTAATATCTTTCTATCATCAATCTATATCTGTATATAACATTGGTTTATTAGTTTGTAAGCTAGCTTTACGTTACGTAGAGAATTACAGTATGTAAAAGATGATGTTAAAAACGCCTTGCATATGGATTGCATACAGATGCTATGCAAGAAAAAAATCGCACACTCGCATGACATACCGAGTGACATACATGACACTCGTCACACTTTCCGGTATGAGAATCGGAGTGATTTATTAAACGCTAGTGGGAGCCAGGCCTTAAGGAGGACCTGTCACTACATTAAAACTAGACTGTTTTTGCTCTTATTTATTCCCACTCTTCCTGAGTATTGTTTTCTTTCTCATTCTCCATATTGGTATTTGGATTTAATGCTCCAAATACCCACATTTTTATGATCTTCATCAGAATGGCATTGTTCACAGGGCAATAATGTAGAGTAGCCTAAAGTCACGACCCAGGAAAACCCTGTGACCAACACCCCTTTGGTAAAAAAAAAAAGCATAAAAATTAGAGTATTGGGTGGATTAATAAAAAAGACCCATATCACAGGAACCGTATAGAGGATTAAAAAGAAAACAAAACAAAAAACCAAAAAACAATCAAAGCAAAGAATAAAATAAGAGCAAAAAATAAAAACGCCTGGCCACTCTTGCCCCAGTGACAAGGTCCTTTTTAAATTATGCAATGAGTTGTAGTTTAGCAACATCTTGATCTACACAGAGCCGCAGGTTGGAGACCAATGTCTTGTCTTAAGGGGGCCAGTTAGTTTTTGATATATATGTAGTAGAGAATTGGATTGGGGGGCACACCTGCCAATTTCTAGGGATTTACCCTCATCTTCTTTCACTTCATGCAATAAGAACACTGTTCATAAATCAGTGGAAAAAATAAAATATATAGCAGATATGACTCCATATTAAACATTACTATATACTACAGCAAAGGGGTGCCTGACTCCAATAGCCTCCTCTTTCCACTTGTCCATTTTTACTAGAAGAACTGACCATGTCATTGTCTGTTATGTCACCACCACCACCATGCAGGTGTCAGGACCTACCTTTTACACCTTTTGTTTGGGGTGAAGATGCATCTATGTTCTGCTATACAACCTCTACTGCCCTCTCACATTTGAAGTCGTAAATCCACAAATCATGGTCTCAGAAAAGTAACAAAAATACTCTAAAAAAAACAGTGGGATGGTGGGGTTTTCACTATAAAGTTTATGAAGTCTCATGCTCCATCAGCCCACCACCATGGTGCACCACTGCAGAGTGAAGCAACTGTCGCTAAACCACCTCATTCATTTAATTGCTGAGTTGAAGGACTAGACATAAGTAAGAGTACATTCATATCTGTAATTACACCTATGTATCTTGCTCATTATCATTTTATCTATGTGATGCACAAAGTTCAATCAGTCCATTATTCATGTGATGGCAGTCACTATACACTAAGAAAACAGATGTGTTGCTTGGCTTGAGAAATTAATGCGCAGCTTGGCAGAAAATGAAATCCGCTCTGATTACCAGGATTTGGAGTGGAATTGAATGTTTAAATGAATAAAATGATTTTTAAAAGAAAAAGCAAATATGATAAATTAGTTCATATCGCAATGTTCAGTTACTTTGTTGCAAAGTAAGCGGGTAATGAAGAACCTAGATAAATGAAAGTAAGCGAGGCTACCTGCTCCTTAGCCTAGCCAGTCTCCATACGCTAAAGAACAGACTCTGTCAGACTTTGGATGGGGATATTCTTCTGATGAAGCAAGCCATATTTTATTTCTTTTGCTAGGCATACAAATAAAGCATTTCCTTTTCTTTACCTGAAAACGCCTGCTTGTCACAAGCACATGAACTGTCCCAAATGGCACCTTTATGTTGCATTCCCTTACTAGTTTCCAGTAGCAAAACCTGACTAATGGGAAATTCAGGATACATTTTCCTGTGATTAGTGGAGATTTGACAGCTTCTAGTCAGTAGCAATAGTGAGCAAGTGCAACCACCAATCCAATAGACAGTGAATGAAGCTGCACTCGTACATGCACTGTATGGCTCCATTCACAAGGGAAACCTTGGGATTGCCCATTCTTGTGATCAGTGTAGAGAACCCAAGAGATCATACATTTATACATAGGTTGTTTATGGGACAGCTTCTTTCAGGAAACATTAGGATATGGGGAGTTCATCTCCAATTTGTCCAATGCTTATTCATGTGATTGCAATTGTTATGGTTGTGCCCATAGAAATATGATTGGGGGATCTCATCTTAATTAGTAGGATCTGACAACCTGCTTGCAGCAGTAAGTAGTTCAGAATATAATTGGAAAAATGATTAAACTTGTTTCATAGAAGGCGCTGAAAATGACTAAGGGCTCTAAAATGGATTTATTTATTGTCACGAATTGGGAAGTGTATTATCAATTCATTTTCTGGATTGATAGAACTGATAGTTTTTATTTTACCATATAGTTTATTATTCAGACTGATACAAAATAAAACTGTCCAGACAAATTTATCCCGACTTGAAGCACCACTTTTTATTGCACCGCTAGAATGGTGCTTGAAATGTAAGTCCCCTGCCCCCTGTCATAAACTCGCCTTCCGCCGTCTTCATCGGTTTCCCCGCTGCTCCGTCTCCTGTGAAAAGTGACCTGCCAGCGCGCTCTAGTGTTTGCTGGAGTACTTCGGATGTCACTTTTCAATACTTGTCTATGAGAGCCTAGTTCTGGCCTTGTTCTGGCTCTCATAGACTTTGTATTGAGAGCTTGTGGGCGGAGCTTCTGACTTCTTGCTGTCAGAAGTCGCGCTCACAAGATGGCGCTGCGGGACTGGAGTGGTGCTGAAAACCGGAGAAGACACTGGAGAGTGAGTATATCACCAGGGGCTTACACTTAAAACGCCACTCCAGCGCTGGAAAAAAAATGATGGAGTGGTGCTTTAAGAGACACCATGAAGATGAAAAAGATGTCTGTTTTCAGTCCAAGTGATTGCAGACCAAAAACCTGAGTCTGAAGGATCATTACGTACAAATTACCTTATAGACCACAAGGAAATTAATAACTAATGTGAGAGAAGTGCTCTTTATAGAGACTAGCTCTGAGTCTCTCATAAAGTACCACCTAGAAGAGGTGGCCAAGAGACAGATTACACTAATGTCGGCTGATCCCGCCGATTTAGACCAGATCGGCTGAAGGTCTAAGACTTATGGGAGTGCAAGCTGATGGTAGGGAGATATGTTGATCACCCATGTCCCAATTTAGACTGCCAATTGCATTGTTCTCCATGACATAAGCCACCAGTTGACATGTCAGTCGACTGCTTTCTTATAGAGAACACAGGAGCACTCAACAGAGAGAGCGCTCCTGAGTGTGGGAGTGTTGGATGAGATGCATGTCGGCTGAACAATCGGCCAAAACATCATTCAGCCGACATCTATCTAATGTGTCTGGTCAGCCTAAGCTAGAAATCAATTGGTAGGGTATAAGGTGGCCTCCTCTACTAGGTGGTACTTTGTGAGATAGTGTCTTTTGTTCTGCAAAGACAGCTAATTGGCATTATTAACTAATTCAACAATGAAGCCCCCGTCACACTAAGCGAGATCGCTAGCGAGATCGCTGCTGAGTCACAAGTTTTGTGACGCAACAGCGACCTCAGTAGCGATCTCGCTACGTTTGCCTCGTAGCAGTGACCTGGCCCCTGCTGTGAGATCGCTGGTCGTGTCAAAATGGCCTGGACCATTTTTTGATCGTTGAGGTCCCTCTGGGTAGCATGCATCGGTGTGTTTGACACCTTACCATCGACCTCGTTGGCGACTCAGAACTGAGACACATAGGCGTGCATCGTTATACAGGTCACTACGGGTCGCCGTATCGTTACTGCGTCGTTGGGAAGATCTGACTGTTTGACATCTCACCAGCGACCACACAGCGACGCAGCAACGATCCCTGCCAGGTCATATCGTTGTCGGGATCGCTGTAGCGTTGCTAAGTGTGACGGTACCCTAAGACTCTTTAAAGATATCAAATCATGATCTGTAGACATTCTCCCTAAAAAAAAAAGTTGCTATCATTTAGTATTGTTTTGGGATGTTATCTGTAAGTGCTGTAATGGTGTACCTGTGTTACATATGTTGAAGTGTAAAAACCCAAGATTAACCTGCATTTCTGTGTAAGTGAAGAATCTTCGTAGGCTTTCCAAAGGCCAGCCAAAGGACACTTGCAAAAAGTGGCCTAAAAGCCATTTAAATTCATATCCTCAGATCTTTTTCACTATAAGTGACTGATATAATGTCCCTCAGAGAAAGAAGTCTCTCCTAACAATTTCTCAGCTAATAAATATTTGAGCTGTTTTCTGTAGTTATCTAATGCGTCTGAATAACATCAGGATATAACTCACATTTTCTGACCTTGGTGGTTGGCAACAAAAGGATATTCGAGTCGACAGGGAGTCATAAGTTAAAGTGATTTCCAGTGTGGAAAAATGTTATTTAGTGCAGGATGAGGCGATCGGTGCATCATTAAAACTGTCAGTTTTTTTTTTTTATACAGCATAAATAATACCTGTTAGTAACTAGTGCTGGTACTAATTATGAATTGGTGATGTATAGTTGTGTATAATAAAGTAACATGGTAAATCAGGTGCCTGGGGCTACTGGTAATGTGTAAAAATGAAATTCTGCATTCTTTGCTTGTCAATTTCAGCTATGTGCATACTTAAGTCTAAGGCTGGCTCATAATCCATTATTCATTTTAATGTATTTGCAAGTAAGTGGTACACATTATGTGTGTCTGCCAACACAATTTGCTATGATTGCTAGTAATGCAGTAATTCCTGGCATACATAGTTAGGTTACTTCAAGGTCAGCATTAGTACTCGCACATCTCAATGAAATTATTTGACAAAACTGTACCTTTTTAAAGGAATTTTCACAGGGGTGGGATAAAAAGCAGATTTTCCGGGCAGAAAATGTACGTATTACAATAGCAGTATTGGTGCTAAAATTTTATGACATCTCAACCAAACGCTGCAAAAAAAAAAAACCATAGTGTTAATTGACTGCCACTTTACGCATTTCAGCCTTTGCAGGGCAAGGTTGACATATGCACCTTATCTGTAGCATTTGTGCAGCAATTTCACTGCAAATATCTCCTGTATGAGAGGCATACTACAGATAATTTTTTTTGTTCGCCTATGTCAGTAGGTGAAAATGATTAATGGTTGGTTTGTGGCACCTATATTAGTTTTGCCCGCCAAGATAACTAGGACTACTGAGATACAACAGTCCCATGGCCGGCAAAAAACAAGCTCACCAATATGTTCACCATAGTGGAAGTAATCTTATAGGGTCATTAGAAAGGTAATAGCATAAGGACACACTGCGGTCACTATACCACTATATGACTATTTGCTTTTAGCAATGTAATAATATCAACATTTATTGCAACAGAATTACAGCAAAAAAAATACAGTTCAAAAAATCTATGTTGTGAGAACAAATGCTCTTTCAACCCAGGTTATATGCTCCCCATCGAAGTCTATAGGTTATGTGTGAGGAGAAAGCAGATGCAGATTGAAGGCTATGGTATTTTTTTTTCTAACCCACTGCTGGATTCACTACTACACTGCTGAGTACTACATAATGTCCTCCATGCTGTTGCTTCTATATATGTGAGAAATAGAGATAGGGGAACACGATCTCTTCTAGCCTAACCCTACAGCTATGTTTGCTAAGATTAGTTGCTATGTATAAGAACAAACCAAGATAGCCTAATAAGAAAGCCAGTGCATTTTGACATGGTTTCCCATCAGCAGCAATAGGATGATTTATAAACTGGTGGTATGATCATGACCATGGTACATTGACTGGCACATACACTGAGCCAAATGAACTGGCATCCGGAATAAACTGCTACACTTGAAATAACCTTCAAATTGTGACAAATTTTATGGACAATTACTAAGGAATGAAATTTAAACCTAGTAACCTAAGTACATTAGATGGTATGGTACTACCCTGGGACCAAGGGTTTTTTAACAGTGTAGATAAAATTGCAGTTTACGGATAATATTACAAATATTGAATAAATGTTTATTGTTAATGCCTGCATAATAATCATAGAATAGACACAGAGTAAGTGATAGCAGTGTGCATACATGTATTTAAAGGGGTTATCCTACTCAACCAATCAGATTCACGTGTTTTAAAATATCAAACAAAACAGCACTCCTCTATAATTCATCCCGGCGACCCAGCATTGAGTCTTTGGTGGTGCTCCCGATTGTTTTCAGGCCGCCCTCACGTGCAGTCAATCTGTGGGCACAGTGGGCACATTGCAGGCTAATGGCACCATGGATCCCAGGGCTAAATGGTGATGTCAGTAATAGTCCAAGTAACAAAGACCGGGAGCACTGCCAGATTGTGGGCTCTGGATTGTGGGAGAAAAGGCCAGGTAAGTATTTGTTTTTACTAAGGAATCATGACAAAGATAAGTAAGGAATAACAACTTGATACCCTTTGTTATATACTCCCCAACATTGACACTACAACACCTAGAAGAAAAAGTCATGGAATTACTGAAATCACAGGATCAATAGACATGTTAATGGTATGCAAACGATGAGAAAATGGAAACAAAAGATTCAAAACATCTCGATATATTCAGTTTTTAGTATGAGCACCACTCGCATAAAAAACTCAAACAAGCTTTCTCACACTATCAATGAGGCTAATATGGGTTGCCCAAGGAATGTTCTGATACGTTGAATGGACTTGGCATGGAAATGATCAAGATCCACTTCTGGCAGCTCTCTTTGCAATTGCCGACCAATGATGTCCACAACCAAATCAATTTAACGCTGAGCTGTTAGGATAGCTGGAATGAAGACTAGAAGGGTCTGGCTATCATACATTATGCCAAACCACACCATAATTCTGAGAATAGGACTAGTGTGACATTCCCTCATGAAGGTGATCCATTGATTTCAAGCCACAGTTCTCAAAACCTATCATGGCTCAGAGGAAGATGGCAACATAGCATGAAACAGAGAAATGAATGCTGAAATGGAAGTCTGTCCTCCTCAACAAAAGCCATGGATTGAAAACATGTAGCAAGGGGAATTACTAGACTAGGGACTATATTGACTGGGTACACCTTGTCGTGGTGGGATGGCTTTTACATTTTTTATGATTAAAAAAATGTTAAGAGTATCCCATGTTTTTTACATGTCTTATTATTTCCTTACTGTAGGGTTGTTATGCACTGTTTTTATTCTAGGTTATATTTGTCTGTTAATGGCCATAGCTCGGTTTGTGGATTCGATCGGGTGACCTGTTGCTGTGTTGTCGGTTCCTCTGTCTGCTGAGCTAATGCCCTTTATTTTACTGTCCAAAAGCTCATGTTTTCTATTGTTTTTGTTTTCCTTTCTTGATTTGCTCGTCTCCAGGTGTTTCTCATTTTTCTATTTTGGTTTGCCCTATCAAATTCTGGGTGCGGTTTTATATGTTCACTCTTCACGGCACTTCCTTGCTGGCTATACCTCTAGGTGGATGTGTGTTCAGGTGTTCCAGCTCTTCAGCTTAGGGGTTTACCTTGCTTGGTAAACTCAGTTGTATTCTTGCAGTGAATCTGTTTGCTTTCCTTCCCAGCACCTTTTTCTTTTACCTCTGTAAGGTTTCTGGGAGGTTACACTTATTCCTTTTATTTTTGGTTCTCTTACGCCACACTTTCCTTTCCCCTTGTCGGCAGTGTGTTGCCTCCCTTCTGATTCCTCAGGAGGTACAAGAAACCCCTCGACGGCCTTTTAGGGAGTTAGGTCAGGTCCGAGGTGGTGTTTTTAGTTTTGCAGCTAGGTTCTTTCTATTTTGTACAGGAACTAGTTGGGTGTATGTGTGGCGTTTCCCGTGTGTGAGTGTGTACATGTTAATAAAAGTAGCTACATATTACACTTATACTAACAAGTTTGCTGGCCCATATTTTTGGCTTTGCTTTTGTTTTTTGAAAGCCAGAGATTGGTCTGGAAACCATGTGAGCAACACCATCAGGACATAGACAGTAGACACAAAGTATGAAGGATCAAATTTATTAATCCTCCAAACAAGATAAACGAGATAAAAGTTGACGTTTCGTTCACAAATGCCTTTTTTTCATCCAGTGACAATGCTTTGTCCTTGTCACTGGCTTTAAAAAGGTTCCTTAGAGGCAGAATGTCACGTCATACATGTTGAAATACATAAATGTGAAGTTTTATGATTAATCTTTTGAGCCTTGTGCCTTTTGTGAGTTTCCAGCGCTGTGCATAGATTGCCATCACTCACAGCAGTTCCTGTCTGCAATGTGGCCCACAGTATAATTTGCAACACAACCAGAATACGAAAGATTTTAGCAAAATCAAATTTTCCTATGATAATCTAATTTTCATATTACCGATAGATTCTAGTGCCATTATCAGTTTCAAGTAACCTATCAGTAACTTTTTACAGTATGAAAGGTAGATGAAGTTTCATTTGTCAGATTGAAACCCTAGTGCTGCAAGAAAACCATGCTAACCACTGAGCTCTTGTACTAACCACAGATCTAGGAGATGCAATATGGAAACAATTCATCATTGCCTTTGCGCATGTTTTTTGTCTAGTTTTGTGTCTTTTTTTTTTGCAGACAATTAATTATTATTGAAGTCTATTTTATATGTTGCAAAATTTTGCATAAGTTCACTCCATTCCCTCTCCCAGTGTATTTTTGAGTGCGTCAGTACTTTCGAACAGTTTTTTGCACCATTTTGCAAAATGTGCAATTTTTGGCAAAAGTTGCAATAAGAGTTCAAGGCAGAATGAAAGACCGTTTTTGACTTTGCACCAAATTCATGAATTGCATGCACTGTTTTGAAGAATTTGGTACCAAACACATCAACTAATGCTTTGAGACAAAAGATGAAAGAGACTTAAAAAAAACCCAAAGGATGAATCGCGGCCTATGTATTCATCCAGTGGTCTTCGGCCAGATAATATCCTTTTGGGTTAATAATGTGCAGTTGTGGTCAATATTTTTGGCACTGAATATCATTCACACCATGTAAAACATCTTCTGAAATAAAGTGTTTCGTAAAACTGCCTGGATATATAAACTCATATATTTGATTCAGAAAAGACACAACATAAAAACTTGGCAGGAAAAAGGATGGGAGTTGAAAACAATGCCAGAACACAATTAATGGAATGTGCTATTAAGTTAGAAACAAAGGACAAGATCAGATTAACCTGTGAATAATTAAAAATTAGACTCACCTATGCCCACCTTGTCATTTCTTACATGACCTTAATTAGCCTATGAATGATGGCTTTGATGACTAAATGGGTTGCCCAGCACTAGGAAGAGTTTTACTAACTATTAATATAGCCTGCACATTTGTTTTACTATTAAAATTGATTACTCCTAGTGTCCCATTTGTCTAAATTATTTACAAGTCATGTGCACTATTTGGATCTTTTGGCATTTATGCTGACTACACATTCGGATTCCCCATTAATCTCTGTGGCATCCAAAACACACCTTTTCTGGGTATGTGTCTAATTGGTTTCTCAGCGCATTTTCAGTTAAAGAGATGAGATGCCGCATTTGGTGATATTGGAGGTTAGAAATGCTCTTCATAATGCTGGACAACTTGCATATAAAAGCCAATTTTATTTCTTATTCTTTGTTCACTATAGTAAAGATGGGAGATTTTGCATGAGCAGAAAGGAAATGCAATTATCACCAAGAAATAGCAGATACCAAACTCCGAAGACCTTGGCTTCCAGGCTTCAACAGTTCAAAATGTAATCAAGACGTTTGTTACTTATGAAACAGTTATGAACCTTTCTGAATGTGCTAGAAAGAGGAAAACTTATGAGAACCCTATGAAAGTTAGTTTAAAATGGGGCAAAGAAACCTTGGAAAATATGCAAAGAACTTCAGACTGAATTGGAGACCTCAAGAGTGATGGAATAAGTCTAATATCATATACTGCACACAGGATTCAGTGGGTGAAGGCCAAGGAGGACCTCACTGTTTAAAGAAGTCATAAAAAACACAATCCTTCTAGAAAATGTTCTATGGATAGATGAGACCAAGCTAGAGCTCTTTGACAATGCATGCCATTGTTATGTTTATAGATGGAAAAATGAAGTCTATAAAGAAAAGTGCATTCCACCTATCGTCAGACGTGGTAGAGAATGCATAATGTTGCGGGGCTACGTTGTTGCCTCTGGAATGGAACATCTTACAGATAATTTTAGTGCAAAATGTGCTGTCAAGTGTAAGAAGAAGTTTGAATTGAACAAAATGGTCCTTCAGCAGGATAATGACCAAAATCACATATCCACAAGTACACAAGAATGGCTACAAAGGGAAAAATGGACTGCTTTACATTAGCCAGCAATGAGTCCTGCTATCAATCAAATTGAACATCTTTAGAAATAGCTGAATTCTGCTATTGGGAAAAGGAACGCTGCAAACCTTTAAGTACTGAAGAGAATTGCAGTAGAAGAAACCACAAGATGGCAGGCACAAGAGGCTGACGTATGCCTCCGAAAATGTTTGGAGGCTGTCATTATTGATTATTGTCAAAGTTTGTGCAGATGTTGCCTTTAATCCTTATATGCTCGCCATGGCACCCTACAGACAATGTGTGTCCTCTCTCTGATGTTCTGTGGCATATGTGGTGCTTTCCCCTTACTTCAGACCATCCGGTCACGTCTGTCTCCAGGCATTTCTCTTCTGGAACCAGGGCAGCAATAAATTCAGAGGACACAAGGTTCTTAATCATAACTGGGACTTTACTTGGGGAAGAGGAATATGTACAATATTTACAGGCAGATATAATGGATAAGGCCCGACAGGTTGTCATCTCTCTCACAGGTACTGGCAACAACTTCAGCCCTGGTTCTAGCCCTAGAGAATCTTCCTCACCAGCGACAGTATATCTAGATCCTATATCTCCCCACGTCCTAGCCTTGAGTCCTAGCTTCTTCTGCAGCCTGCAAACAAAATGTGCCCCCGGGTCCTCAATACCTTTGTTGAGTTTCTCTGGCCGGCTAAAGGGACTCTTGCTTAGGGAATCTTCACTTTGGTGATCCTACTGTCTGGGGTACGGGGCTCCCATCTGTCCTAGCAGCCACTATACTTAGGCTGCCCATACGGTTCTCTGCCCAAACTCTCGCTGACTCATCACTTCCTGCTTCTGGAAACTAAGCAGAGATTGTCTTAATGTGCCCACTGTCTGTGGGCTGTCATCGCACACCATTAACCCCTTCACTGTCTGCAATACTGCTGGCAGACTCAACCTGGCATCTGCACCCGGGACAGTGGCATCTTTTGGCTGCTTACCAATACTATAGCCCACAAGGAGTTATCTCAGAAACAAGCTTTATACACACTCTATGCTTGATGATGGCACTAAGTTCCCCCTCTACTCTACTGACTGGGTTATCACAGCTAACCCCTTGACTGGACCTAACAGCAGCTCAGAGAGATCTAACTATGGGAACATTCTCTTTTAACTCTTTTAGTGCCAAAGGAAGGCTACATCCTTCCCCACTACTACACTTGTATGGTGGCAGGTCATTTTTTTTTGCTGACTAGGTTTAAACGTGTTATTAGATATATGCAGGTGCATCTCACTAAATTAGAATATCATCAAAACGTTAATTTATTTCAGTTTTTCAGTACAAAAAGTGAAACTCATATATTATATAGAGTCATTACAAGTGTTTATTTCTGTTAATGTTGATGATTATGGCTTACAGCCAATGAAAACACAAAAGTCATTATCTCAGTAAATTAAAATAATTAACAAAAAACACCTGCAGAGGCTTCCTAAGCGTTTAAAAAGGTCTTTTAGTCTGTTTCAGTAGGCTCCACAAACATGGGGAAGACTGCTGACTTGACAGATGCACAGAAGGCAGTCATTGACACACTCCATAAGGTCCCAGAGTTCCAATTTTCATTTGGAAATCAAGGTCCCAGAGTCTGGAGGAAGAGTAGAGAGGCACAATCCAAGCTGCTTGAGGTCTAGTGTGAAGTTTCCACAATCAGTGATGGTTTGGGGAGCCATGTCATCTGCTGGTGTAGGTCCACTGTGTTTTATCAAGACCAAAGTCAGTGCAGCCGTCTACCAGAAAATTTTAGAGCACTTGATGCTTTCCACTGCCGACAAGCTTTTTGGAGATGGAAATTTCATTCTCCAGCAGGACTTGGCACCTCTCCACACTGCCAAAAGTACCAATACCTGGTTTAAAAACAACAGTATCACTGTGCTTGATGGCCCAGCAAACTCGTCTGACCTTAACCCCTTAGAGAATCTATGGGGTATTGTCAAGAGGAAGATGAGAGACACCAGACCCAACAATGCAGACGAGCTGAAGGCTGCAATCAAAGCAACCTTGGCTTCCATAACACCTCAGCAGTGCCACAGACTGATCGCCTCCATGCCATGCCACATTGATGCAGCAATTGATGCAAAAGGAGCCCCGACCAAGTACTGAGTGCATTTACTGAACATACATTTCAGTAGGCCAACATTTCTGATTTTAAAAACATTTTCAAGCTGTTGTTATAAAGTATTCTAATTTACTGAGATAATGACCTTTGTGTTTTCATTGGCTGAAAGCCATAATCATCAACATTAACAGAAATAATCAGTTGAAATAGATCACTCTGTTTGTAATGACTCTATATAATATGTGAGTTTCACCTTTTGTATTGAAGAACTGAAATAAATTCACTTTTTGATGATATTCTAATTTAGTGAGATACACCTGTTGTTCGTTACATAGCCATAGTCATCAGATGAGCCTAAACACCCTCCTGCACATTACACTGGCCAAACTTGACTCTCCTCCAACCAAATAGTGACTCTCCTCCAACAGATCATGGGAGATAAGTAGCGGGGATGTCTGATTTCGGATTGCCAGTTATTTTGTTCTTGGCTAAATTTGTCATCACCAGAGAAGTCTGGCAGCAGCTCTCTCATAAAGAACACGAGCAGAACGTGGACTCCCGTGTATGGAGGAGTCAGGAGAGATAGCTGCCGGCTGAACGAACCATCATTCGGAAGACAGCTGTCTGTTGTGTAAGGCTAGACTTTCACAATCAAAATTTAATTGCATATCCTACCAATAAACCATAGTATTTTAAGATGGGAAACCCTTTTTAACCCCTTCCCTACATAAGACGTACAGTTACCTGACATATGTCCCTGACTTTCCCTGCAGATGATGGTTTATTCAGCCATCATCTGAATCTAATAGCCGCTGGTGGAGCAGCACTCTGCCCGCAGCTGTTAACATGTTAAGTGTCGCTATTTCTGACAGCAGCATTTAATGCACGCTTACAGGTGGGGCTTGCCATTCCATGTTCACCTCGGCATGCCTGTGATGTGATTGCGGGGTGCCGAAAGTTTGCCATGACAGCTGGGGGTCTGCTGAAGACCTCCATGCTTGTCATGATGATTCTTCTGTGAAATCCAGCATTTAGACGGCTTTTATAGTAGACCGTGATTTTCACTATACATAGTACTGCTGATGCACTGCTATGTATAGTACAAGCGTTCAGATGATCGCAGGTTCAGGTCCCCTAAGGGGACTATTAAATACAATAAAAAGTGAAAAAAAAGTTTTTAATGAATGGGAAAAAAGTTTAAAAATATAAAAGTTCAAATCACCCCTTTTCCCATTAAAAATAAAACAATTAATAAAAAAATGCACATATCTGGTATAGCTATGTTCATTAAAGTCTGATCTATCAAAATATAAAATAAATTAATCCAATCGGTAAACGGTGTAATGAGAAAAGGTATTGAAACCCCAGATTTACGGGTTTTTTTTGCCAGCCACAACAGTTCAATGAATTTCAATAAGGGGTGGTCAAAACATGTATCTATCCCAGCATGGTATCAGTAAAAACGTCAGCTCAGGGGAAAAAAATAAGCTCTCACACAGCCCCATTTCCTGAAAATTGAAAACATTATGCAAAATGGCGACATAAGCACTTTTTTTTTTTTTTTACAAATTTCCCAATTTTTTTTCACCCCTTAAATAATTAAATATATATATATATATATATATATATATATATATATATATATATATATATATATATATATATACATGTTTAGTATCTACATACTCATACTGACCCGGAGAATCATATTTCCAGGTTAATTGTACTGTATAATGAACATGGTAAATATAAAAAAAAACAAAATTAATTGTGCAATTGCACTTTTTTGCAATTTCAACGCACTTGGAATATTTTTTCCCTCTTTCCAGCACATACTAAAATGAATAGTGTCATTCAAAAGTACAATTCATCCCACAAAAAACAAGCTCTTATACAGTTATGTGGATGAAAAATAAAAAAAGTTATGGCTCTTGGAAGAAAGGGAGAAAAAAAGAAAAAGAAAAATAGACCGGTCATGAAGGGGTTAACCACATTAGTTTGATTTTTTTTTTTTTTTATGATACTTAATTTAGCCCATGTTTCATTTTTTTTAAAATGTATCTATCTGGATACCTCGGTTGTTCTTTAAATCCGTTTAATGTAAATTATGGTAAATAGTTATAAATCTGAATCATACATGAGATGGTGTACTTTTATGTCAAAGTGTAACGTGCTGACCTGCAATGGTCAGGGACTCTGCTTTGTGCTGTATAAAATATTAATGTGTTATTCGAGTAAATAGTTAAGTTTCATTAGTATGAATTACGTTAATAAGGTTTCAGAAGATGATTAAATTAGCCGGCACAGAGCGTCCACTCTGTCTCAGTCTTGATAATGATCCTGGATTAATATGGCTTTTTTACGTAATTAGTTCTTGACCACAGTTATATTGACAACTTACGGTAATAACTCATCCCAATTTCAAAAATTTTTAATTTTATGGGCTGTTATTTAAAATATCAAATATGTCATTACATAGTAATGGTACCCAGGGATTGCATGGGGCCCCAATGTGCCTGAGATCCTTGGGCAACAGTATTAAACAGATTGCTGTGATAGACAACAGAGTAGGTATTGTCTAAGAGCTTCTGTGACATGTTCCCTTCTCCACAACTTAGCATGTAAAGATCTATTTATGTACGTTTAGCTATGGCCCTATGTACACTTAGTTAGCTAAAAACAAGCTTGTATATGCTTGTAAAAAAAATTGTATAGGGATAAAACCTGATCCACAATTGTGTATAAATCATGTCTGTGTCTACACCTTGCTCTTGTCCATACACTTGATAAACAGAATTCCAAAATAAAGTGTGTAGATGTCACAATTAAAGCAAAATTCATCCTCTACTAGTCCGTATGTGTAAAAAATTGCAAAGGTTTGGCTTTCTCTTACTGATTTCTTTAGATTTTGGTTTTGGCTATTATCCTAAGTCATGTAACAAGACTCGTTAGAGAGTCAATATTGACTTTTAGGATTGCTACTTCCTATAGGCGGCATAGGGTTCTAGTCCTCTTCCTCTCTGAAGAGACAATTTGCATATTTCCCAGAGGAGCATTGTTGCTTAAAAGTCTCCTCACCTTGGCATGTTAGGCTTGACATGTCACTCTCTGCAAGGGAAAACGTTACCCCTTGGTTCCAAGGAAGCTGAAATTGAAGAAGCGTGTAAGATACAGTATATATGGCTTCACAAAAGCTAGATTTTGATGAATTGCTGACATTTACACATACTTTCTTTTGGCATTGGATTGGTGAAAACTGATCCATGAGGACACACTGTCATTGGATTGTATCACTAATGTGTCCACTGGTAGAATGTCATGTGTAAAATAAAGCCACTGATTGGTTGTAATTATATATTCATAAAAATGACTAAGAGGTTATCCTACAAATACATATTACAGGTAGTTTGTCTATCAGGTATATGCAGCTTGACCTGAGAGCAGCATCAAGTAATGACGGAGAGTCTGATACCATTAGGCTAGGACTACAGGGCGATACTGAAATCGCAGCGACACATTGCAACATTGGATGTAATGATTTCCTATGGTGTAATGTTGTGACCTGCGACATAATTGTGCCAATTGTGGTGGATTTTCTGTCGCTGGACACGTTGCACACAACTCACTTGCAATAGATTTCAGAGCAAGTTGCATTTGACAGGCGACTTGTGTGCGACATCTGAAACTTGGCTGTTTTATCAACAGCAAAATCAGAGCAGTAAAATGGTCACGAGACAGTAAGTCACAGACTAGTTGCAAAAATATTTTTGTAGCACGATTTTTCAGAAAATTGACGGTCATCAATTATGGTGAGTTTAGACTATGTGACCTGTGGCCATTATACAACCATCAATCAGCTATATGTTTGCCAATCAGCGGTCTTTCAATAGCTTGTTTAAACAGTCCGATTGCGCACTCAATAAACAGAATGAATGTTAAGAGGTCACTTTGTGTGAATAGATTGGCATTATTCTCGGCAGCACATGTTTGGTTTACACAGGACCATGGGCTGTCGAAAACAATAATTTTTCAGCAAGCTTAGAAGTCTTTTAATTTCTACTGATTGGCAGCCTGTTTACACCGGCCAATTACCAGGAAATAAGCATTCGTAGGAACACTCATTCACAATAATCGACCAGTATAAATACACCCTTACTGGGCGTCTTGCTGTAGATGTTATAAAACACATTTTATCAGCTGCAGCGCTGAGTCCCGGTAGTCATAAGTCACTGATTGACAGCTTTCCATACTGCGCATATGGAGAAAGCTGATCCACGGCAGGGAAAGTCTAGCCGGCAGCTCAGGAATATCGAGGACTTGAGAGTGGCAAATAAGAAGAGAGAGGACTCCAGCACTTGGCTCCTTCTTTAGTTGATAAATAGGGATTTTATGAGAACTACATCAAGACGCTCTGTTGATGACCCAGTGATGGAATTAAGGTCTCTGTTATTATTTTATGCTGTCCTGGTACAGGGCAGCATAAACCCGGCCAAAACTATATTTAGTTTAAGCAAAACAAAAGAAGGGATGTTTTCAATTGGATTTAGTTTAAAAATGCTTCTATGTCTAGATATTGTCACCCAGCTAAACCAGATCTTTGCACTGATGAGGGGCAGTACCCCGAAACACAGTGTCTGCAAATTGAGATTTTGGTTTTGTCTTTAATCCTAAATCATGTGTCAAGGCTTGTTAGAGAGTCTATATTGACTTTTAGGATTGCTACTTCCCATAGGTGGCACTAGAGTTCAAGTCCTCTTCCTCTCTGAAGAGACAATTTGCATATTTCCCAGAGGAGCATAGCAGCTTAAAAGTCTTCTCACCTCAACATGTGAGGCTTGACATGTCACTCTCCGCAAGGAGAAACGTTAACCCTTAAATCCCTGTAATACATACATTGTGAAATAAAATCAATGAACACCAGGGGGTGCTACGAATGAAGTATGTAACTGCAATATCTTAACACAGAGCTGTTTTTAAAAAGAATTCAAATAAAAAATGTGCTTTACCTGAACGAACAGAGAAATGTACCGTAATAGTTAAGTTTTCTATTTCTTTTTAAATATTTCATCAATTATTAATTGGGTTTTGAGGATTAGCTTGTATAGCCAAATCACAGATGTAATGTCCTGTCTAAACCTCGAGATAATTATTCAACATCTTTTTCTCCTCTGGCCGCTCTGCTCTGTGCAGCGTGCAGATTTTGACAGGTGGCGTATAGTATTTCTCTAATATCTTGAGACTATCTACATTATTAATGTAATGGCTAATACAATTTTCTGCTGTAAAGGATTAATTTTGTCTCGCCATACTTTTAATCGTATGAGTGGAGTGTGGAAATGATTACTGAGATGCCGTATTTAATGTCATTAGTTATCGAAGTTTGGAAATGTTCTCACAATAATTGTTTTAAACAATAAATGTGTTGATTCTGTTCTCTTCCAATTATGTTCAGCTTTATGTCCGCTCTGTGATTAGTAATTGTTTGATCGTCTTCTCAGCTCCAGTCTTCGAATGGGTTGAGTCTATGGAAATAAATAACACAAAGTCTAAAAACAATCGAGGAAGTCGAATGTAAATATGTTCAAATATTGTGGAATTTAGGATTTAATTAGCGAGAATGACAGATGGCAGAGAGAAACTACTGCTAGAGTCTGGAACACCAGTGACTTTACAAGGTTGGCTTTTTGTTCTACCGCCCAAAGTCGGAATGAAATGATGTATTAAACCTTATGTAACATCGTATAAAATGTTCTACTGTGAATATTTGAAATGATAAGTGTTACATTGGAGCAGAAAAATAAATGCCATTCATTTTTATGCATTTTCATACACGTTAAACCCGTTTTTTGCTCCAAAACATGCTGCCATAGTTAATTATTTGAGCCATAGCTCAAAAAATTGCTTTATGAATGGCGGTATTTGGTTTTAAAAACAAACAAACAAAAAAACGTTGTTTTTTTGCGATCTCCTCGAGTTCAATGGTGAGTCTCCACCACTGATCCTGATCTCTGTTATTGTCTGCTGTGCTGACATTACGTTGACAACCAGTAACTGAGCTCAACGGCTTTGAGTGGCTCGTACCGCTAGCTGGGCTGAGCCGCTGAGCTCATTTATTGGCTCCAACTAGTGATGAGCCAGCATGTTCTTTTAACCCTTTCGGCGAGCATGCTCGGGTGCTTGCCGAGTACCTTCAGCGTGCTCGGGTGTTATCCGAGTATCTTGGGCGTCCTCGGGTGTTATGTTTCAGTTACTCCGTGCTCATGATTTGCGGCTGTTTGACAGCTTTAATACATGTGAGGAATACCTAAGAAACAGGCATTCCTCACATGTATTTAAGCTGTCAAACGGTCGCAAATCATGAGCACTGAGTAACTGAAACATAACACCCGAGGACGCCCAAGATACTCGGAAAACACCCGAGCATGCACGTAAATCTCGAGTAACAAGCATGCTCGCTCATCACGTTCAACGTGACGTCAGAACAACAACAGGCATCGGGAGCGATGGTAAAGGCTTACCACTGGACCCGTGGAGGGTGAGTAAATCTTTTCTTCTTTTTTTTTTTTAAACAAACGAGCCAAGGGACAGGTTTTCCAAACCTGAAAAATTCCTTTAACTAGTTTACTCTATATAATAGAGCCCATACACTTTAAATAGGCTTCAGGTTGGGGAACTGGGGATTAACCCAATGACAATTGATTATCATGATAAAGGATTGGACACGATTGAATTCAAGAGGATTGATCTTTCTTTCTCTATCTGATGATGGAAAGTCTGCACACCCCCAATACATATTGGATAGTTGGGCCGGTTCTGCAGAAATTAGTTTATTTGGCTGACTGACCTAAAGTGAATTTACACAGGTAGGTTCACATGTAAAAAACCGTGATGCATTGTTTGCACATGGCTCACCAAAGTCACTGGCATACCGCTCAGGATTTGAGTAAAATTTCAGAGAACATTGGCAAAAACAATGCAGTTTTGCCAGTTTTGGAAAACCACAGGAAAAATACACCCGTAATAGAAGATTGTCAACAATGCAGTATGAGCCTTGTTATGTAAAAATCACTAAATATCTTAATTATTTCATTCATTCCTGTTCCATTATATAAAACATGCATAAACAAATAATATACGATTTTAGCTAGCTGTATTATTGCTAATTCTAATATTTGTGCATAAGATATGTATGAAGGGGTTACGAAAAACAATATCAATTTGGTGTACTTTAATCAATTAGCGAGTCAGTAAATGGCATAGGGAGGTCCACTTAAAGGTGCACTTTGGGATAAATGGACTTAGCATCTGGTGAAACACCTGCTAACACCATCTGCTAGCCCTAGCTCGTGAGTGTAGCAAAATGGGACAGGAAATCAAATGTCATGTTGGAATTACATGGAAACATAGTAGAGCTTTTCATCTGTTGTGTTTGTATGTCTTTCATGAAAGGAAACTGCAAGTATGTTTTAGGGCTTAATGATAATGGTATTTTACACATGAAATGCTCTAACTTGATGTTTCGACACATTTTCTAAGAATTGTCTGTTGTAAGTCTCCTGTGCTAAAGACGTCCAGAGATATAATGTACATTTCTGGAAGGGTAACATTGGCAGTGTCTACATGTTTAGCACCTTATGCAAGTTGATACGGTGGTGAAATACAAGGGATGGGCAGGACTTTTAAATATTTCTCAGCCACTTAAATTAAAATTGTAGAGCATGAGAAAGTCTATAATGGAAAACGTAGCTGATTATATTAGAGGGTTGTCAGAATACTATCTTCTGTGCATTAATTATCGCTGTATAAATTAGGTATATGTCATTTATTTTAATATTTGTGGCAATTTAGACTTCTTTGAATGAGTGTATGCAGCCCTAGTGATTTATTTTAAGTAACTAAACCCTTTCCAAAACAACAATGACGAACATCCAGAATTTACAACATGCATAGATATCCACTAGCTTAGTTGCAAAACATCCAATACTGTACTTAAAATAAAGCATTAAAATATAATGGCCCTTAAAGGGGTTGTCCACTATTAGGACAACCCCTTCTTGATGTAAATGTTTGGCCCTGATAAAATAAAAAAGCTTATACTCACTCCCCATGCTGATGTCGGCACTCGCGGTCTTGGAGCTCTCGTGCGGTTGTTATGACATGTGACCCCGGCCCCCAGTCAGCGCTGGTGTCACTATCCCGCCTTCTGTCGAGTTGAACATGAAGAGGAAGTCCGGGCTGCAGCTGATCTGACTTCCTCTTCATGTTCAATTCGTATTAAGGCAGGTACAGTGATGTCAGCGCTGATTGGGGGCCTGGCTCACCTGTCACAACAACAGTACAGGAGCCCAATTGAATTGAATTGATTTTCACAAAATTTATTAAAATGCCCTTGTTTATTAATAGAAAATTGTCTGCAGGTTCTTTTGTTATCTAATTGGAGAGCAGTATAATGTAGAGACTATAAGCCTGATTCCAGTGATGTATTACTTACTGGGCTGTGTGTTGTGGTTTCAATAAAATTAACAGGAAATTATCACTACAGGACTAGGTGTCTCATGCCTCCTAGTCAACTCCTTTGTATTACCCCGCCCCCACCAATGATTAACACCTTTCTGTCAATGTACAGTGTACACAAAAAGCTGCCAATCAGAGGTATGGGTGGCATTATACAGTCCTAACTATCAGGGCTGTGGAGTCGGTAAGCCAAACCTCTGACTCCGACTCCTCAGTTTCTATAACGCCGACTCCAACTCCCTCATACACGGCTCATGTTTAAGTGATAAATTTACTGTAGCACAGATTCACCTCAGCTAAAAGTCTAGACCCTTAGATCAGAATAGGACAGACATTTGTAGGACATTTCATTTCTTTCCCAAATTCTTATGAAAAAAATATTTCTGACAAACTGCATTGAACTACTGTACCCAATTTATTATATATTTTAGGAGTTGAAGTCGGTCCATTTTATACCGACTCCGATTCCGACTCCACCAAAATGGACACCGACTCTGACTTCACAACTTTGCTAACTATTCTGATCTCTGCTACATCTGCAGCAGAGAAAACATCATGCAGACCAGTAAGTGACACATTGCTGGAATCAGGGTCTCAGCCCCTACATCATGCTGCTCTCATATTACGTAGTGAAAACCTGGTGCCAAATTCTCTGGGAAATTTTATAGATTTTTATCTGTTGGACAGTCAGGTTTTGTAAAAAAAAATATAAAAATAATACTTGTACAATTTTCAGTTTCCTTGAGGATTGAACCACAGTGAGCAGTGAGAAAGATATTCCAAATGTAATACATCATGTACAACATTTTAGTGGCACAGTTTATGGCAACTGCTGTAAACCTCTTTGTAAATGTGGCATATCTATGTGTGATATATTTTGGATAGTCCGTATATTGTTTAGTTTTTCTACTTTATTGTAATAATTACAGAAGAGCAGATATATTGAAATTTGAACTTGCCAGCTTTGCTAAACTTCCACCCAAAATTTGGTTTACATTAAATAAATTTGCCGCAAATCTCAATATTGTATAGCTTCTAATTGCCTGGAAAATATGTTTTTAACACTTGGAGGTCTCCTAGGACTGTGTTTTTGACCATTTGTGAGCTGCTTAATACAAACACAGCCTTAATATTGTCCAATAGACCAAAAACTTTCTGGCTAGGGGAAAACAGATAGCTGGTGTAACCAACAGCTATATTTGGGTGACATATATAGATCTTAGGAAGTGTACAAAAAAAATATTTATTTTTACAACACGCCCACTTTGTGAGGTAGACAGTTGTATTTACATTTCTGGATTATGGAGGTTTTTTCTTTTCGTCTTAAAAAAAATAACCATGGCTTGTCCATCTCACAAGCCAGGAAGCACATCTTCCCTGCTACACAAGCCTTGGTTTCAGGAGTTGTGTTCTTGCTATCACTCAGTGAAGAATAAAAAATGCTGTTATTAAGGTGCTGTAATCAGTATGTCTCCGATCAATTCACAGTCACACTGAGTGACTATGCAGGTCCAGTACCTCTGTATATCGCTTGAATCTTAGTCTCAGTCTGTGAATAATAACACAATCACTTCCATTTTCAATGTACAATAGAACTAAAGTAGCCCACCACAATGAGCTGTAGAATTTTTTTCTACTCCTATGCATAATGAGCTGTGCGCTCTGACCTCCTATACCTATGCTGTAAAATCCTAAAATGGCACTGTTGGTTAGCCCTTATATTTTACAGTAGCATTGATGGTCCCCCCTAATTGCCTGTGCTAGACACTGTGCTATGATAGCTGCAAGACATTATGGGGAGGCCCGCGTGATCAATCCTGACGTCATGAACCCACTATATAGTTACTGCAGTGTGGGAAATCAAGGAATCAAATCGCAACTTGTTCGAATTTCCGGGAATCTGCGAATTTCAGGAAATTCGAAAAGTCAATCAGCCGAGGATCGATCTGCTCATCTTTAGTAATACTAAGTTATTCTTTTTATTTTCAAATGGAAATGTCCCTCTTTTGAAACAAACAGTAATTCCAAAAGTCCATGTATTTTATTTCCATGTTATACATATAAATCCCCCAACAAGTACCATACTGATCACAAGTTCCAAAATCAATTCTAGATCTGATTCAAAAGATATTAATATCTCACATCCTATTGATACAAAAAAATAATCCTACAGCAACAATAACTGCAAAAGTGAAATCAAATGCCTCGCACAGGCTTTCCCAGCAAGCTCAGAGCCAATTCACAGGGTAGTTTACGTGCTGCGGGTAGAAAACTCCACTTTCACTGTCGGTTATATAGTATACTGCTCCAGATTCAAACCTTCAGCTCATAATATATTTTTGATGTGCTCTTTTTTACCTGGAAAGTGAACAAAGGTATTGAATACAAATACAACATTCTGCTGACATTACGTGTACACTACCTATCTTGCATATTATAAAAGCCAGATAGAATGTCAAACCTGGCATTTATTCCACCACATCTAACCTTAGTGATGGTAATACTTTTAAAGCTTTTTTTTTGATGATTTGTAATTGATAGTATAAACACATCTCAGATTCATTGGAGAAATATCTGCAACTGAAAATCCATTTCATACACGTGTATGTGGTTGTTTCTGCAAGCTCCTTTCAGATACTGTATATGTGCCTATTAAGAAAAAAACCCAAAAAAAAGCAAAAGCGCTTCATAAGTTATCTCTGCAAAAGATATCCATTAATAGTATATGAACAGTGAGTCTGATCTGTTTCGTTGTTTTACACACATGAAAAAAATGAACTGGTTTTCATCAGTGTTTGGTCAGAGTTTCCATTTTCCCCTTAAGTGTTTAATGGGTGATTTTTCTTGTATGCAAAAAAAAAAACGTTCCAGTGTCAAAAAAAAAGGACATGTCACGGATTATCATGGACTCCTAGACCTAGATGGGTGATTTTGATCAGTGACGGACATGTAGCCATGATTTTTTGTGGACAGGCTACTTACAAATTTTCCAATTTTTATGGCACCCTTCTAATATAGTGATTTTACAACTTTTTGTGTGACATTTTTAAAAAAAAAATGGCATGTAATTGACAAGTTCAAAATAAAATTGATTCTCAAAATGATTTAAAAATGGTGCAAGACTTTTACAAATGTGTCTAAAAGCCCAAAAATAGCAAAAAATAATGCAAAAATTCTGGTGCAAAACATACAATACATTTCCTCAAATGTTTCCATATTGACAACCTCCCTAGTCGCCAAACCAGCCTGTCCACAAACTTCACTTTCCAGCTCAATATGTCCCATCTTGGCCAGCATAGATTTTGTTGCTAGATGGAGTCCTAGTAACTGGGACACTTCTTAAAACTACTCTAACATGTTCTTCATCTGCAATTATTGCTTTATTCTGTACTTTATTCTTTCCTCTTGTGATGTGATCATTAATTATATGCACATATCTGTATTCATGGAAATGCATTATCCTGGCACCAGGGGCGTACATAGAAGTCATGGGGCCCCATAGCAGAAGCTCTAATTGCCCCCCCCCCCCCCTACAAAAAATAAATATTTGTCTGTGTCACAGAAGAGCAGATCTCATAACTTTCCAGCCTTTACATAGTAATTTACCTCCTTCTGAAGTCGTAGATTCCTCCTTCATTGCCCCCATAAAGTATGATGCCAACAAAAGTGCCCCCCAAACAGTATGATACCCCTATGGTGCATTGCCCCACATGCACAGTATAATGACCCTATTGTACCCCACTTCAACTCCCACGGCAAAGTATGGTGACCCTAACACAGTATAATCCCCCAACTGTGAACCCCACAGAGCCCTCCATACACTCTCATGGCCCCCACACAGCCCTCCAAACAGTATAATGGCCCCCACACAGCCCTCCAAACAGTATAATGACCCCACACAAACCTTCACACTGTATAATTGCTTTCATACAGTATAATGGCCCCCCACATAGCCCTCAAAATATTATAATGGCCCCACATAGCCTTCCATATAGTATAATGCACCACCAATAATCTTCCATATAGTATAATGCGCCCCCATAATCCTCCATATAGTATAATGCTCCCCCCATAAACCTCCATATAGTATAATGCGCCCAACATAATCCTCCATATAGTATAATGAACTTCCCATGGTCCTCCATTGTCACGCTGTCTCTGTATACTGGAGGTAGGGGGCCTAAGCTGACCCTAAGCTGGGGCCCTGACTAATCCCTCAACCTGGAGGTACTGTTAAAGGTACAGAGGTCCAGGCCGCCAGCGTAACCCCTACCTCCTGAGGATCCCTGCACCTAAGTAATCTAGTCCTGAGAAGGACCCCGATCACAACAAAAGGGGACAAGTAATAATATGCCCACACACAGTACTTAGACGAACGAGACAGTACAAGGGAAAAACCAAAACCACCTTGCATACAAAAACTACACAACTACAACAGAGGGAACACCAACGGGAAAGGAGATAAATGATAAAGCGAGGAAGGGAAAAAACTCTCCGAATACACTTATCTCTGAAACTCCAAATACCACGATCCGCTCTGTTAGTCTGCATGAAATGCTTTCACCGACACTTCCCTAACAGACCAGCAGGCATTTGAAGGAGTCCCACTACAGCAGCATTGATTGCAGCTGGGCGAGGCTGGACCTTGTCTAGCACAGAGAGAGAGAGAATTAACTCCCTCACTGCCTAAAAACACAAAGCACCAAAAAGTCAGCTGCGAGAAGTCAGGCTGTGTAATCGTGACGATCTTCGTGGCGACACACCCGTGACAGTACCCCCCCTTCTACGAGGGGCCTCCGGACCCTCAGGGCCAGGTTTATCCGGGTGAGTCGTGTGGAAGGCCCGAACTAATCGGTCTGCGTTAATATCCGACGCAGGAACCCACATCCTCTCCTCAGGACCATACCCTTTCCAATGAACCAGGTACTGAAGGGACCGGCGATTAAAGCGTGAATCGATGACCCTCGATACCTGGAACTCCAAGTTACCATTGACCACCACTGGAGGGGGAGGTAAAGGTGACGGTACCACCGGCGCCACATACCTCTTAAGCAACGATCTGTGGAACACGTTGTGAATTTTAAACGTAGGGGGGAGGTCAAGACGGAATGCCACCGGATTAATTATAGAACTGATTCTGTACGGCCCGATGAACCTGGGACCCAGTTTCCAGGAGGGAACCTTAAGTTTTATATTCCTGGTAGACAACCATACCCGATCGTTCACACTTAGGTCCGGACCAGACACTCTCCTCCTATCAGCCATACGTTTGTATCGGTTCCCCATAGTATTCAGATTCTTCAGCACCCCTCTCCATACTGAAGCGAGTGATGAGGAAAATCGTTCCTCCTCAGGAACCCCCGAAGAGCCCCCCCTACTGAAAGTACAAAACTGGGGGTGAAAACCATATGCCCCAAAAAACGGGGACTTACCAGTGGACTCGCTCCGCCTATTATTAAGAGCAAACTCTGCCAGAGGTAAGAAAGCAGCCCAGTCCTCCTGGTTCTCTGACACAAAACACCGGAGATATGTCTCCAAGCTCTGGTTCATTCGTTCCGTCTGACCATTGGTCTGAGGATGAAAAGCCGATGAGAACGACAAATGCATCCCCCGCCGTGCACAAAACGCCTTCCAGAACTTGGACACAAACTGAGACCCCCGATCAGACACCACCTCGGAGGGTACCCCGTGAAGCCTCACAATCTCCCCAATGAACACCTGCGCAAGAGTTTTAGCATTAGGGAGAGCAGGAAGAGCGATAAAATGTGCCATCTTGCTGAACCTGTCCACTACAACGAGTATGACCGTTTTACCCGAAGACGGAGGGAGGTCCGTAATAAAGTCCATAGACAGATGAGTCCAAGGACGCTCCGGGATCTTCAAAGGTAAGAGGGCCCCAGACGGACGGGTATGTGAGGTCTTAGAGCGCGCACAAACCCCACAGGACGCGACAAAAGTTACCACCTCCTTATGTAAGTTAGGCCACCAAAACCGACGCGAGAGGAGATCCACAGTTGCTTTACTCCCCGGGTGTCCTGCAAAAACTGAGTTATGGTGTGCCTCGATCACCTTTTGTCGCAACTGATCTGGAACAAACAGTCTCCCCGGAGGTCCAACAGGGGCGTCCCCCTGAGCCTCCAATACCTCCTCCTCCAGCTCAGAGCTTACTGCCGAAACCACCACCCCCTCCTGAAGGATAGGAATCGGGTCGTCCGTATTCCCGGCCCCAGGGAAACTACGAGATAAGGCATCCGCCTTTACATTTTTTGACCCAGGACGATATGTAACGACAAAATTAAACCTGGTAAAAAACAATGACCACCTAGCTTGTCTGGGATTCAGACGTTTCGCGGACTCCAGATATAGCAGGTTCTTGTGATCGGTGATGACGGTGACCGGATGGACTGCCCCCTCCAAAAAATGGCGCCACTCCTCAAAAGCTAACTTAATGGCCAAGAGTTCCCTATTGCCGACATCGTAATTCCTCTCAGCGGACGACAATTTTTTAGAGAAAAAGGCGCACGGATGCCACTTACCAGGGGACGAACCTTGTGACAATACTGCTCCCACCCCTACCTCGGAAGCGTCTACCTCTACAATGAATGGCTGTGACGCATCAGGTTGAATGAGTATGGGTGCCGAGGCAAAACATTTTTTCAAGGAGGAGAATGCTTGACAAGCCTTGTCAGACCACCTAGAAAAATCCGTCCCCTTTTTAGTCATGTCTGTGAGAGGCTTAACCATGGACGAGAAATTACGAATGAACTTCCGGTAATAATTAGCAAACCCCAGGAAACGTTGTAGTGCCTTAAGATTCTCTGGCCGATCCCACTCAAGAACTGCCCGCACTTTCCCAGGGTCCATACGAAAACCGGACGCTGAAACCAGGAAGCCTAAAAACTGGAGTTCCTGTACGGCGAACACACACTTTTCCCATTTGGCATACAGTTTATTATCCCGCAAGATCTGTAACACCTGCCTAACGTGCTCCTGATGAGACACCAGATCCGGCGAGTAAATTAAGATATCATCCAGATATATGACAACAAACTGTCCCACCAGACGGCGAAAAATGTCATTAACAAAGTGTTGGAACACCGCCGGGGCATTAGTCAGACCGAATGGTATGACAAGGTTCTCATAATGCACCTCCGGAGTGTTAAACGCCGTCTTCCACTCATCCCCCTCCTTCATCCTAATCAGATTGTACGCCCCCCTGAGATCCAACTTAGAGAACCATTTGGCGCCCACGATCTGATTAAAGAGATCGGGAATAAGTGGGAGCGGATACGGATCTCGGACCGTAATCCGATTAAGTTCACGGAAATCCAGGCAAGGGCGTAGGCCTCCATCTTTCTTCTTAACAAAGAAGAACCCCGCAGCCACCGGTTAAGATGAAGGTCTAATATGCCCCTTAGCCAGACTTTCTGAAATATAATCCTTCATGGCCTGCCTCTCAGGACCAGAAAGGTTATACAACCTAGCTTTAGGTAACTTGGCCTCAGGGAGCAGTTTTACAGAACAGTCATACTCGCGATGAGGAGGTAGTTCCTGACACCCTTTCTCCGAGAATACATCCTCAAAGTCCGCCAGAAATGGAGGTAAGACCCAAGGAGTAACCGCACCGATGACCGTGTTCATGCAGTTTTTATTACAGAATTTACTCCATTGGCTTATCTCTCTGGTTTGCCAATTAATAACCGGGTTATGCTTAGTTAACCAAGGAAGGCCCAACACTATAGGAGTGGGAAGACCCTCCAACACGTAGCAAGACAACAGTTCTTTATGTATCGCCCCCACTTGAAGTTTTACGTCATGCACAGCTTGCAAAAAACTTCCCTGACCGAGAGGCCTGGCATCGATCGAGAATATGGGGATGGGTTTAGCCAACTCACTCAATCGCATACCTTGAACCCGGGCAAACCGAGCATCAACCAGATTAGCCCCGGCCCCACTATCCAGAAGAACAGATATCCTCTCAGTTCTCGTACCCACCACCACTCCGCCGGTACGAGAAACTGAGACGAACCTAGGGACGAAATACCTACTCCCAGATTGCCGTCCACCACACAACCTGGGATCAACAGTTTTCCGACGACTCTTCACTCTGCAAGGGACGGGATGGACACCCCCCAATAAAATGTCCCTTTCTCCCGCAGAAGAAACACCTTCCTGTCTTATGGCGCACCACCGGTCCCCTCCCTCGAAATGATGTCCCTCCTAATTGCATAGGCTCCTCTGGACTGACCAGGGGAACCACCATATGAGGGGACCTTGTAGGAGGTGGAGTCATCACAGGGGGTAGAGTTATCCCGCACCTCTCCCGAAGCCGTCTGTCAACGCGAATAGCAAGGGCCATAGCGGCTTCCAGTGACGCGGGAGAGTCATACTGTGCCAACACATCCTGTAATTTGTCGGATAAACCTTGACAAAACTGGCTCCTAAGAGCCGGGTCATTCCACTGGGTGTCCGTGGCCCACCTACGGAACTCCGAACAGAATTCCTCCGCCGGACGATCTCCCTGCTGAATCCTACGTAACTTAGACTCAGCAAGGGAGATCCGATCTGGGTCATCATATACGAGTCCCAGAGCAGCGAAAAACCTATCCACTGACTGGAGAGCCGGGGAGCCCGGGGGAAGAGAGAACGCCCAAGATTGTGGGTCCCCTTGTAGGAGCGAGATGACAATTCCCACCCTTTGTTCTTCACTCCCCGATGACCGAGGCCGCAGCCGAAAGTACAACTTGCATGCCTCCCGGAAAACAAAAAACTTGTCCCGCCCCCCAGTGAACCTGTCAGGGAGAGCTACTTTAGGTTCTGGTCCGGCTTGCTCCTGAGGATACAAAACCTTGGACCTAACGTCCGCCAGCTCCATGGACAAACTCTGCAACTGCCGAGCTAGACCGGCTACTGGATCCATGGTAGCTGGAGAAAAACTAAGTGGTCGGTGAAAATGTCACGCTGTCTCTGTATACTGGAGGTAGGGGGCCTAAGCTGACCCTAAGCTGGGGCCCTGACTAATCCCTCAACCTGGAGGTACTGTTAAAGGTACAGAGGTCCAGGCCGCCAGCGTAACCCCTACCTCCTGAGGATCCCTGCACCTAAGTAATCTAGTCCTGAGAAGGACCCCGATCACAACAAAAGGGGACAAGTAATAATATGCCCACACACAGTACTTAGACGAACGAGACAGTACAAGGGAAAAACCAAAACCACCTTGCATACAAAAACTACACAACTACAACAGAGGGAACACCAACGGGAAAGGAGATAAATGATAAAGCGAGGAAGGGAAAAAACTCTCCGAATACACTTATCTCTGAAACTCCAAATACCACGATCCGCTCTGTTAGTCTGCATGAAATGCTTTCACCGACACTTCCCTAACAGACCAGCAGGCATTTGAAGGAGTCCCACTACAGCAGCATTGATTGCAGCTGGGCGAGGCTGGACCTTGTCTAGCACAGAGAGAGAGAGAATTAACTCCCTCACTGCCGAAAAACACAAAGCACCAAAAAGTCAGCTGCGAGAAGTCAGGCTGCGTAATCGTGACGATCTTCGTGGCGACACACCCGTGACATCCATAGAATATAAAGCACTCCCCATAGTCCTCCATACAGTATATTACACACCCCATAGGGTAAAATGCAGCCCCCATATAGTATAATGCACGCCACAGTCCTGCAGTATTATGGGCACCACTTGCTCACTGATTTTAAAATACTGTATATTTTAAATAAGCCGACCCGAATATAAGTCGAGGCCCCTAATTTTGCCACATAAAAATGGGAAAACCTATTGACTTGAGTATAAGCCTAGGGTGGGAAATGCAGCAGCTACTGGTAAATTTCCCCATTCTCGTATGTGTGGCCCCCACAATCCCTGGTATGTGTAGCCTCCTCAATCCCCCAATCCCTGGTATGTGTGGCCCCCTCAATCCCACAATCCCTGGTATGTGTGGCCCCCTCAATCCCACAATCCCTGGTATGTGTGGCCCCCTCAATCCCACAATCCCTGGTATGTGTGACCCCCTCAATCCCACAATCCCTGGTATGTGTGGCCTCCTCAATCCCCCAATCCCTGGTATGTGTGGCCTCCTCAATCCCCAAATCCTGGTATGTGTGGCCTCCTCAATCCCCCAATTCTGGTATGTGTAGCTTCCTCAATCCCCCAATCCTGGTATGTGTGGCCTCCTCAATCCCCCAATCCTGGTATGTGTGGCCTCCTCAATCCCCCAATCCTGGTATGTGTGGCCCCCTCAATCCCACAATCCCTGGTATGTGTGTCCCCCTCAATCCCACAATCCCTGGTATTTGTGTCCCCCTCAATCCCACAATCCCTGGTATGTGTGGCCCCCTCAATCCCCCATTCCTGGTATGTGTGGCCTCCTCAATCCCCCATTCCTGGTATGTGTGGCCTCCTCAATCCCCCATTCCTGGTATGTATGGCCTCCTCAATCCCCCATTCCTGGTATGTGTGGCCTCCTCAATCCCCCATTCCTGGTATGTGTGGCCTCCTTAATCCCCAAATCCTGGAATGTGTGGCCTCCTCAGTCCCCAAATCCTGGTATGTGTGGCCTCCTCAATCCCCAAATCCTGGTATGTGTGGCCTCCTCAATCCCCAAATCCTGGTATGTGTGGCCTCCTCAATCCCCCATTCCTGGTATGTGTGGCCTCCTCAATCCCCCATTCCTGGTATGTGTGGCCCATGGGAGTGGAGAAGAGGGAATATTCATGTCCCTTTAGCAGCGGGCACACGTAGCTGCAACAGCCGGCTACAGCGTGTGCCCTGCTCCTCCACTGCCGCAACCCGCTCCTCTGCCGCCGCAACCTCCTACTCACCTATCCTCCTCGTACCCACGCTGCTTGGGGCCCTCACAGGCCCCCTCCTGCCACGGGCCCCATAGCAGTGGCGTGGTTTGCCGCCATTGGCGGTACGCCACTGCCTGGCACACAATAAGGTCCATCACATAATAACATATACACTATCTATGACAGCATTGCCCAAATTTTTCACAATAAGGATAGTACGAACAAATGATCATATGCGATTTTCTGACTTTCTTGTCCTTAATGAAAAATAGTATGAGTGTTAGAAATTTCTGTAACATAGGTTCCATGTGAACATACACTTATTTTTTACCATTCATTATCAACTATATGAGTTTGACTTTATTTCTTGTTTCAAAAAGTACGAAAATGCTTAATATATATGGAACAAATGTTTCTTATAACAAAATCCCTAAGAACAGTAACCACACCTGGTACATTTTCCGATGCAGTAGTAAATATGTATTACTGTATTTTATTGTTTTTATGTCTATATTCCCCTACTCTGTGAATTCATGTGCTAGTTGTCTATGTATTGACACGAGAAGCACTTATACACTGGCACACGAAGGGTGTTTAGAGTCTATGATTAACCAATTAGTTTGGTAACCAATCGTTGTCATACCTCCCCTATAAATGTTTTTTTCCTGTTCCAACCCCTGTACCACCTGATGAAGATAGTTTGGCTATCGAAACGCGTTGTGGAGAGGGCTAATTAAAAGTTTTTTCAGCCCTAAACATTGTCCCCTTGGTGATCATTATTAGCGCTCCATAGACCGATTTTATTCATTTTATCTATTTTCCGATGCAGAGCTCTGATGCTGACACAGGGTATTCCTGCCTATTAGATACATCACATTGACAAAAGTATTGGGACCCCAGAATATTACACTTAGGCTATGTTCACACTAGGCGTTTTTTTTTCTGCAGCAAAACCTGATCTTTTGGCAGGAAAGAAGCTGCTTCAAAAATGCAGGTTTTGTTGCGTTTTTTTTGGTGTGTTTTTGCTGCGTTTTTCAGGTTTCAAAAGTTCAGCTTTGCTTCCACCAAAGAAGCATGAACACAGGTCACCAATCCAAGAAGATTGTGAAACCATATTAACCAGAATTACAAATGTAACAGTGGGGGATGTGAATTGTTCAGGAATAGTTTTTCTAAGACACTGGCAGTGCATTGAGTTTGTATGACACTATTTATTTTCACACTGTGGTCTGCCACAATTTCAATTTCATACCTCAATGGGCACAGGTATTGTTCAATCTCACACCTGGGTGAGCCAATGTTTACTTTGTACAGATCACTTAGTTAATTAAACTGTCCTAATCAAAACTGCCATATCAGTTGGCAAAGACAAGATGGTAAAATCACAAAAATAAATGAGTTTCACATACTGCTGTACTTGCTTTTTTTCAGTAAAAACACATCAAAACCTGATAGCTATGTTCACACTGCTTTTTTTGAGCGTTTTTTTCACCAGCCATTACTTTTAATGGGTGAAAAACGCAGATAAAACGCAGAAAAAATGCTGAAAGAAGTGACATGCTCTATTGTGCAAAAAAACATGCAAAGCACAAAATACTGTTGACACAAAAAACAATGTGTGTGCATGAGATTTCTGGAATCTCATAGACTTTTGCTGGTACTGTAAATCACAGCTGAAAATTAGCATAAAAAAACACTGGAAAAACGCCTAGTGTGAACATAGCCTTACAGGAGCTTTTATAACGCCCCATTCTAAATCCATATGCATTAATATGGAGTCAGTCGATATGAAGTTATAACAGATTCCATTCCTATGGGAAGACTTAATTTGCATGATTTTGTGGAGGGCCTGTGGGAATTTTAATTTCATCCAGAAAAGTATTTGTGAAGTCAGGCACTGATGTTGGACGAAAAGACGCGACTTGTTGTCTCCATTCTAGTTCACCCAACTATGCCATTATGGACCTTGTTTTGTGTACTGGAGCATAATCATGTCGGAAAAGAAAAGGGCCTTCCTCTAACTTTTCCTATAAAGATGGAAACTTTAAAATTGTCCAAAATGTCTTGGCATGCTGATGCATTAAGATTTCCCTTTATTGTAACTAAGGGACCAAGGCCAACCCCTGCGGAACATCCCCATAGCATTATTCCTCCTCCACCAAACTTTGCATTTGGCGTTCATCAAACCCAGAGTAGCACAACAGACTGCCAGATAGAGAAGCAGGATTCATCACTTTACAAAACATGTACATACTGCTCCAGTGACAGTGTGCTTTACACCACTGCATCTGACGCTTGGCATTGTGCTTGGTGATATGAGGCTTGTATGCAGCTGCTCGGCCATGGAAAACCATACCATGAAGTTTGAGGTACACATTTTTTGTTTTGATGTTAATGCCAGGGGAGATTTGGAGTCATCAGAGTGTTGGTGACTTTTAGACACTATGCTCCTCAGCAACTTTATGTTCGAGTTGCTGTGGATTCTAAATGCTCCCACTTTTCAGTAACACCACTCATAATATCTCGTGGAATATTTATCAGGGAAGAAATTCCATGAGCTGACTTGTTACAATGGTGGCGTCCTATTACAGGACCGTTCTCGAATTCCGGGAGCTCTTTAGAATGATCCATTCTTTCACAAATGTTAGTAAGGGCCGACTACATGGCGAGGGGCTGGTATATATACACCCTTGGCAATGGGGTTGATAGAAAGGAAATCTTGGCCCATGGGTGCAATTTGTTATGAAAAAAACAAGCAAATATCACTTTACTCACGGTCCCCGGTTCCAGTACTGAGTCTCTGGCGCTGTTCCTGGTGTCCAGTATTTGTGGCGCCCTGATGTCAAGTTGATAGCACTACAGCCAATCAGTGAGTTCATCTGCTCTGCGTTTGTAGATTGAGCGCTGGTTTGCAATACAGCAACAATTAAAGCAGGATAACTCTTAATTGTTGATTAGTGTTGAGCGATACCTTCCGATATCGGGAAATATCGGATCGGATTGGATCGGACCGATACCGAAAAAGTATCGGATATCGCCGATTCCGATACCGGAAACCAATGCAAGTCAATGGGACATAAATATCGGAATTAAAATAAACCCTTTCTTTCCTTGTAGGTTATTTCTACATGAAGGAAAACAACTAAGAATAATGTAGAATGTATTGGGGGAGGTGGGGGAGACAATAAAGGCATAGAGGTTTAGCCCAGTCAAATGGAATAGCAGGAATTAATATTTTTTTATTATGTTCTGAGTTACGGAAATATTAACTATGTTAAGTATTTTTATATTTTGTCAGATATTTATGTTTCACTACTTCCATGCTCTTCACCTTCTTTTTTACTTCTCCCACACTTTCTCCTTCATCATCCTCAGCATCTTTTTCATCCACTTCTTCTTCACCTTCTTCTTCTTCACCTTCTTCGTATTATTCTTTTTTTTACATTCTTCATATTCTACTTCTTCATCTTCTTCATATTCTTCTTCTTCATCATATTCTTATTTGTGACAGGCATTCCTGTAGTTGTTATCTATAAAAGGTTGGACATTACACCTTTCGTTCTGCCCGTCACAAAAGATTTACAACAGGATTTGTCCGCGTTCAGTTTGGCCTGCAGCAGCAGGTCTTTTCCAGGGGCACCACGAGGAGGAACGGACTCACCCCCATACACTGCTTAGTCATCTTCTGCTTATAATTTAGATATTATCTTTTGCTCTGATTTTTAGTCTTATGCTTAATGTTCTTCCGCTTTTTGTTCTGCAGCTTCTTGTATTTCTGCTTCTTGGTTTTCTGTCTCTTGTTTTTCTGTATCTTGGTGCTTGTCTTCTCTTCTTTGTCTTCTTGGTCAACTTCTTCAGGGTCATCTTCTTGGTCTTCTTCGGGGTGGTCTTCAGGGTCGTCGTCTTCGGGGGTCCTCGTCTTCGGGGTCCTCGTCTTCTTCGGGTTGGTCTTCTGGGTCCTCGTCTTCGGGGTCCTCGTCTTCTTCGGGGTGGTCTTCAGGGTCCTCGTCTTCTTCGGGGTGGTCTTCAGGGTCCTCGTCTTCTTCGGGGTGGTCTTCAGGGTCCTCGTCTTCAGGGTCATTGTCTTCGGGGTCCTCGTCTTCTTAGGGTTGGTCTTCAGGGTCCTCGTCTTCAGGGTCCTCGTCAGGGAGATCCAGAGTGATTACCAAGAACCATTTCAAAAAGCTTGAACTTGGAAATGTAGCAGAAGGTACAAGAAAGCTGAGGAACTACCGAGGACCAGCTGACGGTACTGGAACCCGGATGGATAGCAGAAGGTACAAGAGCCAATGGAACTACCGAGGACCAGCTGATGTTACTGGAACTCGGTTACTAAGCAGGAGGTACCTGTGCCAGAAAGCACTACCAAGGACCAGCAGACGTTGGTGGAACTTGGATACCGAGAAGGAGGCACCTAATCCAAAGGCACTGCCGAGAACCAGCTGACGGTACTGGAACCCGGATGGGTAGCAGAAGGTACAAGAGCCAATGGAACTACCGAGGACCAGCTGATGTTACTGGAACCCGGATGGGTAGCAGAAGGTACAAGAGCCAATGGAACTACCGAGGACCAGCTGATGTTACTGGAACTCGGTTACTAAGCAGGAGGTACCTGTGCCAGAAAGCACTACCAAGGACCAGCAGACGTTGGTGGAACTTGGATACCGAGAAGGAGGCACCTAATCCAAAGGCACTGCCGAGAACCAGCTGACGGTACTGGAACCCGGATGGGTAGCAGAAGGTACCCATGTAAAAAAAAAGTTCAAGGCCGCGAGCCGGCCGCAGTTACCAAAACCCACAGTCCTACAGAGGGTGCTTGTCCTATTGGCACTATGGAACCAGCCTTCATTGCCAGATCCCGCAGCCCACATAGGAGTCACCTAAACTGCAGGCACCATAGAGTCGGCTAACCCGACCGCAACACGACAGGACAACGCATTGGAGGCAAAGTGACGTTGACACTACCCGGAAACAGCTGGCGTGCTGGAACCAGGCTGGGCAGGAGGGAGTACCCGTGCCAAAGACACTGCCGAGAACCAGCTGACGGTACTGGAACCCGGATGGGTAGCAGAAGATACAAGAGCAAATGGAACTACCGAGGACCAGCTGACGGTACTGGAACCCGGATGGGTAGCAGAAGGTACAAGAGCCAATGGAACTACCGAGGACCAGCTGATGTTACTGGAACTCGGTTACTAAGCAGGAGGTACCTGTGCCAGAAAGCACTACCAAGGACCAGCAGACGTTGGTGGAACTTGGATACCGAGAAGGAGGCACCTAATCCAAAGGCACTGCCGAGAACCAGCTGACGGTACTGGAACCCGGATGGGTAGCAGAAGGTACCCATGTAAAAAAAAAGTTCAAGGCCGCGAGCCGGCCGCAGTTACCAAAACCCACAGTCCTACAGAGGGTGCTTGTCCTATTGGCACTATGGAACCAGCCTTCATTGCCAGATCCCGCAGCCCACATAGGAGTCACCTAAACTGCAGGCACCATAGAGTCGGCTAACCCGACCGCAACACGACAGGACAACGCATTGGAGGCAAAGTGACGTTGACACTACCCGGAAACAGCTGGCGTGCTGGAACCAGGCTGGGCAGGAGGGAGTACCCGTGCCAAAGACACTGCCGAGAACCAGCTGACGGTACTGGAACCCGGATGGGTAGCAGAAGATACAAGAGCAAATGGAACTACCGAGGACCAGCTGACGGTACTGGAACCCGGATGGGTAGCAGAAGGTACAAGAGCCAATGGAACTACCGAGGACCAGCTGATGTTACTGGAACTCGGTTACTAAGCAGGAGGTACCTGTGCCAGAAAGCACTACCAAGGACCAGCAGACGTTGGTGGAACTTGGATACCGAGAAGGAGGCACCTAATCCAAAGGCACTGCCGAGAACCAGCTGACGGTACTGGAACCCGGATGGGTAGCAGAAGGTACCCATGTAAAAAAAAAGTTCAAGACCGCGAGCCGGCCGCAGTTACCAAAACCCACAGTCCTACAGAGGGTGCTTGTCCTATTGGCACTATGGAACCAGCCTTCATTGCCAGATCCCGCAGCCCACATAGGAGTCACCTAAACTGCAGGCACCATAGAGTCGGCTAACCCGACCGCAACACGACAGGACAACGCATTGGAGGCAAAGTGACGTTGACACTACCCGGAAACAGCTGGCGTGCTGGAACCAGGCTGGGCAGGAGGGAGTACCCGTGCCAAAGACACTGCCGAGAACCAGCTGACGGTACTGGAACCCGGATGGGTAGCAGAAGATACAAGAGCAAATGGAACTACCGAGGACCAGCTGACGGTACTGGAACCCGGATGGGTAGCAGAAGGTACAAGAGCCAATGGAACTACCGAGGACCAGCTGATGTTACTGGAACTCGGTTACTAAGCAGGAGGTACCTGTGCCAGAAAGCACTACCAAGGACCAGCAGACGTTGGTGGAACTTGGATACCGAGAAGGAGGCACCTAATCCAAAGGCACTGCCGAGAACCAGCTGACGGTACTGGAACCCGGATGGGTAGCAGAAGATACAAGAGCAAATGGAACTACCGAGGACCAGCTGACGGTACTGGAACCCGGATGGGTAGCAGAAGGTACAAGAGCCAATGGAACTACCGAGGACCAGCTGATGTTACTGGAACTCGGTTACTAAGCAGGAGGTACCTGTGCCAGAAAGCACTACCAAGGACCAGCAGACGTTGGTGGAACTTGGATACCGAGAAGGAGGCACCTAATCCAAAGGCACTGCCGAGAACCAGCTGACGGTACTGGAACCCGGATGGGTAGCAGAAGATACAAGAGCAAATGGAACTACCGAGGACCAGCTGACGGTACTGGAACCCGGATGGGTAGCAGAAGATACAAGAGCAAATGGAACTACCGAGGACCAGCTGACGGTACTGGAACCCGGATGGGTAGCAGAAGGTACAAGAGCCAATGGAACTACCGAGGACCAGCTGATGTTACTGGAACTCGGTTACTAAGCAGGAGGTACCTGTGCCAGAAAGCACTACCAAGGACCAGCAGACGTTGGTGGAACTTGGATACCGAGAAGGAGGCACCTAATCCAAAGGCACTGCCGAGAACCAGCTGACGGTACTGGAACCCGGATGGGTAGCAGAAGGTACCCATGTAAAAAAAAAGTTCAAGGCCGCGAGCCGGCCGCAGTTACCAAAACCCACAGTCCTACAGAGGGTGCTTGTCCTATTGGCACTATGGAACCAGCCTTCATTGCCAGATCCCGCAGCCCACATAGGAGTCACCTAAACTGCAGGCACCATAGAGTCGGCTAACCCGACCGCAACACGACAGGACAACGCATTGGAGGCAAAGTGACGTTGACACTACCCGGAAACAGCTGGCGTGCTGGAACCAGGCTGGGCAGGAGGGAGTACCCGTGCCAAAGACACTGCCGAGAACCAGCTGACGGTACTGGAACCCGGATGGGTAGCAGAAGGTACAAGAGCCAATGGAACTGCCGAGAACCAGCTGGCGGTGCTGGAGCCCAGGGTAAATACTAAAAACAGAAGAGCCAGAGGTGTATTTGGAGGAGGTTTTAAATCCGTACTACAGTGGATGTGGACAAAGCAGGAGAATTTGCCGGACACACAGCTGGGGATCAGCTGACGTTACTGAATCCCAATAACACTGGAGCAAGCGTTGACTGTGCAGACGGCACTTCTGAGCAGCAACTAGCGGTATTGGAGCCCAGGGTAAATACTAAAAACGGAGGAGCCAGAGGTGTAATTGGAGCAAGTTTTAAATAAGTAGCACAGTGAATATGGACAGAGCAGGAGAAATTGCCGTGAACACAGCAGGGGAACAGCTGACGTTACCGAACCCCAATAACACCGCAGCAAGTGTTGACTGTGCAGACGGCACTTCCGAGCGCCAACTGGCGGTGCTGGAGCCCAGGGATAAGAATGAAAACAGAGGAGCCAGAGGTGTAATTCGAGCAACTTTAAAATGTGTAGTACAGTGGATGTGGACAAAGCAGGAGAAATTGCCGTCCGCACAGCAGGAGAACAGCTGACGTTACTGAACCCCAATAACACGGCAGCAAGTGTTGACTGTGCAGACGGCACTTCCGAGCGCCAACTGGCGGTGTTGGAGCTCAGGGATTACAGTTCAGGTGGTAGAAACATGAACAGAACAGGAGACCTGGATACTGTTGCCAACCAATTATTTATTCTGGAAGAGGACTGGCAAATTCATGAGAGATCCAGGCCTTGTTCATTTTGAGAAAAGTAAGCCGGTCAACGTTATCGGAGGATAGTCGCATGCGACGGTCTGTTAGTACACCACCTGCGGCACTAAAGACGCGTTCCGATAATACACTAGCAGCAGGGCAAGCTAGCACCTCCAGTGCATACTGACTAAGCTCTGGCCATGTATCCAGCTTACAGACCCAAAACTTGAAGGGAGAAGAGCCGTCTGGGAGTACACTAAGAGGGCAAGACATGTAGTCTGTCACCATCTGACGGAAACGTTGCCTCCTGCTGACTGGAGCTGTCTGTGATGGTGTAGACATTTGTGGCGGCGGGGACACAAAACTTTGCCACATTTCGGCCATACTGGTCTTGCCTTGTGCTGAGGCGCTGCTTCTGCTCCCTCTTTGTGCAGAGCTTCCTCCACTGCCTCGATGCACTGAGCTGCTTTGTAAAGCACTAGCAGCACTGCTCTCGGTTGGAATGGAGAACATGATGGAATGCACCAGTGCGTCTTGGTACTCCCGCATTTTACGCTCCCGGTTCAATGGTGTTATGAGGCTTTGTAAGTTGTCCCGGTAGCGAGGATCTAGGAGGGTGGACACCCAATAATCAGCCGTGTTGAGAATGTGGGCGATGCGGCGGTCGTTTCTGAGGCACTGCAGCATGAAATCAACCATGTGCTGCAGACTGCCAACTGGCCAAGAAACGCTGTCCCCTGCTTGAGGCGTGATCTCTGCCTGCTCTGCATCACCCCACCCTCGCTCTAGATACTGACTACTAGAGCATTGTGTACCTCCCTCCTCTGGACAGATGTCTTCCTCATCCATTGACTCCTCCTCATCCTCCTCACAAAGTGTCCCCTGCCTAGGCCTTTGTGAGGAACCACGTTGCGCAGACTGTAGAGAAGCAGATGGCATTTGTGACTCCTCATCCTCCACCTCTTCCAAAACCTCGTCCCTTAGTGCTTGCAGTGTTTTTTCAAGCAGGCAGATAAGGGGGATAGTCATGCTGACTAGTGCATCATCTGCACTCGCCATCCGCGTGGAATAATCGAAGGCACGCAAAACGTGGCAAATGTCCTTCATAGAGGCCCACTCAGTGGTGGTGAAGTGTGAACGGCGCGCACTGCGACTTGTTTGCGCCTGCTGCAGCTGGTACTCCATTACTGCTGCCTGCTGCTCACACAACCTCTCCAACATATGTAACGTTGAATTCCACCTGGTGGGTAGGTCACATATGATGCGATGTTCCGGAAGACATAATCGGCGCTGCAGAGCTGCAATGCGTGATCTTGCATTGCTGGAACGCCGCAAGTGAGCGCACTCTATGCGGACCTTGTGAAGCAGTGCATCAAGATCCGGATAGTCCCTCAAAAAACTCTGCACGACCAAGTTGAGCACATGTGCCAGACATGGGATGTGAGTGAGGTTGCCTAGGCCCAGAGCTGCCACCAGATTTCGGCCATTGTCACACACTACCATGCCTGGCTGGAGATTCGCTGGCACAAACCACACGTCACTCTGCTGCTTGATGGCATTCCAGAGCTCCTGCGCTGTGTGGCTTCGATTCCCCAAAGAAATTAATTTTAATACGGCCTGTTGACGTTTGGCCACGGCTGTGCTCATATCGGTCATCATAACAGGTAACCGTTCACGGGTCGATGTGGAGGTAGACCGTGACGGCTCCTGCAGCGCTGATTCAGAGGAACTGGAGTATGAGGAGGAGTCAATGTGTACAGACTGGATTCCTGCAATCCTTGGAGTTGGCAGAACACGTACAGCGCCACTCTCAAGATCTGTACCCGGCTCCACAACATTTACCCAATGGGCAGTGAGGGAAAGGTATCGTCCCTGTCCATGCTTACTGGTCCACGCATCAGTGGTCAGGTGGACCTTGCTACTGACGGCGTTTTGTAGCGCATGTTTAATTTTTCCCTCCACATGATGTTGCAGGGCAGGGACGGCTTGCCTGCTGAAATAAAAGCGGCTGGGCACGTTGTATTGTGGGACTGCCAATGCCATAAAGTTACGGAATGTGTCAGTCTCCACCAGCCTGAATGATAGCATTTCAAGGGCCAGTAGTTTAGCAATGCCAGCATTCAGAGCCTGTGCTCGGGGGTGGTTTGCCGAGTATGGGCGCCTTTTCTCCCATGCCTGTGCTAACGATGGCTGTAGACTGGCCTGGGAGTGTGAGGATGACTGGGAAAGTGGTGCTGTGGGTGGAATTACACTGTGTCTCTGTACAACAGTGCCAGAGATTCTTCCATGGCGATCCTGTGAGGAAGCCGAACCAGCTGTGTGTGAGCTGGAGGAAGAGGCTACAACACGAGCTGAAGAGGTGGTAGGTGGCGCTGTAGGTTGGCCTAGGTCTTCAGTGTGTTTGTGTAACTCCACCACGTGCTTGGTCCGCACATGTTTCCACATATTTGTGGTATTGAGGTTGCTGACACTTTTCCCTCTTTTCACCTTCTGATTACACAGCTTGCATTTGACAAAGCAAATGTCATCTGCAACTGTGTCAAAAAAGGACCAGGCACTGCAAGTCTTGGGAGCGCCCGCTTTGGATTTTGGAAGAGCCATGCTCCTAATGGGTGCCGAAGTGGAGGCTACAGGCAACCAAGTCTGCCCCCTCCCTCTCCCTCCTTTTTGGGCCGTTCGGGGAATCTCTTCCTCAGAGCTGCTCCCACCACCTTCCTGTCCCTCACGCCATGATGGGTCAAGGACCTCATCATCTTCACCACCCTCTTCAAACAACTGCTTCTCCTGGGTAGTCTCGACAGCACAGTACGCACCAGAAAGTGGCACCTGAGTCTCATCATCAGATGCGTACTGAGGTGTGCTGCTGACCATAGGCACTGGCCCACCCGCCTCTTCAGATTCAGAGAGACAAAACGGTTGCGCATCACTGCATACTACCTCTTCTTCAAATTCTGGAATTCTGCTTGGCTGGCCCCCTCTTTCCAAGCCAAGAGATTCAGAGAACAGAAGTAGAGATGGCTCCTGTCCAGGGCTCTCTGACTGCCTGGGCAATTTGGCAGGTGGTGAAGAGACAGATGGGTGCTCTTCAGTGCTCAGGACCTGAGAGGATCTGGAACTAATTGAAGTCGATGCGTTAGCTGCCATCCATCCGACAACGGCTTCAATTTGGTCCTCGCGCAGCAGTGGGGTACGGCTAGCTCCTACAAAGCTGCGCATAAAGGACTGTTCCCTGGTAAAACTGGGGGATGCTGAGTCACTGGTGCCCGCAGCAGGCACAGAATCCCCACGTCCTCTCCCTGCAGGCACAGAATCCTCACGTCCTCTCCCTGCAGAAACTCCACGCCCACGCCCACGACCACGACCACATGCCTTACTCCCTGCCTTCTTCATCTTGGTAGACTGATAAAGATAGGCAGAAAAGTACTAAGGGCTTAGTGTGCTTATTCCTGAACAGCTGCTAACAGGTATAAGAAACACTAATTTTATAAAGTGTGGACTAGACTTTAATATGAGCTAATGTGGCCTACACAACTGTAAAGTGGAGTGTTTGGTGAACTTTATTTAGGTTTTTTTTGTCACAAAAAGACACTGGATGTGCCTAAAGATGTAATAACGATAGTATCACAAACTTTTTGTAGCTATTACAATGTAGGAAGGTAACCTACAATGCAATAGATGAGGCTGCAAAAAATAGGCTAATACTAATCTGGCTGGGGCTGCAGGGCCCAATGCTGCAGAAAGGCTCCTCTATCTACTCCTATATAGTGTGTTTGGAATCAATTTAGCTGAATATGGATGGAACCACCACACTAATAGGAGATATCAGGAAAAATTATGAATTGGCAATAAAGGACAATGTATGAGGCAGTGACACACACTGAGTGCACTACAACCAGACGGGGTTGAAGCACACACTACAGGGTGAGCTGCACTCACACACCAGACCTTGCAGACAGCGGTGAACAGTACAGATGCAGAGCACTGTGCACTAGTGCTGCAAGACGGAAAAAAAATTCTCTATCTACTCCTATATAGTGTGTTTGGAACCAATTTAGCTGAATACAGATGGAACCACCACACTAATAGGAGATATCAGGAAAAATTATGAATTGGCAATAAAGGACAATGTATGAGGCAGTGACACACACTGAGTGCACTACAACCAGACGGGGTTGAAGCACACACTACAGGGTGAGCTGCACTCACACACCAGACCTTGCAGACAGCGGTGAACAGTACAGATGCAGAGCACTGTGCACTAGTGCTGCAAGACGGAAAAAAATTTCTCTATCTACTCCTATATAGTGTGTTTGGAACCAATTTAGCTGAATACAGATGGAACCACCACACTAATAGGAGATATCAGGAAAAATTATGAATTGGCAAAAAAGGACAATGTATGAGGCAGTGACACACACTGAGTGCACTACAACCAGACTTGGCTGAAGCACACACTACAGGGTGAGCTGCACTCACACACACAGACCTTGCAGATAGCGGTGAACAGCACAGGGAACTGTGCACTAGCACTGCAAGGCACAGTGATTTAGAAAGTAGCTTGGGTAAAGCAGTATAGAGCAAATAGGTAGCTAAAACTGTCCCTCAGAACAACAGCGTCCTATCCCTAACTGAATTCACAGCAGAGTGAGCTCAAAATGGCGGCGGTGGCTTTTATAGTGCATCATGACATCATTTCAGCAGCCAATCACAGCCATGCCATTAGTTAAGATGCCTACATGCCTAACAGGATGTGCCCACACTTCTTAGGATCCTCATTGGCTGAATAAAATGAAAATGTCTCATTGCATTATGGGAACTTCCGATTCCGGTATACGATATTGCAATAGTATCGGAATTAAGTATCGGAATTCCGATACCGCGAATATCGGCCGATACCCGATATTTCAGTATCGGAATGCTCAACACTATTGTTGATGTATTGTAAACTTGATCTTTTCATATTTTTGAGATTTGTCTTTTTAAAAGCCAATCTGTCATTTTAGAAACATGTGCCGTCTACACTAGCAGGGCCACTGAGCTCAGAGATTGGCTGCAGCTCTGTCTATGTGTTGTCACCACTGCAGCCCATGTACAATAAAGAGAGGAGCAGTGAGAGGCAGCACTGGATACCCGTAGGGTGAGAGGGTATTTTTTTTTTGCCTCCGTGAGCCTCTTTAGCCTCTGGATTTGCAATCTTGCTTTGTTCTACACCAGGCTTAGGTAGTGTCTACACAGCAAAATAGATGTAAACTCTATTGGAAGGCAAAGGGTTGTCACCAGGGATGAGCGGACCTGTGGAAGTTTGGGTTTGTTGGGTTGACCGAACTTTGGTTCGGGTACCAGAACTTCACCCGAACTTTAACCAGAACCCGAACTTCATAAAAGTCAATGGGGACCCAAAGTTTGGTCTCTCTCTCTCCTCCCAGACTTCACCCGGAATTCAGAACACTAAAACGGCCTTCCAGGAGAAGTCCATGTTTGAAGTTCAGCACTGGACACAGTGTGCGGTACGAACCCCGAACTCTACAGTTTAGGTTCGCTCATCTCTAGTTGTCACCTATGGGTGGCATTTAAGAGACTGTTTTTTGCTTCTGGGGGAGAGTTCTACTTTTTCCCTGGGAGCATTTGCCTTAAAGAACACCTACCAGCTGGATCTTTGGAAAGAGAATCAGTATATTCCGGTTGCTAGTTTTCAGGACAGACTATCAACCTTAGAAGTGATTCAGCTAAAAATGTATTTATGAGATGGCAGGATGCAGACTTGGCTCAGCTGAGAAAACGCATACAACTGGCAAATGCTTCAGATTTACTGTAATAGCTTGTATGGCAGACTGATTGTTTATTCTGCAAGTAGCATGACCCAGCGGCTGCTCTCAGAACATAAGCTACTTTTGGTTTATCTACTACATCAGTTATCTTGTCAAAAGCTGCAGCACTGTTTAATGTAGTGTTTTCTTCCTTCCTACATTTTCTGTTGGTTTAGCCCTGATTAGTACAGATGACATTTTGTGTTGCTGTTATACAGGATTTTTTTTTCCTGATGACAAATATTATCTAAAGCTTCAGACATTTTCTGGTTACAGCTTCAGCTATTGCTTTGATCATTTTTATGTCATGCCAGGTCATTGAAAATGACTGTAGTACCAGAGGACCTGGAGTCTTTATAGCATGAAAAAGAGATTTCAGGTTTTATTATAGAGGCAATTTCATAAACAATGGACCCTTCCCACCTTCACACCAAACCTGGGAATGGCAATCCAGTGCATGTCAACCCTTTGCTTTCCTATAATTTCTAGGTGTGAAAGGAGATGTGATCTTCCGGTTGGTTTTTCTCTCCCTTATCTGTTAATGATGTGGTGGATGTCGAATGAAATGAGACTGTATTAAGGTTGAACCTTATTTACACTGAACGATAATCAGGAGCGTTCCGGATTATTGGTCTGTCTAAACAGGCTGGCAATCAACCAATGAAAGAGCAAAAGTGAAATAATTTTTAAGCTTGCTTAAAAATTATCATATCATTCCCAGCAGCAGATCATCCTGTATAAACAGAAAATGTGCTGCAGTGACCAATGATGTTCTATGTGCACAGAACAATCATATTAACAATTGTTCTGTGCGCATGGGAAGTATGGTAGGCCTGTCTAAAGAGACTAGTAAATGACCACCAATCAACTAGCAGTGGTCATTTAGTGGTCGTGATTGGGCTGTCTAAATACAGCTTTAGGATCCCTTTTTCTAGCTACTCCATTGAAATAGCACTAGACAACATATCATATTAATTCTGCGGCTCTGGGTTAGAACTTGCCTCAAATACTTAATAGTGATTGTCTTATGAAAACTATTTTTTTTTTTAAACCTGCCAGCGGATTCATCCTGCCTGTACCATGGGGTGGCATTAATGAGACACTGGCTGTATTATTGCAGCCGTCTATGTCTTACTCTGAAATACTGCAGAATTTCAGAGTAAACATACTTTGAAAAGCTATCCTTGGACTATGTATCTCCACTGACTAGTCCGAGGTGGGTTCCTGGACAGCGTGCTCCCTTCCCCATTCCAGTTGACTGACAGATCTCACCTGTCAGTCAAAGGTATCAGTAAGGGTGGAAGCCAACCAGGGACCTGCCATGGACTTGTCTTCCGAGACACATTGTCCCTGACCTGCTTTTCAAAGTATGTTTACTCTGAAACACCACATCATTTCAGAGTCAAACACACACATCTGCAAGCCCACAGCCAGTCTCTAATTCATGATCCCATGGTTCGGGAAGCATGGATCTGATGACAGGTCATTTTAAATAGAAGATACGCATGCATTCAATTTTATAGCCTGCAGTGGCCACTTTGGAAAAAAATGTAGTAGTACATGCTGGACATTGTGGACAATTAAATGACGGGCAAGCCATGTATTACGCGACCAGGCTGAGTGCATTAGAGCGGAAGCCACTCAGCCTTAGGGAAGAGTCAGATGGCCATATAATTTGAATGGCCATCGGAACGCATGGCTTGGACCAGCCGTTAGTTCTCCCGACTTGAGCTCGGCAGCATGTATTTCTATTCAGCTATCACGCTTGGGTCAGGAGAACCACCAGCCAGTCCGAGCCATGCGTTACATTCCTGTCCAAGTTATAAGGCCATCTGACTCTTCCCTTATAGAGTCCCAAGTATCAGTATGACAACGATGAGCCCTGATGAAGACAATTGATGCTTTAAGAGACCATATAGAAGCTGCGTATAGACCTGAAACCGAAACTGTTGACTGAACCCAGAACCACGTGACAATAGTCAAACATTACTATGGTAATATACGTATGTGCAAGCATTTATATACGGCAGATATATAGATACAAACTATTGATTATCGCAGACATCCAGTGTTGACAACATTGCAGATAAAGTGACTGTATAGTTAAGTCTAAGCAGAAGTTCTATATAATTAATTTTACCAGCAAGGATTCAGTAGCCCAATACAAAGAGAGTAAGTGGAGCTTTTCATGATATCTATCCTATTTACTTGGAAGCTTCCATCTGATTTTTCCAATACCTCAGTGAATGAATGAGAAATAATATAAATGTTATCTAATTAGACATAATACACTTACACTGACTGCCCCCTGCTGCCAGATCTGAATATCATCATCATAAGTGGCTGCAGGCGTTTCATGCCCTTTCCAAAATGAATGTTGAAGTGAAACCACACAGAATCTATTCTAATGGCAGGAATCATGCACAAAGTGTATTGCCGCTTTCTCATGGTCTTTACATACTGTATATACTGGTGCAATTTGCTTGGATCCTTAATGCTTTTTACTGTCAAACTATATAAATACCACTTTTTCACACTAATTAAAGCTAATTTATAGTGGCATCTGCGCTGTGATATTAATCATAAAGTGAGCACTAAATGATGTATTTGTGATGGCTGTGAACATTTGAGGTTTTGTTGGCTGCGTCTGCTGGTTCTACATGGCGTTGATGTAGAATTATGTATTACATGGTAATGACTCTCGATTTATACACCATCAGGCACAGTGGGCAGTTGTATATGGCAACACAGTTTAGCTTCTATCCTATAGGATTTGTCACTGAAAGGGGTGCTGAAGCTTATTGAAATGTTAAATAAGTAGCTGACATTCACTTGTCAGTATAGGAGTGTGTTACCTGTTCATAGCAGCTCCTAATTAGATCTCAAGAACTCTGCTTGTTCTAGCAATCTGGTCGATCACAGTATTAAAGGGGTTGTCCAGGCTTAAGCTACAAGTCTGCAGTCGCTGTATGTGACTGCAGGCTTGTGAATCCTCACGTCGTGTGCACTGTGGACTGTGAGGATTCTCCGATTCCAGAAATGGGCAGTCATGTGACCGCAATTATGCGATATGCATACTCCCGGACACATTTCTACTAGATTGCGTGCATTTAGTCTGAATGAGGCCGGGAGTATGCATATCGGATGCTTGCTGTCGCATGACCGCCCGCTCCTGGTGCCGACACCAAAGTATCCTCACAGCATGCAGTGTGTGCGATGTGAGGATTCATAAATCTGCAGTCTCAGAGTGACTGCAGACTTGTAGTTTAAACTCGGATAACTCCTTTAAAGGGAATCCATGAGCAGGTTATCTATATACTCTGTGGACTGCATGAGGTAAGAGTTAACACACAGATTTCATCAAAGTGTCACGTCAGATTGTGTGCCGTTGTTCACTTACACCGAAGGTTTTATCACCTAGTGATTATGCTAGTCCAACACGCCCCCTTCTGTGATAAGCAGCTCACTGTCTATAGACATTGTATATAGTGCCTGGTGTGGGCGGGGTTAGCTTTCTCAGCTCTGCTGCATTCTACATCTATGAACTCTGATTGTGTCACAACTGCTGCACACAGTAATATGAGTGACACATCATTGGGTTCAGGGTCTCTGACTACATCAGTCTGTTCTCAGATGAGGTAGCAAAAACCTGCTGACAGATTCCCTTTAAGTTGCCAATCAAAATAACATATAATGGAAATAATGTTTAAAGGCTAACCCCCACCTATACTGAATATTACCCTGAGTAGAAAGCCATACCTTAATACTGAACTTGTTGTAAACTATAATCTCAAGAAAGTTCAATCAGATAAAATAGTTGACTATTTGGATATAAATCATTGTGAAAAACACAGTATTCATAATCAATCTTATTTGTTAAAAAATGAACTATTACAAGATCCTTGCAAGCAATGTAATAGATTCCCTCCAATTCTATAAGGGTGACTTACAGGAGGCTATAAACCACGGGTTTCCCTAGGTATTTTCTTAGTATATACAGAGTATCACCGCTTATGATGTCTTTTTCACCAAATCATTGAATTATACATGGAATACCAATTCTGGAGCATTTTTTTCCTAAATTCTGAATTATGCCGTTCCTCTGTTATCCCTCATAGAAATGTAGAAATGAACTGAGGGTCTTACACAGTTCAATCAGTGCCGACAGAATTTGACTTCGTAAGGACACAACACTTTGACAAGGGAAATTGAAACACTCAGTTGTTAATTTATTTATAAAAGTCCAGGAGGAACAAGAGAACAAAGGCATAAAGCTCATTGTTTTATGAAGATGAAATATTTACTAAAACAGATATGAACAGTTTTGTTTTACACACCCCTTAAATGGGGTTTCTGGACTCAACTGAATTTTAACTGTGTGCAATGTGCACACTGTCAATATTCACCTCTATTTCCAGTGCAACTGGGCGTTCATGTAACATATTTGCCATCACGTGTCGACTAAATTCTCTCAATAGGGGGAATCCTGAGCGGATTCTTATCCGTGTCTCTCAATGTTCTAATGAGAGCAGTAGATGATAAATCTAGGTGGCATGTGATCGCAAGTATCATGTGGCTACCCATTCACGCTGGAAAATCTTGAGGGAAGCAAATGAGGATCCACTTCAGAATGTACCTCTATTGAGAAAAGCAGATGAGAATCTGGTCGGCAAACGACTTTCATACTTGCCGTCGCCAAACTTACCACTCTTGCTGGAAATAGAAGGGAATCCTCACAGTGTGCACCTTGCCATAATTTGTCAGTATTCAGTCACTTTGAGTGACTGACTGAGAAATTTAAGCCCCAAAAAACTTTAAATTTTGCTATACTTGGTGCATAACTAGTTTACCTATATGGAAACACAGTTAAATATTGGACAAATGTATCTTATACACTCTACTGAGGCAGACTGCAGTATGTCGGTATCACTATTTTTTGCAAGGTCTCTAACTCCTTTTAGAGACTGAATGAGTTTGAGACGGGGCTGATATAGTGTAACCAGTACAAATTAAGCCTTGACTATACAATTAAATGTGTTGCCCTATATCATGTGATGTCAAGATGCACTGAAAATGGCTTATATTAGCAAGCAATTTGTGAACTTACGTCATGTAGAGTAGATGATACTGTATAACGACAGCACGGTGGCTCAGTGGATAGCACTGTTGCTTTGCAGCACTGGGGTCCTGGGTGCATATCCCACCAAGGACAACGTCTGCAAGGAGTTTGTATGGGTTTCCTCCCACACTACAAAGACATACTGATAGGGAAATTAGATTGTGAGCCCCAATGGGGACAGTGATCACTGATAATGATGTCTGTAAATCGCTGAAGAAATTAATGGTGCTATATAAGGAAATAAAATATGCACCTGTACAGTAGAAATACTATTGTGTGCATCTTAGAGAAACAGACACAACACAGAATTTTACTGGAGATGCAAGTCGGTAAACTTGACAAAACAACTGATGCGGTTGCCTCTTTAAAAAATTCTTGTATTAGCAGCGCGTGTAAGAAAGAAAGCATTGTAGTGACCCATTGTGCTACAGTCATGATGAAATATTATTTTGTTGTAGAATGCATCTTCTAGAAGTGATGTAGAGTCAGACCTCCGGGTAATAGCACACGTAAGCGGTGTCATTTATATACTTTACGTTTGCTCTCAGAGGAGGGAAATAACATATAGCGGGCTTCTTGTTTGTATTTTTGTGAGCAGCCTGCGCAATTGTTTAATACTAATCAATCAGAAGTCAGTGATTTCCCACAGAGCGGCAGATGCTTCCTGGTGGGAAAATAGAGAGCTGTTTGGATACATCTTCTGAAATTGATTTAGCAATTGTTCCTTTCAGCATCACAAACTCTATTATTCCCGATCAAGACATTTTAGGAAGATGGCAGTGTTTGTTCAAGTTATGTATTTTTTAGATTTGGTAATCCAGGTTATGGTTTGTGATCCAGTCTTATGCCATGGTGCCTACACATCTCTAGTATATATCCTGTATTTACGGTAAAACGATCTGACAATCCTTGGTATCAAGACATGTAATTTTATGGCCTGCACACCTTTAGTATTAAATTAATGTATGGGTGCACAAATACGCTATGTGGCCAATATACAGACATATAGATACACTATGCGTCAGCACACTGCGAATAACGAATACATGAACTCCAACATTGCTGCCGAATGTTCTGCAGAACGTTATGGCCTGATCACTAAGGGGTTAACACACATTCTCATTTATATCACATGTGATTCTTTACTCCTTGTTTCCTTTAACTTTTATTGTGCTTTTCTCTAATTTAACCCCTTTACCCCCGAGGGTGGTTTGCACGTTAATGACCCGGCCAATTTTTTCAATTCTGACCACTGTCACTTTATGAGCTAATTACTCTGGAACGCTTCAACGGATCCCCCTGATTCTGAGATTGTTTTTCGTGACATATTGTACTTCATGACTGTGGTAAAATTTCTTCGATATCACTTGCGTTTATTTGTGAAAAAAACAGAAATTTGGCGAAAATGTTGCAATTTTCAAAATTTGAATTTTTATGCCCTTAAATCAGAGAGATATGTCACACAAAATAGTTAATAAATAACATTGCCCACATGTCTACTTTACATCAGCACAATTTTGGAACCAAATTTTTTTTTTATTAGGGAGCTATAAGGGTTAAAAGTTGACCAGCGATTTCTCATTTTTCCAACAAAATTTACAAAACCATTTTTTTAAGGACCACATCACATTTGAAGTCACTTTGAGGGGTCTTTATGACAGAAAATACCCAAAAGTGACACCATTCTAAAAACTGCACCCCTCAAGGTGCTCAAAACCACATTCAAGAACTTTATTAACTCTTCAGGTGTTTCACAGGAATTTTTGGAATGTGAAAGAAAAAAATGAACATTTAACTTTTTTCACAAAAATGTTACTTTAGACCCATTTTTTTTATTTTTGCAGAGGTAACAGAAAAAAATGGACACCAAAATTTGTTGTGCAATTTCCCCTGAGCACGCAGATACCCCATATGTGGGGAAAAAACACTGTTTGGGCAGGGTTCGGAAGGGAAGGAGCGCCATTTGACTTTTTGAATGTAAAATTTGCTTGAATAATTAGCGGACGCCATGTTGCATTTGGAGTGCCCCTGATGTGCCTAAACAGTGGAAACCCCCCACAAGTGACACCATTTGGGAAACTAGACCCCTCATGAAACTTATCTAGATGTGTGGTGAGCACCTTGAACCCCCAGGTGCTTCACAGAAGTTTATAACATTGAGCCGTAAAAATAAAATTTTCACATTTTCCCCACAAAAATGTTTTTCAGCCCTCAATTTTGCGTTTTCATAAAGGTAACAGGAGAAATTTCACCATGCAGTTTGTTGTGCAATTTCTCCTGAGTAAGCAGATACCCCATATGTGGGGGAAAACCACTGCTTGGGCATACGGCAGAGTTCAGAAGGGAAGGAGCACCATTTGACTTTTTGAATGTAAAATTTGCTTGAATAATTTGCGGATGTGCCCCTGAGGTGTCTAAACAGTGGAAACCCTCCACAAGTGACACCATTTTGGAAACTAGACCCCTCAGGGAACTTATCTAGATGTGTGGTGAGTATGTTGGGAAAATACAGTGTTTGGGCGCACGGCAGAGTTCAAAAGGGAAGGAGCACTGTGTGACTTATAAACGCAAAATTGGCTGGAATCGAGAGCGGACACCATGTCTCGTTTGCAGAGCCCCTGATGTGCCTAAATAGTGGAAACCTCCCACCAGTGACCCCATTTTGGAAACTGCACCCCTCAAGGATTTTATCAAGGAGTATAGTGAACATTTTGAACCCCAAAGGTACGACACAGAATTTGATAACAGTAGGTCATCATATTGAATAAGTTGTCATTAGCCTTGACTGCAAGTGCTCGCTACTTGAGTTTGCATCGGGTACTCAGGTATGCACCATGTATCGTGGGTGCTCGAGTGACATGCTCGAGTCCCCGCCCGCATGTTTCACGGTTATTAGACACCCAAAGAAAAACGTGGGGATCGCTCGTGCATGGCAGGCAATCCCCGCAATGTTTTTTTGGCCGCGAAGCATATGGGGCGGAGACTCGAGCATGTCACTTGAGCACCCACGATACTCAGTGCATACCCGAGCACCCGATGCAAACTCGAGTAGTAGCGAGCACTTGTGCTCAACACTAGTCGCCATATCGTGTTCTTTTTTCTACTTTTGAAAAAAATCCTAGCCCAACCCTAACCCTAGCCCAACCCTAGCCCCAACCCCAACCCTAGCCCCAACCCTAGCCCAACCCTAACCCCAAACCTAACCCTAACCCTAGCACAACCCTAACCCCAGAGTTTATTTTTTACACCGTTCCTCGTGAGGTATAAGTGATTAGACTACTTTATTCTTTGGGTCACTGCAATTACAGCGATACCAGAATCATATTGGGTTTTTATGACTGACAGCTGTCACACACTAAAAGACGCATTTTTTTGTAAAATCTTGCATCGCCGTATTTTGAGAGCTATAATTTTTCCATATTTTGGCCGACAGAGTCATGTGACAGCTTGTTTTTTGCGGGATGAGTTGACGTTTTTATTGGTGCCATTTTCAGGTACATGACATTTTTTGATGGCTTTCTATTCCATTTTTTGGGAGCCGGAATAAACAAAAATCAACAATTCATTTAATTTTTTTATGCTGTTCCGCGTGTGGTAAAACTTATAAGGTAGCTTTATTCTTCTGGTCAGTACATTTACAGCGGTACCACATTTATATTGTTTTTCTATGTTTTGGTGCTTTTACACAATAAAAGCTATTTTATAGAAAAAAATTTTTTTTTGCATCGCTTTATTCTGAGAGCTATAACTTTTTTATTTTTCGGCTGATGGAGCTGTATGGCAGCTTCTTTTTTTGCAGGACAAGATGTTGTTTTCAGTGGTACCATTTTTATTTATATTCGTCTTTTTGATCGCGTGTTATTCCATTTTTTGTTTGGCAGTATGATGATAAAGCATTGTTTTTTTGCTTAGTTTTTTTACCGTGTTCACTAAAGGGGTTAACTAGTGGCACAGTTTTATAGGTCAAGTCGTTCTGGACGCGGCAATACCAAATATGTGTACTTTTATTGTTTATTTTTGTTTTTTTCATAATAATATTTATTGATGGGTACATTATATTTTTATTTTTGGTGGATTTTTTTTTTTTTATATTTTTACTATTTTTTTTTTCACTTTCTTGACAGGTTTTTTTACTTTTATTCTTTGTCCCACTATGGGACTTTCACGTTTTTTATTCTGATCGCCTGTATAGCACAGGAATGCAGCACCATCCCTGTGCTATACAGACTGTCAGTGCTGCAGATGCAGAAGATATTTTGGTCATGCACTGCGCATGACCAAAATATCTTCCTGCTGTCTGGTGACCCGGATGCTGTCATGACGACATCGGGTCGTCATGGCAACATCCGAGAAGCCGCGGCAGACAGCGCTAGAGGCCGGGAGAGGAGGTGAGTATCACGATCACCTCCCCTTGCCTCCGCAATACTGCGATCGACTTCGATCGCAGCATTGCGGGGGTTAATGTGCCGGGAGCGGTGCGGGACAGCTCCCAGCACATAGCACCGGGTGTCAGCTGTGACAATCAGCTGACACCCGGCGGCAATCGCGCCCGCACAGCCTGTGTGCGGGCGCGATCGCAAAGACCTATTAAGTGTCAGGCTCTTAAAGCCCAGGGTGCAGATACGTATTAATATGTCTTGGCCTTTAAAGGGGTTAATATACACTTTATCAGAAAATCACATCTATGCCTGTTATGATCACAGGTCTCTATCTGAATTTACATCATTATATACTGTACTAGCTATTAAACCTGTTCCACGCCCGGGTGGCGAGCATTTTTATTGGTATATGATCTCCCATCCTGTTATGTGCTGCCCCCATCCTGGTATTTGTGCTACCCAATCCTGTTCCCCCATCCTGTTACATGCTGCCCCCATCCTATCCCGGTATGCATGGCACCCCTCATCCTTATCATGGTATGCATGGCACCCCTCATCCCCAATCCTGGTATGCATGGTACCCCTCATCCCTATCCTGGTATGCATGGTATCTCATCCCTCATCCCTATCCTTGTATGCATGGTACCCCTCATCCCTATCACTCTGCACACAGACAAAAAATAAAACACTCATACGCACATTTCTTCCCTGTGCTCTTGCGTTGCGTCCCATTCTGCTGGAGGAGGAGTGTGGTGCCGGAGTACGCACGTGCCCATGCCTCGCTGTCCAGCGCCATTTTGCTGAAGACTCACTGCAAATGTCTTCAGTAAAATGGCGCTGGACAGCACGCAGTGCGCATGATCCGGTTCTGACGCCTCACTCCTGCCCCGGTCTCCGGCCAGAACAGAGGCACCGCGGCAGCGCTCCTCCCGGTCAGGTAAGTGTGTAAGTATGGCTTCGGAGATCTCGGTATGCGTTCAGTTTCTACGCATACCGCGATATCCGGCGCCATACCCTCCTCTTACCTGTAACGGTTCGGTTCGTTCTTCTCTGTCTGAAGCCAGACTGCGCAGGTGCGTCTCGCTTGCACAGTCTATAAAGGCTTCAGGCAGAGAGATGCATCTAAGATTATATTATAGATGTCAATGATGCTGAAGCCTGGATCACTAGACCCATGGACAGACTGAGAATTGCAGTTACATTGCTAAATTAGTCCTTTTGAAGGGCACAACTTCTTATTGGAGCCATTGCCCACTTTCCTAGAATTTTTCTAATTTGTCAAGGTCTTTATTTGCATTTTTTTTGGCACAATTTACTCCATAACTTAAACTATTTAGTGAGTCTTATTTTTATTTTAACTTGACAGTCTTTCAGTAGCATGTGTCAGATAAGAGTGCTGAAAATATTTGATTTTCATGTTGGCTTACAAAATCCTGTATATGTTTTCAATACTTCAATGGCTTTATTCACATCATGCTTCTGAATTATGTTTGTCATAAATATTCTGAAAATTTTATTTAAACGTGCATGCCTAATTTAAACCTGATATATGCAAAAGTTTTGTATATTCTACAGGTGCAGCCCATTTATAGACTTTCATGTTAAAAAAATACAACTTTATTTGCTTGGTGTTTCGTATCAGAAAGCATTTTTGGCTAAACTTATTTAACATACAGTACAGACCAAAAGTTTGGACACACCTTCTCATTTAAAGATTTTTCTGTATTTTCATGACTATGAAAATTGTACATTCACACTGAAGGCAACAATCTTGAAGGAGTTCCCAGAGATGCCTAGCACTTGTTGGCCCTTTTGCCTTCACTCTGCGGTCCAGCTCATCCCAAACCATCTCGATTGGGTTCAGGTCTGGTGACTGTGGAGGCCAGGTCATCTGGTGTAGCACCCCATCACTCTTCTTCTTGGTCAAATAGCCCTTACACAGCCTGGAGGTGTGTTTGGGGTCATTGTCCTGTTGAAAAATAAATGATGGTCCAACTAAACGCAAACCGGATGGAATAGCATGCCGCTGCAAGATGCTGTGGTAGCCATGCTGGTTCAGTATGCCTTCAATTTTGAATAAATCCCCAACAGTGTCACCAGCAAAGCACCCCCACACCATCACACCTCCTCCTCCATGCTTCACGGTGGGAACCAGGCATGTAGAGTCCATCCGTTCACCTTTTCTGCGTCGCACAAAGACACGGTGGTTGGAACCAAAGATCTCAAATTTGGGCTCATCAGACCAAAGCACAGATTTCCACTTGTCTAATGTCCATTCCTTGTGTTCTTTAGCCCAAACAAGTCTCTTCTGCTTGTTGCCTGTCCTTAGCAGTGGTTTCCTAGCAGTTATTTTACCATGAAGTCCTGCTGTACAAAGTCTCCTCTTAACAGTTGTTGAAGAGATGTGTCTGCTGCTAGAACTCTGTGTGGCATTGACCTGGTCTCTAATCTGAGCTGCTGTTAACCTGCGATTTCTGAGGCTGGTGACTCGGATAAACTTATCCTCAGAAGCAGAGGTGACTCTTGGTCTTCCTTTCCTGGGGCGGTCCTCATGTGAGCCAGTTTCTTTGTAGCACTTGATGGCTTTTGCAACTGCACTTGGGGACACTTTCAAAGTTTGCCCAATTTTTCGGACTGACTGACCTTCATTTCTAAAAGTAATGATGGCCACTCGTTTTTCTTTACTTAGCTGCTTTTTTCTTGCCATAATACAAATTCTAACAGTCTATTCAGTAGGACTATCAGCTGTGTATCCACCTGACTTCTGCACAACACAACTGATGGTTCCAACCCCATTTATAAGGCAAGAAATCCCACTTATTAAACCTGACAGGGCACACCTGTGAAGTGAAAACCATCTCCAGTGACTACCTCTTGAAGCTCATCAAGAGAATGCCAAGAGTGTGCAAAGCAGTCATCAAAGAAAAGCGTGGCTACTTTGAAGAACCTAGAATATAAGACATATTTTGCATAGTTTCACACTTTTTTGTTAAGTATATAATTCCACATGTGTTAATTCATAGTTTTGATGCCTTCAGTGTGAATGTACAATTTTCATAGTCATGAAAATACAGAAAAATCTTTAAATGAGAAGGTGTGTCCAAACTTTTGGTCTGATCTGTATGTGTGTTTCGGAGCTTTGGGAATACAAATTCTGTCCTGATATACTGTATGCCTCTTTGATGAAGCACAAATAACCCGTCTTATAACAATAGGGAAGTTATTTAGAAAATAAGTGACAACAAAATAATAGATAATTAAAGGATAATAGTCCCCTGTTAGAAAGATATCTGTGCCAAGACAAAGCTCCTTTTGTAAACTGCATGTTTAGCAAGGTTCAAGCATTCATTTTCATAGCGGGAGATGGTTATTCTGACTCTAAGCTCTTCTTTATTGACAATATTTCCAGCTATAACAAAGGACAATAAGATTGTTTGTCCAATTAAGAAAAATCTCTTTGCAGAATCGCATCTTGCAGCTGTAATTGTTACATAAGTGATGCGTTCTTTGATGAGATAAGTGCTGCAGCCAGCGGTGTAAAGATGTAGGTCCTGGAGGCATTAAAATAATGCTGAAGAAGAATGTTCAGATGAAACAAGACCACATAGGCTGCTAAGACAATGGCAATCACGACATATGGCATCTGTCACAAATCATAATCACATCCTCTGTATGTAAGGAGCGGTGTTTAGACCTGTAGTTGTAATATCAAGTTTAAAGGGTACATTGTTGGCGGGAAGTAATATGCATATATTCCAGACATTTTATGGTACTACAAATATGTAGCACCCTGAGGATTCGGCTGCTACAGGGGTATTGCACCTCAACCCAGAGGTGTGATATTCCACTCCCGGGTAAGGATGGAGTGTGGAACTGAGCTCGGTAGGCTGCATGCACTACACACATCCCATTTCCGAGGAACAGGCCGACGGTACTCCCACTTAGAAATGTGCAGGTACGACCGAGTCTGTTCCTGGCTGGAGTGGGAGGGGGGTGGTACATCCCAAGTAGTGTAGGGGCAGATAGGGGGAGCAGCCTGGGTAAAGATAGGAGCTCATTGGGTGCTGGTCACCTGAGCTCACACATAGAGGGTGTATATAAGGTGGGCACCATCAGAGATCAGGGTCAGTCAGTCAGCCTTTGCAGAGGAGTCACAGGAAGAGGAGCAGAGCAGATCCAAAGAGAGAGAGAGGAGAAAGAAGGAGAGACCCAGAGGGGGAAGCAGAAGAGAGGACTCTAAGACCCCAAATCCAATCCACGGGTGAAGAGTCGGCATCAGGGTACCGGAACCCAAGCTGGTGGGGGCAAAAACACACCCCAGCCAGAGACCGGAGGCCGTGGGCAGCGTCTGCCACGGCCACCCACCACATCCACCACGAAGGCATACCACGTGGAGGGTCAGGGAACCCAAGGCCAAGGGTCACCCAACAGAAGGCCCGAGGGAGCTGGACCTGGGTGGATCACTAGTGGGGACGGCCAGAGAAAGGACAGAAGGAGAGCTCAGGGTCACGCTCCGGACTCGCTTGGGGGTTGGCTGGATCCAGGACCTGGTGGACGCAGCACGGCTCGGGAGGTCACTTGAAGCTGGAGTGACCGGAACATCAGCAGTGAGTAAATACCCTAAACTGCACAACCCGACTCTGTCTTCCTTTAACATCTATGCTGCACCACCACAACCCCCATCCTCTGCACCTGACCCCCTGAGGCTATACCCCACCCGTTGGGGGTTATACCACCAAAAGCTGCACCTACACCATCAGCCTCAGCGGACCCTGCTGCAGCGGCGGCCATAGTGACCGCAACACAACGGGTGGCGTAGTCGACAATAAAGAACTTATTAACATCTGTAGGACTGCCACATACAACTGAGTTTGACACCCTGGGCACGGACCGGGTCACAGCCACTCGGAAGACTACAACTCCCATCTGATCCGGCTCCGGATATTCCCCCTAAAGAATATGGCCCAGGGGGCGCGTCAAATACTAATTGTATTAGTACTCTATGGATATTCTCATAGTTGCATGCCGTTTTACTGATTAGAATAGTGGTCCTTAGATGCATTCAGAAATTCAATCAATTTCCTTGTCTGTGTAATGTCAGGCAGGAAATAGAAAAAATGAATTCCTATATAAGCTTTCATAAAGAATACATTCCTATAATGTAATATTACAAAAAAAAACACTACATAGATGATTACCTTCCGTGAGGTGTTTTAATAAAATGAGTGTATGGTATAGCATGTTCTACAGCATTGGAAGCTCAGCTTTAGGCCTCATTCACACATATGTGTGTAAACCAGGGCTGTGGAGTCGGAGTCGTGGAGTCACAGCCGGTGTCCATTTTGGTGGAGTCGGAGTCTGTATAAAATGGACCAACTCCGACTCCTAAAATATATAATAAATTGGGTCCAGTAGTTCAATGCAGTTTGTGGGGAATATTTTTTCAGAAGAATTTGGTAAAGTTATGAAATGTCCTATAAATGTCCTATTCCTGATCTAAGGGTCTGGACTTTTAGGTGAGATGAATCTGTGCTACAGTAAATTTATCACTTAAACATGAGCCATGTATGAGGGAGTCGGAGTCATGGAAATTGAGGAGTTGGAGTCGGAGATTTGACTTACCGACTCCACAGCCCTGGTGTAAACACTTGCGTGAAAAACTGCTACTGGTGTCATCAGTGTTTTCCATCAGTGTCATCAGTGTGTCTGTTTTTATCATCAGTCTCATCAGTGTTTTTCCGGTATGGATAAAGAAAGAATTAAACTACAAAGCTTCTCCTATACTTTGCAATATTAAACACGGACAGCACATGGACTACACACTGATGCCATCCTTGTGCTGAACGTGTTTTTCAAGGACCCAAAGGCTTATATTGGCCCTTGTCATCTGTGCCACTGGAAAAAAAAAACGGACATGTGCATAGCACCATAAGTAATGGGTACGTGTGGTAGCCATGAAAAAACGGATACCACACGTACTAGAAACACGGACATGGGAAAGAGGCCTCAATGAAACTTGCTAGAACTTCTGGTAAAACATTAGAAAAATCTATAGTCTAATATTATGATGATGTACAAATAGGAGCACAATGATGAGTAGCAAGGCTGTTATTTATAAATCAGGAAAGTGAAGTTATGTGTCACACAAGGTGTTAAGGTGTGAGAAAGACTAAGTGCAACAGAAAGGGATGAGGGGAAGGGAGCCCAGACACTAGGGAAAGGTGGAGTGGAGACCTCCTAGGCTGATCTGATATCATCTTGTCTCCCCTATCGGCCTTATATGAGCTCCTCACCTATCGCCGCACAGAAATCTAAACCCTGTATTTCCCTAGAGCTTGGCCCTGGATAGGGAAGCACTAGTCAGTCCCCACTAACAACTGAAGACAACAAGGGAGACAAACATGGGGGAAAGTAACTTAGCTTGAGCCAACTTCAGAGAGATTACACCACACCTCCTCCAAGCACCTGAGAGGACGTAAGCAGACTGCAGTAGCTCCAAGCCTTCACAAGAGAACGTGTGAATATCACCGGCGCCTCCCTGTAGCAAATAGAAAATATTTAAACACCCAGGTCTGGGTGTCAATTAGCAGGAGGGAGGTAGCAGCTGGGTCCTAGAGTGAGACAGATCTAAGAAGGTGTCTGTAATGCCAAACAGAGATCTTCTGCAACCAACTGCAGGGTAACTGTCTGTCACATCTGACAAACCCGTGACATTATGCCTTCCATCGGCTGTGTATGGATGTGAAGAAAGGCATGGGCGCAGGGTGCTCCTGTTGTGCCCAGTGACACCCTAATGTTCCATAACTGAGAAATGCTGCTGCCTGGTGACAATTAATGTGAGTCTTGTACAGAATGAGAGACCATGAGGCATCCCTATATGAGCTGTGATCTTGACATATTGATGGATGCCACCCAGAGGTTCTACTATGAGACATGCAGCAGCAGTTAGGGTATGTGCCCATGATGAGGAGCCGCTGCAGAACAGCTGTACTGCTTCCTCCCTTAATTACGCAATTTTTTTTTCACCTGCCGACTTTCCTCATAGAGGTTGGGTCTATGGGGAAAGTCCACATGTGGACTCGCAAGAGAAATTGACATGCTGCGGATCTAAAAGACGCACCACATGTCAGTTTCCACGGGTGGTCCGCAGGTGTACAGAAACGCATAGTGGATATGAGATTTCTAGAAATCCATCCACTATGAAGTAACATCTGTATGCTGCGGGTTTGGCGCTGCATAGACACGCAACTTACAAACCGCAGCAAATCCTGAATGTGGGCACATACCCTTATAGTCAGCATAAATCGTGCACCTTGTGACTCTGAAGGGGGCGCTGCCAGGCATCCCCTTTTAGCTCATAATTAGGTGTAACACTGTTTACTATAGGGAGTGTTGCACAATGCAGGACCCCTTGTCTTTCTTTCACCTTGTGCTGGCTGCTTAACCTTTTTCAAGGCTACCAGGAAGGAAGCATGGACCTCTCTTTATCCCACCTCATAAAGTGCCCTGAGCTGTCCTGTGCTGCTGATCTCATGAAGGATAATGTGCTGTTTGATTTGCATGGGCGGATTATCATCAAAGTAATCCGTGAGAATACCTGGTGCCCCATATCTCTTAGGTCTAGCCTGTGAAATTTCTCAATCTATGTATTCAGCCTCATGCTGTCCACCGTGTGCGATATAAAGAACCAACCTGTCTCACTGTCCGACATTTCCAAAATGTTACTTATTAATGCTCATCTTGGTTCCTTCGCTATACCTATTGCTTTTAATCTCTTACTATGTCTATGTAGTAAGCTCCTCTTATATCGGAGGCTTGTTATGTCACAATAGTTACATACAGTCTCATCCTAAGGCTATGTGCCCACAATGCAGAAATGCTGCATATTTTTTCCGCTTATCCCTGACAGGAAAAACGCATGCAGTTTTTACATGCGTTTTTCCCGCCAGGTAATAGCGTTTGTCAAGCGTTTTTGCATGCATTTCTGCAATGCGGGTTATCAAGCGTTTTCCAAGCGATTTTAGCGTCACTTGGAAAAGTGCTTGACAACTTGTTCACACTATATAAATCCATGCAACCGGCATACTCACCTTCCGATGTCCTCCCGGTGTTTTCTCCGCTGCGTCCGGTGTCTTGGGTGGCTCGAGGTGGTGTAAAGGACCGGCGGTGACGTCATTGAGTCATGTGACAGGTCACATGACTCAATGACGTCATGGCAGGTCCTTCACAACACCACGACCCATACAGCAGACCAGACGGAGGGGAGAAAACACCGGGAGGACATCAGAAGGTAAGTATAATCTTTTTTTTTTTTTTTTTTAATTCTTTTTTTAACAGGTTCTATGGTACCCAGGTCTGGATGAGAGTCTCCTCTCCTCCAGACCTGGGTACCATCTGCACATTGAACCGTGTGATATCCGCATGTACAGATGCAGTGATGCGGATGTCACGCGTGACCTTTAGTCATGTGACGCGTGACCTGTCACATGACTAAATGACGTAATGGAAGGTCCTTTTACACCACCGTGAGACGCTGGGGAGCCAGGACGCATCGGAGAGAAGACCGCGGGCCATCAGAAGGTGAGTATAATGTTTTTTTGTTTTTTTTTTACCATTTTTATTCTTTTTTTAACTATTAACTTGGTCACACTATATAAATCCATGCCAGTTATCAAGTTGTCAAGCACTTTTCCAAGTGACGCTAAAATCGCTTGGAAAGCGCTTGATAACCCGCATGCAGAAATGCATGCAAAAACGCTTGACAAACGCTTCTACCTGGCGGGAAAAACGTATGTAAAAACCGCATGCGTTTTTCCTGCCAGGGAGAAGTGGAAAAAATATACAGCATTTCTGCATCGTGGGCACATAACCTAAGGCCTAGTGCCCATGAAGCAGAAATGCTCCGGATTTTTTCTGCATTTCCCTGGCAGGAAAAACGCATGCGGATTTTACATGCATTTTTCCTGCCTGGTAGAAGCGTTTGTCAAGCGTTTTTGCATGCATTTTCGCATGCAGGTTATCACTTGGAAAAGTGCTTGACAACTTGGCAACTGGCATGGATTTATATAGTGTGACCAAGTTAATAGTTAAAAAAAAGAATAAAAATGGTAAAAAAAACCCACAAAACACATTATACTCACCTTCTGATGGCCCGCGATCTTCTCTCCGGTGTGTCCTGGCTCCCCAGCGTCTCGCGGTGGTGTAAAAGGACCTTCCATGATGTCATTTAGTCATGTGACGGGTCACGCGACCGCCGACGTCAGCGGTTGCGTGTCCTGTCACATGACTAAATAACATCATGGAAGGTCCTTTTAAACCATCGCGACCCCCTGGGGAGCCGAGACTCACAGGAGAGAAGACCGCGGGCCATCAGAAGGTCAGTATAATGTGTTTTTTTTTTGTTTTTTTTTTACCGACGTCAGCGGTTGCGTGACCTGTCACATGACTAAATTACATCATGGAAGGTCCTTTTATACCATCGCTAGCCGCCGGGGAGCCATGATGCACCGTACAGGAGACCAGGGGCCATCAGAAGGTGAGTATAATGTACGGTATATTTTTTATTTTAAATTCTTTCTTTTAACAGGTACTATGGTACCCGAGTCTCCTCTTCTCCAGACCCGGGTACCATCCGAACATTGAATTGCTTAATATCCGCATGTGCACATGTACTCATGTGGATATTAAGCGATTCAATGCAAGTCAATGGTGCAATTACACCGCATTTCCGCAAAAATAATGGACATGCTGCAGATTTTTCCGCAATGATAATCCGCAGCGGAAATTTCCGCAGCATGTGCACAGCACAAGCGGATTATCATTGAGGACCATGCGGCACGTATTACCAAACTTTTTTTAAGCGTTTTCACTGCAGAAATTCTGCAGCAAAAACGCTTGAAAAATGCATAGTGGGCACGCAGCCTAAAGGTATACCAGTAAAATGGCAGATAGAGTGTGTACCATGCACAAATTTTTTATCTCCACCACATTTATAAAATACTCCCTAACCAAACCCTACACATGCCTAAAAAATGTGAAATGGCAATATTCTGTAAAGGGATTACAGGAAACCTGTCAGGTCCCCCATGCCCTCCAACCCAGCAGCATTCACCTATGTATGAGAAAACACACTGCCTAACCAGCCCTGTATAACGTTATTGAGTGAATACATTTACAAGAAAAGCATTTATATTATCCCTGTTTCCTATGCTAATGAGGGCTTTGACTAGTCGATGGGGTGTTAGTTGTCCCATGCTAGTCAGCCTTCCCTGGCTTCATAGACGCAGTGACGCTGCCGGAATGAGCGGCGCGCGAGATTTTCATGACGCCGCTTGTGCAAATTATGTTATCACACTAACGGGGGCGTAATAACATGGAAAGAAGGCTGACCAGTCTGGGCAACTAACCCCCCATCGACTAGTCAAAGCCCTCATTAGCCTAGGAAACAGGGACATTATAAATGCATTTTTCATACCTTGTTTTGACTCAATAATGTTATACAGGGCTGGTTAGGCAGCGAGTTTACTCATACATACAGGTGCATCTCACTAAATTAGAATATCATCAAAAATTTAATTTATTTCAGTTATTCAATACAAAAAATGAAACTCATATATTATATAGAGTCATTACAGACAGAGTGATCTATTTCAAGTGTTTATTTCTGTTAATGTTGATGATTATGGGTTACAGCCAATGAAAACACAAATGTCATTATCTCATTAAATTAGTATATTTCATAACAACAGCTTGAAAAATGTTTTTAAAATCTGAAATGTTGGCCTATTGAAATGTGTGTTCAGTAAATGCACTCAATACTTGGTCGGGGCTCCTTTTGCATCAATTACTGCATCAATGCATGCGATGCACCTATATGTGAATGCTGCTGGGTTGGAGGGCATGGTGGACCTGACAGGTTCTCTTTAAGTTTCTCAAGTTTACTGGTGAATGGAACAGATGATCCTTTGAGGAAAATTGATGAGATGGAAATATAGAGTTAAAAGAAAAAGGATGCAGACTTATTTATTGCTCCAAAGGGAAAAGTGATGTGAAACCACATAGAAATAATACAAATTAGGGGAAAAAAGTCCATAGGAAAGAAACATATTCAGTTTTATAAAAATCACAATGTTGTAAGAGAGACGCAATCAAGGAAATCACTAGGCGGCTGCAGTAGTCGAAAATGAAATCTATAAGCGTTTAGGTATAGCTGTTTGTCACCATGAATTCATTGTTGATTCTCCTGTATAATATCAAAGAAGAAGAATGGAAGTTGAAAGCAAAAAAAAATAAACACCATTAATAGCTATTATTTAACAAGCTGAATGGAAGTGTGCAGCCGGCACTGCATGTGCAGCTGATGAAAGTGTGTGCCTTTGTTACCATGTTATATTGCTCCAGTGCCTCTAAAATAGAATATTTTAGTTAAAATAGCCTACAGCTTTGTGTAAACCGCTCCTATGAAGACCTATGTGTCTCCTTACAAGCAAACCAAATGTATAGTCTGATCCTGCTTTTTAACAGTTTCCCTATGCCGGTGTGAGATGCCCATAGTGCTGCTCGTCACAGAAAATGATGTCTACTCTTATAATGAACAATTGCAACATACTTAAAATAAGCAATATATATAGAATCTAAATGAACATTTTTACTAAACAGTAATATAGACTACAATTTTAAACCCTTTGGCCCACTAGGATATTAAAACTCATTTTCGGCACCATAAATATAATTACAGATAACTTGTTACCCACACTCTCTACAATAAACTCACATTACTTACAGAGCTATTTGTACCCTTAGACATGCACAGCCCATTCAGCCCAAATCTCAAAATAGAAAGGTTTACTCTTAAAGCACCACTCCAGTGTTTTTATTTTTTTACCGCTGGAGTGGTGCTTCAAATCTAACTCACCTGCCCCCTGTCTAATACTTATCTTCCGTCGTCTTCATCTGGTATCACCGTCATTCCTGTCGGTCTCCCACAGTTTGTGTTTTCATGAAGTGATCCGGAGGTCACAACTCAATACAAGTCTATGAGATCCTTGTTCTGGCTCTCATAGACTTGCATTGAGAGATTGTGATGTAGTTTCCGAGTTCTGGTCAGTCAGAAGCTGCGCTTACAAGATGGTGCCACGAAATCGGATCGGTGCCAAAAAAAGATGAAGAAGCCGGAGGATAAATGTAAGAAAAGGGGCAGGAACCTTAGGTTTAAAGCGCCACTCCAGCACTGAAAAAAAACAAACGCTGAAGTGGTGCTTTAACTGTACAGATTCAAATTTAGCACAAACCGTGCTGGAATACAGCTGATTGCATATTTACTGGTAAAATAGTCTACCAGTAGCTCAGGGCATAAATGTGGAACCAGTACCAAGCTCAGTGAATCAATATGATAACAGTACGTAAATTGCCTCTTCAGAAATGAAGAGGACTTGAACTAAAATCCTAAAAGTCAATATAGACCCTATAACGAGCCTTGCCATATGACAATGGATGAAAGCCAAAACAGAAACTCAATATGCAGACACTTGTTTCAGGGTGTAGCCCCTCCTCAGTGCAATGCATGAGATCTGATTTGGCTGGGTGAGAGGCCTCTTACAGGGGCTTAAGGGGTAATGTCTCTCCTTGTGGAGAGTAACATGTCTGAAATACCAGTGAAAGACTAGTAGGACATGCAGTGCTCCTCTGGGAAATTTTAAATATGCAAATTTCCTTTTGAGAGGAAGAGGACTTGTAGTCTAGTGGCACTTATTGGAAGAAAGTGTAGTGCCGGCGTCCCTGCCCTCTGCTAGGCAGGGACGCTGTTCCCCTCACCGCTCTGCTCCGTGCCCGGCGTCCCTCTCCCGCTCTGCTGGCAGCGCGCGCTCCTTCCCGGCCACTGTGCTTAGGGCGCGCGCGCGCGCCCTCCCTCCCTCTTAAAGGGGCCGCGCGCGCCGTCCTAAGGAGTCCCCGGCCAATGGCCGGAGGACTTTACCATATATAAGGCACCTCCTCCAAAATGGAGGTGCCCGAGCAATGTTGTTGCACCGTTCTACTCTGCTTCAGCCCTCAGGTCCCGTTGCCAGTTACCTGCCAGTTACCTGCCAGATTCCTGCCAGCTTGCTGTCCTAATCCTGCCTGATTTCCTGTTACCTGCCTGCCTGCCTGAGGTCCGACGGTCTGCCTTACAACTCCGGTCAGTCTGTCTAAGGACCAACTTGCCCGCTCACCTGGGAGCGCACATCAGCTACCTGCCTGCTTGCCTGAGGTCCGACGGTCTGCCTTACAACTCCGGTCAGTCTGTCTATGGACCAGCTTGCCCGCTCACCTGGGAGCGCTTCTCCGCTACCTGCCTGCTTGCCTGCCCGGAGGCTCCGCTGTCACGTGCTGTGACCACCAGCTATTCCAGACTCTTGCCCGCTCACCTGGGAGCGCTTCTCCGCTACCTGCCTGCTTGCCTGCCCGGGGGTTCCGCTGTCACGTGCTGGGACCACCAGCTATTCCAGAGACTCTTGCCCGCTCACCTGGGAGCGCTTCTCCGCTACCTGCCTGCTTGCCTACCTGGAGGCTCCGCCGTCACGTGCTGTGACCCCCTGCTATTCCAGAGACTCTCGCTTGCTCACCTGGGAGCACACATCCTCCATCTGCCTTGCTAGCCTACCTGGAGGTTCAGTCATCACAGGTCGTACCTACCCTTTACCTAGAGACTGCCCCGGTCACTTGCCGTGACCTCCAGCCCGTTCTTCCAGAGACTGCCCCGGTCACTTGCCGTGACCTCCAGCCCGTTCTTCCAGAGACTGCCCTGATCACTTGCCGTGACCTCCTGCCCGTACACCCAGAGACTGTCCCGGTCACCTGCTGTGACTGCCTGCCTGGTCGCCACCCGCTCCCTTACAAGGACCGCTCCCTTGTATAGTAGCCCAGAGGTTCCGCCTCCCAGACCCGTTACAGAAAGCACTCATAAAAGTCAATATCAACCCTTTAACTAGCCTATAGAATAGTAAGGTATGATGAGAGTTGTTTTTTTTTTCACACAGTAGATTACTACCACACTTCGTTACCATGGACTATATAGTCAATCTCATACTGATGTGATGTAGTCACAGGGATAATAAATTGTAACCGTGTAAACCGTAACTTTCCAATGATATTTTTTTTATTGGAGTCATTTAACTCCCATTTTCTTCTCCATCTGCTCTTGCTCTCCCTGCCACAACTCTTATTTCATCTTTTGTTGGTTGCATCAGGGGTAGTGCGGCATTTAGTGGCTAAGTGGGCATTACCGGATGCATCAGTGCACTTGGTGGGTGGGGAGGTATCACAGGGGGTAACAAGGATCTTGCTTGTTTAGTGGGGAGGCTATTTAGGAGGCAGCACTTGCTTGTTTGGTGGGGAGGAAGCACCATGGGCAACAAGGCACTTGCATCAGAGGCATTACGGCACTTGGTGGGTGGGCAGGCTATGCTAGGGGCAGCAAAATGGCAGCAGGTGTAACAAGGATTTCTGCTTTACCTTGTTCGGTGAAGCATAAATGTGTGGGGACAATTTATTTGAGAATTAATAAAACTATAATGGGATCTCCGTTTTAAATTTATTTTTCAAGAGACGAACGAGGTAGCTACAGCTTCAAGCTGATTTGTCATATTTCTCATCATTATTCTCAAATTTTAAGAGGTGTTTCATTACATACAGTTGTTAAAATGAGAGCAGTACTCAAGAAGATGTGTCGGGGGGAATAAAAGAGAATGAGTATGTGAGTGCCTCATGTCTGACATGTACAGCAGGACCCACAGGCTGCCCTCCAGTACTACATCTCAGACTCTGGCTTTGATGAGGAGGCAGCTAGTTTCTTTGTTATTGCCAAAGCTCTAAGAAGCTACTGCTTTGGTGCAAGCTGGCACCACAAAGAATTTTGCAGGTTGCTGCCTTCATAGTGTCAAAAGAAAAGTACTGCATCCGTAGTGATTTTTATTTATGCAGCACACCTCGCTTCAAACGTTATTATATCTTGATAAGCTCAGTTATGTGTAATCACTCCGGTAGGTGGGTGGTGTAAAAATAGAAGAAACTTCTCTAGACCTATTTAGAAATGTGTTACATTTATTAAGCACAGTGAAACAATTTTGATACATTTGCAGCAAATAAGAACAACACTGCTTACAGATAAACCGACTTTAAAGGGGTTGTCCATTACTCGGACAAACCATTCTCAGGCCCTCTGTCTCTCCCCAGTAAAATAATATCTATATTCAGTGCCATTGCCATTCCAGCCTTATCGGCTTGCGCTCTCGTAGGGTTCGCGTGTCATTATGTCACAAGATCCTTGCGGCCAGTCAGCGCTGGCTCCAATCTCCTCTCCTTCAGACGAATCACATACATCCGGAGGAAGTGAGAGGTGCAAACTATCTCTGATTCATGCCGCACGTGGTGCGGGCTACATGAAGTATATGACTGATTCCCTTTAAACTGAAGCTGTCATTATTTTTTTCGTATATGAACAAATACCACCACCTTCATCAGCGCCTGTGCTGCATTCCACAAAGTTGTATATTATCCCCTGGCTCCCACTGTAAACACCCCTTTAAAAACATTTTGAATTGCTCCCACACTGTATGCAAATCCGAGCTGTCTGGTCCGAAGAGCACCAATGCTGAACCCTCTGTCCTTCTTCTCTGCTGGTAATTGTCCTCCTCCAGCTTTGATTGATGTGGATGATGCGCCTTGTGTCATCCACATTGTCTAACGAAATCTCGCTCCTGCGCTGGGACATTGTCGGCTCACGCATGCCTTGTCCTACTGCGGGCAGAGCATAAAACATCTGTCACGGGTGTATCAGGTTTGACAGTCATTCTGGATCCGGCTGTAGAAGGTCGCTGCGCTTGGTCTTGCAGACACCTTTTTTATCCTTTTATCATCCCTCCCTCTCTAGGACCCAGCGGTGATCTTCACCTTCTGCTGCTAATTAAAACACCCTTGCTGGATTCTTAAATACTCTCAGTTTCTCCAGAGAATCACTGGTGAAAGAGTACATTCCTATTCAGTTCTGGTGTTCTAGCAGTCAGCTAGATTCTTCTTGGAGTTCCTTTGTGGATTGTAGCCATGATCTCTCTGGTGTCTTCTCAAAGCTAAGTGTATCCCCTTCACTGTTTCCCTGGTTTGTCTTTAGTTGCCGTTGGGCTGACTAGTGCTCACCCCTTCCCCTCCCTTCCTAGGACCTAGCTCTAGGGACAGACAGGGCTAAGGTATCCTGCTTGGCGATAGGTGCAGAACCTATTTAGAGATGTTAGGGGAGTCTGGGTGGTGTTAGATCTGCCTAGGGGTCTCCACTCTCCCTTTCCCTAATTGCTGGGCTTCCCCCTTTTCCCGTCGTCGTACGCTGTGTCCTTCCCTACCTAGCATGGCAACATCACTGTGCATGCGCCGGCACGGTCCGCAAGCGCAGTTATGTTTTATGCTCTGCCCACAGTGTGGCAGAGCAAAGTGTACCTGCGCGAGCTGTCGATGTTCCTTCGCATGCGCAAGATTTTGTTCGATGCGTCAGGATGTGTCATCCATATCGAAGAATGCCGGAGGACAGTGATTTCAGGCTTAGAAAAGGCACAAATATCGCCACAGAAATGACGCCCATGGGACCCGACCATTACAGCGCGGGAGCAATTCAGGGGATAATATACAATGTTGTGGAATGCAGCACAGGCGCTGATGAAGGTGGTGGTATTTGTTCATATACAAAAAAAAAACTGGTGACAGATTCCCTTTAAGGACCACATTATCTGATTATAGTACTTTAAGGAACGTAATATATTATTGGCTGTGTTGCCCTGTTAGACATATTCTATTATATTTATGTTAAAGCTTTATATTCAGTGCCAAACATAGCTTTTGTCATAGGGAAATAAAGATCTGTTCCTCATATATTTATGTTGAAGCTGTGAGGAAAAAAAAATCACATTATGTTCCATCATGTGCCATTTATGTAAATATTCTCCCATCATAACATTGCTCGGATGTGCTGCACCATGGCACAGAGGGTGTACTCATCTGCTGGCATGCAGGCTCTGTGCACACAGCTCTGCCATGCTCTATTAACCATGAGCTACAACAGTGATGCAAAAGAGCCTCCCTATAGGCGCAGGGCATCAGACTGAAGGTGATGGCATGCAGCAAAATGACCACACCGGCTTCTAATTCTGTCAACTTAGAACATTGGTGGAGATTTATTATTACTGTACTAAAGTCAGGCAGGACAAAACTAAATGAGACACAACTGTGGATCATTTGTCAGTGGTGTGATGAAATTGGGGCATCTTTCTAGATACAGTATGCCAGCCAGTTTCCATATACGACATCTTTGTTGGTCTACTTTACACCCATAATGTTGCTTACTATGAGGCTGTGTTCACACGATGCGTATTTCATGCGTTTCCGCGGCGTTTTTGCAGTTGCGTAAACGCCGCGGAAACGCATGAAAAACGCATGGTAGAAGGGCAGCAATGTTCCCCAATGGAAATCCGCATGTGCTGTGCCCATGATGCGGATTTTTCCGCAGCGTTAACGCTGCGGTCAAAAATCCGCAGCATGTCAATTGCGGAAACGCGGCGATTTCGCCGCCATTGACTTGCATTAGAACGCGCCAATTCCGCAAGACAGCATTTGTACTTGCGTAATTGGTGCGTTCTAATGTGCGGATGGTACCCGGGTGTGGAGGAGAGGAGAGTCTCCTCCACACCCAGGTACCATTAAAAAAGCTGTAAGGGTATGTGCACACGATGCAGAAATGAAGCAGAAAATTTCTGCATCATTTCTGCATCTCCCTGGCAGAAAAAACGCATGCAGATTGTGCATGCGTTTTTCCTGCAGAATACATGCGGATCCACATGCAGATTCACATGCGTTTCCGCATGCAGATTGACAAGCGCTTTCCAGGCGATGTTAGCATCACCTGGAAAGTGCTTGACAACTAGGTCACACTATATAAATCCATGCAAACAGCATGGATTTATACAGTGTGAACCGAGAGAGTGTATATACTTACCTCCGATGGCCCGCGCTGTCCTGCTCACTCCGTTCTCCCGGCTGCCGGCAACTTTGAATTGAAAGACCTGCCGACGTCAGCGTCACGTGACCCGTCACATGACTCTGACGTCACCGCAGGTCCTACAACTCACTGCAAGTGCCGGAAACCAAGCGGGAGCGCAGCGCGGGCCGACAGAAGGTAAGAATACATTTATTTTTTATTTTATTCTTCTTTTTACAGCTTTTTTAATGGTACCTGGGTGTGGATGAGACTCTCCTCTCCTCCACACCCGGGTACCATCCGCACATTAGAACGCACCAATTACGCAAGTACAAATGCTGTCTTGCGGAATTGGCGCGTTCTAATGCAAGTCAATGGCGGCGAAATCGCCGCGTTTCCGCAAAATTAATTGACATGCTGCGGATTTTTGACCGCAGCGTTAACGCTGCGGAAAAATCCGCATCATGGGCACAGCACATGCGGATTTCCATTGGGGAACATTGCTGCCCTTCTACCATGCGTTTTTCATGCGTTTCCGCGGCGTTTACGCAACTGCAAAAACGCCGCGGAAACGCATGAAATACGCATCGTGTGAACACAGCCTAAAACAAGAATAAAATAAAAAATATATATATACTTACCATCTGTCGGCCCGCGCAGCGCTCCCGCTTGGTTCCCGGCACTTGCAGTGAGTTGTAGGACCTGCGGTGACGTCAGAGTCATGTGACGGGTCACGTGACGCTGACGTCGGCAGGTCTTTCAATTCAAAGTTGCCGGCAGCCGGGAGAACGGAGTGAGCAGGACAGCGCGGGCCATCGGAGGTAAGTATATACACTCTCTCGGGTCACACTGTATAAATCCATGCTGTTTGCATGGATTTATATAGTGTGACCTAGTTATCAAGCACTTTCCAGGTGATGCTAAAATCGCCTGGAAAGCGCTTGTCAATCTGCATGCGGAAACGCATGTGAATCTGCATGTGGATCCGCATGTATTCTGCAGGAAAAACGCATGCACAATCTGCATGCGTTTTTTCTGCCAGGGAGATGCAGAAATGATGCAGAAATTTTCTGCTTCATTTCTGCATCGTGTGCACATACCCTTAATATAGGTTTTGCACTTAACAATTCCATATAGCTACTCTCCAGTAAAAGGCATAAAAAGTGTCTAAAACCCATAATAAGTTAGTCGTATGACATGCATGACAGTTTTTTGGCTCATTTTAATCATTAATTCTTGAACATTTTGCTAAATAGATGTCCACCATTGAGTCTACAGTGCACCAAAGTTCACCATAAAAGCAGTTGTTGGAAAAATGAGTCAGACTTTACCAACATAAACAGTTCTCAGAACAGACACCAGTTGAGTGATTTTACACCTTACCCATTTTCTGCAATTAAAGGGGTTGTCCGGTCTAAATGAATAAGTCTGCAATTATTCTATGTGACTGCAGACTTATGAAGCCCGTAGGGCACGCACTGTATACTGCGAGGTTTCTGAGCCGGGACCAGAGGGTATATATGCTTTATACATACTGCTGGCCAGTGGGCGCAGCCTCGCTCCATACACTTGTATTGAGGGAGGCCACACCCCATCCAGTGACCTGGCCGTCTAGTGGGTATGGCCTCGCTCAATACAAGTGTATGGAGCGAGGTTGCGCCCACTAGACGGGATCTGCCCGGGAGTATGTATAACACATAAGTACTCGCCGGTCCCGGCTCAGAAATCAACGAATCCACGCAGCGCACAGTGCGTGTGTCGGGGGGATTCTCATGTCTGCAGTCACACAGATTGACTGCAGACTTTTCATTTTAGACTGGACAACCCCTTTAAAGTTGTGATGATGGTGGGGAAGTTCTTGTGGCACACATTGGGTTCCATAGGTCTTGCAGTTTACCTGAGCTTTGTTGATGACCATGTACAGGTGCTTCTCACTAAATTAGAATATCATAAAAAAGTTAATTCATCTCAGTTCTTCAATACAAAAAGTGAAACTCATATATTATATAGAGTCATTACAAACAGAGTGATCTATTTCAAGTGTTTATTTCTGTTAATGTTGATGATTATGGCTTACAGCCAATGAAAACATAAGTCATTATCTCAGTAAATTAGAATTAACAAAAAACACCTGCAAAAGCTTCCGATGCGTATAAAAAGGTCCCTTAGTCTGTTTCTGTAGGCTCCACAATCATGGGGAAGATTGCTTACTTTACAGATGTCCAGAAGGCAGTCATTGACACACTCCACAAGGAGGGTAAGCCACAAAAGGTCATTGCTAAAGATGCTGGCTGTTCACAGAGTGCTGTATCCAAGCATATTAATGGAACTTTGAGTGGAAGGAAAAAGTGTGGTAGAAAAAGGTGCACAAGCAACCGGGATAACTGCAGCATTGAAAGGATTGTTAAGAAAAGGCCATTCAAAAATTTGAGGGAGATTCACAAGGAGTGGACTGATGCTGGAGTCATTGCTTCAAGAGCCACCACACACAGACGTATCCAGGACATGGGCTACAAGTGTCGCATTCCTTGTGTCAAGCCACTCAGGACCAATAGACCATGCCAAAAGCGTCTTACCTGGGCCAAGGAGGGAAAGACCTGGACTGATGCTCAGTGGTCCAAGGTGTTGTTTTCAGATGAAAGTAAATTTTGCATTTCATTTGGAAATCAAAGTCCCAGAGTCTGGAGGAAGAGTGGCGGGGCCACAATCCAAGCTGCTTGAGGTCTAGTGTGAAGTTTCCACAATCAGTGATGTTTTGGGGAGCCATGTCATCTGCTGGTGTAGGTCCACTGTATCTTATCAAGACCAAAGTCAGCGCAGCCGTCTACCATGAAATTTTAGAGTACTTCATGCTTCTCTTTGCCGACAAGCTTTTTGGAGATGGAAATTTCATACTCCAACAAGACTTGGCACCTGTCCACACTGCCAAAAGTACCAATACCTGGTTTACAAACAACAGTATCACTGTGCTTGATTGGCCAGCAAACTCGCATGACCTTAACCCCATAGAGAATCTATGGGGTATTGTCAAGAGGAAGATGAGAGACACCAGACCCAACAATGCAGACGAGCTGAAGGCTGCTATCAAAGCAACCTGGGCTTCCATAACACCTCAGCAGTGCCACAGGCTGATCGCCTTCATGCCACGCTGCATTGATGCAGTAATTGATGCAAAAGGAGCCGACCAAGTATTGAGTGCATTTACTGAACATACATTTCAGTAGGCCAACATTTCAGATTTAAAAACATTTTTCAAGCTGTTGTTATAAAGTATTCTAATTTACTGAGATAATGACTGTTGTGTTTTCATTGGCTGTAAGCCATAATCATCAACATTAACAGAAATAAACACTTGAAATAGATCACTCTGTTTTTAATGACTCTATATAATATATGAGTTTCACTTTTTGTATTGAAGAACTGAAATAAATTCACTTTTTGATGATATTCTGATTTAGTGAGAAGCACTTGTATATCCCTTTATGGCAACAGTGTATCCAAATTGTAATGGCTACTTCCAGCTGGATAAAAGGTAATCTCACAAGTCACATGTCCATGAACCTGAGTTCAAGGGGCTTTTAGAAAGGATTGTGATGGAAGGAGAGATTTGTGCAGTTGATAAATACCTTATTATGTCCATATAATACATAGGGCCCGATTTATTACTTGCAATTTTTTAAGTCACTTTTCCTTTTTATCTTAAGGTATTTGTTGATATATTTTGTGTCACATTTTTCAAAAGAGCACATGTGGTTCTTGAATTTGGCTGAAAAAGAAATGTTTTCTTTAACCGTTTTTGTCGACTTTTTAGCGTAGAAAGTTATAAAACGTTTAAAATGTCGCAAGCTAGTCTTCAGCTACACGAAAAATAAGAACTCCTCCAGAAACCTTACTCCAGACAGGGATTGGAGTGAGATGCACCGAAAAATGCAACATTTAGGAAAAGTTGCCATTCTCGCAATTCATGAATCTGTTTTAAAACATCTGGATAAACAAATTTGTCCAGGAAATATAAAAAAGACTTAAAAAGAAAGATTAAATAATAGCGCAAAACAAATAGAGGATAAGGCGTAAAAGACAAATGACAGAGCAGTTATAAGTTCGGATTCGATGCATCTTTTGAATACTGCTTTTTTATGTTGCACACGATGGCATGTTAGGAATAATCTGATGCTGCCCTATCAAGGTTTTGTATGGTAATTTTGCAGTATTTTGGTATACTATTCTTAAAAAAAAAACAATTCTAACGGAATGGAAAATTTATATACTTGGTGACATTTTAGGTAAATTACTGTTCACGTGCTGTATAATTTTATTTGCTACATGTTTTATCAAAAGTTGTCAGTGCTGGTTCGAAGACTACTCATTTCCATTAAACTGTAGAGATTTTCTCAATATTTTGTAAGGAAAAAAACACTTTATTCCCTAATCTCATTACACAAAACCGTTTCATTTGCATCATTAAAGACTATTTCCTCCTGGCTTTGTAGTCCTGCTCAGCCATTTATGAGGTTTCAACTATGCAGGTTTATATGTCATTAAGGGTTATTGGAAGTCTTCGTAACATCCCCTGTGGGAGATGGAAAAGCTGCCTTTAGTGCTCGTCAACCTGGATGTCCAGTGTAGGGCCGAGAAAAATAATAACGACTTGTCGGCTTTTAGTTCCTGGCATTTTTATATGAGGAAGTCTCCATGAATCCACAGCCACCATTAGAGACACCATTACATGCTCCACATTAGCTGCACTTTAATAAAATAACGCCTTATGTTAATGCACTATATGGTCAAAAGTATTGGGACCCACTTCTTATTAGGCCTCATTCAGACGGCAGGGATTTTTCTTATATATAAAATCATGGACCTTTGTTCATCAGTGTTTTGGATCCAAATTTCATCAGTGTTTGGTCAGCGGGTCAGCTTTTACACCCTTTTACCATCAGTGTTTTATGAGTAATTTTTCACTGATGGGGAAAAAAATAACAAAGTAAACCCAAACAAACAGCAAATCTTCTCCTATACATTACAATCACAGACGGCACATGGATTGCACAGTGATGTCATTTTTGTGCGTTCCATGATTTTCGCGGACGCAGCGATTTGTATGGATAATTTTGACCCATGGTCAAAAACAGACATGTCTCCGTGTTTTCTTGAGGACTGTTCAGTCTGCAAAAATCACAGACATGTGAACAGCTTCATAGGCTGCAATGGGTTTGTAATCTAGCCGTGAAAACCACTGATAAGAACACTTACATGACTCAGGCTATGTGCCCAAGATGCAGAAATGAAGCAGAAATTTTCCTGAGCATTTCTGCATCTCCTTAGCAGAAAAAACGCATGCGGATTTTACATGCGTTTTTTCTGCCAGGGAGAAGCGTTTTTTAAGCGTTTTTGCATGCATTTCTTCAAGCGCTTTTCCAAGCGATTTTGAGCATCACTTAGAAAAGTGCTTGACAAGTTGGTCACACAATATAAATCCATGCAACCAGTATGGATATTGTGTGACCAACTTATGCTGCTTTAAATGCAGCATCAATAGTAAAAAAAAGAATTTAAAACGTAAAAAATAAAAAAAACATTATACTTTCCTCTCCGGCGGCCCCCGGTCTCCTTCTCCGGTGACGTCCTCAGCGTTCCGCGATGTTCTGAAAGGACCTGCGCTGACGTCATTTAGTCAGCTGACAGGTCACGCGAACGCTGAAGTCAGCGGTCACGTGACCATCACATGACTAAATGAGGTCACCTCAGGTCCTTTCAGAACATCGCGGAACACAGAGGAAGCCACCGGAGAAGGAGACCGGGGGCCGCCGGAGAGGTAAGTATAATGTTTTTTTTTATTTTTTACGTTTTAATTATTTTTTTACTAATGGTACCCGGCTCTGGAGGAGAGTCTCCTCTTCTCCAGACCCGGGTACCATACGCACATTGAACCGCATAAAATCCGCATGTACACATGTATGCATGCGGATGTTATGCGGTTCAATGCAAGTCAATGGCGGCAATTTCGCCACGATTACGCACAAGAAATGGTTGTGCTGTGGATTTTTCCGCAAAGATTATCCGCAGCGGAAATGCGGATTATCATTGGGAAACATGGTAGACAACTTAACATGCGTTTCTAATGCGTTTTTGCAGTGGAAATGGCGCCGCGGAAACACATTAAATCCGCATGGTGGGCACACAGGCACACTGATTTTTGAATAAGGCCTCAGTTGAATTCAGGTTTTTCTTTTGGCCCCATTACCTCAGATGTATATAATTCCTCGTCTATCACTCGTCAGTCAATTGCGTAATTGTCCTGACGATTGGAAGCAGCGGAGTTGCAGCTCCTGACAATTTCTATGTCCAAGTACATATATACAATCCTGACATCAACAAGCACAATGCCAATTGTCAGATGGAGTGGTAAATCACTCTTCTCTATCTGGCATCTGATGGACAAATGGCAGGAGAATGTTTCCTGCCTGATTACATAGTGTCAACTGTAATGTATGATGGATGGGGGATAATGCTTTGGTGTTGTTTTTTAGAGGTCTGCCTAGGCTCCTTATCTACAGTGAACGGAAATCTTAATGCTTCATCAGATGAAGGCTTCTAACTTTGTGGGAACTGTTTGGGGAAAACCCTTTTCTATTCTAGCCAGACTGTGCCCCAGTGCATAATGCAAGGTCCATAAAGGCATGGTTGGCTGACATCTGCGTGGAAAAACTTGACTGGTCTCCATAGAACTATGACCTAAACTCCATCAAACTCCTACAGTGTTGAATGAGATAGCCTCATCAATCTTCATTATTGTTCATTCCAGCGTTTGACCTCACAAATGCTTTTCTGGATGAATGGGCAACAATTCCCACAGACACTTCAAAATCTTTTAGAAAGCCTTCCCATAATATAGGAGGCTGTTATGGGTGAAAGGGAGGGCCAACTTCATATTAATGCTTATGGATTTAGAGTGAGATGTCATAAAAGCTCCTGTATGTGTAATGTGTAAGTTGTAGTAGATCAATGTGCAAAAAGTCTTATGGCAGAACATATAGGCCCAACGCTTCCTTACTTCAAAGCTGTAGGCACAGAATTACCGTACATCGTATTACAAAGGTACTCTAGAAGTTGGCTACCCGAGTCCTTAACATGACACAGGTACATAGTATAGGCCAGTAGATTTTTATGGGTGCTTATTTTTGGTACCATATAACTTACAATTTGTACAGAGCAGCAATAAGATCATGTTCATGCGGCTGTAGTAATTTCTACTTACATTTTATTTGAAATAAACATTGTTGTCACCTCAATTGATTCTTTTAAAATTGCAGTATAATCATGTTCAATAATTGCACAATTGATGCCACACATTATACGTAAGGCTTCAATGATAGTATAATCCTTATTCTAACACACATTGAGGTGCACTGATACACTTCGTTGTGTTAAAATTCAGGAGATCTTGAAAATGATGAAGAATAAAAATATTAACATTATTAGAATGTTCCGTAACTTTTCATTAACAGTAAATAAGCTTTATTTATATAACACTTTACAACTCCTTTATTGAGATTTGTATACGACAGATCATATGGATAGTATATTCCGAGTCTTGTCTAATTGTTATAGTATGTATTATGATTTTGCTATGTTGCTACATTAAGTTTTATTTGGTCTATATACTTTGATATATCGCAGAAGTTCAAGACCATCATATAAAATGAATCATACAGAGGTGACAAGAGAAAGTATCTCACCCTCATCTTTTGTTAAGCAGCTGAGAGATGCGCCAACTCATTAGGCGTAGTGATGAGCGAGCATACTCGTTACTCGAGAATTAAGAGCATGCTTGGGTGGTTTCCGAATATCTTTGACGTGCTCGGGTGTTATGTTTTAGTCACTTCGTGCTCATGATTTGCGACTGTTTGACAGCTTTAATATAGGTGAGAAATGCCTGTTTGTTAGGCATTCCTCACATGTATTAAAGCTGTCAAACAGTCGCAAATCATGCACATGGAGTGACTCTAACATAACATTTGAGCATGCTGCAAACACCTGGCGAGCACACGAGCATGCTCCCCGAAAGGGTTAACAGAACACGCTTGCTCATCGCTAATTAAAAGGCATCCAACATTTTGCTCCAGTGCGCACTGGCTCAAGACTGGGGAAAAAAACTCCATCTTGAAGTATTCTCTCCAGAATCTTCTAAATATATGAATAATAAAAACATGAACTAGGACTGTGTGAATGAGACCTTAGAGGCATTGTGCAGTACTCGGACAACCCCCTTCTTAAATAATATATTCCCTTAAGTAAAATAAAAATAACAGATACTCACCTCCATTTGTGCTGTTCCAGAGATGAGAGCGCTGGTATCAGTCACACTTCCTTCAGGCGAACCTTAGACATCCAAATGAAGTGTGAGAACTGCAAGCCATTAGAAGTCGCTGATTGGCTGCCGTGTACACGTTGCATTATGTCATAAAAGTCCTGGAAGACCCGACGTCATCATTGCTTTTAGTGGTGCCAGCGTGGGAGGTATCTGTTATTTTTATTTTCCTCTGAGTAATATGGTATTTAAGAAGAAGTTGTCTGAGTAGTGGACAACCCCTTAAAGGTAGCGGTCTCTAACCTTTAGTTCTAGACCGCTTACGGGGCTACTCCTGGGTGGGCTTCATGCCCTCATCTTTGTATAATGCCTAAATAAATATCCATTACGCATAATAAAGGTATTGGCATTCCATCTCTGAAACTATCCGACTGCTAAATACCTAATTTATCTCCATTGCGTAAAGTTCCAGCTGACATTTCACTGGGACTGCTAAAGTAATCTAAGTAAGGTCACTTGCAATTACCAGAAAAAGAAAAACCTTTATAGAGGAAATGATATCCTCTATAGAAAGATAATATCATGCAAAGAAAAATGGACATTTATTTAGCATTACGTGATTGACAGGTTTTACACATTTTACCAGCCTAACTTAATTTTCAGAGTTAACATGGAATTAGGTGGAATCATGGCTGCCAATGTATTCACTTTGTTACATACATCAAAATCCAACAGTAAAGAAGGGTAATAATGTATCCGGGTAAGTAGGTTTGGACTGGGGTGCCAAGGGCCCACCAGTAGCCAACCCCAGGGCCCCACTTTTCAGCTACATGCAAATGTGACATTATCCTCAATCACAAATTTATATAACAATGAACTGGGTAGATTGTTAAATGAATAAGATGCTGCCGTGTCTGTACATAGTGATTCAAGTACCGTATATTCCGGCGTATAAGACGACTTTTGAAGACTGAAAAATCTTCTGTCTAGTCTGGGGTCGTCTTATACGCCGGTAATGTTTTTGAACTTTCAGAAATTGACATGCGGGGATACTCTGGGGGTGTTAATAAGCTGCCGTGGCCGTATCCCTGCCATGTGGGAGTTAATATAAGGTGGAGGGAGTTAAAATACAGCGGCGGTAGGTCCAGACAGTCAGCGCTTCTGTGCTGAAACTGACACATCGCTGCGCTGTGACTTCTCAGGCCTGGGACACAGCGCAGCGTATTCCCAGCAGCGGAAACAGACAGAACCTAGCGAACTTTTCTGACACATCGCAGTGTCTTCCCAGCTCCGGACACAGCGCAGGGCTTCTGTGCCGACAGCTTTCACTTGTCACAGAAGCGCTGCGCTGTGTCCGGAGCTGGGAAGTTCGCATCGCTTCTGTGACAAGTAGTGTTGAGCATTCCGATACTGTAATATCGGGTATCGGCCGATATTCGCGGTATCTGAATTCCGATACTTAATTCCGATACTTTTACAATATCGAATACCGGAATCGGAAGTTCCCATAATGCCTGCGCTCTGCAGTGTCTCTGAAGGATGACAAGCTGGATGGCAGAGCTCAGCTGAGATCCAGCCTGTCATCAGAATGCCATCCCAGCGTGGGAGAATTCTCCTGATTGTTTAAAAGCCGGCGGGCGGTAAAAAGCCGCCGGCTTTTAAACAATCACACAGCCCCATACTGCTTCCCCGCAGCCTCCCACCCCGATCCTCCGCTCCCCTCGCCACCTCCCATCCCGATCGTAAGTTAGGACCGGGCGGGGAGTGCAGCACAAAGGAGCGGGGAGCGAAGGACCCGGGCGGGGAAGCCGGCAGTGAAAAGACTTCACCGCCGGCTTTCCCGTTCTGTGCTGCGCTTTCCCGCCGGTTATTTCAAATGAACAGCTGAGGTATCAGGTGATGCCGATCAGCTGTTCATTTGAAGTCGCCGCGGTGCCCTCAGAGGGTTCATGTGAGTTCATGCTTGACTGCATTGCATGAACTCACATGAAATTTCCCACGGTCTCACAGGTCAGCCTCACCTCCCAGACCCGTCATGATTGGTGTGTGCGGGTGTCTGTGCGTGTGTCTGCGAGTGTGTGTGGGGTGTCTGTGCGATGTCTGCGGGTGTGTGCGGTGTCTGTGAGATGTCTGCGAGTGTGTGCGATGTGTCTGTGCGATGTGTCTGTGCGATGTCTGCGAGTGTGTGCGGGTGTGCGCGGTGTCTGTGCGATGTCTGGGGGTGTGTGCGATGTGTGCGGTGTCTGTGCGATGTCTGCGGGTGTGCGCGGTGTCTGTGCGATGTGTGCGGGTGTGTGCGTGCAGGCAGACATAGGCCGATGTGACACTACTACTCCCATCGGCCTATGTCTGTCCCCCGTCCACTCCTGCCAGCAGGATCAGCTCGATGGGAGCAGTAGTTCCCATCAGCCTGATCCTGCTATATAAATTGCCCTACTGTGTCCCCAATAAATGTTAAATACATGTCATTGGTGGCCAGTGGTTACCTACAATAAATTAGTTCATACATTACCTGTCCCCGCCGATCGCCACCTAAAATAAAGTAAAAAATAAAAAACTACATCTATACTCACCTAGACACCTAATTCCCCGAAGCCATCGATCTCCTGTAATAAAATATAAAATAATAAACCACAACCTTATCCTTACCCCTCCGTAGTAGTCCACGAGTGTCCCACGAAGATCTCCAGTTCAGAGCAGCCACATAGAATGTGACCGCTCTGAACCGCTGCCGGAGCTAGAATGACGGGGCCGTAAAGCAGCCCCGTCATTGCATAAGCGGGTTCGCCGGAGTTCAGGCAGCGCTGCTCCGGTTAGCTCCTTTACGGCCCTGCTGTATCGTGAGAAATTCCCACGGTACAGCAGTGCCGTAAAGGAGGTCTCCGGAGCTGCGCTGACTGAATGCACTCCGGTGACCTCAGTCAGTGGCTCCCGCTGCCGGGAGCGGACGTGTTCCCGGCAATGTGAGCTTACAGCAGCCATGCACAGCTGTCACCATCTCCAGATGTGACAGCTATGCATGGGAGATCAGCGCAGGAACGTGGACAGGTAACTATTTTTTTTTTAGTCAACTAAGAATTAAATAAAATGGTGTGTTTTATTTCAAATAAATTATTTTTTTCTTGGTGTAGTGTGTGTTTTTTCTTTTTAACACTTTGTAGGTTAGTAATGGGGGTGTCTTATAGACGCCCATCATTACTAACCTGGGCTTCATGGCAGCTGGCGCTGACATGAACCCCAGCCCTATTACCCCCTGCCACCGCACCAGGGCAGCGTGGAAGAGCGAGGCTAAGTGCCAGAATTGGCGCATCCTATGGATGCGCCATTTCTGGGGCGGCTGACGGCTGGTGTTTCTAGCCTGGGAGGGGGCCAATATTCATGGCACCCTTCCTGGGCTATTAATATCAGCCCCCAGCTGTCTGCCTAGCCTTTGCTAGCTATTAAAATAGGGGGGACCCCACGTCATTTTTTTGGGGGGGTCCCCCATTTTAATAGCTAGTAAAGGCTAGGTATTCAGCTGGGGGCTGATATTAGTAGTCTGGGACGCTCCGTGGGTATTACCCCCTTCCCAGGCTTCAAACATCTGCCCCAGCTGTCTGCTTAACCTCCGCTAGAGACTAAAATTACGGGGAACCCCACGCCAATTTTTTTTAAAATAAATCCTTTATTTTAACACTAAATGACAAGTACAGTAATCAACACTGTCACTGTACTTCATATATATGTGACTGACATGTTTCTATCTATCTAATCTATGTGTGATTCTCTATTCCTTCTATTCTAAATTGTCGGGTACAGATGCTGAATTGCCGGCCGGCTTTTTTAAAGAGACGGTGCACGAAAACACTATTATATTTTTTAATAAATCCTTTACACTAAATGACAAGTACAGTAAGCAACACTGTCACTGTACTTCATATATATGTGACTGACATGTTTCTATCTATCTAATCTATGTGTGAAGCTCTATTCTGTCTGTTATAAATTGTCGGGTACCGGTGTATGCCGCTGATGAAAATGGATGATAGTAATGTTGTTGTTGTATGCCTTATGTTTATGAGTGACAGTTTTCCTGCTATATACCTGCATGTCATAAGAATTTAAATTAAAAAAGGACCATGTTAAATTCAAATCTGTTTTTTTTTAATTTTTACCGGTGTTTGGTATGCGTTGGAAAAGGGGTAGTCTTATACGGTGAATATATCCTAAACTCTATATTTTAACAGGAAAGTAGGGGGGTCGTCTTATACACCAGGTCGTCTTATACGCCGGAATATACGGTATATAGTGCCAAGTACTGCTCATATAAGAGGGTGCCTTCCTCCCCGGGCAGAGACGCTGACCAGCTCACCTCCGCGGCCCCCAACCAGAGTGTCCCGCTCCTCTGTCCTCCTTCCACGCTGTCTCACACAGTGTGCAGATCCCTGGACACTGTGCTTAGGGTTCTCGTTACACTCCCAACTTACTTTTCATATGTTAGATGTGTGACTTCTCTAGGGAAAATTAATTACCTTTATGAATTGGCACAAACAAGAGTTATGTTACATACTGATTAAGATTGTACATATAGCAGCATAGACACATACACTAATGTAGGTTGACAAAAGTGTTGGGAAACATTCCACTTTTAAGAGCTTTTACGACATCTGATTCGAAATCAGCAGGCATTAATGCAGAGATATTATCCCCTATTTGAGCTATAATAGCGTCCACTATCAGGAAGTCTGGTGAGAGAAAAAAAAACAGTAGGAGCTCCCTGTGTAACACCATGGGTAGCAAGTGAGGGTGAGTTGGAGGGTTGGTCGCTTTCCTCATCAGGCACAACGACGTATGGAGTGATGTATAATCCAATCGTGGCTGCTGCTCCGGCCGCTGTGCTCACACCAAATGGAGAGAGGACATAAGAAGTAAAGGAGAGAGGAGTGTGGTAGATCCCGGGTGCTGATGTACAAATATAAAAAAGTATCCAATTTATTGCAACTTGTTTCAGACTAGAACCTACCATTTCCTCAGGCACTCTGCATCACTATTCTAGGATGGTATTCTTCAAATGTTTGTAATAGGTCTTTGGGAATTTTTATCCATTCATCCAGAACATCATATGTGAAGTCAGACACTGGTGTTGGATAAGAGGGTCTTGGTATGCTCAAGCATTAAGATTTCCCTTCACGGGAACTTATGGGCCTAGCCCCTAAAAAATAACCCCATAGCATTATCCTTCCTCCACCAAACTTTATAGTTAACACAATACAGTCAGATAACAACATTCTGGCAGTTTCCAAACCACCCACTCATCCATCAGACAAATATAGAAGTGTGATTTGTCACTCCACAGCACACTTTCCACAGCTCCAGAACTGAGTGGCAGTGCGCTTTACACCACTCCATCTGATGAATTGTGCTTGGTGATGTAAGGTTTGTATCACCTGCTCAGCTGAGGAAACCCGTGCCATGAAGCTCTCGAGCACACAGTCTCTGTGCTGACGTTAATGTCAGAGGAGATTTGGAACGCTGTTGACTCCATCTGCAGAGCATTGACGACGTTTATGCACTCTGCCCCTTAGTACTTGGTGACCCCATGATCTTCCACTTCGTAGCTGAGTTTCTGTGCCTCCTAAACTCTTCAATATTATCACTCACAGTGGATCGTAGATTATTTATTAGGGAAGAAACTTCACGAACTGACTTGTTACAACAGTAACATCCTATTGAAGTATGACACTCAAATCCAGTGAGCTCTTTAGAAGGACCCATTCTTTCATGAATGTTGGTACAAGCAGACTGCGTGACTAGGGCTGGAATTTATACAACTGTGGCAATGGGACTGAATGGAAACCTGAACGCAGTGATTAGAGATGCTTCCCAATACTTTTCTCCATATATTGTACATGGGTAAGTCAATAACTATAGGTAAGTCAATAACTATAGTACTGAGTACTGAACAATCGATTAAAGGGGGAATCCAGGCAATAATGGTAACTGTCAGTAGATCACATTTGTGGAGTGTGTGATCACTGGCCTCCACAGCACTGATCATTAGTACCCTTGACATGTTTGCTTTGAACAACACATTTGCATTCATTGTGACTCCTGTGCTTGTGAATGAACACTGCTCCATAGTGGAAGGGGGTGGGTGAGTATTGTGCACATGCTCAGTACCCAATGGTCCCATGTATATAATTTCTGTGCTGTCATTTGCTAAGAACCAGGAGTGATTCATTAAGGTAAATGATTTAACATTATATAGTGAAACTTCCTACCACCCAATATTGCATTGAAATGTGGTCCTTGAGAGTGGTGGTCGTCCCAAAGAATATGATCACTGTGTATTTATCGCATAAAATCCAGTATGGATAAGGGTGCGGTCTTCTCCTAAAAGATGTAGTGTTTGGAGATTTCACTGTGCGCATTGATACAGATGTAGCATCTGCCAACATGACCAGTAGTGTAGCCGACGTCCGCTATTAGATTAGTGCGTCACTCAATTACAGTGAACCAGAAGGGGTGCGCTATGCAAACTGCATAGAGCTCCGGGGCTCGCTATCCTGTTACTGTAGCACAACAGCCGCCATATTGGTGGCTGTATATGTACAGTATATGTGTCTACAATGTAGTTTCCTTCCTTACACAGCCTTGATTTTTCTAATCTTAGAAAGGCCTTTTTTATTTCTATGTCCCTGAATGCAGCACATGCCGTAGTTATAACTGTGGGCACTGGGAGCGGGCACTGGTATAGCACTGCGCCTGCTGTACACACATTGGACGCTTTGCTGTGCACTTTCTATTTACATCAGTAGTGAGGCTTCCGACTTTGTTGGAACAGTCCTTCTGGTTTGCCGGGAGGTGCACCTCCACTGATCTGATATAGATGGCCTATCCTAACGGGGCTATGATCAAACGTCCTGGGAAACTGCTTTAATAACACAAGTTTCAGTTTTATTTAATGAACAGAATAGCAGATTACACTACATTAGTGTCACCAAGTTCAACAGATTCCAGACAAAGCGTCTCTTCCATGATAATGCCAGGCTGATCCCCAGGATTCCGTGTCCTGGCCTCCAGGATGGCATGCCGACACGTACGATCGCTGCAAGCAGTCCTGTGTCTACATCACACGTCCATATTGGAGGCTGAGATACATAGTTCCAGGGGGACAGGCTAGTGTTACCAAGGGAGCGAAAGAAGTTATTCTCAACTTTTGTTTTGTTAGTGCACCACTGTAGCGTTTTTGTTTTTTTATTTTACTGCTGGAGTGGAGCCACTAATGTAAGTTCCCTGCACATGGTACTATTCTTACCAGCTGCCATGTTCAGCTCTGGAGTGGTGCCACCAATGTAAGTTTCCTGCACCTGGTACTATAATTAACAGCTGCCATATTCAGCTCTGGAGTGGAGCCACTAATGTAAGTTTCCTGCACCTGGTACTATACTTAACAGCTGCCATATTCAGCTCTAGAGTGGCGCCACTAATGTAAGTTCCCTGCACCTGGTACTATACTTAACAGCCGCCGTATTCAGCTCTGGAGTGGTGCCACTAATGTAGGTTCCCTGCACCTGGTACTATACTTACCAGCCGCCGTATTCAGCTCTGGAGTAGTGCCACTAATGTAAGTTCCCTGCACCTGGTGCTATACTTACCAGCTGACATATTCAGCTCTGGAGTAGTGCCACTAATGTAGGTTCCCTGCATCTGGTACTATACTTACCAGCTGCCATATTCAGCTCTGGAGTGGTGCCACCAATGTAAGTTCCCTGCACCTAGTACTATTCTTACCAGCTGCCATATTCAGCTCTGGAGTGGTGCCACTAATATAGGTTCCTTGCACCTGGTACTATACTTACCAGCTGCCATATTCAGCTCTGGAGTGGTGCCACCAATGTAAGTTCCCAGTACCTAGTACTATTCTTACCAGCTGCCACATTCAGCTCTGGATTGGTGCTACTAATGTAAGTTCCCTGCACCTGGTACTATACTTACCAGCTGCCATATTCAGCTCTGGAGTGGTGCCACTAATGTAGGTTCCCTGCACCTGGTACTATACTGACCAGCCGCCGTATTCAGCTCTGGAGTAGTGCCACTAATGTAAGTTCCCTGCACCTGGTGCTATACTTACCAGCTGACATATTCAGCTCTGGAGTAGTGCCACTAATGTAGGTTCCCTGCATCTGGTCCTATACTTACCAGCTGCCATATTCAGCTCTGGAGTGGTGCCACCAATGTAAGTTCCCTGCACCTAGTACTATTCTTACCAGCTGCCATATTCAGCTCTGGAGTGGTGCCACTAATATAGGTTCCTTGCACCTGGTACTATACTTACCAGCTGCCATATTCAGCTCTGGAGTGGTGCCACCAATGTAAGTTCCCAGTACCTAGTACTATTCTTACCAGCTGCCACATTCAGCTCTGGATTGGTGCTACTAATGTAAGTTCCCTGCACCTGGTACTATACTTACCAGCTGCCATATTCAGCTCTGGAGTGGTGCCACTAATATAGGTTCCTTGCACCTGGTACTATACTTACCAGCTGCCATATTCAGCTCTGGAGTGGTGCCACCAATGTAAGTTCCCAGTACCTAGTACTATTCTTACCAGCTGCCATATTCAGCTCTGGATTGGTGCTACTAATGTAAGTTCCCTGCACCTGGTACTATACTTACCAGCTGCCATATTCAGCTCTGGAGTGGTGCCACCAATCTAAGTTCCCTGTACCTAGTACTATTCTTACCAGCTGCCATATTCAGCTCTGGAGTGGTGCTACTAATGTAAGTTTCCTGCACCTGGTACTATACTTACCAGCCGTTGTTTTCAGCTCTTCTCAGTGCTGCTCTTGTCAGTCTCCAATAGTTTGTGACCTGCCAGATCGCTCCGGTGTTTGCTGATCCAGAAATCACAACTCAATGTAAGTCAATAAGAGCGAGAACGAGGGTCTCATAGACATACACTGAGAGCTTGTGACTGTTGCCTCTGACTTCCGGTCAGTCAGAAGTTACGGTCACAAGATGGCGGATCAGGACCGGAGCGGCACCAGGAAGAGCTGAAGATGGCAGCTATCAATCATAATACTAAGGTCAAGAAACTTAGATTAGTGGCAGTACTGCAATAAAAAAACCCCGCTGGAGTAATGCTTTACGCTTGTGCTGCAGATTTGGCTGTCGATCCACATGTAATCTACAGCAAAACCCCAAATTATTGGATTTTGTTGCCTTTCATGTTCAATTCAATAGGGACAATCCATAACAAATGTATTTTTTATTTTACTTATATAGCGCCATTAATTCCCAGCACTTTTCACACTTTATCATCACTGTCCCCATTGGGGCTCACAATTTAAGTTCCCTATCAGTATGTCTTTGGAGTGTGGGAGGAAACCGGAGAACCCAGAGGAAACACGGGGAGAACATACAAACTCCTTGCAGATGTTGTCCTTGGGGAGATATGAACCCAGGACACCAATGCTAAGTGTAAAGGTTGTTTTTCTGCAGTGTGTGAATGAAATTTGTGTAAATTGCTGCTACTGTATTTAGCGGTGGAATTTCCTTGTGATAAATGGAAATTGTGAAGGTTTGAATATAACCTTAGTGAGCTGTGGAAGAACAGACCATGGGTAGTAAAGAATGGCATGGCCACTAAAAGTTGTATGAAGAGAAATCAACTGGGGAGGCTTCCATGCCCTGGTGGTACCGTTACTGGACCTGGTGGAACCATTACTGGATCTGGGGGCACAGTTACTGGACCCGGTGGCACCGTTACTGGACCTGGTGGCACCGTTACTGGCCCCGGTGGAACTGTTACTGGTCCTGGTGAAACAATTACTGGCCCTGGTGAAACAATTACTGGCCCTGGTGGTACCATTACTGGCCCTGGTGGTACCATTACTGGCCCTGGTGGTACCATTACTGGCCCTAGTGGTACCATTACTGGCCCTGGTGGTACTATCACTGGCCCTGGTGGTACTATCACTGGCCCTGGTGGTACCATCACTGGCCCTGGTGGTACCATCACTGGATCTGGTGGCACCCTTACTGGCCCTGGTGGTACCCTTACTGGCCCTGGTGGAACTGTTACTGGCCCTGGTGGAACTGTTACTGGCCCTGGTGGTACTATCACTGGCCCTGGTGGTACCGTTACTGGCCCTGGTTGTACCATCACTGGATCTGGTGGCACCGTTACTAGATCTGGTGGTACCCTTACTGGCCCTGGTGGAACTGTTACTGGCCCTGGTGGAACTGTTACTGGCCCTGGTGGTACTATCACTGGCCCTGGTGGTACCGTTACTGGCCCTGGTGGTACCGTCACTGGATCTGGTGGCACCGTTACTAGATCTGGTGGTACCTTTACTGGCCCTGTTGGTACCCTTACTGGAACTATTACTGGCCCTGGTGGTACCCTTACTGGCCCTGTTGGTACCATTACTGGCCCTGGTGGTACTGTCACTGGCCCTGGTGGTACTGTCACTGGCCCTGGTGGTACCGTTACTGGCCATTGTGGAACTATTACTGGCCCAGGTGGAACTATTACTGGCCCTGGTGAAACTATCACTGGCCCTGGTGGTATTGTCACTGGCCCTGGTGGTATTGTCACTGGCCCTTTTGGTACCGTTACTGGCCCTGGTGGAACTATTAATGGCCCTGGCGGTACCCTTACTGGAACTGGTGGAACAGTCACTGGCCCTGGTGGTACCCTTACTGGAACTGGTAGAACTATTACTGGCCCTGGTGGTACCCTTACTGGAACTGGTGGAACCGTTACTGGCCCTGGTGGTACTGTTACTGGCCCTGGTGGAACTATTACTGGCCCGGGTGGTACCCTTACTGGAACTGGTGGAACTGTTACTGGCCCTGGTGGTACTCTTACAGGAACTGGTGGAACTGTTACTGGCCCTGGTGGTACTATCACTGGCCATGGTGGTACTATAACTGGCCCTGGTGAAACAATTACTGGCCGTGGTGGTACCCTTACTGGCCCTGGTGGAACTGTTACTGGCCCTGGTGGAACTGTTACTGGCCCTGGTGGAACTATTACTGGCCCTGGTGGTACTATCACTGGCCCTGGTGGTACCGTTACTGGCCCTGGTTGTACCATCACTGGATCTGGTGGCACCGTTACTAGATCTGGTGGTACCCTTACTGGCCCTGGTGGAACTATTACTGGCCCTGGTGGAACTGTTACTGGCCCTGGTGGAACTGTTACTAGCCCTGGTGGTACTATCACTGGCCCTGGTGGTACTATCACTGGCCCTGGTGGTACCGTTACTGGCCCTGGTGGTACCATCACTGGATCTGGTGGCACCGTTACTAGATCTGGTGGTACCTTTACTGGCCCTGTTGGTACCCTTACTGGAACTATTACTGGCCCTGGTGGTACCCTTACTGGAACTGATGGAACCGTTAATGGCCCTGTTGGTACCATTACTGGCCCTGGTGGAACTATTACGGGCCCTGGTGGTACCGTTACTGGCCCTGGTGGTACTGTCACTGGCCCTGGTGGTACTATCACTGGCCCTGGTGGTACCGTTACTGGCCATTGTGGAACTATTACTGGCCCAGGTGGAACTATTACTGGCCCTGGTGAAACTATCACTGGCCCTGGTGGTATTGTCACTGGCCCTGGTGGTATTGTCACTGGCCCTTTTAGTACCGTTACTGGCCCTGGTGGAACTATTAATGGCCCTGGCGGTACCCTTACTGGAACTGGTGGAACCGCCACTGGCCCTGGTGGTACCCTTACTGGAACTGGTAGAACTATTACTGGCCCTGGTGGTACCCTTACTGGAACTGGTGGAACCATTACTGGCCCTGGTGGTACTGTTACTGGCCCTGGTGGAACTATTACTGGCCCGGGTGGTACCCTTACTGGAACTGGTGGAACTGTTACTGGCCCTGGTGGTACTCTTACAGGAACTGGTGGAACTGTTACTGGCCCTGGTGGTACTATCACTGGCCATGGTGGTACTATAACTGGCCCTGGTGAAACAATTACTGGCCGTGGTGGTACCCTTACTGGCCCTGGTGGTACTGTTACTGGCCCTGGTGGTACCGTTACTGGTGGAACTGTCACTGGCCCTGATGGAACTCTTACTGGCCCTGGTGCAACTCTTACTGGCCCTGGTGGTACTATTACTGGCCCTGGTGGTACTATTACTGGCCCTGGTGGTACTGTTTCTGGCCCTGGTGGTACTGTTACTGGCCCTGGTGGTACTATTACTGGCCCTGGTGGTACCGTTACTGGCCCTGGTGGCACCCTTACTGGAACTGGTGGAACCGCCACTAGCCCTGGTGGTGGTACTAATACTGGCCCTGGTGATACTATCACTGGCCCTGGTGGTACCCTTACTGGCCCTGGTGTTACCGCTACTTGCCTTGGTGAAACAATTACTGGCCCTGTGTCCATGCAGCTCGCCCTCCTCACTGCAGAGGATGCTGTGATCGGTGCAGCAGTCTGGTGGTCGCTGACCCTGCCGGCTGCATTATCCCCAGCAGTCCCGGTGCTGCCCCATAGCTGAATGCTAGTCATCTGTGCAGACACCTCGTCTCCTGGCTTCTTGTCATTGCGGTGATTGGTGGGCTTCCCGTCCTGTGGGCGGGGCTGGCTGCACGGTGCCGGCTCCTATTGGCGGAAGCGTGCAGTAGAGGGGGCGCAGTGCGCTGAGGGGGCTCCGCCGCTGCTGCAGCTGCTGCTGTGCAGTGTACTGGGCCGGGCAGCTGACGCGTGGCTGCACACTGTGCTCACCCGATTCCAGCGAGCTACCCGGGCAGCCGTGGTGCTGAAACCAAGGTATGTGCTGTGCCTGCTGCACCAGTATGCCGGCTTCCCGTCCGGTGCCCGCTATGCCCGCGCTGCTGCAGCCCAGGATCGCGCATGGAGGCTTTTCCTGAGACTCCATTACTGCAGCCTGTAGGGTAACGTGAGGTGAGGGAGAGGGGCACAGGGTCTGGCTGGGCAGTGCCGCCCTCAGCGCCTGACATATGCTGCTCTCACTTTCCAGCTCTGCTGTTATCAGGTTGCCTTTCTGTCTGCAGGAGAAAAATCACATCATGAGGCTCCGGGCGCTGCGCCATCTGTGGGGGGCACTTACCTGCCCTGCATGCTGGGGGAGGGCGCAGGGCACTGAGCTCCATCCTGCTGCTGCTCATCCTTCCCCAGCAGCAGCCCGTGCCTTCTGCAATGCGGTGGGTGTGGTGACTAGTAAATTAGAGATGTGCACCTCTGCAGTGGCAGGCAGCTAGTGCAGGAGCCGCCGGGTCCCCAGCGCTAGTGTCTGCCCTGCTCCCTCCTAGCAGGACCTGGCTGCTGTGAGTACAGGACATATGGCTTTCATTATGCACAGCTGGACTATGAGCAATGGAAAAGGCTGGGATCAATAGGGAGTGGGATCTGGCTCGTGCGGTGCAGGGAGAACTGCAGCCCAAGTCAAGAGTTCAACTTTCCCCAGGATAGGACTGCTGGTCCGGAGGGACCGTGTGCATGGGCTATGGGATTGTGTATATATATAATATATACTATATATGTGCCCATGCACACAGGTCTTACTCAGCAGCCGCAGTGGGAGCTCAGGCCTGGATACTTTCCCATTACGGACATTCTATTGTTAGGGGCTGCGTCCTAAATGCTGAGATTTGGGAATCCCATTTCTTACATATTATTTATTCTGCCTCTTCTCGTGGTCTGCTCTGATGCTCTGGTACTTACTAAACTGGGCACTGCTCCCTGGTGTTGCCCTGTGGCATGATTTGACATAATTGGCCTGTGCAGATCCTTGAAGGTACCCTCATGCATGTTGACCTTTGCAGCCCCTCCCCAGCTCCTATGGTCTCCTGAGATCTGTAGCCCACTTTTAACTCATTCAGTACGACATGCTTCAATGTGAACCGCTGTTAGGTCTTAAAGGGTTTCGTGTATTTAAGGTAGGAAAATAATTATCAGACCAAGAGCAATGCAGTTATAATAATGCAGTGACGCATGCACTAGATACACATGTGTGTGTGTGTGTATATATATATATATATATATATATATATATATATATATATATGTATATATATATATATATATATATTATATGTGTTTGTGTGTATATGTATAATATATATCTATCTATCTCATATATGCAGATGTGAGACAGAGATCTTATTAGTGTGTCTGTGCACATGACATCTGCCAAAATAGCAAATAATCGAGTAATTTGTGGCCATAATTAATGCTTTTATTTAGAGTTTTAGTTTTCCTATGTATTAAACAGCTTTCCATGTCACTTATCCCAAACTTTTGCACATCTGAGCCGTGAATTGTTATTCTAGCTGCAGTTTCGGATTGTCTTAATAGCCGCACCCTATGTACAGTATCCCAATATTTTGTCCATTATTGTGTCTGATTTTCTCATATGCTAATTATATAACGGGAACTGTGCTGGTGTTAGTGAAATGTCCGCAGGCAGGGTGCACTGCTGTTGTATTGGCGAGAGTGCAGGCGATGCTTGACCATGTAGTGTGACATCATTATGGCACTGGGAGTTAAGGGTGGGGCACCCAGCGGCTGTCTGCGTCTTCTGTATGATTTCACATCACTAATTGAGTGAATATGACTGGTCCCATAGTGGGCTGAGCAAGGAAGTGCTTTATACAGAAGATGGCATCTTTTCTGCATGAGTGAATAAAATGCTGAAATTGCAGTCAGTGTCTCCAAAGTCATATGCTATTCTGACGTATATAGAAACCTTTTCTTTCCTTTTTCTTTATCAGCATTGTATATATCTAATGTTACCTCGGTGTCTTGTATACTTTTCACTTCTTCGATGTTTGTTTATTGAAATATTTTCCACAATTGCCAGTAAGTAGAAGTCCTTGAAATGTTCTTGGGAAAAGTTACTAAATGAATTTTGTACGCCATTACTATGGTGTGAATAGGGTGATTTGACATTTTAGCTATCTGTAAAAGCTGAGAGAAAACCCTTATATCTGCAGGAATGACGGCCAGCAGAGGTTGGCGCTTTCACTAAGCAACCCAATCACTCATATCTTTAAGTGAAGATTCTAATTATTAATGTTCTATCACATTATCATAATTGATTGATAAATTAGTTTTATTATGACATGGGGTGCATTATCTCCACGGATTGTTGTATTGGTTACAGTAAATAGTATTCTTACTATATAATATACTATATATTATAAATCAGAAACCCTCTGCATTCAAGAAAAAGGTGAACCCTGAAAATATATTTATCAATAGAAAGTTATGTTTCATTGTAAATTAACGTTTAAAACATGTGACAAAGCAAAACAACGTTGGTAACAACGTTGTTCCCAATATTGAAAGTCATCACCTATTAGGGTAGGTGATGATAACATGATGATTGTTGGGATGGTTTCACAACTTAAGCTTCCACAGATCAGAGATTGGAGCTGTGGCCATGCATGTAACCACCAATCCATTCATTGTCTATGGAACTGCCAAAGATAGGCAAGCACGCCTGGACCCCACCAGTCACCAAACTATGACCCTATTCTTTGGATAACTGTTAAATTTCAATGTTGTAAATATTTTTTTGAAAAGTTATCCCAATTATTGACACTTATAGCATATTTATACTTGTGGGACTCGCATCTGTCTACAGAATAGGGGTCTCCACTTCCCATCCTGCCTGATAACATGACCACTGCATTCAGGCAGGTCGGGATTGGATTTATTTCTATGGGAGTTACAGGAGCAGCTGAGCAATTGGGATCACCTCTTTATGCCATATTTTGTGGGGTAAGCACAGATCCTATAGACAAGGGGAATAGTAACACCCAATTGTCAATTCATTGATACATTTCTAGGAATAATAACGCTGGAGTAGAACTGGGCCTTGTTCTAAGCACAGATGCCCCAGAATTGTTAATTTATTGTACATGTCAATGGTGAGGCCATATCTAAAATATGGGACCCAGTTTTGGGCTCCGCATTCTAAAAAGGATATTCGAAAGTTAGTCAGTTCAAATGAAGGTAACTCGATTATTATAAAGGATGGAAGGCCTCTCACATGATGAGAGGTTGGAAAAGTTGGGCTTGTTTAGCTTAGCAATAAGTAATCTCAGAGATCTCATTTACATGTATAAATATATATGTGTAGTCAATATAAAGGACTGGCACACAACTTATTCCTTCTAAAGACCTTACAAAGAAATAGGGGGATGAAAGGTGATTCCGGCAGCCAAAAAGGAAAGGATTCTTTACAGTCAGAGCAGTCAGACTGTGGAATGACGACCACAAGAGGTAGTAATGGCAGACACTATAACAGCTTTTCAAAAAGGGCTGGATGACTTCCTCAGCAGAAATGGCATTGTGGGATATAGATATTTTAGTGACAATGTATAATTGGTGGAGAAAGGTTGAACTTGATGGATCTGAGTCTTTTTTCACCCTATATAACTATGTAACAAGTAGTTACTAAAACAGACCTGTAAGGAGAGGTGATATGTGCTCTTTAGTACTGACCCACAGTGCAAACTAATATCTCCCCCATAGGGTTCACTGTGTGAATGAATCAGACAAAGGCTAAAAGCATCATTCATAAATGCTTGGTGCAACTTTGAAGCCCCTCTTGACGTCCTGACACAATCTGAACTACATTAATATGGCATAAATCCCAAACACTTATTTATCAATGTATCCACACCAGAAAAATGATACAAATAGCAGATAAATCCTCCTTCCCAGTGTGTGTGATTGCATCTTAAAAAGCAAATGTCAGGATGGTGGATACAGGCGGTGTATTGTGTCCCCTTCTCATAAGCACTGCAATGCAAACAGTCATTGACCCTACTAGCACACATTATACATTAATCATGCTACCACATTCTTGCTGAGGCTAACAGGTAAAACTCTTCCTAAACTTTGCAATTGTCATAACTGTATTTTTCACCACCAATGTAAATGATGTTAGAAGTTACAACTTGGGTACAAAGTATGTGGAAACATTGATTCCTTTCTGTTTGCTGGAACCTTGTAGTCATTTGTAATCCGCTGATGTACCTCTTTTCAGTATACTCCATGAACATTCCTATATACCGTATGCTTAGCATTCAGCTCCAGCCTTCATGGTGTGACCCTTCAGACCATGAAACAATGCATCTATGTGTTACGTTTTAATGAACACATACAAGTCAGCCGATAGTAAAGGAAATATCATGTACTGTATCCAATCAGCTCATAAATGCAGGATTTAAGGTGTCATTTAGTATTAGTAAGTATGTGCTATATTACAAGTGACACCCGTGCTCAGTGAACACAATGGACTACATTTCTCTCTCCTTCTCTCAGATGCAATTATGGACTTAGTATTCCACTCCGATGTAAGTTTCGTTGTCCTTTTGTACAGAATTTGCTGGAAAAAAAACAATTCATTACAAATGATCTCTGCTACGGATCCGTTACAGTACTTGGTTTAACAACTTTAGTGAGACAAAGAGTTGCTCCGAGGCGTTCTCTGGGCCATTTAGGAGAAAAGTTGAGCTTTCCAACAACGAATAATAGACTTGGAAAGCAACTGCACCATTAAAATCGTGACATGAAATCTGATCGTTTGTGGCTTTTTCAATTTGGCTGTCACCAGCATATAGTAAAGGCAGCTACTATGCTGTGTCTTCTCTAGAGGTGGAAACAGCAGACATGTAGTTTGTCAGGGTTGAAGAGGTCATCTGTCAGAATCTGTATGAATGATATGTCTTCTACATACAAGTTTAATGTAATGAGGCCACATGATTGTGATTTGTGCGTTTGTTGCTCACTGCGATGGGTACAGTAGGGTCACTGTTGTGATACTAAGCAATTGCATGGAAAGGAATTGCCTAATGTAGTGCAGTTATCACCCTTTTTCCATGTCACAATTGTCTCAGTTTCTGTTGAGTTTTATTATTCAATAGTTTCTTCCAAAAAGTCTCTCTTGGTCTCAACTTCTTCTCCTTAAATCCTGCGTTATTAAAAATGATGTAAATGTTTAGCACATTGTGCTGAGGAGTGGCCGCTACCTTTCCCTGCCTCGGGCTTGAAAGCACTCGCTGTGAGCCTGACTGACACCTTGAGATTTTCACAAGATAGAGATGGATCCGGAAGTGTCACCTGTGTCTGGGGTCCACATTACTAAGTGTTAGGATGATGCTATGGAGACAGGGAAGCCATACAATTTCTCTTAAGGTGTTTCAATGAATCATATCTAGAATCTGGTTTTCATTGTGTTTTTGCCTTTAACCTAAGAATTTAAATTGTAAGCCTCAGCTGTATGTTGAATGTGTAGGTTGCATTACTGAAATAGGGGAATTGATAAAAAAATATTGGTTGTTCTCACTAAAATTGGTATATTTGGTGGTTGTTCTCACTAAAATTGGTATATTTAGCACCCACAAATGTATCATAAAACACAGTTTTAATTCAAATGCAAATTTACTGGAATTATTACATAAAACATTTTACATAACCAGGCAAATAGTACACATATATTGGCTTCTTGCAGTGAGTGGTTACAGCTTCATATAGAATGAGATTTAGTGTGTGAAGTCTTTCAAAGAATATAAATAGCACAGAAAAGTGCTACAAAAAAAATAAATTGGTTATTTTTAGCTTTAAAGGGGTTGTCGACTACTAGGACAACCTCTTCTTATACTAAATGTTTGCCCCCTATAAAATAAACAAGCTTATATTCACCTCCCATTCTGGCGCCCTTCCACCGGTGTCGGCACTTGCGATCCCGGGGCTCCTGTGCGGTTGTTGTGACATGTGAGCCCGGTGCCCATTCAGCGCTGGCGTCACTGACCCCACCTTCGGACATATAGAACATGAAGAGGAAGTCAGAGATCAGCTGCAGCCCGGACGTCCTCTTCATGTTCAATATGACAGAAGAAGGGGCCAGTGACGCCAGCGCTGATTGGGCGCCTGGCTCACATGTCACCACACCGCACGAGCAGGGCTGTGGAGTCGGTAAGCCAAACCTGCGACTCCGACTCCTCAATTTCCCTTACACTGACTCCACGACTCCGACTCAGACTCCCACATATATTGCTTATATTTAAGTGAAAAATTTATTGTAGTACAATGTGAACATCAGACATTTAATCATTTTTATGATACAATAATCAAGATATTTAGATAGAATATAATGATGCATAGCTGGAGGGATAGATGAATGGATAGATAGATAGATAGAGGGATGGATAGATAGAGGGATGGATGGAGGGATAGAGTGTGATAGACAGATGACAGCTACAGACATCAAATAGTACATTGCACATATAGTTCACACACATTGTACAGAGAACACATAATAATCACCTACAATATTAGCATTAGTTACCTTCCTGTGACAGAGATGAGCAGTAGTACTTTCACTTTCTCCAGCTCGGGGCCCAGGAATCGGATCCTGTGCAGGGCACGCACCCCTCCCCCTCCTCTCTCTAGTGAAGATGGCAGAAGACAGGACAGAGGAGGGGAGATTGCCCCCCTGCAGTCTGGAGCCAGTGCAGGACGGGAGCACTGCAGCATACAAGTGAGTTTTGATAGGTGCGTGCCCCTGCTTCTAGGGATGGGGGGCAGTTGCCCCCCCTGCCCCTCGCTGGCTACGGCCATGATTCACACACAGCGTTTTTGCGGATCCGTTTTTTGCAGTAAAATGCAGTGTCTCTGGGCATCCCAGCAAAGTCAATGGGTTTCAAGATATGACATTCAGACACATTGTTTTGTGAGGATCCGTTTTTGGGCTCAAAAACGGATCCTCACAAAGAATGAGCATGTCAGTTTGTTCGGCGTTTTTCTAATCTGCTTTTGCTATTGAAAACATCTATGAGCTCAAAAACCTTTCAGGTGATGCGGTTTTTTAAAAAGCTGATCTGCTTTTGCAGCTGAAAAACGTATCCTCAAAAAATGCAGCAAAAACGCTGTGTGTGAATGTAGCTTTAGATCAGGAATAGAACAGCCATTTATAGGACATTTCATAACTTTCCAAAATTCCTATGAAAAAATATTCCCCACAAACTGCATTGATCTACTGCACCCAATTTATATATATTTTAGAAGTCGGAGTCGGTCCATTTTATACCGACTCCACCAAAATGAGCACCGAATCCGACTCCACAGCCCTGTGCACGAGAGCCCCGGGACCGCGAGCGTAGACACCGCTGGAACGGCACCAGCACGGAAGGTGAGTTAAGCTTTTTTATGTTAGTGGGGCCAAGTGTGGTGTATGAGAAGTTGTCCTAGTAGTAGAAAACTTCTTTAAGAATATGTTCATTTAGTATATTAGCCTACATTCAGTGGCTCCATTGGAGCTTACGATTGAAGTCCATGAAAACAGGATACAGGCTTATACGTTGACTGGACCATTGACTGTAATGATGTAGATGGAGTCACTGTGTGCTCTGCCTGACATCATTTTCGACCTTAAAACGCCTATTTGAGGAAGGCTTCAAGACGTGGCCAACTGCATCCACCTCAAACTGGCGTATACATCCGAAAATTATGTCAGGCAGAGTACACAGTGATTCCGTCTGCATCATTACAGTTAATGACCCTGTTAGAGCATACTCTCAAACTCCTTTATCTGTTTTCAGGGCTTCAGACATAAGCCCAAACAGATCCACTTACCATAGGCTAAAATGCTGTGTGGAAAACAAAGGAAAAAAAAAGAAAGCATGACTCCTGAAGAAGGGGCTTGCCCTTGAAATATACCAAGATGGCGTGTTGTTTTACACGTTGAGACTTTCTCTGCTACCTCCACCACCCACCGATGTTAGAGTTATGGAATGGATGAGGATCTTCAATAAGACTTACTAATTATTGTCTGGGTGAATATTATGTTTCTCTTTTCTGCACTTTATATCATGTTTTCATTTAGAAGATGAGTATAAATAATAATATTGAACTAAAACTTCCACCGCTCTGTGTTTTCTTTTCTTTGCTTTTGATGTTGTAATGGAGGAATTGGAGAAATCCTTGTGTACACACAGATTCCCCAATGCAGTGAGGGTCTGAATACAGTATATCTTGGACTTTTATGTAAAATGCCATTTGAACATAGACTTATGCATTTTTAAATTTCTGGCCAAGGTTACTTCTTAGTAGAGGTTTATAAAGTTCATCAAGACTTGCGTCCTATCATTACAATACACAAAAGCACCATTTGTATCACACACCATAGCTAATGACATCCTTGTGTAATGCAATAGAGACTTATTTTTTCGGTATCCTACTTTTAAATAGATTGGACAAAGGTATGAACAATAAAATACCAATCTGGACATTGTGTGGATTTAGTCCCTTATTTATATTTGCAGTAGCTGTGTTTTTCATTTGCAGGTTATTCTCTAGGGATATTACAGGCTGGAGAATCATTATGTACTTAGCTTCTCAATTGGTTTTCATTATTTTGTCGAGATAGTTCAGAAATCCTTTTGTGGCTAACCGTTGTTTTATTAGTAATTTTCCGTGAAATGGCTGCTAAAACGACACACCATAATAAAGGATATCCGTCAAGAGATAAACCTTTTTTATTTTTTCTGCACTTCGTGATTCTGATTGGCTGAGGAGGCTGCCCTAATATTTTGAGTTGTTTTCTTTTTTTAATATAAAGGTTTTTATTGCCAGGTTGTTGTTAGAGGCTTTATTTAGCCAAACTGTTTTTTCTCAAAAAAACTGAGCAAAAGTAGCGTAGCTCTTGCAACGGCACTGCAGTCTTCCAGCCTCTTGTGGGTCGTAGTGGTTGGAACTCAACTAATTCTGCATATATTTTATGTCTATTCTTCAAATTCTTGAAAGCACGGAAAATTATGCAGCTCTCCTTCGTAAACTCTGTCATAGCTCTCCCTTGGTTTTAATTGATGGCTCCACTACTTTATCATTACGATATTGCAGAACATTCTGGATAAGATGACTGAATGGGCAAACACTTGACAAATGAGGTTTAATGTAGATAAATGTAGAGTACTGCACCTAGGATGACATTAAATGGGAGTATACTCGGGACTACAGAACAGGAGAAGGACTTGGGTATTCTGGTTACAAGTAAGCTGAGCAGCAGCACTCAATGTCAAGCAGCAGCCGCAAAAGCAAACAAGATTTTAGGATGTATAAAAAGATACATAAAATCCCCCTATCCCAACATATTGTTACCACTTTATAAATCACTGGTGAGGCCACATCTGGAATATGGGATCCAGTTTTGGGCTCCACATTTTAAAAAGGATATTCAGAAGTTAGTCAGTTCAAAGGCGGGCAACTAGATTATTACAAGGGATGGAAGACCTCCCATATGATGAGAGGTTGAAAAAGTTGAGTTTGTTTAGTTGAGAAAAACGAAGCCTCAGAGGGGATCTCATTTACATGTATTTACATGTGTGGTCAGTACAAAGGATTAGCACATGACTTGTTCCTTCCAAAGACCTTACTAAGGACAAAGGGGCACTCATTACCAGTGGAAGAAAGGCCATTCCGGCACCTAAACAGGAAAGGGTTCTTTACAGTCAGAGCAGTCGGACTATGGAATGCCCTATCACAAGAGATAGTGATGGCAGACAGTATAACCGCTTTCAAAAAAGGGCTGGATGATTTCCTTGATACACATAACATTGTGGGTTACAGTTAAATTAGGCAAAATGTTACACCTATAATAGTACACTTGATCCAGGGTTCTTATACTGATCGGCTTTTCTCGGGGTCAAGAAGAGTCGCTCACAAGCATTTACATATACATTATCCCCAGAGCATTCACCATATACATACCAGGGAAAATCTAACCAGGTCACCGAGTAGTCAGGGGGCAACCCGGAAATAAGGGGCCTAGTAGGAGAGCGCACATGTGGAGCGGGATGCCCCGACACGCGTTTCGAACTCCCTTCGTCAGGCTTGATTTTCCCTGGTCTGTATATGGTGAATGCTCTGGGGATAATGTATATGTAAATGCTTGTGAGCGACTCTTTTCCCTATATATACTATAAGGGTACTATGACAGATTACTTTGTGAACTTCTTATAGAGTTGTCACTTGCTATGTTCCCCATGGTGACATCCTCTTTGTTTTCTTATGTCTTAAATTGATGACTGAAATATATATAATATGGGGCTTATTATGGTGACTGCCATGTGGTGTGGGTTGTTTTTAAAGATTTTTTAGTCTTTCCTATTGTACTTGCACTTACCCCTATTGTGTGCCTAATTATTGACAATAAACTTTGTTATAAATTCTCAAATTTAGTGGCCCCCTTTTATCGTCCTTTGCTTTCTATGTGTTTTTCGTGCCTATTTGACGATGGGGTTTACTTAGTCCATTAATGGTAGTGTCTAGTATGATAATAAATGGGATGTTAATTTAGAATATACACCCGTTAAGGGTGTACACACTACCTTTTTTCCATGAATTGTGTATATTAATGTGTGAACGCAGCCTAAGAAGAGATTGTCCTAGTAGTGGACAACCCCTTTAAGTCGACTACTTGACCCTGTTGTTGGCTTAGTAACTGTAAGTCATCTCACAGACTCCCTTTAAAATGTTACAATGTCTACCTATGTGATACGCTACTATCAGGGATTCCTTGTCGCCATTGAAGTTCACACACGTCCTTGGATGTAGTGAAGTTCTGTGCAGTCAGCTTTATTGCATTGTTGTCATGTTGTCCTTGTTGTATTACTGCTCTGTAACTGTAGCTGCTGTATTTCCTACACCTGGCCGGAGCAGTTTTTTACATGTTTTACCACATGTTCTAGAGCTGTGCTCTAATACATGGAAAAATTATTATATTTTCTAGATATATAGAAATACATATCCTAACAGTTTTATTATTTGCTCCTTTTTTGTCTTATTAGCAGCTCGCTAAAATGCGATGATCTTTTTCTCAGATTGAGATCCAAAACTACAATATGTTGCATATTATTTTCACTTAAGTAAAAAATTGTTAACCCTTTACCAAAGAGGATTTATGTTGTATCCATAAAGATAAACTGCCCTGCTGCTAATGCATATTTGTGTATTACAACTCTGTACAGCTTCTGAATTGTGTGGAGCCTCAATATGAACATATACACACCTCGACATTGACTTTGCAAGACCAAGAAGGAAAAGTTGTGGAAGTATGTAAATCACAGGATCACTAGGCATGTAAATTATGGAAAAAATGTACAAAATGTGGTACGGCTAATTCTCCCAAATGCCCCAGAAGCCAATTGCCAACACAACAGCACCAGGCCAGATGTAGCTTGCCATTACTATGAGCAGTCTTTATAGCCTAAATATGCTACATGGCTTGCAAGGTTTCTGGACTTTCCTCCCTTCGAGGACATTTAGGACGTTATTGGTCGGCATTTGCAAAAGGAGCAGCCAGCAGCGGAACTTGATGATTTGTTTGCCCAAGTGCATTCAGCATGGCAGAACATTCCTCAGGCAACTATTAATACCATCATTGATAGCAGCCAAGGCGTATAAGTGCGTGTATTTCTGCACGTGGTGCTCATATTCAATACTGAATAAAGATGGTTAGAAACATTTGTTTCCATATTTTAACCATTTGTATATCATTAACACTTTTATCGATCCCGTGATTTCTATAATTCTACAACCTTTCCTTATTGTTGAAAATTGTTGAGGAGTGTTAAGTGCAATGGTTCCTACTGTACTGCTGAATGCTTCCAATTAAAATTTAAGCGCTTCATACTATGTTCTGTCCTGTAATGTCCTATATTAAGCTGATATTCTCTCCTAGAAGCATTGGCTGTAGTGAGAAATGTCTGTGTGTTGTACCCCAGCACAATAATAATCTGTTTTAATCTTTTTATTTATATAGCGCCAACATATTCCGCAGCGCTTTACAATTCAGACAATTTACGGACATTATGGACACTGTCCCCATTGGGGCTCAAAATCTACATTCACGATAACTATGTCTTTAAAGTGTGGGAGGAAACCCCTGCAAACATGGGGAGAACATACAGACTCCTTGCTGATGTTGTCTTTGGTGGAATTTGAACCCAGGACTCCAGGGCTGCAGTGCTAACCACTGAGCCATAATTAAGCGATACTTATGTATGTGAAGCGCTGCGGAATATGTTGGTGCTATATAAAAATAAAGATTATTATTTATTATTATTATAGGTTCCAAAGGTGGTGTATAAGCAATGATTTTTTTCAGGTGTAATAGTCACTGTATATTACATTAGCAGAAGTGGGGATGAGGTTTCATAAAATCTTATCTACATGTTAGATAGAAAACTGCAGCAGAAACTAACTGGCACCCCAGATTTATAATCTCCATACAGCATGTCAATTTCTGCTGCAGATTTCAATGTGACGACTGGAGAAAGCCAAATATAGCGCTCCGCTATTTCCTTAAGGCCCATAGATAATAAATGGGGCTGATGTCGAGTACATGCACCCACGATCCATTCAAGATGGGTCTGCAGAGCCCTTTAGGATTCTAGCACCCCAATCTCGGGATTGCTAGGTCCCAGTGGTCCGAACCCTAGCGATCAGGGGTAGTGAAAGCCATGGGACTCTATGAGCTGTCCCAAGCCTAAGGTGTAGATGGAGAAGAGCAGCGGTCCTAGAACTGAACCTTGGGGGACACCGGCAGATAGGGGGTGAGATGAGGAGGTGGTCTGTGAGTGAGAGACACTGAATGTCCTGTCTGTTAGATATGAGGAGATCCAGGATAGGGCCAAGTCTGTGATGCCGAGAGATGAGAGAGTCTGTAGTAAGAGGGCATGGTCCACTGTGTCGAAGGCAGATGACAGGTCTAGGAGGAGGAGGACAGAATAGTGTCGCTTAGATTTGGCGGTTAGTAGGTCGTTGGTAACTTTAGTCAGTGCAGTTTCAGTAGAATGGTGCGGTCGGAAACCAGATTGTAGGCGGTCGAAGAGGGAGCAGGAGGAGAGGTGGGAGGACAGCTCAGAATGGACATGTTGTTCCAGTAGTTTCGAGGCATAGAGAAGTGATATGGGGCGATAGCTAGTCAGAGAGGATGGGTCAAGGGAGGGCTTTTTGAGGATGGGTGTGATTGAGGCATGTTTGAAACATGAGGGGAAGACACCAGTTGTTAGTGACAGGTTGAAGAGGTGGGCTAGGGCTGGGATGAAGATAGTGGTAAGGTTTGGGATGAGGTGGGACGGGATTGGGTCACGTTTACAGGTGGTGAGGTGTGATTTGGAGAGTAAAGAGGAAAGTTGATCTTCAGAAATGGTAGAGAAGGTGGTTTTGGAGGAAGAGGGTTGAGTAGGTGTGAGGAGGGGCTGTGGGGACTTTAGCCAAAAGCTTTGTCTGATGGTGTCAATCTTCTGTTTGAAGAATGAGGCAAAGTCTTCGGCTGAAATAAGAGGAGAGGAAGGAGGCACTGGGGGATGGAGGAGAGAATTGAAGGTGTTGAATATTTGTTTGGGGTTGTTAGACAGGGAGGATATGAGAGATGCGAAGTATGTTTGTTTTGCTGCAGTGAGTGTGGACTTGAAGGTAGTGAGGGTCTGTTTGAATGCGATGAAGAGCTCATTGGAGTGGGACCTTTTCCATCTATGCTCAGCAACCCTGGAGGCCCGTCGCAGTTCTTTAGTTAGGCTGGTGTGCCAGGGTTGTCTGTTGATTGTGCGAGCTTTGGTATGTGTGAGGGGGTCGACCGAATCGAGAGCTTCAGCGGTTGTGGTGTTGTATAAAGTGGCAGCAACATCTGCATCATGTAAGGAACTAATGTCTGTAAGAGGGAGGAGGGATTCAGAGAGTGAGTGTAGGTCAAGGTGTTTGAGATTTCTGCGAGGGTATGCAAGTTTGTGGAGTGGGGATTGTTGCCCTAGAGAGGAGAGAGAAGAGAATGTGAGTAGGTTGTGGTCAGAAAGAGGGAGAGGTGAGTTAGAGAGGTTAGATAGGGAACAGAGGCGGGTGAAGATGAGGCCCAGTGAGTGGCCGTCTTTGTGGGTGGGTGTCGAAGACCACTGAGTAAGACTAAAGGAGGAAGTGAGGGATAGAAGCTTAGAGGCAGCTGAGAGGGAAGTGTCAATGGGGATGTTAAAGTCGCCCATGAGGATAGTGAGGATGTCAATGGAGAGGAAATGAAGTAGCCAAGTGGTGAAGTGGTCAAAGAAAGTGGTGGTTGATCCTGGGGGGCGGTAGATGACAGCCAGTTGGAGGTTGGAGGGGGAGTAGATGCGCACACAGTGCACTTCAAAAGAGGGGAGAGTAATTGAGGGCGGCAGTGGGATATGGGTGAAGGAGCAGTTATCTGAGAGGAGGAAACCTATTCCTCCACCGTGCTTGCCGGTGGGGCGGGGGTTATGGGAGAGGTGGAATCCACCGTACGAAAGTGCAGCAGGAGAGGTCGTGTCAGAGGGGGTGAGCCAGGTTTCAGTGATGCAGAGGAAGGAAAGATTGTTAGTGATGAAGAGATCGTGAATGTAGGAAAGTTTGTTGCAGACGGAGCGAGCGTTCCATAGAGCTCCTGTTAGGGGGACTGGGGAAGCAGGGGCTGGGCGGATGGGTATAAGGTTAGAAGGATTACGAGAGTTTGGGATAGATCGTGGGTAGGAGGTGGAAGTGACAGTAGGGATGTGGTAAGGAGGGCCGGGATGTGGAGAGATGTTGCCGGCAGTAAGGAGGAGCAGAGAAAGCGTGGGAGCAGGAGAGGGCATAAGGTGGCTGTCTGTGTTTGGAAACAAAGGATTGTATGTTGAGGAATAGGTCTGAGGAAGAGGTGAGAAGGATGGGGAGAATGGAGGGAGAGATGAAGAGTTCCTTACTAGGTGTAGGGATTAGGGGTGGTTGTAAGAAGTGAAGGATTAAGGGGGTGAGAGTGAAAACAAACACAAACATTGTTTACTGTGACAAAGTATCCAGTTCCCTTCAGGTTCAATTCTGGATTAATTCAAATTTCTCACACTTAAGTAATGGACACTTAAGGTGGTGGACACATACTAAAGTCTGACACAGACTCCTGGCTCTCAATATATTTGTAACTGAATGCATTCAGCTGTGAACCAGATGGGAGTGGTCTGTGCTCATCTTGGTCAGCTGATTAAGGCTGAACCAGATGCAGGATACTCAAAGGTTCAGTAAACAAGGTCACAAATGAAAGTGGGGGGTGGGTGGTGTAACTTGGGTCACTTACCATTAGTATATAGTAGGAGCAGAGAGATTATTGCATTGCCTATAAATAATGCCACCTCTGCCCTCTCCACAAGAAGAAACATTCCGCCTTAAGGGGCATTTGCACTGCAAGATAATCGTGAACTAGTGTTGTTAAAAGTGCTTGTTCCACGATTATTTTGCCATGTAAACAGGCTGCCGATGAACGAGAAAGCGCTCGTTCATCGGGTGAAATTATCTTTTATGGAACATAAAAAATCATAATTCTCAGCGATCAGCCGTCCTGTGTAAACAAAACTCGCACTGCCGAGAACCAGGGAAGCAAATGTACGCTGAGCGATCTAGTATAGATTACTCAATGTTCATTCTTCAGTTTGGTCTGCCTGTGTAAACAGGCAGTCAAACAACTATAGATCAGCAAAAGTTTACTCATTGGGGGTCGTATCCTGCCACCGGTTAGTCTGTGTAAATGAACCCTAAAGGCCCCGTCACACATAACGAGATTGCTAGCGAGATCGTTATTACGTCACGGTTTTGGGATCGCTGGAGAGTCGTTTCGTGATTGCTGGGGAGCTGTCAAACATGCAGAACTTCCCAACGATTTCGGCCGCCCCAGCGATCTAACTAACGATCTCGGTGGTCGTTGGGACGCTTTTCACACAGCAGCTATTTCAACGATCCACACCTTGATAGGGACTGTACTGTGTCACAAAGGCGTGCATAAAATTACGCAAAATCAGGACTCGGTCGAATGAACGGATATCAACAGCCCGGAGAATTCTGCTAGGATCTGCAATCCAGCACGAGGTCAGAAACAAAGGATGGAATCGCTATTCTGTTGCCTTCGGCGGAAAATGAGAACGCTGTAGCGACCACCAATCGGGGATGAGGGGTGCGGAAAAGTCCAATTTATGCACGCCTACGTGTCTCAGTTCTGAATCGCTAACGAGGTCGTTGATAAGGTGTCAAATACAGCGATGCACACTGCCCAGCGGGAGCGCAACGACCCAGGAATGGTCCAGGAAGCTTTGTAACGATCATTAATCTCACAGCAGGGGCCTGATCGTTGCTACCTGTCAGACATAACGAGATCGCTAGCAAGATCGCTATTGCGTCACAAAAACCATGACGTATGAACGATCTCACTAGCGATCTCGTTATGTGTGACGGGGCCTCTCACTTATCCAAATCATATCTTCTGCTTTGCACTGATGAGGAACAAACATCCTGAAACACTTGTCTACAAATGGAGTGTCTGGTTTGGATTTTTATTTAAAGTAGTGTGGCAAATCATGTTAAAGGGTCAATATTGACTTTTAGGATAGCTACACCCAGTAGGTGGCGATAGAGTTCAAGCCCTCTTATTCTCTGATGAGAATATTTGCACACACTATGTTACGGCATGCTGGATAATCAAGAGTCAGGGGATGCTGGCATGTAGTAGGTCGTTCACAGGGACTTCCGTTCATCGGCCAGGCAATACTGACACTGCCACTGTACCAGGGTCTTGTGCTTCTCTCTTATAAGAGAGATAATAGGCGAACATCATTATGGGAAACTCTTAAATGGAAAACAAAATCATTTTTTTAATTTTCTCCCTTTGCTATTAGTAGACCTTCTGTGTTTAGAGTTGCTTAAGCTGGTTGCTATAGAAGCCTGGGAACCTTGAAGGAGTTCCCAGAGATGCTTAGCACTTGTTGGCCCTTTTGCCTTCACTCTGCGGTCCAGCTCACCCCAAACCATCTTGATTGGGTTCAGGTCTGGTGACTGTGGAGGCCAGGTCATCTGGCGTAGCACCCCATCCCTCTCCTTCTTGGTCAAATAGCCCTTACACAGCATGGAGGTGTGTTTGGGGTCATTGTCCTGTTGAAAAATAAATGATGGTTCAACTAAACGCAAACCGGATGGAATAGCATGCCGCTGCAAGATGCCACCAGCAAAGCACCCCCACACCATCACACCTCCTCCTCCATGCTTCACGGTGGGAACCAGGCATGTAGAGTCCATCCATTCACCTTTTCTGCGTCACACAAAGACACGGTGGTTGGAACCTAAGATCTCAAATTTGGACTCATCAGACCAAAGCACAGATTTCCACTGGTCTAATGTCCATTCCTTTTGTTCTTTAGCCCAAACAAGTCTCTTCTGCTTGTTGCCTGTCCTTAGCAGTGGTTTCCTAGCAGCTATTTTACCATGAAGGCCTGCTGCACAAAGTCTCCTCTTAACAGTTGTTGTAGAGATGTGTCTGCTGCTAGAACTTTGTGTGGCATTGACCTGGTCTCTAATCTGAGCTGCTGGTGACTCGGAAAACTTATCCTCAGAAGCAGAGGTGACTCTTGGTCTTCCTTTCCTGGGGAGGTCCTCATGTGAGCCAGTTTCTTTGTAGCGCTTGATGATTTTGCAACTGCACTTGAGGACACTTTCAAAGTTTTCCCAATTTTTCGGACTGACTGACCTTCATTTCTTAAAGTATTGATGGCCACTCGTTTTTCTTTACTTAGCTGCTTTCTTCTTGACATAATACAAATTCTAACAGTCTATTCTGTAGGACTATCAGTTGTGTATCTACCTTACTTCTGCACAACACAACTGATGGTCCCAACCCCTTTTATAAGGCAAGAAATCTCACTTATTAAACCTGACAGGGCACACCTGTGAAGTGAAAACCATTTCCGGTGACTTCCTCTTGCTCTCCCTCTCCCCATTCATTGGGAAAGCGCGCGGTGGATACTGGGTGTGACGTGGGGAATAACCCCGTCCACAACCCAGCAGCCACCGCGGGGACCCCAGCGCTGAATGACGCCTCACTCAATGTGACGTCAGCTGGGGGGTCACATGCTGCCTGTGAGCGGCCACCAATAGCGCCCCTTACAGGCAGAAACAGCACCAGGAGGTAATTAGAAAGAAGCTTTTATTTGACATTAAAACACATTGGCATATTTTTAAAAATACTGGACATCCCTTTTAATTGATATAGCTGCATGTTTTGCACCATTTTAAATAACAGTAAATTTAGCATAATTATTTTCTGATATTTACTCTAAGAAAGTATCGAAGTAAGCTTGGTGCATTTGTAATCTCTCCAGGCAAGAAAATGAAATTTAATAAAACTCCATCAACAAAATTTACCCTGAATGTATATGGATGTGATTTATTTCTCTGATACATAGTATTACAATTTAGTTTCTCAATTTGGTGCCTGAATCTAAATAAGGTTGTTAAAATGTTTTGGTGTTTGAAGTAGACAGTGTATTTATACATTTTAGGGTATGCTCTCGTGATGGGCAAACTCAGCTGATTTTCAGAAAGGGAAAATACGCTGTGTCCACAGTTCCAGCATTATCCATATAACTTTTCAAAGAGTGATACACACTACAGAGAATATCCGCAGCATAAATTGATCTGTGCTGCAGATGTTACTGTGGTTTTCACTCCTTAAAATGCAAAGAGTGAAATGTGCTTCCCTATGGGAAAATACCCTTAGCATAGTGTTTAGTTTCATCCATGGTATTTTGTCTGTTTTTGATGTTTTTTAAGCGACCGCCGGTATTTCATTATCTGTAAACATGCTTTTTCTATTTCTGGGATTAGCTGACAATCTAATGTTTTTGGGGGACGCTCTTCCAACAGATGTTGTCGGGGTAGAAAAGGATCAGGCAAGTTTGTTTTCCAACATCCGATCCCTTTGTTCTGTGGGAGATAACACAGGATGCAGGAAAACTCTGTTGATCTCAGTGCTCATGTGTATGGAGGAATCGAGGGAGAGAGCTTTTGACCGAAAGTAATCCAATGTGTATGGGGAAAGGCTATGTTCACATGTTGCGTTTTTGTGCTGCAGTTATTTATGCAAATTTATGTAAGCTAAAAGCTGCTTTTACAGTACCAGCAAAAGCTATGGAGATTTCAGAAATCTCATGCACACACATTGTTTTTTTTTCTGACTGGTAAACTGCTGCGTTTTTTAAAACTGCTGCATGTCACTTCTTTCAGCGTTTTTGCAGCGTTTTTTCACCCATAGAAAGCAATGGGTAAGTGCAAAAATGGCGCAAAAAAAACGCAGGTATCAGATTTTGTTGCGATTTTAATGAAAAAAGCAAGTACAGCAATATGTGAAGCCCTTTTATTTTTGTGATTTTCCCAAGTTTAAACCATAAGCTCTTGGTATTGTCACCTGAGATGGCAGTTAGGATTAGTACAGTTTATTTAAATTAGTGATGCATGCCAAATAAACATTGGTTGACCAAGGTGTGAGATTGAATAATACTTGACCAACTCTAGGGCCGACCAAAGTGTGAAAGTAAACAGTGTCCCACAAGCTAAATGCTCTACCAATGTCTTAGGTAATCTATTCCCGACCAATTCACCCCCCCCCCCCCCCCGCTGTTACATTTAAAATGTGGATTGTTTTTCATGAACATATGTTTTGCATTGCTGACCTGTGTTCATTGTTCTGTGGTGTAAGCAAGCAGCAAAACCTTCTTTTTGTAAGCAACTTCTTTACTACCAAGAGAGCAGATTTTGCCTGCAGAAAAAAATGCAGCAAAAATGCAACGTGTGAACATAGCCTAATGTAGGTAAAAAAACTATTAGGCTGTGTGCCCACGATGCGTTTTTTAAGCGTTTCCGCAGCGGCAGAAACGCTGAAAAAACGCATGGTAGAAGGCCTGCCATGTTCCCCAATGATAATCCGCATGTGCTGTGCACATGCTGCGGAAATTTCCTCTGCGGATTATCATTGCGGAAAAAAACGCAGCACTACCAATTATTTTGCGGAAGTGCTGCGTTTTCGCCGCCATTCACTTGCATTAGATCGCATGGATTCCGCATCACTGTATATGTAGATGCGCATTCCATGCGTTATAATGTGCGGATGGTATCCGGGTGTGGAGGAGAGGAGACTCTTCTCTGGACCCGGGTACCATAGAAAACTGTAAAAAAAAGAATAAAATAAAAAATAAATATATACTTACCTTCTGGCGGCCCCCGATGCGCTCCTGCTCGCATTACGGCAGTTCGCGATGGACTGAAGGACCTGTGCTGATGTCATAGTCATGTGACAAGTCACGCGACGCTGATGTCGGCAGGTCCTTCAGTGTAGCGCTGCCAGGAAGCCGGGACAGAGGGAAACAAGACAGCGCGGGCCATCGGAGGGTAAGTATAGATTTCTTTTTTTATTTTTTACCTTTCTTTCAGTCACAGTATATAAATCCATGCTGTTTGCATGGATTTATATAGTGTGACCAAGTTGTCAAGCACTTTCCAAGTGATGCTAAAATCGCTTGGAAAGCGCTTGTCAACCCGCATGCGGAAATGCATGGGAAGAACGCTTCACATCCACATGTCCCTGGCAGGAAAACGCATGTACAATCCGCATGTACAATCCGCATGTACAATCCGCATGTACAATCCGCATGTACAATCCACATGCGTTTTTTCTGCCAGGGAGATGCAGAAACGCTCATGAAACAATCCTGAGCATTTCTGCATCTTGGGCACATTGCCTTATACAAAAATCACTTCATGCTACAAAAAAAAATTAAAACAAAAGCCCTAATATAGCTTAACCTTACATTGAATAAAACCTTTAATTGCTTAAACGGACAATAATTAGTTTTCATGTTTCAAGATTGACAGAATCTGATTAGTTTCTAATTTAAATAATTGAACTGTATCTAAAAACTTTCCACATTGCTGAGAAGACATTCCTGAAATGTATCGATTAGTGTACAAACACTGCATTGGTTTTAAGACATGTAATGACAGAATCCTCGTCCTATAAAGTGTTTGTCTTTATTTGTGCTGTTATATAGAGGCATTTGAAACACTTCATGAGTATCTGGGCCAGCTATCTATAGTAAACATTGGGGTAAAAATAGCTGCAAGCAAGCTCATTGTAGAGGAGAGCAGCGAGCCAGTGGGATTGTATATCTCTTCTGGGCCCAGAGGGTCAGATACGGCTCTGCTCCTCGTACTACTGCTGGCATGTGCATGAGATGCCACAGAGCATTCCATAGCTGGGATATTTCCTCTTAAAGTGATAAGGAGCAGACGTCCTGTATGTCTCTTAGCCTGTGATGTTTTTACATTTACTTTATAGGGTTAAAACTAAGAGACCTACATTATCAGAGCAGCAGCTGGAAATGTAATTTATATAGGATAGGAGGGCTTGAGTAGTGTAAGGATGAATCTCAATGATGGCTGCAAGCCATTGGCACATGGAGGAAATTGCCTGTGAAAGCTTTTATAAAGTTAAACTATAGGGTTCTGTAGAGCAGACATTATAGAGCTGTCTCTAGGATGGACATGTCTGTTTTAGTAAACATTTACATTCCTCATGAAATAACCATTCTGGGGCATCGATTCTAATAACTGCATGGTGCCGTACATTGGTTATTCCTTCTAGAAATTTATGACAAACTTGACAACTGGGCTTTAGCATTTTACTTGTCAGCGGGGACATTGCAACTAATTGAACAGTGTCAGACTATGCAGGGACATGTCCCTAAGTGGTAACATCCAGTTGTTAATTTACTCATACGTTTCCAGAAGAAATAACAGGCAAGATAAGATGGTGCTGAATTGTCATTTCATGGAGAATGCAATTATTTACTAATGCAAATTGCATCAACAGAGAGGCAGAGGACTAGAACTCTATAGCGCCACCTGTTGGAAGCAGCAATCCTATAAGTCACTATCGACCATTTAACAAGCCTTACCATATGACTTGGGATAAACCCCAAATCAGAATCTCAATTTGCAGACACGGTGTTTGGGGGCATTGCCCCTCATCAGTTCAAAGTATGAGATTATTTACGAAGACAGTCATGTTCAGAAGACCGACAGCCTAATAATACAGTTATGTTATTTCCATAATTATCACCATTTACACCAGTATTGGTCAATGTAGTATGTAGGGCTGCGGAAAGATTGCTGCATTGTCCAGTCATCTCTATAGTCTGTGGAAAATATGGAAAAAGCTTTTGCTAAGATTTTTGCTAGGAGGGTACAGTAAGTCAAACATGGCAGAATATCTAGTGCAGGGAAAGGAGTGATGATACAGCTGAAAATGTCAGCGCTGGATCATTAAATGTCTCATCTCAGGTCTCGCCACGTTTATTCTGCAGTCTGAAGGGTATATAGATTACAGACAATTCACATATAAGTTAGGCTGACAGAAGGCATCAGATCGAGTTCCCAGCCCACCAGTCACACAACAGTGATTTACATTGTACAATTGTAATAGTGATATTTTTTAGTAAGAAACAAATATTTTGAGCTGTTTAGATATATTTTCTGCAGATGTGACAATTTTCTTTCAAAGTGACTTTCTACCACACTGAGGTGCACATTTAGGCTATGTTCACACAGTGTGATTTTTCTGCGTTTTTTAATGCAAATTTTCTGCTGCGTTTTACAGCACCAGCAAAGTCTATGAGATTCTAGAAATCTCATGCACACATCTTGTTTTTTTTTATGGATTTTGTGGTTTGCATGTTTTTTTTGCAGAATAGAGCATGTCACTTCTTTCAGGGTTTTTCACCCATTGGAAAAAATGGGTGGTGAAAAAATGCACCAAAAACGCATGTCAGTTTTTTCAGTGTTTTTTTGTGCCGAAACCTGATGAAATAGAATGAGATTTTTTTTTTCACTGAACTTTATGTACATGCATAAAGAGACAAAAAGAAAAAAAACGCACCAAAAAAGCAGCAAAAAAGCCAGAAAAATCATTAACAAACCTCCTTGCAATAGATCAGGTTTTGCTGCAGAAAAAAAAAGCTGGAAAAACGCAATGTGTGAACATAGTCTTGACCTTAGTTATTACTTGCTTTCTTAGAGGGAAACGGTACAGATTATAATAGAAGAACCCTATAATATTAGTCTAAAAGCAAACGTATTTAATGCAGTAAGGTATATTTTAACTATGCAAACATTTTTTTGCAGAATTTACTGTAGCATTTATGAACTTGGAATAATTTTCCATAGAAAATACAGTTCCATTAGTCTGATTGGCTTTGCGGGCTAACAATGGCTTGGATGATAGTTTGATAGCTATCAGCATAATACTAAATTGGTAAATGAGATAAGTGTAATTAAGAATATACCGTACATTGCAGCTTCTTACTAAATGTGAAGATAAATGGGAATGTTGGAGATTCTCTGCACTTATTATTCTGCTTAACAACCACACATTGTCTTGGATCCTGTTCTGTTGAAATCTCTAAGGCTGTGTGCACACGATACGTTTTTAATGCGTTTCCGCAGCGTTTTTGCAGCTACGGAAACGCATTAAAAACACATGGTAGAAGGGCAGCAATGTTGCCCCATGATAATCCGCATGTGCTGTGCCCATGATGCGGATTTTTCCGCAGCGTTTATGCTGCGCTCAAAAATCCGCAGCATGTCCATTCATTTTGCGGAAACGCACACGGAGTGTGGAGAAAATGACTCTCCTCCACACCCACGTACCATAAAAAAGCTGTAAAAACAAGAATAAAATAAAAAATAAAAGTATACTTACCTTCTGTCGGCCCGCGCACCGCTCCTGCTTGGTTCCCGGCACTTTGCAGTGAGTTGAAGGACCTGCGCTGATGTCAGAGTCATGTGACGGGTCACGTGATGCTGACGTCGGCAGGTCTTTCAATTCACTGTTGCCGGCAAGGGAGAACGGAGTGAGCGGGACACCGGGGGCCATCGGAGGGTAAGTATACATTTATTTTTTTTTTTTTACCACTCTCTCGGGTCACACTATATAAATCCATGCTGTTTGCATGGATTTATATAGTGTGACCTAGTTGTCACAAGCACTTTCCAAGTGATGCTAATCGCTTGGAAAGCGCTTGTCAATCCACATGCGGAAATGTCAGTAGGTAACCGCTTCATTTCCGCATGTCCCTGGCAGGAAAACGCATGTACAATCCGCATGTACAATCTGCATGCGTTTTTTTCTGCCAGGGAGATGCAGAAACGCTCAGGAAAAAATCCTGAGCATTTCTGCATCATGGGCACGTAGCCTTAGCAATATTTTCTTGTATATCAGACAGGCATATAAGTTTTACCATGTGTGCTTCTATTCTGATACTAAGCAGCGGTTTATGTAGTAACGGTAACATTTTCTTCCCATGTGATCATGTTAATGGCATTTTTTTTGTGCCCTAATTTTCATCTTTCTTCCCTGTGCTTTGACCCCTGATCACTGATTAAGGATTGCCTCTTCAACAATGTTAGAAAATGAGAGCTTAACTACTTGGAATATGCACATAAACTATAGGACTGGGATTGCCCCACTTCAGATAGTACATCTTGTTACTACTCTGATGTTCGGTAGCTGTAGGTTTATTGATTGTTGTGCTGTAGGCAATGTTCACATTGCGTTTTAGGTTACTGCCAGTGGCTCTGTCATAGCTCATGTCTAAAGCTCTGGAAATCAGGATTCAGATGTTTGCACGTAGGACGTCATTTCCGGCAGTATCTGCCTGTTTGAAATGGGCACCACAGTGTAGTCATCCACTTTTTTGGTGCTCACTTCAAATGGACAGATACTGCCGAAAATGATGTCTGGTAGAGCGTACACTGACTCCGTCTGCTTCATAAAAGTCAATGGCCCCGTCAGCACAAATGCCCAAATCTCTTTTTCCTTGGCTTGATAAGTAAGTCCAAACAGAGCCACTGGAAAAAGCCTAAAACGCAATGTGAATATAGCCTTAAACTTGATGTATTTTCTGTACAAAGCATGGCGTTTGCTTTCTGGCCATTGCAATGAATGAGAATTTATCATGATAGAAATTTCAATAGACTACTATAGTGACCAGGAATAGATGAGGTACAGCAGCAATGATGGAGTACACACATGCAAAATCTCATCTGTGTGTACTGTGTTGTACCATCCTGCCCCATTTTGTCTTCCAGCAGTACAATAGAGCTGCGATTTGTCATTAAATGTATCTGTCCTTTTACATATCATTTTTTTAAAAGTTGTCCAGTTCTCCTCATACCCAACATAAAAGGGGTTGTCCACAGCTATTAACATTGCCCTAGTGTATTTAAATTGTGGCGACAAGTCTTTTTGTAATTACCTTGCGTGTTCTTTATTGCTTGTGAGTGGCGCTATCACTGGCTGCTCACAGGCATCACGTGACCCCCGGCTGCAGCCGGCTCTGACATCCGCCGATGTCACGTCAAGTTCCGACTGCAGCTGGGGGTGACCCAGTGACGCGCTCCCCCTGATTGATGGGCTGTGGGCGGGGTTTCACCGCACTTCACAGCCCGGCATCCACCGTTCGCTTTCCTTTTCCTCTGCTTTCATTGGGAAAGACTTGTTGCCACAACTTAAATTCATGGGGGCAATGTTAATAGTTGTGGACAACATCTTTAAATTAAAGAGAACCTGTCAGCATGATTTTGACTGTAATGGCACTGTAAAACAGATTACATTGATACCTTTGGTGAAGAAATCCGCTTTGTGGTTCTTCTTTAATCTCCATTTGACATTTTCTGCTAATGAGATTTTGGTGCCCAGAGTTCGGACTCTACACTGCTCTTCTCCTCCCTGTCTGTGATTTCCTGACCCTCCGCTGTCTCCAGTCTGTGAATGACCCTAATCCTGATTTTGAAATCTGAGCAGTGACATGTCTCACAGACAGGAGGCAGCGGAGGGGCCGGGGAATCACAGACTGGGAGGAGAAGCCTCCGTGTACAGTCCCTGAGCACCGAAATCTAATTAGCAGAAAACTTCAAATGCTGATTACAGAAAAACCACAGAGCGGATTTCTTCACCAAAGGTATCAATGTAATCAGTATTACAGCCATGTTTTTCCTTTACATTAAAAAATTCCTGCTGCCAGGTTCTCTTTAAAGCCACTTTTGGCACACATACCACAGTCATCCTCATGCTCTGTAACTTGCCCTCTTTAGCATTCTGCAAGTACTATAGTAGTAGATACTTCCCTTCCCTCTCTTCCCAGCATGCAGTGCGCCTCTCAGTGTCAAATACTTGCCTGCTCTATATTGAAAGCCTGCCTTAATCTTTTGCCTGCATACGTATTGGCAGAAAAGTTAGCAGACGCAGACGGGCAAAGACCTTGCCCCACTGCAATCCATTTTGGTGTCGCTGTTGCTGGGGACCTATCATGCTTAAAAATAGGCAGTGTACAGTGGGATGAACGAAAGAGAGACACTGAGTGGCCGCACTATAGTGAGTGTTTATATAAAGTGATTTGCATATTATTAATTTAGTACCCTTTTCTAAATGAGTGACCATTTAAATCCAGGCCAGTACTAGTAAACCATACAAACATTAAGATACATTCTCAGGGTACATCTACTCTGGGTTAAGAACTAGACAACCCTTGAAAGAGGTTGGCCACTAGTTTAGCACTGATGACCTATCCTTGGGATAGTAGGTCATCAATATCTGATCGGCTGGCACCCCCGCCGATCAGCTATTGTCGGTGCCAGTGTCCAGCCAGAAATGCTCACTTGCGGACCTGCTTCATCTTCTGATAGTGGCTGCCAAGTCTGTGGAGTCGGGGTCAGAGTCCGTGTCCATTTAGGTGGAGTCGAAGTTGGAGCCAGTATAAAATGGACTGACTCTGACTCCTAAAATATATAATATATTGTGTACAGTAGTAAAATGCAGTATGTTTTGTAAATGTTTTCATAAGAATTTGGGAAAGTAATGAAATGTCCTATAAATTTCTTTTCTGTTCCTGATCTAAGGATCTCGGCTTTTAGTTGAGATGAATCTGTGCTGCACTTTATGTACATGCTCAGTAATGAGGCCGTGCTGTGGAGTCAGAGTCAGGGAAATTGAGGAGTCGGATGTTTGGCTTACCGACTCCACAGCCCTGGTGGCTGCCGCAGGGTACTACACATACTCCTATTGATTGGAATAGGAAGCAGATGTGCAGTACCCTGCCTCGGCCACTGTCAGAAGACGGAGCAGCTCCGCAAGAGAGTATTTCCGTCCAGCGGCTGCTACCGGCACCGATAACAGCTGATTGGCGGGGTACCAGGTGTCGGATCAGACATTGATGATCTATCCTAGGGATCCTAAGACTAGGATAGATCATCAATGCTAAAGTAATGGACAACTTCTTTAATATACAGTACAGACCAAAAGTTTGGACACACCTTCTCATTTAAAGATTTTTCTGTATTTTCATGACTTTGAAAATTGTACATTCACACTGAAGGCATCAAAACTATGGATTAACACATGTGGAATTATATACTTAACAAAAAAGTGTGAAACAACTGAAAATATGTCTTATATTCTAGGTTCTTCAAAGTAGCCACCTTTTGCTTTGATGACTGCTTTGCACACTCTTGGCATTCTCTTGATGAGCTTCAACAGGTAGTCACCGGAAATGGTTTTCACTTCACAGGTGTGCCCTGTCAGGTTTAATAAGTGTGACTTCTTGCCTTATAAATGGGGTTGGGACCATCAGTTGTGTTGTGCAGAAGTCTGGTGGATGCACAGCTGATAGTCCTACTGTTATAATTTGTATTATGGCAAGAAAAAAGCAGCTAAGTAAAGAAAAACGAGTGGCCATCATTACTTTAAGAAATGAAGGTCAGTCAGTGCGAAAAATTGGGCAAACTTTGAAAGTGTCCCCAAGTGCAGTTGCAAAAACCATCAAGTTCTACAAAGAAACTGGCTCACATGAGGACCGCCCCAGGAAAGGAAGACCAAGAGTCACCACTGCTTCTGAGGATAAGTTTATCCGAGTCACCAGCCTCAGAAATCGCAGGTTAACAGCAGCTCTGATTAGAGACCAGGTCAATGCCACACAGAGTTCTAGCAGCAGACACATCTCTACAACAACTGTTAAGAGGAGACTTTGTGCAGCAGGCCTTCATGGTAAAATAGCTGCTAGGAAACCACTGCTAAGGACAGGCAACAAGCAGAAGAGACTTGTTTGGGCTAAAGAACACAAGGAATGGACATTAGACAAAGTGGAAATCTGTGCTTTGGTCTGATGAGTCCAAATTTGAGATCTTTGGTTCCAACCACTGTGTCTTTGTGCGATGCAGAAAAGGTGAACGGATGGACTCTACATGCCTGGTTCCCACCGTGAAACATGGAGGAGGAGGTGTGATGGTGTGGGGGTGCTTTGCTGGTGACGCTGTTGGGAATTTATTTAAAATTGAAGGCATACTGAACCAGCATGGCTTCCACAGCATCTTGTAGCGGCATGCTATTCCATCCGGTTTGCGTTTAGTTGGACCATCATTTCTTTTTCAACAGGACAATGACCCCAAACACACTTCCAGGCTGTGTAAGGGCTATTTGACCAAGAATGAGAGTGATGGGGTGCTACACCAGATGACCTGGCCTCCACAGTCACCAGACCTGAACCCAATCGAGATGGTTTGGGGTGAGCTGGACCGCAGAGTGAAGGCAAAAGGGCCAACAATGCTAAGCATCTCTGGGAACTCCTTCAAGATTGTTGGAAGACCATTTCCGGTGACTACCTCTTGAAGCTCATCAAGAGAATGCCAAGAGTGTGCAAAGCCGTCATCAAAGCAAAAGGTGGCTACTTTGAAGAACCTAGAATATAAGACATATTTTCAGTTGTTTCACACTTTTTTGTTAAGGATATAATTCCACATGTGTGAATTCATAGTTTTGATGCCTTCAGTGTGAATGTACAAGTTTTCTAGTCAAGAAAATACAGAAAAATCTTTAAATGAGAAGGTGTGTCCAAACTTTTGGTCTGCACTGTATATCAGATACCTAAATACTGCAGGATAATTCACTGGCAACTAATGTGCCTAGATTTGCAACCGATGCCTGATTTTTTTTAAAGGTATGAAGTAAATCTATGTAAAATTGGTCTGGCTATAATAAATGATTTTTAGAATGGTGTATCTGACTTTAAGTCTACAGCAGTTTAGAGCTGAAATAAGATTAATATTACACAAGTATGGACTTTTATATATTGCTATTATGTAGAAAATACATTATGTACCAACATGTTTTGTTGTATTTATGCTCCCATTCAGGCGTTTCATTACTTGTCTTATGAAGTACTAGTAGATAGCTAGTCCAAGGATAGTGACTAATAGAAAAGGCATTAGAGTTTTTGTCTCAGGACAATGGTCACAATCTATACACGGTATATAAATATCCATGCTCATGAAAATGAATTAGTAGAATTAGGAACAGCGCTTTTATGTGGGTGGTGAATATAGCAGGCGCGGCCGGTCACAGGTTGGTGAAGAAGGAGCAGCTGAGCCAAAGCACGGGGTTAGTGTAGCGGGAGCTGCTCTCCGCTGCACTTTGGAGTACAGGGCATAATGGAGTGAGTGTGGATGAGACTGCCTTCTCTTTTTCCCCTGCCTGGTATTATCCACATTACGCTATACATTCCTGTTCAGCGCTTCAATGTGGGCGCTGATTGTGCATTTAGCAGGAGCCACTCTCCGCTACGCAGAGTGGGTGCCGCAGCACCAATTCTCTCCCTCCCTGCTATAAACAATTAGTAGTCAAGTCCTCCTCTATTGGCCCATATGTATAAGTGCCTTAGCATGTCATGTGGTCACCCAACCACATGGTGGCAGTATTTCAGTTACAAAGCTACACAGGACACAATAAGGTGCGTGTGTGTGTGTATATGTGTGTGTGTGTGTGTATATGAAGTGACCGCGGGCAAGGCCGCGCATTGGTATCTATGATCTGGCCAAGCAAGATCCCCACACACAGACTCCATCTTGATAACAGTATCTTTACTCGTATACATTTTTAACACAGCAAAGAAAAAAAAACAATAAATGACAACCGTAAATATGCACAGTAATAACGTGTAGTGATAAGCTGACCCTCACTGTCCCTACTCACACGTTACCAGTCCTTTACTCCAGAAGGATGTGTCCCCCGTCGCAGGCCTGTCTGTCTTTGCAGGAAGGGGTCCCAGCCGGAGAAAAAACAGGAACAACAAATTACGCTGAAAGGAAGGTATACTTCGGCCTCTCGCCACAGGTCCCGCTTACAGTCTCTCTGATCCGGATAGAAGCTCTGGTGGGTCCCCTTATGTAATCCACACTCCAGTAGCAGGGAGTGTAACAGCTGAATCCTTCAGCAGTGCAGAAGCTGGGGAAGGCTCCGAGGATATGGTGTCAGATAGAAGAAATCACGTTGAGAGTCTCTCCTGCGCCACGCACGAGGGCCTGCACACTGTCCTGGCTCTTTTCACAGACCACAGCAAACTCTTTTCGCGCTTTTTTCTGCTTCCCACTTTGGTCACGTGACTCTCTAGGGCCGGACACAGGAGGCTCAGTCTTTTTCTCTGTCATCACACCCTGCGCAGGTGCAACCTCTGGCCACAAGGTGGCAACATCATCCTGTGTAATCACTTCTGTAACAGGCTCTATATCAATAATCACAGAACAGCCAGAGCCAGCCAGCTCACTACACGCCCCCCCACTCAAAGGTTGGCAGTCCCTGTCAACGACCGGCTCCAGGGCGGCGATGGCTGTGGATGTGACAGGGGGCGGCTGGAAGAGGGCCACACATATTGGTCTCTGTAGGACTGTCCTGGAGGTACCCCTGCAGTGGTCCTCGTTGTCCGCCTAACGGGTTGGATCCCCTCTCTCCTATCAGTCACCCCACTCTCTTTCCCAGTCAACATGTCAGTAGAGGAGGTAATTGGTTCAAGTGCGTCAGTCGGACGGACAGGGGTAGGCATGCATTCAGTCTCTACATCCCTGGGGTCAGTGTCTCCGACAGTATTAGTGATATCCATCTCTCTAGGTATCACAGTAGGGGAGTCAGGCTGGGAACGGCAGGGGCGCAACATATTACGGTGCAAAGTTCGGATGCTGCCGCTGTCTTCGCCCTGCACTCGATAGACGGGGCCACCGGGGTACGGCTGTCCAATTACTCGATAGACTTCGGTCTCCCACTTGGGCCGGAGTTTCCCTTGCGGCTTCTTTATTCGGACTAGGACCAGTTGACCTACATTCAGTGGGTCTTCTTGTACCGGAAGTGGGTCAGCGTGCACTTGATCCTGAATTTGTCGGCCTACTAGCCGGTAGACAGTCTCCATTCTCTGGCGGTGTGTTTGTAGCCAGGAAGGATAGGTACCACAGGTATCTTCTTCGGAGCTAGACAGTTGCAACTCATGGATGTCTTTGCCTGGACGGCCAAAGAGAAGGGTGTATGGGGTGTATCCGGTGACGGAATGGACCTGATTATTATAGGCCCACAGCAGTTCCGGGAGGAATCGAGGCCAGTCGGGCTTTTTGTCTTCAGCCAAAGTCCGGATCAGTTGTAAGAGGGTCCGGTTAAAGCGTTCACACGCGCCATTCCCTTGTGGATGGTAAGGGGTGGTCCTGGACTTCTTGATTCCATACATCCGTTGGAGTTCTTCAATGACTCGCCCTTCGAAACAAGCCCCCTGATCAGAGTGTAGCCGCTCCGGACACCCGTAGACCCGAATGAATTGCTGACAGATAGCCTGTGCAGCTGATTCAGCAGTCTGATCCTTCGTAGCAACAGCGACAGCGAATTTCGTGAAGTGGTCCACCATCACCAGACAGTACTGGTAGCCACTATTTGCCGTTCCGATCAACAGATAGTCCACCATCAACAGCTCGAGGGGCCTCGACGTCTTAATAGTCTGGACGGGGGCACGCTGCTCTGCAGACTTGTGGAATTCACAGGTACGGCATGCTTGACAGACATTTTCAACCAACTTACGGAGCCCCGGACAAAAAATGAACTGCTGGGTCCACCGGAGGGTCTTGTCTATGCCGAAGTGGCCGTTCCTCCTGTGAGCTTCGCCCACCATCTCATGGGCCAACTGCACCGGGACGACAATCTGCAAACACTCCTCCAGCATATGGGATAAAAGGGCCCTGCGACACAGGACTCCATATTTCACAATCAGCCGATCCCACTGGGCAAGCAGAGCCAAGGCTTCGGTCGATAGTCGGGCTCGCACTTCGGAGGGTGGTTTCTCTTGTTTATTCACATACAGTTTCAGTAAGACGTGCTCGGATCTCGATCTTGAAGCTTGGCCCATTCTTGCTGGGACAGGGGAGATCCCACTACGGCTTCAATCCCTCCTACAGCATACTGGCGGTTATCTTCTATTTGCTTTGCGAGCCGGGCAAAGTCAGGCATCTCATCTTCCTCCAACTCTTCATCCCGGTCCCCCACTGACGGGGATGATGTCACTCTAGACAGGCTGTCAGCATTCTGATTCTCGTTCCCCGCTCTGTATTTAATTTTGTACTGGAATCTAGAGAGCCTGGCCATCCAGCGCTGTTCCATTGCCCCTAGTTTGGCATTCTCTAGGTGGTCAAGAGGATTGTTGTCCGTCATGACCAGCACCTCCGCTCCTGTCAGATAGCCGGCAAATTTCTCCGTCATAGCCCAAGTCAGAGCCAAGAGTTCCAAGCGGAAGGAACTGTAGTTGACGGGATTCTTTTCGGTGTCACGGAGAGACCTACTGGCATAGGCTATCACCGTTCTTTATTATCTTGAACTTGAGAGAGGACCGCCCCTAGACCTTGAAGGCTGGCGTCGGTGTGCAACTGAAACGGTAATGTGTAGTCTGCATATGCCAGAGCAGGGGGTGATGTTAGAGCAGCCTTAAGTGCCTGAAAGGATTTTTCTCGGTCAGGCCCCCAACTGATGCGTCGTCCTCTGGGGCTGTTCGCGGTCCCTCGGAGAACCTCATGCAGTGGTTCAGCAAGCCGAGCAAAGTCCTTGACAAACCGACGGTAGTAGCCTGCTAGCCCCAGAAAAGCCCAGACTTCTTTGACGGTAGTTGGCTGCGGCCACTCTTGAACGGCTGCTATCTTCTCCGGAGAGGGCTGGACGCCTTCGGCCGAGATCCGGTGACCCAAGTAGTCGATTTCCTGCTGGAACAGACGGCACTTGCTGGGCTTCAACTTCAAGCCGTGTCGCCTCAAGCGCTGGAACACTTGGCCAAGCTTGTGAAGATGATCCTCAAAGGTGGCGGAGTATACCACGATGTCGTCAAGGTATATCAGCGTAAACTCAAAGTTGAAGTCCCCCAGACAGCGTTCCATTAGTCTCTGAAAGGTCCCCGGTGCGTTATTCAAGCCGAACGGCATCCAGTCGAACTCATACAGGCCCATGGGAAGGATGAAGGTGGTCTTTTCCCTGTCCTTCTCACTCATTGGAACCTGCCAATATCCACTGGCCAGGTCTAGGGACGAAAAATATTTGGCCTTCTTCAGGGCGGTCAGTGACTCTTCGATCCGAGGAAGTGGATATGAGTCCCGGATAGTGCAAGCGTTCAGCCTACGGTAGTCCACGCAAAACCTTAGGGAACCATCTTTCTTTTTGACTATCACCACGGGTGCAGCCCACGGGCTCTGGCTTTCACGTACCACTCCGGCGCGTAGCATGGATTCTAACAGGCTTTTCACCTCCTGGTATTGCTGAGGTGGTATCTGCCGGTACCTCTCGCGGATAGGGGGGGTATCGCCCGTGGGTATCTCGTGCTGGATACTGGTGGTACACCCAAAGTCTGTGTCATGCTTTGCAAAGGAGTCTTGGTGTTCCCGCAGAAGTTCCTCCACTTGAAACACTTCTTGTTTGGTGTACTGAGACGTGTCTAGCTGCACTTTTTCCCGTAGTTTTCGCCCAATGTCTTCATCGTCTACTTGAGCATTTATGGCTGAGACGGTTACCGTCCAGTCGCCTTCTGTAGACGGGGTGAATTCTAGGGGTCCAATGGGATTCACTTCCGTGGGTAGAGCATATACCCGGGCAAGTTGAGTGCCGGCTTCAAGGGCTAGGCCTACGTCTGCGGTGTTGTTTAGCCTGACAGGGACTCTCCCGTTCCTCACGACAGCTAGAGTGCGAGCAACTAGTGGGTTTAGCTTACCCCCACTTGGGGTCCTCGGCTCGATCAACACTTCAACCCCCTCAAGTTGTCGGTGGGTGTTAAGGGGTAAGGAAATGACTGTCTCTTTTTCAGCGGGCAAAGTAATCCGGGTACGGCGTGGCACTGTAATGGCGGCTAGGGGTAGTTGTTCCTCTGCCATCTGTTGAAGTCCAACGGTCCGGATTACGCGCTGGAACGCCAGACGAGTCTGCTTATGTTTGGTGACTTTCTGCCAGTATTTGGGTCCTTTTCTTGTCAACAGCATAAGATCCAGGTCTTTCAAGATGTTCATTCCAACTATCACTGGGGTCTCGGAGCCGAAACCTTCCTTGACGATGACGATCCCTCGTTTCCCTAAGTCCTGTCCGCAGGCCTTTGTGTCCATCCAAGCAACTCCGGTCACTGGAATGGGTAGATTATTAGCCGCAATAATCTTAATGGTGGTGTCTGGGTCACGAGCAGTTCTTGGTTTGAGGTAATTTTCGTAAAACTGTTCAGAGATTGTGGTCACTTGTGACCCGGTGTCCATCAGTCCCTGTACGGCAATTCCTTCCAGGACAACTTCAAGTGTCGGGCTATTCGAGGCAAGAGCACTCCGCCATCGGCTCTATTTTTCCACACCCCTCTCCTTGGCCTCCCCTGCTGCGCGAGCCTCAGCTGCAGGGGTGTCTAGTTTAACGGCGGCCATTGTGGTGAGGCCCGGCGTGGTAGCTCTGCTTGTGGATATGGCTGGGGTTCAATTCGCTGGTCTGATCGAAATTCCCTTCGCTGGGGTGACTGAGGGTTTGTTCGTTGGTGCGACGGAGGTTGTTGCAGAGGGAAGTGTTGAGGACAACGATTTGCCCTATGGCGAGGATCACCGCATGACCAACACTGTCCCACGGGACGACTAGGCTGTCTTCGCTGGTCTCCCTGTCGGTCTAATGTTAACTGTAATATCTGTCTCTGTAAGTCTGCTACCATCTGTTTCAGGTCTTCCGTGTCACTGTTCGGATTTTTAATGTCAGATATGGATCTGCACGCAGCACCTTGAATCCCCACATCCATGACGGGTCCCCTTGAACGTTCTATGGCTTCCTGTTTGACTTCAGCAAAAGTAAGAGCCGACATCATCCGGATCAAGTCCTGTAACGTGCGGTTAAGATACTGGTCTCTCAGTCCTATTACAAATTGGTCTCTCAGTACCAGGTCACGAGAAGCCATACCAGCTAGTTGCTCCCCTTTTCCACAGGTTTGTTCAAGGAGTACCTGAAGGGCGTTCGCATATTGGGGAATATCCTCCCATTCAAGCTGCATCCGTCTAAAGAACATGTGTCGCAGTGTTCCCTGGTATGTGGTCGGCCCATAGGTGTTCTCCAGCACCCGCACCAAATCATCTACTGTACGCTGGCCCCTGACCGTCTCCAGTCTGACTGACGTCCATGCCTCCCCCTCTAGCATCAGTACCGCCATTTCTGCCAAGGTCTTAGGGTCAATATTATACATTTCCCCCAGTATCCGTACTTGTTCCGCCCACTCTGGTACAGGGTAGTTTCGTCCGCCAAATTTCCTGACCTGATTCACAATAGACACCGGCGGGGGTTTCTGACTGTACACATGGCCTGGGTGGGAATCTTGTTGGTCACAGATCCTGCCGACTACGCCAGATGAAGTGACCGCGGGCAAGGCCGCGCATTGGTATCTATGATCTGGCCAAGCAAGATCCCCACACACAGACTCCATCTTGATAACAGTATCTTTACTCGTATACATTTTTAACACAGCAAAGAAAAAAAAAACAATAAATGACAACCGTAAATATGCACAGTAATAACGTGTAGTGATAAGCTGACCCTCACTGTCCCTACTCACACGTTACCAGTCCTTTACTCCAGAAGGATGTGTCCCCCGTCGCAGGCCTGTCTGTCTTTGCAGGAAGGGGTCCCAGCCGGAGAAAAAACAGGAACAACAAATTACGCTGAAAGGAGGGAATACTTCGGCCTCTCGCCAGAGGACCCGCTTACAGTCTCTCTGATCCGGATAGCAGCTTTGGTGGATCCCTTATGTAGTCCACACTCCAGTAGCAGGGAGTGTAATAGCTGTATCCCTCAGCAGTGAAGAAGCTGGGGAAGGCCCCGAGGATATGGTGTCAGGTAAAAGAAATCCCGTTGAGAGTCTCTCCTGCGCCACGCACATGAGCCTGCACACCGTCCTGGCTCTTTTCACAGACCACAGCAAACTTTTTGCGCTTTTTTCTGCTTCCCACTTTGGTCACGTGACTCTCTAGGGCCGGACACAGGAGGCTCAGTCTTTTTCTCTGTCATCACACCCTGCGCAGGTGCAACCTCTGGCCACAAGGTGGCAACATCATCCTGTGTAATCACTTCTGTAACAGGCTCTATATCAATAATCACAGAACAGCCAGAGCCGGCCAGCTCACTACACATATATATATATATAATATATATATACATATATATATATATATATATATACCATATATATATATATATATACAGTATAATATATATAAAGCATTTTATTATGTCAGTTTCTATACACTTACAAGTTTGCTTTCGTCGTACCTATATTTTGCTCAATATCTGATAGATTCCAGTGGGTTCAGATGAATGTTATATTTTTGTGTTGCTGAAATAAGAGTGTAATTTGACCCGCTCATAACGTTGTTCTCTTGTAATGTTGTTCATTAGCCTTCTGTTCACAGAGGAAATGAGCTGGAATGTGCTGTAAATGAGCATTTAACTGCAGATTGTACAGCAGCAGCTCTCCATAAAACTTTGCCAAAGTTACTTGATTACTTTCCAATATTCATAACAAGGAACCGGCTTCTCTGTGTATTTCAGAATATTCTTTTCTATGTTTGCAATGTACATGTTCTTTGGAAGGGAAGCCTGTACAGTTTGGACAAGTTATTGTAAATTGATGACTCTTAAGTTCCATCCACACATAATTATTTCCTAAACATGGAAAGCAAATTGTTGTGTAAATATTTGTAGACCACTGGTTAACAATAAAAAAAAAAACCATCGGCTTCACAAGATGAGCAGAAAACAACACAGATGTTCATTTTGTGTAACCGTAGAATTAGGTTATGTTGGTACATTGCAAATTAATGTATAATAAGCCATTCAGGTCTTTCAAGCACTGCTAGATGAGGGCGTAATTGGAGGGCTTTGAAGATCCGTCATCTATTGGCTTCTGTCCCTCGCCTCTCCGTGTTGTCTACCCATGACATAGAACATTCATAGTGGTTGCTGAACATCTTCGTTGATGGAGAGAGTTTTATTCCGTATTTTTAATTAGCTTATTGTTGATGGTCTTAAATGAGAATTATTATATAGTCTTACTTACCTACACGTTTTTCTTATTATTTCAGCAGCAAAAAATGTTCCATAATTTTGTTTTACACCTATGTTAAATAATTACCTTTTTGTTCCATTCACATAATGTATTTCTTACTAGATTTTTTTTTTTAAAGCAAAAAATCTAGTAGCAATGGAAATGTAGTAATTAAGGGAGTTTTACCACAGTCACAACTTATCACTCATCCATAGGATAACTGACAAATGGGTAAACCCTGGGGTCCCACAGCTAGATTCACGACTGATCACGAGTCTCCCATTTCAATGGGCACTTCACACTTTTGCTGTAGTTAAATGGAATGTGTCATCAGAAAATGACCTAAGCTTAATCAATGCAAGACTCTAATTAAAATTAAAATAATAAACACTCTACTCCCCCAGCAATTGTCAGTGCCGATGTTTCCCGAGATTGCTGTGTCGCGTACTGGCTGCAGCCAATGAGAGGCCAGCCTTTACTATTTTGTTAGAACGGATGTGCTCCTTGAATATTGATTAGCTGCAGCCAAAGAGCAGCTGCTCATTGGCTGCAGCCTGCATGTGACATAAGTCACTTCCAGGGATCAGCAGCACTGACATCGCTGGAATAGCGCCACTGTCAGAGTTGAATAAATATTGATTTTATTTAATTGAGGTCTTAAATTGATTAAGCTGTGGTTGTGCAGTAAGTGGAGAACCTCTTTAAAGAGAATCTGTCCGTAGGATCTACCCTCCTAAGCCGTCTATGTGAGCATGCAGGTCATCGGAAGCTGAATAAAATCATACCTTGATATCTGCAACCCGATTTTTTTATTCCCGAGAAAGCCACGTTTTTCTTATATGTGAATGAGTTGTTCAGGACTATGGGCCTGACACGGATCTGCATGAGAATCTGCCTCCAAAGCTTGTTTTATAGAGCTGTGTGTGATTATCACTGACACACCTGCTGGTTCCTCTCAGCTTCCATCTCACAGGCAGACAGGGATGCAATATTGTTACAATACAGCATAGCTGTGAGAGCTGCAAAAAATGTGTTTGTAAGAAGACAAAGTTAAGTTCTACTGTCCTGTGTTAGTTACTTGTCTCACACTGGAAACTCCACATTTATTTAAAATACTGTATTTTTCAGACTATAAGACGCACCTGGGTTTTAAAGGAAGAAAATAGAAAAAAAATTGAAGCAAAAAAATGTGGTCATGATGCACTGTTATGGGGGGTAGGGTCTGCTGCTGACACTGTTAATAGGGGTAATGTTCCCCAATTCTGTACTAATATCCCCCCCATCCTGGTATATATATATATATATATATATATATATATATATATATATATATATATATATATATATATATATATATATATATATATATATATATGCCCCCATTCTGATATATGGCCCCTCCATCCTGGTATACATGGGCCCCCATCCCCATCCTGGTATACATGGCCCCCCGCCCCCCATCCTGGTATACATGGCCCCCCATCCTGTTATATATGGTATACACGGCCCCCCATCCTGGTATACATGGTCCCCCATCTCCATCCTGGTATATATGGCCCCCCATCCAGGTATATATGGCCCCCTATCTGTTAGAACCTTGCTGTTAGGCTTTTTTTCCTTTGCTGGTCACATGACCTTGTTGGCCTATTTAATCCTGCTCCGCCCTTCTGGCTTTGCTGGACTTCATTGTATATCTACTTTCTAGCTAGCCTGTGCTCTGTATCTAACTCTGTTAGTTTGCTTGGTCTACGGACCTCTAGGTTCTATCTATTTTGTTTGTTCGTCTGTCTGCTGCTATTTCTGTTAGGAGGTGTCCCTTATTCCTCCCAGTCCTTAGTACTTGTAGGGATTCCCTCCCCAAATCTATAGGTCTCCGTACAGACTAGATTAGGACTTTAGCAGGTCTGATCGCAGGATCAGGTTCCCTGTTACATCGTAGGGATTCAGCTGAGTCTTATAGTAGGGACAGATCTCCTCTCTTTCCTTAGCTTTGGTAGCAGAACATAACAGTAAGTCCAGCCTGTAAATTCTCTAAGGAAAGATTTTTTTTTTGTTCCATCATGGTGTCGGTTCAGGATTTGGCTAAACACCTGCAGGGACTCTCTCTGGAAGTGGCCGAGCTCCGTCAGCACGTGAGTAACTGTCCTGGAGCATATTTCTTGGAGCCTAAGGTATGTTTGCCGGATTTATTTTTTGGTGAACATCGAGAATTTTTTTCATTTAAAAATGCTTGCTTATTGTATTTTCGTTTGAGACCCAAGTCCTCTGGGGATGAATCCCAGCGCGTAGGGTTCATAATGTCACTTTTGCGCAAAGAGCCTCAGGAGTGGGCCTTTTCTTTGCAACCTAGTGATACATGCTTCAGATCAGTGGATAGTTTTTTTTCTGCTTTAGGACTATTATATGATGATCCTGACCGTGTGGCATCAGCTGAGACTGAGTTGAGACGTTTAAAACAAGGATCAGGTAATATGGAAAAATATTGTACACATTTTCGTCGTTGGTCCACTCAAACAGGGTGGAACGATTCTGCTCTGAAAAGTCTATTTCTTGCTGGGCTCAGTGAAAAGGTTAAAGACCTGCTAATTGCTTATCCTACACCTGAGGATTTGCAACAGGCTATGCAATTAGCTATACGGGTGGACAGAAGACTGCGTGCTAGGGTTAATGAGAGCAAATCCTCTGCTATGTCAGTTTCTGGTTATGATAATGTGTGTACTAACAGTGGTGAACCGATGGAGATTGGATCGGTGGCACCTCGCTCTCAAGAAAAACACCGTCGTTTTTCAGAAGGCTTGTGTTTCTATTGTGGAAAATCTGGTCATTTGATTAAAGGCTGTGAGCTTCGTATGAAGAAAGAAAAAAAAATGGTCAGTCACGCCCGTATTGCCTGTTTAAATTCCAAGGGTATATTTTTAGCTGCTTCCACGATTGCTCAGGAAAAATTAATGGAATTTCGGGTGTTTGTTGATTGCGGGTCTACACTGAATGTTATTGATGGGGGATTCGTGGAAAAACTCAATTTAAAACCTGAACCTTTATCATCCCCCATTGCTGTGGTTTCTGTGGATGGCTCCCCTTTGAAGAATATTACTCTCAAGGTCAGTGAATTTCCTCTCACTATTAATGGTGTTCACCATGAGAAATTGGATTTGGTAGTGTTGAATAACTTGCCTTCTCCAGTAATATTGGGTTTGCCCTGGTTAAAATTTCACAATCCTGTACTGGATTGGTCTACCAGTGAAATTAAATCCTGGAGCCATAAATGTTATGACAAGTGTTGTAACGGGCGTATTGCAGCTTTGGATAGGGGAGAATTGCCTGTTCCTATTCAGGATTTTTGGAGAGTTTTTTCTGAGAAAGAATCGCAGGTTTTGCCTCCCCATAGAGACTATGATTGTTCTATTGAATTTGTCCCTGGAGCGACTCTTCCTAAAAGTCGTTTATTTAACCTTACTATTCCTGAGAGGAAGGCTTTGGAGGAATACATACAGACAAGTTTGGCCGCCGGTCACATTTGGCCCTCTAAGTCTCCTGTGGCGGTTGGATTTTTTTTTGTAAAAAAAAAGGACGGCGGTTTACGTCCTTGTCTGGATTTTCGTGAGATTAACAAAATTACGGTACGCAATCCTTACCCACTGCCATTGATTCCTGATCTGTTTAACCAGTTATTGGGGGCCAAGTGGTTCTCTAAAATTGACCTTAAGGGGGCATACAATCTGTTGCGCATGAAGGAGGGTGATGAATGGAAGACTGCTTTTAACACTCCTGTGGGTCATTTTGAGAATCTGGTTATGCCTTTTGGTCTTACTAATGCTCCTGCATTTTTTCAGAATCTGATTAATGACATCCTTAGACCTTTGATCGGTAAAAATGTGGTTGTGTATTTGGATGACATTTTGATTTATTCGCCAGATCTGGAGTCTCATTGGCGGAGCGTGCGTGAGGTATTACAGTTATTAATGGACAATTCGCTTTTTGCTAAGCTGGAGAAATGTGAGTTCGCTGTACAGAGAATTAGTTTTTTGGGCTACATTATCTCCAGCAAAGGTTTTGAGATGGATCCGGTTAAGGTTCAGGCTGTGCAGGAATGGCCTAGGCCTATTGGTTTGAAATCAATACAGAGGTTTTTGGGTTTCGCCAATTACTATAGAAAATTCATAAAAAATTTTTCTAGTATTGTCAAACCTCTGACTGATCTCACCAGGAAAGGTGCTGATGCGGTTCAGTGGTCTTCTGAGGCCATTGAAGCTTTTGTGTATCTCAAGGAGAGGTTCACCTCTGCTCCCATCCTTATGCAGCCTGATGTTACTAGGCCGTTTTTGGTTGAGGTTGATGCTTCCTCTGTGGGGGTTGGCGCAGTATTGTCTCAGGATAACGGGGATGGATTACATCCCTGTGCATTTTTTTCAAAAAAATTTTCGGAGACTGAATTGAATTACGATATTGGTAATCGGGAATTATTGGCTATTAAACTCGCATTTGAACACTGGCGCCACTTCTTGGAAGGTGCGGAATTTCCCGTTCAGGTTCTTACGGATCATAAAAATCTGATATATCTTGACGCTGCCAAGCGCCTGAATGCCCGTCAGGCTAGGTGGGCACTGTTTTTCTCGCGGTTTAATTTCTCCGTTACTTACATCCCTGGTACTAAGAATGTTAAGGCGGATGCCTTGTCTCGCAGTTTTTCTCCCATAGTCGGTGCTGAGAAAGAGGAAAACATTTTACAAGAAGGTGTTGTGATAGCTGCTTTAGACTCCGTTTTGGAAGATGAGATTCTTAAAGCTCAGGAGAATGCCCCATCTAACACTCCTCATGGGAGGTTGTTTGTGCCTGGGACCTTTAGGAGAGATTTGTTTGTTGAGTGTCACGAATCTCGGTTGGCAGGTCATCCCGGAATCTCTGAGACCAAGAGACTGGTGGGTCGCAGTTTTTGGTGGCCTGGATGGCAGAAGGAAGTCATTAAGTGGGTGCGCCAATGTACTATATGTGCTAGATCTAAGTCCTCACATACTCCTGCTGCGGGGTTGCTTTGTCCTTTGGAGGTCCCCAGTGCTCCTTGGACACATTTGGCTATGGACTTTATAACTGACCTTCCCCCCTCTGAGGGTTTTACTGTCATCTGGGTGGTCGTGGACCGTTTTAGCAAGATGTGTCACTTGGTTCCCTTCGTCAAACTGCCCTGCGCTAAAACTCTCGCTAAGGCCTTTGTCAAGGAAATTGTCAGACTTCATGGCGTTCCTACTGACATTGTTTCTGATAGGGGTCCTCAGTTCGTGGCTCGTTTTTGGCGTGCCTTTTGTGACAGGTTGGGAATTCATTTGTCGTTTTCGTCCGGATATCATCCTGAATCTAATGGCCAGACAGAAAGGAAAAACCAGGATGTTGAGCAGTTCTTGCGTTGTTTTGTGGCAGACAATCAAGAGGGGTGGTCTGAGTTTCTGCCACTTGCCGAATTTGCTCTGAACAATCATACATCTTCTTCTGCTGGTTGTTCGCCTTTTTTTTGTTGTTCTGGGAGACATCCGTCGTTTGGGTCGTTCTCCAAGTTGGGATCTGCCGTGCCTGAGGAGGAGAATTTTTCCGGTGATTTGGAAAGAGTTTGGACGGATGTGCGTGGTAATCTTCAGGAGGCCAACAGAAAATCTAAAGACTACTTTGATAGGAAACGACAGGAGGTTTTGTTCGCTGTTGGTGACATGGTTTGGTTGTCCTCTAGGAATCTGCGGTTGAGGATTCCTTCTAAGAAATTGGGTCCCAAGTTTGTAGGGCCCTTTAAGGTGCTTCAGGTTGTCAACCAATCTGCTGTTAGGTTGGAGGTTCCTACCTCCTGGAGAATTAATCCGGTCTTTCATGTCTCTCTGTTAAAAAAAGCTGTTGTGTCGGATGGTGACGCCTCTGCCTCTGTTCCTCCGGTGGTGGAGGACGGGGAATATGAAATTTCTCGCATCCTTGACTCTAGACGGTATAGAGGTAGTTTGCAGTATCTTGTGGCCTGGAAAGGTTTCGGACCCGAGGATAACTCTTGGGTGAGGTCAGATGATGTTTCCGCGTCCAGACTTATCAGAGCGTTTCACAGGAGATTTCCGGATAAGCCTGGTCCTAGGGGATCCGGAGGATCCTCTTAGAAGGGGGGGTACTGTTAGAACCTTGCTGTTAGGCTTTTTTTCCTTTGCTGGTCACATGACCTTGTTGGCCTATTTAATCCTGCTCCGCCCTTCTGGCTTTGCTGGACTTCATTGTATATCTACTTTCTAGCTAGCCTGTGCTCTGTATCTAACTCTGTTAGTTTGCTTGGTCTACGGACCTCTAGGTTCTATCTATTTTGTTTGTTCGTCTGTCTGCTGCTATTTCTGTTAGGAGGTGTCCCTTATTCCTCCCAGTCCTTAGTACTTGTAGGGATTCCCTCCCCAAATCTATAGGTCTCCGTACAGACTAGATTAGGACTTTAGCAGGTCTGATCGCAGGATCAGGTTCCCTGTTACATCGTAGGGATTCAGCTGAGTCTTATAGTAGGGACAGATCTCCTCTCTTTCCTTAGCTTTGGTAGCAGAACATAACACTATCCCCATACTGTGTATACATGGCCCCTATCCCCATCCTGGTATACATGGCCCCCCATCCAGGTATATATATGTCCCTCTCACGCCGCACACATAAAAAAAATAAAGGATTCTACTCACCTACCCTCTGCTCCAGCGGCGTTCTGTTCTGATGCTAGCAGCTGACGTCAGCGTGTAAGGAGCGTATGACCTCACTGCCATGCGCCCTCACATGCTGACGTCAGCTGCTGGAATATTCACTGCTCCCTAAGCCCGGAACTATGGGAGTGGAAAGCAGTGAATATTCATTTTCCTTAATAGTGGACACACTGTTAGCCGCAGCTGCCGCTTCTGCAGGTGCTCGTCGATCATGTGTGCCTGCTATTAAAGAGAATGAATATTCACTGCTCTCCACTCCCATGGGCGTGGGGAGCAGTGAATATCCATTCTCTTTAACAGCGGGCACAGTGTTAGCTGCAGCAGACGGCTCCTGCCTCCTGTGACCCGCTCCTCTGCCGCTCCCCTCCCAACACCCCATGATCCTCAGCCGGACTGTAAGGTAGCATACATCCTGACTATAAGACGCACCCCGCACTTTCCTTCAAATTTTTGCAGAAAAAAAGTGGGTCTTGTAGTCCGAAATGTACGGTAATCTCTTTAGGCAGATTCTCATGCAGATCAGTGTCCGGCCCAAAGTCCTCAACAGCTCATTTACACATAAGAAAAACATGGATTTCCCTGGAATAAAACATCGGATCACAGATATTAAGGTATCATTTTATTTAGCTTCTTTTGACCTACATGCCCACGTAGACAACTTAGAGGGTTGATATTGCTGACAGATTCCCTTTAAGGTCACGGCCCCACTATCAGTATTTGGTCAGTATTCAGGCAGTATTTTTTCTAAGGAGTGGGAGCCAAAACCTTTCTGTTATACCCTTTCTCTGATTGTTCCTCACCTAGTTTTGGCTCCTACTCCTGAGAAAAAATACTGACCGAATACTGATAGTGGGGCCATGGCCTAAGAGAGGAAATATGTCGCTGTGTGGTCCCGGCCCAAGCGTGTGAATGAGACTCAATTGCCAGATGAAGGCCAAAAAATATATATTTTTGACTTTCTTCTGCAGGTATATTTTATTATACCAGAAAAAGATATTGAATAGTGTAGTAGATTACACTTTTCCACTCCACTGGATCCAATAAAAAAGTTAACTGTTAAACAGTTTCAAAATCAATCAAAAGACAGCTCACTGCGCCCGCAGGCTTGTTCCTTCTGGGTGCAGCGCAATACGTTGGTACTGATGGCAATATATAATGCATATAACCCAGCACTCCAGACTGCGTTTTCTTTATTAAATCTTCCACCTTTATTTTTTAATTTTTAAAACCAGAATTGTAAAGATATCATCATCCCTGAGGACGATGCCAAATAAAGGGGGACGTTTTATAGAGGAAAACACAATCTGGAGTACGTGTTATGTAATATACTGTAAATTGTTAAACAGATACATTTATGTTTTTAACATAGCAGTCTATGGGTAATGGATGCCAACCATAGATGTTAAAAGTAAGCCATCAAGTATTGTGTGAATATGGCCTTAGCTTTATGCTTTGCTGCTGCAGAGATTCCCCCTTCTCAGTGTCACTCAGTTTTGAAGAAAAACTATGCATGGGTATGATGAAAGGACAGTTTATGTTGTTTCAGTTCATTCAAAAACACAGCAATTGCAAAACTTAAAGGGGTACTCCGACAAATGTAAGAAAAATAAATAATTAAAATAAAGTATATTTAAATTTTTTGTAAATATCTTTATTTAGCAAAAATTTAGCAAAAAGGTAATCTTTAGATAGTGCACTATCAGGATCAGGATTTTAAATATGTCAGCTCCCAGCAGTTTCCCAGCCATCCCAGACGTGAGTTGTAGGACGGGCTGCGTAAAGACGTCTGCTTGAACAGATATCGGTTGGGGGCAGCGTCTTCCTGTCAGGTACCGTGAATGCGCACTAGCTAAAACCCCATTTTGTTACATTTTTGTTAAATTGAGGTATTTAGTAACATTTGAAATGCTTAAGTGTACTTTATTTTAATTATTTTTATTACATTTCTTGGAGTACACCTTGAAGTGCCCCCTAACAGAAATTAAATATACAGGTGCATTCAAGTGAATTGGAGATTAATTGCAGTACCTGTCAGTGACCACTAAGCAATGTAGGGCGCTGCGGTGTTACACTCCGTATATGGTTTCTATCTGGCTGCTTCCAGAACAGATATCAGCAGGGTGTGCCAGATGTAGGACCACCACTGATCTATCCATCCTATGGATAGGTAATCAATAATTTAGTCCCAAATGACCCTTTGAAGCCTTATATCAGGTAGTGTCTTGCTGGCAGAACTACCATTTTATTCCAGTCCAATGTGTATTGATTATTGATCTGCCTTCTAGTCTTACTAACTTAAAGGGTTACTAACTTAAAGGGTTACTAACTTTTAGGATTGCTACTTCCAATAGGTGGCACTGGATTTCAAGTCCTCTTCCTCTCTGAAGAGACAATTTGCATGTTTAATTTCCCAGAGGAGCATGCAAGGTGTTTAAGTCTCCTCATACTGGCGTTCCAGACCTGACATGTCACTCTCCACAAGGAGAAACCTTACCCCTTAGATCCCAGTTTTATGTTTAAGTCTTATAGAGACTTAGTTTGTTATTCTGTGCTAACAAAGTCCTGCCGCTGGATGCTTCATGGTGGAACCAATCATTTATATACACCTTCCCACCTGCTTGTTTTCCATCTATCTCTGCCCTTCTCTAGCCCTATGAAGCCAGAGCTGTCAATCAGATGGAAAACAAGCAGGTGGGAAGGTGTATATAAATGTTTGGCTCCGCCATGAAGCACCGAGCGCCTGTACTTGGTTTGAACAGTCACTCTGTGCTGACAGAGCCCCTTTAAAGGAGTTGTCAAGTGAAAACTTGTTAACACCTATTGACAAGATAAGCTGTAACTTATTGATCGTGGGGGTATGATCGTTGGGACCTGCACCGATCAGCAGAATCGGGAATTTTTATCCTTGACAGGGCACTTTTATTCCATATTGGAATGGAGCAGCATGTCAAATGCCCATCTGCCGCTCCATCCATTCTACTGTATATGGGCTGCGGGAATTAGCCGAGTGCAGCGCTCGTCAGCAATGAACAGAGCGCAGGTAGAGCATGAACGCTGCCGCTCTGTTCTAGCCAGGATAATGGACCCCCCACCAATCAATAAGTTCTCACGTTTCCTGTTGATAGATGATAACCTCTTTTCCCCCAGAACATCCCATTGATTAGCCATTTTGTATGCAAGGTAAAAATAAAAATTGATAGAAAGCTAAACTCTTTATAGCATGTCCTGAAGCATCGGTGTTTTGTATCTGACTTGCATGGTTCATGAGCAGTGCCGTTTCCTTCCCATCAGGTTTGGTTGTAGGCTATACATGCTAATCACTGTAAATGTAAAAGAAGCCTTGTGATTAAAATAGATTGAGCCAACCTGTTTCCTACACAAGAAAGAACATGCTGGGAAAACTGCACAGAGAATTGCATGGGAATTCAAGGGAAGGACATAACATTTTTTCTTTCTGATTCTGTTTTATTTGTAATAAAAAAAAGAATGTTAGAAAATATGAATTACAATATTCTTGTCTCTGGCTTTATAGATCACAAATGTATACATGCCACAGTGCACCTATTAAAGGGAACCTGCCATCAAATATATGGCTATTAAACCACCGCCAGGAGCTCACACGTGGCATTTTTAAAAGGTCAATTTATACAAACAGCAATTTTAACATAGGTGACGTCTATGAAGGGATTCATGAGCCCCTGCTACCGCTGCTAGTGGTGTGATTACCATATTTTGATGTAAGGTTCCTTCCTTGAATGGGCGAGTACACTGCGGGATACTGCAGCTTATCAAGTATACTTTTAATAACAGATAAGGTGCAGTACCCGGCGGCTGGTCACTAAGCGGTGTACGAGGCTACCCCAATCGCCAGAGGAGATAGCAACTGATTTGGAGTGTCTGTACCCTACCAATTTCATACTGATTTTACAGATTCCTGGACAACTCCTTTAAGAAGTGATTTCTGATTTGTTTTCTGGCGGTATTCTTACAGAAATGAAACTTTTTAAATATCTTTGTGTAACCCATGAAAAGAACTGTTGATTGGTGCTTGTCCTTTTACTTGATGTGGATCTCGTGGTCTGGACTCCCACATCAACATTTCTTTAAAGGGGCTACAGCATTGCAGAAGAATCTTTAGTTACACTTTAAAGTTGCATCTTTTCAGATTCCATATAGAACAGTGCCCTCAAAGTTACCCAAAGCCCAATTTAGTCAAAATACTGATGATAATTGATTCATTAGTAATTGCAGGATTTTGGTTTTTAGCAGTATTGTGAAAATGTATTTAATTTCTAAGATGTCAGCAGGTTTTTTTGTGCATTAGCTAATCTTTGGGTTTTTTCAAACTTCACATTTGACCTCATTTCAGACATCAGTGATTTTCAAGTCTGAAAAAAAAATTTGCACACTGTCCACAAAAAAATGTCAATAGCAACATAGACTTTACTTAGGTATGTGTTCTAGCGAAAAAAAATAGACATCTGAAAAGAGGCCTTTGCCAAATCTGATGAAGTTACTTCTAGAATTAAGGAATTGTCTAGTTGGTCATCAGTATCGAAGTGGTGAGGGATCAACCCCTGGCACTCTCACACAACAGCTGCTACAAGCTACAGCAGACATTTTTGCAGTACACAGCTTTGTTCAATGTGTAGTGTCGAATGCCAGGTACGGTAGAATAGCTACTGAATAGATACTATGGTTTTACAGTACCCAGCAACTGCCACCACACATTGAATGGAGTTGTGCAATGCAGCTCCATTCACTGGGCCTAATTCATCAAACCTTTTACACCAGTATTCTGGTGTAAAAAGCTTTGGAAAGTTGCCTACCTTTGGTGCATCTCAAGACTGTGCTAAAATTACGTAACTTATGCATTTTTGCCCAGCTCTGACAAAATAGGTAGGAGTGTGGCAACTACCGCTTGTCGGATTTATGGCAAGCGGTGGCGTTCGCTACTCCACAAATCTTACCCCAACAGGAACTGGAGTAGGATTTGTGGAGAGGCGGACACTGAGGTGTACGCCGCTTGTCCGACGCTCCTGATTCATGGAGAGGCCTATGCATCTGAGTCCAGCACACCTCCCCATCAAGACCTGATGAATCAGGCCCACTGTGTTTACATTCAGCTGGCAGTGGAGCTCGTAACTGATGATTGGGGGAAGTGCCAGGTGTTGGACCCCCACCAATCTGATATTGATGACCTATCCTTTTGGTATTTTAACCAGACAACCTCTTTAAGACTTTTTGCAAAGTATATGCATATTTCAGTGTGCACATTGGGATTTCTTCTAATATTGTTGCCTTGCCATCAGTGAACCATTTGACTGATATGTTAAGACTGTAGAGAGACTGTGGGGCAGCACGTAAATAGGCACAATAGTCACAATTATTGCAGCTAAAAGCAGTTTATTGTTAATGGTTGTGTGGTTTTGTAGATAAACAGCATTTACCAAATGGACGTTAGAAACCAAACTGCTTTCAGCTGCAGTCCATTGGAAAATCGTTTCAGCCACATCGCAGGCATAGCTTGTAAATATAGCTTTAGGCCTCATTCAGACATCAGTGATTTTTCACGTATGCAAAAAATGTTTGAGTGTCATCAGAGGTTTTCATTCAGTTATCAGGGTTTATCCATTGCGTCTGTTTTTACCATCATTGTTTCATTAGTGATTTTCACTGATGAATAAAGAAATGATATACAAAGCTTCTCCTATCCTTTACAATGTTAGTCACGGACAGAACACAGACCGCACACTTATGGCATTTGTGTGTCGTCTGTGATTTTCACGGACCCATACCATGACTCGGATCAAAAGCGGACATGTTTACTTGATCTTTTGCAGACCACTGAGTAAAAACAAAAACCCCATGGACATGTGAACAGCACCATAGACTACAATGGGCGAGTGTTGCATTTGTGAAAACCACGGATAGAACAGTGCCAAAAAAAAGGACGAACCGTCAGCATCTTGTCATTAAAACACTTCTTTATTGTATAAAGTTAACTCCCAGCTTCCATCACCAAAAATGACAAACCAACTTGTTTTACAGTCCTTGCATAGTAAAATGTGAATTTCTCGGTGACATAATTCATATCCTATTTACAGCCTCTCGTTATCAAATATCCTATTTACAGCCTCTCGTTATCAATCTGCCAAAATTCATAAGAGATATGAAATATGTAATTTCACTGGATAAGAATTATTGGTCAATTACATGTATATGATTGTCATGCGATGTGACTGCGCATTATCCCTTCGTTCCATGTGATCTGGCATTGCCGGCCATCTCCTTCCATCTGGCCATATTCAGCACTTGCTTAACACATATCAAAGAATTTATTCTTATGCCAACTGAATACTTGTTGAAACATAATTACTTCACCTTTAAGGCTATGTGCCCATGATATGTGCCTCTCCCTGCAGAAAAAACGCATGCGGATTTTACATGGGTTTTTTCTGCCAGGGGCAAGCGTTTTTGCATGCGTTTTTTCAAGATCTTTTCCAAGCGATTTTGAGCATCACTTGGAAAAGTGCTTGACAAGTTGGTCACACAATATAAATCCATGCAACTGGCATGGATTTATATTGTGTGACCAACTTATTCTGCTTTAAGTGCAGCATCAATAGTAAAAAAAAAAAAAAAAAAAAAAGAATTAAAACATAAAAAAAACACATTATACTTACATCTCCGGTGGCATCCTCTGTCCTCGACGTCCCACGGTGTTCTGAAAGGAAATGCGGTGACTTCATTTAGTCAGCTGAAAGGTCACGCGACCGCTGACGTCAGCGGACGCGTGACCATCACACGACTAAATGACGTCACCGCAGGTCCTTTCAGAACACTTCAGAATGCCGAGGACAGAGGATGCCACCGGAGAAGTAAGTATAATTTTATTTTTTACGTTTTAATTCTTTTTTTTTACTAATAGTACCCGGGTCTGGAGGAGAGTCTCCTCTTCTCCGGACCCGGGTACCATCCGCGCATTGAACCGCATAACATCTGCATGCATACATGTATACATACGGATGTTATGCGGTTCAATGCAAGTCAATGGCAGCGATTTCGCCGCGATTCTGCACAATAAATGGTTGTGCTGCGGATTTTTCCGCTATGATAATCCGCAACGGAAATTTCCACATCATGTGCAGAGCACATGCGGATTTATCATTAGTAAACATGGCAGACAACTTAACAAGCGTTTTTAATGCGTTTTCACGGCGGAAATGCTGGCGCGGAAAAGCATTAAATCCGCATCGTGGGCACACAGCCTTAATAAACATTTTATTTTTACAAAAGCATGGCACTTTTTTCGGAGATGGGAGGAAAAATGTTTTTTTCTCCTTCCCCCATGATGGCACCACGGAGAGAGGGGATCCGCCCCTCAAGGACAGGAAACCTACAGATAAAAGGGCGCTACCTCTCTCCCGCATCAGTTGGTTTCCTGAAGATGAACGTTGTGGGATGCCAGGCCCAGCCAGTCCGATCCAGGCAGCTGGGGTTCCCTGCCTCGGCTGGTGCGGTGCCCTGATGCGCCACCGCTGGGGTCAGTGGCCTTTAGGGTGTGCGGGGGGGTCCAGACGAATAGGACGGAGCCTGTCAGGGCCCGCCGAGGTGCTGCGCTGGACCCCCTGGTTGCGGCAGGTGGAATCACGGCACTGCCCTGCGGCGTTCTAATGGACTTCCTGGTCTGCCGCACATGCGCGAGCGCGCCGGGCGCCTCTTGATGATTCATCGCTTCAATGCATGACTGGGACTCCAGTCTGCGCAGGTGCGGGGAAGGAGGGGGCGCCGCATCACCGCAGTCACTATGGGAGGGACTCCCAGTGCCTTAAAAGACATCTGGGGGCCCCAGGAAAATGCTTCTCTGAAGCTCTGGCATGCTGTCTGAAAAAGAAGAAACCGGAAGAGACGGGACACCAGGATCTTAACAGTGGAAGCTGGCGCTCCGGCAGATCGTCGCAGTGCAGCAAAGACTCCACCTCAGCATCTTCCAGGACTTCCAGGAGGACTCCGTCTACAAAGATGGCTCCGCCTCCTGGATCGGTACCCTCTCTTCCGTCTGGTTGGTAAGTAAGTGATCTTCGTGAAAGTCCACTTGTAACTAGGGCCCCCCCCTCTCTTTTTTTTTCTCTTACTAGGGAAGAAAGAGTACGGGAAAAACAAAGAATAGGACCTGTGCACTATGCACAGAAGTCTTACCCACTACTTGGGATAAGAGACTCTGCGGCTCCTGCTTTGAGCAAACCATATGCGAGGAAACCCCGAAATTTGCCTCTGAGCTTAGAGACCTGATAAAGTCGCAGGTTGAAGATACCATTTAATTCTTTTCTGTGGGGTAAAAAGCTTAAGAAAACTACACTGTGTGCAGAATTATTAGGCAAGTTGTATTTTAGAGGATTATTTTTATTATTGATCAACAACTATGTTCTCAATCAACCCAAAAGACTCATAAATATCCAATCTTAATATTTTTGGAAGTTGGAGTGGGCTTTTTTTCGATTTGGCTATCTTAGGAGGATATCTGTTTTTGCAGGTAACTATTACTGTGCAGAATTATTAGGCAACTTAATAAAAACCAAATATAATCCCATGTCACTTGTTTATTTTCACCAGGTAAACCAATATCAGTGCACAATATTTAGAAATAAACATTTCTGACATGCAAAAACAAAAACCCCAAAAAATAGTGATCAGTATAGACACCTTTCTTTATGATGACACTCAACAGCCTTCCATCCATAGATTCTGTCCGTTGCTTGATCTGTTTTCGATCAACATTGCGTGCAGCAGCCACCACAGCCTCCCAGACACTGTTCCGAGAGGTGTACTGTTTTCCCTCCCTGTAGATCTCACATTTTATGATGGACCACAGGTTCTTTATGGGGTTCAGATCAGGTGAACAAGGGGGCCATGTCATTATTTTTTCTTCTTTTAGACCTTTACTGGCCAGCCACGCTGTGGAGTAGTTGGATGCATGTGATGGAGCATTGTCCTGCATGAAAATCATGTTTTTCTTGAACGATATCGACTTCTTCCTGTACCACTGCTTGAAGAAGTTGTCTTCCAGAAACTTGCAGTAGGTCTGGGAGTTGAGCTTCACTCCATCCTCAACCCGAAAAGGTCCCACAAGTTCATCTTTGATGATACCAGCCCATACCAGTACCCCACCTCCACCTTGCTGGCGTCTGAGTCAAAGTTGAGCTCTCTGCCCTTTACAGATCCTGCCTCTGGCCCATCCATCTGGCCCATCAATAGTCACTCTCATTTCATCAGTCCATAAAACCTTTGAAAATCAGTCTAAGATATTTCTTGTCCCATTCTTGACGTTTTATCTTATGTTTCTTGTTCAAAGGTGGTCGTTTTTCAACCTTCCTTACCTTGGCCATGTCCCTGAGTATCGCACACCTTGTGCTTTTTGATACTCCAGTAACGTTGCAGCTCTGAAATATGCCAAAACTGGTGGCGAATGGCATCTTGGCAGCTTCACACTTGATTTTCCTCAATTCATGGGCAGTTATTTTGCGCCGTTTTTGGCCAACACGCTTCTTGCGACCCTGTTGGCTATTTGCGATGAAACGCTTAATTTTTCGGTGATCACGCTTCAAAAGTTTGGAAATTTCAAGACTGCTGCATCCCTCTGCAAGACATCTCACAGTTTTGGACTTTTCAGAGCCCGTCAAATCTCTCTTCTGACCCATTTTTCCAAAGGAAAGGAAGTTGCCTAATAATTAAGCACACCTTATATAGGGTGCTGATGTCATTAGTCAACACCCCTCCTCATTACAGAGATGCACATCACCAGATTTACTTAATTGGTAGTTGGCTCTCAAGCCTACACAGCTTTGAGTAGGACAATGTGTATAAAAAGTATCAAAGTGATCAAAATAAGCATTTGCCTAATAATTCTGCACGCGGTGTAAAAACATATCCCCCGAGTCTGGGTCTAGCAGCTCTGAAAATGGCGGAGATTCGGACACGTCCGTCTCTTCATCATCCTCTTCCTCGTCTACAGATAGGGGAGGACAGAGCTGTTTCCATATCGAGGAAACAGATAGCCTCATTAAGGCCGTCAGGTCCACCATGGGGTTAGCAGATCCCCGGCCCAAGAAGTCTATCCAGGACTTAATGTTCAGCAGTCTAGAACAAAAAAAGAGGAGATCTTTTCCACTAAATGAGCAAGTTCACTCTTTAATAAAAAAAAAGTGGAAAAGACCAGAGAGGAAGGGCCTCCTTTCCCCAAAGCGGAAGTACCCTTTTGATGACCCTGCATGTTCCGTTTGGGAGAAAGCGCCAAAACTGGACGTCGCCATTGCCAAAGCCTCAAAGAAGTTCTCCCTTCCATTTGAGGACATGAGCGTCTTAAAAGACCCCATGGATAAAAAAGCAGACACCTTCCTAAAGGGTTCCTGGGAAGCTGCTGGGGGGGGGGGGGGGATAAAACCTGCAGTAGCTGCCACATGTACGGCCAGTTCATTAATGGTCTGGTTAGACCAGCTTGAAACACAACTGCATCAGAAAACATCCAGAGACACAATACTAGAAACCATCCCGGTAATGAAATGAGCAGCGGCCTTCCTAGCTGATGCCTCGGCAGACTCTGTCAGATTAGGAGCTAGGGCGACAGGGCTCGCTAACGCGTTCAGACGAGCCCTCTGGTTCAAATGTTGGCCCGGGGATCTACAAACAAAATCAAGATTGTGTTCCATCCCCTGTGAGGGCCAATTTCTATTTGGGCCGACCCTTGATGACATCTTAGAGAAAGCGGGGGACAATAAGAAGCGGTTCCCTATCCTGTCTAACACTGCTTACAGGAAGCCTTTTCGGAGCAAAAGGTTTATCCGCAGAAAGTCCCCTAAAGAGCAGGATAAGCAGGAGGACAGGAGAAGGAAGACCAAAGGGTTCCTATTGAACAAATCCCCCACCGATAGCAGAAAGCCCTCCAAATGAGGATTTGCCTCGGGTGGGGGGAAGGCTGTCAGACTTTCTCCCGGCCTGGGAATTAATATCCGACAGCTCATGAATTCTGAGCCTAATGCAATCAGGCCTGAAATTCCAGTTCCTCACATTTCCTCAGCCAAACTTTGTCTTAACCCCCAAAAGGTCCTCGAACGAGGAGCAGCTGGCCTTAGAGCAGGAAATCTGAGGACTGGTAGGGAAGGCGGTCCTTCAGGAGGTCCCGAGGGGGGAGGAAGGCGAGGGCTTCTATTCTCTGTTATTCCTAAGGAAAAAAACAGATGGGACTTACAGGACGATTATAAACCTAAAAAAGCTGAACAGACTTTTGAAGGTGGAAGCCTTCAAAATGGAGACAATAAAATCATCAGTAAAAATGCTGTTTCCTGATTGTTTCATGGCCGTCCTGGGTTTAAAAGACGCTTATTATCATGTCCCAATACACAAAGATTACCAGAAGTTCCTCAGAGTAGCATTTCCCATATGTGGAGTGGTCAAACACTATCAATATACGGCCCTCCCATTCAGCATCGCCATAGCCCCAAGGGTTTTCACCTAAGTTATTGTGGAGGTGATGGCACATCTAAGGGAACAGAACACCCTAGTCGTTCCATACCTGGATGACTTTCTGGTAATAGGCAGTTCCTTCCTAAACTGCAAAACCCATCTGTGAAAGGTCATGGATTCCTTGACACACTTAGGATGGCTTTTGAATCTGGAAAAATTCAAAACAGAACCATGCCAGATACAGGAATACCTAGGCATCTTGCTGGATTCAAAAAGACAAGAGTGTCATCTCCCCACAGGGAAAATTCACAAAATCATAGACAAAATATCGCGGGCAAAGACCCACCCGTCTATGTCCCTACGGAAAGCCATGTCCCTTCTAGGCTCCCTGACGGCATGTTTCCCAGCCGTCCAGTGAGCCCAAATACACACCAGGACCCTGCAGTGGGAAATCCTAAAGGCAGAAAAATTCCTAAAAGGGCATTTAGAAGGGCAGCTAACGCTACCACACTTTCCCTGGAGTGGTGGGGGAAGATAGACAATCAAACCTATGGTATTCCTTGGACAATCCCTACACCTCAAATCCTGACCACACACGCAAGCCCCGGGGGCTGGGGGGCTCACCTCAACAACCTTGTAGCTCAGGGGGTCTGGACAGAACGTCTAAAGCTAGTTTCCACAAACATGAAGGAGCTTCTAGCAGTAGAGTGGGCACTCCGGGAATTCATGCACACACTACAATGCCACCACGTTAGGGTGTTCTCAGAAAACCGAGTAGGTGGTGTACCTGAACCACCAGGGGGGTACACGGTCCCATTCTCTGATGCAGGCGACAGAGGTCATCTTTCATTTAGCCGAGGAAAACTTACAATCCCTATCAGCCCTACACATAAAAGGGATAAACACCGCACTGCAGACTTCCTGAGTCGGACACTGCTAAAGCAGGGCAAATGGGAGTTAGATCAGTCAGTTTTTCGTCAGATTGTACAAATGTGGGGACGTCCTTTCATAGATCTGTTCGCCAACAGTCAGAACAAGAAAACACACTCTTTCTGCTCTCTAGACCCAAAAGGAAACCCCATAGCTTTAGATGCCTTCATGATCCCATGGAGTCACCCTCTAGCTTATGCTTTTTTTCTCCGACCGCCCTGATCACAGCTGTTCTGAGGAAAATCAGAGAAGAGAAAGCGAGAGTAATCTTGATAGCCCCCTTCTGGCCAAAGAGGGCGTGGTTTTCTTGGCTGAGAATGTTGTCAATCTCCAACCCATGGGTTCTTCCGGACCTTCTTTCTCAGGGTCCGGTTCTCCATCCTCAGGCATCAAACTTACACTTGACAGCCTGGAATTTGAGAGGGCTCTTCTGAAGGACAAAGGTTTTTCCCCAAATCTTATCACCACACTACTTCAAAGTAGGAAACCCGTGACCACCAAACTTTACGGGAAAACCTGGAGGAAATTCCTTTCAGTCTCAGGTTCCAGGCTATGAGGGAAGGTTCCATTAACAGCTATCCTGGAATTTTTATAGAGGGGTTTGGAACAGGGTCTGGCCACAAGTACCTTAAAAGTCCAAGTTGCGGCCCTGGGAGCCCTGTACAATTTTGATCTGGCTAGGGATAGATGGGTATCTAGGTTCATTAAAGCATCATCCAGATCCCAACCCATCCCCTCCCGAAATACTGCACCTTGGGATTTAAACTTGGTCTTTTCAGCTTTAACGAAGGCCCCTTTTGAACCTCTGTCAGAAGCGTCTCAAAAAATTCTATCCCTCAAAACAGCGCTCTTAGTAGCTCTCACATCCGCACGTAGGGTTAGTGATATTCAGGCCCTATCTGCAGGCCCCCCTTCACACAAATCTTGGAGGATAGGGTTACTCTGAGAACTGACCCTGCCTACCTGCCCAAGTGCCATCAAGATTCCACAGGTCCCAAGAAATCACCCTCCCTTCTTTCTGCCCCAACCCTAGGAACACGAAAGAGAGAGTCTTGCATACACTAGACATCAGAAGGTGCCTAATCTGTTACCTAGAGGCGACACAAGAGTGTAAGGAGGATAGTTCTCTTTTTTTTTAATTTCAGGGCCCTCGTAAGGGGAAGAAAGCTTCTAAGGGCACGCTGGCCAGATGGATAAGGGAGGCCATCACACTATCGTACTCCTCACGCGGGGAAGCTGCCCCGGAGAAACTGAAGGCCCACTCAACAAGAGCGGTGGCAGCCTCCTGGACGGAGAAGGCCTGTGCTACATTAGAGCAGATATGTAGAGCGGCAACCTGGTCTTCCCCCTCTACCTTCTTCAATCACTACCGGCTAGACTTAACCTCTTCTTCAGACATTACTTTCGTGAAAAGGGTTCTGGAAGCTGTGGTCCCCCCCGAATGAGTCACTTCTCTGTAATTCTCTCTGAGGTGCCGTCATGGGGGAAGGAGAAAGATGTAGTTACTTACCAGTAACGGGATTTCTCAGAACCCATGACGGCACCCGTACATTCCCTCACTTCACATGTGGGTGCGCACACTTATTAGTTGCCTGTTTGTAGCCACGTGGTGTTTCTGACAAGTTCTTAAAATGTAAAATTTTGTGTTACTAACCTGGTGATCCTCTCATGCTCTGTAAACAACTAATGCAGGAGAGAGGTATCGCCCTTTTTTCTGTAGGTTTCCTGTCCTTGAAGGGCGGATCCCCTCTCTCCGTGGTTCCGTCATGGGCTCTGAGAAATCCCTTTACCGGTAAGTAACTACGTCTTTTTTTCCTGTGAATAATCCTTTCACCTCCCATAGAGGAAGTTACTGGTTTTGTGTCTTATCAGTCTTTGAATGATGGGTAGGATTTTTACATGAGGCTAGAGAAGTTAGTACAAGATTACGGGAAAGAAATGAACCCAAATGGATGTTTAAATAACATTGTACATAAAATGGATAGAGGTGAAGAAAAATCACACTGGGAAAAATGTTCCTAATTTATTTATTTTTTTCATTTTAATGACGTTTCTTTCACTTCTACAGTCGGCAATTTTCAGAAATCGATAAAATCATTAAAATATCCCCAAGTTATATCAGGAGAAAAAAACAAAAACAAAACACCCCAGTAAATTATTGTTTACCAGATATGATTCTACCAGAGAACAGATTACGATATTCTTATAAAAAAATGTATTGATATATTCTTGGATTGTCCATTAAAAAGAATAATTGCAGTAGTTACATAAAATAGGCAAAATAGTTAAAGTGATTGTCCATTTGTCCACAATTAGCATATTAGTTGAGATTCACCCATCTTTTCCTTGGATCCTGGAAGGTAGGTTGCGTCTTTCTGTGTCCAGAGCGTGTGTCAGGGCCTACATGTTATCTGCTTCCTCCACACGTAGATCCTCCATCTGATGTAGTGTGTAGTCGCAAGAGCACCCCTCCCTATGTCTTACAGGGGTTATATAGCCTCCTCATAGTGCCATATATGATGAACAGATGCTAACACTGAGCTACAAAAACAATACTTGCACATCTTGTAAAATGTAATGCGTAGGTTGTACAACAGGACTTAAACTACACATCAGAAAACATCTTTTTGATGTTGTTAGCAAACTTAAATGCAGGGCTGTGGAGTCGGTAAGTCAAACCTCCGACTCCTCAATTTCCATGACTTCGACTCCCTCATACATGGCTCATGTTTAAGTGATCAATTTACTATAGCACAGATTCATCTCCGCTAAAAGTCTAGACCCTTAGATCAGGAATAGGACAGACATTTATAGGACATTTCATAACTTTCCAAAATTCTTATGAAAAAATATTCCCCACAAACTGCATTGAATTACTGTACCCAATTTATTATATATTTTAGGAGTCTCAAGGATATCCTTGAGAAAGTAACAGCGAAACGCGCGTTGGATGTGAGACATAGCTCGGGTTAGTACATGTGCTTACATGATTTCATATGCACCCTCTTGACTGTTTTTCACCCACTGAGTGATCACTAGTGGTATTCATATGTAGTTGGCTATTCTTTGAATGGATTAATATACTAGTATGCACTTTATATAACTTTTTGTATACTTCACTTATTTAATATATTATACCATTTATTGTTTTGTATTTATTATATTGAAATATATTTTGTATATTCATTTATTCATATCATTAATAATTTATGGTCATATATATTATCAGTATATTTGTATTGTGCACTTTACTTATTTATTTATTTATATAGATTTCATCCCACCTACATTTGTCATCTATATCCACTGCCATCCTTTTAATGTTATTATAATCCATATGGATGGAGTCAGTCATTATTTTCCCCTTGCGTATGTCTCTTTCGGATCTTATTTTATTCCCTTTCCCGTTCTGTCATTGGGATTTTTAATTCAACTATTTAATAAAATTTAATAATTTATTATTCATTGGTTGATGTGTCTATTTTTAGGTTTAGATTTGTAATTGACACATAAACATTTAATATATTTTTGCTTTATTAAGCTAATTTTTTTGTGTCTGTCACCTCTGACACATCCGTGACAGGTGATCACAGTAGAAAGACTCTTAACTGTGAATCATGGCGAATCTATAGTATATGTTATAAGCAAGATCACCATTAGGTATGAACAATAGACAGGCTGTTTATATAAAATTAATAGTAAATTATTTATTTGATTATATATTTAATTCATTTTTTGTCCGTTTGAGACTTGATTCCTGTTTTGTGGAGACCACATATCCTGCAGGATATGACTTTAGATGCTGATAGATTCACATTTTCTTTTGCAATGACTCGCGTTTGCTTGTCAGTTTTGGTTATGGAAGCTGTGACTTTTAATTTTATACAATAATGTAGAATTTTTTTGAGCACATCCTGACCATGGATTTCCTGCCCTTTTTTTCATGGTACTTTACTTTGTGGTGCTACAAGCCTCCATGCTTCGGGTCTCCTCGCTGGTGAGCTTTTCCATTTTATCGCAAGGATAGAACACATAAGTGAAAAATGGACATCTGAATGAGGCCATACATCTATGTTGGAGAAGCCTCAGTTATAGATTCTGACATTTTTGATGAGAAAAATAGCTCAGATGTGATCAGAGCCTTATTGCAATCAGAGATGTTCAGGATAATAAGGATACTTACCATACTAGAAATACCTTGGTTTATTTCCATCATGCATCAAATTACAAGCTTTAGCAAAAATAATTCTTTATTATAATTCCTGCTTCTAAATTTAAGCATGTATTTTAGTTGTCCTCTGTTGCTCATCTTACAGGGTAGAGATAGATTTGGTCTTAGATATGATCTGCTGCTAATCTGCATAAATATTATGATCTATGACAGTTCTCGGCACAATGTGTTCCCTTTTAGACATGTAATGACTGAATATTTGAAATGTACGTGTGTTCTTTGTAGACTTTTGCTTAAATTTTTGCCTCCCTTAGTGGTACTTTATTAAACATATACATGGTAGAAGTACATACGTACCCAAAGTAAAGATTCAATTTTAATAGTGAAATCAGCTGTTTGAGCCACATAGTTTCTAGTAGCCGGAAACCAAATGCAATCATCACTTGAATCTTAAGAGGTTCTGATGATATATTATTTTGATTCCCATCAGGGTAAGTCTTGCCACTTGCACGAATTTGCCGGTAAATCATGCATGACAGATGTGCTGCTTCAAAGATTGTATGTGATATTACACCTCCGCCTCATACAAGATTAGACACAACTCAAAAAAGAGACTCACATGTTTTTTTGTTATCCTGTTCAACCAAATGCAGTTTCCACGCTAAATTGTTCAGATGCACTTGGATTTACCGCAGATTTTATGTATTTTTTTTTTTAAATTATTTTCCATACAAAAGGGTAAAATCCGCTATGAAAATGTTGTACAAACATAAATTGAAATGTTGTGGAAGCTAAATCTGCAGCTTTGGTCAGTTTTATGGAATCTCATCCACAACACTGGTACTATAAAATGCTGCAGATTTTCCGTATGGAAAATCTATACAGGAAATGTGCATCACATCTGATCCATGTCAGCAAGCACTTAGGGTGGGTTTGCACGTTGTGGTTGAGGTGTTTTTTTTGTCCAGCAGTTTTTCAAAGATTTAGAAAGCCACAGGAAAATAAACCACACTATAGACACAACTTGCGAACTTCTCGAGTAGAGTTAAATCGGTCAACTGGAATCATCTACCAGCAACAAACGCTTATATGCAATGTAGCAGACTACACAGGATTACAGAAGAAAAAGTGAAGTCCTTTAACCCATTAATGCCTCGGACGGTCATTGTTTTTTCATCCCTCTAATACAGTACATTATGTGTAGATGCTAATAAAAATACAGGTCTTGTTCCCCCGAAAAAAAAAAAAAAGCACTCATACAACCATTCGTCTCTTAATAAATTTGGTGCTTTTTACTCTATCACTTTACAGTTTGAGACTGGGTATAAAACGCCAATCTTTATCAATTTCAGAGTAAACTAGGTATTTGGAATTGCAAATGGAATCTGGCTTCTGCATGTATCGATTTGCTATGCCCAACCCTTTTTTTGTATTCCATTTCTACCATGGTTTTATTTCCAGCCAGAATGCTTTGTTCTCTCAGGCATAATTGTACATTAATGGGAAGTTGTGGCATTGATTCTTTTGCTTCTTTTATTGCGTGCTGTGAGATTATTTTGGCAATTATTTCTCTTATGTTCATTTGCTAGAGCTATGAAATGGTAGCCTGCTGCAGAAATAAAAATGTAGTTACCTTATATTGTAGCACCCTCCTTGGGAGGGAGCAGGCTTTTGTGTAGAAATACATATTAGCAGCGTTAGCAAAGTGCCAGTTTGATGCATCACCTTAACTTCAGCTTTTAGTGGATTTTAAGTTTGTGTAACCTAATGCTGAAAGCTACCTCCCAAATCTATTCATTTCCATACAATGGATATAAAGCCATTCAATTTGAAAACACTTTCTTAGTGTTCAGGACATTTTAGTGCAGTGTGAACAATTTTAGCGTAGAACATGCATATTCATGTGCAGAGATAAGTGTCTCATTACCTGTTCCAAATGTAACAATTTATTTTAAAGGATCATTACATTGCTAAGAGCTGAAAAATATAAAACGACTACTGGAGCATATGCACAAAATGCAGATATTCTATAAGATCTTAAAACATTGTTTCAATTTAAGGCAATTTTATACCTTCGTCCATAATTTTTTTTATTGGTAATTTGCTTCCCAAATGTAACGTTAAAAGGATTGTCCCCTTTCAGAAAATTTTCTTTAAAAAGTCTTGCCACATGACTTACAGTAAAAAGCCAAACCAGACACTATTTGCAGACATGTGTTTCTGGTTATTTGCCCCTCCGCAGTTCAAAGCAAGTCACCCATTTGACTGGATGAGAGGCCTCTGCCTTGCTTTATGGAGAGTGACAAGATGGCATTATGTAAAACTAAGCACACTGCAATCGGTAACTCCCTCCATAAAAGGTCTCATTGAGTGAGAGGAGTAAATGATGGCCTGCATGTTTTACAGTGTTCTAGAATGTCTGATGATTACTGACACTGATGACCGAAATTCTATTCTAAATAGTTACATCAGACAAGTGATGCGGAAGGGAAGCTGTTTACTCTTCCACCTTTTGTACTGCACAATGTGGTTGAAGCAGGCTTTTGAGATTTAATTTGTTTTGTAGATGTCACATCCCAGAGTACTGACTAATGGGTTTTCCCAGGCGAGAGCCGAGAAGAGTGCTTATCTCTGCAGTATTTCATTCGGATACCAATTGCAGGCTCCATTTCTGTTGCAAAGCACACAGCAGAGTGGATTAATACCACAGAATGTTGATGTGACAGTTTTGCTGGAAAAATCTACCTGTTTCAAATAGTAAACCCCTTTTCCAAACAAAAATCAGATCAGATGGTTAACACTTTTTATTATAAGCTGTATGTGCTTTATAGTATATCTCTTCTAGATCTTGTCAGAATATATTGCACATGACATAAGCATTGGTTCAGCAGTTTTCTAATGAAGAAATTGATTTGTGGTTGTGAAACTATATATAGTAAAATAAAAACTTTGCATAGTACAAAAAGTAGTTTTAGTAATTACAATGGTATTATACAGATCCCATGATGTCTGTTCAATGCCCTGAGGAGAGAAATTGAAGGATTCGAAGGTGAGATATGGTTATTTATTGAGGGATCAACAAACAACGCGTTTCGGCTGTAATATACAAGCCTTCATCAGGTACCAACATGCATTGTATATCCCTCAATAAAGTCTCTATATCTCATCTTCAAAACCGCTATGAGCTGGTATACAGTACAGACCAAAAGTTTGGACACACCTTCTCATTTAAAGATTTTTCTGTATTTTCATGACTATGAAAATTGTACATTCACACTGAAGGCATCAAAACTATGAATTAACACATGTGGAATTATATACTTAACCAAAAAGTGTGAAACAACTGAAAATATGTCTTATATTCTAGGTTCTTCAAAGTAGCCACCTTTTGCTTTGATGACTGCTTTGCACACTCTTGGCATTCTCTGGATGAGCTTCAAAAGGTAGTCACCGGAAATGGTCTTCCAACAATCTTGAAGGAGTTCCCAGAGATGCTTAGCACTTGTTGGCCCTTTTGCCTTCACTCTGTGGTCCAGCTCACCCCAAACCATCTCATTTGGGTTCAGGTCTGGTGACTGTGGAGGCCAGGTCATCTGGCGTAGCACCCCATTACTCTCCTTCTTGGTCAAATAGCCCTTACACAGCCTGGAGGTGTGTTTGAGGTCATTGTCCTGTTGAAAAATAAATGATGGTCCAACTAAACGCAAACCGGATGGAATAGCATGCCACTGCAAGATGCTGTGGTAGCCATGCTGGTTCAGTATGCCTTCAATTTTGAATAAATCCCCAACAGTGTCACCAGCAAAATACCCCCACACCATCACACCTCCTCCTCCATGCTTCACAGTGGGAACCAGGCATGTAGAGTCCATCAGTTCACCTTTTCTGCGTCGGACAAGGACACGGTGGTTGGAACCAAAGATCTCAAATTTGGACTCATCAGACCAAAGCACAGATTTCCACTGGTCTAATGTCCATTCCTTGTGTTCTTTAGCCCAAACAAGTCTCTTCTGCTTGTTGCCTGTCCTTAGCAGTGGTTTCCTAGCAGTTATTTTACCATGAAGGCCTGCTGCACAAAGTCTTCTCTTAACAGTTGTTATAGAGATGTGTCTGCTGCTAAAACTCTGTGTGGCATTGACCTGGTCTCAAATCTGAGCTGCTGTTCACCTGCGATTTCTGAGGCTGGTGACTCGGATAAACTTATCCTCAGAAGCAGAGGTGACTCTTGGTCTTCCTTTCCTGGGGCGGTGCTAATGTGAGCCAGTTTCTTTGTAGCGCTTGATTGTTTTTGCAACTGCACTTGGGGACGCTTTCAAAGTTTTCCCAATTTTTCGGACTGACTGACCTTCATTTCTTAAAGTAATGATGGCCACTCGTTTTTCTTTACTTGGCTGCTTTTTTCAGGCCATAATACAAATTCCAACAGTCTATTCAGTAGGACTATCAGCTGTGTATCCACCAGACTTCTGCACAACACATCTGATAGTCCCAACCCCATTTATAAGGCAAGAAATCCCACGTATTAAACCTGACAGGGCACACCTGTGAAGTGAAAACCATTTCCGGTGACTACCTCTTAGTTACATAGTTACATAGTTTATAACCTCAAGAGAATGCCAAGAGTGTGCAAAGCAGTCATCAAAGCAAAAGGTGGCTACTTTGAAGAACCTAGTATATAAGACATATTTTCAGTTGTTTCACACTTTTTTGTTAAGTATATAATTCCACATGTGTTAATTCATAGTTTTGATGCCTTCAGTGTGAATGTACAATTTTCAAAGTCATGAAAATACAGAAAAATCTTTAATGAGAAGGTGTCCAAACTTTTGGTCTGTACTGCATGTGCAAGGTGTAAGAGCACGTTCACACTGGCCATTTCATAGACAAAAAAATTAGCATATATCCAACAGCAAGTAAATCAGTAAAAAGTAATAGTACATGTAAATAACATAGGGTACTTAATTAACGCTATTTTGATAAAAAAAGACATAAAAGCCATTCCACCAACATCAAGGTGTACCGATCGGTACGGTCCTAACCTGTCTCTAGTATTAAACCTTACCATGTGTCAAACAACGTTAATGAGAATAAGGGTCGAGCAGGACAAGGCCAGACTGAGACCCATCCATGTGAAGCTATACAGATGGAATACTTAGCTCAGAAAGGGGAGCCATGGCCCCTGGTTGAACAAAATACAAGAGATAACAGCAAAACAAAAAAACTGAGCTGGACTATCAGCTAGTATACGGGCAAAGTGTAAGAGGATGTTCACACTGTGGCCATTTCATCTAGACTGGAGGTTGGAGTTGGACGTTTCCTTCTGTTAGACCATGATGGCTTGAAGCCCCTCATTCATTCTGCTGCCTTCACTTCAGTTGTGCCCGCTAGCTGCACAACAGCACAAGATGAGAGGCATTCCTCATTGCCTTTCTTCTAACTACATTTAAACAGCACCCATTCTCCTACAACATTGTGCATTCTGACATCTCCAACTTATTTGTCTATGATGTTGTCTATGTAATTGAAAATCATATGTAATGTACATCTGACAGGCCGTTACTAGGACTGATTTTGGTTATATTATCTCTAGCAAATATATCAAAGGAATTAACACTTTCACTGTCGTTTAAAAGGCTTATCTAATATTGGACAACCCATTATTAATAGCTCCTCTCTGCAATATAAAATAAAAACAGTTGTATATTTATCTCCTGGACCGGCGCTGTTCCTTGAATCTCGATGCTGTATGCACCGCCAGTTGTAAGACTTTTATAAGATTGTTGATGGATTGTAGCCTTGACTATTTTGTCAGCGCAGAACTCCTGAGGAATGGCACCGGTCTGAGAGGCAGTGTTTTTGTTTGTACTTCAGATTTCAGCTATTAATAAGGGGTTCTCCAGGTAGTGGACGGCCCCTTTAAAGATTACCAATTGTTTGACCAGTACATGTATGGTATACAATGACTACATACATCCATGTCACACTGGCCAAAAGTACAACACTGGGAGAATTTATCAAGGGTTGTATAGGAGTTATTGGTAAAAAAGTTACATTTTTGTGTATGCTGTTTTTGAGAAAAACATTTACTTTTTATAATTTTATTTTTCACTCAGACGTGATTAGAAAAGTGGGCTTTGCTTAGCCTTTGATTAGGTCCTGCTGACCTACAGATTTTCTATAATTTATCAAAGAATTTTGCGAGCACATTTAACTTTTTCCACCACTGACAGCCTTAAAAGCTCAGAATTTATTAAGGACTTCTCTAAATAAGGCTATGTGCCCACGATGCAGAAATGCTCCGGATTTTTTCCTGAGCGTTTCTGCATCTCCCTGGCAGAAAAAACGCATGCGGATTGTACATGCAGATTTTACATGCGTTTTTCTGCCCGGGACAATCGTATGTCCCGCGTTTTTCACATGCGATTTCGCATGCGGGTTGTCAAGCGCATTTCCAAGCGATTTTAGCATCACTTGGAAAAGTGCTTGATAACTTGGTCAGACTATATAAATCCATGCAACTGGCATGGATTTATATAGTGTAAGCAAGTTAATAGTTAAAAAGAATGGTAAAAAATAAACATTATACTCACCTTCTGATGGCCCCTGGTCTCCTTATCAGGTGTGTTGGGCGGCTCGCGGTGGTCTAAAAGGACCTTCCATTACGTCATTTAGTCATGTGACAGGTCACGCGACCGCAGACGTCAGCGGTCGCGTGACCTGTCACATGACTAAATGACGTCATGGAAGGTCCTTTTAGACCATCGCGAGCCGCCGGGCAGCCAGGACGCATCGCTGAGGAGACTGGGGGCCATCAGAAGGTGAGTATAATGTATATTTTTTATTTTAAATTCTTTTTTTTTCAGGTACTGTGGTACCCGGGTCTGGAGGAGAGTCCCCTCTTCTCCAGACCCGGGTACCATCTGCACATTGAATCGCTTAATATCCGCATGTGCACATGTAGTCATGCGGATATTATGCGATTCAATGCAAGTCAATGGCGGTGAAAACGCCGCGATTATGCAAAATTAATGGTAGTGCTACGGATTTTTCCGCAATGATAATCCGCAGCGGAAATTTCCGCAGCATGTGCACAGCACATGTGGATTATCATTGGGAAACATTGCAGACCTTCTACCAATTGATTTTTAAGCGTTTCCGCGGTGGAATTGCCACTGCGGAAACGCTTAAAAAAGTCATCGTGGGCACACAGCCTTAATTTTGCACATCCTTCTAAAATAAGCAAAATTGCAAATATGTGGAAATTCTGGCTAGGCAGTAAGCTGCTTACTGGCCACAATCTTGTAAACTGGTATGTATGGCACAGATGGCTCTAAATTATGGCACAAATTGTTAATATGTCACAGAGCAGATTGCACAAATACAATACATGGATAAGTTCCTATTGATCTATGCAGATTTCCATTGTGTTTCCTATGTTGATATTCGTAGTCTGCTGGTTGCATCTCTCGGGGGAGTGTTGCAGGAGCATGCTTTTGTCACATTTTCGGGTGCTTATTAGTGTATTGAATGAGCGGAGCTCAATCTGATAGTCACACTATTGCGCTAGTGAAAACTGACAATGTTGTTATTCTGAGTTCAAGGCGTTAAAGAATGTCCCATAATGTCAAACATAAATTCTACTTCTAAATTTCAAGGGGAGTTGTACAGTGTATTATATATTTCTACTTATTTATTATTTTGAGTGCACCTTTATGGTAGGTGGTAAATGACAAATTTTGGGCACAAAGTGGGGCCAAAACATAAAAGCTTTTACTCCTCAAATATGGATTAAAAGCTTTGAGAAGTTGCAAAAATTTTGTGCAACAGGGAGTGGTGCAAAGTTTTTGCGACTTTTGTCATTTTTACATCAGTTTGAAAAAATAACATAAAGTAAGCCATCCTAGAGTCAGTGTGAAGTTAGATATGTGTCTTAAGTTGCGCCAAATTTATTATACAGTAAATTTATCACCGGGATAAATCTGGCACACTTGTAATCTAGTGTAAGTGCCCGATTCACAATGGAAAACCGTCGGTTCCCTCCCTCCTCTGCCCAATTCACAATAGATAACCGTCGGCTCCCTACTCTGCCCGATTCACAATGGATAACCGTGGGCTCCTTCCCTCCTCTGCACGATTCACAATGGATAACCGTCATCTCCCTCCCTCCTCTGCCCGATTCACAATGGATAACCGTCGGCTCCCTCCCTCCTCTGCCCGATTCACAATGGATAACCGTCGAATCCCTCCCTCCTCTGCCCGATTCACAATGGATAACCGTCGAATCCCTCCCTCCTCTGCCCGATTCACAATGGATAACAGTCGGCTCCCTCCCTCCTCTGCCCGATTCACAATAGATAACCGTCGGCTCCCTCCCTCCTCTGCCCGATTCACAATAGATAACCGTCGGCTCCCTCCCTCCTCTGCCCGATTCACAATAGATAACTGTCGGTTCCCTCTCTCCTCTGCCCGATTCACAATGGATAACCGTCGGCTCCCTCCCTCCTCTGCCCGATTCACAATGGATAACCGTCGGCTCCCTCCACTGCCCGATTCACAATGGATAACCGTCGGCTCCCTCCCTCCTCTGCCCGATTCACAATGGATAACCTTCGGCTCCCTCCCTCCTCTGCCCGATTCACAATGGATAACCGTCGAATCCCTCCCTCCTCTGCCCGATTCACAATGGATAACCGTCGGCTCCCTCCCTCCTCTGCTCGATTCACAATAGATAACCGTCGGCTCCCTCCCTCCTCTGCCCGATTCACAATAGATAACCGTCGGCTCCCTCCCTCCTCTGCCCGATTCACAATGGATAACCTTCGGCTCCCTCCCTCCTCTGCCTGATTCACAATGGATAACCGTCGAATCCCTCCCTCCTCTGCCCGATTCACAATGGATAACAGTCGGCTCCCTCCCTCCTCTGCCCGATTCACAATAGATAACCGTCGGCTCCCTCCCTCCTCTGCCCGATTCACAATGGATAACCGTCGGCTCCCTCCTCTGCCCGATTCACAATGGATAACCGTCTGCTCCCTCCCTCTGCCCGATTCACAATGGATAACCTTCGGCTCCCTCCCTCCTCTGCCCGATTCACAATGGATAACAGTCGGCTCCCTCCCTCCTCTGCCTGATTCACAATGGATAACCGTCGAATCCCTCCCTCCTCTGCCCGATTCACAATGGATAACAGTCGGCTCCCTCCCTCCTCTGCCCGATTCACAATAGATAACCGTCGGCTCCCTCCCTCCTCTGCCCGATTCACAATAGATAACCGTCGGCTCCCTCCCTCCTCTGCCCTATTCACAATAGATAACTGTCGGTTCCCTCTCTCCTCTGCCCAATTCACAATGGATAACCGTCGGCTCCCTCCCTCCTCTGCCCGATTCACAATGGATAACCGTCGGCTCCCTCCCTCCTCTGCCCGATTCACAATGGATAACCGTCGGCTCCCTCCCTCCTCTGCCCGATTCACAATGAATAACCGTCGGCTCCCTCCCTCCTCTGTTGCTTCTGCAGCGCTCTTCACTCCGACGCTGCTCTCTGCCTCCTCTCCCAGCACTTTACTAACTGGAAGCAGGCATGGTCACATGTGCTAGATAAAGTCTTGCGTGATGTGTCTACAATTTTTTTAAATAAAAAGTTAATAATAAATGTGATATTGTGCAGTGTTGTATGAGTCATAGGCATTAGCAGATTCCTGAAATATATATTACTCCTATGTTATTATTATTTTTGTTAATAATAATAACAACAACAAATATTAGACTTTTTTTTTATTTTTTTCTTTACTTTGTGATTTTGAGTTTTTAAAATGGTTTTTAGGCTTTTGTGTATGTTGAAATTAAAAATCCAGTTCCTTGATAAGGCTTGTAGAAATAATTTCCACTCCTTGTAAACCTCTTAATTCATACAAGTTTGTGTAAAGCGATGAGCGGAAAAGTCTGCTTCTGTTGAGGGCAATCTGTCACGAAAAAAAGCCACATAGTGGAAAAAGGAATGTGTTAAAATATAACACAGAGAAAGTGATGTGCGAGACAGCCTATATTTTCCTATTTACACCTGACAGCATTTCCCAAGAAAAGCTCACAATTTGCATATCAAACCAGAAGAGTGAAGCCTACCTTAATATGTTCAGGAAAAAGTATGACGGAATACATTTCTGTTTTATAGGAGTTGTGTATATTCTACGTATTTTACAACAGTGAGATGATCTTGAACAGTTAATTCTCTTCAAACCAAACCACATCTTTGAGAAGAATACCACCAATTTGGATGAGATTTGGCTTTGTTGGATTTTTCAGTTTTCCTGTCTTCTGTGTATGCTGGCCTCTTCTGTGTGAGGACCAACTCCTACAAGACTATTGTTTGGGTGGTGGTCTCGGAGAGTTTTCATCTACATATTTAATCACCTGGTGACATGTGCTCTTGATATGCACAGTTTACAGGATTAATCAACAGAGTAGTGGATCCAAAAGCCATTTCATCATACAGAAGATCACTCAGTAATAAGCATGCCAAGAGCATCATCATAATGCAATAGGGCATAGTCACTGGACAAATATTTTTAAATAGGGCGCTATGAGCCCCAGTTGATTTCTGAACACTGTCTTGCAATTGGTCCATCTGTTGCTCATCAGGACCTACTCTAAATATATTAATAACTGATCCCAGTTGGAAGAGATATTGTAAGACAATTTGCTGCAGAAGAAAAGATTACCTCTCCAGGAGAGAAACGCTGAGAATCTGCTGGGTGGTGGGCGCACCACCCAGGAATTGCATCATTGCTACTTCTTACACTGTCAGCGCTGCTTGCTGAGCGCAGTGCTTGACAGTGGAGGCAGATGGAGCAAGGTAAGGTGAGTATGTTACATTTATCTAAATCACTAAATGAAATGATTATCTTTTCATCTGCTTGTATAGAAGCGTAAACAATCGCTACAAAAAGTGTGAGGAGGCCAATAGTTCCATTCAAATGTCTCTAACATTTCTTAGACAGTAGTTGAAGAAAATTATTTTAAGTTCCAAAAAATTGAATACATTTGTAAACTGTTGTATACCAGGCACATGGTAGGGATCTTAGCTCATACCGAATGTGTATTATGGGGCCTAGTCATCAAGCATTTTCTGAACGTTTTCCGGTGATAAAAGTTGCACATTTTGAGTAATATGTAGTTGCACAAAAATGTACCTACTTTTGGCATTCTTATGCCAGATCCACCAATTTTGTTGGACAGTTGGCAAAGTTTAGCCAAATGTATCATTTTTTACATATTCAGCCCCTAAAATTTAACTTTTAATAAGATTATTTGAAAATAAATTTTAGGGGTTGAATATGTAAAAAGTTTTGTCCATACCCTATTCAACGTATATACTATTTTAGCAGTCCAAATGGATCATTATTTAATTTTATTTCTATTCATGTACAGTTGAGTGCCATTCACAAAGCATCTCAAACTTTTGACACTGATATCTCTGTCTGAAAACAGTTGTTTTTATTGTTCTCTATATAAGGTTTGGTCAATATATAATGCTATAAAAAGGTAAGCCCTGTGCCCATTGATAGGAATGTAAATGCACATCTGTGAAAGGGGTGCTTCTTTTTTCTGAAGTCCTAATGGGAGCAGCAGAGGTTTCCTCCAGTACTAATGAATGAATGTTCAAAACACATTTCTAGAAAAGGCTTCTGGCGACATTGAGCAGCACAAGTTCTGAAGAGAAAAGTTAAAATCTTCAAAGAGATTTTTTTGTATCAACATATTGCCTGATTAAAAGTCTATTTGCGTATACTTCACATTTACAGTCGTTGCAGTTAGTCTTTTCTGCCATAATATATTTTTGGTTTGTGATTTTTTTTTTTTCATTTCTTATATTCCTAAATTTTACATTTGTATAAAAAAAGCTGAGGTCTAAGGGGTAACGTTTCTCCTTGTGGAGAGTGACATACCGGCTCTGGCATGCCAAGGTAAGGAGGCTTATTCTCCGTGCTCCTCTGGGAAATTTAATATGCAAATTGCCTCTTCAGAGAGAAAGAGGACTTGAACTCCATAGCGCCCACCTGTTGGAAGCAGAAATCCTGCAAGTCGCAATCAACCCTTTAACGAGGGTTAAAACTAGATGTGTATGGCATGATCAGCTGTTTATGTCTGATTTCACCAGTTTGCATCCAAGGAATTATTCACTGCACACTCTGTAAGTCAAGAAAAAGTGATGGTTATTTATTTACATAGGTATAGGATAGTGCATTCAAATAGAAGAAATTGCTTTTTGATTGGACAAGGGATTGAATCTTTTTCAACATGTTGCTATAGGAATACTATGAAATAGAAGAAATATAGTACCAACTAAAAGTGAAACAAATAGGTGCTTTGTACTGTATTTATTCTAATTGTATTTCATATTATATTATTCCTACATTTTGAAAAAGATTCATTGAATTGAATCGTCAGTCCCTTATGGCAATCAAGAAGCAATTTCTTCTATTTGAATGCACCACCTATAGCTACGCAAGAAAATAAACTTCATCACTTTTGCTTAACCCACTGAGTGTGCAGTGAATAATTCCTTGGATGTATATTGGGGATCCGCTCACTTTTCACTAGCACCTCGAAGATTCTCCTTGTGTGTGCACTCCGAATGTTCTCTATTCTCCAGTTTTTCCAAGCACTGTTGCTCTTTTTTTTTTTTTATTCTATTTCCTAATCTAGCTTAATTTGGCATGTTGCTTTGGGATCATTTATACAAATGATCTCAAGAATGATTGTTTATATTCAGGTTAAAATCTCAAGTGTAGGGTCAGCTTTACAACATATTAACATATATTATTGACCCAAAACTACTGAGACTTCTTGGGTTTCCAAAACATTTACTTTTTAAAAATCTGATTACTTCACTTTTCTTTTTTTGCTGCTATGTTCTAGGCTATTAGCTCTAAAATCAATACCGTGTCCATCAAGACCTATCATATGCATCATTGCTTCTTTTTAAAGATAAGAACTTGCTGAAAGTAAACCTTGTTGAGTTATGATCATATAGTTCATACAGACGGAGGGACATTTTTTATATCCAAATTGATTTATTTTATCCTTTTTATTAGAAAATATATAATGGCCTAAAAGTTATGTAGCATTTTTGTATTAAATAATTCAATCATTTTTACTGAGTAAGAAATCTTTTTCTGAAATATTTATGAAATAGTGTTCTCAAAGCTTTTTCTACTTGGCGCTGCTTTTTTTTTCCTTGTGAGCTGAATGTGCCCCACTGTTTTATGGCTTTGCGTGTAGTTTTTTTTTCTTTCATTTTAGCAGATGATATTCTTATTTATTGCAGTGTATTTAGTTGAATTTCTTCTTTTTTCCAGAAAATAAAACATCATGACTTTAGAAACGGGTTCTGATTCTGAAACTAAACAAGACCAAGAGAAAGACCAGAAAGCAATTGGTGGAACACAACCAGGGCAGCAGCCCGGAGAAGATCATCAGAACGCACTAGAACATTTCCCAGAAGCAGCTGCACATAGTACGCCCTTGAAAAGTGAAAAGGCAAGTGTCATTTATATTTCCATCTTATCATTCTGCAACAATTACCAACACCATTCAACTAGTTTTGCTTACTTGGAGTACAAAATCTATATTTGTTAATGATTTCCAATTCTCCTTCGTGTGCTCGGAATGACCGAAGAGACTTTTGAGGTCTTGTATACCAACTTAAAAATCCTAACATACTCATATTATACAAATGTGAAATAGGATAGAAATTCAAGATAAGCACATTTTGCTTTTACAATTTCCTATTTTTCCTGATGAATAAGTCAAAATTTTGGTTCTCTGGGTCTTAAACATTGATGGCTTATTATTGAGATAGGCCATGAATATTTGATTGTGGCTGGAGGGAAGGAGGGCTGACATCCATGTCACCTGCTTAATCCCTGCATTTTAAACCTTTTACTGACCTATCGATCTCTGACGGCTTCATTTATTGCGCACAAAGCTGACCAGTGTCTGGACTCCCAGTGGACACCATCTAGCCCCTGCGACAAGATCTTGTGGTGCTGACAGGTTGCCTTGACAGCTAGGGACAAGCTGAAGACCTCCAATCGCTGCTTTCTTTGTACTCATGAAGACCGAACCATGATTTTTTTGTTACATAAAAAAAAAAAAAATTGTAATCTTACACCTTTTCCTCCTTTTTTAAAAAACAAAACAATCTGTATCGCCATTTCCACAATAGTGTGATCTAAGAAAATATAAAATTATTTATCTCATACGGTAAATGCCATAGAGTTCAAATAAAAAATCAATGTCTGAATTGTCATTTTTCGGTTACCACACTTAGCCAAAAATATGTAATAAGAAACTCAAACTCAAAAAATCAAAACATTGTATGTAACTTAAGATAGTACCAATAAAAATTACAGCTCATCACGCAAGAATAAAAAGAAGCCTTCATACATTTTATTTTGTACAATTTTCAGAATTTTTTTTATGACTTAAATAAAACTTCCCCCTCCCAAAAAAAAACAAAGAGTAAAAGGGGGATACAATACAGCTCACTAGTTTAACAGCTTGTGGGTTTGGAGTTACAATGTATCCTTTTATACGGTAATAATTTTTTCAGTCATGATTAAAAACACACATATCCATGTGCAATGGTCATAAGAAGAGCCTAAATGTTTTGGGTCACCGTTGCTAGAAAAAAAATATACAAGGTTGATATCGTAATCCTACTGAACTGAAGAAACATGTTGCCAGTAGGGATGAGCGGACCTGTGGATGTTCGTGTTAGTCTGATTCAACCGAACTTTAGTCCAAAGTTTGGTTCAGGTAACAGAACTCTACCTGAACTGGAACCCGAACCTCATAGAAGTCAATGGCGGCCCGAACTTTGGTTATGTTAAAGGGCCGTGAGATGGTCATAATAAGGGTTAGGGGGCTGCCAAAGAAAGCAGAGTACCCCCACAAAGTTACACTCTCTCTAATGGACTTCTGGGAGAAGTCCTTCTTCAGAGTTTAGCAACAAACCCTGAATTTTACAGTTCGAGTTCGCTCATCTTTAATTGCCAGGTCTTTTTTTTACCAATGAACAACAAAAACCCAAAATAATGCCAGAATTTCTGCAAAAAACAAGGTCTCAAATAGCCATATGTCAATGTAAAAATGATGACACTTGAAGAAGGAGATGCAAAAACTGTCTTCAGTGGGAAGGGTTTAAAGAGGTACAGCGCTTCTTCCATGCAGAGAGAGTGGGCTCGATTCATTAAAGGGGTTGTCCTCTACTTTATATGATCCCCCAATGTATTCCCCCAGGGCCCATAAGTGTTTCGCTAAATACCTTGTGGTGCTATCGCTGGCCACTCACAGGCATCACATGACCCTCGGCTGCAGCCAGCTCTGACATCCGCTGATGTCACGTCAAGTTCCGGCTGCAGCAGGGGGTACTAACTTCTGCGTTCCACGGTGGACGCTGGGCTGTGGGCGCGGTTACCCAGCACGTCACACCCGGCATCCACCGCGCGCTCTCCCTCTCCTCATTCACTGGGAAAGCGCGCGGTGGATGAGGCGTGACATCAGTGACGCACTCCCCGCGGTGGATGCTGGACTGTGGATGGGGTTACCCAGCACATCACACCCTGCATCCACCGCGGGGAGCGCGTCACTGATGTCACGCCTCACTTGACGTGACATCAGTGACTGGTCACATGATGCCTCTGAGCAGCCAGCGATAGCACCGCTCAGAGGCAGAAAAGGCACCGCAAGGTATTTACAAAAACAATTCTGGGCCCCGCGGGGATACATTGGGGGGGTTCATATAAAGTAGTGGACAACTTCTTTAACAATGGGATTGTGGACCTCAGTCTTAACCAAAGGTGCACTGGAGTAAGATGAGTCAAATTCATTAACAGATACACGCCTCTTAATGAATTAGGCGCATCTTAAAACCACTGTGCGCCTCTTCCAAAAATGTCTCTCCAGACAGGGGCTGGCATACTTTTCTGTAGTGTTTTATGCTGCTAAAGTCGTGTAAAATGTATTATGAATTTGCCAGGCAGTCTTTGCCGTGCACCGTTCTGCCCTAATTCTGCCCTCTTTTTGCGGATCTAGTTGGAACTGGCATAAAAATGCCAAAAGTGCAAACATTTTGCAACAACAAACCTTGTGCGACAACAAACATTTTGCAACAACAAAGTTTTACATCAGAATTCTGGCAAAAACGCCTAAATGAATTGGGCCCAGTGTGCTTGTGTAAACAACTAAAGCAAATATGTAAAATTGGATGAAAAATACCTCAACTACCTTAACTAGTCCTTGGCTTGCTTTCTCTAGAATGCCTTAAAACAATTAACTGAAATTTTGTTGACTTTTTGTTAGGCAATAAATAAAGGCAAGTATCTTTAATTTCTCTTTTTCATACCAGCCATTTTCAAAAATATGACCCGTCTGTGCCTTTTCTCACGGTACATTTAGCGCTCTTATTATGTAATTTCTGTCTCTAGAATTAATAGTTGTTGTGACAGCTTTTTTAAATCAGTCCATCCATGATGGATGCTAGTCACAAGCCCACACCGGGGCCATGTTCTATGGCCAAATGTCAACTATAAATTGGAGTAAAATTTGAAGGAAGATCTTTTTCCTTTAAATATATAATATGTGATAACAATTTTCATAAAAAGCGACAAGTATCTTAATAGCCTAACAGCCCTTCTCCATCAGTTGGGTTCCAATGATTGCTTATCAGCATGACCATCACTCTAGCTTACTGCATGCTGCCATGTAATCATCTTGCATGGGTTTAAGATGGGTTTAAGAGATTAATATCTTATATGGAAAGTAAAATTAGATGGGAAAATTGGCAATTCAGGTATTTGTATGTGATTTTTGACACTAAATGAGGTTTTCTAAATATGAGGTCAAAAAGAAATCTCAATAGGTCAAGTAACAAAATCAAGCAGAGTATCCAAACTTTTCATGAGCAATTGAACTCAAAACATTTAATCACACAGATTAAAAATATTATCCGTAGATCATTACAGTATTAAAATTATATTCCCTTACATCATCTTATGATCTATAGAGTACAGGCATACCCATGTAGGATAACAAGTAGTAGTCAGATCTCACACCCCCTATACTGTTCTTTTCAGTAGAACTTGTAAATCAGCCAAGACTATAATCACTTTTCAATACTGTTATAGTTTTCCACAACATACACTGTGCACAATTACTAGATAAGTGAGTATTTTGACTATAGCATTATGCAGATTTTCCAACTCCAAGCTGTATAAACTTGAATGCTTGTTGGATGAAGCAGATCAGGTGATGTGTACTTGTGTAATGAGGCAGGATGTGGCCTAAGGATATCAACACCTTTTTATCAAGGTGTGCAGAATTATTAAGGCAGCTTGTTTTCCTCAGCAAAAATGGGCCAAAAAGTCAAAAATTGTTAAGTCTCCCAGAGGGATTCAGCACACCTGACATTGCTAAGATATTGGAATGTGATCACAGAACCATAAAAAAAGTGTTGAGATAATATAACGTTTTGAAAAGAATCAAACGTCAAGCGACCAGAAACCTATTATCGTCCAGTGCTGTCATATTCCAGAATTGCGACCTCCCTGGAGAGCCCAGAAGTACAAGGTGTTCAGTGCTCAGAGACATGGCCAAGGTAAGGAAAGCTGAAACCTGACCACCACTGAACAAGACACAGAAGTACAAGGTGTTCAGTGCTCAGAGACATGGCCAAGGTAAGGAAAGCTGAAACCTGACCACCACTGAACAAGACACAGAAGTACAAGGTGCTCAGTGCTCAGAGACATAGCCAAGGTAAGGAAGGCTGAAACCTGACCACCACTGAACAAGACACAGAAGTACAAGGTGTTCAGTGCTCAGAGACATGACCAAGGTAAAGAAGGCTGAAACCCGACCACCACTGAACAAGACACAGAAGTACAAGGTGTTCAGTGCTCAGAGACATGGCCAAGGTAAGGAAAGCTGAAACCTGACCACCACTGAACAAGACACAGAAGTACAAGGTGTTCAGTGCTCAGAGACATGGCCAAGGTAAGGAAAGCTGAAACCTGACCACCACTGAACAAGACACAGAAGTACAAGGTGCTCAGTGCTCAGAGACATAGCCAAGGTAAGGAAGGCTGAAACCTGACCACCACTGAACAAGACACAGAAGTACAAGGTGTTCAGTGCTCAGAGACATGACCAAGGTAAAGAAGGCTGAAACCCGACCACCACTGAACAAGACACAGAAGTACAAGGTGTTCAGTGCTCAGAGACATGACCAAGGTAAAGAAGGCTGAAACCTGACCACCACTGAACAAGACACAGAAGTACAAGGTGTTCAGTGCTCAGAGACATGACCAAGGTAAAGAAGGCTGAAACCTGACCACCACTGAACAAGACACAGAAGTACAAGGTGTTCAGTGCTCAGAGACATGGCCAAGGTAAGGAAAGCTGAAACCCGACCACCACTGAACAAGACACAGAAGTACAAGGTGTTCAGTGCTCAGAGACATGGCCAAGGTAAGGAAAGCTGAAACCCAACCACCACTGAACAAGACACAGAAGTACAAGGTGCTCAGTGCTCAGACCTCCACTTAAACTCAGACACCAGCAAGGTGGAGGTAAGTTACTGCTATGGGCTAGTATTATTAAAAATGAGGTAGTTGGACCTCTTACCAGTTAAAGAAGGACTCAAAATCAACTCCAAAACCTACTGCTAGTATTTGGGTGACAATTTCTTTAAGTAGGGCTACAGGAAAAAGTCTACATCTTTCAAGAAAACCATGATTTTTATGCTGAACAATTCTCCATTGAATGCAGCAAAGTACTTCAAAGTACTTGGCTAGGCAGTAAAGGCCTTAAATGAAAAATAATGACATGGGCCCCTTCCTCACCTGACCTAAACTCTATTGAGAATTTGTGGTCCCTTGTCAAATTGGAGATATACAGTGAAGGAAAACCGTACACCTCTCTGAACTGCGTCTAGGGGGCTTTCCAAAAAGTTGATCGTCAACAGATTAAGAAACTGACAGACTATATTGATGGCAGGCTTATGACGTATTGGTTAGAAGGGCAGCTGTATTGGTCAGTTGTATTTTTTATCACGTCAGAAGTGTATTTTTGTACTTTTTGAGTTGTTTGGTTATTATTCTAACTGTAACAGATGAAAATACACAATTGAGATGGGAAAATTTGCATTTTTCATTTAGTTGGCCAATAATTCTTCACACATAGATATTCCACAAAATACATAATCTCACTTTTAGTTTTCCTAAATATTCAGGTTTATTTACCTTTTTGGTTTGACAGCATTCTAGTTCTTTAATAATAAAAATGGTAATCAAAAATACAGATTGCCTAATAATAGTGGACACTTATTTTTTAGAAGGTATATCACAGTGGTGAACTGGTGATGCACAAATACCTAAATGGAGACATTACTAAACAGGGTAGAAGAGTTTATCTAGGTTGAGAAGAGTACTGGAACTCCCCAAGAAAAAAAAAAAACATATCTTTCTATCATACCTTCTTCCATATATAACATTGGACCAGTAGGAGGAAATATAATGGTCTGGAGAAAGCATGTTACTGATTATTTTTTTGGTTTTGTAATGTAGTGACACGAGAAATGCCTTTAGACTATGTGCCCACGATGCAGAAATTCTCCGGATTTTTCCTGAGCGTTTCTGCATCTCCCTGGCAGAAAAAAACGCATGCGGATTGTACATGCGGATTGTACATGCGGATTGTACATGCGTTTCTCCTGCCAGGGACAAGCGGATGTGAAGCGTTCTGCACATGCATTTCCGCATGCGGGTTGACAAGCGCTTTCCAAGCGATTTTAGCATCACTTGTTAACTTTATCACACTATATAAATCCATGCAAACGGCATGGATTTATATAGTGTGACCCCAAAGAATGGTTAAAAATAAAAAAATAAATCTATACTTACCTTCCGATGGCCCCCGCAGTCTTGCTTCGCTCCGTCCTGGCTGCCGGCAGATCGCGGTACACTGAAGGACCTGCCGTCACATGACTATGACTTCAGCGCAGGTCCTTCAGTCCACCGCGAGCTGCCGGCAAGGGAGGACGAGCGCAGCTGGGGCCATCAGAAGGTAAATATAATATTTATTTTTTATTTTATTCTTTTTTTCACAGGTTATATGGTACCCGGGTCTGGAGGAGAGTCTCCTGTCCTCCACACCCTGGTACCATCCGTACATTGGAACGCATGGATTCCGCATCTACAGATGCAGTGATTCAGATTCCATGCTTTCCAATGCAAGTCAATGCAAAATAATTGGTAGTGCTGCGTTTTTTTCCGCAATGATAATCCGCAGCGGAAATTTCCGCAGCATGTGCACATCACATGCGGATTATCATTGGGGAACACGACAGGCCTTCTACCATGCGTTTTTTAAGCGTTTCTGCAGAGTTTGTGCCGCTGCGGAAACGCTTAAAAAACGCATCGTGGGCACACAGCCTTAAACGCATCTGAACTTGCATTTTTTTAAAGGGATCATCCAATTAGCATAACTGCTGCCTAAATGACATTTTAGGGCACATATTTATCATTGTGGACGAGGTCTACCCTGTGTTAGGCGTCGTGCGTGTTCTGGATCCGAAATTGGTTCAGAATCATCAGTGTATTCTGTGGTCTCCCATTCCGGTCCAGATGCTGCTCAGCATCGTCTTCGGTCCCAACGCCTAGCTGGTGCACGAGATGTACAAGTTGTCTCTCGGGTCTTTGTTCCTAGCAACATGAAGGATAGGTTGCGGAGGGAAACAGGGCTGCTACAGCCTAAGTCCAGGATTCACTGCACTGAGCATGCCCGTGACATGGCGGACCGTGATTGGTGGTTTGGGAGTCAGCTGATCCGGTGACCTGGCACCGCCTGATTGGTCGCGGGTGACGTCACCAATAATGCGACGGTGGGCAGGGCTTAATCTTTAAATAGCCCGCCCACAAACATGGCGGCGCGCTCTGATCATTGAGCTGTGATGGTGTTATTGTGTGAACGCTTGGTCGTTTGGGCTCCACGTGTGCTATTGCTGTTATAGCTTCTGACAGGCAGGTTTAGCAGGGGATAGGCAGCCTTAGATGGAGGGAGGCGGGTAGCTTCGTCTGACTGTCTGGCTCCGACAAGGGGGTCGCTATACACCCTGAGCAGATTGCAGACTCCGTATTCCCGGCAACGCCTGTTAGCCACGTGGAGATATACGCCTCAGTCTGGTAGCACGCCGGCTGGGAGCACGTATACGCCGGCGTGAATCACACGCATCCTAGCGCCTGCTGTGTAGTCCCTGTGCAGTAAACAGGGCTACGGATACATTATTTGTCGCACATCTCTCGTGCAGTTAACGGAGATAGTGCAAATCCCTATTCCCGTTCCGGTGTGCAGTAACACGGAAGGGATTGTTATTTCAGTTGGTTGTTTTACCTTCTTACCGGAAGGTGTTCGGCCGCAGTCCTCCAGGCTGCATCGCGGACCCCGGGTTGTGTTGCTTTCCATTGTTAATAAAGTTGTTTGCAACCGTCCCCTTAACACCCTGCTCTTGAACATTCTCTGTAGAGCAGAGCGTTACTGACAAACTCCCACAAATTTGGGCATTCCATGTACTATAGTCTCATTCAGTTGAATTTCTGCATGTAACACTACAGTTCCTCTGCAGTAGCCACAGAAGTGAAATGAACTGAGCATGGTTACTTTCTCTAGCAAAATCAACATCTGTTTGCAGTGAGTCTTAAAATTAGAACCTGCAAAGATCATCTCATTCTCCAGGGTTTCATATTAATCCCTACCCGACATTCCTCATACATATGTGGGTCATATTGGTTGAGCATGTATGGAGCGGGCTCAGGAGCATCAATTTTACTATTCACTGCAATACTGTAGTAGAACAAGAAATCTGATGACCACGGCTTCAAGTTTCCTATAAGCATTAAAAAGGGTGAAAAGTAAAAAAGTACGGTACGTGCCATAAGGAAAAAAGAAACATTGAAATACCAGAACTACTTGAAATACCAACTACTGGTCCAGTTTGATATACTGCAGAAGGTATGATAGAAAGATATGTTGTTTTTTTTTTTGTTCTTGGGGGGTTCCAGTATTCTTCTCAAAACCAGTAAAAAATGGTCGGCACTCCGTTCTGGGAAAGGTGCAGCACCTGGAAAATCAGAATTTGCATCAATAGAGTAAAATCCCGGCGCTCACATATGTTTTCAATGCTTCTTTTAATGAACAACCACAAAAGACGTTTCAGCCCATCCCGAGCTTTTATCAATTGTGGACTAGTATTAACAAAATGCATTTATAGAGAACAACCCCGGAAATACCAAGAGAAAACAAAAAAAAAACTTTTGTAACAGAAAGCACTACAAAAAATAAATTGTTGCAATTGGTCACAAAAGTGCGGGGATTTTACTTTATTGATCCAGTATTCTTCTCAACCTGGATAATCTCTTCTACCCTGTTTAGTAATGTCTCCATTTACGTCTTTGTGTGTCACTACTGTGCTATACCTTCTAAAAAAATAAGTGTCCACAATTATTAGGCAATCTGTATTTTTGATTACCATTTTTATTATTAAATTCAGTCTCTGCTCCTTCCTCAAAAATGCAATTAAAAAAACAGTACATACATACTAAATGGTAGCAATAAAAATGTCATGCAACTAACAAGCCCTCAAACAGCTGTCACGAGGGACATTTGTGCATATTATTTTACATTTTGAAAAAATATATAAATTATGCAGTGGGGAAAGTAAGTATTTGATACACTGCCGATTTTGATAGTTTTTCCACCTACAAAAAATGGAGAGGTCTGTAATTTTTATCGTACAGTGGTGGCCAGAAGTATTGGCACCCCTGCAATTCTGTCAGATAATACTCAGTTTCTTCCTGAAATTGATTGCAATCACAAATTCTTTGGTATTATTCTCTTCATTTAATTTGTCTTCAATGAAAAAACACAAAAAGAATTGCCCTAAAGCCAAATTGGATATAATTCCACACCAAACCTAAAAAGGGGGTGGACAAAAGTATTGGCACTGTTTGAAAAATCATGTGATGCTTCTCTAATTCGTGTAATTAACAGCACCTGTAACTTACCTGTGGCACCTAACAGGCGTTGGCAATAACTAAATCACACTTGCAGCCAGTTAACATGGATTAAAGTTGACACAACCTCTGTCCTGTGTCCTTGTGTGTACCACATTGAGCATGGAGAAAAGAAAGAAGACCAAAGAACTGTCTGAGGACTTGAGAAACCAAATTGTGAGGAAGCATGAGCAATCTCAAGGCTACAAGTCCATCTCCAAAGACCTGAATGTTCCTGTGTCTTCCGTGCGCAGTGTCATCAAGAAGTTTAAAGCCCATGGCACTGTGGCTAACCTCCCTAGATGTGGACGGAAAAGAAAAATTGACGAGAGATTTCAACGCAAGATTGTACGGATGGTGGGTAAAGAACCTTGACTAACATCCAAACAAGTTCAAGCTGCCCTGCAGTCCGAGGGTACAACAGTGTCAACCCGTACTATCCGTCGGCGTCTGAATGAAAAGGGACTGTATGGTAGGATACCCAGGAAGACCCCACTTCTTACCCCGAGACATAAAAAAGCCAGCCTGGAGTTTGCCAAAACTTACCTGAGAAAGCCTAAAACGTTTTGGAAGTATGTTCTCTGGTCAGATGAGACAAAAGTAGAGCTTTTTGGGAAAAAGCATCAACATAGAGTGTACAGGGAAAAAAAAAGAGGCATTCAAAGAAAAGAACTCGGTCCCTACAGTCAAACATGGCGGAGGTTTCCTGATGTTTTGGGGTTGCTTTGCTGCCTCTGGCACTGGACTGCTTGACCGTGTGCATGGCATTATGAAGTCTGAAGACTACCAACAAATTTTGCAGCATAATGTAGGGCCCAGTGTGAGAAAGCTGGGTCTCCCTCAGAGGTCATGGGTCTTCCAGCAGGACAATGACCCAAAACACACTTCCAAAAGCACTATAAAATGATTTGAGAGAAAGCACTGGAGACTTCTAAGGTGGCCAGCAATGAGTCCAGGCCTGAATCCCATAGAACACCTGTGGAGAGATCTCAAAATGGCAGTTTGGAGAAGGCATCCTTCAAATATCAGGGACCTGGAACAGTTTGCCAAAGAAGAATGGTCTACAATTCCAGCAGAGCATTGTAAGAAACTCATTGATGGTTACCGGAAGCGGTTGTTCGCAGTTATTTTGCCTAAAGGTTGTGCAACCAAGTATTAGGCTGAGGGTGCCAATACTTTTGTCTGGCCCATTTTTGGAGTTTTGTGTGAAATGATCAATGATTTGATTTTTGCTTCATTCTCTTTTGTGTTTTTTCCTTGCAAGCAAATTAAATGAAGATAATAAGACCAAAGAATTTGTGATTGCAATCATTTTCAGGAAGAAACTGAGTATTATCTGACAGAATTGCAGGGGTGCCAATACTTTTGGCCACCACTGTAGGTACACTTCAACTGTGAGAGAGAATCTAAAGATAAAAAACAGAAAATCACATTGCTTGCTTTTTAAATAATTAAATTGTTTTAGTGCATAAAATAAATGCTTATAAAACCAGCTGTTCGAAGAAAGTGGTCTCCAAATTTTTTTGAAATGTAAAAAAAAAAACCTGATTAACAAAAATGAATGTGAGTGAAATATTCCTAGAACTGTTTCTGAGGGAAGCAATTATTGCAGGTTTGCATGCAATAGCCACTAGGTGGCACTTAGTGCATAGTGTCATAATATGGAGTTCAATGTATGAATCTGTATGGAGTAAACACTTTGTGAATCTCCCAGGTATTGAAAAATGATTAGCTTGCAGGAGTTTGTGCTATGTATCATTTTTTGCTAATCACTAATTGATTTTGCTCTCAATAGAAGCACAGAATACTTCTTTTGTCTGTAGTCCTTAATATTTCCTACACCAGCTTTGTAGAATTTACTGTGATTGTAGATATTAGAGAGAAGAATGCTCCCTCTAGTGGTGTCTACAGGTAGTCTGAATTTTATTGTTTAGCGCTATGTAGGGAATTTGATATCTGAAAAAAAAACTGAGCCCGGTCCTTTATAAAGATATATATTAAAACAATTTATCCTTATAGAAGTTTGAACCTATTTGTATAAAAATAATATTCCTAGGAGGACATTCACTAAGGTAATGCCCACCTTTCAATAAATAGAAACAAAGGGGTTGTTTCATGAACAAAGTATATTTTAATCAATAGATCCTTGAATAATAAATTCCTCAACTGGATATGTTAAAAAAAGTTCTTGTGCTTAGTTAAACTTTTAAATGTACCCTTGCTATGTCCTGTATAATGGCTGTGTCTGACTGTACAGGAACATGGTCTGATCATACCACAGCTCCTGTGGAGTGGAGGGAGGAAAAAAGTATACTGACAGGACAGCAGGGGATCGCAGCTGATTCTTTCTGTGAGGTAAAACATTTCCCTGACCTGCCTGTCTTATCACAGAATTGAGTGTTTTCTGCCAACATCTAAGCTCAGCAGCAGCCGGGGATCCTACATTACTACCTTGATTTATATTGAGATCAGGGGACTGCCGAAACACTCTCACTCATGATAAAACAGGCAGGGTAATGTTTTACCTCACTTTTATGTGGTCTGTATAATCACTTCTCTTTCCTCCCCTGGCCTGGAGCTGTGGTATGTGCAGACTCAGCCATTGCACAGTAAATAGCAGGGCACATTTATAAGATTATCTCAACACAGGACATTGTTTTTAACACATCCTATTTTGGAACTTATTGGATGTGTTAAAAAAAAAAGCTATTGATTAAAATGTGCTTTGTTCATGGAACAACCCCTTGAAGTTAAACATGGGTACGTAGGTTGAAAAAAGACCTAGGTCCATTTAGTTCAACCTTTCTCCACCAATTGTACATTTTGTCACTAGTGTCCCGTTGACTTTTACCAACTTTTTGCCTCTCATCTATGCCAGTCCCTTTTTGGGAATGAAGTCCACCTCTTTGACAGTCAAGTTCTAAAGTAGGGGTGCGGAATGTCCGGCCCACGGGCTGTTTACAGCTCACAATATCATTTGGCGTGGCCCGTGGGCCACCGGCCAGTCTTTCTCTACCGGCCCTTAAATTTTTCAAAAGCGCTCACTAGCATATAAGTGAGTACTTATATCCGCCGCTGCATGTTACCAGCATCAAGAAGATCTTAGTGGGGGGAATTTGATGCACTCTGTACTCCCATCCCGCCTGTACCATTGCAGACAGTCTGATCTTAACCAGCTCCTGTGAGCATCAGGTGGGCTATCGTCTTCAAATTTCCTCCCGTCTCCAAGGGTGAATATATATCAGGCTCAACGTCTCCTATGTGATGTATATACAGTGGTGGCCAAAAGTATTGGCACCCCTGCAATTCTGTCAGATAATACTCAGTTTCTTTCTGAAAATGATTGCAATCACAAATTCTTTGGTATTATTATCTTCATTTAATTTGCTTGCTAGGAAAAAACACAAAAGAGAATGAAGCAAAAATCAAATCATTGATCATTTCACACAAAACTCCAAAAATGGGCCAGACAAAAGTATTGGCACCCTCAGCCTAATACTTGGTTGCACAACCTTTAGCCAAAATAACTGCGAACAACCGCTTCCGGTAACCATCAATGAGTTTCTTACAATGCTCTGCTGGAATTGTAGACCTTTCTTCTTTGGCAAACTGCTCCAGGTCCCTGATATTTGAAGGGTGCCTTCTCCAAACTGCCATTTTGAGATCTCTCCACAGGTGTTCTATGGGATTCAGGTCTGGACTCATTGCTGGCCACCTTAGAAGTCTCCAGTGCTTTCTCTCAAACCATTTTATAGTGCTTTTGGAAGTGTGTTTTGGGTCATTGTCCTGCTGGAAGACCTATGACCTCTGACCCCTTTCTCACACTGCATCCTACATTATGCTGCAAAATTTGTTGGTAGTCTTCAGACTTCATAATGCCATGCACACGGTCAAGCAGTCCAGTGCCAGAGGCAGCAAAGCAACCCCAAAACATCAGGGAACCTCCGCCATGTTTGACTGTAGGGACCGAGTTCTTTTCTTTGAATGCCTCTTTTTTTTTTTCCTGTACACTCTATGTTGATGCTTTTTCCCAAAAAACTCTACTTTTGTCTCATCTGACCAGAGAACATTCTTCCAAAACGTTTTAGGCTTTCTCAGGTAAGTTTTGGCAAACTCCAGGCTGGCTTTTTTATGTCTCGGGGTAAGAAGTGGGGTCTTCCTGGGTATCCTACCATACAGTCCCTTTTCATTCAGACGCCGACGGATAGTACGGGTTGACACTGTTGTACCCTCGGACTGCAGGGCAGCTTGAACTTGTTTGGATGTTAGTCAAGGTTCTTTATCCACCATCCGCACAATCTTGCGTTGAAATCTCTCGTCAATTTTTCTTTTCCGTCCACATCTAGGGAGGTTAGCCACAGTGCCATGGGCTTTAAACTTCTTGATGACACTGCGCACGGAAGACACAGGAACATTCAGGTCTTTGGAGATGGACTTGTAGCCTTGAGATTGCTCATGCTTCCTCACAATTTGGTTTCTCAAGTCATCAGACAGTTCTTTGGTCTTCTTTCTTTTCTCCATGCTCAATGTGGTACACACAAGGACACAGGACAGAGGTTGAGTCAACTTTAATACATGTTAACTGGCTGCAAGTGTGATTTAGTTATTGCCATCACCTGTTAGGTGCCACAGGTAAGTTACAGGTGATGTTAATTACACGAATTAGAGAAGCATCACCTGATTTTTCAAACAGTACCAATACTTTTGTCCACCCCCTTTTTTAGGTTTGGTGTGGAATTGTATCCAATTTGGCTTTAGGACAATTCTTTTTGTGTTTTTTCATTGAAGACAAATTAAATGAAGAGAATAATACCAAAGAATTTGTGATTGCAATCATTTTCAGGAAGAAACTGAGTATTATCTGACAGAATTGCAGGGGTGCCAATACTTTTGGCCACCACTGTACATCAGGCTCAGCGTCTCCTATGTGATGTGTATATACACCGGGCTCAGTGCATCATATGTTATATAACAGCAATTGCGAGAAGCAACATGATTAATATCATCTAACATCACACATCTCACCAAAGAGTAGCAGATCCAGCCACCATGTTAGGGCGAGTTATTTAAATGTTTGACCAAATATGGCAGGGTAATTTTTAACTTGATAATTTTGTAAGGCCTGCAAATAATGGTGTAAATATCCAAATTCCCCTTAGTAGAAAAAAGGTTGCCCACTGCTCTAAATGATAGAATAAAGTCTCTAAGAAAAGAAACAGTTGATGTCCAGGTTCTCGGCTAAAAAAAAATATATTGCTGATAAATGTATAAAATATAATTTTCTGCAGGAATATTTCCCTCACTTTACTGAACAAACACAATAGTTCAATGCAGAGAGGTGAGCGGAGCAGAGGGAGTGCAAGAGATAAGGGCAGTAGGAGATGGAGCCCTGTGAGTTCACAAAGGTTATTATATTGTAATGAGGCCACTGATACAAGATAACATTCTTACATGTGCTATTCAAAGTGAAGGCCCACTTGGCAGTGGTTTTAAATTGAAGTCAGGAGACCTGAAAACATATGAAGAAAATGAGTGTATCTTGCAAAACTCAAGGTAGTAAAACATATTAAAAAACTGTTCCTTCCCTGTAAATATGCGTAAATTTATGGAGAAAATGATGTTGGTTCTATAGTTACAAACAGAAAGCCCTGACTAAATATAGAATTTGGAAGAAAGAGCATAAAGTGCAGCACAGATTTATTTCAACTAAAAGCCTAGATCCTTAGATCAGGAATACAACCGACATATATAGGACATTTAATAATATAATTTTTATTTTTATAGCGCCAACATATTCTGCAGCACTTTGCAATTTCATAACTTTTCCAAATTCTTATGAAAAGATTTACAGCACATCCTGCATTGTACTAATGAATCCAATTTATTATATATTTTAGGAGTCGCAGTCGGTCCATTTTATACCGACTCCACGACTCCGACTCCACAGCCCTGCTTTAAGCACTAAACAAGAGAGAAATTAGTAGGCCACGTTCAGTATTGGTCAGTATTTTACATCAGTATTTGTAATTCAAAATCAGAAGTGGAACAATCAGAGGAAAAATATAATAGAAACACATCACCACTTCTGTATTATTCATCCACTTCTGATTTTGACTTACAAATACTGATGTAAAATATTGACCAAATACTGAATGTGTGAACATGGTCTAAGGCTGCGTGCCCACTATGCGTTTTTCAAGAGTTTTTGCCGCAGAATTTCCGTGTCCCATGGTCTCCAATGATAATCCGCATGTGCTGTGCACATGCTGTGGAAATTTCCGCTGCGGATTATCATTGCGGAAAAATACGCAGCATGTCCATTAATTTTGCGGACACGCAGCGTAATTGGCGCCATTGACTTGTATTGAAACGCTTAATATCTGTGTCAGCACATTTGCACACACGGATTTTAAGCGATTCTATGTGCGGATGGTACCCGGGTCTGTAGAAGAGGAGACTCTCCTCCAGACCCAGGTACCATAGAACCTGTTAAAAAAAAGGAATTTAAAATAAAAAATAAACATTATACTACCTTCCGATGGCCCCCGGTCTCCTCAGCGATGCGTCTGGTCTGTTGTATGGGTCGCGATGGTGTGAGGACCTGACATCACGTCATTTAGTCATGTGAAAGGTCACGCGACCGCTGACGTCATCGCAGGTCCTTTCACACCACCACGACCCATACAACAGACCAGACGGAGCGGAAAAAATATCCGGGGGCCATCGGAAGGTAAGTATAATTTTTATTTTTTACCATTTGTATTCTTTTTTTTTTTTTTTTAACTATTACTTGGTCACACTATATAAATCCATGCAGGTTGCATGGATTTATATAGTGTGACCAAGTTGTCAAGCACTTTCCAAGTGATGCTAAAATCGCTTGGAAAATGCTTGACAACCCGCATGCGGAAATAAATGTGAAGAAAGCTTCACATCCGCATGTCCCTGGCAGGAAAACGCATGTACAATCCGCATGTACAATCCGCATGCGTTTTTCCTGCCAGGGAGAAGTGGAAAAAATATGCAGCATTTCTGCATCGTGGGCACATAGCCCAGGGCTATGTGCCCACGATGCAGAAATGAAGCAGAAAATTTCTGCAGCATTTCTGCATCTCCCTGATGCTAATCGCCTGGAAAGCGCTTGTCAATCTGCATGCGGAAACGCATGTGAATCTGCATGTATTCTGAAGGAAAAACGCATGCATAATCTGCATGCGTTTCCGCATGCAGATTGACAAGCGCTTTCCAGGCGATTAGCATCACTTGGAAAGTGCTTGACAACTAGGTCACACTATATAAATCCATGCAAACAGCATGAATTTATATAGCGTGACCGTAAAACAATGCTTAAAATAAAGCTATACTCACCCTCGATGCCCCGGCGTGTGCTGCAGCGCTCGTTACTGTCTGGTTCCTGGCTGCCGGCATATCGCGAGACACAGCGGTGAAGGGCCTGCGGTCACATGACTGACGTCACCGAAGGTCCTTCAGCGCTGCCGGCATGCAGAGAGAGCCGTCGGAAAGGTGAATATAAACTTTATTTGTTATTTTATTCTTTTTTTCACAGGTAGAATGGTACCCAGGTCTGGATGAGAGTCTTCTCTCCTCCAGACCTGGGTACCATCCGCACATTGAATCGCATATTATCCGCGTGTACAAATGTACAGACACGGATTCTATGCATCTCAATGCAAGTCAATGGCTGCGCTTCCGCAAAATTAATGAACATGCTGCGGATTTATGAGCGCTTCAGAAACGCTGCAGAAAAATCCGCAGCATGTGCATTGACATTGCGGAATGCCTTTGGGGAACATGGGGTGCGGATTACCAAGCGTTTTTGATGCGTTTCCGCTGCGGAAATTCCGCAGCGGAAACGCATGAAAAATGCATCGTGGGCACGCAGCCTAGCTGTGAGAATTCTAATGGCTGAAGATGATAGTAGCCAGACATGTACATTGTGTCCCAGAAAGTAAAGGCAACAAAAGCCTGTAGCAAATACTGCTGAGTAATTATAGATTACACTCAGTTACTACACATAATGATGAAGTGAATCCTGGTTTAGTTTTGGCTGATGTTACAATATGCTTCTGTGTGGTTTTGTGTTAGGGCCCATATAGGCAGGCTGATAATCGGGAGTAATCGTTCCTAGTATGATATTAATGATTGTTTTGTACATGTGGATGTGCAGTCGGACATTCTAAACCGGCCATTAAATGACAACCGATTGGCTCCATATAACTGATCGGCAGTCATATAGCAGATGTGATCGGGCTGTCTAAATGGTCCCATTTTGTGTCAGTAGTTAATAGAAATAAGTAAAATACATATAATATACACTATGCAAAAGTCCTCTTTTTAACAGGCATAAAACAATGCCATCCATATCACTAAAGAGTGATGTTCTATCTTGTTAAGCTTACTGGTGACTGCTGTAGGACACAATTTGTAATGATAAAGATGCCCTTATTCCACTGCTCAAGGTCTATTAAATGAAATTAGTAACACCTGCTAGAGAAAAATGTAGCAGAACCTCAAGCCAAGTCCATGAATGGTTTGTGCTCCGGATAATTAAACCTTTCGGAGAGGAAAAAATAGACAAGCCTGGTGTTGAGACAAAATGTAACACGCTTGTCTCCCATGTTTTACAAGTCCCTGCAGCAGAGAAAAACCTCTTTTCAGGAGTTTTGACAGGAACAGAACTACTCATTTAAATTTGGATACCATGAGGGAAAACTAGAGCAGCGAAATAAAAGGAGGCTTCAAGCACAGAAGGCTGACAACAGGCTCATCTTCAAGATATTCATTGTCAGTGAAGAGATATTTTCAGTAGCAGTATGGGAACGGGCCGATTCTTGAACGTCCTTGAGTGTTTATATCAGGAATGGAAAACAGTTTGAAAATTAATTTTTCCCATTGCGTTTCAAAAAGGTAATGGGAAGGATATTCGGTAATGACATATGGGAATGTGCTGCCAGTTGTCTGCCACTGCTTCTGAATTGTAAATGAACACAGTACTTACAATTGAAGAAAATATTGTTTTGAATAAAGTTTTGTATTTTCCATGGACATTTAGTCCTTGGTCACACCAAATCTTTTTTTTTTTTATTTTTTTTATTATTTCGCCACTGTTAGGCTAGAAGAGCCTGGTCCCCAATGGTGTTTCTTGTGCTTTTCTTTTTCTGTACAAGTATAGTATTAAATGTAACCTGCGTTCTCCCTTAAAACAGTGAAAGTGTACTAGGGTCTGCTCTGACAGGCATTACTTGGCAATTTCTAAGAACACCTGCTAAAGAACATGTTAACACACATTGTAATGATAAAACATTGCCTTTTGAAAGGCAATTCTTTCTTTTTATACCTATTTATTTTTTTACAAAATATTTTATCCACTGTCTCTTTTTAGGACTATAAAACAAAGCATATTCTGTTTTTTACTGTCTTGCAGTTTTAGGTCTGGTGAATTAGAAGTGTGTGACGTTTTTAGCTAAACTGTTAGCAATAGATGGTGTCATTTACACCTGCACTAGGATCCTGAATCACACCTTCACGCCTTCTGAGCGAAACCTGATCTGCCAATTTTCTCTTTGCAGAAATCAGACAAAGACTGGGATAAAGAGGCCGCTGCTGCAAAACAACTTGAGTATCAGCAACTTGAAGACGACAAAGTCTCTCAGAAATCTGTTTCTAGCAAGCTTTCTAAATCTCCTCTTAAATCTGCAAAAAGACCTAAAAACATGCAGGCTAAAGTCACACTTCTTGACGGCTCTGAATACACATGCGAGGTAGAGGTAAGCTCCTTTATTTATGCTCATATGTCCGAGAAATTAAAGAAAATAATAATAATTGTCAAGTTTTAGCTGTAACCACATTTATATGAGTTACATATAAAATGAAATAAAGTTTCCCTGAACTTTGGCAGCTTGTTCATACTCATTTACACACAGGGAATGCCGCCATACAACACTGTGGTTCTGGGTATAATATTTAATATATATTATGATATATAATATAATATAATATGAATTTAATGTTACTCCACTCTTATCACGCAATTTAAAGAACTAGTGAAAAACGTAATACTAAGGCCTCATTCAAATGTCTGTTTTTCACGTACATGTTGTCTGTGATTTTTACGGATAAAATACATACCCATTATAGTCTACACAGTTATTCATATGTCCATGTTTTTTTTTTACTGAGGCCTTGTGTTTTTGCAAAAATCACGTCGACGTCTGTTTTTTACTGGCGTCATGGATGAAGAGTGGCAATACAAGTCTATGGGTCCGTGAAAATCACTTACTGCACACAAATATCATCAGTGTGCAGTCCATATTCTGTCTGTGATTAACCTTGCAATAAGAAGGAGAAGCTTTATAGTTTATACGTATAAATCACTGAAGACACTTGGTTCCGAAACACCTACCACCAATTTTTTTGTGTCTATGAAACAATACCGACGTCTGAATGAGGTGTAAAGTAACTCAGTGAAGGAGTATTGGCATTACAGATGTCTTAAACAAGAAATTATTGAACATATTATTTAAATTATTCATGGTATGATATACATGATGTAACTTGGTAGGTATATAAAACACTTTTCTTTACATTACCTCATGGCTTGCACACAATTAGACCAATATAACCACGAAAAAAATAGCAAAACTTTATTAATTTTAAAAAAGTGTCCTTCCTTGCCACATCCTTATGTTAATTTTTTAATTTTAAAAGCTGTCAGAGGGGACAGAAAAAGTGTCTCATAGGTACATTTCACACATTTGGGCTTGAAAGGAACTGATTTACAGTTGCAGACATTTCTGCAACAAATCTTCCCTTGTAACCAAGTGCGCCAGTGTTATACTTTATTGGCGCGCACAGTCTGCTCTCATTTTTTGGTGTAGTTTGCAGCATAGGCCTGTGTCATTGTGGGACATATCCATCACTGCCAGTGTTCTATTACTTATATATCTTGTATATTACTTATATATCAGGGGTCTCAAACTCAACCGGGTAAATGGGACGCACACAGAAAAAAATTTGAATATGAAGGGCCGCGTTTTCTTGCGGGAGACTATTATGTTTTCAGTGATATCATTATTTTTCTATATGACTTTTTGATCATCTTTTTTTATGCGTGTTTTTTACTCTTTTTAATGGTACTTATCATATGATACAGGTCTTTTACTTCAATTTTTACATAAAACAGCATTTTTAGTGGCCAGATATTATTCCATTATTTTTTCATTTTTTTATTTTACATATTCTCTTAAATGTTTTCCTTTTTTTGACCCCCAATGTCCCCTGTCCTATAATAATGTCCCCAATCCTGTAATAATGTTCCTAATCCTGTAGTAATGTCCCCATCCTGGTTGCCATCATATAGTAATGGCCCCATCTATAAAAATGTCCCCATCCTGGTCCCATCTTGTAGTAATATCCCCACATCCTTGTCCCTTCTTGTGACAGTGTCCCCCATTCAGCCGCTCTTTACATACACATAACAAAAATTCTTCTCACCTGACTTCGCTCCCAGCCAGGGCGCTTTGCAATGACGTCATGTGTGGTCACGCCGGGTCTGATTGGCCATTGACTGCTATTGGTATTTCGATGCAGGAAGATGGTCTCTGCACCGCAATACATCTCATTTGATTGTGTGTCCGAGAACGCACATTAAATTGATAAGAAGCTGTGACGGCGGCGGCCCCTGACTCGCTGGACACAATTGTCTCACGGGCCCAAGGGCCGCGCAACGGAGCATCAGGGGCCGCATGCTTCCCGCGTGTTTGAGACCCCTGCTTTATATGGATGTTGGAAGATGACATTTATTTCAGAAAGCTGGAAACACACTTATTTCACCCATAAAGACAAGAGCTTTGCATGTCGTATTATGCGTGCCTGGCCAAAAAAAACATACATTTATCATTTACCTTCTGACTACATTAGTTTCTGTAGATTAATCCAGTAATGTAATCCATTTACTGCTCAGAAATTGGCTATAGGTCACTTAAACATGGTGGCGTTTTGGTCTGCATTTTGCATTAGTATTTATAAGCCACGGCCCAGGAGCGCAGCCAAAAACAATCAAAACATGAAAGAAATGCAAATCTTTCCATTATATGTTTTCTCTTTGTCCACTCTTCGCTTTGGCAACACTCGGACAAAAGTATTCTCTGTCAGTGGGCTGTGTGCGTCCACAATGTTGGTAGAGGAGTATTGGCCTGTGTGCTAGTGCAGTGTTCCCCAACTCCAGTCCTCAAGACCCACCAACAGGTCATGTTTTCAGGATTTCCTTAGTATTGCACAGGTGATGGAATTATTTCTGGTGCAGGTGATGTAATTATCACCTGTGCAATACTAAGGAAATCCTGAAAACATGGCCTGTTGGTGGGCCTTGAGGACTGGAGTTGGGGAACCCTGTGCTGGTGTATGGGTATGTGTCCACAATGCATCCAATCCTGCGGCCCAGACACTGCGGAAGAGCCGCCAGCGGCTTCCACTCATCTATGCAAATGAGCGGCGCCATTCCCCCCCCCCCCCCAATAAGGACTTTCCTTATAGAGGTTAGGTCTATGAGGAAAGCCCGCATGCTGACCCACTGGAGAAATTGACATGCTGCGGTCTGGAAAGACTCGCCGCATGTCAGTTTCCGCAGGTGCACTGGGACGCATAGTGGACATGGGCTTTCTACAAATCCCATCCACTATGCTGTAATATCTGGCGATGTGGGTTTGACACTGCATAAGTTCGCAGCGCCAAACCCGCAGCGGCTCCGGATCGTGGGCTCATAGCCTTTAAGTGATTTTCTCACATGGCAATAAATATCACAGTCTGCACTTATCTTGTCCATTTTACAGACAGATCAGTGCCTGTTTCAATAGCGGGCCGCTCCTGCAGATGCTGTGCATGGCACCAGTTACAACTTGGCCAATAATTTTGGTGCTCATCTGAACTTTCGCACAACGCAAAATGCTAACCAAACTTCTGTTGTGTGAAAACTTTTATTCTGAATCTTGTATTTTCTCTGCACAAATGACTGGATTCCATTTTTGTGCTGTGGGTTGTTCACAGCAGTTAGATGACTCAATTCTCAATTACTAGGTATTAGATTGCAGCTGAATTGATTAAATGGAAATTATCACCTTTTTTTAACAAGCTCTGCTTTTAAATGAGGAAGCAATGAAAATTAGTGTGACATGCCGGAGGAGGAACTGATGTCTTCTTTAGGCCTTTACGTGACATGTAGATTTATTTAAAAAACATTTTTTATTTTAAATATTAAAAAAAAAAAAAAAAGCTATTCACTAGAGATGTACATGGGTCTGCGGATTCCCTAGCTGTGTTTTCCCTGAAGTATGGAGCGGAGTCACAGCATAGCCATCATTGACTTCATTGCCCACATTGAGTTTTTAACCCAGCATATTTTCATATTTTCGCTGTGTCAAAAACGCAGCATATTACAGTTCCAGCAAAGTGGATGGGATTTATAGAAATGTCATGTCCACTGTGATTTTTTTATTTTTGTAATTCAGTGTAAATTGACCTGCGCTGCGGGTTGCAAATCCACAACATGTCAATTTCTCTTGCGGGCATGCCGAGTTTTATGTGCATATTTTTTCATAGACTAGCATTGGATGCGTTTTTGTGGCGAAAATCCATTAAAAACGCATGACTTTATTAATAACGTTTTGTCAAAGCTAAGTACCAAGAAGTATCAAAAACAAGGCAGCTTGCGTAAATCATGACATACCGACAAGATACAAAAACCGCAGCATCAAAAACACGAAAAAACGCAAGTTACCTAATTTACTTGATAGGCGCAGAAATGGTGCAGAAAATCTGCAGCATCAAAAGCTCACCAAAGCTCATTGTGGGAGCATGGCTTTATAGTAGGAAATTCACATATTCACAAGTCATGACATTTTCCACCATTTCTTTTGAACGCTGAAAGCAACATTAATCTTATTTACACAACTTCACTCTTTGACACCGATTCATTAAGACTGGCGTTTCTTATGCCAATTTTAATTTAGAGAATATCTGAAGAAGATGCGTCAAATTAATTAAGAGGTGCACGCCAGTTAACCCCTTCACGACCTTGGACGTAGCCATACGTCCAGGTCAGTAGGTACTTACCGACCTTGGATGTATGGATACGTCCTGGTGATTTTACGCACACAGGATCTGTAAGTGCTTGATCGCTGCGGATTCTGATAGCTGACACTCGGCACTCACTGCCCGCACTGCTCCCGGCAGTTTAACCCCCTAAATGCTGCGATTGCTAGCGATTGCAGCATTTAGAAAGCAGAGGGAGGGAGGCCCCTCTGCAATCCAATCGCTGTCCCGCGGGGGCCCAATCGTTGCCATGGTGACCCGATGTCATGACATCTGGGTCACCAGGGCTAGCAAACTTGTTAGATCATGGTACCACGAGAGTGAAAGCAGTCATCAGTATTACCAATTCATGTTTTTCATTTGGTTGTCCTGGCTATACTTATATGCGTACTGCTAAAAAAAACTTTTTTTATAAATTGCTTTAATTGTATTTTAATGTTGGGTATATAACTTGCAAAAATATTGTAATAGGGTTATTTACCATTGTGTTGCCTTCTCGCAGAAAACAGTTTGTATTCCCTGCCTCTTAGCAGCCAGAGTGAGAGGAACGCAGGAGCAGAGTTTGCACAACACTCTCACTGTGACTATAATTATATTATTTGATCATGGCAAGTTCTATTCTGCTTATGGCCTCCACGTGCCTCTTGACGACATTTAATTAATAAGTAAATAAAAAATGGAAAGTTTGTGCTCCATATTCACGCTACCAACTTGTGAAGAAAAGTCAGAAGTACAGTGGTGTGAAAAAGTGTTTGCCCCTTTCCTGATTTCTTATTCTTTTGCATGTTTGTCACACGTAAATGTTTCAGATTACAAAACAAATTTAAATATTAGACAAAGATAACACAAGTAAACACAAAATGCAGTTTTTAAATTAAGGTTTTTATTATTAAGGGAAAAATAAATCCAAACCTACAGGGCCCTGTGTGAAAAAGTGATTGCCCCCCCCCCCCCTTTAAAACATAAATTAACTGTGGTTTATCACATCTTTGGGAAGATGAGTTCAATTTTACAAGTCACACACAGGCCTGATTACTGCCACATATGTTCTAAATCAAGAAATCACTTAAATAGGATCTTCCTGACAAAGTGAAGTAGTCCAAAAGATCCTCAAAGGCTAGACATCATGCTGCGATCCAAAGTAATTCAGGAACAAATAAGAAACAAAGTAATTGAGATGTATCAGTCTGGAAAAGGTTATAAAGCCATTTCAAAAGCTTTGGGACTCCAGCGAACCACAGTGAGAGCCATTATCCACAAATGGTGAAAACATGAAACAGTCGTGAACTTTCCCAGGAGTGGCCGCCCAACCAAAATTACCCCAAAAGCGCAGCGACGACTCATCCAAGAGGTCACAAAACACCCCACTACAACATCCAAATTACTGCAGGCCTCACTTGCCTCAGTTACAGTGTTCATGACTCCACCATAAGAATGAGACTGGGCAAAAATGGCCTACATGGCAGAGATCCAAAACGAAAACCACTGCTGAGCAAAAAGAACATAAAGGGTCATCTCAGTTTTGCCAGAAAACATCTTGATCGCTAAGACTTTTGGGAGAATACTCCGTGGACTCACGAGACACAAGTTTAACTTTTTTGGAAGTTGTATGTCCCATTACATCTGGTGTAGAAGTAACACATAATTTCAGAAAAGGAACATCATACCAACAGTAAAATATGGTGGTAGTAGTATGATGGTTTGGGGCTGTTTTTCTGCTTCAGGACCTGAAAGACTTACTGTGGTAAATGGAACCATGAATTCTGCTGTCTACCAAATCCTGAAGGAGAATGTCCAGTCATCTGTTCATGACCTCATGCTGAAGCGCACCAGCAAGTCCACCCCTGAATGGCTTAAAAAAAACAAAATTAAGACTTTGGGGTTGGCTAGTCAAAGTCCAGACCTTAATCCGATTGAGATGCTGTGACATGAACTTAAAAAGGCGGTTCATGCCCGGAAACTCTCCAATATGGCTGAATTACAACAATTTTGGATAGATGAGTGGGCCAAACTTCCTCCAGAGCGTTGTAAAAGACTCATTGCCAGTTATCGCAAACTCTTGATTGCAGTTGTTGCTGCTTAGGGTGGCCGAACCAGTTGTTAGGTTTAGGGGGCAATCACTTTTTCACACAGGGCCTTGTAGGTTTGGATTTCTTTTTCCCTTAATAATAAAGACCTTCATTTAAAAACGGCATTTTCTGTTTACTTGTGTTATCAATTTCCCGCTGTAGGCCATTTTGTATGTCTCTGACACTGCTCCTCCTGTTCCTTGTACATAGGAGCACATACTGATTTTGTATCTGGCCTGATGCTCTTTTCTGTGTGCGGATATTTGCTTCATGTTCTTGAGATTATGCTGCAAGCCTTCTTGTTTAACCGCTTCCCGACCTCCCTCTGTATATAAACGTCGGTGCTGCCTGGGGTCTGTGCAGCGCCGACGTTTATAAATGGTTGGTGGTCCCGCAGTGCTCAGGACCCCCAGGGTCCTGCAGGTGCTGCGGATGCAGTGCAAAGAAGTAGCTTTGACAGGGGACATCTTCGGGACCTGATTAAATCAGGTCCCAATTATGTTAACCCTTTGCTATCTTCTAGATGCTGCGATCCATCAATCTACAATAATTTGTTCTCCAAGAGTCAAATAGCGCTCCGTCCCACCCGAGTCTCGCCATATGGCTAAGCGGTACTGTACAGCCACATATGGGGTATTGCCACGTTTAGAAGAAATTGTGTGTGTTACCTCTGGCCCTGTGTGAAAATGTAAAATCTGAGGCTAAAACATTTTTTTGTGGTAAAAGTATAATTGTTATCTTCACTGCCCAATGGTATAAATTAAAAAATTTAAAAATACTCACTACTTCCCTAGATGAATTCCTTGAGAGGTGTAGTTTACAAAATGGGGTCACTTGTAGGGGTTTCTGCTGTTTCGGCATGTCAGCGACTCTTCAAATGTGACATGGTGTCTGCAACCTATCCCAGCCAACATAGCGCTCCTTTCTCTTCCAAGCCCTGCCGTGTGCCAAAGCAGTAGTTTTCACCCACATATGGGGTATTGGGCGTACTCAGGAGAAATTGCACAACAAATTTCATGGTGCAATTTATCCTGTTACCCTTATGATAATGCAAAATTGGGGAATGAAAAACATTTTTGTGGGAAAAATGTGAAAATTTTATTTTTACGACTCAATATTATAAACTGCTGTGAAGCATCTGTAGGTTCAAGGTGCTCACCACACATCTAGATAAGTTCCCTAAGGGTTCTAGTTTCCAAAATGGTGTCACTTGTGGGGGGTTTCCACTGCTTAGGCACATCAGGGGTCCCCAAATGTGACATGGCGTCCGCTAATTATTCAAGCAAATTTTACATTCAAAAAGTCAAATGGCGCTCCTTCCCCTCCGAACCCTGCCGTGCGCCCAAACAGTGGTTTTCCCTCACATATGGGGTATCAGCGTGCTCGGGAGAAATTGCACTTCAAATTGTGTAGTCCATTTTTTCCTGTTACCCTTGTGAAAATAAAAAAAATTGGGTCTAATGTAACATTTTTGTGAAAAAAAGTTAAATGTTCATTGTTTTCTTGCACATTCCAAAAATTCCCGTGAAGCACCTAAAGGGTTTATAAACTTCTTGAATGTGGTTTTGAGCACCTTGAGGGGTGAAGTTTTTAGAATGGTGTCACTTTTGGGTATTTTCTGTCATAAAGGCCCCTCAAAGTCACTTCAAATAAGATGTGGTCCCTAAAAAATGGTTTTGTAAATTTTGTTGCAAAAATGAGAAATCGCTGGTCAACTTTTAACCCTTATGACTCCTTAACAAAAAAAATTTGGGTTCTAAAATTGTGCTGATGTAAAGTAGACATGTGGAAAATGTTATTTATTTACTATTTTGTGTGACATATCTCTCTGATTTAAGGGCATGAAAAATTCAAAGTTTGAAAATTGCGAAATTTTCAAAATTTTCGCCAAATTTCCGATTTTTTCACAAATAAACACAAGTCATATCGAAGAAATTTTACCACTATCACGAAGTACAAAATGTCACAAAAAAAACAATCTCAGAATCAGTGGGATCCGTTGGAGCGTTCCAGAGCTATTACCTCATAAAGTGACAGTGGTCAGAATTGAAAAAATTGGCCTGGTCAAGGCGAAAACAGGCTCTGGCGCGAAAGGGTTAACCATTAAATGCCACTGTAAATCCCTGATAGCATTTAAATGGCTGACTTGCTAAGGGACATATTTGGTATCATGTAAATGTCTGATCTGCCAAGATATAAAATTGTTTAAACCAAAAGTTAAACCGTGAAAGAGGAAATAAAAAATTGAAACGGCAGGTGTTCTGGTTTTTGGTGGCCACACTTCCACAATAAAATGTAATACAAAGCAATTAAAATGTACATACCCCAAAATAATATCAATAAAAACTACTGGTCACCTCACAAGAAATAAGCCCCACACAAGTTGATCTATAGGAAAAAAATAAAAAGTTACAGGACTTAGAAACTAATGACAATTTTTTTTCTTTTCAAAATTCTGATTTTTTTTTCAACAAGTAAAATCTAAAAAAAAAAAAACTTTAGTGTGGTATTATCGTGTTCATACTGAGCTGAATAATCATATTACTAGATCATTTTTACCACACAATGAATGCTCTAAAAACAAGAAATCAACGGCAGAATTGCTTTTTATCAGCATTTATCCCAATTTTCACTACATTTTATGATAAAATGAATGGAATAATTCAAAACTACCACAAGTCCCATGTAAAGCAAGACCACATATGGCTATGTTAATGGAAAAGAAAAAATGTATAGTTTTGGAAAAATTAAGCAGCAAAAACAAAAATTGCTGTGTCTTGATAGAGTTAAAAAACTGAATTGCAGTAAATATGAAAAAAAATCTGGAAATGACCATGGAAATCAGCATTTACAAAATTCAGAAACAATGTAAAATTCAAGATAGTTAGTTTAGACTTTATGCACATAAAAAAGCTATATGAACAAGGTAAGTGTATGTGCACACATGGCGTTTATGCAGTATTTTTGGTGTGTTTTTTGGGTGGAAAAGAAGCTGCATTTTACAATACCAGTAAAATCAATGCGAATTCAGAAATTTCATGCACATGCAGCTTTTTACTTCCTGACTGCATTTAAGCATTGCAGTGTTTTTAAAAATCTGCAGTAGGTTAATTCTTGCAGCGTTTTTTTTGCCCATTGAAAGTAATAAAAAACTGAAGCTTACCGTGTTGTTTTTGCAGTGCTTTTTTACAGTCTGGTTGGTGAATAAAACTAACTTTATTAACAGTGTTGAAAAATTACACATGTAATAGTCTTGAAAAACGCCCAAAAAAAGCAAGCAGCTTTTTACTGTGCTTTGATACGCAACATTTTACTGCCAAAAGTGAAAGTTTTGGCTGCAGAAAAAAACACTGCAAAAACACCATGTGTGAACATACCCTAAAGCTGCCCCCAGAAGTTACAGGGCGAAATTTTCTTTTAATTGAAATGTTTTATAGGGGAGGCACCCTCTGTTATATAACAATCAATAGAACATTCTATCATTTTTCATTCTTCTGACTCTCATGGAAAAAAAGTTCTATGCTTGACTATGAAATTTTGAAGTATGAGTTGTATACACTCCCGGCCAGGGCCTGTCTAGTGTGCGTAACCTTGCTCCATACACTTGTATTGAGCAAAACCGCACCCCATCTAGTGACGCGGCCGTGCACTGGGCGTGGTCGACAAGAGGGTGCGGTCTTGCTCCATGCAAGTGTATGGAAGCCATAATTGGATGTGTTAAAATATATTACTGTGATGAAAATCTTATAAATGAGCCCCTGCTATGTACTGCGTAGTGGCTGTGTATAACCATTCAGAAATGCTCCATTTCATAGTTGACACATACTAGAGCTCCTGGCCAGGGGAGATGGCCACTGGGGCTCCTATGTCATTGAATTAGCTGACCACATAGCAGAAACACTTACTCCTGTGATAAAACAGGCAGGGAAATGTGATATCTGAAAAAGCAACAGCTGTTATTCCCTGCTGTTTCTTTTGTATACTCACTTATTATAAGTGATTTATGCTTCCTACCCTGACCAGGAACTGTGGTATGTGCTGACCATGAACTGGAGCTGCTCTGCTCAGCATGTTTATAAGATACCTCTGCACAAGAAAACATTGCGTTTTTTCATCTTTTTTTATGCAAATTTTCAGCTGCGTTTTACAGTACCAGCAAAGTCTGAGATTCCAGTCTATGAGATTCTATGAAATCTCATGCACACACCTTGGTTTTTGTTTGATCAGTATTTTGTGCTCTGCAAAGTTTTTTTGCTCAATAGGGCATGTCACTACTTTAAGATTTTTTTCAATGTTTTTCACCCATTGGAAGTAATGGGTAGTGAAAAAAAACGCTGAGAAAACGCCTAATGTGAACATAGCTATCAGGTTTTGCTGCGGTTTTATTGAAAATAAGCAAGTACAACAGTATATGAAACACATTTATTTTTGTAATTTTACCATCTTTTCTTGGTCACTGAGATGGTAGTTTTTATTAGGAGAGTTTAATTAAAATGGTGATATGTAAAGTGTAAACATTGGCTGAGCTACATGTAAGATTGAACTATACCTGTGGCCAAGGGAGGTGTTAAATTGAACAATGCACGTGCAACTGAATGGCAGACCATAGTGTGAAAGTAAATAGTAAAAACTCACCAAAACCTGCGTTTTTGATGCAGCTTCTTTCCTGTCAAGAGATCAGGTTTTGCTGCAGAAAAAAAACGCAGAAAAAATGCAATGTGTGAACATAGCCTTAAGCAGTATTTCTTTCTGAGAAAAAAAAATTGCCTCTTGTTGATAATTTCTCCATGCTGGTCTTGGTTGATCTCAACCCCTGGGGTTACTTTTCATCCCATAACGGTCACATAGGATGGAAAGTCACCATACGAAGCCAGAATGCATAGAAACCACCATGGAAACACTGCTAGCGGTGGAGAAATCAGCGACAGAGGTGATTTTTTATTTTTAAATGAAATATATAACTCCTGTTTTGATAATCTTACTGGATACTGCAGTTTAACTGTTCCGTTTTATAACTTTGTTTGCCCAAATCTCAACCAATGAAGGATGACTCATTCACACGGCCGTGATTTTTATCATATGTAAAAAAAAAATTAACTGCTGTTCATCAGTGTTTGGTCAGTGTTTCAGCTTTTGCCACCATCAGTGTTTTAGCAGTGATTTTTCACGTATGAAAAAAGAAACAAACTGCAAAGCTACTCCTATCAATTGCAGTGTTAATCAGGGACAGCACTGTATAGTCCTTCATTTTCACAGACCCATAGACTTGAATAGGTAAGACTCGAATTAAAAACAGACGTTTGTAATTTTTTTGCGAACACACAGTCTATGAAAGAGCAAGGACATGTGAACAACGCCGTAGACTTTTATGAGAACGTGTTTCAGCTGTGAAAGTCACAAATAGAACAACATGTACATGATTCACAGATGTATGAATGGGGCATCACTGTCACATCTGGTTGCCTAAAACGGGCTAATGGAAAGCAACTGGAGCTGTTCAGGGTAGCTTAATCACTAAAATGTGTCTCTTTCTGGTTTGCTGTCTCTCCTGGGTTTCTATATTGTACTGTGATGGTTTTTCCCATTCGGTGTACAGATTTAAGCTTATGCTTATTAGAGATTCCAGCCATGATGAGTCACTTGTACATGACCTCATTCCTGAGGCTTCTGCTTCATTCTCTCAGCTGCATGTACTCTACACAAATGTAATATCTGTCATCATCAGCTGACAAAATATTACTATATTGTAAGTTTTACAAAGTCACAGTATTTAGGATTTTGCATTAATGAACTCCGCTAATGTTTTAGTGTAATAATAATTAGGCTTGACATCCCTTTTTGTCCTTCTTCTTCTCATCATCTACGTGCGTGCACTGACTATGCTCAGATCGCTCCGAGCTGAGCGACACTGTGGCAGATAATCCTGCATTCACATCCGCACTCTCTAGTTGTATGTCCAGATAACACTTCTATATTTAGCACTCATAATTGCTCTATTGTGTTTGCGGAATAATATTAGAGGCACCAAATGCTAGAGATGTTATATAACAACCATTCTGCATATTGGGAACTGCATTAATGCTGGTTTTTCAATTTTTCTTTTTTTTAGTTTTGTATCTCAATCCTAAAAAGCCAGCACTAATCTAAAAATAAATCTATAAACCGGTTAGTTAAACCCTTTTAAGAAGATTGTTGACCTAGTGCTGCTTTTGGATACAAATCAAATCGCTGTTTGTTTCTGAACTCGAGCTCAGAGAAAATAAAATGGTTTCCCTCTGTGACCTGATTTGGCTGTGTATGATTGATTGAGGTTTTCTCCCACAGTCTCCCACTTGCTGTCAGAGTTGCTGGTTACCCTTCAAAGTGCGGTTTGTAAAAAGTCATGGCATCCTTTATCAGAAGGATAAGCAAATGTTTTGACAATGTCTTTGAACATGTTTCTTAAGACAATGTCACCTGTAGGGCTTGTTCAGACTGGTGTATTAGACGGACATGTGCTGTCTGAGTAAAAATCGGTCAATAGGGCTGTTCAGATGACACTTTTTCACATTTACTGAGTGTCCACGTGAAAAAAATTGCAACATGCAAAATTCTCTTCCGAGCATTGGATCAAAATCACCTATGCAAATCTATGGGTGTGCAAAAAAAAAAAATAATCGGATCTCAAATTGATCATCTGCATTTGATTTTTACGGATTCATTACAATTATTAACCTAGGAAACTGCATTTGGTCATGTACATTTTAAAACATTGATGTATAAAAATGTATGCCACACAGGTGTCACATAGACGTAAAATATAGACACATTCGTTTTCTTGACGGAACCTGGAAGATGTTTCATACACTCGTCCCTCGTCTGACCCCAGCCTTGCACACAGGGCTGTGGAGTCGGTATAAAATGGACCAACTCCGACTCCTAAAATATATAATAAATTGGGTACAGTAGTTCAATGCAGTTTGTGGGGAATATTTTTTCATAAGAATTTGGGAAAGTTATGAAATGTCCTATAAATGTCTGTGCTATTCCTGATCTAAGGGTCTAGACTTTTAGCTGAGATGAATCTGTGCTACAGTAAATTTATCACTTAAACATGAGCCATGTATGAGTGAGTTGGAGTCGTGGAGTTGGAGTTGGTGTCATGGAAATTGAGGAGTTGGAGGTTTGGCTTACCGACTCCACAGCCCTGCTTACACATATCCTGACTAATTATGTAAATAAAAAAATTCTATTTAACCCTTCCTCATTAGTAGACCTCTCTGACACCACCGGGCAGACCCTCTCTGACACCACCGGGCAGACCCTCTCTGACACCACCGGGCAGACCCTCTCTGACACCACCGGGCAGACCCTCTCTGACACCACCGGGCAGACCCTCTCTGACACCACCGGGCAGACCCTCTCTGACACCACCGGGCAGACCCTCTCTGACACCACCGGGCAGAACCTCTCTGACACCACCGGGCAGAACCTCTCTGACACCACCGGGCAGAACCTCTCTGACACCACCAGGCAGAACCTCTCTGACACCATTAGCAAATAGAGTTGGTGTGAATCGATTCACAGGTTCCAATTCACCAGCCACATTAGTAATGTGTCACTCCTCAACAATGCTGAATTGCCAGGCCAGATAATCAAAACGCTAGGTAGGTATTTTTTTTTTGTCATGTTAAAACAGAAGCAGTCTAGGCAACATTTTTAAATAGACAGTGGACAGTCCCTTCAATATGCATGTATGCAAAACACTTGATCTGTTTAAGGGGTTGTCTTATATCAAATAATATGTGGACATTTTATAGATCGGCAACCTTATTACCAAGTCAAATTTTTGTAATCATACAACCCCTTTATCCCTTAATCATACGGTGCTTATATCAGTATCCTAACATTTAGCAAAATAAGGGATTATGATGAGCTAATATATGCAGGGGAAGTAACAATTTGTTAATGCAGTTCATATACACTGCTCAAAAAAATAAAGGGAACACTCAAATAACACATCCTAGATCTGAATGAATGAAAAATTCTCATTGAATACTTTGTTGTGTACAAAGTTGAATGTGCTGACAACAAAATCACACAAAAATCATCAATGGAAATCAAATTTATTAACCAATGGAGGCCTGGATTTGGAGTCACCCCCAAAATTAAAGTGGAAAAACACACTATAGGCTGATCCAACTTTGATGTAATGTCCTTAAAATAAGTCAAAATGAGGCTCAGTATTGTGTGTGGCCTCCACGTGCCTGTATGACCTCCCTACAATGCCTGGGCATGCTCCTGATGAGGTTGCGGATGGTCTCCTGTGGGATCTCCTCCCAGACCTGGACTAAAGCATCCGCCAACTCCTGGACAGTCTGTGGTGCAACGTGACGTTGGTGGATGGAGCAAGACATGATGTCCCAGATGTGCTCAATCGGATTCAGTTCTGGGGAACGGGTGGGCCAGTCCATAGCTTCAATGCCTTCATCTTGCAGGGACTGCTGACACACTCCAGCCACATGAGGTCTGGCATTGTCCTGCATTAGGAGGAACCCAGGGCCAACCGCACCAGCATATGGTCTCACAAGGGGTCTGAGGATCTCATCTTGGTACCTAATGGCAGTCAGGTTACCTCTGGCAAGCACAAAGAAATGCCACTCCACACCATTACTGACCCACTGCCAAACCGGTCATGCTGAAGGATGTTGCAGGCAGCAGATCACTCTCCACTGCGTCTCCAGACTCTGTCACAGGTGCTCAGTGTGAACCTGCTTTCATCTGTGAAGAGCACAGGGCGCCAGTGGCGACTTTGCCAATCCTGGTGTTCTGTGGCAAATGCCAAGCGTCCTGCACGGTGTTGGGCTGTGAGCACAACCCCCATCTGTGGATGTCGGGCCCTCATACCACCGTCATGGAGTCGGTTTCTAACCATATGTGCAGACGCATGCACATTTGTGGCCTGCTGGAGGTCATTTTGCAGGACTCTGGCAGTGCTCCTCCTGTTCCTCCTTGCACAAAGGAGGAGGTAACGGTCCTGCTGCTGGGCTGTTGCCCTCCTATGGCTCCCTCCACATCTCCTGGTATCTGCCCCATGCTCTGGACACTGTGCTGACAGACACAGCTACCCTTCTTGCTACAGCTCGCACTGATGTGCCATCCTGGATGAACTGCACTACCTGAGCAACTTCTGTGGGTTCTACTGTAGACACTGCCTCATGCTACTGTACCTCTAGGGGTGAGAGCAATGGCAAAATGAAAAAGTGACCAAAACAACAGCCAAAAGGACGAGAACAGAGAAATGGTCTGTGGTCACCACCTGCAGAACCACTCCTTTATAGGGGGTATCTTGCTAATTGCCTGTCATTTCTACCAGCTGTCTGTTCCATTTTCACAACAGCGGGAGAAATTAATTCACAATCAGTGTTGCTTCATAACTGGACAGTTTGATTTCACAGAAGTGTTATTGACTTGGAGTTATATTGTGTTGTTTAAGTGTTCCCTTTATTTTTTTTAGCAGTGTACATACTTCAAGACATTTTTGTTACTATTTCTCAGCATTTGTTTAGGGTTCTTTCTTTATGTGAGTCTAGAAAACATAGTTCTCATATCTGCAGATCATGGTGACTGATGAGAAATTGACATCATGCATTCATCTTTTGTGTTCCTTTTTTTCCTTCACAGATAGACATTTCTAAATAGAGTGGTAGGCTAAAGTTAGTTTTATGCACCAAAAAACGTTATTGCATTTTCTTATTGCTTTTCTATGGGTGAAAAAACGCTGCGAAAATTCTGAAATGATTTACATTCTGCTGATTTTAAAAAACACTGCAATGCTTAAATTCAGTCAGGAAAAACAAGCTGTGTGTGCATGAGATTTCTGAAATCTCAGCTTTTGATGCTACTGTAAAACGCAGCTTATTTCCTGTAGAAAAATGCTGCAAAAATGCCACATGTGAACATAACCTGGCTTTAAAATGTGGCCATTCTGCTGATTGTGGATAAACTAATGTGGGTTATCAAGTTACATTACATTATGGTCATATAAGGCATCAGGAAAGTATCTGATTTACTTTGTACTCTCCAATTCCCAGAATTAATTTCCTTTGCCCAGCATGGCTGCAGTGCTTGTAATAATGTCACTGATAAACTCCTTCATACATAATGTCGCAGACTGATACAGTGGAGAAAATAAGTATTTAATACACTGCCGATTTTGCTAGTTTTCCCACCTACAAAGAATGGAGAGGTCTGTAATTTTTATCGTAGGTACACTTCAACTGTGAGAGAGAATCTAAAAATAAAAAAACAGAAAATCACATTTCATGCAATAAAATGCAATTTAATTATTTAAAAATCATACAATAAGTATTTGATCATCTACCAACCAGCAAGAATTCTGGCTCTCACAGACCTATTAGTTTTTCTTTAAGAAGCTCTCCTCCTCTGCACTCATTACCTGTATTAATTGCACCAGTTGGAACTCGTTACCTGTATAAAAGACACCTGTTCACACACTCAATATATCCCACCCCAACCTCTCCACCATGACCAAGACCAAAGAGCTGTCTAAGTACACCAGGGACAAAATTGTAGACCAGAACAAGGCTGGGATGGGCTACAGGACAATAGGGAAGCAGCTTGGTGAAAAGACAGCAAGTGTTGGCACAATTATTAAAAAATGAAAGAAACACAAGATGACTGTCAGTCTTCCTCAGACTGGGGCTCCATGCAGGATCTCGTATCGTAGGGTAAGGATGACTTTGAGAAAGGTCAGGAATCAGCCCAGAACTACACAGGAGGACCTGGTCAATGACCTGAAGAGAGCTGGGACCACAGTCTCAAACATTACTGTTAGTAACACACTATGCCATCATGGATTAAAATCCTGCAGGGCGCGCAAGGTCCCCCTGCTCATGCCAGCACATGTCCAGGCCCGTTTGAAGTTCCCCAATGACCATATGGATGATCCAGAGGAGGCATGGGAGAAGGTCATGTGGTCAGATGAGACCAAAATAAAACTTTTTTGTATCAACTCCACTCTCCGTGTTTAGAGGAAGAAGAAGGATGAGTACAACCCCAAGAACCCCATCCCAACCGTGAAGCATGGTGGGGGAAACATCATAGTTTGGGGGTGGTTTTCTGCAAAGGGGACAGGACGACTGCACCGTATTGAAGAGAGGGAGGATGGGGTCATGTATTGCAAGATTTTGGCCAACAACCTCCTTACCTCAGTAAGAGCATTGAAGATGGGTCGTGGCTGGAACTTCAAGCATGACAATAACCAGAAACACACTGCCAGGGCTACTAAGGAGTGGCTCTGTAAGAAGCATTTCAAGGTCCTGGAGTGGCCTAGCCAGTCTCCAGACCTGAACCCAATAGAAAATCTTTGGAGGGAGCTGAAACTCAATGTTGCTCAGCGACAGCCCCAAAACCTGAAAGATCTGGAGATCTGTATGGAGGAGTGGGCCAAAATCCCTGATGCAGTGTGTGCAAACTTGGTCAAGAACTACAGGAAACCTCTGTAATTGCTAACAAAGGTTTTTGTACCAAATATTAAGTTCTGTTTTTCTATTGTATAAAATGCTTATTTCATGCAATAAAATGGTAATTATGTAAAAATCATACAATGTGATTTACTGGATTTTTTCTTTTAAATTCTGTCCTTTTCAGTTGAATTGTACCTACGATAAAAATTATAGACCTCTCCATTCTTTGTAGATGGGAAAACGTGCAAAATCGGCAGTGTATCAAACACTTATTTTTCCCACTGTACATGCATAGATTACACCTATATATGTTTTTAGTGTGAATTTGGAAAGGATTACATACAGGTGAGTTTGGACAGCATATGGCAAATTCTATTCTATGTTACATAATGGCATCATTATTTTAAAATAATCCCTTTACATTTTTTATATTTCCTCTCGCCATGTGATTTATTTAACAACTATTATGAAAAGTTTCTATTCTACATGTTACAAGGTTGCAGTTAGTTACATGGAAGAACATGCTGTTCGAGACTTCCAAAGTAGTTCGGTCTCACAGTGCAGATGAAGTGGATTTGTCTGGACTGCCCTGCTGCTTTTTTCTTTGTGACCCCAGGTTAAGCAGTGAGTTTGTGTGCTATGTTAGTGTATGAAATGTTACACGCTGGCTAGCAGTTTGAAAGATGTGTATCTCAAAGTGAAATTTCTGCTGGAAGTCCCGTGATGCGTTGACCTAGTTTAGCATTTGTACTGCATTATCTGGGGAATCAAGTTAAAAGAGCGTATCCACTTTGTTGTTAGAGAGCTGTCATGCAGGATTTTCGGTGAAAGAACTCCTCTGCGTTTCATGCACGTAACATAATTTAATACTAAATGACTTCTGGCTCTAATTTACAAATGTTTAGTTGAAGCATTTTGAGATGGGATGTAGCTATTTCTTTACTGTTTTGGATACCTCATTTGCTTTATGAACTGGCTTTATACGAAAGTTTACATTTTTTTTAATTATTAGATTAATAAACCTGTTTCTTGCTAAAAGCCTTTAGTTGTATTGAAGGAAGATATTCACTTATAAGTAATCTGACAGCTGATACATGCAGGTCGTGGCTTGGGCAGCATGTATCGGGCACTAGCTCTATAATTTCAGCCATAAATGTTTCGCTTTGAAATGCTTCTGTGTATCAGAGAAAAAATACTTTGGAAGTGTCTGGGGACTGAGTTGCATGAGAAACTAGTTAGATAGGTGGGTCCCCGGTGGCTTCTTACGGCTCACTTCCAGTGACTGACAGGTTTTTCAGCATTAGGTTTCATTCCGATGTTCGTTTTTCACATACCCAATATAAATACCGTTCACTTGTTCGTGATTTTTTGCGCATCGTGGACATGATTTTTTAAACACTGTACTCCAGTCTTAAAGGGAACCTGCCACCACTTTTAATATGGTCATACTGGTTGTAGACTGCTGAAAAAAGGCCTACCTATATGTCTCATATCAGATGCCTTGTTGTTGAGAAATCATCTTTTATCCCTTAGTATAAATGAGATCTTCCAGGCTCTGGGGGGAGGACGTTGTATAGCGCGACCCTAGCTGGGCCCTAGCTGGGTGTTGGTGCTGTGAGGGCCTTGCAGGCAGCCTGTGGCCAATGTTGTTGGCCGGCCAGGACCATAGGTTTCAGAGTTCAATAAAGGAGACTCCCATTGTAAAACACAGCCTTTACTGAACGGTAGCTTGATAAGGGTTAGCTTGGTAAGGTTTAAGTACAATTGGTAGCGGGTACAAAGTCTTATGGACTTTTCCTTCATAGTATAAAGCATTTTCACACACATAGTTTCCTTGCACTGTAGTCTACTCCAGGGCCGGTGAAGCACACTGTTTCGCCTTACTTTGTCACAGCCTTATTACCAAGTCTGCTCAGTGTTTCTGCATCCTATTTCTTCCACTACTTGTGCCCCGGATCTACCACTCGGGGCCCCTACTAGTCCCACATGATAGTCCCACTAGTGATGCGGCTGTCCAGTTGGCGTGACCTCAGTCTATACAAGTGTATGGAGCGAGGCCATACCCACTAGTCGGGCTCTGGCAGGGAGTATGCATAAGACATATGTACCTGCTGGTCACGGCTCAGAAACCGGCAAATCCTCAAGACGCACAGTGCTTGCGTTGGGGGGGGATTCTTAAGTCTGCAGTCATACAGAGTGACTGCAGGCTTATCATTTTAGACCAGACAGCCCATTTAATAGACGAACACCAGTTAATGAATTAGGTGGATCTTTTCACTGACATACGCCTCACCAGAAACGTTACTCCATTCACGGACTGAAATAACATTCCAGGTATAAGTTATGCCACAACTTTTGATGAATTTAACTTGCAGGCTTTACCACATCCTGTCAGCTCCACCCCCTCTGGATGAGCTGGCCAAAACTGATGTGAAAGTGACAAAAGTCGCAAATTTTTTTGCTCAGCTTTGCGTAGTACTAAGATTTTTAGATATTTGAAGGTGTTTTACGTCTTTATTCTGGCAATTCTAATATGAAAGCTGGAAAACAATAGCATAATCTAGGGTCTTATCCGGTAGAAAATGGGAAAACTTGAGGTGCAGGGATGAGCTCATCTGGCGGGGGTTGTAGGACCACAACAATGTATAAGCTGAAAACAACGGCTGGTACAGATCCAAGAGAGAATTCTAGGATGAGGATAAAACAGAAAATGGACGTTTTTTGCACTGCCAAAGACACCAATAATGGTTTCCACAGATAGTGATGAAAGAATCCAGGAGGCGATATGAGAATTGCGGTTTTATTTTCTACGCATCAGGACCAACTACATTTATTCTGGCAAAAAAACATATTCGGGAGTCATCCCCATGTGTCCATAAAGAAATTCACAGAGACATGTTCGTTTTTGATTCTCGTCACAGATCAAACTTGTCCAACTCTGTGGGTACCTGAAAATCACAGACAGCACGCAGTTGACATCAGTTTGCAGTCCATGTGCTGTCATTTATTAACCCTGCAATAAATAGAAGCTTTGCAATTTATTTACTTTTTTTTCCATGTGTGAAAATCACTGGTGGTAGAAACGGAAACACTGACCCGACACTGATGAAAAATACTGTCTAAACACGGACCATTTTTTTGCATACCAGATAAATCACTGGTGTCTGAATGAGGCCTTAAAGCGCACCTGTCAGCAGGATTGTTCTCAGTGAACCACATACACTGTCAGGTGGGCGATATTACACTGATTACAATGATACCTTGGTTGATGAAATCCGCCCTGTGGTTCTTGTGTAATTTGTACCCCAGAGTACTGAAGGAGATCGTAGAAGAAATTTTAGAACCACTCTCCATAATCTTTGAAAATTCTTGGAGAACAGGAGAAGTCCCAGAAGACTGGAGAAGAGCAAATGTTGTTCCTATCTTCAAAAAGGGGAAGAAGGTGGACCCAGGGAACTATAGGCCTGTGAGTCTGACTTCTATACCAGGAAAGATCTTTGAGCAAATTATTAAACAACATGTATGTAAGTACATGGATAAGAATGAAGTGATTAACCAGAGTCAGCATGGGTTTGTAGCTAACAAGTCATGTCAGACTAACTTAATTTCCTTCTATGACAGAATCACTGACTGGGTGGATCAGGGAAATGCTGTAGATATAGTATATCTTGACTTCAGCAAAGCATTTGACAAAGTATCTCACACCATCCTTATTGAAAAAATGACCAAGTATGCAATGGACCAGGCAACTGTTAGGTGGATTCATAACTGGCTTAGTGATCGGACTCAAAGGGTGGTTGTAAATGGCTTCACATCCAGTTGGATGAATGTCTCAAGTGGGGTACCACAGGGCTCCGTCCTGGGACCTGTATTGTTCAACATCTTTATCAATGATTTAGGGTAAACTGATTAAATTTGCTGATGACACAAAGCTAGGAGGGATAGCTAATACTAGAGAAGAGAGAGAGAGGATTCAAAAAGACCTAAATAAACTGGAGCAGTGGGCAGCAACCAACAGAATGGTTTTTAACAGGGAAAAATGCAAAGTACTATATCTGGGCAATAAAAATGAAAAAAGCATATACAGAATGGGAGGAATAGAGCTAAGCAACAGTACATGTGAAAAAGACTTAGGTGTACTAATAGATCATAGACTGAACATGAGTCAACAGTGTGATGCAGCAGCAAAAAAGGCAAATACAATTCTGGGATGTATTAACAGAAGCATACAGTCTAGATCACGTGAAATCATTATCGGTCTTTACTCCTCTTTGGTCAGACCTCATCTGGAATACTGTGTACAGTTTTGGGCACCACATTTTAAAAAAGACATAGACAAACCGGAGCAAGTTCAGAGAAGAGCGACCAGAATGGTGACTGGTCTGCAAACCATGTCCTATGAGGAACGGTTGCAGGATTTGGGAATGTTTAGCTTGCAAAAAAGAAGACTGAGAGGAGACTTAATAGCTGTCTACAAATATGTCAAGGGCTGTCACATTGTAGAAGGATCATCTTTATTCTCATTTGCACAAGGAAAGACTAGAAGCAATGGGATGAAACTAAATGGGAGGAGACACAGATTAGATATTATAAAAAACTTTTTGACAGTTAGGGTGATTAATGAGTGGAACAGGCTGCCACGAGAGGTGGTGAGTTCCCCTTCAATGGACGTCTTCAAACAGAGGCTGGACAGACATCTGTCTGAGATGATTTAGTGAATCCTGCTTTGAGCAGGGGGTTGGACCAGATGACCCAGGAGGTCCCTTCCAACTCTACCATTCTATGATTCTATGTACTTTCAAGGGAATCTGTCACCCCCTGGGATTTATCAGACCTCTAATATGAGCATACAAGTGATAGAAATGTAAATCTATACTTACCTGTATGCCTCATATTAGAGGTCTGGTTGCTTTGAAATGTCTTTTTATTCAGTCCGTTTTCTCATTCTTGCGGGCCGGGGGACGGGAAGAAATCCCCTCCTACTTTGCTAATTACAATGTTCCCCCCCTCCCCTGCACATCACAGTGCCTGTGTCATGCAGTCTCGAATTCCAGATCCTACGCATGTGCAAATCACCTATAACGCAAGGCGCACATTTTTTTTCTCCCGGCTATATTTTTTCCAACAGTGATCTTGTTCAGGCATTGGGAAGTCACTGTGACTCCCTGGCGCCTGGACCTGGATTAGTCAGCCAACACACTTAGTCCCAGTCCGCTTCTCAAAATTTATTTTCTCTGAAACATCTCAGCATTTCAGAATCTGCAATTGGTCCGTGGTTCGGGCACCATGAATCAGGTGACGGATTCCTTTTACTAAAGTGGAAACTGTCTTAAAAGATTTCCTAGACACTCTTAATTTTAAGATTCTGACATCCAATGTTATTAGCACTTACTTATAATACTGCCTGAAATGTGCAAAGTAACTATAAAACAGTCCAAATATATTTTTAGAAATGTTAGTAACCTTTTAATGTTGTATAATATGTATTGTGTACTGTGTGGCGCATATAGATAGATAGATATATAGATATATAGATATATATAGAGAGAGAGAGAGAGAGACATATATATGTCTCGAATAACCTAACCTAGGCGTGTCCTCACTGTCTCATAATACTGAAGCTGGTGTTTTAATAAATGCTATAGCCCATTTACAGCTTTGCATTAATTTCCACGCTTGGCGAAGTAGAGTATACAGTAGAAATGATAATGAGGACTCCTACATCATACAATGAAAAGCTGTTATTCCATATGTCCATATAAACAAAAAGGATCATACGAATGTAGCCCAAGAGAGGGGAAACATATAGCACACACTCATTCAGGAACTATTTGTTGATTGTTTCCTCTTTCTATTGAGCCACACTCCAATCCTCTTTTTTTATCTAAAAAGAGGTAAGGAAGAACATGTGTGAATGTAAAGCAAATTTAGGCTTGTATAATTCTTTGGGTGTGCTGCCAGCCCATAGACCACTTGTGTGTTGATCCTTAAAAGGAACTTGTCATCAGGATTTTATACCCCAAACTAATGCCATGTAAGTTGTATGTAAAGGTACTTACCGTACCTTACAGTATTCTTTGTAGTGAAGAAAAAAAATCTTTAAATGGAACTTGTAATGTCCAGAAACACTACTTCAAATTTAGGGTTAATCTACAGGTAGCTAGAGTTAAATCATGTTTAAGCTGCCTTACAGGAAGGCCGGTGACAGGGAGACAATTAGCTTAAATTCTCCCTATAGCCACTAGTTTCCAGACTTCAGTGCAAGAGCTTTTACAGTCACCCTTCACTGTAATCCGTTCCTAGCACTTAGATCATCAGCATGAGTGTGCAGAGCAGGCTGTCAATCAAAATGTTGGGGATCGATTACAGTATAGTGTGCAGTGAATGCAACTGCTTCTGGCATGGCACTGATGAATGGAAACAAGCGGCTACAGGGAGGAAATAAGTTCATTTTTTCCCTGCAGCCACCCTTAGGAGGATAAGGCAGCATAGCATGATTTTAATGCTATTTACGTGCAGATTAATTGTATGTCAGATTCTCTTTAAATTCTGCTGGCTATTTAGTTGTAGTTTCTTTGGTTGCAAGTTATTTTATAAATAGTTTACATACCCTATGTGACATACATACTATTTTTGCTCTAATAGTCTAGCAAGTAACTGGCTAGTTGCACTTTTAACCTTTAACAACCTCTAGGGCTATACATGTACAACTAGATTTTTTTTTAAAGTACATAGAACCTGTCACCAAGTGAAGTGGCCAGCTTTTGTTCTTATTGTATTCCTGCTGCTCCGCTGAGTAGTCTGTTTGTCTTTTTTTCTTTAAATCCGCTGTTTTAATGCAGAGATATGGGTCTTTTTATTTAGTGCTAATTTTTTATGGGCGTTGCTCACAGGATTCTCATGTGGGCGTTGCTCACAGGATTTTTTTTTATGGGGCATGACTTTATATTACTGTGTATTATTATCCTGTGCCCCATTGGAAAAGACCATAAAAATCAGCTCTAAATTAAAAAAACCTTATCTCTAGAACCGGATGGTAGAAAACAAACAACTGAATATTCGAACAGTGAAAATAAAAGAAGAGAAAAACCTGGCCAAAGTTGACTTGGTAGCAGGTCGTCTTTAAAAGGAACCTGTCACCATGAAAATGCAGTCCAATGTGCAGGTACAGTGTCATAGAGCAGGAGGATCTAAGTAGATGGATGTATTGTTTTGTGAGAGAAGATTCTGCATAACCTGTGCTTAATCATTTAATGCTCTACTCTTTCTGGGATTTTCGATCCAATGGGCGGTCCTGTCAGTGACTGACAGCTTTCTTTATATACGTGTGCACACAGAGATAGCTGTCAGTCACTGATAGGACCGCCTACTGGACTGAAGATCCCAGAAAGAGCAAAAGTTTAAAAGATTAAAACATAGTTACATAGGTTGAAAAAAGACTTAGTTCTTTGTCCACCAAATATACATTTTTTGTCACTAAATTATCTATAACCCACAATGTTATGTGTACTGAGGAAATCATCCAGCCTTTTTTTAAAAGCTGTTATAGTGTCTGCCATTACTACCTCTTGTGCATAAGTTGTACTGAATCTTTTTGGGAACTACAAGGAGAATAGAATGTGACATGATAACAATACAGTAGCGACCGAAAGTTTTGCATTTTTCTTTAAAAAAGTGTGATTACTTCTGTCTGGTTGTTGTGACGCCATTTTCCTGGTGATGAACTGAAAGTGCATGAAGTTATCATCATGCAAGACCTCAATTTCAACCAAAATGCTTTTGAATATAGGTATGGTCATTTATTTAAAGAAAACGGACTGCCAAAAGTTTTGCATATACTATTTATAGAGAGTAATTCATTGTTTACAATGCCATAACTTAGTATTTTGTAGCATAACCTCTTGCTTTAATTACTGCACCACACCGACAGGGTATTGAGGCCACTAGGGTATTCAAGACATCTTGAGGGATCTTGCTCTATTCCATTTGTAAATCTGCAAACAATTCATTTTTATTGCTATGGGTACAGGCTCCAACTCATCGCCTTAACTCATCCCAAAGGTGCACTATTTGGTTTAAATCAGGTGATTGGCTTGGCCATTGCAACTGGCGAACATTTTTCTTTGCTACCCAATTTTTGACTGAATTGGATGTGTGTTTAGGATCATTGTCTTGCTGGAATTTCCATCCCCTGCCTACTTTGGTTTTACCATGTGGCAGCATTACATTCTCCTGTATATCCTTGTACATGGTGGCATTCATATTTCCATTAATTCTATGCAGAGGGACAATGGCAGATGCAGAAGAGCAGCCCCAAACCATGACATTGCCACCACCATGTTTCACTGAAGGTGTTTGGTACCTTACATCATTACGTTTTCCAATTGGGTGATATATATAGTGCTTGCCATCACTACCAAACAGATTGACCTTGGATTCATCCGACCACAACACCTTAGACCAATCTGTCTCTTTCCATTAGCTATGTTCAAATAATGAAGAATACCGAACAGCAATAGGAAAACTACTGTATCTATCGACTGTTACAAGACCAGACATCGCAGCAGCAGTAGGAATCCTGAGTAGAAAGGTATCAAAACCAAATAAAGCTGATTGGAATGCCGTGAAGAGAGTAATGCGTTATTTGAAAGGAACTAGCAATGTTGAGCTGAAATTACCCACAAGTGATAATTGCATTTTAACAGGATATGTTGATGCAGATTGGGCTGGAGATCCAACTGATAGAAGATATACCAGTGGACATATTTTTTTTCTCTCGGGTGGACCAATAAGTTGGACAAGGAAGAAACAGTCAATTGTGACACTGTCTTCAACAGAAGCAGAATATGTTGCCGCAGCACATGCGAGTCAAGAAGTACTGTGGTTAAGACAATTGTTGACAGAATTAGGACAACCACAGTTGGAACCAACAAAACTGAAAGAGGACAATCAAGGATGTCTTGTTCTTGCTCAGATGGAAAGAGTCAATCCAAGAACCAAGCATATTGATGTGAAATATCATTTCTTGAGAGATCATCAGGAACAAGGAGTCTTGAAGTTAGAGTATTGTCCTACTGAAGAAATGACAGCAGACATCTTCACGAAGGCATTGAATGCTGATAAACACCAGAGACTGATAAAAAAGTTGGGTTTGATTGAATAAGTCCTTACTGTTGAGAAAGGGTGTTGGCATATACAACAGATTAGGACTTATTATAAGTGAAAGGAGGACTTTATACTAACCAGACAGCAGATGGCGATAGTGTGTAAAGTTATATGCTTGCTGTAATGGTGGGAGAAAAGCTCTCAATTGTTGGTTGTTTTTACTTCCTGTTTTTTCTTTTCCTGAATGTGTTATGTCAGCAGCACACGGACTGTGTGACACTGAATTGTATCTCATGTTTAACCAGTATGAAGTAGATACTGTTTACTCAAGATATCTTGCTGATTGAAGCTCTCTTAAGTACAGTGGTGACTGTAAGAAGATGCACTCTGCAACAGGTTATGGGCCCAGGCCGGAACCCAGACACTAAAGCCCAGACACTACAGGCCCGCACTACAAGAGGATCCTGGTTTATAACCCCAGATAACGGAGCACACAGATTAGCTCTGTAAACAGAAGGAAATAAATCCAGATGCAGAGTGACAAAGGAATTCATGATCCTAGGAGCTGGATATAGATAGTTACAGAGAATTCAACACAGGCAGGACATACAGGAACTATCAGCAAGAAGAAAAAACAGGAGAATATCTTCAGCACAACTCTCTAAACAAGTAAGACTATATAAAGATGATGAGTAACACAGAACTGAAATTCACAGTAGCTAAACTGAATAGTAAAAATTATCAGTTATGGAAATTCAAAGTAGAGATGTTGTTATCTAAGGATGATTTATGGGAAGTAATTGTTACAGAAAGACCAGATCAAGATAATCAGACATGGGATAAGAAGAATAGACAAGCGAGAGCCACCATTAGCTTATTAGTGGATGATGCTCAATTAATACATATAAGAAATGAAGAAACAGCTAAAGGAATGTGGGAAGAATTAAGAAAACTGTATGAAAGACCTAGCTTGAATCACAAGTTATTTTTATTAAGAAAGCTTTACAGTATGAGATTGAGTGCAAATGATGACATGCAGAAGCACATATTCTCAATGATGGAAGTGATATCACAGCTAAGATCTATTGGTGAAGACATTAAAGATAGTCATGTAACAGCTATATTATTGTGCAGTTTACCAGATTCGTATACAGCCTTGATAAATGCCCTTGAGACGAGACCAGAAACTGACATTACATTAGATTTTGTAAAAACAAGACTAATCGATGAATATCAGAGAAGAAAAAAACAAAGAAATGATTCTTCTACTGAAAAGGACAGTGAAAATGCTCTTAAAGCTACAGAATTTAAAAAACCCTATAGTAAAAAGACAAGAGAATGCTTCAGATGTAAGAAAAAAGGTCATTTAAAGAAAGACTGTACCATATGGAAAGCAGAACAACAAAAATTACAACATAAAAAGCATACACAGAAAGTAAAAAACACAATTTCCAATTCATGTGAGAATAATTGGAATGGCGCATTTATAGTAACAGACAAGAAATCATCACTTGGTTGGTTTATTGATTCAGGAGCAACGAGTCATATGACAAGTGACAAGAATGTCTTTACTGATCTTGATTTAGATAAGAAAGAAGCCATTTATCTTGCAGATGGAAGCAAAATAACCGCAGAAGGTATCGGACAAGGTATGCTAAATTGTTCAAACAAGTTCGGACAAGATTCAGGATGTGTTGTATGTTCCAAAATTGGAAGGCGGATTATTATCTGTGAAACGTTTAACAGCAAAAGGACTTACAGTAAAATTCAAAGACAATGAGTGTGCAATTATTGCAGGAAACAAGGTGATCACCAAAGTCAAGGCAGATGAACAATTATATCATTTTGACACACTAAAGGAACAGATGAAGGTATGTACCCATGATCACAAAAACTGTATTCACATGTGGCATAGACGTCTAGGACATAGACACCCTGACAGTATAAGGGAACTACAGAGAAAAGAATTGACAAAAGATTTAAAGATATCAGATTGCTCAATTACCGTGAGATGTGAATGTTGTATAAAATCCAAAGCCACAAGGATATCTATTCCAAAAGAAGGTGAGATGAAAAGCGAAAGACCACTTGATTTGGTGCATACTGACGTATGTGGACCCATGAAAGTGACTACATCAGGAGGCAATAGATACATGTTGACTTTTATAGACTACTAAAGATACACAGTCACATAATTAAGAACAAAAGTGAAGTTTTTGATAAACTTGTAGACTATGTAGCAAGATCAAGTAACAAATTTCAAAGGAAGCCAATTGTCATCAGAAGTGATAATGGAGGTGAATTTACAGGTCACAGAATAGAAGAATACTTAAGACAAAATGGAATAGAACACCAGAAAACTGTTCCATACACACCTGAACAAAATGGAGTAGCAGAAAGGAAAAACAGAACTCTAACAGAAATGATAAGATGTATGCTGACGGATTCCAAACTACCAGAGAAATATTGGGGTGAGGCAGCAATGACAGCTACATATCTACAGAACCGACTTTTTTCCAGAAAGCTGACGAAAACTCCATATGAACTGTGGCAAGGTATGAAACCGAGTGTCAATCATTTAAAAGCTTTTGGATGTAAAGTTTTTATATTCATTCCAACAGAAAAACGTTCCAAACTTCAAAACAGATCCATGGAAGGAATATTCGTTGGATATAGTGCAAATTGCAAAGGATATAGAATCCTAGATCCCAAAACAGACAGAGTTACATTGACTAACAGTGTGACATTCATTGAAGATTTAAATGAAGACATTATGATTTCAGTTGAAAAAAAAATGAGAAAAACAATAGTGACATAACTGAAGAAATATCTGATGAGAAAGAAGTAGAAATTAATGAAGAACAAAATACTGAAAGTGAAGAATCACAACTACAAACAGACACTGAACCAAGACGTTCAATGAGAGAGAACAAAGGAAAACCACCAAAACGTCTCTCATACAAGACAAGCATAAGAAAAATCTATGAGGATACCTCTTGGGAAGACATATCTAAACTTCCTGAAGAAGAAGCTAATAAATGGATAGAAGCAACAGAAAAAGAAATTCAATCCATGCATGATTCAAATACATGGACACTAACAGATTTGCCAGAAGGAAGAAAAGCCATAGGATGTAAATGGATTTTTAAAGTAAAATACCAAACAGATGGCACAGCTGAAAGATACCGAGCAAGACTCGTAGCTAAAGGGTATTCTCAAAAATATGGAGAAGACTATGATGAGACATTTGCTCCAGTTGTCAAACACACTACAATAAGAACTTTACTTACAGTTGCAGCAATGAAACAGATGGAACTGAGACATCTGGATGTAAAGACAGCTTTTCTGAATGGAGATTTAACAGAAGACATTTACATGGAACAACCTCCAGGATTCAAAGATGAAAGAAATCCAAACAAAGTTTGCAAACTACAGAAAATCATATATGGTTTAAAGCAAGCAGCTAAAGCGTGGAATGACAAAATCACGGAAGTACTTACAAATGAAAAATTTCAAAGAAGCAAAGCTGATCCATGCTTGTACACAAAAAGGCTGATTAATAGATGGATTTATGTACTCATATATGTAGACGACATTTTGATTTGTTTTAAACAAGAAAGGGATAAAGAAAACATTCTAAAAATCCTGAAGCAGAATTTTTAAATCAAAGACTTTGGGAAATGTGAAACAGTACCTAGGAATACAGGTAGAAAGAGAAGAAGACGGAAGTTTCCTACTGAATCAAAATCACATGATTCAAGACATAACAGAAAAATTTGGATTAAAGGATGCAAAAACAGTAAAGTCTCCAATGGAAACTAATTATCTCAAAGAGATGAACAGTGAAAAAAATATTCTACCAAATAATGAAGAATACAGAACAGCAATAGGAAAACTACTGTATCTAGCGACTGTTACAAGACCAGACATCGCAGCAGAAGTAGGAATCCTGAGTAGAAAGGTATCAAAACCAAATAAAGCTGATTGGAATGCCGTGAAGAGAGTAATGCGTTATTTGAAAGGAACTAGCAATGTTAAGCTGAAACTACCCACAAGTGATAATTGCATTTTAACAGGATATGTTGATGCAGATTGGGCTGGAGATCCAACTGACAGAAGATATACCAGTGGACATATTTTTTTTCTCTCGGGTGGACCAATAAGTTGGACAAGGAAGAAACAGTCAATTGTGACACTGTCTTCAACAGAAGCAGAATATGTTGCCGCAGCACATGCGAGTCAAGAAGTACTGTGGTTAAGACAATTGTTGACAGAATTAGGACAACCACAGTTGGAACCAACAAAACTGAAAGAGGACAATCAAGGATGTCTTGTTCTTGCTCAGATGGAAAGAGTCAATCCAAGAACCAAGCATATTGATGTGAAATATCATTTCTTGAGAGATCATCAGGAACAAGGAGTCTTGAAGTTAGAGTATTGTCCTACTGAAGAAATGACAGCAGACATCTTCACGAAGGCATTGAATGCTGATAAACACCAGAGACTAATAAAAAAGTTGGGTTTGATTGAATAAGTCCTTACTGTTGAGAAAGGGTGTTGGCATATACAACAGATTAGGACTTATTATAAGTGAAAGGAGGACTTTATACTAACCAGACAGCAGATGGCGATAGTGTGTAAAGTTATATGCTTGCTGTAATGGTGGGAGAAAAGCTCTCAATTGTTCGTTGTTTTTACTTCCTGTTTTTTCTTTTCCTGAATGTGTTATGTTAGCAGCACACGGACTGTGTGACACTGAATTGTATCTCATGTTTAACCAGTATGAAGTAGATACTGTTTACTCAAGATATCTTGCTGATTGAAGCTCTCGTAAGTACAATGGTGACTGTAAGAAGATGCACTCTGCGACATAATATACGTGACACTTGACTCTGAGAACAGTTGAATTCCATATCTACCTTTTTTTGGCTGTTGCCTGACTTCAGTCTCAGAATAATATTCTTTCTGACATCTGGTGATAAATTTGGCTTTGTCTTTGCCATGTTTTAACCTAAAACCACACAAAAAAATTTTTAGGCAAAATTCGGCTACCCATGACAAAATATGCAAAGCATTTGGCCCAGCAAATGTTGAAAACTAACACATAAAGGGATGAAACAATGTCAAACACAATTTTCTTCCTTATTGCTGACAACCATTTGCTTCCAGTTTACTAAAATCACCAGGAATATGTCATCACAACAACCAGACAGAAGTAAGCACACTTAAAAAAAAAATGCTAAACTTTTGGTCGCTACTGTGCATCTGTTACTTTATTGCATACACATGGCCGTAGAATGTAGCAAAAAGTTGATAATAGCTGTTTTAGATGATGTGCCCACGATCCGTAATAGCAGAATTTTGGAAACAGCTCACCTGCGCTGTGTCCAAAACGCTGCATTGTACAGTAGAAGCACAGTGGATGGGATTTATAGAAATCCCATGCCCACTGTGCTTCTATTTGACACCGCGTAAACTCACTCGCGGTGTGGGTTTACGAGCCGCAGCATGTCAATTTCTGTTGCTGAAACACTAGTCTCCATAACAGGAATTTCCACAATAGAATGTATTGGATGCGGTAACTTCGCATGTGTTCAATGAATTTACCTGCGGGATCGGACGCAGCGAAAATACGCTACTTCCAAATCGCTGCTATAGCCTGATCGTGGGCATTTAGCCTTATGGCTAGTGAGACTTTCTCAAGGCCATGACATCTGATGTCATGCTAACTCTTTAAACAGTGCAACTTTACTTAAATATCCTTGACACAAACCTAATACTACTAGTAATAAAGTCTACAGAGATCCTAGATACATTCATATTACACATAATATCAGATAATGAAGCACAATTAAACACTTATCTTTTAAGAATCCTTGCAATCACTGAGACCTAAGCCTATATTTTTTGTGAGTTTTTGATGTTGCAGATTTTCTGCACCATTTCTGCCCCCGTTAAGTAAAATGGGTTACTTGCATTTTTTCAATATTATGCAGCGTAAAAATCTCACCAAAAGTTCATCGTGGGAACGTAGCATAATAGTCAGAAGTGCTGAATAGGAAATCTATTATATAAATTTGCAGGGGAAAAAATTCTTTGGCTACGTCCCCACAATGAGCTTTTGGTGAGTTTTTGATGTTACAGAATTTCTGAACCTATTATTTAAATTAGATTACTTGCGTTTTTTCATTTTATCGTGTTTTATCACGTTTTTGACTCTGCGTTTTTTGGCTGTTTGGTGTGTCATGCTTTAAATAGAGCTGCTTTGTTTTTGTTACTTCCTGGGTTTTTGCTTTGACAAAACTTTATGGACATACTTAGGTGCAGATTACATGCGTGTTTGATGCTTTTCCTCCGCGGAAACACACTAAAAACATATGAGGCTATGTGCCCACGATGCAGAAATGCTCCGGATTTTTCCTGAGCGTTTCTGCATCTCCCCTGGCAGAAAAAATGCATGTGGATTTTGCATGCGGATTGTACATGCGGATTATACAGTGGTGGCCCAAAGTATTGGCACCCCTGCCATTCTGTCAGATAATACTCAGTTTCTTCCTGAAAATGATTGCAATCACAAATTCTTTGGTATTATTATCTTCATTTAATTTGCTTGCAAGGAAAAAACACAAAAGAGAATGAAGCAAAAATCAAATCATTGATCATTTCACACAAAACTCCAAAAATGGGCCAGACAAAAGTATTGGCACCCTCAGCCTAATACTTGGTTACACAACCTTTAGCCAAAATAACTGCGAACAACCGCTTCCGGTAACCATCAATGAGTTTCTTACAATGCTCTGCTGGAATTGTAGACCATTCTTCTTTGGCAAACTGCTCCAGGTCCCTGATATTTGAAGGGTGCCTTCTCCAAACTGCCATTTTGAGATCTCTCCACAGGTGTTCTATGGGATTCAGGTCTTGACTCATTGCTGGCCTCCTTAGAAGTCTCCAGTGCTTACTCTCGAACCATTTTATAGTGCTTTTGGAAGTGTGTTTTGGGTCATTGTCCTGCTGGAAAACCCATGACCTCTGAGGGAGACCCAGCTTTCTCACACTGGGCCCTACATTATGCTGCAATATTTGTTGGTAGTCTTCAGACTTCATAATGCCATGCACACGGTCAAGCAGTCCAGTGCCAGAGGCAGCAAAGCAACCCCAAAACATCAGGAAACCTGTGTCATGTTTGACTGTAGGGACCGTGTTCTTTTCTTTGAATGCCTTTTTTTTTCCTGTACACTCTATGTTGATGCTTTTTCCCAAAAAGCTCTACTTTTGTCTCATCTGACCAGAGAACATTCTTCCAAAACGTTTTAGGCTTTCTCAGGTAAGTTTTGGCAAACTCCAGGCTGGCTTTTTTATGTCTCGGGGTAAGAAGTGGGGTCTTCCTGGGTATCCTACCATACAGTCCCTTTTCATTCAGACGCCGACGGATAGTACGGGTTGACACTGTTGTACCCTCGGACTGCAGGGCAGCTTGAACTTGTTTGGATGTTAGTCAAGGTTCTTTATCCACCATCCGCACAATCTTGCGTTGAAATCTCTCGTCAATTTTTCTTTTCCGTCCACATCTAGGGAGGTTAGCCACAGTGCCATGGGCTTTAAACTTCTTGATGACACTGCGCACGGAAGACACAGGAACATTCAGGTCTTTGGAGATGGACTTGTAGCCTTGAGATTGCTCATACTTCCTCACAATTTGGTTTCTCAAGTCCTCAGACAGTTCTTTGGTCTTCTTTCTTTTCTCCATGCTCAATGTGGTACACACAAGGACACAGGACAGAGGTTGAGTCAACTTTAATCCATGTTAACTGGCTGCAAGTGTGATTTAGTTATTGCCAACACCTGTTAGGTGCCACAGGTAAGTTACAGGTGCTGTTAATTACACGAATTAGAGAAGCATCACATGATTTTTCAAACAGTGCCAATACTTTTGTCCACCCCCTTTTTTAGGTTTGGTGTGGAATTGTATCCAATTTGGCTTTAGGACAATTCTTTTTGTGTTTTTTCATTGAAGACAAATTAAATGAAGATAATAATACCAAAGAATTTGTGATTGCAATCATTTTCAGGAAGAAACTGCGTATTATCTGACAGAATTGCAGGGGTGCCAATACTTTTGGCCACCACTGTACATGCGGATTGTACATGCATTTTTCCTGCCAGGAACATGCGGATGTGAAGCGTTCTTCACATGCATTTCCGCATGCGGGTTGACAAGCGCTTTCCAAGCGATTTTAGCACCACTTGAAAAGTGCTTGTCAACTTGGCCACACTATATAAATCCATGCAACCGGCATGGATTCATATAGTGTGACCCGAGAGAATGTAAAAAAATAAATCTATACTTACCTTCCGATGGCCCCCGGTGTCTTGCTTCGCTCGGTGCTGACTGCCGGCAGATCGCGGTACACTGCACTGAAGGACCTGCCAACGTCAGCGTCGCATGACCCGTCACATGACTATGACGTCAGCGCAGGTCCTTCAGTCCATCGCGATTTGCCGGCAAGGGAGGAAGAGCGCACCAGGGGCCGTCAGAAGGTAAGTATCATATTTATTTTTTATTTTCTTCTTTTTTTACAGTTTCTATGGTGCCCGGGTCCGGAGGAGAGTCTCCTCTCCTCTAGACCTGGGTACCCTCCGCACATTGGAACGCATGGAATGCGCATCTACATATACAGTGATGCGTAATCCATGCGTTCTAATGCAAGTCAATGGCGGCGAAAATGCAGCACTTCCGCAAAATAATTGGTAGTGCTGCGTTTTTTTCCACAATGATAATCCGCAGCGGAAATTTCCGCAGCGTGTGCTCAGCACATGCGGATTATCATTGGGGACCATGGCAGGCCTTCTACCATGCCTTTTTTAAGCGTTTCTGCAGCGTTTTTGCCGCTGCGGAAACACTTAAAAAAACGCATCGTGGGCACACAGCCTGAACGTTTTTTACCTGCAGAATTTCCACCCCAATTGTAAGTCTATGGGGATAATGCACATAAAACTCAGCGTACCTGCAAGAGAAATTGACATTAATGACGCTGCAAAAACACGCAGCGTCAAAACGCACCAAAAACTCATCGTGGGAATGTAACCTTGGAGATGAATTATAAAAGGATTCATTCACTCAAACAAGTGGGAACTGGTTGAATATACTGATGCTGAGAGTAAATTATTATCTGGACTATGATAGCCAGATGGAAGTCATGTGTTCATTATTAAAGGCTTTCACTAGGACTTACATATTGATATCCTACATGGAAGGACCGGTCATCCATATGAGAGTAGTGCAGGTTCGACACCCAGCACCCCCCATCTATCATCTGATATCTACACTGGCAGTAGTCGGATGTAAACCATTTACAGAGTGGAACATCTAAAGTTATATGTTCAGTAATCATCCTTTTGAAAGAAATCCAGTAAGAAAAAAAAGGATATTTTTTTAAATGAAAGGAAAACAGACGGCTAATTAACAAATCCATTTTTCATAGACTTCAGATCCAATTGCTATCCTTTTTTATTTTAACCTGGAAAAAAAAGTTGTGTCTGCACAACTTTTTTTTTCTTGTTAAGATAACCGATAGCTTCTAGATCAGTTTCAAACGGATGATTACTGGACATGTGAACTCAGCTATAGCTCCCTACTTTGTTTTGTGGTTGCTGCCAACTACAGAATGGGAATGAGATAAACTGCAGAACTCGGCAGCAGCAATCAAATCATGTACGGAGCTGTGCTGTTCACTCGGTACATTGCTTACATCCAGTTACTGCAGGTGAAGATACCACCTCATTCAATCAAAATGGCATTGAAGTTAGTCCTGGACAAGACCTTTAACAATTTTTTTCACGTGTTGAACTTGCATAGGCTTGTGCTATATGTGATTATATGTTACTATGTAGGAAAACCGATACCACCATTGTAAAATCAATTACTGTAATACAATAAAAGGATCACTGAGACTTGTAGAACATAGCCGGATAAATAAAGAAACCCACAGGATGTATGCTCTGGGAGTCTGTTCCACGTGTGTAAGTCCCCAAGAAGTGGAGACAAAACGGGTGATTGCTATACTTTAAATACATTTTTGAAATGATGCCATCATCCGGCGCTCATTTGTGCTGAAATTCATGTTTTACTCCTATGTAAATTAAGTTTGCTCATGCACATACACTGGTGAGTTCATTAGTGCACTTGCAGTCCTCGGCACCTCTTGGCTTCTCCCCACCAGTGCCGCTTCTCATTTCTTGATTGACAGTGGAGACAGAGGCTGTGCTGCAAGATGTCACCTCTGTTCTCAAATGTCAGTCAAGAAGCTCTGGTGGGAATAGATGGGTGGGGAGCAGTGAGGAGAGAAGGACTGTTAGCTCACTGATTCGCCCACCAGTGTACAGTACAGAGCAAAAGTTTGGACGCACCTTCTCATTTAAAGACTTTTCTGTATTTTCTTGACTATGAGAATTGTACATTCACACTGAAGGCATCAAAACTATGAATTAACACATGTGGAATTATATACTTAACCAAAAAGTGTGAAACAACTGAAAATATGTCTTATATTCTAGGTTCTTCAAAGTAGCCACCTTTTGCTTTGATGACGGCTTTGCACACTCTTGGCATTCTCTTGATGAGCTTCAAGAGGTAGACACCGGAAATGGTTTTCACCTCACAGGTATGCCCTGTCAGGTTTATTAAGTGGGATTTCTTGCCTAATAAATGGGGTTGGGACCATCAGTTGTGTTGTGCAGAAGTCTGGTGGATACACAGCTGATAGTCCTACTGAATAGACTGTTGGAATTTGTATTATGGCAAGAAAAAAGCTGCTAAGTAAAGAAAAACGAGTGGCCATCATTACTTTAAGAAATGAAGGCCAGTCAGTCCGAAAAATTTGTAAAACTTTGAAAGTGTCCCCAAGTGCAGTTGCAAAAACCATCAAGCGCTACAAAGAAACTGGCTCACATGAGGACCGCCCCAGGAATGGAAGACCAAGAGTCACCTCTGCTTCTGAGGATAAGTTTATCCGAGTCACCAGCCTCAGAAATCGCAGGTTAACAGCAGCTCAGATTAGAGACCAGGTCAATGCCACACAGAGTTCTAGCAGCAGACACATCTCTACAACAACTGTTAAGAGGAGACTTTGTGCAGCAGGCCTTCATGGTAAAATAGCTGCTAGGAAACCACTGCTAAGGACAGGCAACAAGCAGAAGAGACTTGTTTGGGCTAAAGAACACAAGGAATGGACATTAGACCAGTGGAAATCTGAGCATTGGTCTGATGAGTCCAAATTTGAGATTTTTGGTTCCAACCACCGTGTCTTTGTGAGACGCAGAAAAGGTGAACGGATGGACTCTACATGCTGGTTCCTACCATGAAGCATGGAGGAGGAGGTGTGATGGTGTGGGGGTGCCTTGCTGGTGACACTGTTGGGGATTTATTCAAAATTGAAGGCATACTGAACCAGCATGGCTACCACAGAATCTTGCAGCGGCATGCTATTCCATCCGGTTTGCGTTTAGTTGGACCATCATTTATTTTTCAACAGGACAGTGACCCTAAACACACCTCTAGGCTGTGTAAGGGCTATTTGACCAAGAAGGAGAGTGATGGGGTGCTACGCCAAATGACCTGGCCTCCACAGTCACCAGACCTGAACCCAATCGAGATGGTTTGGGATGAGCTGGACCGGAGAGTGAAGGCAAAAGGGCCAACAAGTGCTAAGCTTCTCTGGGAACTCCTTCAAGATTGTTGAAGACCATTTCCGGTGACTACCTCTTGAAGCTCATCAAGAGAATGCCAAGATTGTGCAAAGCAGTTATCAAAGCAAAAGGTGGCTACTTTGAAGAACCTAGAATATAAGACATATTTTCAGTTGCTTCACACTTTTTTGTTAAGTATATAATTCCACATGTGTTAATTCATAGTTTTGATGCCTTCAGTGTGAATGTACAATTATCATAGTCAAGAAAATACAGAAAAATCTTTAAATGAGAAGGTGTGTCCAAACTTTTGGTCTGTACTGTACTTGCAAGCCTAATTTCCATATGATTAAACCACAAATTTTGGTGCAACTGATCATCAGATGACGGCGGACTATGTATTCTTGGAAATGTGTTGCCATGTCTTATTCTGCAGTACTTCAGGTTTCCTTGAGAAAGCCTTGCTGACAGGTTCACTTTAAATTTGATGTGAAAAGGTTGATAATTCTATGTAGCTTTGTCTGTTAAGATGTACTAGTTTTAGAGGGTTTTTGTTTCCAAATAATACAATTTTTATACTCTGTCATACAGCAGATGGGGTCAAATGATTATATGGGTTCAAATGTATTAGGAGGCTAAAAAGCCATCATATATAACGTGTGACAGCACTCGTGATTTGTTCTGATAATTACTATAATTACAGCATTTATTCTGTGCTGATGGCCTTGTATGAAGGACAAAACCGTTCAATAACACTCGGAGTCTTGGGTTCTTTTTAATAGCCCTGATATCCCCACAGGAAGACTTTCAAGAGTCGTCACCGTTCCTTATGTAATTGTCAGCAGATATTCCCGATCTGTGTTACTAAATAAAGTTTAATGGCTTCTTGCTGTGATAAAAATAACTACGGAATTGGAAATCTGGAGAGCTGCACCATACTCCTTGCGTAGCAGTCACTCTTTTGTTAAGCAGACTTCCCAAGCTGAGCCATGAGGTAGTTAATAAACTTTAGTAAATGTGGACAGATGGAATTTCATGTGTGAGATTTCCTGCCAACAGGGTGATCCATTGCTGTTTACTGAGTAGTAAATTCACTAAACTCTTTCCATAACTTCCCCATGGTTCTGCGTGAATTATGTCCCGCCATATCTAGTGGTGAGAGTAGTAGACAGCAGTTGCAGGCTGAATCACCTGAACAGGTAAGTACTGGTCATATATATTCAATTACCAGAATCATGTTATTGTTTGTTCGGCTCTGAGAGGTGTGTGCAAAACACTTCGCTTACTCAAATGAAGGAAAATTGCCTACATTTTCTTTTTCAAGTAACTGCACATTTAACATTTCCATCAAGCACACAGAATTGTATTTTTTGTAAGGGGTGCCAAATCATATTGGATCCAAGATTATTTCTGTTTTATTGTCATATTTGTAAGTATATGTCAGATGACTAAGAGGATGTGCAATGCAAGTCAAGTTGAATACGATTTTTTTTTATTTTAATTATAACAAATTTGTTGGTTGAAATGCTTAGTTCTATATACATCAGTAAAGAAGTTAAATGATACCTTTAGTAAAGAAAAAATCAATCAAAGTGCTGTAAGATTCTTTTGTGTAATACCTGTGGAGCCGGTTAAATTTAGATTTTGGGCTGTGGACCTTTTCTTCTTCCCTTAGTGCAAATGCTGCAGTGACCACAGGCCAATTTTAACTAGCAGGTAGCCTCAACAGATGCACTAATTCCTAATATGCAAAGTCTATCTATCTTATCCATTTTATTTATTTATCTGTTAAATCAGAGGAAGTAAAGGATTGCAGTATTTCAGTTTTCCTATAAAATGGGGTGTATAGTTTGCATGAAATGAAAATAATAATCAGCACAGGGCACTCATTTTTTGATTCCAAAATGAAAATGTTAATTTAACCCCTTAACGACATATGACGTGCAGGGTGCGCCATATGCCAGCTCCCTGCTTTTTATGCCGGCTCGCAAGCTGAGCCCACATCTTTGCCAGCAGATGATGTCTGTATTAATCAGCCATCATCTGCCTGTATCAGCCGACGCTGGAGTGAAGAGCCGCCAATGGCTGTTAACCTGACAAATGCCACTGTCAATCAGTGACAGTGGCATTTACAACACACCAGCTATTCTACGCATCCATCAGTGCGCCCGTAACATGAGTGCCAATGGGTTGCCATGACAGCGAGGGGTCTGCTGAAGACCCCTGTGCTGGTCATGACAGTACCACTGTGAAAGCCAGCCCGTGGCTTGCGTTCATAGTACTCTAATTTTTTCTATATATATGCTCGGTGTAGTACAAGTGATCGTATGTAACTTAAAAACTCAATAAAAACATTGGCTCTAGGTAAAAAAAACAAGCCCTCATAGAGCTTCATATCTCAAAAATTGAAAACGTTATGAGTCTCAGAACATGGTGTCACAAGGTAATTTTTTATTTTTTTTTGCAAATTTCTGATTTTTTTTTTTTAGCAACCCAAGTAAAATAAAAGCTATACATGTTTGGCATCTCCATAATTGTACTGACTTGGAGAATCATATTGTTAGGTCATGTTTACCGTAAAAAGGAACGCTGTAAAAAAAAAAAAGAGCAATTGTAGTATTGCACTTTTTTTTGCACACTTGGAATTTTTTTACCGATTTCCAGTACATCACATGACAAAATTGACTGTGTCGTTCAAAAGCGCAACTCGTCCCATAAAAAACAAGCGCACTATGTGAAATCTCTACCTGCAGTCCAACTATTTTTTTTTTCAGAGTTTTTTTTTCTGGGAGTGTGCACTCTTACTCCTCCCTCCCTGATACTGCTAATCATAGCTTGTAAACTAGTCTATCATTATCAGATGCTCCTGAGCTGTGATTTGCAGCATCTGGGAGGGATTAAAGCAACAATATCTGTAAAGCAATGTGGAATATGATGGCATTATTTAAGTAAGCATAATGAATAATTATAAGTAAAGTGCATGCTCCCAAAAGTAGACTGCTTTGCAGTCCAACTGGGTGTTTCTTCAGAGTTTTGGGGGCATGCACTTTCACCCCTCCTTTCCAGATGCTGCCAATTACAACTAAGCAGAAACTGAGACTGATGGAATAGCTGCTTAGCTGTCATTGACAGCATCTGGGAGGGGTGAAAGTGCAAGCTCCCAGAGAAGACTCTGAAGAAAGTTGGACTGCAATTGAGTGACTTGACACAAAACTGAAAAAAACAGAATCAGGGGAGCGGAGAGATTTTTACGAGATACAGTTATATGAAAAAGTTTGGGCACCCCTATTAATCTTAAGCTTAATGTTTTATAAAAGTTGGTGTTTTTGCAACAGCTATTTCAGTTTGATATATGTAATAACTGTTGAACACAGTAATGTTTCTGCCTTGAAATGAGGTTTATTGTACTAACAGAAAATGTGCAATCTGCATTCAAACAAAATTTGACAGGTGCATAAGTATGGGCACCCTTATCATTTTCTTGTTTTAAATACTCCTACCTACTTATTACTGACTTACTAAAGCACTTTTTTTGGTTTTGTAACCTCATTGAGCTTTGAACTTCATAGCCAGGTGTATGCAATCATGAGAAAAGCTACTTAAAGTGGCCACTTGCAAGTTGTTCTCCTGTTTGAATTTCCTCTGAAGAGTGGCATCATGGGCTCCTCAAAACAACTGTCAAATGATCTGAAAACAAAGATTATTCAACATAGTTGTTCAGGGGAAGGATACAAAAAGCTGCCTCAGAGATTTAACCTGTCAGTTTCCACTGTGAGGAACATAGTAAGGAAATGGAAGAACACAGGGACAGTTCTTGTTAAGGCCAGAAGTGACAGGCCAAGAAAAACATCAGAAAGGCAGAGAAGAAGAATGGTGAGATCAGTCAAGGACAATCCTCAGACCACCTCCAGAGAGCTGCAGCATCAACTTGCTGCAGATGGTGTCACTGTGCATCGGTCAACTATACAACGCACTTTGCACAAGGAGAAGCTGTATGGGAGAGTGATGCGAAAGAAGCTGTTTCTGCAAGCACGCCACAAACAAGAGTCGGCTGAGGTATGCAAAAGCACATTTGGAGAAGCCAATTTCTTTTTGGAAGAAGGTCCTGTGGACTGATGAAACCAAGATTGAGTTGTTTGGTCATACAAAAAGGCGTTATGCATGGCGGCAAAAAAACACAGCATTCCAAGAAAAACACTTGCTACCCACAGTAAAATTTGGTGGAGGTTCCATCATGCTTTGGGGCTGTGTGGCCAATGCCGGCACCGGTAATCTTGTTAAAGTTGAGCGACTCATGGATTCCACTCAGTATCAGAAGATTCTTGACAATAATGTTCAAGAATCAGTGATAAAGTTGAAGTTACGCAGGGGATGGATCTTTCAGCAAGACAATGATCCAAAACACCGCTCCAAATCTACTCAGGCATTCATGCAGAGGAACAATTACAATGTTCTGGAATGGCCATCCCAGTCCCCAGACCTGAATATCATTGAACATCTGTGGGATCATTTGAAGAGGGCTGTCCATGCTCGGCGACCATCAAACTTAACTGAACTGGAATTGTTTTGTAAAGAGGAATGGTCAAAAATACCTTCATCCAGGATAAAGGAACTCATTAAAAGCTACAGGAAGCGACTAGAGGCTGTTATTTTTGCAAAAGGAGGATCTACTAAATATTAATGTCACTTTTCTGGTGAGGTACCCATACTTATGCACCTGTCAAATTTTGTTTGAATGCAGATTGCACATTTTCTGTTAGTACAATAAACCTCATTTCAAGGCAGAAACATTACTGTGTCCAACAGTTATTACATATATCAAACTGAAATAGCTGTTGCAAAAACACCAATTTTTATAAAACATTAAGCTTAAGATTAATAGGGGTGCCCAAACTTTTTCATATAACTGTACTTTTCTTTGAGCAAGTGACCGTTTTCGAGCAAGTGACAGTTCTTATTTAACACTTTTTTTTTATACAGCACATTGTATAAAAGAACATCCACTAAAACTGGATATGATTAGGAGTTAACCGCACGCTCCAGTAACCGTGGCCAGCTTCAACATAGTGCTTACAATCTAATAAAAACAGCTTGTAAGCACTGTATGGTCGGTCTCCTAGGTTTTTGAGCTGTAAATAAAAGTGTTAAAGGGAATGTGTCAGCTAGTTTTAGCTATGTAATCTGAGGACAGGATGAGGTAAGGTTTAAAACACTGAATTAAACGATGTGTCACATATCAGGCTGTGTGCTATTGTTTACTTAGACTGAAGGTTTTATCTCCTCATGATTTAACATTGCTGGGACTAGCTGCCCCCCGGGCATTCGTCCGACTCCACTCCCTTCTATGATAAGCTGCTCACTGTCTATAGACTGTGCATATACAGAGTCTGGTGTGGGCGGGGTTAGCTTCCTCAGCTCTGCTGCATTGCTAAATCTAAAAGCTCTCATTGTGTCAGAATGGCTGTACCCAGTAATCTAAGTGATACATCATTGGATTCAGGTTCACTGTCTCTACATCATGCTGCTTTCAGATGAGATAGCAAAAACCTGCTGATAGATTCCCTTTAATATCTCAACAATAGTAGAAAATCTTAATAAACAGAACGTTTCAAAAGCATTTGTTTTTTTTTCAAACTATAATCAACAATACCAATCTGTGAAGAATGGCATGAATAACCCTTTGAGTAAAATATCTAAGCGACATTTTTTTGCCAAGAGGTCACGCGTCCATTACTATAAACAGCTTCCAAACTCTTGCTTCTTCTGAACAAGTGGCGTAATTCTATGTAAGTTTTCAGTGCTTGAGGCTAACAAAACAGGGGTCATAGTACTTATTTATTAATCCCTCTGAAGGTAATTTAATGCAATAACTAATTATAATAGCATTCATCCATGATATTGCCAATCACAAACTATACAGGGAAAAAAAGACAAAATCAATTGACACTCAGTAATATCAAAGAAACCTTCTGTCTTAGTGAAATTGGGTATTATTTTATGCCTGACATTTTGAACAGTGTACTCGAGCTTACTTAGAATTTCTATGTGCTATTTTAGCATTACTGGGAATTACATGGTACTGAAATGTTTGAGTGTTTGTAATAATGTAACCATATTCTTTCTTTTCTTTTTTTGCAGAAACGGTCGAAAGGTCAACTTCTTTTCGATAAAGTATGTGAACATTTAAACCTACTGGAAAAAGACTATTTTGGCCTAGTGTATAGAGATTTGGAAAATCAAAAGGTATTTATTTTTTTTATCAGAGAGCTTCCAGATGAAATCTGTAAGATAAAAGTAAATTCCATTACTCTGTACTACCTGGTGATAACGATGCCCAGATATATGACTAATGTATTAGAATAAAACTAAACATGCATTTACAGTACAGACCAAAAGTTTGGACACACCTTCTCATTTAAAGATTTTTCTGTAGTTTCATGACTATGAAAGTTGTACATTCACACTGAAGGCATCAAAACTATGAATTAACACATGTGGAATTATATACTTAACAAAAAAGCGTGAAAAAACTGAAAATATGTCTTATAGGTTCTTCAAAGTAGCCACTTTTTGCTTTGATGACTGCTTTGCACACTCTTGGCATTCTCTTGATGAGCTTCAAGAGGTAGTCACCGGAAATGGTTTTCACTTCACAGGTGTGCCCTGTCAGGTTTAATAAGTCGGATTTCTTGCCTTATAAAAGGGGTTGGGACCATCAGTTGTGTTGTGCAGAAGTCTGGTGAATACACAGCTGATAGTCCTACTGAATAGACTGTTAGAATTTGTATTATGGCAAGAAAAAAGCAGCTAAGTAAAGAAAAACGAGTGGCCATCATTACTTTAAGAAATGAAGGTCAGTCAGTGCAAAAAATTTGTAAAACTTTGAAAGTGTCCCCAAGTGCAGTTGCAAAAACCATCGAGCGCTACAAAGAAACTGGCTCACATGAGGACGGCCCCAGGAAAGGAAGACCAAGAGTCACCTCTGCTTCTGAGGATAAGTTTGTCCGAGTCACCAGCCTCAGAAATCGCAGGTTAACAGCAGCTCAGATTAGAGACCAGGTCAATGCCACACAGAGTTCTAGCAGCAGACACATCTCTTCAACAACTGTTAAGAGGAGACTTTGTGCAGCAGGTCTTCATGGTAAAATAGCTGCTAGGAAACCACTGCTAAGGACAGGCAACAAGCAGAAGAGACTTGTTTGGGATAAATAACACAAGGAATGGACATTAGACCAGTGGAAATCTGTGCTTTAGTCTGATGAGTCCAAATTTGAGATCTTTGGTTCCAATCACCGTGTCTTTGTGCGACGCAGAAAAGGTGAACGGATGGACTCTACATTCCTGGTTCCCACCGTGAAGCATGGAGGAGGAGGTGTGATGGTGTGGGGGTGTTTTGCTGGTGATACTGTTAGGGATTTATTCAAAATTTAAGGCATACTGAACCAGCATGGCTACCACAGCATCTTACAGCGGTATTCTCTTCCATCCAGTTTGCGTTTAGTTGGACCATCATTTATTTTTCAACAGGACAATGACCCCAAGCACACCTCCAGGCTGTGTAAGGGCTGTTTGACCAAGAAGGAGATTGATTCCTCCACAGTCACCAGACCTGAACCCAATCAAGATGGTTTGGGGTGAGCTGGACCGCAGAGTGAAGGCAAAAGGGCCAACAAGTGCTAAGCATCTCTGGGAACTCCTTCAAGATTGTTGGAAGACCATTTCCGGTGTCTACCTCTTGAAGCTCATCAAGAGAATGCCAAGTGTGTGCAAAGCAGTCATCAAAGCAAAAGGTGGCTACTTTGAAGAACCTAGAATATAAGACATATTTTCAGTTGTTTCACACTTTTTTGTTAAGTATATAATTCCACATGTGTTAATTCATAGTTTTGATGCCTTCAGTGTAAATGTACAATTTTCATAGTCATGAAAATAAAGAAAAATCTTTAAATGAGAAGGTGTGTCCAAACTTTTGGTCTGTACTGTACATATACAGTATGTCCAAGCCGCACTTATCAGTCCAATCATTCATAAGATATGTCTCCTAGACAGTAAAGTACCAAAGTTCCCAGGCCATTTCTCATTATCATACATTGCATATAGTAATTATACTTCATTTTATGGATGTGGTGTAATTATTATGCATATAAATACTGTAACTATTATTAGAATTACCCTATAGGAATAATTATTAGCTCATATATTAGCTACCACCTCTACCACCTTAGTTTTCAGCCTTATTTTGCAACCTCAATCCATCTATTATGTCCTTTAAATCCTTTCACAATTCCTAATGAGAATGAGAAATGCAAGCAGATTAGACCCAAAACATATCACCATGGCAGTGATTACCAGAAGGACTCTACTTTTTTTTAAAGTTGATGTCACTTGAAAAAAAAGAAAAAAATTCTCTAGAAGTAGAGCCCATTGTTGTGTTCTTCTCAACAATGAGACGTTTGGTTTATGTTGTGATGTGTCTTCTTCCAAAACAGAAGTTTTAAAAGAAGAATATTAACAAGTTGACTTGCATTTCACATGATTTGTTAAAAATCTAATAGTCATTTTAAAGCATATTTTATTGTACACATCGGGGCTTCTATCAACATTTTTTTGGCCATTGGGACACTATATGGCATAAAATAAATATCCGAAGTTTAATGTAAAACTTAGTCTAAAATCTACTATAGGTTGTTTCAATGTTAAATTCTTCCTGTATAACCAATGTAGCTTGAAAACATTGTAATCCTATGATTCCATGGAAAACTAGTACTCAATGGAAAACTAGAAATTGGTTCCCAAGCGCCCTTCGGATAATGAACTGCTTTTGTCTTTTACTCTAGGAAGACGACCTGACCTCTCCATGCTAGACTGTAGGAGCTGGAGTTTTCCAGAGCTTGGTCCTAGGCTTTAAAGGGACTCAAGTTTGAACAGTCAATCTGTGCTGACAAAGTGCAGGCGCTCGGTGCATTATGGCGGGGCCAATCACTTATATACACCTTCACCCCCTGCTTGGTTTCCATCTCCTCCCTTCTCTGACTCCATAAAACCAGAACTGTTAATCAAAGAAGAGGTGGGTCAGAGATGGAGGGAAAACAAGCAAGTGGGAATGTGTATATAAATGATTGGCCTCACCGTGATGCACTGAGCAGTGGGACTTAGTTTGAACAGTAATTCTGTGCGGAAAGAGTTCCTCTAACTCCACGGTTTTGTAAATTTGTGGCACTTGGACCTTATGAGGTTATATGCTCTGTGCATGGCAGTCATCCCACATGAAAATGTAGAATATACTACATACACTGTCAGGTGGGCGACATTACACTGATTAATATGATACCTTGGTTGATGAAATCCGTGCTGTGGTTCTTGTGTAATCTTTACTTTCAGTTTGGAGATAATGATATGCTCGTGCTTCGGGGTGGTCTGTGGGGGGCGCTCTATCTGGTGCTCTGCTTACATATTCATCTGTATGCTCTTATGACAGCTCACTGATCATTCACTGACCTGCCTCCTATATTACATAATCCATCTAGTAGTGGGGGGCTAGGTAAAATAGGAGGCAGGTCAATGAAGGCACAGTGACCTGTCATAAGAGCAAACAGATGAATAAGTAAGCAGAGCACCAGATAGAGCGCCCCCCACAGGCCGCCCCGACAGACGAGCATATCATTATCTCCAAACTGAAAGTAAAGATTACACAAGAACCACAGCACGGGTTTCATCAACCAAGGTATCATATTAAACAGTGTAATGTTGCCCACCTGACAGTGTATCTAGATTACTGAGCACAATCCTGCTGACAGGTGTGCTTTAAATCTTTGCTTTGGAATAAAATATATTGAGTAAGGAGCTTAAAGTGTTTTAAAAGATACTGACATAATGCACTTGTAGTTGTATCAGAAAAGGTTTGTATAAGCTAGTATGGGTTTGATGTTGACGTGCTAGCAATCTGCAGGCTGGCCATGTACCTTTCATCTTCCGTAAGTGATTAGAAGAGAGCAAAGCCTAAGGCGAGCTGTTGTAGCTGGCAGGTGCATACATAATTGCCAAATAATTATAAGCTGGCCTTTGTTTCTGAAATCTCTGCAAGGCACTCCAGCATTCAAGCTGATATCAGGTATTCATTTAGATTCTGAGAACACCTTGTTACTAATTGCATTTCCATATGTATGAACCAATAAATTGGAATTATTTTTTTTACAAATTCATTTTCAGAAGGACAAAACATTTTTGAGATATTTCGTTCCAGTGCTGTTAGCCTGTTTCTAGGACATCTGTTACTCTTTACTACAAAATATTAGAAAAAATAAGCAAAATAGAATTAGATTGCTCCCTGATGTTGTCAGTTTTGTGTGATGCCAGTGTCAAATTGAATGTCACATCACAAAATGGAAAACTATATTTTGTGAAGGGTTCAATGTCTTTTTCATGTATTAAGTGCTTGTTCTTATATAGAGATTTTTTTCGATCTATTGACACCTATTCGCTGAATTCTTCTTCCAATCAATTTCAGCCCTCACATCCTCCTGTGATCTAAATTTGGCTCATAGCAGCATGTATGGACAAGTTTAGGCCTGCCAGTACATGTCTATGCCTTAGGACACAGCATAGGACAGAATAGGAAAGAGAAGAAAGTACTCTATTATTGGTAGAAAATCTTTGCATTCCAAGGTTACCAGGGTTATAATAGCAGAAAGAGATGAGGCAATGTCAAACACAAGACAATTAAAGGGGTTGGCCACTACTTTATAAGTCCCTTTCCTGTGAACTAAATACCATAGATAAGCACTTTTTGTAAGTATCTTGCTTTCCTAAATCCTTTTGTAATTTAATATTCTCTCCTGGATACATGGTCTCTGGCTGAGAATCCGCTGACTTCCTGTCATGTAACATCAAGTTGTCCCTGACTTCCTGACTTTGGAATGTATATACTGATGTGCATATGGTGAATAGCTATCTAAGGTGTATAAGTAGCATTAAGTGATTGTGACTGTTATGGTAAATATTTATACTTTGCTTTGATTATTATTTTAGACAATTAAATATACATATATATCTAATTGATAATTTAGTATTTTAATATTCGCTTTATAAGTGTTATTTAGTTGTATCTAATATAGAGCTGTCTCTGTCTGAAGCTTTCTTTTGTTTCTGAAAGTATAGTAAAACTAGATATAACCAGTCTAAGGAATTTAGCAGAATACATATTTTACGACTTTGTTTTTCCCAACTTATCTTCCTTTTTAGGTAACGTAATGTATGTAAGCCATTCCCACTTTCCTTATCTTTGTGGTTTGTAATAAAAACTTATGACCAGGCATCTGAGGGCCGACAAGTCTGGGACACAGACAGAATTGGTTGTGTGTTCTCTTGTCTCAGATCGATCGACTCCCTAATTTGATCAAAACTGGCAAACGTGTGAAACCTTTTGAGTTTCCCCTAAAACTTCCCACATAGATTTCTCCATCTTGACTAAACTTCCCAATTGAACCACTAATTGGTTATTCTATTATTCTTCCAGCCAATATTTATTGACTTCAGTTCAGCTTCGAAAATTGACATGCCGCTGAATTCACAATGCAAAATTGAAGCAAACTGCACATTTCCCAGTCTACTACCCACTTTAGTATTAAATTTATCTACTTACATGAATGGTTATAAATGTAATACGTTAATCGACTTTTCCCATCAGAGCAGGAGACCACAGCTTGTTATCTAATGTATGATCATACAAAAGATATAAAAGGGGGGAATACTGTACTCAAAAGACGAAATCCATGTTTTTGTAGTCACCTTTTTTTTTTTTTTTTAATCTGCATTGTCCCTCAGTTGAGGTCAATGAAATGTAAATTAGACATGCATCTGTTTTCTAATCCTTTCAAAAAATAACATGCAGATTCACAAAGTAAGACTTACTAGTAGTGCCTAACAGAGATTTTTTGCAATCCCATGTGCTTTGTTAAGCCACTTCTATTAACATATCTTGGTTGTACTTTACAGATAAAGATATATCATGACTCCTATAAGAACTCTGTACATTACAGCTTATATTTTCACTATTTCATGGTCATTGATTAGATTTTGATTATTCTGTTTTCTCTTTTAGAACTGGTTGGATCCTGCTAAAGAAATCAAGAAACAAACACGAAGTAAGTGATACCCGTGCAATATTATAGGATATGAGTGTGCCAACATTTAAACTCATTGGAAATTGTCATCAGTAAGATTTAGTAGGTAGTAGAGCGAGTGGATCCCTCACCCAGGCAGACATGAAATAAACTTTTTTAGTAGTGACTGACAACCATGGCTACACTAAAAGGTTAAAAGGGTCTTCCAGGTTTTTTTCCTATTCTGTGTGTGTACCTTGGCTGCAGAATGCTGACAGTTTGCAATATACTTCGTGTCAGCATTCTGCACCGTTGCCTAGATACCACACTTGGGGATGTGCCAGCTCTCTCCTGATTCTGTAGGAGCTGCTCACTCCCCATCTAGAGTTTTCCTGTCTGGCAGAGACTGGTCAGTGATATCACAACAGACACCATGCCTCAGTCTCTGCCAGACCCTCCCCCGCCTTCTGCTTCTTCTATCGAATCTGGCACTTGCACAGTCAGCCTCTTTAGTGTCCTGATGAGATGACATCATTTCCTGCACTGAGCAGATCACTGGCTCCGCCCACTTAGCCTGTATTGAGGAGGAGGCTGCTTCAGGAGCAGATAGGGATTAGAAGAATCTGCCCCTGCAGGAGAAGGGGAGGAACACAGGAGGCAAGCCTGGTAAGAAAGCAAGAAGAAGGGTGAGGTATATATGAGAGGCAGCTGTATAGGAAGGGACAGGAGGGGGTGTTGACTGAGGAGTGGGCACTGATGCTAGGTTGCTATTGTGGGTAGGGACACAGGGAAGAAGTGGGGACAATTCTGTGCTAGGGAGCAGTAGCCTTGTAAGCCCTGCTAAACATCTAGAGAAGTTTTATTATAGGTTATCCATATTAAAAGGACATGTTGGTGGGGCTCATCAGGAAAAGGGAGGAGCTTGGTGTGACTTCTGGGCAGAGACTAACAATTTAAAAAGCTATTCATTATCACAGTAGGGATGCCAGTGTCTTCTTTGCCAAGAAGACAGGAACTATATGTGCAGTGTAATCTAATGGGTAAGTGACATGTATCTGTGTGAGTGACGCATATCTAGTGGGCGAGTGATGCGTACCTAGTGTGTGAGTGAAGCGTGTCTAATGGGTGAGTGATGTGTATCTAGTGGACTGGTGATGTGTATCTAGTGGGCTGGTGATGTGTATCTGTAGCGCCCCGAGGGTTCGGCCGCTACAGGGGTATTGCACCTCAAACCAGAGGTGTGATATTCCACTCCCGGGTAAGGATGGAGTGTGGACCAGGGCTGGGTAGGCTGCATGCATCACACACACCCCATTTCCGGGGGACAGCTCAACGGTGCTCCCATTAGACAGTAATGCAGGCACGACAGAATCTGTCCCTGGCTAGAGTGGGGAGGGGGGAGGAAAACCCAGTGATGTAGGAGCAGGAGAGGACTGTCTCTGGGCATAGGCAGGAGCCCATTGGTTGCAAGTTACCTGGGCTCATACACAGACAGGGAGGTATAAAAGGTGGGCACCATCTTAGAACAGTGTTGAGTAGAAGAAGTGAGTTCAGTTCAGAGAGAGAAGGAGTTCAGCCAGAGAGGTCTGACAGGGAGCTGTGGCTCAGTCTGGGCCCAGCTCCACGAGGCAGGCCTGGAGTGGAGGCCAGAACCAGCAGAGAGGACCGATACAGAAAGGAAAGGAAGAAAGGAACAGAACACCCAGAGAGGCCCCGAGACACGAGGGCAGAAGGAACCCCAAAGGCCCAGGAGATTGCGGGTGATGGGTTGGCAGAACAGGGTACCGGATCCCAAGTTGGTGGAGGCGACTAATCCTCAGCCAAGGATCGGAGGTCGTGATCACATCTTGGTGCGACCCCTCACTACACCTACTAGAAAGGCACACCACATAGAGTCAGGGAGGTGAGCACGAAGCCCTCCCAAGAGAAGGCCCGAGGGAGCTGGACAGACGTAGTGTCACTGGTGGGGCACGGCCAGAGAAAGGAATAGAAGGGAGTCCTGTGTCACACTTTGGAATTGCCTGGGGGTTGACCGAGCCCCGCATCTGGTATACGCAGCACGGCTCGGGCAGTCATTGTCAGCGGAGTGACTTGGAATATAAAGAACTGTGAGTAAAGAACTTGAACTGCAACCCCACGTCTCTGTGCTTCATCGCCGCACCAGCACTACTAGTGCTGGGACGCCCGTACACCATCACTCCCATCATCCACTCTTACTGCCCTGGGGTTGCACTCTTCCCGTGGGGAGTCACACTACCTCAGCTGCATACACCATCAGCCCCAGCGGTCTACCTTGCAGCGGCGGTCCACACTGACCGCAATCCACGGGTGGCGTAGTCGGACAACTAACCTAGAACCCCCACAAAATACCGCCATTGGCCTGACCACCCTGAGCCACGGGACCGGGTCACCGCCACGGAGACTACAACCCCCCAGAGACCTGGTTCCGGGTAACCCACTACACGTGTACGCTAGGCCCAGGGGGCGAGTCATATCTAGTGGACGAGTGACATGTGAGTTCCTTTTGCTGTTAGTGTCGGTCTCTGCTATATGGGATGAATTATAATGTAGGCACACCTAAATGGACACCAATATTTAATCAGTGTGTGCTAATTTGTAGCTTGGACAGCCACGTGGCTACTGTTGGAAAATATCAGCCACATGGTAGTGCAAGTCTGAAAGTATCTCCTGCCAATTAAAGGAGTTGTATTAAATTTGGTAGTTATCCACTATTTATGAAAATGGCAGCGGTGTGCCACAGTATATGTCCTTTTTTTATTTTATCAAAGTTGAGAGGTATGGGGATGTCCTCTTCTCCATGGCGCTGGCTTGGGGATCATATGCCTCGCATGCATGTCAGCAGTGTGATGGCGTGAGACAGCTGATTGGACCAGCAATCAGCTGTTATCAGTGTTATTGTATGTTGGGTGTCCTGCCTGTATGTATGTGTAAGTAATAAAGGTATCACAAATAAATGGACTGTGAGTCTCTCTGTCACTTCCATAGCTCAACACAATTATAAGGTGCGTTCCTCTTTTTTTTAAAGAAATGGCATGTAAATATATATATATATATATATATATATATACATATATATGATATATGCATGTTTGAAAGTCATGTGCTGTGTATATATATCTATATGTGAGGGTGTGTATGTATGTATGTGTATATATATATATATATATATATATATATATATATATATATATATACAGTACAGACCAAAAGTTTGGACACACCTTCTCATTTAAAGATTTTTCTGTATTTTCATGAATATGAAAATTGTACATTCACACTGAAGGCATCAAAACTATGAATTAACATATGTGGAATTATATACTTAACAAAAAAGTGTGAAACTACTGAAAATATGTCTTATATTCTAGGTTCTTCAAAGTAGCCACCTTTTGCTTTGATGAGTGCTTTGCACACTCTTGGCATTCTCTTGATGAGCTTCAAGAGGTAGTCACCAGAAATGGTTTACACTTCACAGGTGTGCCCTGTCAGGTTTAATAAGTGGGATTTCTTGCCTTATAAATGGGGTTGGAACCATCAGTTGTGTTGTGCAGAAGTCTGGTGGATACACAGCTGATAGTCCTACTGAATAGACTGTTAGAATTTGTATTATGGCAAGAAAAAAGCAGCTATTAAAGAAAAACGAGTGGCCATCATTACTTTAAGAAATGAAGGTCAGTCACTGCGAAAAATTGGGAAAACTTTGAAAGTGTCCCCAAGTGCAGTTGCAAAATCCATCAAGCGCTACAAAGAAACTGGCTCACATGAGGACCGCCCCAGGAAAGGAAGACCAAGAGTCACCTCTGCTTCTGAGGATAAGTTTATCCGAGTCACCAGCCTCAGAAATCTCAGGTTAACTGCAGCTCAGATTAGAGACCAGGTCAATGCCACACAGAGTTCTAGCAGCAGACACATCTCTACAACAACTGTTAAGAGGAGACTTTGTGCAGCAGGCCTTCATGGTAAAATAGCTGCTAGGAAACCACTGCTAAGGACAGGCAACAAGCAGAAGACACTTGTTTGGGCTAAAGAACACAAGAAATGGACATTAGACCAGTGGAAATCTGTGCTTTGCTCTGATGAGTCCAAATTTGAGATCTTTGATTCCAACCACCGTGTCTTTGTGCGATGCAGAAAAGGTGAACGGATGGACTCTACATGCCTGGTTCCCACCGTGAAGCATGGAGGAGGAGGTGTGATGGTGTGGGGGTGCTTTGCTGGTGACACTGTTGGGGATTTATTCAAAATTGAAGGCATACTGAACCAGCATGGCTACCACAGCATTTTGCAGCGGCATGCTATTCCAACCGGTTTGCGTTTAGTTGGACATCATTTATTTTTCAACAGGACAATGACCCCAAACACACCTCCAGGCTGTGTAAGGGCTATTTGACCAAGAACGAGAGTGATGGGGGGCTACGCCAGATGACCTGGCCTCCACAGTCACCAGACCTGAACCCAATCAAGATGGTTTGGGGTGAGCTGGACCGCAGAGTGAAGGCAAAAGGGCCAACAAGTGCTAAGCATCTCTGGGAACTCCTTCAAGATTGTTGGAAGACCATTTCCGGTGACTACCTCTTGAAGCTCATCAAGAGAATGCCAAGAGTGTGCAAAGCAGTCATCAAAGCAAAAGGAGGCTACTTTGAAGAACCTAGAATATAAGACATATTTTCAGTTGTTTCACACTTTTTTGTTAAGTATATAATTCCACATGTGTTAATTCATAGTTTTGATACCTTCAGTGTGAATGCACAATTTTCATAGTCAAGAAAATACAGAAAAATCTTTAAATGAGAAGGTGTGTCCAAACTTTTGGTCTGTACTGTGTATATATATATATATATATATATATATATATATATACACCATATTTTCCGGCGTATAAGACTACTTTTTAACCCCTAAAAATGTTCTCAAAAGTCAGGAGTCGTCTTATACGCCAGGTGTCATCTTATAGGGCATATACCCTTATAGTCCGAATGTTGGGGGAGGAGGGGGTATATATATATGATGTGTGTGGGGAGCGGTAGCCGCGGAGGAGCAGGGCACAGGAGGCAGCAGCCGCCTGCTGCAGCCTACACTGTCCCCGCTGCAAAAGAAAATAGGGCGTGGGGAGCACTGAATATTCATGCTTCTTAATATCGGCACACAGTGTAGCCGCAGCGCGGCTCCTGCTGCTGCCGGAATCGCCTGTGCCCGCTGTTAAAGTGCATGAATATTCAACCTCTTTCCATGCCCATGGGCGTGGGGAGGGGTGAATATTCATGCCCTTTAATAGAGGGCACACGCGATCGCCCGGCAGCAGCAGGAGCCGCGCTGCGGCTACGCTGTGTACCGGCTATTAAGGAGCGTGAAGTCACTGCTCCCTGCGCACACAGTCCCGGCGTGGGGAGCAGTGACTTCCGGCAGCTGATCTCTCCTTGTGAGCGGCGCATGGCAGTAAAGCCATGCGCGGCTCACATGGCGAGATCAGTGCGGGCAGACATGACGCAGCGCTGGAGGAGAGAAGAAAGGTTAGTAGGAGTGTTTATTTATTTTTTTATGTGCAGCATGATGGGGATTAGGGGGACCATGCATACCAAAATAAAGATGAGGGGGCATACATAACAGGATAAGGATAAGGATGAGGGGCCATATATAGCAGGATAAGGATGACATGTGCCATGCATACCAGGACAGGGATGAGGGGTGCCATGCATACCAGGATGGGGATTGCTGTGCCATGCATACCAGGATAGGGATGAGGGGTGCCATGCATACCAGGACAGGGATGAGGGATGCCATGCATATCAGGACAGGGATGAGAGGTGCCATGCATACCAGGACAGGGATGAGGGGTGCCATGCATACCAGGATAGGGATGAGGGGTGCCATGCATAGCAGGATAAGGATGAGGGGTTCCATGCATACCAGGATAGGGATCCTATTACTGGTACCTTCTTCTCTGCCTCTCTGATCTGAGAGGCAGAGAAGGAGGTAATACAAGGGCGGGCCAGACGAGTGAAAGAGGCTTGTTTTTCTGGGCACAGCACCTCTTTCTCTTTTTTTCCATACCCCGGGCTTCCCGGACGCCTGCAGCTTGCTTCACTTACACTTTCCCGGTGAGGCGCCCCCTCACCTCATCACTGCAGTCCTCAGGAGAGAGATCAGAGAGGCAGAGAAGGAAATACTGGTAATAGGATACAAGGGCGGGCCAGAGGGATATGCTACCGCTCTGATAGTCTTGGAGACTGGGAGAGCTGGGCAGGCAGAGAGAGCTGCCCTATCCAAGAAGGATTTGTATACAACAACCAGCCAATCGCCGGTAAGGTTCATCACTTTAAAATTACCATATTGAAATCAAATCTGATTTTTTTTTTAAATTTTTACCGTATGTGCTTTAGAAGAGGGGCAGTCTTATACAGTGAGTAAATCCCAAACTTTATATTTTAACTGGAAAAGTTGGGGGTCATCTTATACACCCAGTCGTCTTATACTCTGGAAAATACGGTGTATATATATATATATATATATATTTCAAACATGTACATAACATATTTCTCTCTCTCTCTATATATACATTTTTTTTCCCCACAATATTTGTTAAAAAAAAGAAGTAGAGAGGTACTCACTTTATAACTGCTTTGAGTGTGTGTGATATCTATCCACATTAGAGATGATTACAAATATTCGTACTCTGGATCCTCGTCCAGTGGCACGTCAATAACCAGTAGCTGTCCTACCAGAACAGAACCCACCAGTCTGTTCTGATTCTTGGCGCAGCCTGATTATTTTTGCTGCAAACTCAAATGTATGATGTTGCACAAGGCTGACAAATCAGAAAAGGATTCACTTTTGTAGGTCTGTGGACTGGCAGCTGTATGCGCACACCATTTTGATCTTCTCTAAAATATAAAATAATATTCATTTATTATTTTGCATATCAGAAAAATATAACCATATGAGTAGAGAGATTGATATACATACTTTTGGTGAGTTTGTGTGTGTATGTACAGTACAGATCAAAAGTTTGGACACACCTCATTTAAAGATTTATATATATAAAAACTGAGGAAAAAAAGGAAAATTAGACATCATTTCACACAAAACCCCAAAAATGGTCCCGACAAAATTGTTGGCACCTTTACAAAATTGTGGGTAAACAACTTTGTTTCAAGCATGTGATCTTCATTCAAACTCACCTGTAGCAAGTAACAGGTATAGACAATATGAAAATCACGCCTGAAACCAGATAAAAAGGGGAAAAGGTGATTCAATCTTTGTATTGTGTGTCTGTGTGTGCCACACTAAGCATGGAGAATAGAAAGAGAAGAGAACTGTCTGAGGACTTGAGAACCAAAATTGTTGAAAAATATCAACAATCTCAAGGTTAAAAGTCCATCTCCAGAGATCTTGATGTTCCTTTGTCCACGGTGCGCAACATGAATCAAGAAATTTTCAACACATGACACTGTATCTAATTTGGATGTGAACGGCAGAGAAAAATTGCAGTTTGCCAAAATGTACATACGTAAATCAAAATACTTCTGGGAAAGCGTCTTACGGACAGATGAAACCAAGATAGAGCTTTTTGGTAAAGCACACAGGACAATGACCCCAAACATACTTCAAGAATCACCCAGAAATGGATGAAAACAAAGCGCTGGAGAGTTCTGAAGTGGCCAGCAATGAGTCCTGATCTAAATTCCATTGAATACCCGTGGAGAGATCTTAAAACTGCTGTTGGTAGAAGGCATCCTTCAAATATGTGAGACCTAGAGCAGTTTGCAAAAGAAGAGTGGTCCAAAATTCCAGTTTAGAGGTGTAAGAAGCTTGTTGATGGGTATAAGAAGCGATTGATTGCAGTTATTTTGGTGTGTAACCAAATATTAAGTTGAGGGTGCCAACAATTTTGTTCGTCCCATTTTGGGGGTTTTGTGTGAAATTGTCCAATTTGCCTTTTTTTTTCTTTGTTTTTTGTGTTCTTTCAATACACACAAAGGAAATAAACATGTGCATAACAAAACGTGTTTAATTGCAATAATTTTCTGGGAGAAATGCTCCATTTTCTGGAACAATTTCAAGGGTGCCAACACTTTCGGCTATGACTGAAGTGTATAATATAGAGACTTGAGCAAAAAGATTAGCAGAATCTGTTGTAGCCGAACTAGGGTCCTGCAAATTTCTTCACCTGACATTTGAATGCCAGCATGACCCTGTTTCTATTACACCGTTCTACATATTTTCAAAAGTTGTCAGGTTCAGTTACGAAATGAGCAATTTCTCAATGATTTTGACCTGAATTCAAATCTGATAATGAAAATTGCCCTTAAATGTGTATTCTTCACTAGAATATTTTTAAGCCATCCTTGAATACTTAATGTTTTATATTTGAGGCTATTCACAAGTGATTAAATGTACTTGGTCAAATAAAAGCTTGTATTTCTGGAACAATGGTCTCTTTATAAGTGGTTGTCATAATTGGATAAATTAATGACACTCAAATACGTGTAACACGCATTAATATGAGATAAGTGAAATGTGCTCTGGCAATATTGAGATCATTTGACCATTAATTTTCCTGTGCAATAAATATATATATATTTTTTTGAATTGAAGAAAAATTGACCAACTTGCTTTAATAAAAATCCACTGTACTTTGCCACTACTTAAGAAAAAGAACTGACACTTACTAGTCACAGAAATCATGAAGATAAGCCAATTTACAATAAAAAGTAATAGAAAATAGGAAAAATCTCTACAAGTGCTGCTGATAAAAAAAAAAAAAATAGTAATGAAGGTAAATAGCATTTATCTATAAATACATAAATCTTACACATTTCAACACTGAACCTGTTCCTTCCTCAGGCCTGAATGCTCAATGCTGAAGCGTGTAGCTTTATGTATTTCTAGATTAATTCTTTCTTTGGATGTATTTACCTCTCCCGTCTCTACAAAATATTACTGTAATAACCATTTATTCTCCTCAGCATGCATGCCATGGAAGACATACTAGCTTCTTTTTTTGTAAAGGGATAATCCCTTTAAAGGGAACCAGTCACCAGGTTTGCCCCATATGAGATACGGCCATCATCTTTCAGTCCTCAAATACATTATACTAATATGCCCGCGATCCGGCCTGCAACCAAAGCAAAAAATTATTATACTCACCTGTGGGGCGTCGCTGATCCTGGTCCGGCACCTCCCTTCTTCTTTTGATGCCGTCCTCTCTTCTTGCAAATTGGACCATCTTCTTACTTCGTGTGGATGATGCGTCCCTCCGTCATCCACACAGTGTCCCCGAAATCGCGCTCCTGCGCAGGTGTACTTTTCTGCACAGTACTGCAGTGTGCATGTGTCAGGGCTCTTTGACCTTTCCCAGCACATGTGCACTGCAGTACTTTGCTCTGCCCTCACCAGGTCAGAGAAATAGACCTGCGCAAGAGTGCGATGCCGGGGACCCTGTGTGGATGACGTAGGGACGCGTCATCCACACGAAGGCAGGAGGAGGAAGACATCGAAAGAAGAAGGGAGGGGCTGGAGACCAGCGACGCCCATCAGACCGGACCGGATGGGCATATAAAAAAACAAAGTGTTTTTCTTTTTTTCCAGGCCGGATCGGGGGTGTATATACAGCATATTAAAATGCTGTATATCAGGGCTGAAAAGTAATGGCCGTACCTCATATAGGGCTAACCTGGTGACAGGTTCCCTTTAAAGCAAGCATCTGCTTTGTAAATATATTACATACATTGATCACACATGTAGTTATATTTTTGTTATTTTTTACATGTGTATCTGTTTTTTTTAAGCAAGATACTAAAACATGAAGTCTTTATATATATATTCATATATAGAAGTTATGATGGAGGAACATGAAATGTGGCTCCATATAAACAGTGGCAATTGCAGTGGCAATCGCAGTGTGTGCCAAACATCCAGAGGTCATATATCACAGGATAACAATCTACGATTCAAGGAAGTAATGCAACAATACACATTAATGTCGCAAGAGAGATGTTTTTTTTGTCATGAATGATGGCTTCCATTGACTTACAGTGTGTTCATCATGTTTTTTTATGCAGAAAAGAACCATGACCAAACTGCGCAAAACATGACAGATATTAGTGTTCTGTGTAACGTTGTGTATTTGCTATTATGAGTAATGTACATAGAAATCTCATACAGTTGTATTGTCCTCCAGCCCTCAGTCCTATGCACTGCCACAATTCTAATTACACTGCTGCTCTGTGGCATATTATCTCTTTTATTTTTAGCTGAAATGTGCCCGCATGTCCCGCACTCTCTGCATCCTTCCCAGCAGCATTCTCACCCATCACTTTTATTTTCACTCAGATCTGGATTTTGCTGTTTTTCTGTACACCATAATGACCTTGCATCTTCCAGCATTTCCCTGCTGCAGTCCTGATGAAAGTAGTTTTGCAGCATGCTGGGCCTGAAATGATTTAATACTTGCTGAAATCTTATGTCTGCAGACATTTCTGTGTTCCTCTAATACAAATGACACAGAAATGGGCACATCACTTGTTACAAGAGGGCTTCAGGATGATATTGTAATAAAAATAAGTGTCAGATTATTTATTGTCTCCTTTTTCAGATGGTTCTTGGCACTTCTCATTTAATGTGAAATTCTACCCACCCGATCCATCCCAGCTCTCAGAAGACATAACCAGGTATTTATATTTTCTTTAAAGTGCTTTGTGCACTTCCAGCCAGCGTCTGAAATATTTAAATGGCTATAAAATTGGCTTTTATTTGGTCTCCTTTTAGATGGGGGATAAAACCTTAGAAAAGTGGATCATAATGACGATTATACAGAATTCTTGTCATTACATCTCAGTGCTTCTGAGGATGTACACATGATAATGGTTCTCTTAATGACTAGCTCTAGCACAGCACTAAATCCTTATGCCCATCAGTGGTGGCACTGGTGTCCTTAATGAAAATTTTAACTCTGTACCAAACTTCGAAAAGTGCAGTATGTCAGATGTCGGAAGTCCATCTAGTTTAAAAATCAGCACCTTGTTCCTTAAATTGTTACCCATGATTTCACAATTGTAATATAAGCTTGATTTATGCCCGCATTGTGGCATTATTACTAGTGATGAGCGAGTATGTTCTGTTAACCCTTTCGGCTAGCATGCTCAGGTGCTCGCCGATTATCTTCAGCGTGCTCGGGTGTTATGTTTCAGTCACTCCGTGCTTATGATTTGCCACTGTTTTGACAGATTTAATACATAGAATCATAGAATGGTAGAGTTGGAAGGGACCTCCTGGGTCATCTGGTCCAGCCCCCTCCTCAAAGCAGGATTCACTAGATCATCTCAGACAGATGTCTGTCCAGCCTCTGTTTGAAGACGTCCATTGAAGGGGAACTCACCACCTCTCTTGGCAGCCTGTTCCACTCATTAATCACCCTAACTGTCAAAAAGTTTTTTCTAATATCTAATCTGTGTCTCCTCCCATTTAGTTTCATCCCATTGCTTCTAGTCTTTCCTTGTGCAAATGAGAATAAAGATGATCCTTCTACAATGTGACAGCCCTTGACATATTTGTAGACAGCTATTAAGTCTCCTCTCAGTCTTCTTTTTTGCAAGCTAAACATTCCCAAATCCTGCAACCGTTCCTCATAGGACATGGTTTGCAGACCAGTCACCATTCTGGTCGCTCTTCTCTGAACTTGCTCCAGTTTGTCTATGTCTTTTTTAAAATGTGGTGCCCAAAACTGTACACAGTATTCCAGATGAGGTCTGACCAAAGAGGAGTAAAGACCGATAATGACTTCACGTGATCTAGACTGTATGCTTCTGTTAATACATCCCAGAATTGTATTTGCCTTTTTTGCTGCTGCATCACACTGTTGACTCATGTTTAGTCTATGATCTATTAGTATACCTAAGTCTTTTTCACATGTACTGTTGCTTAGCTCTATTCCTCCCATTCTGTATATGCTTTTTTCATTTTTATTGCCCAGATGTAGTACTTTGCATTTTTCCCTGTTAAAAACCATTCTGTTGGTTGCTGCCCACTGCTCCAGTTTATTTAGGTCTTTTTGAATCCTCTCTCTCTCTTCTCTAGTATTAGCTATCCCTCCTAGCTTTGTGTCATCAGCAAATTTAATCAGTTTACCCTCAATTCCTTCATCTAAATCATTTATAAACATGTTGAACAATACAGGTCCCAGGACGGAGCCCTGTGGTACCCCACTTGAGACATTCATCCAGCTGGATGTGAAGCCGTTTACAACCACCCTTTGAGTCCGATCACTAAGCCAGTTATGAATCCACCTAACAGTTGCCTGGTCCATTGCATACTTGGTCATTTTTTCAATAAGGATGGTGTGAGATACTTTGTCAAATGCTTTGCTGAAGTCAAGATATACTATATCTACAGCATTTCCCTGATCCACCCAGTCAGTGATTCTGTCATAGAAGGAAATTAAGTTAGTCTGACATGACTTGTTAGTTACAAACCCATGCTGACTCTGGTTAATCACTTCATTCTTATCCATGTACTTACATACATGTTGTTTAATAATTTGTTCAAAGATCTTTCCTGGTATAGAAGTCAGACTCACCGGCCTATAGTTCCCTGGGTCCACCTTCTTCCCCTTTTTGAAGATAGGAACAACATTTGCTCTTCTCCAGTCTTCTGGGACTTCTCCTGTTCTCCAAGAATTTTCAAAGATTATGGAGAGTGGTTCTAAAATTTCTTCTACGATCTCCTTCAGTACTCTGGGGTGTAATTCATCTGGACCTGGAGACTTGAACTCATTTATGTTAGCTAAATATTCCCTCACAATCTTTCTGTTTACAGATAACTTGGATTCCTCTATTCCTTTAAAAGGACAGTGAAGATCAGTTGATGTTACATTTTCTTTCTGAGAGAAAACAGATGCAAAATAGGAATTAAAAAGTTCGGCCTTCTCAACATCCTCTCTTACCATTTTTCCATTTTCATCCTGTAAAAATCCTATAGCATCTTTGACTTTTCTTTTACTTTTGACATACCCCCAAAATCCTTTTTTATTGCTTTTGACATCTCTTGCAAGCCTTAATTCATTGTCAGCTTTAGCTAACCTGATACGTGCCCTGCAGGATCTGCAGACTGCATTATAATCTTCTTTAGATATGCCTCCCTCTTACCATTTAATAAACATTTCTTTCTTTCTTTCTTTTTAGCATGTGTTTAAGTTCTATGTTCATCCATCCTGGTTTCCTTAAATGCTTCCTATTCTTCCTACTTTTCGGGATTGTGCTTTGAGAATCTCATTTTTAAAAATTTCCCATCCTTCCTGGACATTTTTGTCCTTAAGGACATCCAGCCATTGGATCCCTCCTATTCTCTTTCTGAGTCTCTTAAAATCTGCCTTTCTAAAATCTAACCTTGAAGTTTGAGTCTTCACATGTCTTCCTCCTCTAGTTATCCAAAATTCTATAATAGCATGATCGCTGCCTCCTAGGGTCCCAGCCACCTTTACCTCCTCAACCATTTCCTCCCTGTTTATAAGGATTAGATCCAAAGTAGCAGATCCCCTTGTTTTCTCCCCTACCTTTTGGAAGATAAAGTTGTCAGCAAGAGAGGATAAGAATTTGCTTGACCTGTTAGTTTTACTTGAGAGAGATTCCCAACAAATGTCTGGATAGTTGAAATCTCCCATGACCACTACGTCATATTTTTTGGAGAACTTGGTCATTTGATACATAAAGAGTTCATCCATATCTTCAGCTTGCCCAGGTGGCCTGTAGTAAATGCCTACAATGGTGTCCTTTCCGTTGTTCTCTCCTTGTATTCTTACCCAAACAGTTTCCACAGAACTCCCAGTCTCTGAAGCTTCAATCTCTGTGCAGATATACGCTTTTCTAACATACAATGCGACACCTCCTCCTCGTTTATCAAGTCTGTTTCTTGCAAATAAGTTGTATCCTTTTAGCCTTTTATTCCAATCATGTGTATCGTCCCACCAAGTTTCAGTGATTCCAATGACATCATATTCCTTTTCCTGCATTAGTAGTTCCAATTCTCCTTGTTTGTTGCCCATGCTTTGTGCATTTGTATAAAAACATTTTAGTTTGTGATTGGTTTCTCTTCCTCCCATATTTTTATTATTTAAATTGTTTTGTCTTTGTTCTTCCTTTCCACTTCCAGTAGCAGAGATCTCAATAGTATTTGTCAGCTGTATGGCTTTTTCTGGCCTTTTGCTTCCCTTCCCACATTGTTCTAGTTTAAAGCTCTTCTGATGAGTGTAGCAAGGCGACTTCCAAATACATGTTTTCCAGTCTTCGTAAGGTGCACCCCATCTCTAGCAAGTAGTCCATCGTATAGGTAATTCATTCCGTGATCCAGAAATCCAAATCCTTGTTGACGGCACCATCGACGTAGCCAGTTGTTCACCTGTAGAATCTTATTCCACCTCATTGTTCCATGGCCATCCACTGGGAGGATGGATGAGAAGACCACCTGCGCTCCCAATTCTTTCACTTTCTTGCCTAAGTCTTCAAAGTCACTGCAGATGATTTCCAGGTCCTTTCTTGCGGTGTCATTTGTCCCCACATGTATTAGCAGGAATGGGTAGTGATCTGTAGGTCTGAAGAGTCTTGATATCCTGTCAGACACATCTTTAATTTTTGCTCCTGGAAGACAGCACATTTCTCTTGAGGTTATGTCTGGTCTGCAGATAGCGGCCTCTGTTCCTCTTAACAGGGAATCCGCCATGACCACCACTCTCCGTCTTATTTTGCTGTATTTCTTCATGGTTCTCCTGCGTGAGAGCCTGGTACTGGTTCCTGAGCAGTATGGGTGCTGACTGCCTCTCGATCCTCCTGCTTCTGTGGGTCACATGCTTCCATTCCTCTGTTTCGTCAGGTGCAGTTCGAATTTCTTCTCTTTCTGAATCATGAAGAGATAATTCTGCTCTGTCAAAGAACTCTTCACCTTCCTTAATGATTTTCAAGGTAGTTAACCTCTCTTCTAGATTTCGCAACTTTTCCTCCAACAGGGACACAAGCTTGCATTTCTGGCATGTGAAGTTTGGCTTTTCCACTGGCAAGTCTGTGAACATGTAGCAGGATATGCAGCTCTCCAAATGGCTCCTGGACTCTTCCATGTTCTTATTGTTAATGTTCTGAAAACAGTGAAAAAAGCTTAAAAAAAAAGCTTCAAAATGCGCGCGCCTCCTGGCGCGCGGTTTACCGATGTTCTCTTTTCAGCTCCAACAGCCAAAATCCAGTGTTCTTTGAGCTCGCGGAGACTCTTCACTTACCCCAAAATGCAGTGGGAATATGCAAATTATCTCCTCAGGACTCCTCCCCTGGTTTACCGATGTCTTCTTTTCAGCTTCAACAGCCAAAATCCAGTGTTCTTTGAGCTCGCGGAGACTCTTCACTTACCCCAAAATGCAGTGGGAATATGCAAATTATCTCCTCAGGACTCCTCCCCTGGTTTCTGAGGAATGTCTTAAGAAACAGGCATTCCTCACATGTATTAAAGCTCTCAAACAGTCGCAAATCATAAGAACGGAGTGACTCAAACAGAGCACCCGAGCACGCTGAAGATACTCGAAAAACACCCGAGCATGCTCGTAAATCTCGAGTAACTAGCATGTTTGCTCATTACTAATTATTACCCGACATGTTAGCAGGGGGCTTAATAAAGATTCTGAGTTATTACTATACATCATAGCCATGGAGATAGTGTTGATGGACTATATTAGCAGTGGATGGTGGGTATTTTTTCAGCCAAGTACATTAACAGGTCTGGATTTGTTGAGCTCTAAATTTTCAGCTTTTGTAAGGTGGCCAAACGCACTAGGCAGAAATAATCATCAGGTGAACCATGTTACTGATGTAGCATACACATTTGGCTTTTGTGTTCTCTATGAGAAAGCCGCTGCCAGACTTCCCTGGCAGCTTATCTCACCGAATCCAAAATCGGAGATAGTGGATCCTTTTCTCCACTGACATCTTCTGTCGGTAAAGTCAAGAGGCCTCCATATATATTAGATTGTTTCCGAGCTCACCAATATTGGGGCCTTTATTGTCCTATCTCTCAGGTCATCAGCACTTAATTGTGACTACAGTGACTTGAATGCATTTGATAATGTGATTTACAGCATACAGTACCTGTGTGGTTTATACCGCATGGCTCAGTTAGACTTAACTGGTCTAGTAAACATATGACTATACATATATATATTTTAATGCATCAAAACATTTGTTCAAATATATAACTTGGCTGAAATGTTGCATCCGTTTATTTAAATTGATATTATTTGCCTCTTTGTTTTTGGAATGGAATGTCAAATTTTATTATTCCTTTTATTATTTTATGTTCATTTGTTATTTGGCATAAATGCAGTAAACATATTCCATTACTTCTATCCGATTAATTAGTACATGTCAGCATGGAAAGTAAATAGAGTGCTGCAAAAAATCATGTTAACAGCGTCTGAATTTAGACAGCTTTCATTATAGCTTATTTAGTAAAATACTGCAGACAAGATAATTGCGCTGTTGCTAATAGCGCCCAATCGGAGACTGGCTTTCAGTGTTCACTATTCCTGTTGGTAACAGCACATAATTGATACAAGTATAATTTTTTTACATTTAACTCATCGTTCAAACTTTGTGTTCCCCCCTCCCATTGTATTCCCCAAGAATATGCCATACAGTTGAATCCCATTTGTACATTTTGTAAAAAGTTGTGTACCACACTGTATGCTTTTACATAGAATGTCCCTGTACCGAACGTGTAATCCTTTATACTTCTTCATTGTACTGAAAAGTATAGACACGCTTTTGATGAAAGTCAGGATTATGAACTTGTTGGGTTCACATACTTATGGATGTGATAACAGCCTTAAGAATGCTGCATAGTACATGAGACTATTATTCACAAGCAAAGGAAAATGTCTCAAATGTAATGTTTTATATATAAAAAAAATTTCACCATTTTGGTTACACATTATTTCTGACATTGTTTTTTTTGTTTGTGGGTTGTATGTGATATGGAACTTGTGCTTTATTCCCATACAGGTACTATCTGTGCTTACAGTTGCGGGATGACATTGTGTCTGGACGTCTCCCTTGCTCCTTTGTCACATTGGCTTTGCTGGGATCTTACACTGTGCAGTCAGAACTCGGAGACTATGACCCTGATGAGTATGGTAGTGACTATGTCAGTGAATTTCGCTTTGCACCAAACCAGACAAAAGAACTGGAAGATAAAGTTGTTGAGCTGCACAAAAGTTATAGGTGAGATAACATAAAAAAATGTTTACAGTCAAAAAAAAATTACAGTAAAAATCACATTGTATAGTGTTATATTACAGAACAATTGTGGCAACAGGACAATTCTATTCAGTTCCCCTCTATGTAGATTGTTCCACAGTGTCTCAAAATTATCGTCCTCTCACCGGAATTATCTACAACCGCTGGCAAAAATTATGGAATCACTGGGCTTGGATAATGTTCATTCAGTTGTTTAATGTTGTTGAAAAAAAGCAAATCACAGACATGGAACAAAACTAAAGTCATTTCAAATGGCAACGTTATGGCTTTAAGAAACACTAAAAGAAATCAAGATTAAAAATGTGGTACTCAGTAAGAGTAATTTTTTTGCATTCCTTTGCTAAAACCCATCTAATCCTCTATCTAACTTTCATTAACCAAATTATTAATACTTTTTCCAAAATTGTAACATTTGTGTTAGACATTTACCTTTTAGATACCGAACATGATGCATCAAATAAATAGTACACCTCGAAGCATAATCTATTTAGTTTCAGTGATTTAAGTTATTTGTTGTACAGAGCAGCGTAAGGGCCTTTCACATATGTGATGATTATCCATAGATAATTCTGAAGTTCCCAATCATTGTCCTTTGTAAACATGTACAGCAGTCAACCGCATAATGGTAATCTCCTAATTGGTCATTGATCAATTCTTTTATGATTACCTAAAACGTATTTGCTGGCTGTTCATCTGCTGATGTAAATAGGCGTTTTCTAGTCATTAGCAATGTAAATGGTAAAACAAAGTTAAACATTCAATCTCACCAGTGAATCTCACCAGATTGAAAAAACATACGATTATTGTACACTATAAGTGTGCGACTTGTTAAAAATTTGCTGTAGCGGTGCTTGTTTCTGCAATCCATCTTCCTATGTAAAAAGACTCTTCATTTAGATGCAGGTTTTGATAGTTAACTTTCTGTACTAATAATAATATCCCCTCCTGTGTCTTTATAGCCAGTATATCAGTCTTACATTTTTTTTTTTATTACCAAGGATACTAGCCTCTTATATCAATCTGTGGTCAGAAAAGTGTTGACTTTTCAGAGGCTCAGATAAAAAATTTTTTTGTAATCCTTAATGACTTAGGCTGTGTGCCCACGATGCGTTTTTTAAGCGTTTCCACAGCGGCAAAAACGCTGCAGAAACGCTTAAAAAACGCATGTTAGAAGGCCTGCCATGGTCCCCAATGATAATCCGATTATTTTGCGGAAGTGCTGCGTTTTCGCCGCCATTGACTTGCATTGGAACGCATGGATTACGCATCACTGCGTATGTAGATGCAGAATCCATGCGTTCAATGTGCGGATGGTACCCAGGTCTAGAGGAGAGAAGACTCTCCTCTGGACCCAGGTACCATAGAACCTGTAAAAAAAAAAAAAGAATAAAATAAAAAATATATGTTATATTTACCTTCTGATGGCCCCCGCTGCGCTTGTCTTCTCATGCCGGCAGATCGCGATGGACTGGAGGACCTGCGCTGATGTCATAGTCATGTGACGGGTCACACGATGCTGACGTCGACAGGTCCTTCAGTGTGCCGCGATGTGCCGGCAAGGGAGAACGGAGCGAAGCAAGAAAGTGGGGGCCATCGGAAGGTAAGTATAGATTTATTTTTTTATTTTTAACCATTCTTTTACGGTCACACTATATGAATCCATGCTGTTTGCATGGATTTATATAGTGTGACCAAGTTGACAAGCACTTTCCAAGTGATGCTAAAATCGCTTGGAAAGCGCTTGTCAACCCGCATGCGGAAATGCATGTGAAGAACGCTTCACATCCGCATGTCCCTGGCAGGAAAACGCATGTACAATCCGCATGTACAATCCACATGTGTTTTTTCTGCCAGGGAGATGCAGAAACGCTCAGGAAAAATCCGGAGCATTTCTGCATCGTGGGCACATAGCCTTAATGACATTTTTTTTTAATCATCTGCTTCTTTTTCTACTTATTGCTTTTCTCTCGTTAAAAACCTCTTTGTTAGCCTCGGTATCCTAAGATTTTTTTGTACCAGCTAAACTGTTTTGTCATAATTTCTTTAAAACGTGATTTAAAAGTATCCCATATCATCAATTCTGACTCTGATTACTTAGGTAATTCTAAAAATTAGATCCTATTCTTTGTTTTCAAAAGACTGAACCAAGAAGTGTTGATCCTTGGTCTAGCTCAGGTTGATGGGTGAGCCAGACTGTATGCTGCTGACACAGTGGAGAGTAGTAATACAGGTGCATCTCACTAAATTAGAATATCATAAAAAGTTCATTTATTTCAGTTCTTCAATACAAAAAGTGAAACTCATATATTACATAGAGTCATTACAAATAGAGTAATCTATTTCACGTGTTTATTTCTGTTAATGTTGATGATTATGGCTTACAGCCAATGAAAACGCAAAAGTCATTATCTCAGTAAATTAGAATACTTTATAACAGCTTGAAAAATATTTTTAAAATCCAAAATGTTGGCCTACTGAAATGTATGTTCAGTAAATGCACTCCGTACTTGGTCGGGGCTCCTTTTGCATCAATTACTGCATCAATACAGCTTGGCATAGATGCGATCTACCTGTGGCACTGCTGAGGTGTTATGGAAGCTCAGGTTGCTTTGATAGCAGCCTTCAGCTCGTCTGCATTGTTGGGTCTGGTGTCTCTCATCTTCCTCTTGACAATACCCCATAGATTCTCTAGGGGGTTAAGGTCAGGCGAGTTTGCTGGCCAATCAAGCACAGTGATACTGTTGTTTTTAAACCAGGTATTGGTACTTTTGGCAGTGTGGACAGGTGCCAAGTCCTGCTGGAGAATGAAATTTCCATCTCCAAAAAGCTTGTCGGCAGAGGGAAGCATGAAGTGCTCTAAATTTTTCTGGTAGATGGCTGCGCTGACTTTGGTGTTGATAAAACACAGTGGGCCTACACCAGCAGATGACATGGCTCCCCAAACCATCACTGATTGTGGAAACTTCACACTAGACCTCAAGGAGCTTGGATTGTGTGCCTCTCCACTCTTCCTCCAGACTCTGTGACTTTGATTTCCAAATGAAAATTGGAACTCTGGGACCATGTGGAGTGTGTCAATGACTGCCTTCTGGACATCTGTCGAGTCAGCAGTCTTCCCCACGATTGTGGAGCCTACTGAAACAGACTAAGGGACCTTTTTAAATGCTTAGGAAACCTTTGCAGGTGTTTTTTGTTAATTATTTTAATTTACAAAGATAATGACTTTTGTGTTTTCATTGGCTGTAAGCCATAATCATCAACATTAACAGAAATAAACACTTGAAATAGATCTGTTTGTAATGACTCTATATAATATGAGTTTCACTTTTTGTATTGAAGATTTGAAATAAATAAACTTTTTGATAATATTCTAATTTAGTGAGATGCACCTGTACCTATTGTGTCACGTGTTTTTAGTTTCATTAAAGTGTTCCTAAGAACCAAACATTTATCATTATGGCCTAAATACTTGTCATTGATAAACTTGAATATATCTTTCTCTCAGTTTTTTTCCATATAGAGATCAAATGCCCTGATTCATTAAGAATGGTGATGTTTGTGCCAGTCTTGGATGAGGGGGAGTGCTGGAGTTAGAGTTGCCAATTCATTAACCCCTTCACAACATCCGCCATACATATATGAAGGTATAGGAGGCGCATTCCTCCAAACCACCGTACATGGACGGCTTGTCGATCGCACAAGCTCAGTCCGAGCGCTGGCGCCATGAAAAGCGGGTGTCAGCACTATATGAAAGCTGCCACTTTGCAGCAACAGCCACGATCAGTGGTAGCGCCGATCGAGGGCGTTTAACCGCTCTGATGTCACTGTCAATAGTGACAGTGACATCGATTGGCATAGCAGATCTCTGCTCCGATCAGCATAACGTGATTGTGCCAATGATCTTCATGGTGACCCTGGGCTGAAAGATGGCCATGGAGTCACCCAGGTACAGTGGCCTGTAAGCTCATGCTCAGAGCAGGAACTGACACGCCACCTCCCTGTGAGCGAAGCACTGAGCTAATGCCCTGCAATGCAAAAGCGACCAGAGCAGGGAAAATTGATGTCACTGATATTTTCACAAATAAACACAAAACATTTCAACCTAAATTTACCACTAACAAAGTACAATGTGTCACGAAAAAACAGTCTTAGAATCACTGGGATTAGTTGACACTTTCCAGAGTTATTACCACATAAAGTGACACTGGTCAGAACTGTAAAATTTGTCTTGGTCACGCTTCGGAGTAAAGGGGTTTATAAGCACACGTTAAAAGGGGCCTCATCACAAACCTTACTCTTACTTGGAGTAATTTTTGTGGCTAATGTATGCCATGACTGGACTTGAAATAGGATATATACCAAAGCAATTGCCCAATTCTTCTTCATCAAAACCATTCCTCTTCATCATAACATATTCTACGTATACTGTTGCATGCAGCACTATTTTATTTTTCTGGCATTTTTGGCTGAATTTGCTTGGAGGCAATTGTTTATCTAGGCACAAGGCAACCTATTTCGCTGTTTTATAAAACCTACCACGATTCACACTATACAAATACATTACTACTCTTTCTTTATATGAAGATCAAGACTTAAGAACCAGATAAAAACAGGACAATCATAAGTACCAAAAACTGGTGTAAACAGAAAAGTTAGAAATCCTGATGAAAACCATGATAAGGTAATGGGGTTCAATAGGATGCAGTTTTACCCATCTAAAAATTGATCCATGATGGCTCTGTGGAGAACATGAGCCAAGATGGAAGCTTAAACATAGCTTAACACAAGGGTTAACATAATCTAATTTAAAAACAGACTTGCTGGTGTAAGGACGTCTAATTAAGTTTTATTTAGAGATGTTCTCATTCAAGAATAATGGTATATAAAGCATAACCCATGCACTTCTTGAGTACATTCAACAGCCAGATGGGTACAAACCCAAGAAGGCTCTTAACAAAAGTTAATTTAGATGACAAAATTAGTCGAGGGAAGCTGGGAGCCATAGGAAAAGAAGAATTAGGCTGCTCACTTGACAGTCTGGCAATTCTGTGTATTTGGGAACTGAAAACTGCATGGAAAATAAGGAATGTAGCAGTAATTGATTTTTTAGAATACAAAGAATTTCAAATCTATAATTTGCTAAAAATAGTGTCTTATGTCTGAGAAATTCCCTTTGGGAAGTAGAATATTACTGTACCGAAATTTATAGTGAAGAGGTTTATTACATTTCACAAACCTCTTAACAGGCTAGTGCTTCAGGTTTTTATTTTGCTATTATGAATGCTACATGAGACCAATAATCGTGGATTGCATATAAAACTACAACAAAGCACTACTAGATATGTTAAGTATATGTTGCCCATAGACAAACATAGATTTCTCTCTTCTCTACCTCTTATGCCATTATAATAATGATTATTGGAAACACATCAATGTACACACGCTTTACTATTGTATGTAGTATGTCTTTGGTTTAATTACCCATATGAAATTAGCTGTCTATTATGTAGCATGTTTCTGATCCATATTAACAGATTAATGCATTGTAATCAGTAAAGATTCAGAACTGGGTGGGGGATTGATACTTCAGCATCCATTGTGGATATATAATTTGTGTTTTAATCGGTCACATACAGTACAGACCAAAAGTTTGGACACACCTTCTCATTTAAAGATTTTTCTGTATTTTCATGACTATGAAAATTGTACATTCACACTGAAGGCATCAAAACTATGAATTAATACATGTGAAATTATATACTTAACAAAAAAGTGTGAAACAACTGAAAATATGTCTTATATTCTAGGTTCTTCAAAGTAGCCACCTTTTGCTTTGATGACTGCTTTGCACACTCTTGGCATTCTCTTGATGAGCTTCAAGAGGTAGTCACCGGAAATGGTTTTCACTTCACAGGTGTGCCCTGTCAGGTTTAATAAGTGGGATTTCTTGCCTTATAAATGGGGTTGGGACCATCAGTTGTGTTGTGCAGAAGTCTGGTGGATACACAGCTGATAGTCCTACTGAATAGACTGTTAGAATTTGTATTATGGCAAGAAAAAAGCAGCTAAGTAAAGAAAAACGAGTGGCCATCATTTAAGAAATGAAGGTCAGTCAGTGCGAAAAATTGGGCAAACTTTGAATGTGTCCCCAAGTGCAGTTGCAAAAACCATCAAGCGCTACAAAGAAACTGGCTCACATGAGGACCGCCCCAGGAAAGGAAGACCAAGAGTCACCTCTGCTTCTGAGGATAAGTTTATCCGAGTCACCAGCCTCAGAAATTGCAGGTTAACAGCAGCTCAGATTAGAGACCAGGTCAGTGCCACACAGAGTTCTAGCAGCAGACACATCTCTACAACAACTGTTAGGCTGAGTTCACACGATGCGTTTTTCATGCGTTTCCGCGGCGTTTTTGCAGTTGCGTAAACGCCGCGGAAACGCATGAAAAACGCATGGTAGAAGGGCAGCAATGTTCCCCAATGGAAATCCGCATGTGCTGTGCCCATGATGCGGATTTTTCCGCAGCGTAAACGCTGCGGTCAAAAATCCGCAGCATGTCAATTAATTTTGCGGAAACGCTGCTCTTTTGCCGCCATTGACTTGCATTACACCGCATGGAATCCGCATCACTGTATATGTTGATGCGCTTTTCATGCGGTCTAATGTGCGGATGGTACCCGGGTGTGGATGAGAGGACTCTCATCCAGACCCAGGTACCATTAAAAAAAAAAGAATAAAATAAAAAATATATATATTCTCACCTTCTGACGGCCCGCGCTGCGTCCTGACGGCTTCCCGCGCACTTCGCGGTTGAATGAAGGACCTTCGCTGACGTCAGAGTCATGTGACGGGTCACGTGACGCTGACGTCGGAAGGTCCTACAGTCTTCACTGCCGGCAGCCGGGACCGATGAAGCAGGACACCGGGGGCCATCAGATGGTAACGTATAGATTTATTTTTTATTTTTTGACATCACACACTATATAAATCCATGCCGGTTGCATGGATTTATATAGTGTGAAGTTGACAAGCACTTTCCAAGTGATGCTAAAATCGCTTGGGAAGCGCTTGTCAACCCGCATGCGGAAATGAAAGTGAAGACCGCTTCATTTCCGCATGTCCCTGGCAGGAAACCGCATGTACAATCCGCATGCGTTTTTTCCTGCCAGAGAGATGCAGAAACGCTCAGGAAAAAATCCTGAGCATTTCTGCATCGTGTGCACATACCCTTAAGAGGGGACTTTGTGCAGCAGGCCTTCATGGTAAAATAGCTGCTAGGAAACCACTGCTAAGGACAGGCAACAAGCAGAAGAGACTTGTTTGGGCTAAAGAACACAAGGAATGGACATTAGACCAGTGGAAATCTGTGCTTTGGTCTGATGAGTCCAAAATTGAGATCTTTGGTTCCAACCACCGTGTCTTTGTGCGACACAGAAAAGGTGAACGGATGGACTCTACATGCCTGGTTCCCACCACGAAGCAGGGAGGAGGAGGTGTGATGGTGTGGGGGTGCTTTGCTGGTGACACTGTTGGGGATATATTCCAAATTGAAGGCATACAGAACCAGCATGGCTACCACAGCATCTTGCAGCGGCATGCTATTCCATCCGGTTTGCGTTTAGTTGGACCATCATTTATTTTTCAACAGGACAATAACCCCAAACACACCTCCAGGCTGTGTAAGGGCTATTTGACCAAGAAGGAGAGTGATGGGGTGCTACGCCAGATGACCTGGCCTCTACAATCACCAGACCTGAACCCAATCGAGATGGTTTGGGGTGAGCTGGACCGCAGAGTGAAGGCAAAAGGGCCAACAAGTGCTAAGCATCTCTGGGAACTCCTTCAAGATTGTTGGAAGACCATTTCCGGTGACTACCTCTTGAAGCTCATCAAGAGAATGCCAAGAGTGTGCAAAGCAGTCATCAAAGCAAAAGGTGGCTACTTTGAAGAACCTAGAATATAAGACATATTTTCAGTTCTTTCACACTTTTTTGTTAAGTATATAATTCCACATGTGTTAATTCATAGTTTTGATGCCTTCAGTGTGAATGTACAATTTTCATAGTCAAGAAAATACAGAAAAATCTTTAAATGAGAAGGTGTGTCCAAACTTTTGGTCTGTACTGTATGTTCTATTATAGTTACAAGAGTTATTGGCTTATTCACTTTTTAGCCTTACCAATATTTTCAGCTCTTTCTTCTCATTATATATCACCTCTATATATGCACATACTACATACACCCACTCACTAACACCTTGAAAATAACACAGCAAATTGCAGGCTTGTATTGCCTTTTATTTGTTGGTTTCTTTTGACAACTGTCATGAAATGTGAGGGGGTCTCTTATTTTCTATGGCATTTATTTCAAGCTGGATACATATATGCTTTATTTCCTGTAGTTTGGTTTTAGAGCTGTTGACATTTTCTTGGTGTCAGTGCTGTCACTAGATAGCAGCTTATGTTTATACTCTATAACCGTTATGTATATCTTCAGACAAGCTATTTTCAGAGTAATGTTAGTCCAAAAGCTTCAGACGTTTGTACATGTTTTAACGTGATTTACAAATTCTAGATATGATCTAGTTATCGTGAGGTTTTTTTTGTGTGAAGAAGATGCTTTTTGTTAATAATGTAGTCTGACCATACTGCAAGCGGATCTCAGCCGTAACAATATAGAAGGAGAAATGAATTAGCCCAATCTTATGTTTGTTTTATTTCTGCAGGGGAATGACTCCTGCTGAAGCTGAAATGCACTTCTTGGAAAATGCCAAAAAATTGTCAATGTATGGGGTTGATTTACATCATGCTAAGGTATTAAATTTTATTATGTTTCTTTCTTTCCAACCTCTTTACCCTACGAATATATTATCACGAGTCTTTTATGATAAAGCTGTTTAGTGTACATGTCATTTTATGTTTTTTATACTTTAGTTACTACTCAACCACTTATAAAGGTGTTTCTTCTATGATTATGATTGTGGGGGCCCAAACTCTGAGGCCCCTACCAATTACAAGAATAGTGGACCAAGTTGCCTTCAGCTTATTTCTAACACACCCGAACTCCTGGCTTCTTGCTTAACAGGGAAATACACCACCGTCCCATATAAACGCGTTGAAATGTCTTGAAGGTCCTTGCACAGTGATACAGAATTTTAATTGTGAGCACCATTCAGAATAGTCAACAGCATAACCCTCTAATTGCAAAGTTTCCCATTGGAAAATTAGATTAAATGACACTTTCCACAGTTGGTCCCATAATATTTAGGTGCTACCACACTCCCTTCGGCCTCATGGCACAGTGTTGGACTATTCAGTGGCACAGAGTCCCTTAACGCTCTGGATTGCAATAGAGCTGGTAAGCCAAACCACTGACTCCGACTCCTTAATTTCCCTGACCTCCAACTCCGGCTCCACAGCACGGCCTCACTACTGAGCGTGTACATGAGCATGTACATAAAGTGCTGCCCTGCCTCATTATTGAGCGTGTTCATAAAGTGCAGCACAGATTCATCTCAACTAAAACCCAAGATCCTTAGATCAGGAACAGAACAGACATTTACAGGACATTTCATAACGTTTCTAAGTTCTTATGAAAACACTTACAGCACATCCTGCATGTACTACTGAACCCAATTTATAATATATTGTCAGATTTGGTCCATTTTATGCCGACTCCACCAAAATGGACACCGACTCCACAGCCCTGGCTTACATTGCTACTTTAGGTGCTGTTTATACATAACTATTAACCTCTAGAAGCAATAGTTCTAAAGTAGAAAGTTTCCATACTTATGCTGTGATGGAAAATGCCACATTTATTATTTTGTTTGGTTTTGTACCAAGCGCAATAAAAAAAAAAAAAGGTCCAGTAGATGCCTCAGACACGCCTATAGTTACTAGCAGTATTTTCTGCTAAAAGTGCCAGGAAATCATTTTTATACATAAAGTTCCAGTAACATGACAATCGTATTACGGTGATAACCATATTATTTCTTCTAATGATTTTTACATTTTCAGTCCTTCAGTTTATAGTTGACGCAGTCAAATCTGCTTTAGTAAACTAAGTAGGGCTGACAGGTTCTCAAATTAGTTTAACCAGCTCATGATAGGAAGCTTTTACAATATTGCAGCTTACTCACTCTTCAGTAGATCTTAGCATTAGCTTGGAAATGTAGCATTTTATAATTTCCTGCCTGTGCAGAGAAACTATTTTATAGTCTGCAAATGAGCAGCTCACACTATTATATTCCTTACTTTTATTTGTATGTACATGGATGGCCACTACCTATCTTATGGTTTATTAGAGCTTAGTGAAAGCATTGTTCATCGAAAACAATAACCACCCAGTTCTTACTATGTTCGGAAACCGATAAAAATTGCATTTTAAGATGCAGAAGTTAAGATGGATGTGTATCCTGATCAGGGCTAGTTGTACCATTACATCACTGTATCTATTAGTCGTGGATGAAGCAGTCCTGCCGTGCTTCCAATGCACCACAGGAGGGATGAAAAGCCAGGGTTATTGTACAGCTTTTTCTTAGATTTACTGTTGCAAAGACCATTACAATAGAAATCACTAAAAGGCTGAATCCCTAAAGATTAATTAAGTAGTTCTTGTTTTATTACATTATCTTAATCGTTCATAGGGAACCTCTAAATTAACTGTGGAAGAAAAATGCAGGCAGGGAAAAGAGCAACACTTTCATTAAATCAAAACATTTGTCACCATCAACCTTTTTTTGAGCGACTTTCTTTTATTAAATAATATTATTCAAATGTCGCAAATAAAAAAACAAGCAAACGTAGGACAAGCTTTACACCAAATTTAGGATGTAACCATGGCCTGTTACAGCCGGACGTGTGCCAAACGTGATGAATAGAAGCAAAATGTACGCTAAAGAATAGATTGACCCCGATTCATCAAAGTGTTTACGCCAGAATTCTGAATTAAAACACTTCAAAAAGTTGCAATATTTTTGAACAATGCGGGTTTGCACATAACTTTTGAAGCATTTGGTACATGGACATCAGCTTCAGTTAACTCTGCCAAAATAGACGGGGGGTGGCGATGCCTGCTCATCTAGCTCATGACAAGCTGTGGCGGGCCTTATGCCACAAATCTTACTCCAGTCAGTGAGGGGGGGGGGAGATAAGTGTTAAGGCACACAACACTTTTAAGATGGGCCAAATTCATTAAGAGGTGCCTGTTAATGAATCTGACACATCTGACTCAAACATGCCCTCTCATCAAGAATGGCAGGAATAATGCTGGTCTTGATGAATCTACGCTAATGTCTTTACCTTGATTATACCTAAAAAAGTGTAGTTAATTCTGTTAGTTAATGCTTCTGTATGGTATTAATATAAATAAATGAATAGTAATACATGATTCTGTATGGTATGTAAGAAAAAGAATGTATGCTTATATTTATTTTTTTTATTAAGGATCAAGGTCAGATGCTTGTAGGCAATACAGCTCCATGCATTGGGGCAAATGTTCCAAACTGTCTTGCAGAATAATATAAAACATATTGTGAAGTTAGCTTTAAAGTTTACTGTTGTTTTAACAAAGATCATTCATTGTATACTAAAAGATTACACGCTCTTCCGTTACAATTATTGTATGAATTCTGCATGGTTTTCAAGATCTGTGCATCAGAGCCATGTCTTGTAATGAGCAGTGCACGTTTCTGTTCGTCTCCATCTAATGACTCGGCATCCCAGTGTCATGCACCAGAAACATTGAAGCACTGCTTTCCAGGAGCTTTCGGCGGCACCTGCGATATTTTCTAATTGTTGTTGAAGACCCCCTTTTTCAGGGTGGCTTCCGGACATTCGGGAGAGTTTGCAAAGATGCCAAAACCTCGCCAGAAATTGTTGATCACCATTCCCTTTGCCTTATGTTATCTTGTAGGCAGCACTGTAGGACAACTGATCATCCCATAGCCATTGTGTCCTGACTGGATTGAGCCCTATCTTTTGAAAATTACTGTAAACATTATATTTTAGAGTATATATTTTTTTCTTAGAGAAAACCTAAATAAATTCTCATTTTCAGGATTCTGAAGGAGTTGAAATCATGCTAGGTGTGTGCGCCAGTGGCTTATTGATATATCGGGATAGACTACGGATAAATCGCTTTGCCTGGCCAAAAGTTCTGAAAATTTCATATAAGAGGAACAATTTTTATATCAAGATCCGCCCAGGGGAGGTATGTCAAAGTTCTAATAGAAATGGATATTTTCTTTCCTCTTATCCTATCAGAACAATTATGAATTGCATTTTGCATAGTTGTTGACGTTTATATATAAAATTGTATTGTGAGGCCAAATTCAGACGTCCGCATATAGGGAAGCATGGACCGGCCACAGGTCTTTCGACCCACCTCAACAGCCTCATAGGCATAGAGAAGGCTGTTGAGTTTGAATCAGGAGACCCGAGGCCTGATCTTTCATCCCTGTCCGTACCCTGATTGTGACATACGGACATTCATTGGCATTCCAGCTATTCATGCCTGTTTTATCTGTATCTGTTTTCTCTGAGGGAGGATCATGGGAGTATTTTGCTGATCTTGTTAAAACTTAAATATGTTATGCTAAGATATTATCTATCACAGGCAATTGTACCAGAAAGTCTGGTGTAATAGGTCCCTTGTGTGCTAAATGTTTGAACTATCTTCTCTACCTAAATATTATATTTGGGAATGCTTGGAGTCTTTTGTAGGATTTCTACTCAAAACATTAAAAGGGCATTCTAATAGGATATGCCATTATTACTGACCTTTGGGACCCTTAGCGCTGATTCAACATTTCAACCCCTTCACAGTTTTTATCCTGCATATTGTTATGCAGGGAACTGCATCACAGCTTCATTTAATTGAATGGAGCTGGCTTCGAAGTTTTTTCTTCACAAAGGTGCTCCCGTCCATTCAGATGTGAAGGGAAAACTTAAAAGGGGACACCGCTCAATAATGTAGCCCTTTTATTCTCAGGATGACTAGAGGTCCAACAGGTCAGACCTTCTCCACAAAGTAATGGCATATGTGATACGCTGTCATTTTTTAGGAGGAAACTTTGATTTACAATTACCATGTTAGAGCAGAGGTCAGAGCCATGAACGAATTTTAGTGCTAGAGATTAAAGTTAGAGATCTTTAGTTGTTAGATAAGCAGTATGATTTTTAGCACTCACATTATTGCATTTAAAATAGCAGTCGTGTTATGTATTTTTTTACTTCACCCTGTCATTGGTACACAGTGTGTCTGGAAATTCACGCATATTTTTCTTTAGTTTATGTGATCCCCTGGGAATTACATGTCCTTATGTTTTTAGAAAAGCGTCACCATCTCATTCACCGGAACATTTTATGTGATGAAATTGCATGGACCATACCACTGAACTTTTTCATAAGGAACACAAACACCTCTCACCGTTACTTATGATTACTGCACAGTTAGAATATAGTAAATCATAGTTTAGCCTCCATGACTGTATATTTATAATATATTAGCTAATATAGGAGAAAATAAAGGAACCGATAATCATAGTGTTACCCAAGCAGGCAGAGATGGTACTGCCTCTTGCTGTTCATGTTATGAAGTTCACATGCATCATGGTGTTGATAGCTGAGCACAGAGGAAGAAAAATACCGAGTGAAATCTAGTAATCGAGATGGAGAATGAACTGCAAAAAGTAAATAGGCCTCGCACAATCCGGTGGAGGGGTGGAAAAAAAATCATTTTTGCTAGACTGCTTCCTTAAAGTTTCTGACAAATAGGGTTCTTTCTAAACAAAATGTTATCATTGTCTTTTTAAGACTGTGAAATGTGTTTTCCTTTCAGTTTGAACAATTTGAAAGTACGATTGGTTTCAAGTTACCAAACCACCGGGCTGCCAAACGCTTATGGAAAGTATGCGTGGAGCATCATACTTTTTTTAGGTAAACCAGTTATTTTATGTTTTTTTGTTTTGTCTTTTACTAGTGTAGTATATTTGCAAGTTTACAATTAGTGGCGTTAGCTTAAAGGGAATCTGTCACCCCCTGGCACTTTCCTGACCTCTAATATGGGCATACAGGCGATAGAAATGTGAATCTATACTTACCTGTGTGCCTCATATTAGAGGTCTTGTGGCTGTGAAATTGCTTTTTATTTCTTCTGGATTATCACGAGTTCTGTCTGGGGGATGGGAAGAAATATTTCCCCCCTCCCCTGCACATCACAGTGCCCTGTGACGTGCAGTCTTTATGGCCAAATCCCACGCCTGCACATTTCACCTGTTCTTGCAAGGAGCATTTCTTCCTGCATTCTATGTACCTTTGTAGAGCAGGGTTCTAGTGCGCAGGCGCCGGGAAGTCAGAGTGACTCGCTGGCACCTGCGCACTAGATCCCTGCTCTACAATGGTACATAGACGGCAGGGTGAAGTGCGCAGGTGCGCGATCTGCCCATAAAGACTGCTTGTCACAGGGAGGGGGGAAATATTTTAATTAAAACAGTAGGCGGGATTTCTTCCCGTGAACACATGATAATCCAGAAGAAATAAAAAGCAATTTCACAGCCACAAGACCTCTAATATGAGGCATACAAGTAAGTATAAATTTACATTTCTATCACCTGTATGCTCATATTAGAGGTCAGAAAAGTGTCAGGGGGTGACAGATTCCCTTTAAGAATTTTCCAAATTCAAACATGCAGCACTAGTTTTAATTTTATACATTAGAGCACCGAATGTATTTTAACCAATTAATTATATATTCATTGTATTAAATGACATTATGTTCACCAGACCATAATTCTCCTTTAAACTATACCTTGCTGAGCCACAGATGGTACACAGTTAAATGGCAAAATGCTGAAATTTGACTGTTAGAGGATTAATTAATCATGACAAGCTCATTCATCTTGACTGACTTTTCTTGTTAAGTAGTGTCTTGTCCAAGACTAAACTCTACCTGTAATGTGATTGAGCATATTGTCCCTAGGGAAAAATCATGTTTATTCAAAAATTACCCTTGTTTATCTCATGTGTCGTCAAATCTCTCTGAACAATATTTCTATGGTTATAGGCTGCTGTTACCAGAGCAACCTCCCAAAAAATTCCTTACATTAGGGTCGAAATTCCGCTACAGTGGAAGGACTCAGGCTCAGACAAGAAGAGCAAGCGCACTGATCGATAGGCCCGCACCCTATTTTGAACGTTCTTCTAGCAAGCGTTATACAATGTCCCGGAGCCTAGATGGGGGTAAGAATGGTGTATTTGCCTTACATTAGTAATAGGACTTTTAATGATAATTTAGGAGCAGAGCAAAGACATTTTCTGTTATACAGTTTAACTAGAAATTTAGCAGCTGCTAACGTTTTTCTTACCGTGTGACAGTATCACAATTAAAGGAACAAAGGACACCCCCACACATGACTCATGACTCCTACACTCGAAATCGGTGGTATTGCTTTATACTTTTTATGTAGTTTTATTTAAATTGTCAGATTACACGCATAAAAAGGTGTAATCTGACAGTGTTTATTATGTCACTATCCGCCATACAGAATGTGTGTTCACAGGTGCCTCCATCCCGCACATTGGGCACACACACTTCATACAAGTCTCTATGTACTTTTGTTGTTAGAAACAGTGACTGTTGTTTTGTTTTTTTGTTTTTTTATAAATATTCTGACCATCAAAACATGATTAGTAGTTGGATTAATTTTCCAAACCATCATAGCCACACTAGTAATGTCTTTAAAAAAAGTTAAATGGCCCAGTATGTAAAACGCAAGGGTTATTGTATAAAATGCAGTGCATCACCCCGATTGCTCTAATAATACAGATTTTAAGATATTATCTGCATTTTAAGAAAAATATAACGGTCTTTTACAAGATCTATAGAATAATGCCACAAAACTAAGTATTCACATATGCACTTTTAGCCAATATGGGAAAACAGGAATGCCATTAAATGTTTGATCCCCAAATTCAGTGTAAGGGTATGTGCACACATTAAGTGTTTGCAGCAGAAATTTCTGCACCAAAAACACATTTCTTGGCAGGAAAACCACTTTATAAAATACGCACTTTTTTTTTTAAAAAAAAAATTCCTATTCATTAGAATATGTGAAAACCGTTGAAAGAATTGACATGCTGAATATTTGAAACTGCTTCAAATCCGCAAGGAAAAAATAAGCAGCATGTGCATGAGATTTCAAGATTCTCATTCATTAAGCTGGTACTGTAAACTGTAGCGTTTTGCTGCAGAAATTTCTGTTGCAAATACTTAATGTATTATGCACATTTCCTAAGTGATCCTGTGCAGGCACACAACATCAACCACTGAAGTTATGACAGGGTCATTGAAGAAGATGTCAGTTACGTCAAAGGGTATGATGAGAGCACCTGAGGCTGTATTTCGCGGGAAGTAGACTACCTTCTGGACTACTACATCTAGTAAATATACAAGTGGTGATATAAAAGCATTTTTGACCTTTATATGAGTGGAGTTTTGTAACACCAAAGCATTCACTGCATTCAATGGGTAAAAAAAGTGTTGCTTGTTTACTAAAGCTATAAGATGTTGTCCACTTCAAGAAAAGTCTGTAGTCACTTTTTAAGATTGTAGAGTGCCGAAACATGACAGTGCGCTCACCGTCATAATTCCCCTATATTTCCTTGTGCGAGTGGCTGGTCACGTGATGGTATGGTTTCGTACATATGCAATTTGATCACATGCCAACTAGAATTTCTACTGTGTGAACATTCAGAAGTGGAGAAGAGTCTAGTGAGCATGTAACCAAGTACAGTGGCATATAAAAGTTTGGACACCCCTGGTCAAAATTACTGTTGTTGTGAACAGATTAGCCATTTTAGAGATCATTTCATCTTCAACTTGCTTAACTGTTCACAATAACAGTACTTTTGACCAGGGGTGCCCAAACCACCCACTTGCACTGGGATTACTGGGGAGTAGTTACAGTCTGCAATCACAAGAGTGACTGCAGACTTTTCTTCTTAAAGTGCATAACCTCTTAACACCCCAAGAATCTTTTTGTTTTTTTCACTTTCATTTTTTTCTTTCCCTTCTTCCAAGAGCCTTAACTTTTTTTATGATTGCATCAACATAGCCGGGCTTATTTTTTGTGGGAGGAATTGTAGTTTTAGATGGCACCATTCATTTTACCATATAATTCTCTGCTAACCTAGAAGCAAAGCCACAATAAGAAGAATAACAATTCCCCCAAAATTCAAGAAAAAAACACATAAAAAAAGGGCAACAGTGTTTACCTGCCCAGATCTAAGAACTAATGCACTCAGGATGCAGCAAACCCATATAACAAAGATGGCGGCAACACAGGTGCAAAATACCGATGAAACAATCACTCACAACCTACCCGGTTCATGGAGGGGGTGATTGCTTAGCAGTAAAATTGCACACAAAGATGGCTTGTATAGGGTGCTGTTGATACACGAGTAGTGCACAGCATCTGGCTTACAGCCTATTAGTGACACCCATACTATTCGATTAAGCGGGCTGCCCAGTACTATCTAAGTGCACCCCAGGAGGACAGACACCCCAGTTTGCAATGCCAACACTGATGGGCCTGGCTGCACACTGGAATAAAAAAGTGCAAAAGATACATATATATAACATGAGGTATTAGTCGATATTTTGGCAAAAATACGCAAGCTCGCAACACGCGTCAGGGGTCCTCACTTGCGAGCTCTAACACTAACCTAAAAGCAAAGCCACAATAAGAAGAATAAAAATTCCCCCAAAATTCAAGACAAAAACGCACCAAAAAAAGAGCAACAGTGTTTACCTGCCCAGATCTAAGACCTATTGCACTCCGGATGCAGCAAACCCATATAACAAAGATGGCGGCAACATAGGTGCAAAATACTGATGAGACAATCACTCACAACCTACCTAGTTCATGGAGGGAGTGATTGCTTAGCATTAGAATTGCACACAAATGTTGCCTCCATCTTTGTTATTTGGGTTTGCTGCATCCTGAGTGCTTTAGTTCCGCAATTCTGCCACTGTTTTGTGGTGTTGATTTTTATGCTGTACACTGTACAGTAAAAATGACCCGGCAATAGGATACTGTCACCATTTTCTGAGATCCAAAACTTACTATTACTTATGATATTTTGAAAGCTTTTTATTGTAAAATGAGGCAACTAAAAAAAAAACGCAGTTGTAGCATTTTGATTTTTTTTCCAGCATGTAATGTATGGTTTCAATAATTTTCTGTTTTGATAGATCTGAATATTTGGGACACAACGATACCAGATATGTTTACTTTTTTTTAATGGGGGAGGTGGAGAATGATTGCTTATACTATTTATACTGCTGTGCCACAGTATTGCAGCACACAAGAAAAATGTGGTTCTTTTATGGAACCTGTAGCTGAGCTTTACAGGAGAACTAACGGTGGCTCAGTGGTTAGTACTGCAACCTTGCAGCGCTGGGGTCCTGAGTTCAAATCCTACCAAGGACAACATCTGCAAGGAGTTTGTATGTTCTCCCCGTGTTTGTGTGGGTTTCCTCCAGGATCTCCGGTTTCTTCCCACACTCCAAAGACATACTGATAGGGAAACAGTGATGATAATGTCTGTAAAGCGCTGTGGAATTAATGGTGCTATATAAGTGAATAAATAAATAAATAAACTAACTTGATAGTTTTACAGGGGCCTACAGAAGACCCCAGCTGCCATGGTAACTTATCAAAAGTCGAAAGAAGCCGGTGACGGTGTGTGTAAACAATGATATAATATAAATGCCACAGAGATTGACAGCAGCATGGTAAACGACAGCGATTGGAGCGCGCTTCGGCTGCTGTAGTTACAGGCAGAGATGATTTTGTAAGGCAGCGATGTCTGCTATGAAGCAGGCTCAGCTCCTGTGACTGCTTCATATATTTCTTATCAACTCATGGCTAAAATGTATATTATAGGTTGGTAAGGATTTCAGGGATGATGTTGTAGGATATTTTGGACTTAAGATGTGAGACATGCCACTCAAGTATCTGTTGTTACATTGATATATTAAATAAATAGATATATTACATCAGACATATTGATGTTCCCCCTTCAACTGTAATCTCAGTTGTGAAAATTGCTGCAAACTAAAGGAGAGAGAAGCGTGTTGCGCAGTGGTGACATCTTCCTTGTGTACTTGATTATAGCCATTGTTGTTGTGATTTGGGCATGTCTCTCTCCTGCTGCAATGGAAGCAGTTGCCTAGTAACAAGGTCCAGTTTCTGGCCTCTGTGGTGCCCTTCTACTTGCACTATTTTTTACTACATCTTTTATGTATTTGTTTCTTTGAAACCTAAATGTCAGCCCTCATTAATCTTTATACAGCTCATTTTGTGATAATTAACACCACAAACCTCATATACAATATGGCGTATTTATGCATGAAAAACACAGTATTGTTCCTAAGCAACAAGAATCCTTTCCATGAAGTTTACTTTTAAAAGTCAATATTTTATTTCTTATATTTCCTACCAATTAGATATAGCCTCACTCTCCAAACGTCTGGTATTATCATTTAGTGATAATAATAATAATTGAAAAAAATGTGGCAAAGTACATTAACACCCAAACGTATCATGTGAGTAAAGTCTTGAGGATAAATATTACAGATTTTGCTCAGGTCTATGTTAAAAAATACACATTATTATTTATTTTTAGAGCACCATTGATTCCATGGTGCTGTACATGTGAAAAGGGGTTACATATAAAATATAAATATAAATTACAGTGAACAAACTAACAATGGCAGACTGGTACAGAGGGGAGATGGCCCTGCCCTTGTGGACTTACAGTCTGTCGGATAATGGGGAAGGAGACAGGTCGAACTTGATGGACGCAAGTCTTTATTCGGCTTTACTAACTATGTAAGTTATGGGGTTGCGGCAGGTCCGGTGGTGGTGCTGTGGCAGCGGGGTCAGTGCAGGTTGTAAGCTTTCTTGAAGAGGTGGGTTTTCAAGTTTCGTCTGAAAGTTCTGGAACTGGCGGATAATCGGACGTGTTGGGGCACAGAACTCCAGAGGATGGGGTATGCTCCGGCAAAGTGCTCTTGATTAACAGAAACAAAAATGCTTCTTTGTTTTCTCCATATATCCATCCATTATATTTATAATTTAGGGTTTTAGGATTGTTAGTTTTATTACTATGCAAAGCACCAACATACAATTAATAATAACACCGGAGACAATGCGTCTGAATATAGAAGCATGTTAGGGAAGAGCTGATCAGAGGCCGCAGTCTATGAATATTTGTCACCGATGCATATAACATCACATACATACACAAGGAATTTCCCAATGTAGATGCACATCCACAATAACATAGGCTAGAACTCAACACTCAGAGCATATGCATAAGAACAAAAGCCCAAGGAAAGAGTATATTGTAGCCCAAAACAATTTTTTATTCGGTCGCCCATGACAGCACCACGTGAGAGAGAGGATCCGCCCATCAAGGACAGGAAACCTACAGGTTAAAAAGGGCGGCCCTCTCTTCCCGCCTCAGTTTAGGTTTCCTGTCCATGATGGGGGACCTTGCAGGCTTACCTGCAGAAGATGGACTCCTGTTCCAGAGAGGGCCACAGCAGGTGGTTGGAGCCGGTCCGTCCCGGTCCTCTGGAGATGCCACGGCAGGGCTCATGGGGGCGCCTCCGTGAGCGTTGCGGCGGGCGCGACATCGCCTCACGGGAGGTAGATGTCCGCCAGGTGTGGGGCCGCTAGCGGTCTTCCCCCCCCGCTACAGCTTGCAGGAGATCCAGGTCGCGCCGGCGGCACACGTGATGGGCGCGACCTTCTGACGTGACTTCCGGTGCGCCGGGCAGGAAGCCCTGTGACGTCACCGGAAGGGGCGGGGCTCGTTTGAATTTTTGGCGCGAGCAGCTGAACGCCGGGGGATTGAGGACCTGGCGGCGAGGAGACCACCTGCATCCCACCTGGACCTGGGGAGGAAGACCAAGGAGCAGGTAACGCCCTCCTGAGAAAAAAAAAAAAAAAGGAAACACCCACCCACACATGGTACCGGTATGGCCAGTAAATAAAGGGTCTGGTAACATACAGAGGTGCTTCCCAGCCCATTCTTACATTGTAAGCTATGGAAGATTCACAGGAGCTGTCACCTAGGCAACATCTGCTGCAGGAGCAGCCCTCTGGGGAGCCCTCACAACTAGTGGCGCAGCGTCATTCCCGGCTAGGGTCTGGTGGTACAGCTAGAAGAGCTACCACTAAGAGCAGGAAGGATGGTCCGGTGCGGCGTGATTCCTCGCCATGCATGCTGGATTCTTCTGCTTCTATGGTACCGAAGGTTCTGTGGGGTGAGTGGAATCTTCGTGAAAGTTCTACAAATGTTTCCTCCTTATTTCTATCTATGACTTTCTTTTAGAGCAAGAAATGTTCCTCGAAGTCCAAGCACAGAGAATGTGCCTTATGCAGCTGTCCGCTCCCTGATTCATATAGCAAAAGGTTATGTCAGCTTTGTATCAGCAAAATGATATCGGAGGAGACCCCAGATTTTTCCCTAGGCCTAAGAACTTTAATAAGGGAAGAAATAGGCAAAGCATTGCAAGGTTCAGAGTCTGGGCATATTCCTCAAGAAACCCAGCCGGGTTCAGACTCTGAACTATCGGTCGCTTCCTCCTCCGCCTTCTCTTCCTCTGACAGTGAGCCAGATAGACAGTGCTTTCCCCTGAAGGAGGTCGATGCCCTAGTAAAAGCTGTCCGATCTACAATGGGGATAGTGGACACGAGGGCAGAGAAGTCAGCTGAGGATGTTATGTTTGGTGGTCTGGGGCTAAAGAAGAGAAGGGTCTTTCCAGTAAATTCAAAGGTGAAAGACCTCATCGATAAGGAGTGGAGAAAGCCTGACAAGAAGGGTAGTGTTCCTCCATCCTTTAAAAGGAAATATCCGTTTGAGGATGCTATGTGTTCCTCCTGGTTAAAAGCACCCAAGCTGGATGTTGCTGTTACCAAAGCAGCGAAAAGAACTTCCCTCCCGTTCGATGATATGGGTGCATTGAGAGATCCCCTAGACAGACGGGCTGATACTTTCCTGAAAGGGGCATGGGAGACAGCAGCGGGAGCACTGCGACCAACAGTAGCAGCTATCTGTACGTCCAGAGCCCTGATGGTGTGGCTTGAACAGCTAGACAGTCAGTTGAAGGATGGGACTTCTAGGAAAGACATTATTTCTTCCCTTCCACTGGTTCAGGGGGCGGCAGCTTTTCTTGCTGATGCATCTGTGGACTCGGTGAGGTTGGCTGCAAAGTCAGCAGCACTGTCAAATGCGGCTCGGCGAGCCTTGTGGATTAAAAGCTGGCCAGGGGATTTACAGACTAAGTCCAGACTGTGTACAATCCCGTGTGAAGGGGAATACCTCTTTGGTCAGACCATGGACGACTTATTGGAGAAAGCGGGGGACCCTAAGAAGGGGTTTCCATCAGTACCTCTACCCTCCTTTAAGAGGTCGTTCCGGAAGAGGAAATTATTCCGGAAGAGATATTTCAGGGAGCAAGATAAGTCTGATGAAAGAGGTCGAAAAGTTCTTCCCCAGAACGCCAGGCTGCCCTCATTTCGGAAGTACAAACCCTAATAAGAAAGCACGTCCTGATTGAGGTTCTGGAAGCTGAAAAGGGTCTTGGTTTCTACTCCCCGCTCTTCTTGATTCCGAAACCGGATGGAAGTTTCAGGACAATTATAAATCTGAAATCCCTGAATAATTTCCTTAAAATACACACCTTTAAAATGGAGTCTTTAAATCCGTAATAAAGTTACTTTTTCCCCACTGCTATATGGCAGTGCTCGATCTCAAAGATGCGTATTACCATATCCCAATTCATAGTAATTACCAGAAATACTTGAGGCTGGCCATTGAAATAGACGGGGTGGTTAAACAGTTCCAATACACTGCACTCCCCTTCGGTTTAGCTATAGCCCCACGGGTTTTTACTAAAGTAATGGCGGAAGTTATGGCCCATATAAGAGAAAGGGACATTCTAATTATCCCTTACCTGGATGATCTCCTGATAGTGGGGAATTCATTGGTTCAGTGCGAGACCCACCTGCAGGAGACCATGTCGGTCTTAAAGAGTTTGGGGTGGTTTCTAAATTTAGAAAAGTCTAGACTATCTCCACTCAAGGTACAACAATATCTGGGGGTCATATTAGATTCCAGGAAACAGCGATGTTGTCTTCCAGAAGAGAAAATTGATAGAATCCGGGAGTTGGTAGAACAATGTATACGTAAACCTTCTATGTCACTCCGTAAGGCCATGTCACTATTGGGAACCTTCACCTCCACTTTTCCTGCGGTTCGTTGGTCACAATTGCATTCAAGAGCCTTTCAGTGGGATGTGTTGTACAATAACGCAGCTTTACAGGGGCATCTAGACCATAAGCTTACGCTAGGTCCTCGTGCCATATGGTCCCTTCGTTGGTGGTTACGACAAGACAATCTTGCTAAAGGGGTTCCCTGGGAATGTAGTCCAACTGCAGTCTTGTCCACTGATGCAAGTGCTACAGGTTGGGGAGCTCACTTTGAAGGGAAATTAGTGCAGGGAACCTGGTCAAGCAGTGAGCAACAGTTGTCATCAAATGTTAAGGAGCTTCTGGCGGTGCAGCATGCGTTCAACGAGTTCCTTATATATTTTCAGGACCAGCATGTCCGTGTACTCTCGGACAATCAAGTCACGGTAGCTTACAAAACCACCAAGGGGGAACCCGCTCAAGAAACTTGATGAGGGTAGCGAACGCACTTCTGCTGAAAGCCGAAGGTCACTGTCTCTCTCTTTCGGCTACTCATCTAAAAGGCAAGGAAAACATCACAGCGGATTTCCTCAGCCGTACTTCTGTAAAAGAGGGAGAGTGGTCCCTAAATACACAAATATTCTCCAGAATCGTAGAAATGTGGGGCCTTCCGACTGTGGACTTATTCGCAACAAGAGCCAATTGGAAAGTGGGAAATTTTTGTTCCTTAGATCCCAGAGAAGGACCCCTGGCAGTGGACGCCTTCATGGTTCCCTGGAGATTTCCTCTAGCATATGCCTTCCCTCCCATGATCCTGCTCCCAGCGGTGATAAGAAAGATCAGGGCAGACCGGGCCAGAGTGATACTCATATGTCCCTTTTGGCCCAAAAGACCGTGGTTCCCTTGTCTCCGGAAGATGTCCATATCAGATCCCTGGGTTCTTCCGGAGATTCCGGACCTCCTCACTCAAGGGCCACTTTCCCATCCTCCAACCCCGAGTCTACATTTGACGGCGTGGAATTTGAGAGGGTGTTATTGACCAACAAAGGATTCCCCGCAAATGTAGTGAATACTCTCCTGGCTAGCAGAAAACCTGTTACCACCCGTATTTATGCCAGGACCTGGAGGAAGTTTCTGTCGTTTGCAGAAGTTAAGGTGGAGGAGGGGCCCCCTATTGGGAAAATTCTGGAATTTCTGCAGCGGGGCTTAGAATTAGGTCTCACTACCAGTACCTTGAAAGTACAGGTGTCGGCGTTGGGAGCTTTATTTTCTTCCAATATTGCAGATAACTATTGGATAGCCCGTTTTTTAAAAGCTTCCTTTAGGTGTAGACCCATTACCAAAGTAAAGATGTCTCCCTGGGATTTGAATTTTGTCTTAGATGCCTTGACCAGTCCTCCTTTTGAGCCACTAGATTTAGTCTCCCCCAAAATTATTTTCCTAAAGACGGTCCTGTTAGTAGCCCTAACTTCAGCCAGGAGAGTCAGTGACCTACAGGCCCTTTCAATATGCCCTCCATTTACGCAACTTCTGGACGATAGGATTATATTAAAACCTGATCCAGCCTTTCTTCCTAAAGTGGCCACTCGATTCCATAGAACCCAGGAAATAGTTCTCCCAACTTTTTGCTTTCCGCCCAAAAATCAAAAAGAGAAGAGACTTCACACTTTAGACGTTAGGAGGTGCGTACTAAGGTACTTAGAAGTATCACGTGGCTTTAGAAAGGATAAGTCCCTATTTATTTGCTATCAGGGGGCTAGGAAGGGTTGTAAGGCCTCAAAGGCTACAATCGCTAGATGGATCAAGGAGGCCATTTCCCTCGCATACTCCTCAGGGGATAAAGAGATACCGGAGGGATTGAGGGCGCATTCTACCAGAGCGGTATCAACCTCCTGGGCGGAGAAGACAGGGCTTTCCATTGAGGAAATTTGTAAGGCTGCCACTTGGTCTTCTCCCTCTACTTTCTATAGGCACTATAGATTGCATCTGGGTGGCTCTGCAGATCTCACTTTCGGGAGAAGGGTGCTTCAAGCTGTGGTCCCTCCCTAATTTCCTTTGTCTCTGTAATTCTCTCACGTGGTGCTGTCATGGGCGACCGAATAAAGCCTTAGTTACTTACCGGTAACGGGATTTTTCGGTGCCCATGACAGCACCTTTATATTTCCTCCCTTCACTGGTGTTGTGCACTCCTGTAGATTTGATTTCTTTTTGTGCACCCTTGCGGGAAATTGATGAAAAGTAATGTACTTAATGTGATTATGTTTTGTTATAACTAACCTTGGCGGTACTCTCATGCTCTGTTAACTAAACTGAGGCGGGAAGAGAGGGCCGCCCTTTTTAACCTGTAGGTTTCCTGTCCTTGATGGGCGGATCCTCTCTCTCACGTGGTGCTGTCATGGGCTCCGAAAAATCCCGTTACCGGTAAGTAACTAAGGCTATTCTTAAAAATACCTTGAGATATATAGATACTAAATACATAAAAACAAGGTTCTTCTATAAACGCATGGGAACACATTGTGGTAAAGCGACTTGCTCTGCTCTCCGGAGGCAGACACGGGACAAACGATTTGGATAAACTTCCTACGGGTTTATTGTGCGGCATAAACTCCAGCAGTGTCCCTAAAAATAAATAGTCCCTCTTGGGGATAACGGGAAAACAAAAGATGAAATATAACAGAGTCCTCTAGCCAGCAAGGCCTTTGCCGTCTGCAGATAGTCCAGTCCTCTGGCATCAGCCACACACAGCCTGGAGACTTCAATCTCCAGACCACACACTTCACACAGGAAAACAAACTGACTGAACATTTAAACCCTGTTCAGCCACGCCCTGAGGGGGACGTATGGGGAATGACTTCCCTCCCATCTCTACGTCATTCCCCTAAAACCACACCCTTTAAAAGAGGTAACCCACAGCATATAACATGCTGGCAGAAATTCCGTAAGTCTTGGTTCACTCAGGAGAGCATCCTGAGTGACACATACCTCCCCTCGCATATAAAACCAGTGACTATCACATACATTCCCCCTCTGCCCAAAGCCGGGGGTTTGGGCACCTTCTGATACCAGACAGGGAATTCTAGAAAAGGCATCAGCGTTCCTGTGTAACTTCCCGGGCCTATGCTCTACATGAAAGTTCTTTTCCCTCTTTTCCCTCAACCATCTCAATGGGGCATCGTCTGACACCAATTTAAACGTCCGGCCTAGTAAGTAGTATCTTAGTGTATCTACGGCCCACTTTATGGCTTGAAACTCCTTCTCTACTATTGCGTAGTTCTTCTCGCATGACAAAAGTTTCCGGCTCAGATAGAGAATGGGTTGCTCTTCCCCATTTATCTCTTGAGAGAGTACGGCTCCTAGACCAAGCTCTGAAGCTTCTGTCTGGACCACAAATTCTTAAAGTCTGGTGCGACCAGGACTGGCTGTTTACACAGTGCTGACTTCAACAGTTGAAACGTGGTTTCTGTCTCCTCCGTCCACTTCACCATGGTTGACCTGGTGACTTTTAGGAGATCCATCAGTGGCGCGGCCATCATAGCAAAATTTGGGATAAACCGCCAGTAATATCTCACCATTCCCAGGAACACTCTTACTTGTTTTTTGGAGAGCGGTTGCGGCCAGTTCTGGATTGCCTCCACTTTATTGACCTGCGGTTTTATTTCACCTCTCCCAACGACATAGCCCAAGTACTTGGCCTCCTCTTTTCCGACGGCACATTTTCTCGGATTTATGGTAAATCCCGCCTTCCTTAGAGCATCCAGAACGGCCTGTAGTTTAGGTAGATGGCTAGCCCAGTCTGGGCTAAAAATTACAATGTTGTCAAGGTAGGCTGCGGCATACTTCTTATGTGGGGCTAGGATCCGATCCATAGCCCTTTGGAAGGTGTCTGGGGCCCCCTGTAGTCCGAACGGCATCGAAATGTGCTAAAAGCACCCATCAGATGTTGAGAAAGCCATCTTCTCCTTGGCCGTCTGGGACATGGGGATCTGCCAGTAGCTCTTTGTCAAGAGTGGTGATGTACCTCGCCGGTCCAAGCCTCTCGATGAGTTCATCGATGCGGGGCACCGGGTACGCGTCACACTTGGATACCTCATTCAACCGGCGGTAGTCATTACAAAATCTCCATTTTCCATTGGGTTTTGGCCCGAGGACTATTGGGCTCGACTACCCACTCTTTGACTTCTCTATCACCCTGAGGTCTAACATCCTCTTCACCTCGGCCGAGATCACCTCCCGGCGTGCTTCCGGAATCCTGTACAGCTTCAGATTCACTCTTACGTGTGGCTCTGTTAGCACGTCATGCTCTACCACCTGAGTATGCCCCGGCAACTCTGAGAACAGCTCTCGATTCCGCTGTAGTAGTTCTCGACACTGTTGCTTCTGGGCCGTCGATAGAGTCTCTGCTATAGTGACCTCCTCCACCTTGCCTTCAGGTGCGGCTCCCAGGCAAGGAATTTCCACAGGTTCCCGGTCCCACCACGGCTTGAGCAAGTTCACATGGTATATTTGGTGCGGCTTTCTTCGACCAGGCTGGTGGACTTTATAATTAACCTCTCTGACTTTCCCACCACCTCGTACGGACCTTGCCATTTGGCGAGGAACTTGCTCTCGATGGTAGGGATTAGCATCAAAACACGGTCCCCAGGCTGGAACTGCTTCAACCTCGCCGATCGGTTATAGACACTTGCCTGAGCTTCCTGCGCCTGGAGGAGATGCGTTTTCACGATCGGCATCACTTTCGCTATTCTTTCCTGCATCTGGGCGAGATGTTCAATGATGCTCCGGTGTGGCATAGCCTCGGTTTCCCAGTTTTCCTTAGCGATGTCCAAGAGCCCTTGCGGATGTCTTCCATACAGGAGCTCAAACTGAGAAAAAACGGTAGAGGCTTGTGGAACCTCCGTTACCCAGAAGAGCAGGAAGGGCATCAGGTAGTCCCTGTCTCGTCCATCCTTCTCTACGACTTTCTTGAGCATCGCTTTCAGGTTCTTGTTAAAGCGCTCTACTAAGCCGTCGGTCTGCGGATGGTAAACAGAGGTTCGCAGCTGGGTAATCTGGAGGACCTTGCACAGCTCCTTCATTACCTTGCTCATGAACGGGGTTCCTTGGTCTGGTAGGATTTCTTTCGGCAGACCGGTCCTAGCAAATATATGGACAAGCTCCCTGACTATGTATTTACTCGACTAGTTCCTAAGCGGCACTGCTTCTAGATACCCGATCGCATAGTCCATGATCACCAGGATATACTGGTGGCATCGGGCTGATTTGACTAAGGGCCCTACTAGGTCCATAGCAATCCTCTCAAAGGGGATCTCTATCACTGGTAGTGGAACTAATTGACTACGGAAGTGTAAAGAGGGAGCGGTTATTTGGCAGGTGGGGCAGGACCTACAATAGTTCTGAATTTCTTGGTAACCCCCTGGCCAATAAAACCTTCTCAGTATCCTCTCCTGAGTTTTCTCGACCCCTATGTGTCCCTCCAGAACAAGTGAATGGGTCATATCTAGTACCCTCTGTGTGTATGGCCCCAGCATTAACAGCAACTCCACCTGCACTGCAAAGTGGGGGAACCTGGTGTTGGCCCCCGGCACTTGGGCAACCCCATTACATACAGTAACCTGGTCAAATGCCCCCTTTAAGGTCAGGTCTCGAACTTGAGCAGCCGCAAAGTTCTCTCCGGAAATATCTAAGGGAGGTCGGCCTCCTCGGTCACCGTTTCGCCCTCGTCGCCGGCAAGGACGCACAGTGGGAACTCATCCACTTGAGACTTCATTGGGGATCCTTCTTCAGGGACCTGGCTTTTGCCCACGCTACTTAGTCCGGTTCCCTTCCCCCACAAGTCTCAAAATGAAGAAGAATCACGGCCCAGTATGATGGGATGTATAAGGTCCTTAACCACCCTGACTTCGTGGGACTGGGCACCACAGTCTGTTCCCACTGTCACTGTGGCCATGGGATAATCCTTGGCGTCCCCATGGATGCACCGAACGCCCACAGTTTTGGAAGGGATCAACTGGTGGGGAAGGGTAGCTCTGATTAAGGTCACCAGACTCCCAGAGTCCAACAGTCCAAGCACCTTTACCCCATTAACGGACACGTCACATGCTTGCGGCCCCCTGCCGGTTCGACAGTCCACACTGCAGGCTGGATAAGCATAATAGGAGACCCTTTTGCCTAGGCTGCAGTCCAAGGGCTCAGGGGACATATGACACCTGGCGGCTACGTGTCCAGGGTTGTGACACCGCCAACAGAATATATCTTGAGCAACAGTCCTTCTGGCACCTTCAGTGAGAGTGGGACGCCCCACAGAGGTGGCTCTAGACCCCTTCCGTGGTGAACCCCTTTTGGGTATTTCAGTACAGAGAAGTGACTATATCCAGTTTCCCGAGGGATTTCTCAACCACCTGGTACCTCTCTACCAGGACGATGAAGTCATCTGCGTTCTGGGGATCGTCCTGAGCAACCCAAGTCTATACTGGCGGTCGCTCTGCTCTGGATGGCATCTGCCAGAAGCTGTACCTGATGTTGCTGCTTCTGCTGGTGCTGTTGCTGCGCCTTTTGCTGCAATTGGTTCTGTTGTAGTAACAGTTTGGTAGTCTCCTGTTGAGCTTGCTGCTGCTGCCGGATATGCTGCTGCTGTAGCTCCCGGTGTTGCTGTAATTGTTGCAGGTGCTGCTGATGTTGGTGCTGCTGGCTCTGGACTAAATGCTTAATAAGCTCCTCCATGTAGCCGGACATCTCTGGCTGGCTGACGGCCTTCACCCAGGACATCCACCGTTCTCTGTGGCAGGTACACATGTTCCTGGATCTTTGCCAGCACTCTCACACCAACTGTAGTAAAGCGACTTGCTCGGCTCTCCAGAGGCAGACACAGGACACACGGTTTGGGTAAACTTCCTGCGGGTTTATTGTGCGGCATAAACTCCAGCAGTGTCCCCTATAAGTAAACAGTTCCTCTTGGAGTTAACGAGAAAACAAAAGATGAAATATAACAGAGTCCTCTAGCCAGCAAGGCCTTTGCCGGTTGCGGATAGTCCTGTGAAGTTTCAGCAACACCAGTCCTTTAGTGTTTCTCTCTGGCATCAGCCACACACAGCCTGGAGACTTCAATCTCCAGACCACACACGTCACACAGGAAAACAAACTGACTGAACATTTAAACCCTGTTCAGCCACATCCTGAGGGGGAGGTATGGGGAATGACTTCCCTCCCATCTCTACATCATTCTCATAAAGCACAACCTTTAGAAGAGGTAACCCCCAGCATATAACATGCTGGCAGAAATTCCGTAGGTCTTGGTTCACACAGGAGAGCATCCTGAGTAATACATACCTCCCCTCGCAAATAAAACCCGTGACTCTGTCACAACATATATAGTGAATAACCCAACTAGTCCAGTGATCGCCATAATGTTGTAATATAGAGGACAATGAACATCCTATAGTATGTGTGGGTAAGCCCTTCCCCGTGGATTAAATAGGTTGTATCTAATAGCTATATATTTGTATGTCTTTTTTAAGAATAAAATTATTTTGCGCTACAATATACTCTTTTCTTGGGGTTTGTTTTTGTGCATATTCACATACATGCATCAATGGGTAATAAGTGGCCCTGTCATAACAAGTGAATAAAAGCTTTTGATGCAGAAATACATGCCATTAACCGATCACAATTAAGCTCTTTTAATTCAACTAAACCGAAATCCTAAATACAAATACTTAAACTTTTTGTTGGCTTTGGACAACACTTTTTTGCAATTTCTTTTTATTAGCTGATTTCTTAAAAAAAAGTAAAAACTATACTTTCTGCTTTATAGTTCCTTACCAAAATGATATTTTAATGTTTTTTTAGGAAATTGAGATATACTGAAAAATGAATCGCTAACTTCTCGATATACATATTGGAAGAAAACTCAAATTTTGTTAAAGTGTGCGATACAGCTCAGAATGAATCTTTCCAACAGATTAAACAATTTTAATAGTGAAACTATTATATTAGAGCTGAGGGGAATTCAATAAAAAAAGAAAAACAGGAAAACAAGGCCTGTGTCCTACAGGAAATGTCAACTGCTTTTTAGCGTGATGGCTGCTAGGTAGATTATGCAGTGGGAGATGGTACAGTAGTACTGAAATAAGTATTGAACCCGTCACGAATTTTCTAAGTAAATGTATTTCTAAAGGTGCTACTGACATGAAATTCTCCCCAAATAGTGGTAGTAACCCATCCAATCCACCCAGGCAAAGAAATCAAACTACAGATGTCCATGAAGTAAGCTATGTGTAATAATGAGAAATGACATGGGGAAAAAGTATTGAACACGCTTACTGAAATTTAATTAAAACGTCATACAAAAGCCTCTTTTGGTGATGACAGCTTCTAGGTGTCTTCTGTATGAAGAAACTATTCGCATGCATTGCTCAGGTGTGATTTTGGCCCATTCTTCCACATAAATACTCTTCACATCCTGAAGGTCCCATGGGCTCCTTCTATGAACTCTGAGCTTTCTTTCCTTCCATAAATTTTCTTTTGGATTCAAGTGAGGTGATTGGCCGGGCCATTCTAGCAGCTTTATTTTCTTTCTCTTAAACCAATTGAGAGTTTTCTTGACTGTGTGTTTTTGTCTGTGTCTTGGTGAAATGTCCAGCCTCATTTCATCTTCATCATTCTGGTAGATAGCAGCAGTTTTTATTCAAGAATGTCTTGGTACATTTATCCATTCATCATTCCTTCAAATGTATGAAGTTTGCCAGTGCTGTATGCTGAAAAACAGCCCCACACCATGATGTTCCCATCTCGAAACTTCACTGTTGGTATGGTGTTTTTGGGGTGATATGCAGTGCCTTTTGGCCTCCAAACATGGTGTATACTTTGGCATCCCAAGAGTTCAATTTTGGTCTCATCTGACCAGGCTATATTCTCCCAGTTTTCAGTCTTGTCTAAATGTTGTTGAGCAAACTGTTCACGCTCTTGAACATGCTTTTTGTTCAGGAATGGAGTCTTGTGTGGTGAGCGTGCATACAGGCCAGTGAGGCTTAGTGCATTACTTATTGTTTTCTTTGAAACAATTGTACCTGCTGATTCCAGGTCTTTCTGTAGCTCTCCACAAGGTCCTTGGCTCTAGGACAACTCCTCTGATATTTCTTTTCAAAGTGTTTTATGCCAGAAAACTGTTGTAAACCCTTTAATGAATCATCCCCTATGTGCATGTTTGTATTAAGGGTCTACTTTTGCTGTGTCTTTATTAATGTGACTGGCCTTAAGTGCTGGACATTTTGAGCCTGATTCATCAATGCTTTCACGCCAGAATTATGGCATAGAAGCATTGAAAAGTTGCAACATTTAGCCGCATCTTGAGTTGCGTCTACATTTTCGACTATTGGCGTCTTCACAATGGTGTCTCCCAGCTCCAATGAAATGGGCAAAGCTGGGACTGGGGCGTGGCGACTACCACTCGTCAAATTCATGAGTGGAGGCATTCACTATGCCACAAATCTTACTTCAGCAGGGGCATATGCCTCTTTGTGAATCAGGAACATCTGACTCCAACATGTCCCATAATCAAGAACGGCATGAACAAGGCCGGTCTTGATGAATTGGGCCCTTTGTGTCTATAACCTCCTTCGATCACAAACAAAAAGGCTTTTTGAGCATATGGATATCATAGAGCCACAAAGGATCTGTCTTCGATGAACACAGCCGAACAAAGATTCGCAGGACTCCAGTCCATCGGCCAGGTCAGTAATCTAGGACTGCTGATGATGTCGCACCTGACTGGATGATCAAAAGAAGAGTTGGGAATGTTAGTAGGTACTGAGATACCCGTCCAGCTGTCACAAATTACTGATCTGACCAAAGTCCTGCAATTCGATTCTCCCATCTTTATCAGCCATTGATTTGAATGACCAGTTTGTAATTCCATTTTGTGATCACTGCAGGGTAAATGTGTGGTCTCTGCATAGCATTGCATCAAATCGCCTAAATACTGGGTGGGATTCAGTTTGAAAAGAGGTAACGTTAATAGGATATATGGTACTAGCTATTGAACCTGTTCTACGCCCTGGTGGCGAGCATTTTTATTGGGATATGGTCCCCTATCCTGGTTTATGCTGTATATGCTCCCCCCCCATCCTGGTCCCCCATCCTGGTATATGCTCCCCCATTTATCCATCCATAAATTAAGAAAAAAAAAACTCCTACTCACCTTTCCACCGCTCCCCTGCAGCGTGTTGCCTGCGTTATTTTACTAAAATGGCGCTGGAATCAGCACCTGCACATAGTGCGGTATCCAGCGCCATTTAATTGAAGACAAATGTGCAGAGTATATTCAACAAAAAGGTGCCGGAGTAAGCGCATGCACATAACCTGCTGTCCAGCACCATTTTGTTGAAGACACTGTGCAAATTTATCTTTACTAAAATGGCGCCAGATATTGCGCTATGTGCAGCTGCTGATTCCCGTGCCATTCTTCTCCCCCGGCCTCTCCAGAGATGACAGGCCCGTACAGGACGGTATGTGTTTATGGCGCATGAAATTGCGGTATGTGCTGAGCGCCTACGCATGCAGCGATCTCCAGCGCCACACTCCTCATCCCTGTCGGGGATGTGGATGTGCCTTTCTGTCTGCGACCAAACTGCACAGGCGCATTGCACAGTCTATGGAGGCTTCGGGCAGAAGGGCCCATCCCTGATTATATTATAGATGTCAAGCATTATACAAATCGGATACAGCTGTTTCAAAATCGATTACTTTGAAAATACATGAATATACTAAAGGGGAAATTTATGAAAACCCTCTAAAAGAAAGTGTTCTTGTTGCCTATAGTAAGCAATTATTGCACAGCTTTCATTTTGGATTGTCTTGAAAAATGAAAGCTATGATCTGATTATTTCTCGCATGTAAACATGATGTTTTATTGCTTGTTTTAATCGTACAAGATAAGTTGCATTTAAGTTATTCTTGCTCACATCATCAACTAACAGATTTGCAGCTTTCCTCCTAACATTAACCGCTTCACACCGCAACCAATTTCCGTTTTTTTTGTTTTCATTTTTTTCTCCCCTTCTTCCAAGATCCTTAACTTTTTTTTGTTTTTCCGTCCACATAGCCATATGAAGGTTTGTAATTTGCGGGATGAACTGTACTTTTGAATGATACCATTTGTCATGCACTGGAAAGTGGGGAAATAAATTCCAAGTGCGTCGAAATTGCAAATTGCAATTCCACAAATGTTTTTTGGGTTTTTAATTTACCATGTTTACCATATGGTAAAACAGACCTGCATTATGATCCTCCAGGTCAGTACGATGACGCAGATACCAAATGTACAGGTTTTTTTATTATTGTTATTTAAGTGCTGAAAAAACTTGGGAAATTTTGTAAAAAAAAAAATAGCTTGTATTGCCATCTTCCAAGACCCCTAACGTTTTAAATTTTCTGGCTATTGGGCTGTCTGAGGGCTTATTTTTTGTGCCATAAGCTGACATTTTTACTGATACCATTTTGGGGTAATTGCATCTTATTGCATTCTATTGCAATTTTGTGGCAGCCAAAAAAATATAATTTGAACGTTTCGATTTTTTTCTCCTTACGCCTTTTACTGATTGTATTAATATATTTTAGATTTTGATAGATCTGACTTTTATGAATGCAGCAATTCCAAATATGTGTATTTTTACATTGCTTTATTTTTAAATGTGCAAAAAGGGGTGATTTGAACTTTGTTTTTTTTTTGTTATTTTTTTCAGATTTTTAAAAACATTTTATCACTTTTTAACTGTGTTTGTAAGTCCCCTTAGGAGACTTGAACTGAATGCCAGCTACAGGCTGGCTTTCACAGGAGTACCGTAATGACAGGCACAGGGGTCTTCAGCTGACCTCCATCTTCCATGGCTGAAGAATTCAGCCATCATCTGCTCGCATCAAAGTCAGGGAATCGACTATATGACGTAACTGTAAGTCATATGTCGGGAAGGGGTTAATAATGTCTACTGATTATATATGAGTAGAATATTCTGATTGGCCATTTACATTCACACAGTATATATATAAATACACACAGTTTTCATATATATATAATGTTAATTAATGTGAAAAGTTTGCCATTTATATCTCAATTTGCACATACTCAGCCCTTTTTTGTTTGCTTGCTTAAAACAGACCATCCCATACTTAGTTATTTTTTTCCCAACTATCATATTTGCTTTTAGCATCAGTGAATGAAAACCATGACTTGTATATGAAGGATTCTGTGTCTGCCACAGAGGTGGGCACCGGCCCATACATCGCTGCAAAGGGTGCATCCCAAACCAACTTGATTGCATCAGCAACCCCAGAGAAAAAAATTGAGAAAAAGGTTGAGGAAGAGAAAAAGGAGGAGGAAGAAAAAGTCAAGAAAGTAGAAGTTGTCACTACTGTTACTACAATACGTCATGATACAAAGGTATTTATCATTACTTCTGAATGAATGCTTCAGTTTCAGATTTGTTATTTCCAATGTGATTTACACCGTCCGGCAGTTATGATTGTAGATTTGTACAGGCTTATAAAAAATAGCTGTTCTTTTTCAGAAGCAGTGCCTTATCTGTCCACAGGTTGTTTGCGGAATTGGAATTAAAAAGGTTGTCCTCTACTGTAAAAAGAGAGTGGTATAAGAGATGGAAAAACCTGTGTGCTCACCTTCCAGACTAGTGCCACTTCTATTCACTCATTAGTGTGTCCCTCACCGGTGTACTTGTATCAACATCCGGCAGGAGAATCAAGCGACTGACTGTAGCATTCACATTCGGCTGATCAAGCAGAAACATCTCTCAAACATAATGCGAAGGCTGCAGTCACTCAACCACTGATTAGACTGTCTAAAAATTCCCTGGATTTATAACAGTGGCTCATGCTGGATAGAGTAGACTTGAGCTGCAATACCAGACACTACCAATCAATCAATGGACTGGTGTAGTGCTATTAGTGCTATTTATGTAAGCTATTGTTTCATCGATTCTGTAAAACCATGTTAAACATTTGATTCCCCTTTTAAAGAGGACTTTTCACCAAATTTTTCATTTTGAACTGAACACTGTTGTTTTTTTTTTTTTTTTAATTTCGCCTAAGATATTAGCAATCAAATATTTGGCACCTAATGAGTTAACTAAAGTTAAATATTAAGTCCAAATGGGTGTTAGATTAGATAGCTTTCACTGGGGGCGTGTACTTCTGCCTCCTGTATAACGCTGACCAATCATAAGCAAGCAGCAACGTAGAAGTTATAAATTATGCATGGAAAAACGCATGATATACCTCACTGTAACTGGTATAGCACAGCATATACAAATATGTGACTCATGCTAATTGTATCCTTGGACAGTAATGGACAGGTTGTCATACAGAATATATGCGCAAAACCAAAAGGGAAACAACGATCAAAAAAGTCCAAAGTAGTCAGATTATCAAAGTTTATTAAATAGCTACAGGTGCATCTCACAAAATTAGAATATCATCAAAAAGTTAATTTATTTCATTTCTTAAATCCAAAAAGTGAAACTCATATATTATACAGAGTCTTTACAAACAGAGTGATATATTTTAAGTGTTTATTCTGTTAATGTTGATGATTATGGCTTACAGCCAATGAAAACACAAAAGTCATCTCAATAAAGTAAAATAATTAACAAAAAACACCTGCAAAGGCTTCCTAATGTCCCTTAGTCTGTTTCAGTAGGCTCCACAGGGAACACTGCTGACTTGACAGATGTCCAGGAGGCAGTCATTGACACACTCCACAAGGTCCCAGAGTTCCAATGTTCATTTGGAAATCAAGGTCCCAGAGTCTGGAGGAAGAGTGGAGAGGCACAATCCAAGCTGCTTGAGGCCTAGTGTGAAGTTTCCACAATCAGTGATGGTTTGGGGAGCCATGTCATCTGCTGGTGTAGGTCCACTGTGTTTTATCAACACCAAAGTCAGTGCAGCCGCCTACCAGGAAATTTTAGAGCACTTTATGCTTCCCTCTGCCGACAAGCTTTTTGGAGATGGAAATTTCATCTTCCAGCAGGACTTGGCACCTGTCCACACCGCCAAAAGTACCAAGACCTGGTTTAAAAACAACAGTATCACTGTGCTTGATTGGCCAGCAAACTCATCTGACCTTAACCTCATAGAGAATCTGTGGGGTATTGTCAAGAGGAAGATGAGAGACACCAGACCCAACAATGCAGATGAGCTGAAGGCTGCTATCAAAGCAACCTGGGCTTCCATAACACCTCAGCAGTGCCTCAGACTGATCGCCTCCATGCCACGCTGCATTGATGCAGTAATTGATGCAAAAGGAGCCCCGAATAAGTATTGAGTGCATTTACTGAACATACATTTCAGTAGGCCAACATTTCTGATTTTAAAAACATTTTCAAGCTGTTGTTATAAAGTATTCTAATTTACTGAGATAATGACTTTTGTGTTTTCATTGGCTGTAAGCCATAATCATCAACATTAACAAAAATAATCACTTGAAATAGATCACTGTTTGTAATGACTCTATATAATATATTTCACTTTTTGTATTGAAGAACTGAAATAAATTAACTTTTTGATGATATTCTAATTTAGTGAGATGCACCTGTATGTACAGGATAAGAGATGCACACATGTGAGTAATTGGACATGAAAAAAGGGCGCGCAGGGAAGGAGCAATGCCAAATGTAACGAGTATCTCATATGACATCAAAGATCATAATATAGATGACCGTGTAAACCCAGCATGTCTCCAAGTGGAGAAAGGTGTCTAAAATACTTATGTATCTTGTAAGGTCATTCAATGAAATGAAAGTACATAGTAAAATATGTGTTACCTAATGTAGACAACAACATGCTAAACTTTGATTATCTCACTACTTTGGACTTTTTTGATCGATGTTTCCCTTTTGGTTCCGAACAGCGTAGAAGTGCAGAAGAACCTGTGAAGATGTCTTCGGAGTCACAAGACCGGAGTCCACAGGTCCTCCCAGCTGGAGTGTGCAGCCTAAATAAGTACTGAAGATATATTACACAGTTAACATTTCCACACTTCTGTGCTGTGTAATATATCTTCAGTACTTATTTAGGCTGCACACTCCATCTGGCAGGACCTGTGGACTCAGGTCATATGTGTTAGGCGTCAGTCTGCTGCTGGATTCGAAATGGGTCCAGAACCATATGTGGTCTCCCATTTCAGTCCAGCCAGGGCTGATGCTGCTCAGCATCGTCATCAGCCCCAACGCCTAGCTGGTCCACGAGATGTACAGATTGTCTCCCGGGTATTTGTGCCTAGCATTGTTAAGCATAGGTTGCGGAGGGAGACAGGGCTTTTTGAGTCTGAGTCCAGGATTCGCCGCACTGAGCATGCCCGTGACCTGCCGGATTGTGATTGGTAGTTTGGCACCCACCTGACCCGGTGACCTGGCACCGCCTGATTAGTCCACGGGTGGCGTCACCAATGGCGCGTCGGTGGGCAGGGTTTAGTCTTTAAAAGCCCACCCACAAACATGGCGGTGCGCTCTGATCATTGAGCAAGTGTTGCTGTGTGTGGATGACTGTGTTCCACGTAGTTTCCATAGGCAGGTGTAGTGAAAGTAGGCAGGCTAGTGGAAATAGGCAGGTAGCTTCGTCTAGCAGTCTGGCTCTGCCAAAGGGGTCGCCTAAGACCCCGAGCAGCCTGCAGACGTCCTGTCCACGGTTATCGCCTGTCAGCCACGTGGAGTAGTACCCTTCAGTCCGGTTGCACGCTGGCTGGAGGCACATGTACCCGTCGGCGTAGTCACACACCCATCCTAGCGCCGCCACTGTAGTCCCTGTGCTTTAACAGGACTACAGATAGATTTTCACCGTCTATCTCTCGTTCTGCTAACGGAGATAGTGCGAATTGCTATACCCGTTCCACTGTGCAGAAACACGGAAGGGTTTAACATTTAAGTTGGTTGCTTTCCTTTCCACCCGGAAAGTGTTCGGCAGCAGTCCACCAGGCTGCATCGCGGACCCCGGGGTCGGTTGCGTTCCATTATATTAAAGTTGTTTGCAACCACCCTCCTAACAATGTGACTTTGTCGACATCATGAAAGATCCTTCTGCACCTCTGAGTTACAGACTGCTTATGATTGGTTAGCATTTTACATGAGGCAGAAGTACACACCCCCAGTGAACACTATATGATAACTTTAGTTAATGGGGTATTCTCATCTCCAAAATCCTATCCCAATATTTAGTAGGTGTAGTAATAATAATAATATTAGCAAATACCTCCAATTAGAAATGTAGTATAATTTTTCTGATTCGGTATGTCTCTTTCCCTAATGTGTATAGATGCCTTAGATCCTGCAGTGCCTGCACACGCGGAGAGAGACATAGCGAATCAGAAAAACTGTACTACATTTTTAATTGAAGGTATTTGCTAATATTATAACACCTCCTACATGTTGGGATAGGATTTTGGAGATGGGAATACCTCTTTAAGTGCACGTGTGTGTTAACTCATTATGTGTCAAATATTTTATTGCTAAAATCGCTGCAAAAGAGAGACGAAATAAAAATAAAAAAAAAAGTTTTATTCCTCTCCGGAGACACAATTACATCGTGTGCACAGCTCAACATGAAAAATTTGGTGAAAGGTTCTCATTCATTTAAGCACTTCCTCTCTTTTTGTTTTTAATTATCCTATTAAAGTGTCGATTTGGATATGCAAGCAATGACTGCATTTCCCAGGTAGTGGCAAGTAATCGTATCTGAAATTAGAAATAATCTCATACATGCATAAATGCAGTTTGAAGTTCTCATTTTCCCACCACAGCTAAACTTTAAACTTTACATCACTATGCATATCGTTCAGCATGAGCCACTATGATAAATTTTCTAACTATTTTATAAAATTAGTAAATCCGCCAATTATGTTGCCTTTGTGCTTGCAGGGAATGCACATATTAGTTTTCTATGCCCTGGCGCTCAAGGATTCAGCCACAAAGTGTATATTTACTGTATGAAAAAGAATGATAACAAACCTGTGATAAAACAAAAAGGGGCCCATAAAGAAAAAGGATGCCTTTTACCAATTTAAGGAGTTTTCGTTGTAATTATAACAATATTATTACTGTAAGCTAACATAATAGCTAGCTCATTGATTTAAAACCAGTATATTTATAAGTGTCTGCTTTTAGTATATATCATTGTGAGGTCAACAATATTCTTCCTTGCACCTTTATACACTGCTCAAAGAAATAAAGGGAACACTCAAATAACACATCCTAGATCTGAATGAATGAAATATTCTCATTGAATACTTTGTTCTGTACAAAGTTGAATGTGCTGACAACAAAATCACACAAAAATCATCAATGGAAATCAAATTTATTAACCAATGGAGGCCTGGATTTGGAGTCACCCCCAAAATTAAAGTGGAAAAGCACACTACAGGCTGATCCAACTTTGATGTAATGTCCTTAAAATAAGTCAAAATGAGGCTCAGTATTGTGTGTGGCCTCCACGTGCCTGTATGACGTCCCTACAATGCCTGGGCGTGCTCCTGATGAGGTTGCAGATGGTCTCCTGTGGGATCTCCTCCCAGACCTGGACTAAAGCATCTGCCAACTCCTGGACAGTCTGTGGTGCAACGTGACGTTGGTGGATGAAGCGAGACATGATGTCCCAGATGTGCCCAATCGAATTCAGGTCTGGGGAACGGGCGGGCCAGTCCATAGCTTCAATGCCTTCATCTTGCAGGAACTGCTGACACACTCCAGCCACATGAGGTCTGGCATTGTCCTGCATTAGGAGGAACCCAGGGCCAACCGCACCAGCATATGGTCTCACAAGGGGTCTGAGGATCTCATCTCCGTACCTAATGGCAGTCAAGCTACCTCTGGCGAGCACATGGAGGGCTGTGCGGCCCTCTAAAGAAATGCCACCCCACACCACTACTGACCCACTGCCAAACCAGTCATGCTGAAGGATGTTGCAGGCAGCAGATCGCTCTCCACAGCGTCTCCAGACTCTGTCACATGTGCTCAGTGTGAACCTGCTTTCATCTGTGAAGAGCACAGGGAGTCAGTGGCAACTTTGCCAATTCTGGTGTTCTGTGGCAAATGCCAAGCGTCCTGCACGGTGTTGGGCTGTGAGCACCACCCCCATCTGTGGACGTCGGGCCCTCATACCACCCTCATGGAGTCGCTTTCTAACCGTTTGTGCAGACACATGCACATTTGTGGCCTGCTGGAGGTCATTTTGCAGGGCTCTGGCAGTGCTCCTCCTGTTCCTCCTTGCTCAAGGCGGAGGTAGCGGTCCTGCTGCTGGGTTGTTGCCCTCCTACAGCCCCCTCCACATCTCCTGGTGTACAGGCCTGTCTCCTGGTAGCGCCTCCAGCCTCTGGACACTACGCTGACAGACACAGCCAACCTTCTTGCCACAGCTTGCATTGTTGTGCCATCCTGGATGAGCTGCACTACCTGAGCAACTTCTGTGAGTTGCAAAAAACACTGAATACCGAAGCACAGGTCGCTGACCATAATACAACCCGTAAAATAGCTGGGTCTTACTTATATCAAGTGCTTAATATATGGACCAATAAGGAATGGCAGACCATTCGGTAACACACACGAAACAAGAGAGAACCACCGAATGATAGGTCCAATAAGGCAAAGGATTTGAATAAATAGCCTTTATTAGTGTTTAGGCAAAAAGTGGCACTACATGCAGAAGGAGGGCCGCATTGCAGTATCCAAACTCAACAATAAATCACACAATAATAGTTACATTATGTGCTGCACTGTAAAATCCATTGTAGTAAGGCAACAGGTACATATACCAAGCAGTATTACTGGATATACATATAACGTATGGTAAGAGTCACCTGAGGGTCCAGAGTATATAGTAGGTGGATGGCCAACTAATATACGTAAAGTAAAGGTACCATGTGTACAATAATTATGACCAAATCCATACCAAGTAATCTGGACAGCCAATGCTATATGTCAAGGGTGACCATATACAATCAATCAAAAGATGAATGGCATACCTGTATGCAAAGCAGCTTATGTGAATGGCACCACGCGGCCAACCCCTTGCACAACAGCATGTGAAATTGATTGCCAATCAGTGTTGCTTCCTAAGTGGACAGTTTGATTACACAGAAGTTTGATTCACTTGGAGTTATATTCTGTTGTTTAAGTGTTCCCTTTATTTTTTTGAGCAGTGTGCTTTACCTTGAGCTGTCTTATAAGCAGTTAACGCATCAGTAGTCATTGTACTTTGCTGAACACTGACACGTAGAATGGACTTTTGGCATATAGCAGAATATTCTTGACCTAACCTAGATGTATTTGTCTAATGAAAAATAAATCGATTACATGGTACCAGTTTGGCTGCACCTAACAAATGATTAATGTGCATAGTCCACAGCAAACATAATTTAAATATAGTGGAAAGCATCCTATACAGGGTTTAAAACAGTGAACAGAATGCATCTTTCTGCTTTATCTACCACAGTGAACAGATTTAATAAAGTATGAACATTATTTAGTGTATTGCAAAAAAAAAAAAAATTGTATGTATTTTTTTTGTTTTTGTGTTGAAGGTGGATTTTGAACTTTTTAAATTCACATTTGGCACTGGTTTTACTGTCTTGTTTTTATTTAAATCCATCATTTTGTTCTTGGCGGCAGACTAAATGTTACGTATTTTTGTTTTCTAAATAATATCTTATATGATCAATAACTATAACCATTCAACCATAGAATAAGGATATATTGAAACGCTTCAGCCACTTTCTGCTTTTAGGGCCTGTGCACATGTTGCAGATTTGTCACAAAACCTGAAGGGTTTCCCTGATGCCACCAAAGTGAATGAGAATCCTGAAGTCTCATGCACATGTTTCTTTTTAATTATTTTTTTCAATAATTCTTTATTTAAAGGACATATAGAGTAAAAACTACATTCACGTTGCTTTTTTTTGACTTGCAGAAAAATTTGCACCTAAAACATATGTACAAAACGCACTTATTTTACTAATGAGATGCAGAAATTTCAGCACCAAGTACTTAATGTGTGCACATACCCTTACAGTGATTTTATAAAATCATGGCAAAGCCGTAGAGTTTTCCTCCGATTTTGAAAAACAGCTGCAAATAAAGCAGTGTAGGCAGAATGTGTGGACACAGCCTGACTAGACATTCTTTTTGTTAATTGATTAATTTTGTTCATTGGTCTTGGTCAGCTAAACTTGATGCTTGATTATTATGAGTTACAGATGATATAACAGCAAAATCTGGAGACACATCAGAAAACAGCTATGCACACACCCAGGTACATAAAATAATGGAACATCTTCATTTAACATACATTTAAATATAATTCGCACTTTCACTTTGAACACTGTCGTATATTTGTGGTGAGTATCCGTTCACCAGCACTTTATAGTGCTGTTTTCTCCCAGAACTTGCAGGGCCCTGCATAAGAGAAGGCCCATATCTTTGACACTCACCCCTTTTATCTTTTGAGGAGTGTGTATACAGGACACCATTACTTATGTAATGGTGTAACGTTTACATTTTTCAGTGTTTTTAATTTTTATCTTTGTCCTTGTATTTGTCGTGTTAAATAATGATGATATATTATTTTATGTGCATGATTGTGAGGATAGCTGTTTTTTCATGTATCTCTTTGGTTTTTGGTGCAACTTTGCTCCACCCCTATTAGATATTGGTGGGTGGTGTGCCCATGATATAACAGGCTGATCTAACTGTTTGTTAAATAAAAATACAGGGTAAATCTAAACATTCAGTTTATACTCAGTTTAGGGTTAATCTAGTCCTCCAAAGCCTTACCTCATTGATTATTCCGACCTGCTTCTGCCAAAACGTAGCATGACACACCACTCCAGGTGGATGCTGAAGCTGTCATTTTATGAAGGATGCCGATAGCGGAAACTTTTTAGGATCTTTGTGTCATGGGATAACAGTTAAGTAAGGTATTTGGTAATGATCAAACTCACTTTGGGGAAAACAAATAATTTTTTTCCCTCAATTTTGGTGCATTATGTGAGGATTCTGAATGTTTTAACCCTACTAAATAATATATTTCTGGCTATGAAATGTGAATTGATAAACTGAAGATGACAATATATCTACCATTAGAAGATTAATGGAATTGTTATGCTTTTTTAAAACTTTTATGCAGAATACCATTTAACTAATCGCAGTTTTCTTTTTGTCCTTTTGATCTTACACCTTGTTTGCTGCTCTCTGCCTTCAGCCATCTTGTTTTGCAACTGACTCATTTCACTCCTCTCCACACCCACCTTCTAGTCCCTCCACCTCTTCAACCAATTTGCGTAGGAGATGTAAGGAGAATGGTCATAAATCAGTGGCATGTAAGCTGAGTGCAGACACAGTTCAGATGTCTAGTGAGTCTGAGTGGGACTCCGAGCAAAAAGCATTGCTGTACCCCAATGAGGATGAGTTGGCCATGAGCTATAAGCAGCAAGCTGGCAAAGGGGGGACACTGTTTTCCTTCTCCTTGCATCTTCCAGAATCATTCCCTTCTCTTTTGGATGATGATGGCTACCTTTCCTTCCCTAACATTTCTGAAGCCAGTTTCCTGCCTGAACGTTTACAGCATTATCTTCCAATACAATCTCCTTCTCTCGTCCCATGCTTCCTCTTCATTTTTTTCTTTCTGCTCTCTGCCTCTTTCTCCGTGCCATACGCCCTTACGCTCTCTTTTCCTTTGGCTATGTGCCTCTGCTACCTGGAGCCCAAGGCGGTCTCCTTGAGTGCCTCTCTTGACAATGACCTGAGTGACAGTTCAGATGATGAGGTGTGTACCTCGGCATAGAACACACCTTACTTTGTGTTCAGTGTTAGTCCTAAACAGTGCTAGAATGCTACCATACTGGTCCAACTTTCAGAGCCTCATTTATGTCTGCTTGCTACTATTTGGAAGTTTTGTCCAAGGGCTGCAAGGGTTAGGCACAACATTTTAAACCATCCTGTGCTAGTTTAATAATTATAATAATGGTTAAATTTATACAATGCAGAAAAGTTAAAAATAATAATATTGTTTGTATTAAACTGTTAATAGGGAGATTTTAATGGGAAGAATAAAGTCATAGAAGGAACAAACTGAAAAACAAAAATAAAATGTACCTAGTTTGGAGGGGGCCCCACTAGATGGGCAAACTCTATGCAGCTGGGCTCCAGGAAGAGCTTTAGAATTAAGCACATTATTTTATTTTAGAGGTTTACAAAGTAGGCATAATATTTTTTTATAGGATGGTAACATGAATAATTCAATATACTTTACCGTTTTTAACACTTTCACACATTACTAGCCGTACAATCTGCCAATATATAATGTCAAATCGGTACACTGAGAGTGATATCAGACTGAACATAACTGGTTTAGTATATTCAGATTTTTGTTACTTTCAGTTTGATACAAAGGTTATTGAAATTCCCAGAAAATCCCTTTAAACAAGCCAGATTTAGTAATGAAAGTCTGAGACAGTCCTGTACGTCCAGTGCAATATTATTAAGCTCTCTGGCCAGTAAACTCTACAGTATATTAAATTGATTGCACATAGCCAAATAGACCCGTGAGACAGAAAGGTGAATTGTTGTATGGAAATAATTGAAAACTCAGTTTTTCTAAGTAAAACCAGCAGTTTAATTTTTGCATAAAAAGCGCTTGTGCCTGATCCTTTCTATCCATTGTGTATTACATACTGCATGTTCTGTGTCTGACATGTCTGCATTACATTTGGCTATATACATTGTCAAAGCCAAAGTGTTGTGTAAATCATTTTGTAATCCCGTGAGCAGTTTCTGCATGACGAGCGCTGCCTAGCTTCTTATTAGAAAGATAATAGAAAAGAATGGAAGAGAGGTGATTGAAATACACAACTGTTTAATTCATGTGCACATTAATGTGACCAATCACTGGTAACAATGCAATTTATTAAGTTTCCCAGTGTGGAATATGGCGTGATTTTAGGACTCACTCAGAGTCATTTGGCGTGTTCCTATTCTTCTTTAATAGACTTATTTCCATTTTGCCTTTCTCGTAATGCAGACAGATCAGGCAGCTAGACCCAAATCTGCAATTACAAATGAGGAGCTGAAAGTCAGGCGGCTGTTATAGTAGTCTCATCCGAGTATTTTACACCAAAAAATAAAGACGTATCTGAGAACAGATTAATATTACATGAGGAATATATAATATTTCTAGCTAAGCTGGTGCAGATTATAATATATTTATATAGCTAATTTAATGTACACAAAACTGTGAATGATCTCACAAACTGTATATGCCTTGCGTATTCCTCAGAATCTGTTCTGTTTGTGTTGTTATGCTTTTCTCTTTCGTTCTCTATTTTTTTTTTTTTTGGCTGCCGTTATTTTTTAACAAATGGCAAAATGGTTTTGAGGTGAACATTATTACAGTTTCACAACATGGATTTATTCTTTGTTTCCGCTTCCATTTTGGAATCCATATCTTGTAAAATTAAATAGACTGACAGTGAACAGACGGATACAGCAGCTGATGGTGAAACCACTGCCACCGAGGTGTGTAAATTGCAGAATTTGTTTCCTAATGTAGTGTTTAGCTCTGTTAGAATGAAGCCTCTGTGTAGACTTCACGATCAGTACGTAGATTCGTTCCGCTCTGCCCATGTCAGTGATATTATTGTAAAATACATACTGAGAATACAGATATTGATAGCAATTGTCCATGTGCGGAGTCTCGCTCAAATGGTATTGGAGTATTGTACAAACATGCAGATGAAAAGTGCTGTACTTATGACTTTGTGATGCCGCTTGGTCAATGTAATGAACACTTTTGAGCATGGTGAACCATTTATATATGCTCTTTATGGCGTTATTATAGAATCACTTTTACACAGTCTAGCAATAAAGCTCTAACCAAGTGACCAGGTAGAACAAAGAAAGTAAAAGGGTTGTCCCAAGAACAAAGTTCATTTTAAAGTGGGAAACCCTTTTAAGGGATTGTCCACAGTCCATATATCCTCTTGGGGTGATTTCATGGGGTAAACTTCAAAAAGGTGTTCAAAGGTGATCATGGGCTCTAGGCCTTAAGAAGTAGGCTGTATGGAGACACAGAGCAGCAGGCTCCATTTGTGTCACAATATTGGTGCTCAAAGTGCTTGCTTTTATAATTTGCAAACTATTTAATTACTGCTTAATTATTCTGAATTTCATTATCTTGAGTGAAACCTGCTTGTCAGTACTATTACTATTCAAAAATCATTAGTAAAAGATGCCAATCCCTACTCTTCCCTTAAAACAAAGTCCAAGTAGTGTTCCTAGAAAGCTAGAATGAATGTATGAAGAGTACAGGTAATACATTACTAATTTAAAATACTTGTATTATTATAACATCTTTACTATTCAGTAACACTACTTACTATTACTATCTGTTGTTGAGGTAGCTTATTTTGAGGTGGCAACATTGCTTATTTAGGCTGTGTTCACACGATGCGTATTTCATGCGTTTCCGCGGCGTTTTTGCAGTTGCGTAAACGCCGCGGAAACGCATGAAAAACGCATGGTAGAAGGGAAGCAATGTTCCCCAATGGAAATCCGCATGTGCTGTGCCCATGATGCGGATTTTTCCGCAGCGTTAACGCTGCGGTCAAAAATCCGCAGCATGTCAATTAATTTTGCGGAAACGCGGCGATTTCGCCGCCATTGACTTGCATTAGAATGCGCCAATTCCGCAAGACTGCATCTGTACTTGCGTAATTGGTGCGTTCTAATGTGCGGATGGTACCCGGGTGTGGAGGAGAGGAGAGTCTCATCCACACCCAGGTACCATTAAAAAAGCTGTAAAAGAAGAATAAAATAAAAAATAAATGTATTCTTACCTTCTGTCGGCCCGCACAGCGCTCCCGCTTGGTTCCCGGCACTTGCAGTGAGTTGTAGGACCTGCGGTGACGTCAGAGTCATGTGACGGGTCACGTGACGCTGACGTCGGCAGGTCTTTCAATTCAAAGTTGCCGGCGAGGGAGAACAGATTGAGCAGGACAGCGCGGGCCATCGGAGGTAAGTATATACACTCTCTCGGGTCACACTATATAAATCCATGCTGTTTGCATGGATTATATAGTGTGACCTAGTTGTCAAGCACTTTCCAGGTGATGCTAACATCGCCTGGAAAGCGCTTGTCAATCTGCATGCGGAAACGCATGTGATCTGCATGTGGATCCGCATGTATTCTGCAGGAAAAACGCATGCACAATCTGCATGCGTTTTTTCTGCCAGGGAGATGCAGAAATGATGCAGAAATTTTCTGCTTCATTTCTGCATCGTGTGCACATACCCTTAAGGTTGTTGTAACCTTCTTTACATTCAGTGACAAGTACATTTTTAATTAACTCAGAGTAGAAATCCATAATTGGATGGCAATGTTGGAGGGAGCAAAATGATTTTCGTTCTTCCTCTTCACCGAAAAAACTAACATTGGCAGCTAAAGAGGTTGTCCACTCCTTTTACCTTGATGACCTATTCTTAGGACAGGTCATCAATGTCACCGCCGATTATCGGTGTCAGCGGCCGCAAGTACTCACTTGCCGAGCTGCTCCGTCTTCTGGTAGTGGCCAAGGCTTGGTACTACACATCTGCCTCCTATTCAAAGCAATATGAAGCAGATGTGCAGTACCCTGCGGCAGCCTCTACCAGAAGACGGCAAGCTCCACAAATGAGTATTTCCGGCCGGTGGCCCCCGCCGCCAACACCAATAACAGCTGATCGGTGGGGGTGCCGAGAGTCGGAACCCTGCCGATCAGACATTGATGGCTTGTCCTAAGGTCATCAATGTAAAAGTAGTGGACAACCTCTTTAAGTAGCTAGGATGCATGTTATTTATGTCTAATAATAGCTAGAAATATGCAGACGATCATAGTAGATACTACCGCAGAACAAAAATCATTTTCTAAGGCAGGTGTTCTTTTAATAGTGAATTTTTCTCACTATATTGAACTATGTACATCATATCAAGAACTGGGGCATCAGGCATTTATAGCATGGAAAGAGCACAATTCAGGAATACTCCTGACCACATCCTCGGCGTTATCCGTTATTATCAGATATTTAGATATAATGAAATACTAAGTTACCAACATACTGTAATATTTGATGTTTTACAATGCTTCCAGTCGGATCAAGAAGAAGATACAGATGTAAAAACTCAGGTAAACACCTCTGAAGAACTTCAGATCTTTACTGTTCTGTTTTATGTTGTATAGTGCCTGTCTGGTATCTGTGGAACATGAGCGCATAATCATCATTGTCCAGCGTTTTGTGTGTCTCTTAATGTTCCCTCTCTTCACTTTTTCAGAATAGTCTCATTAAGCGAATAAAGGGTGAAAATGTTTATATCAAACATAGTAATCTTATGTTAGAGGTTGGTATTGGTATATACCACTGCATGCACTTGTGTGTTGGATTTTGGCATGGACTGAGTGTCCCCCCACCTCCTAGTGAACCGAGTGGATTTTCAGTGTTCTTTATTTTATTGCCTAGACAATGTGTAGTTGTATTTCCTATATATATTTTATTAAACCTTAATAAAAATGTAGTCTTATATTTTGATGTTATTCTATTAGCATTCACTAAACGATCACACCTCACTTTGGTAATTCCCTTCAAACTCTCACTCTTCACCAGATTGTGTTGTAGCTTTGTGGCAATAGTGACAGCTGCTTGGTAAGCTTGATACTAACCTATCTACTTTTTCCTGCACATTTTCTTTTAAGGCTGGAAAGTCAAGCAACTAAAACACATTCCATTAGGTTTTCTATGTCATGATGGTACCACAGGCTTACAAATCATTTGTCTGTAAATAAAGTTTCCGTTGCTTGTTTTTTCAGCTAGGGTGTTGAATGGTTAATGTTGTCTTTACATACTTTTTGTTGCTTCTTTCATTATTTTTTCTTAGGAGTTTGATAGAGATCAGGAAGAATTAATGAAACACCAGACAAACATCAGTGAGCTGAAAAGGACATTCTTGGAAACGTCAACGGAAACAGCCGCCAGCGAGTGGGAGAAACGGCTGTCTACTTCTCCAGTCCGACTTGCAGCGAGACAGGATGAAGCTCCTATGATTGAACCACTTGTGCCTGAAGAGGTCAGTGGTTTTGTGTGTGCGTTAGCTTTAGGTTTCAGATGTCTTAACTGATGTGCAATAGAAATGATTTTTCAATTCCAAACGTGGGCTTATGATTACTTTTTAGAAAATTTAACCAACCTAATATAGAAACGGACCTTACACTACATTTATCTTTATTATTGTTTTGCAAACAATGATGGTTTGTTTAAATATTTTGAATTTTATAATGTGCCTTAATAGTGACAGGTACACTTGTTCACCAGTCTGTAAGCTCTCCATACACCCAAAAAATCTGTCTCTGTAAAACTGTAAATAGAAGACAGTGAAAGCAGGGGGATGCAGCTGCAGTTACTCCGTGTTTCAGTGTGACAGCTAGGGAGACAAGATCGGCCTAGCGCACAATCACAGCAGAAAGGCTAAGTGCCCACGATGCAGAAATGCTCCGGATTTTTGCTGAGCGTTTCTGCATCTCCCTGCCAGAAAAAACGCATGCGGATTTTACATGCGTTTTTCCTGCCAGGGACAAGCGTAAGTGAAGCGTTTTTCACATGCGATTTCGCATGCGGGTTGTCAAGCATTTTCCAAGCGATTTTAGCATCACTTGGAAAGTGCTTGACAACTTGGTCACACTATATAAATCCATGCAACCGGCATGGATTTTATATAGTGTGACCAAGTTAGTTAAAAAAAAAAAGATAAAAATGGAAAAAAATAATAAAAAAAAAACACTATACTTACCTTCCGATGGCCCCCGGTCTCCTTATCAGATGCGTCCGGTCTCCCCGGTGTCTCGCGGTTGTGTAAAAGGACCTTCCATGACCTCATTTAGTCATGTGACAGGTCACGCGACCGCCGACGTCAGCAGTCACGTGACCCGTCACATGACTAAATGACGTCATGGCAGGTCCTTTTAGACCATCGCGAGCTGCCGGAGAGCCAGGACGCATCTCTATGGGGGCCATTAGAAGGTGAGTATAATGTATTTTTTTTTTTAAATTCTCCAGACCCGGGTACCACCCGCACATTGAATCGCTTAATATCCGCATGTGCACATGTAGTCATGCAGATATTAAGCGATTCAATGCAAGTCAATGGCGGCGAAAACGCCGCGATTACGCTAAATAATTGGTAGTGCTGTGTATTTTTCCGCAATGATAATCCGCAGCGGAAATTTCCGCAGCATGTGCATAGCACATGCGGATTATCATTGGGGAACATGGCAGACCTTCTACCAAGCGTTTTTTAAGCGTTTCTGCGGCGGAATTGCCGCTGCGGAAATGCTTAAAAAACGCATAGTGGGCACACAGTCAAAGAGCCTACCCACAATGCAAGTATTGGGACACAAATACATCTGCAGCTACCTAAGAAGTAATATTTTTACTACAACTATAGGTCTGCTTTAGGGTTGGGTATCCCAAGAGATACTGCAATTTAATAAAGGAGGTATTTATTAACAGTCCTTGGCAAATTCCTCCAGTATATCCCAGCATCTTTTCCCTTTAGTACCATTCTTGACTGTTGAGACAAAGCAAGCTTATTCTTGTACAACCATTAATACATATTCGTATTATAGTAGCAAAGACATTTTTTGTTAGCTTTTTCTTCTCATGTTCCGGGAATGCATTGGCAGATTATTACAGAGAAAGGGAGCAAATTCTCCCAAATACAAACCTGGGTATTATTACTTTGAATATATGTATTTCTAGTTTGTATATAACCTTCAGACTTCAAATGGCTATTAGATCCTTCCAGAAGATTTGAGTTCTATAGGTCTGTAGTCTTTTAGTGTGCAGAGCTATGTGCAGGTGGAATGCTTGGGTTCAGGTCTTTACACACCTACATACATAATTCTATCCACATACAATTACATATATATTTCTTAGAACGCATTAACCCCTTAACGCCCCATGACAGATATAACCGTCATGGAGTGTGTTAGGGACTTTGGAGCGGGCTCAGTAGCAGCACCGCTCCATACGGGGCAGATGCTGGCTATATTGTATTGCTAACATCTGCCTCTAACGGCACCCACTTGTTGCTGCTGAAAATCACTTAAATGCCACTGTCAACTGCTTAGGGTCAATTAAGCTGTGCAATGCAGCCTGGATGTTAGGGGGCCATCAAGCTCCCTGTGGCACAAGTTCTGTGTGACTCCACTGTGTGGCGTCTGTCACGGGCATTTGTTAAACATATACTTTTCATGACATACTGTATCTAATAAATGGATGACATTATGGCTTTCTTTTAAGGCTTATACTGTACATTGCAAACTTTTCAGCATATACGTCAAATGCGGGGTCAAAAATGCAATGTGAACATAGCCATAAATGCATATCACATATATTTTTTGTTCAAGTGGAACTGTGACCTTTGCTACATGACTGAAGGCTAAATCATCAGCAATTCAAAATAGGTTATGCACTGGAGGTGGTAACCAGTCACTGTTCCGTGACTTCTGAAACCATTAATGTACATCTTTTCCATCAGAATGTTCAATGTTTAACAAGGTTAAATACCCAAGTGCATTTCTGCATATTCTGACCCTGCAGCTAATGAGATGAGTAATTAGTGTTCTTTTTCTGGATGTATGAAGGTAAGGAATAAGTGTTATCAATGATAATTTAATCTGTCTTCCAAAAGCAGACCAAAGAAGAAAAAGAAGAAGTAGAAAGACGTGCTTCTTTGGAAAGGACAAGCTATTCAATGTTAGAATCCCAGGTAAATCGTTATGAAAATTTGTTTATTTCAACACTTACAGTACGTCTTAATTGTTACTGGTTGTCTTTTGTTTTTATTTTCAGGTTAGTAAAATTCATTGTATATGCAGGGTATTAGCAGCCAATTATAGAAGACAGAATGGACCCCCAAATGTCTTTTTAGCTATCCATTCAGGTGCATACTTACTAGATTAGAGTTGGCGAACTGTTTATTTTTCTGTTTATAGTATACATGGACCAACTCACACATAACATATACACTTCTTTGGCCTGAGTTATAAGAATCTATGTGCTACACACACAGGATGGCTCTTTTATTGCTTTTGTATAGGGTTGTTTTTGTTTTTTTTAAATGTCAACACTCAATAAAAATGTGTAAAAGGTTCACAATTTATTAAAGTTATAAAGGTTATGTTCTGGGAGATGACAAGTTAAAGTTCTTGGAAATTTAGATATTTAGTGAAAATCTTTTAAATTACTTTTTACCTACTTACTGTGAGATGGTGTTCTTTGAGCCTAAGCAGTATTGATATCGGTAGAGGAATGAATTGTTGCACTGCATTTTCATCACCGTTCAGTCCAATTACTGTGCAATGTGTGGAGAGATATCAGTTGCCTGATGTAAATCTGTAACGCTGTTGAGAGTTGAGCTGTATTTTAAATGAAACTGAAATACTACTGATTCTTAATGGTTTTTCTTCTGCTAGCCAGGGGACATAGTGAAGAAACTTCGGGAAGCAAGAGCCACCAGCCCCGTGGCTACTTCTCATCAAATCATTTTGCAGAAAACTATCCCATCATCCCCAGAGGTTATTTTTTATTCGTTTAATCTAGATATAATCCTCCACTTTAAATATAAATCGGGCCTTCATGAGTTACGTAAGATTGCCATAAACGGCACCTAAAAAATATTTTAAAGAGGATTATTTTTTTCTGTTTAAGCGTCCTCAGTGTAATCTAGGACAGACTAGAGAACGCACTGTGTTTACTTCATATTTAACACCGAGCAGTGTGAAATATGCAGATAATGGGGGGCACATTTATCAAACAAAATGTGCCAGAAAAGATGCGATGGTGCATCATTTTTAATCATGTCCTGTAAAGGATGTATTCAATAACGTGCAATGATCATTTCAGTTATAAATCTGGCAAAATGTCTAACTGTATATACGACAGTCATATGGCCCTGTAAATAAGAGATGTAACTCAGTATACTGACTCGCTCTCTATCATTCACAACGCCATTGATAAATTTGCCCCTGTATTTTGCTGCAGTTCCATAAAAATTAAATGAAAGAGTGACAAATTCTAATTTAGATTTTATATCTCACTTAGGGCACTGAGGATTGGGTTATTATAGACAAAGTCCCTACTAAGGTAGTTGATGGTGAAACAAAAAGCATTATGACTTACAAGGTAACAACTATGAGCAGTGAAAAACCAGCTGGAACATTTAAAACCAGTCCTATCGGAACTCAGAGTCTGGATGCTTTGAAAATGGAGATTAAAGCAAGAGAAGAGGAAAACCGGCAGAAAATGTATGCATTAGGAAAAACTTATGACGCTGTATCTGGTAAAATTGTAACAATGACTAGTAAAGGTAAAGAAGGCGACAAAGTGTCTCAGCTTTCCTCTTTTGAAGTCACTCAACAGGGAGAGAAAGACATTTCCGAAATCGTGAGTCGAATTCCAGTTGTAGGCGAGTTTGAGATCTTAGAACCCATAAGCGATGACAAGAGTAGGAAAACCCAGGAGGGACTGACCATAAAACGAAGAGTATCAGAGTCACTGACTCCCATTAAAGAATCAGACTCTCAGTTGGCAAGTCCAATAGAGGATAGTCTAACAAAGGCTAAGGATGTGGACACAGGAATGAAGATAACGGAAAGTATGATCACTGAGAAGACTATCGGATATCCTGAATATGAAATAGTTAAAACAGAGGCTCCGGCCTGGAAGGAAAAGAAGCTGTCGGAATGGAGATACACAAGAGACCAACCGTTTACCATTGCTACTGCTCACTATGTCACAGAATCGGCAGCATCCAAAGTGGTGGTAACAAGTGGCAATAACTTTGTGCCCTACCCTAATGATCACAAGCATGAATTGCAAACATCCCCTGCTTCACAATTCCCTTTTGTTCACTTGCAGCTTTCCTTTATTTTGGCAAGCGACATTTATCAACATTTTTTTTATAATCACTGCAGCCTAAGTAGGCATCGTAAAGCTTTCTAACCAGATGAGAATACATAGCTAAAAATCTCGTAATAATGCGGCTTGCCATTTTTATACTTGTGTGCTTCAGCAATTTTTGAGATCTAACAGCTATGGGCCCTATTCAGCAAAGAGTTGTGCAAGCAAGAATACCATAAAAACAGTCACATGGAAAGACATTTTATCTGCTCAGTAGGAGAAATTATGCTGTACTCTCTGTATATTACATAACAAAGGATTTACATTTCAGTTTAATGCTTAATAATTTCATCCCATACATAACAGTGGCATCTCTCTCTTTATCTGTACTTTCATAACCGGCTATTCCTGTACTTGTGTGTCCAGCTATTTAAGTCGGTACGCCCCATCTCATAAAGTGATGGCATCATGCTAGAATATGTCGTCACTTCATGAGAAGGAAAGATCCCTTTAAGCTCTGTTTCGTGCTTTAAGTGACATTTTTTTGTGTTCCTCTACACTTTTAGTAATTTATATATATAATCGTCTAATTCTGTCTGTTTGTCTGTAACGGAAATCCCGCGTCGCTGATTGGTCGCGCCAGCTGCCCGCGACCAATCAGCAACAGGCGCAGTCCGGCCGCGAATTGGCGCGGGATTTGAACCACGCTTCGCTGATTGCTTGCACCCGGCTGTGACCAATCAGCGATATTGGCGTGGCTACTTTAAATTAACCCCCCAATGTATCCCCACGGGGCCCCTAATGAATTTCGTAAATACCTCGTGTTGCCAATACTGCCTGTGTGCGGCGCTATCGCTGACCCCGCACAGGCAGCACGTGACCCCCGGCTGCAGCCGGCTCTTGCTTCCGCTTACATCCGACTATTTGCGGCTGCAGCCAGGGGTCTCCTGTTCCGCGTTCCACAGTGAGTGACGGGTTGTGGGCGGGGTTATTCCCCATCACATCACGCCCGGCATCCACCGTGCGCTCTTTCAATGAATGGGCGCGCGGTGGATGCCGGGTGTGACGCGATGGGGGATAACCCCGCCCGCAACCTGTCACTCACCGCGGAACAGGAGATCCCTGGCTGCTGCTGCAAATAGTCGTGGCGCAAGCAGAAGCAAGAGCTGGCTGCAGCCGGGGGTCACGTGCTGCCTGTGCGCGGTCAGCGTTAGCGCCGCGCACAGGCAGTATTGGCAACATGAGGTATTTACTAAATTCATTAGGGGCCCCAGGGGGATACATTGGGGGGTTAATTTAAAGTAGTGGACAACCCCTTTAAACCCCTCTTCGCTGATTGGTTGCGCCCGGCCGTGACCAATCAGCGATATTGGTGCGCAATTTAACCCCCAGTCACAGCACGACGTAGTTCAGTCACGTTTACTGGACAAGTTCTGTCAGTCACAGTGCCACGTAGTTCAGTCACATTTACTGAACACGTTCTGTCAGTCACAGTGCCATGTAGTTCAGTCACGTTTACTGAACATGTTCTGTCAGTCACAGTGCCACGTAGTTCAGTCACGTTTACTGGACAAGTTCTGTCAGTCACAGTGCCACGTAGTTCAGTCACGTTTACTGAACAAGTTCTGTCAGTCACAGTGCCACGTAGTTCAGTCACGTTTACTGAAAAAGTTCTGTCAGTCACAGTGCCACGTAGTTCAGTCACGTTTACTGAACAAGTTCTGTCAGTCACAGTGCCACGTAGTTCGGTCACGTTTACTGGACAAGTTCTGTCAGTCACAGTGCCACGTAGTTCAGTCACGTTTACTGAACAAGCTCTGTCAGTCACAGTGCCACGTAGTTCAGTCACGTTTACTGAACAAGTTCTGTCAGTCACAGTGCCACGTAGTTCAGTCACGTTTACTGAACACGTTCTGTCAGTCACAGTGCCACGTAGTTCAGTCACGTTTACTGAACAAGTTCTGTTAGTCACAGTGCCACGTAGTTCAGTCACGTTTACTGGACAAGTTCTGTCAGTCACAGTGCCACGTAGTTCAGTCACGTTTACTGAACAAGCTCTGTCAGTCACAGTGCCACGTAGTTCAGTCACGTTTACTGAACAAGCTCTGTCAGTCACAGTGCCACGTAGTTCAGTCACGTTTACTGAACAAGCTCTGTCAGCTACAGTGCCACGTAGTTCGGTCACGTTTACTGAACAAGCTCTGTCAGCTACAGTGCCACGTAGTTCAGTCACGTTTACTGAACAAGCTCTGTCAGCTACAGTGCCACGTAGTTCGGTCACGTTTACTGAACAAGCTCTGTCAGCCACAGTGCCACGTAGTTCAGTCACTTTTACTGAACACGTTCTGTCAGTCACAGCGCGATGAACAGATACTTCTTTACTGTACGCTATCACGATTTACGCTTCCTGTCTTCCAGTGGGTCGTAAGCGAAAATACGCCAATGAGGATGACAGAATAAACTACATACATATTCTAGAATACTCGATGCGTTAGAATCGGGCCACCATCTAGTAGGTTAATATAATGCTAGACCTCAAGAACAGTAGGGTAAGTACCATACATACAGACAGGCCATGCAGCTGCTATGGCGCCCTCTGGAGAGGGGTTGGTTGCATCTCAATATGCAGTGAGAAACTGCCTAGGAGCTTCACTATCTAGAAAATAAGCAAATAAGTATATGGGGAAATTAGTGAAGCATCTTGGAAGGGGAATTATAATGTTAAAATTCAGTAAGTTCTCCTGTTGGTATTGGCATCTTAATGCCCAGTCTAAGTGAGGTGCAAGGTTGCTGGAACTACTGGTTATGGTAGCACAGATAAAAACTTAGTTGTCATTGTTGGTGAAAAGTTTTCTCCCTCCCATACACAAAGATTGCTGCCAACCGCAGGATGGTTTGGCTGATCATTCCTGGTATGTCTCTGCCCTGCCAAGCGCTCCCTTATTCTGTATGGGAGAGCAGCTGTCAGATTCCTCTGGCAGCAGCTTATCTTGCCAAGAACAAAATAATTGACAGTCCAATTTCGAACATGCTAAATCCATATTTCTTCCAAAATAGTCTGTCAGGGTGGAGCTAGGAGGCCCCCATACGCTTTAGACTGGTGTCTGAGCCTGCTGATATCGGCGCATTCGGCTGATGTTAGTCTAATGTGTATGCGGATCTCTGAATGCACATGGGTGGCTTCATTAAGTTTCATTTGAAAACTTGACTATATGAAGTGCTGTTTATAGAGCTCTGGGTTTATTGGCCTTGACCAATTGATTGGGGGTTAAAATCAATATTTTCTATTGGTAAAATAATATTTCTAAACTGAAGCTGTTGCTTAATCACAGACACTTTACTTGTATACGTGCCATGATGAATGAAAATTTTTGTAAACCCACGTATAATCTAATTCTCCTTGATTAATTAATATAAATTGTCTCCATCTTAATGTTGAAGGAGAGTTAATAGTTATTTTGGGAGTTGTATATTGATGGCCTATACACAGTATAGGCCATCAATATCAGGTAGGCGGGGGTCCATCACCTGGGACCATGTCAACTTTAGAATCATTTTGATCAATGCCAAATTACTTTTAATGTGGCGATTCCTAATAAGCATAAATGTTTTTTGTTTTACCACTGATACCAGAGTTATGCCCACACTGTTCTGCCCACACAATCAGTATTTTGTACACACATGCCATTCCGTGCTAACTAGCCCCTGAAAATGACTTATATGAATGTCAATCTCTTTTAATTTGTAATTAGTGAATGTGTGCTAAGCTCTGCTCGAAATAAATTAATGCCAATGAAAGTCATACTTTAAATACATAAATAATGTAAATTACGTATTGTATTGGCAACAACCAATTGAGTACCATATTCTTTGTCATTAGCACGTCCTGTCTACTGCAACAAAAAAGAGAATTTTCCTTTACTAAGGTTGTTGAATAGGGCCCTCTGCTTCCCAGCATTTCTTACAGGCAATAGTGGTGAATGTTACTTTTGCGTTCCTTGGTTCTGCCACGTCCTTAACCTTCATGGCTTCTTCTTTTCCCAGATCTCCTTGTATTGTATCTTTGCACTGCTAATATTTATGGTGATATGATTTCATCTTCTCTCACTCATGCTCTCAGTACCTTTCTCTTTATCTCTTACAACTTTATACAACATTTAAATTGAAATTTTAGGTGTGACTACAGTAGAAAACCCACCCACGTCATTTGTCATGTCACATTGAGGGAGTTTATAGAAAGCCTAACATTTGTTTGGTAGTGTCCTCAATAGCTGATTTTACATATATAGCTAACAAAAAGTGGCTCTGTAGGGTTAACAAGTCATAAATTTGCTTTTTGTACCTGCAGAGAAAGAAAATCTATGTCATGTCACACACAGGTGCAGCTGAAGTTTCTCTGAAGTCAGAGAACTCCCCATCTTTTAGCCTCTTGGATTCTTACAAGCATCACTTGGAGGCAGGGGACTTTTGAGATAAAGTAATTTTCCAGCTATAGTTTTTCTCATTGTATAAGCTTGCCCATGTTAGATAATAAAATCATTTTTTTTGTCATTCTCCCCAGGTCTAGTACTGCATCTCCATTTCTGCTCCAGTCTTTGACAGGCACATGACCGCTGCATCCAGTCGATTGGCCCAGCAATTCGTCTAGATCAGGGGGACCGCTGAGTCCAGTGATTGGCTGCAGTCATAACATGTGCAGTAGTTGAGAGGGCATTCCTGCATCCTCGCATCAAAGACTTGTGCAGCAACCTCGGAGATTAGGAGCACTTGACCTGGGGATGGTGAAAAAGATCTGATTTTATTTCATCTAATAGGGAGAAAAAAATTATAGCTGGAAAGCCGCTTATGACAGAAGTACACTGAAATGACCAAATTCTGGAGTTGCATTTACATTGCCACAGTATTAATGGGGAGTTCCTATTATGGAAACCTGCTCAAAGCTATCTATAATGTATATAAAATTTCATCTTTTTCCACAATGACACATATTTTCTACTTCTTTGTTGCAATCTGTTTCTCTTTGTCTGGTCCACTTGTCTCTCTCTGTTTGTCTTATCCTTCTCTTTATGTTTCTGTCCTCCCAATATGACATTTCATTTCTTTGTCTGTTTAGACCAAACAGTCCTCTGGTGACAAACTCATGGATGGTTCTGATATCTACAGTTTGTTAGACTCTACAAGAAAGCCATCTGAGTTCATAGGAGAGGTTACCACTGCTTCACAAAACTGGGCTCAGGTGGCTGCTCATTGGATGTCTTTATTAGTTTTCTTATCCAGCTTTAAATTGTCATTTTCTTTTGCTTTTAAAAATTGATGCTGAAAGGATTGGGTATTATGGGAGTAGCATTTCCACAACTGCCATAACACAATAAGCTACAATAACTGCTACACTTAGAATCGTTTAGATAATATTCTGAATACCATACAGATAAAATGTGTCTAGAAATATATACGATGAGTATAGTTTGCAGGGCGAAATTATGTAGCTTCCTGGCCATTTTGTGCCAAGTAATGGATGTTCTATTGCTAAGCATTTTGCATTTAATGGGATATAAAATGAGTAGCAAGAGAGAAATAAAATACTTATATATGACAAGGAAGCTTATGTGGTATTTTATTATACCCTAGAAATGGATGCCAAACATATAAAACATAAGTAAATTCACTTTAGCTAAAATACTTAATTTAGTGGCCCATTAGATATCCTGAAAATACAGAAATGCTTTATCAGGTTCCAGATGTGCAAGTCATTGTCTTAGATCACATGGCTAATGAAAAAAAAAAAAGTTTACGACATGTAACAAGTTACAATTACAAGTTGACATCTAAAGTCATATTTACAATATATGTTCTGGCTACATTAAAAATTTGAAAATGATATTCCACCTCTTATGAGTGTATTCACAGGCATAATTTAGATTTTGTTTTTCTATGGTTCTATAAATATTTTAGTACTTTTAGTTTCTATTGGTGATTTTTCAGGAAAAATTGTGAAACTCTTAGTACGAATACATTTTGCTCGGCTAACGATGCGCTATTCTACTTGCAGAAAATTGAAACAAATACAGAATGGGAAACCAGTGGCTTAACCGAAAAGGAGGACCCTGAGCAAAGAGCAAAAGAGAAGGTTGTGCGGGGAATAATCAGTTTGGAGGAAACGGGGGCTATGCATGCAAGTGGGAATGCTGCCTATCTGGCTTCAGAGCAGGTGGATGGTGCAGAGCAGGCAAGCGCAATCATTGCTTCTGGCTTGAAAGAGAGTGTGGGTGCTGCATTATCAGAGAAAGCTGCTAAAGAGGAAGATGGGGCTGCTGATGCTTCTGCTGCTAGCAATGCTCAAGAGGAGCAACATGGCAAAACATCTCATGATATGTTGGATGGCAAGCCTCTCGAGGAGGTAACTGGCTGATGTCAAGTATTTTCATTTAATGCTTGCGTATGTATACAGTTTGGCAACCCATGTCTGTGCTGTTCAAAGCATTGCACATTTCATTACCATTATATTTTTCAATTTGCTAAATTTTAAAGGTTTGCTTATAACCTGCTTCTTGTTTGGCAATGCTGGTAAAAAGTTTTCTTTGTTTTAAACTCACTTTAAGATTTTATTAATTATGTTTTAAGGCTTAAACACTACTCCTCTTCAAGACTTAGGCCGCGAATCACGAAAGCGAATATTCTGACTTAAAACACTTTGAAAAGTCGCAACATTTCGCGTTTTCATTTCATTTTCGGCCACCTTCACCAAATTAGCAGAACAGGACGTAGCAACACCCACTTGTCTAATTTATGACATGCTATGGTGTACTTTACGCGAGAAATCTTACTTCAGTCCTTCACTACAGTAAGATTTGTGGTGAGGAGCATGGAGGCGCACACAACTTTTAAGACTCACCTGATTCATTAAGAGGCACATTCCTCTTAGTGAATCAGGCGTGTCTCACTCCAATATGCCCCCTAATCAAGACTAGGGTGAACAATGCTGGCCTTTATGAATCGGGGTCTTTGTCTCTGGTGATTCAAATTAAGATGCACCAGACATAAGACAGACGTACTTCTAATTGAGGCACCCTAAAGATGTACATAGAGATAAAGTAAAAGGATAAAGTAAGAGCACCCACTATTGGAATAACCACTGAGATAGGACTCTAGCCATGTTTTGACAAATCTAATAACTCTTGAGAGAAGCGTTTTTTAGATTCCTTTCATACTCCGGTTCAGAGGCTTTATATTGTGTGATCTTACATAACTTTTATTTCTTACTAAATAAATGTGTGCAAAACCAATTGTGAAGATTAACCCATTCACGACATGCGCCGTACATGTACAGTGCAAGTTGGAAGTGGGTGGATGGAGCGTGCTCACGGGGTGAGCCTGCTTCATACCCTGCAGGTCATGGCTGTGTGTTACATTCATGGCATGCAGGAGACCAGTGACGTCACTAGCGAGAATGGCGCTAGTCTCCTGCACGCCAGGTATTCTGACATTGCTCTGTCGCCAGCTGATTATTACTGATCTGAGCCGACAACAGAGCTCACGCCGTCACTGTGCAAATTGCATAGCTCACAGGGAGGAACACAGCAGGGGCGTGCACAGCCCCTGAAACAAATGTCACTCGTTTCAGGGAGGGGGCACGAACGACACTTTGTTTCAGGGAGGGGGCGCAAGCTGTGGCAGTGACCGCAGCTTCTGCCCCCTGATGACCGTTCGTTTGAGTATCTCAGCATGTACTGGGATTCTCAAATGAAGCGTCATCGCAGGAAATAGGGAAAAAAATTGAATAGCAGTTAGATAGTAGTCAGGGAATGGTAGTGATTTTTTAATACAGGTATATTAGAAAATAGCTTAGATTATGGCACTAAATAGTTATTTATGATAAAATTTAGTTTGACTTCGGACCACCCCTTTAATATAGAAAATACAACAGATTTTTATTTCTGTTTTTTGAAGTTTTAAATTTGGTTTCAATAATAATAGTATAGAATGCATTATAAGATAGATCACAAAGTTCATGTGAAAAATATACCTGATAGTTCTATAATTATGAAACGTGATTTAGCAAGATGAAATAGAATGCATAACTGATCACGGAAAATAATGTCTCTAGTGCCATCTATAGGTGACAAGACAGCAACGACCTTGAAACGTGAGTGAGTTCACAGCCATATCATGGACATCCTTTTGTAGACTGTACTGTTTTGGAGTTGTGGCTCCTTGTCAGTATAATGTCATGATTGGCTGTAATTCTCCACACAGTATTGCCTCAAAATCTCCTTACCAGCAGGAGTTCCACTTTCAAGACTTTTCAATCTTGAATGCGGGATGCATTTATAGCTTCCAATATAAAATAGATTAGTGACTGGGAATTCATATTGCTCAGGGCTTCTATGTCAGATACCAACAGGTACATTGTGACTCATTTCCATGTTTTTCTGTTATGTTTGCAAATGTTCTAAAGATTAAACTATAGCAGTACTATGAATGAAAGTGAAGACCTGGTTACACTTGACAATTTTTATGAACTTTTAATTAATGCTCCCCGACCCCCAAAACCACAGGCATGGCATGCACATTTACATCATTATGATTATTAACTGATATGGAATGCAAATTTAACAAACAATAACAATTTTTATTTTTTAACAACCAATTTTCATCATTTATCGTCTTATTGATAATTGTCCAGTGAAGACAGGTCTAGTGAACAAATTCTTGTTTTGTACAAGGAACATTATTTAAAACTTGCCCTTTTTCTCTGCTCCCAGTCCCCCCTTGTGAAAACGGAGATCATCACTTTTGGCACTATTGCGGAAGCAGAGAAGCCTGACATTGCTACTAAGGATGTACCTGTAATACATACAGAAACAAAAACCATTACGTATGAATCCTCAGAGGTAAAAATAAAAACTAAGTGAAGCCTCAGATTGAATTTCAAAAGCTCAATATTTTCAGTTACTACTCTGTAATAAATATTGTTTGTGCCCTGTAATAGCTATGCCTTGTAATCTTAACAGAAGAAAAACATAAGTTACTTAAAGGGGTTTTCCCACAAACAAAGTTAATTGTTGATTTTAACAAATACATCTTTGAATAATAATAATTTCCACAATTGGATATTTAAATAAAATGTTCCTGTGCTGAGATAATCTTATAAATGTGCCCCTGCTGTGTACTGTGTAATGGCTGTGTCTGACCGTACAGGGACATGGTCTGATCATACCACATCTCCTGGGCAGGGGAGGAAGCAAAAAACAGTATACAGATAGCACAGCACGGGATCACAGCTGATTCTTTCTGTGAGGTAAAACATTTCACTGCTTGTTTTTCAAAAATGTTTTACCTCAAATAAAGAATCATTCGCGATCCCCTGCTGTAATGCCTGTATACTTCTTTACTTCCTCCCCTGCCCAGGAGCTGTGGTATGATCAGACCATGTTCCTGCACGGTCAGACACAGCCATTACACAGGACACAGCAGGGGCACATTTATAAGATTATCTCAGCACAGGAACATTTTATTTAAACACATTCAAATGTGGAAATTATTATTATTCTTAGATCTATTAATTAAAATGAACTTTATTCGTGGGCCAACCCTTTAAAGAGGACGTATCCCTTCGGACAGAAGATGAAATTATAAGGCTACTCAAATATGTGTCATTAGCCAATCCAATGATTTCTCGGTTTTACTCTGACGTTAGTATGGTAAGCTCAAAATCTGGTTAGAGTCTTTTCTCTGTGAGAAAACTGTGATGTGAGGGGGATCTGATTGTATACAGCAGAATCTAAATAGTAAATGGAGCTTTTCCCTCAGATCTGGTCAAGTTTCGGGGTGAACAAATAAAATTTCCTGTTTCGCAATTTTGTTGATTTGCTGGTCCATAGGATATAGTGTGGCTGAAGCAATGCATCCATCTTTCCCAGAAATTTGTCAAATTCACAAATGCATCCCAATGTGCTGTCAGTCAGCTGAACGCAAGTAAGGACTATAATGTCACACGGGCTCCAGCAGACAGTCCAAGAAGTGGACAGCCCCTTTCAGGAAATAGTGCTGGGGAAAAGTATATCTTTTAAAAATAAAAATCTATTTTCTTTCTATTTTGGAAGACAAAGAGCTCAACTTTGCACAGTACAAAACACCTTGTAAATGTGTTGATTAATTTAGGGTCAGAGTTCAGTGAAGGGTAAGTGGATGATATCATGACCACAATGTGGCAGACAGAAAGGTATTTTTACCAAAGATAAATAGTATCTTGTGATTGCTGCTGTTTTTCTTCATTTTCACAGTCTAGATTTATTTTGAACTAGGATTCATAAAAACATCACTCACTATCTTATTGTATGCAGTTTCTTTGTGCACTTTCATGTATTGCACTTTCATGTATTGCACTTGCTTGAAAAACTGATTTGGTAGCTAAACATGGTGTTTGGTAGAATTAGCTAACAAACTGTCACTGATTGTGCATGATTAAATTAAAGGGGTTGGTTCCTATATTTTACTAGCTTATACAGCGCCATTAATTCCATAGCACTTTTACATCATCACCACTTTCCCCATTGGGGCTCACAATCTAAATTCCTTATGAGTATGTCTTTGGAGTGTGGGAGGAAACTGGAACGAATACCATACAAACTCTATGCAGATGTTGTCTTTGGTGGGATTTGTATCCAGGACTCCAACACTTCAAAGCAACAGTCCTTACCACTGAGCCACTGTGTCGATACTTTCACAAATGCATTTAAAACATTTTAAGAGGTTTTTCCAGGATTTTTAAAATTGATAACCTATTTTAATAAGAGGTCATCAACATTGGTCTGTAGACTTCTGACTCCCAGCACTTTAATTGACCAACTGATCGAAGGATCATGGCAATCTGAAAAGCACAGCGGCCTCTTCAGTGTTTACAAGGCCAAGCTTGGTACTGTTTGTAGCATCTGTGCATGGAATCACAACTCAGTCATATTTTCTTAAATGAGACTTATCCCGACATACACATTAGAAGACTGCCATGTCGGCCAGCTCTCCCATACACAGGAGCATTAGTTCGGCCAAGCACTCCTGTGATCTCTGAGATGACGTGTGGTGGCAGAAGAACAAAAGAATCAGTAGTCCAAATTTGGACATGCAGGATCCTTAATTCCCTGACAATAAATTGTATGGGCCCCTCATACAAATCACACAATCAGCTGAACCCATCAATATTGGTGGGTGCAACCTACATTAGTTTAATGTGTATGGGAGGTTTAAGCTGCAGAGAGATGTAATACCAGGCACAGCCACGACTAACTTTGCTGAGCTATGCCTGGTAAACAATTAAGTATCTGCTGTACATGATCCCTTCAATCAGGTGATTAGTCAGAGTAGCAGAAGTTGCATCCCAACCGATCTGATCTTTTTTAAAGATAGTCCTAGAAAACCCTTTAATCTTTTCTTGCAGAACATCTCAGTAAGTCCAGCATCCGGATAAATCATTTTTAATTCTGTGTAAGCTCTTGCCTTTGCATGAGAAGGTCAGTAGAAAAAAAGGCAAGCCTAATAGAAAATCTTCCTTTTGGATCCGTTCACTTCATGCCGCTTGTCCCAAACACTCATTGTGTGACAAAGATATATATATTTTTTTTTTTCAACGAATTGCTATGTTATCCCACCTTGGTCACACAGTGCAGTGTTTTTGTGCCAATTTTGTGTGTCTTTTTTTTTCTTTGGCTCTAATCCCAGTTATCCTATGATTTAAATGAGTTGTCCAGTTTCAGCTAAGTGGACCCCAAATGCAGGTAGGCAAGTAAAATAACAAAGCTAGCTGGAACTCGCTTTCCACCGTTCCAATGCTGCTCTCCGCTGCTTCTTATGACTTTGTGTTTTAGCTGCAGTGGTAACGTTGACAGCCTTCCTCACCACTGCAGACAGTCACTGTGCTCAGCGGCTATGCCATTGAGAAGTAACTTACCACAGTAAACAGGTCAGTTGTTTGCAGCTCCGGCAGCAGGGGGATGTAACCGATATACAGAACTGGTACAATACAGCTCTATACATTGTGTGTTGGCCCTGCAGCTCGGCTCTTATTGAAGTAAATAAGGGCCAAAACCCAGTACCCAGAAATGGCCACTATACAATGTACGACACTGTGCAGTTTTGGCTCTGTACACTGCTTACATTGGGCCGGAGCTGATAACAGATGCCCAGTAATCTGACCTCTAATCATAGGTCATCAATATCACAGTCCTGGACAACTCTTTTAATATGGTAGTTGTTCTTGACAGTTTTATGATAAGTTTGGCTGGATAGATTATCTTCCTTTGAAGGACTCTTCATATTTATGCATTCATTACAGAGAAACCACCAATAATTTCAATGGGAGCAGGGTAATGCTCCAGAACTTAAAGAGGTTGTCCACTACTTTTTGATTGATGACCTATTCTTAGGACAGGCCATCAATGTCTGATCGGCTGGGGTCCGACACCTATCACCCCAAGATCAGCTGTTATCGGTGCCGGTGGCCAGAAGTACTCACTTGTGGAGCTGGTTGTCTTCTGGTAGTGGCCGAAGCTTGGTGCTGCACATCTGCCTCCTATTCAAATCATAGAATCATAGAATGGTAGAGTTGGAAGGGACCTCCTGGGTCATCTGGTCCAACCCCCTGCTCAAAGCAGGATTCACTAAATCATCTCAGACAGATGTCTGTCCAGCCTCTGTTTGAAGACGTCCATTGAAGGCGAACTCACCACCTCTCTTGGCAGCCTGTTCCACTCATTGATCACCCTAACTGTCAAAAAGTTTTTTCTAATATCTAATCTGTGTCTCCTCCCATTCAGTTTCATCCCATTGCTTCTAGTCTTTCCTTGTGAAAATAAGAATAAAGATGATCCTTCTACAATGTGACAGCCCTTGACATATTTGTAGACAGCTATTAAGTCTCCTCTCAGTCTTCTTTTTTGCAAGCTAAACATTCCCAAATCCTGCAACCGTTCCTCATAGGACATGGTTTGCAGACCAGTCACCATTCTGGTCGCTCTTCTCTGAACTTGTTCCAGTTTGTCTATGTCTTTTTTAAAATGTGGTGCCCAAAACTGTACACAGTATTCCAGATGAGGTCTGACCAAAGAGGAGTAAAGACCGATAATGACTTCACGTGATCTAGACTGTATGCTTCTGTTAATACATCCCAGAATTGTATTTGCCTTTTTTGCTGCTGCATCACACTGTTGACTCATGTTCAGTCTATGATCTATTAGTATACCTAAGTCTATTTCACATGTACTGTTGCTTAGCTCTATTTCTCCCATTCTGTATATGCTTTTTTCATTTTTATTGCCCAGATGTAGTACTTTGCATTTTTCCCTGTTAAAAACCATTCTGTTGGTTGCTGCCCACTGCTCCAGTTTATTTAGGTCTTTTTGAATCCTCTCTCTCTCTTCTCTAGTATTAGCTATCCCTCCTAGCTTTGTGTCATCAGCAAATTTAATCAGTTTACCCTCAATTCCTTCATCTAAATCATTGATGAAGATGTTGAACAATACAGGTCCCAGGACAGAGCCCTGTGGTACCCCACTTGAGACATTCATCCAGCTGGATGTGAAGCCATTTACAACCACCCTTTGAGTCCGATCACTAAGCCAGTTATGAATCCACCTAACAGTTGCTGGGTCCATTGCATACTTGGTCATTTTTTCAATAAGGATGGTGTGAGATACTTTGTCAAATGCTTTGCTGAAGTCAAGATATACTATATCTACAGCATTTCCCTGATCCACCCAGTCAGTGATTCTGTCATAGAAGGAAATTAAGTTAGTCTGACATGACTTGTTAGTTACAAACCCATGCTGACTCTGGTTAATCACTTCATTCTTATCCATGTACTTACATACATGTTGTTTAATAATTTGTTCAAAGATCTTTCCTGGTATAGAAGTCAGACTCACCGGCCTATAGTTCCCTGGGTCCACCTTCTTCCCCTTTTTGAAGATAGGAACAACATTTGCTCTTCTCCAGTCTTCTGGGACTTCTCCTGTTCTCCAAGAATTTTCAAAGATTATGGAGAGTGGTTCTAAAATTTCTTCTACGATCTCCTTCAGTACTCTGGGGTGTAATTCATCTGGACCTGGAGACTTGAACTCATTTATGTTAGCTAAATATTCCCTCACAATCTTTCTGTTTACAGATAACTTGGATTCTTCTATTCCTTTAAAAGGACAGTGAAGATCAGTTGATGTTACATTTTCTTTCTGAGAGAAAGCAGATGCAAAATAGGAATTAAAAAGTTCGGCCTTCTCAACATCCTCTCTTACCATTTCTCCATTTTCATCCTGTAAAAATCTTATAGCATCTTTGACTTTTCTTTTACTTTTGACATACCCCCAAAATCCTTTTTTATTGCTTTTGACATCTCTTGCAAGCCTTAATTCATTGTCAGCTTTAGCTAACCTGATACGTGCCCTGCAGGATCTGCAGACTGCATTATAATCTTCTTTAGATATGCCTCCCTCTTTCCATTTAATAAACATTTCTTTCTTTCTTTCTTTTTAGCATGTGTTTAAGTTCTGTGTTCATCCATCCTGGTTTCCTTAAATGCTTCCCATTCTTCCTACTTTTCGGGATTGTTAACCATTGTGCTTTGAGAATCTCATTTTTAAAAATTTCCCATCCTTCCTGGACATTTTTGTCCTTAAGGACATCCAGCCATTGGATCCCTCCTATTCTCTTTCTGAGTCTCTTAAAATCTGCCTTTCTAAAATCTAACCTTGAAGTTTGAGTCTTCACATGTCTTCCTCCTCTAGTTATCCAAAATTCTATAATAGCATGATCGCTGCCTCCTAGGGTCCCAGCCACCTTTACCTCCTCAACCATTTCCTCCCTGTTTATAAGGATTAGATCCAAAGTAGCAGATCCCCTTGTTTTCTCCCCTACCTTTTGGAAGATAAAGTTGTCAGCAAGAGAGGATAAGAATTTGCTTGACCTGTTAGTTTTACTTGAGAGAGATTCCCAACAAATGTCTGGATAGTTGAAATCTCCCATGACCACTATGTCATATTTTTTGGAGAACTTGGTCATTTGATACATAAAGAGTTCATCCATATCTTCAGCTTGCCCAGGTGGCCTGTAGTAAATGCCTACAATGGTGTCCTTTCCGTTGTTCTCTCCTTGTATTCTTACCCAAACAGTTTCCACAGAACTCCCAGTCTCTGAAGCTTCAATCTCTGTGCAGATATACGCTTTTCTAACATACAATGCGACACCTCCTCCTCGTTTATCAAGTCTGTTTCTTGCAAATAAGTTGTATCCTTTTAGCCTTTTATTCCAATCATGTGTATCGTCCCACCAAGTTTCAGTGATTCCAATGACATCATATTTCTTTTCCTGCATTAGTAGTTCCAATTCTCCTTGTTTGTTGCCCATGCTTTGTGCATTTGTGTAAAAACATTTTAGTTTGTGATTGGTTTCTCTTCCTCCCATATTTTTATTATTTAAATTGTTTTGTCTTTGTTCTTCCTTTCCACTTCCAGTAGCAGAGATCTCAATAGTATTTGTCAGCTGTATGGCTTTTTCTGGCCTTTTGCTTCCCTTCCCACATTGTTCTAGTTTAAAGCTCTTCTGATGAGTGTAGCAAGGCGACTTCCAAGTACATGTTTTCCAGTCTTCGTAAGGTGCACCCCATCTCTAGCAAGTAGTCCATCGTATAGGTAATTCATTCCGTGATCCAGAAATCCAAATCCTTGTTGACTGCACCATCGACGTAGCCAGTTGTTCACCTGTAGAATCTTATTCCACCTCATTGTTCCATTACCATCCACTGGGAGGATGGATGAGAAGACCACCTGCGCTCCCAATTCTTTCACTTTCTTGCCTAAGTCTTCAAAGTCACTGCAGATGGTTTCCAGGTCCTTTCTTGCGGTGTCATTTGTCCCCACATGTATTAGCAGGAATGGGTAGTGATCTGTAGGTCTGAAGAGTCTTGATATCCTGTCAGACACATCTTTAATTTTTGCTCCAGGAAGACAGCACATTTCTCTTGAGGTTATGAATCAATGAATCAATAGGAAGCAAATGTGTAGCACCATACAGCGGTCACTATCAGAAGACAGCAAGCTCCACAAGTGAGTACTTTCGGCCTGCGGCCGTCAATAACAGATGATCGGCGGGGATGCCCGTTATCGGACCCCAGCCGATCAGACATTGATGACCTATCCTAAGGATAGGTCATCAATCAAAAAGTAGTGGACAACCTTTCTAAAGCTAGTTTCCCTAGTTGTAAACATCTATGACATAAAATAGGTTGTGTCTTTGCTATACCTTTCTAATTTTGGTCCTTACATTATACCTCATTATTTCTTTTTGTATCATGTATTAAAGCCTCAATATGAAATGTCTCATGTACAGTACTTTATAATAAGGATATCAAATATGGTAAATGACAGTTTTCAACCTTTTACTATTATGCATTATCCAAACCACAGTATCAAGCTTTGTGTTGCATAACCACTACCCTAATACATTTATACTCAACACATTTTTGAACATAAATTGCAATGCCTAAATATTCATACATATAATTTATATTACACATCTCTAGTATTGATCACCTGACTGCAAAATAGAGATCGCAGTGTTGTTAGCTGATGTCAGCATTGATATGGCAATGTTATTAGTCCTCCAGATGTCTATACCAGATTAGTAGTATCTCTTGTATAATTTTGGCACACAAGAAACAGTATCAGAAAAAATATTTAATCTAATTTTTTTAACTGCTAATTGAAACGTTATAGTCTAACTTTTTTATTCTTCAAAATTTTTCTTCTATATTTAATGTATATAATAAGTTGGGGGCATGTTCAAGTGGACAGAGTTATGCAGATTTTCTATAAAAACAGACATGGACAAAATTGTTGGTACCTTTCTGTTAAAGTAAGAAAAACCCACAATGGTCACTGAAATAACTCGAAATTGACAAAAGTAATTTTCAATTTAAATTTACTAAATATCAACTAATGAAAATCAGACAATGCTTTTGAATTGTGGTTCAAAAGAAAATAAAAAAAAAAAACTAATGAAAGTGACCTGGACAAAAATGATGCTACCTTTCACTTAAAGCACCAGTCCAGCATTTTGTTTTCATTCAGCGCTTGAGTGGCGCTTTAAATCTAAGTCCTCTGCCCATGGCATTATACTCGCCCTCCGGCATCTTTACATTTTTTTTTGGTGTCTCTCTGGTCCTGTGGAGCCACTTACTGAGCACAGCTTCTTACTGGCCGGAAGACAGAAGCTACGTCATAAGCTCTCAATGCAAGTCTGTGAGAGCCAGAACAAGGCTCCCATAGACTTGTATTGAGCTGTGATCTCCGGCTCGGTCTAGCAAACACTGGAGTAGCCGGCAGGTCACAAACTTCTACATACCGACAAAAGCGGCGATGATAACAGATGAAGACGCCAGAAGGTGAGTATGAGACATGGGATTTAGATTTAAAGCACCACTCCAGCGCTGCAATAAAAAAAAAACACTGGAGTGGTGCTTTAATATTTTGTTGCACAACCTTTTGAGGCAGCCACTGCAAACGATTTCTGTAACTCTTAATGAGACTTCTGCACTTGTCCACAGGTATTTTGGCCCACTTCTCATGAGCAAACTGCTCCAGCTGTCTCAGCTTAGAAGGGTGCCTTCTCCACACTGCATGTTTCAGCTCCATCCACAGATGTTCAAAAGGATTTAGATCAGGGCTCACAGAAGGCCACTCTAGAATTGTCCAATGCTTAGATTAGAGTTATATGTGAGTGCCGGGAGTTGTTCGCCTATATGTAACTCCTTTCCACGTTCACCACAAGGAGTGGAGTGCCAATCGCTATTTGGATTTTCCGTAGACTTTAAACTTCTGAGTAATATGTGCAACTGTAGTAACATGAAAATCATTACCTTTAACATTGTTTGTTTATAATTTTCTTTCCACTCTCCTGAGACAACTCTTTCCTTAACTTTCTTTGGTCCATGTTCAGTGTTATTATTATTATTATTTATTTATATAGTGCCATTGATTCCATGGTGCTGTACATAAGAAGGGGTTACATACCAAATACAGTTATCACTTACAGTGTGGTACACACCATGATAACAAACAGCACAGTGATTACTTTTCACTCTATTATTGGACACACTGAACTGACTGATTACAAGTTTTTAGACACCTGTGATGCTAATTACAGGACACACCTTTAGTTTAACATGTCCCTTTGAAGGAGTTACACCTTGCCTCCCGCCTGACGTCATTATTACGTCAGACGGATCACGTGATATGGATCCTCACTTTGCACCAACGTGATGTCTCGCACCACTCGGGGACACGTAAGGTCAGATTGGTACAGTTTTACACAGACACCCCCTGTCCTCACAGGCTCAGGAAGGTACAGGGAGTGAGAAGAGGTGGCCCACTCAATTGCTCACATTCCTGACAGGCTGAGAGGCCGCTTTCAATAGCCCCAGTGAAACCGAACCTTATCAGCCCAGTATAGCCGCCACCAGTTCCTATTCGATATAAGCCCGGTCCGTTAACGGGAATTATATCGGGCCAGAAACCAGCCCCGGTAGCATGCGAAATTAACCTGAAAAACGGACTTGTGGATCGAGATAAAAGAGCAACCCAAGGTTAAATTATATATTTAATTGCCTTAAGGGCAGGCTAGACAATACACTATGTACACAAGGGTTATTCAGATATAATGGTCAGAGATGCAAATACAATAGTGGTAGGACAAAAGGTATAAGCAGATGAATCATGTCAAATACTGGTGACATCTGACCATGTGTGCGCCGGGCCTCATGGGAACCTAAGCTTCCAACAGGTTTTCGGTCTTTTGCAGCACGTTACTCGACATGAGCCCCCCATTCGAAGTGGCCGTATCAGAGAGAGAGCCACCTGGCCTTACTCTAACTTATATCTCCTATGGGTACCTGCCCTCTGGGCTGAAACTGAGTCCCTTCCCTGTGCCCCTGACAGATAATAACTCCAAAACTTCAGCTGGGTCATACCTTCTTAATGGACGGTCCTAGTGAGGCAGCTCTGATCTCACCAGATCCAGCCCTGTTTCCCACCAGATATTCTAAGTAGCTCACCACCCTGTGAGGCCAGAACGGATCGGGACACTGGACAATATCCGGTTTGGAGATCTGACATGTATATGATGTACAGCTAGGACATACGATAAGTCCATATTCTTCTTATGAAATCATAGATGAATCAGACCACATGGTATCCAAATGGCAAGCAAGCCCTTTGTTCTGAGCTGAGCTGGCTCAAGGTGAGAAATCTGTCACTCAGTTTTTTTTTACTCTTGACCCCCTCCCCTGCTGTTGCTAGCTGTTCTGTTACAACTGCACACTGAATGGGTGATTACAATCCCATGCCAAATAGGATACAAATGATTGACATGGAGTTATATTTCCAATATTCTTCACAGTCCCTATTATCAAATTATTTTCAATCTTTTCTAGGGGAACCATCATTTTTCTCCAGGCCATTTTCATCGGTTTCCTTTTTTATTTTACATTTTTCTCTTGAACCACAAATCAGAAGCGATGTCTGAATTTCATTAGTTGATATTCAGTACGATTTAAATTGAAAATTACTTTTGTCAGTTTCAAGTTATTTCAGTGACCATTGTGGGTTTTCTTACTTTAACAGAAGGGTACCAACAGTTTTGTCCACGTCTGTATTTGCAAAGGTGCAACTACAATTACAGCTGAAATAGCAGCTGCCTCTACAACTTATGGCCCCAAAGAGCATTCTATCCTATGTAGAATAGCATGGTGTGCAGTATGCTTGGAGGCACGATATCAATAGCTTTTCAGAACATCTGTTGTGTTGTGGGCGCAGTTGAAGCTTTTGTACCAGCCATAAGACTACTATAAGTAGTTGAAAGTCGCAAGGATCCAGCCCAATGGTTTTATTAATTGTGCTGCTATGCCTACATGTTGCACTAAAATGTATAAAAGTGACATACTGCAAAAAGATGAAGATAATGTAAAGACAAAACAGCTCTCAAATAATTTGTGATGATGCAAGCCATTACTCTGTGTACATTTCCATTGCCATTTAATACAACAAATGAATTCACATCCTGAAGCTGCATTTATCATCTGACTTTTACATGATGGTCATTAACTTAAATCAGACTTAAAATTCTTGTAAGGAAATGGCTATTAGCATTAAATTAAAAAGTTTACATTTATTTAAAATTGTTCTTTACATTCTGCTTTTTTTCTATGAAAAGTGGATACTGTACCATCAGAAAGCGGCTTAGTAGCATGTAGTGCAGATACTGTAGCTGGGGGTATGTTCCTCGCCAATAAGATAGAGAACCTCTGCGCTTTTATTATATTTATTTGATGATTATCATTTATTTCACTGCATATGTGAATTACTCCTTTTGAAAATAATTTTGTTCTTTTAATCTAAATATGTCCAAAACTGCCATTTTTCCATATTATATCTTTATAGTGGTTAAAGTTTTGCTTTTCTGATAAAGAGCTCCACCCCCCCTGTAGAGATGTAGAAATAACAAAAACCCTCCCTCCACTTTAGGGAGTTTGGAAGCTTCCTGCATACTGGCCCACATTTATCAAAAATGATGTAACTATGGCCAAATGTTTATTGTAATCACTACTCCATATGTAACAAATATCTCACCTTAATGATGACTTTGGGGCAAATTAGTGCACTTCTCAATCTTAGAAATGAGCATTAGACCAATGAAGAAAATGTCAGACGTTAATGGGGTTCTCTAGTGAAGATAAGTTATCACCTATCCATAGAATATGTGATAGCCGATTGATCAATATGGATCAGACCAATGTGACCTGCACGGATCAGCAGAACAGGGAATTTTTATCCCTCCATTGACACTGTTAGTCTCATTAGAATGGACTATGGGGCTGCCGGATAAAGCCGAAACCAATGCTCCACAGCCCCATATTGAAAGAATGGAGCGGTGGTCAGCCATATGTTCTGCCTCTCCGCATTCTGATGGGCATAAAAATTCCCTGTTTTGCTGATCAGTGTGGGTCCCAGTGGACAGACCGCATCAATCAATAAGATTATCACCTATCTTCACTGGTGAACTCCTTTGATCTAAAAAGCGACTTTTTTTTTACAGCTTTCTATAGAAATGTATTCATAAATATGTTGTATTTCATGTTAAAAGATTACCCACACCCCCTTTTCTTGTCATTTTTAAGTTTTGGTGTAGGTGCTAAGAAATGATGTTTTAAATGTGTAAAACATTGATAGGCTTGGCGCATGCCTTTACACCATGGAAGTCCTCATCTTCCTCCAAATCTATGTGTGACTAGGGGATATTGAGCTCTGTATAATGAAATAAAGCTAATATTTTCAGTAATATTCACAAATAAATACTTGTGCTCTTTTGATGACATCAGGCTGAACTTCTAGAAACTGCTAAAAGCTTGAAAGTCTATTAAATTGTAGTCTACGCACCTGTAAACTAACACTGACTGCATGTGATGTGATACAGGATAACACATGTGCATTTGTGAATATTTATGTATATTTTACATGTTGGATTCATATATAATTTAGGTCTAGTGTCCACAATATACCCCAAAGTACAGAGGTCCCAAAAATATTTTATGTTGCTATTAAACCCAAGTCCTTGCATCACTTTGTTTTTAGATGGTATCCCGTCCTGATACAGATCCTGGTGTATTAATGAGCGCTCAGACAATTACTTCAGAAACTCTTGGCACTACAACTACTACACACATTACCAAAGTAAGTTCTCGCTGTGTATTTGTTTGTTTACACCTGGTAAGGAATAAGGCACTTATCAGGAACTGTGTGTGTCCAGTGGGAAAACTTTCTTTTTCAAATATTATAACTTCTGAGGTTACTGAGCAGCAAACCTAGATAAGAGTAACATGCACAATACATGACATTCCTACTAATAAACATTTATAGAACAATGCAGAATAAAAGAACCCAACATAAAATTGTGTAGTAGTTCTATCCTGGTTCGATCCTAGCTGTTAATATTGCAGAATAGTCTAAATAATTGTATTCACTATTCTGTATCCTGTCTCACTGTCACAATCGGTAAAAGACATATTGGCGACTGCAATTCCCATCATTTGTCCACATTCCTTAGTTCATCTAAGAATGTTGAATCATGATTCACTCTTATCTTCAATGGACTGAAACTGTGAAAAATTTAATAGTTTACTGATTAAGTTAATCACCTAGCTATGTGTATATCATCCAACCATGATTCAGAACAACTGCTCATATCAGATTGCATACAACATGCTTCTATAGGTCACCATTCATGCTCTTCACATTGCAAACATGCATTAGTTGATTATAGTAATGACTCCAGTGTGTATATTACCAGGTGAGTAAACTTTTTGTGTTTTCTGTAATATTGCAATTCTACTAATACTTTTCTTCCTACAGTGTACATCTTTTGCATTACTTAGGCCAGTTGTGCAGTACTGTTGACATAAACACTGGGAAATTCTTCCAAAATATAAGCTTAAAGGGGTAATCCATTTTAGACAATTATCACCTGACCACTGGATTAGAATGGTATGGGACTGAGCACTGGGATCCTTACTGATTACAAGAATGGCCCACATTTCTTCCCCTCCTAAAGACTGAAGGCAGGAGAGAGTTGAGTAGAGCGGATGGTTACACAGAGGATAGGTGACAATTTGTCTAAACTAAAATGCCCTTTTAAATGCCATTAAAGGGGTAACAAAGAATAAGCAGAGCTCATTTTTTCAGAGGAGCACCCCTCTCATTCTCTTCTCCAGAGACTGAAATGTTATACAGTTAAGAGTTTAGTGATACTTTATATGTATGCAAAATGATACCGCTGGCACTATACAATTTTGATCTATAGTCTGTATTTTAGGCCAAACCAGTACTTTAAAGAAAAAGAAGTATGAATGAATATATTTTTGTACTGATATGTATATCTTTGCACTGATATTTTTTATTGTTTATTTCTAAATTCAGCTATAAATAGTCGTCTTTATAAATTTCCTAACATTTTGTCGCCGGAGAAGCATGTGTAACCCCTCCACATACCTGATTTTCCTGTTGCTTTTAATATTGATCCGACAGCACAGTACTCCTCACTATTAGGGTATGTGCAGACTATCCGGAGCCGGCTTCAGAGAAGCCGCCTCCGGCTTCCGCTCATTATGCAAATGAGCTCCGGCCTCTTTTTTTTTTCACCTGCAGACTTTCCAAAAGAGATTAGGTCTATGGGGAAAGCCCACATGCGGACCCGCCGGAAAAATTGATATACTGCAGTCTGGAAAGGCGCGCTGCATGTCATTTTCTGCGGGTGTGACTCAAACGCATAGTGGACACGAAATTTGTATAAATCCCATCCACTATGCTGTAACATCTGGCTGCTACGGATTGCACGCAGAGCACTTGCGCTGCGTCCAATCCGCAGTGAACACTGATCGTGTGCACATACCCTTCTGGCCCTCTTTGTTCTCCCTTTCACTTCCTTTAGATAGTGACGGCAGAGTAAAAAAAAGAGGTTGTACACCAATAAGTGTGGAGAGGGAAATAACCATCCCAGTATTTAATAAAGGCAGATGACACAGTATGTATGTATCACAATATTGATAAAAATGAAGGTAGACACAGAAGTCAGCAGAAGGGAGAAAACATTTTAATAGTCAGTGTTTCAGTGCACAGAGGTAGGGAGTATCCATGAAAGACTTGGCAGGAGGGAGAAGTCACACACTTCTCAAAAATCAGTGATGAGTACCTGTCAGCAAATGGGAGAACAGAGCCTTCATAGGCTGCAGAAGGGTAAAACCATTGAGAAATAAAACTGTGCTAATATATTAATAACGTGCCCCCTGGGGCCGTGGGGTACTCGGTAGCCGGGCCGGTCGGTTCTATTGGGGTAGTCACGGCGGCAGTGACCCGGTCCGTGGCCCAGGGCGGTCAATAATTAAAGAAAAGGGGAATAAAGTTTTGGGGATAAAGTTTATGACGCCACCCATGGTATGCGGCTATAGATGGCCGCCGCTGCCATTCAGATCCACTGATGCTGTTGGTGACGCAGCGAAGATGGTTCAGCTCTCCCCGGGTAGAGCTAGGCCTCAGGGCAGTTAAATAAATGATTTGAGATGTTGGTGTTGTGCAAGGCAGGTGACGCAGCAATTAAGTGAAGGACACAGCGGGGTGCAGTCTTCAAGTGTTTACTCACAGTTATTAAGATGCTCCGGGTTACAACTGCCAGATTATAACCGCCCACGTCGTCCTGTGTCCTCCGGGGGAAGTGATCCTGCCAACTCTCATAACTTGGGTGCACTTGAATGGGACCCCTTTTTATGTACCTTCCCGGGTTGTCTCTCTGCGCTGGCTCTCGCCCTCCTGCCCTGTGCCTCACACACAGTGTCCCGAGCCAGTGGCCGCGGGTCTTGTTGGGCGATGTCTTTTCTGTCCCCCTTTGTCCTATATAGCCACCTTTTCAGCGAATGTGTGTGGTGTTTAACTACGGCACGTGAAGATACCGCAACCTCCAGTTTGCTAACTGAGTCTTGCAGTCCTCCACTAGTCTGGGGCCGGATCCCTTCACGGTCAGTGTGAACTTGGGCGCACGGGTGGACTCCGCACTTCCTGTGTCCCTAGGATCCTCTCTCTCTGGAGCCCTCCTCACTCTTCTACTGGGCCTCTCTGACTGGGCCCTACACCTCACTCCCTGAACTCCTGCTCCAAGTACTGGAACCAGGAATTCCCTCAGACAGAACTCCTTCTAGATGTTTCTACCCTTCTTTTATACTCTTCTTTCAGTGCTCCCCTAAACTACTTCCTCCATCCACCTCCTCTACTTAGTTCCAACTCCAAACAGGGACCGGGTCTGTACTCTCCCTTAGGAACTATCTGGACCCTCCCTCATGGAGTGGTGTGTGTTGGATGTGAGTGTTTGGGTCCCGGATAGTGCTCCCTCCTTACCTGATAGTGGGGTACCACACCTCTGGCTGAGATGCAATACCTCTGTGGCAACTGGACCCGCAGGGTCGCCACATTAACATTAGTGAAGAGTGCATTATACTATGAATAAGTTGAAGGATGCAAGATTCCAGCCTAAAACATGCATTATCTGTAATTCAAAGTAACAAATAAGATATAAAAAATGTTTTTTTCCAAGTTTAAGAGTTAGCTTTTAACACCTTATTGACCGCTGATATGCAAGCTGCATTGAAATCTCTGTGCTCCCGCTGTGAACTGACAGCTGGGGCACAGAGGAAAGCTGTAAAGGCTTGTCACCACTGTCAGATGTGATAGGCCTATAAAAGTATTCAAAACCTGGCTAACAGTAAGGTGTTGGGCTGTACACTCCCACAGATCCCCGGCCTCTCTTCTCTAATCTTGTGAGAGAAGTAAAAACTTGTCATGAGAGCTGTTGCCAAAGTAAAAAAATATGTATAAATATATATGTTTTAGCATTCCATATAATTTTTAGCAGCAAAGAAACCCAAACTAGTGGGCAAAAGGTCAAGCAATACCCATATACCTGTACATAGTAATGAAATTAGTTTAGATTAGAAAAATTTAATTACGTTTATGATATGGCCTACAGAGTAATGCCAAGCCATATCCAATTTTTGAGCATAAAATTTCTCTTTTAAATAAAAAATTCATCAATTAGTTTCATCATTATATAAATACTGATGGTACATCATTAAAAAAATACACCAGCATATTTGGTATCCATGTAATTAGAGCAAGTATAGGAGTAAATCTATAGGCATAGATTTCTAAGGACTTTATTTAAAACTGTGGGGGTTTTCTTTACATGTTTTAAACTTTTTGTAAGATTTAGAGATAAAAAAAATCTATAATATACATCACCAAAAGAAAGCCTATATCTGCTGGAATTTTTTTTTTTTTTATGGGGATACATAAAATTTCTACAAAGTTATAACCTGTTAACATCGTTCTCGACTTTAGATATAATAGTACATCTTGGGTCATATTCCCATGTATGGAGCGCCATACCTGGCAGAAGCGCGAGAACATTGCCTGTAACAGCAGCAGTCACTGACAGTAGCATTTAAATGGCACGACTATCGATACGCACGTGCACCAACAATTACCCCTTGCAATGCGATCACATGGTGGCAAACATCAAACTTCCCTTAGAAGACTAAAAAAATAAAATATAAAAATTTTAATTTCCTCACGCAACCCCTTTTCAACAAACCGCTGACCAAATCTGCAACGGGAAAAAATGGCCTTACTTCGGTTCCCTTGATGTGTACATATTAAGGACCACCGCATAAAATGAATACATTTATGTAAAAGTTGACCATATCATACGATTTCTGGGTTCTTTGCTCTGACCAAGGAGCTTGATATTGCAAGATCACAAGTATAAGGAATTGCAAGATTTAAAAAAAGTATATTGCTAATGTTACAAGATTTAGACCATACACTGGTGCACATGTATTCTTTCCTTCTTGGTTTTTAATCAACATTCTGGGTACTTCCCATAAGTTCGGGTCTAGAATTCTCATCGTGTTACCTTCTATAGCAGGTTATCTGAGGCCAGATCAAACGTGGTGAATTCCGTTTAACTATTTATAACACAGGCACACTGATTGAAATGTGAAATTGAGGGGAGTTTTTTCTCCCACTGAGAATGTGTGATGGAACTAGGACTGTACAAGCTTTTAATTACAGTTGTGCTCAAAGTTTACATACCCCAGCAGAATTTTTCCTTTCTTGGCCTTGTTTCAGAGAATATGAATGATAACAAAAAAACTTTTTCTCCACTCATGGTTATTGGTTGGATGAAGCCATTTATTGTCAAACTACTGTGTTTTCTCTTTTTAAATCTTAATGAGAACCAAAAACATCCAAATGACCCTTATCAAAAGTTTACATACCCTGGTGATTTTGGCCTGATAACATGCACAGAATTTGACACAAATGGGTTTGAATGGCTACCAAAGGTAACATCCTCACTTGTGACCTGTTTGCTTGTAATCAGTATGTGTGCATAAAAGCTGAGCGAGTTTCTGGGATCTAGACAGGCTCTTGCATCTTTCATTCAGCCACTGACGTTTCTGAATTGTGAGTCATGGGAAAAGCAAAAGAATTGTCAACGGATCTACGGGAAAAGGTAGTTGAACTGTATAACACAGGAAAGAGATGCAAAAAAATATCCAAGGAATTGATAATGCCAGTCAGCTGCGTTCAAACTGTGATTAACAAATGGAAAATCAGGGGCTCTGTAAAAACCAAACCACGGTCAAGTAGACTAACAAAAACGTCGGCCACAACTGCCAGGAAAATTGTTCAGGATGCAAAGAAAAACCCACAAATAACATCAGCTGAAATTCAGGACTCTCTGAAAACTAATAGTGTGGCTATTTCAGGATGCACAATAATTAGGCACTTGAAGAAAAATGGGCTGCATGGTCGAGTCGCCAGAAGAAAGCCATTACGTCGCAAATGTCACAAAGTATCTCGCCTACAATACGCCAAACAGCACAGAAACAAACCTCAAAACTTAAGGAACAAGGTAATTTGGAGTGATGAGACCAAAATTTAACTTTTTGACAACAACCATAAACGTTACATTTGGAGAGAGGTCAACAAGGCCTATGATGAACGGAACACCATTCCTACAGCAAAGCACAGAGGTGGATCGCTGATGTTTTGGGGATGTGTGAGCTACAAAGGCACAGGAAACTTGGTAAAAGTTGAAGGAAAGATGAATGCAGCACGTTATCAGCAAATACTGGAGGCAAATTTGCACTCATCAGCCCGGAAGCTGCACATGGAACGTACTTGAACGTTCCAACATGACAAAGGTCCAAAACACAAGGCCAAGTCGACCTGTCATTGGCTACAGAAGAACAAAGTGAAGGTTCTGGAGTGGCCATCTCAGTCTCCTGACCTCAATATCATTAAGCCACTCTGGGGAGATCTCAAGCGTGCAGTTCATGCTAGACAGCCCAGGAATTTACAGGAACTGGAGGCTTTTTGCCAAGAAGAATGGACAGCTTTACCATCTGAGAAAATAAAGAACCTCATCCATAACTACCACAACAGACTTCAAGCTGTCATTGATGTTAGAGGGGCAATACACGGTATTACAGTGTATTGTGAAAGTATTTGACCCCCTTGAACTTTTCTACCTTTTGCCACATTTCTGGCTTCAAACATAAAGATATAAAATTATAACTTTTTGGGGAAGAATCAACAACAAATGGGACACAATCGTGAAGTGGAACGAAATTTATTGGATATTTTAAACTTTTGTAACAAATTAAAAACTGAAAAGTGGGGTGTGCAATATTATTCGGCCCCCTTGAGTTAATACTTTATAGCGCCACCTTTTGCTGTGATTACAACTGCAAGTCGCTTGTGGTATGTCTCTATCAGTTTTGCACATCGAGAAGCTGAAATTCTTGCCCATTCTTCCTTGCAAAACAGCTCAAGCTCATTGAGGTTAGATGGAGGGCGTTTGTGAACAGCAGTTTTCCGCTCTTTCCACAGATACTCGATTGGATTCAGGTCTGGACTTTGACTTGGCCATTCTAACACCTGGATACGTTTATTTTTGAACTATTCCATTGTAGATTTTGCTTTATGTTTGGGATCATTGTCTTGTTGAAAGATAAATCTCCGTCCCAGTCTCAGGTCTTTTGCATACTCCAACAGGTTTTCTTCCAGAATGGTCCTGTATTTGGCTCTATCCATATTCCCATCAGTTTTAACCATCTTCCCTGTCCCTGCTGAAGAAAACCAGGCCCAAACCATGATGCTGCCACCACCAGGTTTGACAGTGGGGATGGTGTTTTGAGGGTGATGAGCTGTGTTGCTTTTACGCCAAACATATCGTTTTGTATTGTGGCCAAAAAGTTCGATTTTGGTTTCATCTGACCAAAGCACCTTATTCCACATGTTTGGTGTGTCTCCCAGGTGGCTTGTGACTCCACAGCACGGCCTCACTACTGAGCGTGTAAAGTGCAGCACAGATTCATCTCAACTAAAAGCTGAGATCCTTAGATCAGGAACAGAACATCCATTTATAGGAAATTTCATAACTTTCCCAAATTCTTATGAAAACATTTACAGCACATCCTGCATTGTACTACTGTATCCAATGTATTATATATTTTCGAAGTCTGTCTATTTTATACCGACTCCAACTCCACCAAAATGGACACAGACTCCATAACTCCACAGCTCTGCCGCTTTGACCAAGGGGCTTGCTGGATTTCTGTGTTTTTAATATGCGGTAGTGGAGACATAATTTTGGTGAGTGGAAGCTTTTGTGTCCTATACCTTTGTAAATGTGTATGTAGTTTAAGTGCAGAAACAAAGTCACCGGTCGCCCTTTTTTTTTCATTTCCAGCGAGCTGCTCCAGTCCTTTTCTGAGTTATGGCTAATCTGACTTGCTGGCTCACACTGAGCTCTAGATGTGATCTTGAACTTGTTGTTACTATGTAACCATATAAAATGTCAAAATGTGTTTCTCTACATTGTAAAAGACTTCTTGCTCACATATAAAAGCCAGTGTGAACCAGCAAATCATGGCTTAGAAGAAGACTTGGAGCAGCGCTGGAAACCGGAAAAGACTGATCATTGAGTATAGTAACACACTTACACTACACTACATACACATTTACATAGGTGTAGCAAATACAATTTTAAACCCCTTTACAACCCAAGGTGGTTTGCATGTTAATGACCAGGCCAATTTTTACAATTCTGACCACTGAGGTAATTACTCTGGAACGCTTCAACGGATCCCACTGACTCTGAGATTGTTTTTTCGTGACATATTGTATTTCATGATTGTGGTAAAATTTCTTCGATATCACTTACGTTTATTTGTGAAAACAACGGAAATTTCGCGAAAATTTCAGAGAGATATGTCACACAAAATAGTTAATAAATAACATTTCCCACATGTCTACTTTACATCAGCACAATTTGGGAACCAAATTTTTTTTTTATTAGGGAGCAAAAAGGGTTTAAAAATTGACCAGCGATTTCTCATTTTTCCAACAAAATTTACAAAACCATTTTTTTTAGGGACCACATCACATTTGAAGTCACTTTGAGGGGTCTTTATGAAAAAAATACCCAAAAGTGACACCATACTAAAAACTGCACCCCTCAAGGTGCTCAAAACCACATTCAACAACTTTATTAACCCTTCAAGTGCTTCACAGGAATTTTTGGAATGTGGAAGAAAAAAATTAACTAACTTTTTTCACAAAAAAAATGATAATTTTTTTTTATTTTCGCAGGGGTAACAGGAAAAAATGGACCCCAAAATTTGTTGTGCAATTTCCCTGAGCACGCCGATACCCCATATGTGGGGAAAAACCATTGTTTGGGCGCACGGCAGGGTTCGGAAGGGAAGGAGCACCATTTGACTTTTTGAATGTAAAATTTGCTTGAATAATTAGCGGATGCCATGTTGCGTTGCGGGAGCCCCTGATGTGCCTAAACAGTGGAAACCCCCCACAAGTGACACCATTTTGGAAACTAAACCCCTCAGGGAACTTATCTAGACGTGTGGTGAGCACCTTGAAACCCCATGTCTTTCACAGAAGTTTATAACATTGAGCCGTAAAAATAAAATTTTCACATTTTTTCCACAAAAATGTTTTCCAGCCCCCAATTTTGCATTTTCATAAGGGTAACAGGAAAAATTGCACCATGCAGTTTGTTGTGCAATTTCTCCTAAGTAAGCAGATACCCCATATGTGGGGGGAAAAAACAACTGTTTGGGCACACGGCAGAGTTTGGAAGGGAAGGAGCGCCATTTGTTTGATTGTAAAATTTGCTTGAATAATTAGCGGATGCCATGTTGCGTTTGGAGAGCCCCTAATGTGCCTAAACAGTGGAAACCCCCCACAAGTGACATGGACTCCAAAAACTGTTGTGCAATTTCTCCTGAGTATGCCAATACCCCACATGTGGGGAAAATACAGTGTTTGGGCGCACGGCAGAGTTCAGAAGGGAAAGTGCACTGTGTGACTTTTTGAACGCACTATTGGCTGGAATTGAGAGCCTACGCCATGTCACGTTTGGAGAGCCCCTGATGTGCCTAAATAGTGGAAACCCCCCAGAAGTGACCCCATTTTGGAATCTACACCCCTCAAGGATTTTATCAAGGGGTATAGTGAACATTTTGAACCCAGAGGTACGACACAGAATTTGATAACATTAGGTCATCATATTGAATAAGTTGTCATTAGTCTTGAGCGCAAGTGCTCGCTACTTGAGTTTGCACCATGTATCGCGCGTGCTTGAGTGACATGCTCGAGTCCCCGCAATACAGTAATTAGAAACCCCCAAAAAAACATGTGGGCATCACTCGTGCACGGCAGGCAATCCCCGCAAGGTTTTTTTTGGCTGCGGAGCATATGGGGCGGAGACTTGAGCATGTCACTCCAGCTCCCGCAATACTCAGTGCATACCCGAGCACCCGATGCAAACTCGTAGCGAGCACTTGAGATGAACACTAGTCGCCATATCGTCATCTTTTTTTTACTTTTGAAAACCCCAACCCTAACCCTAGCACAACCCTAACCCTAGAGTTTATTTTTTACACCGTTCCTCGTGCGGTATACAGTAAGTGATTAGATGACTTTATTCTTCGGGTCGGTGCGATTACAGCGATACCAGAATCCTATTGGGTTTTTATGATGGACAGCTGTCACGCACTAAAAGACGCATTTTTTTTTGTAAAATCTAGTTTTTACATCGCCATATTTTGAGAGCTATAAGTTTTCCATATTTTGTCCGATAGTCATGTGACAGCTTGTTTTTTGTGGGATGAGATGACGTTTTTATTGGTACCATTTTCAGGCACATGACATTTTTTGATCGCTTTCTATTCCGATTTTTGGGAAGCAGAATAAACAAAAAACAAACAAAAAAAATTGTTACATTTTTTATGCTGCTCCGCGTGTGGTAAAATTGATAAGGTAGCTTGTTATTCTTCGGGTTCTTATTATTTTTATTATTATTCTTCGGGTCAGTATGTTTACAGCAGTACCACATTTATATCGTTTTTCTATGTTTTGGTGCTTTTACACAATAAAAGCTATTTTATAGAAAAAAATATTTTTTTGCATCGTTTTATATTGAGAGCTATAACTTTATTTTTTGGCTGATGGAGCTGTATGGCGGCTTGATTTTTGCAGGACTAGATGACGTTTTCATAGGTACCATTTTTATTTATATTCGTCTTTTTGATCATGTATTCCATTTTTTGTTTGGCGGCATGAGGATAAAGCATTTTTTTTTTGCTTTGTTTTTTTTTTTTGTTTTTTTTACCGTGTTCACTAAAGGGGTTAACTAGTGGGGCAGTTTTATAGGTTGTTCCGGACGTGGTGTACTTTTAATGTTTTGTTGTTTTGTTTTTTTTTCATAACAATATTTATTGATGGGCACATTATATTTTTATTTTTGGTGGATTCATTTTTTTATTTTATTTGTTTTTATATTTTCACAAAAAAATTTTTTTTTCATTTTTTAACACTTTTTGGACTTTTATACTTTGTCCCACTATGGGAATTTCACTTTTTACATTCTGATCACCTGTATAGCATAGGGATGGAGCACCATCCCTGTGCTATGCAGGCTGTCAGCGCTGCAGATGCATGAGATACTTTGGTCATGCACTGCACATGACCAAAGTATCTTCCTGCTGTCTGGTGACCCGGATGTTGTCATCACGACATCGGGTCGTCATGGCAACATCCGGGAAGCTGCGGCAGACAGCGTTGGACGCCGGCAGGAGAGGTGAGTTATCGCAATCACCTCCCCTTGCCCCCGCAATGCTGCGATCAATTTTGATCCCAGCATTGCGGGGGTTAATGTGCCGGGAGCGGTGCGGGACTGCTCCCAGCACATAGCACCGGGTGTCAGCTGTGACAATCAGCTGACACCCGGCGGCTATCGCGCCCGCAGCCTGTGTGCGGGCGAAATCAACAGCGCGTACTAACACGTACCTGGCTCTTAAAACCCAGGGCGCAGGTACGTATTAGTACGCCTTGTGCTGTAAAGGGGTCAATGAGTGTTTCTTTAAATTCCCAGGTGAGCATTGCATGGCCTATAAGTTTCTGCAAGAAGAAAGTTTACCCTTACTAACTTACACCCTCAGTAAGATAGGCTTTGGGATTAGTAACGAAGCATCTCTGCAAAACATGCTTTATGCCATTTCTCTGTATGTTGACTGCCACAATCCTTGGCATAGCCTATGCTTGCACACACTATGACCATTTGTGTGAGCTCAACACACCTTTTTAAAAACCCTTTACAACTATTGCCCAGTGACTGCATTCCAAACAACACAACACCGGTCTGCCCAGGGTCATCTTCTCCCTCCACTGGAAAAAAAACATGCCCCATTCCTGATTTTATGTTGAACACCATAAGCAACTGAAATATGGCACTTCAGTGGCCGCGCTGCTACAGCATACTGTATACTTTTGACTTGCAAGTATGTGCATATACAGTAGCTTCAATAAAAGAGCTGCTGATTAATACTTTTGACACCATTTATTTCTAGATCATACAATCACACAATGATTATCAACCCCATGTAATTTCTATTTTCCCAGAAAACCTGTCACTAGTACTTAACTGGCAGTTCTAGTGGATACTACCACCCTACACCCTTTGCTTTTCAATTTTAGTGTACTTCTTAGTCACTACTTATGAAATAGAAGTGTCTTGGATTAAAAGAGAAACTATACATCTTTAATATTCATATGCTAAATTGTGTTGGGACTTAGGGAGGTGGGTCTGGTGGTTTGTTAGCAATAGCAAGTATAGTGGCATGTAAAAGTTTATGCACCCCTGGTCAAAATTACTGTTATTGAGAACAGTTAAGCAGGTTGAAGATAAAATGATTTCTAAAAGCCTAAAGTTAAAAAGGACACATTTCCTTAGTATTTTACGCCAAAAATTATATATATATATATATATTGTCATTTTTTACATTTTAAAAATTACAAAAAGTAAAATGGTCCAATGCTAAAGTTTGGGCATCCTGAGAGGGATAACTTTGTCTTAGTTTTCAGACCTTTAATTAGCCTGTTAGGGTTATGGCTTGTTCACTATCATCGTTAGAAAAGGCCAGGTAATGCAAAGTTCCCAGTTTTATAAAAACCCAGCCTCCTCTAACCTTGTGCCAAAAACAGCAGCCATGGGTTCTTCTAAGCAGCTGCATAGCACTCTGAAAATGAAAATGGTGGGGTCCCACAAAGCAGGAGAAGGCTATAAGAGGATAGCAAAGCGCGTTTCGGTTTCCCTTCGTCAGGAGGCATCGAGGCGATAGCTCCACGTGTGCAGCTTACATCATATGTCCTAGTACCTGTCTTGCCTTTCTACCCTTTATACTTTGGTATGTATATACAGGGCTATGGTGACCCCTATACTATTTGATACATGTGTGTGGACGGTAATATATATAATCAAGTATCTAGGGCCATTCCTGAAATATATTATATCTTTAACCATTTAGGCACTTGTACAGGGCTTCATAGGTATTATTATCTGGTGCATCTAGTTAGACAATATGCATTAATTGATACATACTCTTTTGATTATAATTTTTGATCTGCTACTTGTACCACCCACTTAGCATGTTTGCAAATTGGGTATAATTATATATATATATTATTTATGCCAGCTGCCGCGTGGTGCTATCTTTGTCGTTTTTATTGTCTGCACTTTGCACTTTACCCCCCTCTTGTGCTTGTTATTACCCCTTAATAAACTGACTGTTTTGCATAAATTTAGTGGCCTATTTTTGTATCTTTTTCTGGTTGCTTTTCAGTGTTATTGACGATTTGTCCCTGACTTAGTCCGTACTATGGTAGTTGATAGTTTTATATGTATAGACTGGTTGGAATATAGTTTTATAATTGTTCCCCATTGGGTACGTATACTACCATTTTTTCTCCATGAATTGTATTCATTGCACAAAAACTTAGGAGATGACATAAAACTTGTTTCAATTACTTTACTTAAGCATATTGCACACACCGTTCTTCTTATCTCCACCTGCACAGTGTGTGTCTGAGTGTGAAACACCAGGCTCAGGTACCATGTATGAATGGTCAGGCCTGATAAGAGAGTAAGAAATTCTTGCATGAACAGATTTTTGAAACATGAATTTTTTTTATTATTTTCATCTCTGCATAGACTGTGAAAGGAGGCATTTCAGAGACCAGAATTGAAAAGCGGATAGTGATTACAGGAGATGCTGACATTGACCATGATCAGGTAAAGTAGCTTGGGAGGAAGCTTTCTATATATACTTACCAGGGTTCAGCAGTAACTTGATGTGAGTGATTCATCAGCAGAAAACGGTAACTAGAGGTCATACTTAACCCTTTCACCTTTAACTATTACTACTAATAACTTGCAGTGTCAGGACATGTTTATTTACTTCTTCCATTTCCATTGCAAACTCAACGCAAGGATTTTAATTGCTAATGCAAAGATCTCTTCTAAAGAATGGGCTAAGTATAAACTCTAGTATGCCTTCTACATGGAATTTACAAGTAATTTATGTTTAATTGTGTCTCCTCATTTGTAAGTGGTGTAATTTTCTCATGATTATCCACCTTCCCACTGATCATGCATGTTCCACCTCCTTTTTGTTTCCGTCCCCTTTTGGTTCTTCTTGTGTTAGGCGCTGGCTCAGGCAATTAAAGAGGCCAAAGAGCAGCACCCTGACATGTCAGTGACCAAAGTAGTGGTACATAAAGAGACAGAGATCACACCTGAAGATGGGGAGGACTGACCAAAGGTAAGATGCATCCATTGCTTCCCTGGACCAAGCAGGCTGGCATGTGCAAAAAGGCACCCACCCCTTTGCATACTATTGGCAAGTTTCCTTTTATGCATGAACAAACTCATTTTACATACTATTATTTTTTAATTTTATACAATTATTTTAAATTTATCTGCATGCTGATCATCAATGCTGTTTATGGCTGAAGGATATATACTCAACGCTCTCTGGGTTTAAAAGCTTTAAAGAGGCAGTTCACAAAAACATGAAAACAAGGATGGAACTCCTGCCCTTAATCTTGTGACAGAACAGCAACCGGTCTCTAACGTCTCTTTGACAGTCATGCATTTCAAAAATTGCAAGCAATAGAAAGTGAAAATACCTCTTTAAAGGATATTGCTTGATTCAGTATTTTCTGTGGTTACAAATATCCATGGGCATAGCATCCTGTCACGTCTATGTTTATAATATGGAAAAGTATCACTAACGAGATAACACATTACAGCATTTTCTAACAAATTAACATTCAAGGTATACTAACTGTGATTGATCAACATGAGTGCAATAAAGCCAGAATCAAGAATGGATGCCAGCAGATCAAACAAGGGACATATTACCAAATGGGAATGCATTCAACTTATTATTGAAAAACATACATAACTAAAAAAAATGATCATTGAGTGTTGATAAGGCCATGTTATAAATTTAGACAAAAGTGGGTTGTCAATGCTGACAAGTGATGCCGCATTTATTCCTAAAGTGCATACATGAATTTTGTATAATTTTTTTCTCAATCTAAATAAGTTGAAAATTCTGCTTAATAGAATTTTTCAATATATGTTTGTAATAGCTAGAGCTACATATTTCTAAGAACTCCAAATCTCCTGAATATACAACAATTTAAAAGATAAAATGCTAGATGCTTGTGGTTGCAGCTTCACCGATTGCATACAATCTAGTGGCATCTGTAGTTTCACAGAATGTTCTATTTTAACCCTATGGACCCGATTCAGTAAGACTGGTGCTTTTCAAGCCAGTCTTCATAATGGGTGTGCTCCTCTGCCAGTAATTTTGCTCTGGTCTGGAGTAACATTTCAGTTGTAAGTTATACCACAACCTTCAATGAATTTGCTGGGTAGGCTTTGCCACATCACGTACTGCCCCAGTGATGACCACCGTGGCAGAGCTGGCCGAAACTGGTGTGAAAACGCCAAAAGTCGTTAAATTTTTATTGCAACATTTGAAGGTGTTTTATGCCACAACTCTGGCAAAAAACACCTTCATAAATCGGACATCATGTCCATGCTAGGTTTTGAAGCTCTGTTCAAGAAATGGAGTTTAAGACCACTTTCAAAACTTATTAAAAATGAATTGGCATAATTAAAATTAATATTGGACCTATAAGCCATTTATTAATAAAAGGTGAAGATTAACTCTTAGGGCACACATATATGCCTGTATCTGTGCTTTGTGTTCCCATCTGTATTTTTGTAGCCCTACAAAACAATGAATATAACAAAGTAACATTTCAGGTTTCTATTTAAAATCTGTAAAGTATGTACACTACAGACCAAAAGTTTGGACACACCTTCTTATTTAAAGATTTTTCTGTATTGTCATGACTATGAAAATTGTACATTCACACTGAAGGCATCAAAACTATAAATTAACACATGTGGAATTATATACTTAACAAAAAAGTGTGAAACAACTGAAAATATGTCTTATATTCTAGGTTCTTCAAAGTAGCCACCTTTTGCTTTGATGACTGCTTTGCACACTCTTGGCATTCTCTTGATGAGCTTCAAGAGGTAGTCACCAGAAATGGTTTTCACTTCACAGGTGTGCCCTGTCAGGTTTAATAAGTGGGATTTCTTGCCTTATAAATGGGGTTAGGACCATCAGTTGTGTTGTGCAGAAGTCTGGTGGATACACAGCTGATAGTCCTACTGAATAGACTGTTAAAATTTGTATTATGGCAAGAAAAAAGCAGCTAAGTAAAGAAAAATGAGTGGCCATCATTACTTTAAGAAATGAAGGTCAGTCAGTGTGAAAAATTGGGAAAACTTTGAAAGTGTCCCCAAGTGCAGTTGCAAAAACCATCAAGCGCTACAAAGAAACTGGCTCACATGAGGACTGCCCCAGGAAAGGAAGACCAAGAGTCACCTCTGCTTCTGAGGATAAGTTTATCCGAGTCACCAGCCTCAGAAATCGCAGGTTAACAACAGCTCAGATTAGAGATCAGGTCAATGCCACACAGAGTTCTAGCAGCAGACACATCTCTTCAACAACTGTTAAGAGGAGACTTTGTGCAGCAGGCCTTCATAGTAAAATAGCTCCTAGGAAACCACTCCTAAGGACAGGCAACAAGCAGAAGAGACTTGTTTGGGCTAAAGAACACAAGGAATGGACATTAGACCAGTGGAAATCTGTGCTTTGGTCTGATGAGTCCAAATTTGAGATTTTTGGTTCCAACCACCGTGTCTTTGTGCGATGCAGAAAAGGTGAACGGATGGACTCTACATGCCTGGATCCCACCGTGAAGCATGTAGGAGGAGGTGTGATGGTGTGGGGTTGCTTTGCTGGTGATTCTGTAGGGGATTTATTCAAAATTGAAGGCATACTGAACCAGCATGGCTACCACAGCATCTTGCAGCGGCATGCTATTCCATCCGGTTTGCGTTTAGTTGGACCATCATTTATTTTTCAACAGGACAATGACCCCAAACACACCTCCAGGCTGTGTAAGGGCTATTTGACCAAGAAGGAGAGTGATGGGTTGCTACGCCAGATGACCTGGCCTCCACAGTCACTAGACCTGAACCCAATCGAGATGGTTTGGGGTGAGCTGGACCGCAGAGTGAAGGCAAAAGGGCCAACAAGTGCTAAGCATCTCTGGGAACTCCTTCAAGATTGTTGGAAGACCATTTCCGGTGACTACCTCTTGAAGCTCATCAAGAGAATGCCAAGAGTGTGCAAAGCAGTCATCAAAGTAAAAGGTGGCTATTTTGAAGAACCTAGAATATAAGACATATTTTCAGTTGTTTCACACTTTTTTGTTAAGTATATAATTCCACATGTGTTAATTCATAGTTTTGATGCCTTCAGTGTGAATGTACAGTTTTCATAGTTAAGAAAATACAGAAAAATCTTTAAATGAGAAGGTGTGTCCAAACGTTTGGTCTGTACTGTATATATGTATAGATTTATACTTAAAATAACATAAAATGTTTCCAAAGCATCCCCTCATGTAAATGTCATCTAGTTTATGCTTAGAAGCCCGTCTGAGGAAGAGGTTACTTACCTTCAGCTGGAATACAAATCATTACTAAAGAAATTATGATCTCCGTTCTATAAAGCTTTGTCTATGGAATTACAGACCTTCTGAAACTGATGGATCCTAAAACTAATACCCAGTATTTATTGGCTACCTGATTTTGTCCACAACTCATGAAATACAAGTAGTTAGATTGCTACCATCTTTAACCCCTTCCCGACATATGACTTAGAGTTTTGTCATATATCGGGTCCCTGAATTTGATGCTTACTTTGATGGCTTCAGCCATCATCTGCCTCTAAGCCATGGGCGAGTATTCACAGGAACCATGTTCTTGTGCAAGAAAATCCCACCAAAGTCAATGACCCCTTGAAAAATGAAATGTACTGAGACAAAAAACTGGTTCAGCTCAAAAAGAAATTGTATGCTTTTAATTGATAACACAGGCGAGTTCTAAATAGAGCCTTCGTAACAGTATTGAGTGAATGTCCACCCTTGAACATATTTTAAAGGGAGTCTGTCACCCCCAAAATGCAAGTTAAACTGCTTAAAACATTTTTATAAGGGACTTTGCACCCATAAAAAATCATACCAGCAATATATATTTTTTTGTTGTTGCAGATAAATTGACTTTTATTTCATATGTAAATGAAGGAGCTGCAATACACTTTTGGTGTGGACTTGAGTTCAGTGCACCGATATAGTCGCCAGATTGCATATTGAGCTCTGTCCTTAATTTTGATTTACAACATTCACTTTTCAAGAGCAGAGCGCTTTCGTAACTCAACTCCATGTTCCTGTGCTGGACACTGGAGGAACCTAACCACGTGCTCTGACACTAGAAGAACCCAACCACATGCTCACAGTGTCAGACCTAGCGCGCACACAGTGTGGGTGCAGGCATGCTTTGATCTAGGTCTTCTGTCTGTGGCTGCCACTCGTTACATTGATACACCTGGAACACCCACACATATATATGATTGCTAAATTATTCATCAGAATCAGTAATAGTGACCTATTCATTGAAGTCAGGAGCTGCACGTCACAGTTTTTAAACTTCCTGTCCACCTCTTTGAAGCCGCTCACTGCCTACATTTCCAGGTGTATCAAATCGCGCACAGACTGATTTTGTAAGTACACTACTGGGCTTCTCCTGTATCAGTCCCTTCACTTAGGAACATGAAATTGACAGCAAGCACTGTCAAGAAAGATAAGGAGCTGAGCTTAATATGCAAATTGGAGGACGTAAAGGAGCACTGAGCTCTTGGCCAAGCCAAGAGTGCACTGAACTGGTCATCAATATATATGAAATAAAAATCAATTTATCCGCAACACTAATTTTTATATCATTTGCATGATTTCTATAGGGGCTAAGATCCATATATAAATTTGTAGGTAATTTAATTAGCATTTTAGCGGTGACAATCTAAACAGACTCAAAATTCTGTGCTGAGTAGCCAATTACAGTGAATCCTTACTAGTGCTCTCCAGCTGAGATAGAGACTTGGGGCCCCTTGTTTTCAGGGACAGTGGTTGTTGTTTTTCTGCATTTTATATATGTCTGTGCTTTCTTATTAGCACAAAAAGTAAAATGCAATAAAATAAAGTAGCCCCTAAAATTACAATACAAGTTTGTTTTGCAGGTCGCTATTTTAAATTAGAAATATTGCTACTTGAGACCGTAACTGTACAAAAAAATAGTTACCACTAACCATAACAAAAATGATTCTAAAAAAATAAGCATATAAGTAATGCTTTACATTGCATTTCATTAAATGATTAACAACTGAATATTGTAAATATTTTTTTAAGATCAAGAAATTAGTTTCTGCAGAAGAAAAATAAAATGGAGCTTCCCTCATCTGGTACTTTTTATTTTTTACCAATCATTTTCTTCTTAAGGAATCTGCCCTAGCAGCACCACTTATAGTGGAAAACGTCTGCTCTGGTGATACTGACAGCCAAGCATACAATGTTAGGCTGATTCACCATAGCTGTCCTATCCCAGAAATAGTCTTCTAGCTGCCAAATCTAAAAACGTGTAAAGGCAACCATTAAGGAGTAAAAATATGTTTTTTCCTCCCCCTGTTTTTAGTGATGGAATAGTCATTTTTTTGGTAAACCTAACCTAGGCCATGTTCTCATGTAGTATAAATAATGCGTTTTTATTCTGCCTTTTTTTTAACAGAAAATCTGAGCTCAAAAGTATTTTCTACTACTTGGACTTATACTTCCTTAAATGCTGTATTGACCCTAGTAAAATAAAAATAACAGATATTCACTTCCCAGCAATGTCAGCCCCAGGTTTACCGTGTGATATTGTTATGCCACGTGAGTGCTGCAACCGATCAGCTTCCACTAATGGGCTGAGTAGTAAAAACCCTGACAATCCCTTTAACAATTCAAGCAAACTGGATGTGATTTTATGAAGTCTTATGACCACTGTGCATTTAAAAGCATGGTGGAACTGTACATTTTTTGGGGTGCATGTTTCTATGAGGAGCCTGAAAACACATTTGCATTTTTAAGTGTGGAATTCCAGCATTTCTTGACTACAAAAATGCATTAAAAATGTGCATTAATTTTGCACGGCAAAACAAGGACTAAAGCAGACGTCTGATTTTTTTTTTTTTCACATACAAGAAAATCGGATCGATTATTCTGATCAGAGTTTGGTATGAGTGTCATCCAATTTTCTCTTCCGTGGAGAAATTGAAAAAAAAAAACAATTTCTCCACGTTCTACATTCAGACAGTCTGTGAAAATTGGACCGTACTTGGATTGGACCGCACTCTGACCCTTTGACTTGCATTGCCGCTTTTGATCCAACCTTCGGATCAAAATCTGACATGTTTCTGATACTCGGTCCGAGGAAAAAATCAGACATGTGAATAGCCCCATAGACTAACATAGGTACAAGTGCTATCTCGTATGCAAAAAACTAAATGAGGCTTAAAGGGAAATGCATTAAAAAAACAAACCACAATCACAACAGATTGCTATTGCATATTTTGGTGTAGACCCCTGCAGAAAATAAGCGCATTGTTCCTGCAGTTGGGGACATGGCCTTAGTGTTACAAGTCTGTATAGCTCATAAACGTACAACATGCTATCAAAACCACTTCCTGCATTGTGTGCTAGGTGCTGAATAACCTGAAGTGGCTGCAGTTTGGCTTTATCTTGCTGTGCTGTGTGCATTTTATACCATTGTGAACGCATAATAAAGAAAAATGTATTATTTTTGGTTTCCTAACCTGTCTATTTCTGAAACCACAGTTTGAAGGCTGTGTCATTACTGAAATGGTTTCGGCACTGGTAGCTTGTCAGTGCTTTCGATGGTAGATGTGTGTTCTCCCACTGAGATTTATCTAGTGCAAGTACAGTATGCTTGTCCCCTACTGCGCTCTTATAACTGTGCCTTTCTCTTGCCTGCAGGAATAATGGAGCTTGAAAACAAGTTTAGTCATGTACACCATTAGGAATATAAGCACCTCTGCGGAGCAACAGACAGAACCTGGCTGACTTCTGTCTGGGAAAATTTCAGCCCTGAAGGATTTAGCTTAACCATTTACAAAGTCATCGGCAGACATATCTTCCCATTAAAAGCAATGCAATTCAGCATATTATAAATCAGTATTGCATGAAGCAAATATTAAAAGGCCGCATTTTTTTCTTTTCTTTGTCTCAGTTTCCAGTTATATCTGCACGCACACACACTCTCCAGAATATTAGACTATGAGAACTTAATGTACTATATTTACAGTCCACACCTTTCTCCGAAAAAGTATGATTTGTTAGGTGGTAAGCCTTGTTTACAAAAAGAAAAATTACTGTAAGACCCTAGAAACAGTAAAGTATTATGTCTGACAACACCTTCTACGTGCCAATAACACAACTTTCAGTACACCACTTGAATATTAGTTTTATTTGGTTGTATTACTATGATGGATAAAATGGAGATCTCTGAACTCTGGTGAGACTATTTAACTGCTGATGACGTGTGCTTTGCATTTCCCATCTAATTACATATGGGATAGTCATTCTTTTAGTGTTTTAATTCAAGATATTTTTTTTTATATGGTCAATGTTTTTAAGTTGCAGATCAGCAATCAGCATTGACATTTATTGTGTACATCATGTGTACTTCTTTGAGAAAATGTGTTCATAGTTTAATTACACAATAATTTGACTTCATATTTGTTTTCTTTGTGTGTTTTTAATGTTGATTCTTCTACCCATTATCACTGAAAACTGCTTCATTGACTCTGCTTCTGATTCCTAGTAGAGAGCTAAGCCTTAACCTGTACAGAGTTCCCTCCATATATATATATATTATTCCAACCCTGCAAATAATTCCATTCTGCCATCTGCTGTGTCACAACACCTGTTGAATGTTTGTTATAGTGAAATAAAAATGTATTGGCCTTGTTAAGAAAACAAAATAATCTGCTTTTCTAATTTGCACCAGCCATGGTTTACGGCCAAAATATATTACAGAATTAAATAGGAGTTCTCTCAAAAATCTATTAAAAAATCAGTTTTGCCGCTAATCAAATTAAAGAACTTTTTTGTGTTAATATGTTTTTTGTCCTTATGATTGCTTCTAAACCTTCACCATTTCCGATTTTTTTTTTCTTTTGTTTTGCCAATAAACGCTGTACATCACACTTTGAACTGCGCCTGTGGTTAATTCTTCTCAATAAATTGTAAGGATATTACATGTTTGGAACGTGACGTCACATTCATTATTTTGCAAATGTGGAAGGAAAATATCCATGCCTTATACTTTGGGATCTGTGTTCACGAATTTCAAATGCACTGTTATTCCATTTATTTTACTCGCTTACAAAGCGTCATTAATTCCACATCACTTTACAGATATCCTAATTACTGACCCCTTTGGGCTCACAATCTAAATTCCCTATCAGTATGTCGTTGGAATGGGGGTGGAAAGCCACTCAAACGCGAGAAGAACATACAAACTCCTTGCAAATATTCTTGGTGGGATTTGAACCCAGGACTCAGATGCTGCAAACCAACAGTACCAGCCACCGAGCTGCCCATTTTAGTGGGGCCAAGCACATCACTGTAAACATAGCACAATACTGTTTCTTATTTCATACATATATGCATGAGGATACCAACTGTGTGCTTTATTTACTGTATGGGCATTTTCCAGGACATATTTTGGCAATTTGGTCCATACACTTTGCAGCTGCTCTCTGGGAACTTAAAGTACCTTATGCAACCTTGAATAAATTATTTAATTTACAAATGGGTTTACCCTCAATCCCACCCACAAACAAATAGCTGAAAAGGAGACCCGTGTCTTGGTGAGAGGATACTCTTCTCATGGCAGGTGATGCTGACATGTCCCAATTTGTTGCAAGCAAGACACCTGCAAGAGATAAATGCAGGCCTGTTGGAGTTGAAAAGTTTCAGGACCCATGGCAGCAGGTAAGATGTTCACTACCTCCTTTTCAGCTGGCAACAGGGCATCCAGGCTGGATGCTCCTAGTCCATAATAAACAGTAGCATTTCCATTAAGCAAATGTGTTAAATACCAATTTTTACAATCAGCTGCTTCAGGTTTGAGGTTGGTTTTTGGCCGATCTATCCCAGAGTAACTCTCATTAAGTCTAAGCTGAAAATTCTGGAACCTTTAGTGGTATACTAAACATTTTTTTACATCTAAGCTTGTTAAGTGGGAGGATCTGCAAATATTTGCCTTTTAGTCGAGAGTTAGTACCGATTGTCCAGTGAGCTAGTTTTTTCAAATCCTCTAAGGAAAGTGTCCAAGTCCCCACCTTTTTCCGTAACATGAAAGTACTCCACACAAAGGTTTAAATATTGTATCACTGGACTCACGTTTCTATGGTGTAGAAGAGTACATTTGGAGCCATGCTAACTGTAGCTGGTACACTCATTCCACCTAAGCTTTGAAAACTCTAGCTCTGCTTGTCAATCATATAAAACAAACTGCATACACATTTGGGAGTTACATTTGCTGAGGAATTAGTCTCAATCAGAATCCATCCAACTATTGAGAGCTGCTGCTTGTACCCTCTGGGCCAGACTGTTCTTGAACCTGATCTATTGATACCCAGAAGCTAAATTGGTCCATTGCTCATGTACCACATTGTGTTAATGTTTGGAATCATCATCCTGGCGCCTGGATCAGCATTTCTGTGTCCTTACCCATACCTTTTAGACCACTCTCCTCAAAACAGCTTAGTCTCTTGTAAGCATCTGCTATCTTAAAAGTTACTTGTAAAGATCATTTGAAATTTGTATTCGCCAGCTTCTGCAAACTTTTTTTTAAAAAAATGCATTCACAGCAAATAAATTAATCAAGAATCACAGGTACTCCATGTATTTTCATTCAATTTTTTTAAAATAAAAAATTATTCAAAAATTATGATCAGGAGACCATTTTGTGCTGAATATTGACAAACTGATGGTGTTACTATTAGAGTTATCATCTTGCTGTGACAAACAATTGATGCCACATAAATTCCATAATGACTTCTGTTTACTTACAACTAATACTCTTGATCGTACATGGCCAAATCTGGCCCACAAGGTATTCATATTTTGGCCCGTGACACGTCACCACCCCTATGCGGCGCTATTATGTATGGAGGACTATGTGGGGCCTATGATTCTGTATGGAGGATTATATGGGGCCCATTATACTGTATGGAGGACTATGTGAGACCATTATACTGTTTGGCGGACTATGTGGGGCCCATTATTCTGTATGGAGGACTATGTGGGGCCCATTATACTGTATACATGTAGGCACGCGACTTTGTCCAAGTTTTTCATTTTGGCCCTCTGTGTGTTTGAGTTTGACATCCCTGCTCTTGATGGGGGCCAGTGATTAGTAATACTACCTGGACAACTGCTTCCTGTGATGGAGGTGGGGCTTTTGCTAACAGCTCCAATATTTTTATCCATGGTATGCGTTTTTATTTTCTGTTACAAATTAGTGACCATTGCTACTTTTTCTTTTAGCATACATTTTGTACAACACTATAATGGACTTTTGACTATCTTTTCAATACCAATTATTCAACCCTTGACAAAAAGAATGTAACAAGAAATGCTAGGTAATTACATTTACAGAAAAAAAAATGGCAGCAGTGTAGTTATGGACAGATGTCAAACTGGACTAGTAAAGCAAATAAAAACAGACATGCATAGTTAAATGTTTTTTTCACATTTCTATACAAAATTAAACCTTTTTTCCAAAAATTAGATAAGAAATGGTAGGTACATGTCTAAAAAGCCTGCAGCTAAACGCTGTATGTATGGATGGACAATTTGACTAGTAAAACATACAAAAAAAAAACAATTGTGACAAGCACATTTTGTGAGTTTGACAGTCACAGTTAAATGTCTAGATTTTGGGGAAATGATTGGCCAAGAAATTAAAAAAATAAGTACAGTTGCTTGTGACAAGTAAGCACATCTGTAAAAAGTATTGTACAATTTTGCTTGGTGTTTTAATCCCTTAGTGGCATATGATGTAATGGTACATCACATTTTGGGTCTCCCTCTTTGATGTGGGCTCAGAACTAAGCCCACATGTTTGCCGACAGATGATGTCTGTATTATTTAGCCATCATCTGCCTCTAACAGGTGTTTTACTCTTATTTGTAAAACAATTTCATTCCACTTTGTTTTAATTCATGTAAAGCTCCTGAAAGGATAAACTTGCCAAATTCTATTCTAAATATTAACCCCTTAGTGATTGAGCCAATTTTAACGTTAATGACCAGGCCAAATTTTTTAAATCACTTTTTGAATGTCACTTCATGTGCTAACAACTCTGGAACTTTTCAGCGTATACCAGTGATTCTGAGGTTGTTTTCTTATGACACATTGTACTTTATGTTAGTGGTAAATTTCGGTTGATATGTTTTGCGTTTATATTTGTGAAAATTTCAGAATTTTGGTGAAAATTTTGAAAAATTAGCAATTTTTAATCTCTATATCTTTAAACCAATTAGTCATGCTGTACAAAATAATAAAAAACATTTCCATGTGTCTACTTTACATCTGTATCACTTTTCACATGTCATTTTATTTTGTTTGGATGTTAGAAGGGTTAAAAGTTTAGTAGCAATTTCTCATTTTTTCCAGGAAATTTACAAAACCTGTTTCTTTAGGGACCTATTCAAATTAAAATGGACTTTGTGGGGCCTATATACTGATAACTCCCAAAAGTAATACTATTTTAAAAACTGCACCCCTCAAATACTTCAAAACTGCTGTCAGGAATTTTTTTTAACCCTTCAGGTGCTACACAACAGTTAATGCAAAGTAGAATGAAAAAAATAAATTGTAATTTTTACTCTAAAATGTTTCTTTAGCCCCAATTTTTTCACTTTTACTAGGAATAGCATAAGAAAATGGACCCCACAATTTGTTACATAGTTTATTATGTGCACGCTGATACCCCACACGTGGTCAGAAACCTCTGTTTGGACAAACCGCAAGATTCAGAAGGGAATGAACATCATTTGAATTTTGGAACACAAATTTGACTGACATAGCGCCCGCTATTTATGTCGCATTTGTACAGACCCTAAGGCGCCCAAACAGCAGAAAACCCTCACAAGTGACCACATTTTGGAAACTACACCCCTCGAGGATTTTATCCAGAGGAATAGTGAGCATTTTGAACTCACATGTACTATACACATAATTTGATAATAATAATATTGAAAATTTTAATTTCTTTTATGAAAATATTGCTTTAGCAGAAATTATTCACTTTTTCAAGAGGTAACCTGAAAAAGCGACCCACAAGCTTTGTTACCCACTTTCTTCTGAGCGTGGCGATAGCCCCACATGTATTAAAAAAGTTCTGTTTGGATGCACTGCAGAGCTCTGAAGGGAAGAAGCGACATTTGGTATTTGGAATTGCAGACACCATTTCTTATTTGCAGTGCCCCTAAGGTACAAAAACAGCAGAAACCCTCACAAGTGACCCCATTTTGAAAACTAGACCCAACAAGGAATTGACCTAGGGGTGAGCATTTTTTAATCTACAGGTGATTCACAAAACTTTCTAACATTTAGATGTGAAACCAAAAAATTAAATTTTTTCCACTAAAATACTGTTTTAGCACCAAATTTATAATTTCCACGAGGAGTAACAGGAGAAAATGGACCCCATAATTTGTTATGTAATTTTTACCAAATGTGGCAGTGCCCCATATATGGTTGTACACTACCATTTGAGCACATGGCAGGGATTGGATGGAAAGGATCATTACTTGGCGTTTAGAATGCAGATTCCGTTTGAATAGATTATGGGTTCCATTAGCCAAGCCCCTGAGTTGCCAGATCAGCCGAAACCCCTAAGGTGACACCATATTGAAAACTTCACTGCTTAAGTATTTCATCTGGGGGTGTAGTGAGTATTTTGAACCCACAGGTGCATCAAAGAATTTTATAACATTAGGATGTGGAAATATAACATTTTAGTGGCAAAAATGTGATTTAGTGCCCATAAAGTGTAGTGGCCTCATATATTATAGCGCCCCATACATTGTGCCCAGCTTGTGCTTCTGGCAACATGCACCATTTAACTAGTTAATTGGACTCTCCCTGCTACAATAATGCCAAACATGTGGCCGCTTACTGTGGTTTAGGTACAGTGGGGCTCAGAAGGAAGGGGTACTTGGATTTGGGAGTGCAGATGCTTTTTTTGTGCATTTTTCTTTTTAAGTGCCTGAGACTTGCCAGTAAGTCATTGACATAGCCTTTGAGACCCTGCTTATAGCGTGGCATGTAGAACTTTGGGCACCCCTTATCAAAATTACTGTTATTGTGAACAGTTCAGCAAGCTGAAAAGGAAATGATCTCTAAAAGGTCTAAAGTTAAAGATGACACATTTTCTTTGTATTTTAGGAAAAAAAATATTTTCTTCTTTAACATTTTAAAAATTATAAAAAGGTTAATGGGCCGATGCAAAAATTTGGGCACCTGCATGGTTAGTACCTAGTAGCACCCCCTTTTGAACGTATCACAGCTTACAAACGCTTTTTGTAGCCAGCCAAGGGTCAATTCTTGTTTGAGGGATTTTCATCCATTCTTCCTTGGAAAATTCTTCCAGTTCTGAGAGATTCCTGGGTCGTTTTGCAGACACTACTATTTTGAGGTCTAGCCACAGATTTTCAATGATGTTCAGACCAGGGGTCTTTGAGGGCCATTGTAAAACCTTCAGCTTGCGCTTTATGAGGTAGTCTATTGTGGATTTTGACATGTGTTTAGGATTATTATCCATGTGTAGAAGCCATCCTCTTTATAACTTCAGCTTTTTTACAGATGGTGTTATGTTGGCATCAAGAATTTGTTGAAATTGCATTCAATCCATTCTTCCCTTTTCCCATGAAATGTTCCTCATGCCATTGGCTTTTCAGAAATTCTGTGCCCTTTTTCCTCCACATATATCTTTGATCATTGTGGACAAAGAGTTCTAGTTTAACCTCATCAGTCCACAGAACTTGTTTCCAAAATGCATCAAGCTTGTTTACATGTTCTTTTGCATACTTCTGACACTTTTATGGTGAGGACGCAGGAGAAGTTTTCATCTGATGACTCTTCCCTGAAGGCCATATTTGTGCAGGTGTCTCTGAACAGTAGAACAATGTTTCACAACTCCAGAACCTGCTAAATCTTTCTGAAGGTCTTTTACAATCAAGAGGAGGTTCTGATTTACCTCTCTAGCAATCCAATGAGCTGCTCTCACTGAAATTTTGCTTGATTTCCAGACCTTATCTTGACCTCCACTGTTCCTGTTAACTGCCATTTTTTAATTACATTTTGAATTGAGGAAAGGGCAACTTGAAAATGCTTTGCTATCTTCTTCTAGCTTTCTGCTTTGTGGGCCTCCACCATTTTCAGAGTGCTAGGCAGCTGCTTAGAAGAACCCATGGCTGCTGTTTTTTGGCACAAGGTTAGAGGAGGCTTGGTTTTTATAAAGCTGGGAAATTTGCACCACCTGGCTTTTCCTAATGATGATAGTGAACAAGCCATAACCCTAACAGGCTAATTAAAGGTCTGAAAACTAAGACAAAGTTATCTGAGCACACAAATCTCCAAAAATGCCCAAACTTTTGCTCAAGCCCATTTTCTCTTTTATAATTTTTAACATATAAAAGATGAAAATATATATATATTTGTTCTTTTTCCTTAAAATACCTAAAAGGAAATGTGTCATCTTAACTTTAGGCCTTTGAGATCATTTCATCTTTAATTTGCTTAACTGTTCACAATAACAGTAATTTTGACCAGAGGTGTCCATACTTTTACATGCAACTGTAGCAGGATCTTACAAGCCACTGTACCTTTGGGTCATCAGATGACCTCAGTATACAATGGCAATGATCGGCACCGATCCTGCCATAGGGGGTCATTTAACCCCCTTTTTAGCCACTGAGATACTCGGCGATATTTAAGGGGTTAATCGGCCCTGATCGGCTCCAAAACCGGTCGGTGCCAATACAGCAGTGTGTGAGCTGTCACCCACGGGAATTTCGGCTGCGGGGCAGCGCAATTCTCTTATTCCCTATCGACGTTTTAAAACAGCGATGAGGGAATAAGGCCCCTTAACAGCCATAGTTTTTATGCGTATCGGTGATCGTTAAGGGATTAAAAGATTGTGTGATTTGTGGGGATTTATAATATATAGTTCTCTCCCAAGATCCTAAAAAATAGGCTCTGAAAGTTCCTTGAACACAAGAAAAATTGCTGTCAGTCTCATAAGCCATCAAATGTACCCCACCCCTCACCAAAAAATGGATGTATAAAAAAATATGCCAACATTAAGTAGTCATATCGGAAATGTGAAGTGTCACGTAGGCACATCTCAACAACTGACAGGTGTGATTGCAAGGGGTTAATCTCTTCACTCACCAATTGATGAATTATGAGCAAAATAGTGCCCAACTTTTGATTTTATTTTGGTGTAGGAAAAATAGTAGCCATTGAGTGTTACATTTTAAGTAGTCAAACAAAAATAGTGTAAAAGCTGATATGACCTCTTTATCAATCAAAAACTGATTAAGTTTAGACAACATGACTGGGGGAAAAAAGTGTAGGAATGTATTCAAAGGCCAACAAACCTTTCTTTCTAGATGACAACATCGGAAGATATAATGACCCTCTGCGTTAATAGAATACGAAATTAGCTCACAATGTCTCTGAATTATGACAAGTACCTCTCTTGATAGGGAACTAAATGTTGAGTGATATTGAGTAACAATCGATTTTTTTATTAATTCCACCAATTTTTCTTTAGTCAAAAGGGTCTCTTGGATAAAAATTATAGTCAACACATATAGATTTATCAAAGACAACAATTCTTTTTAATGGGTTACCAAGGACCCTAACATTACAGGACAAGATTCTGGTCATACAATACTAAGTAGTAATCTTTAAATCATTAAATATAAAATTTAGAAAATAACTTTTCACAATTTATTCACAAACCCATCCTGCCTTTACCAAACAAATCTGGCTTCTAAATCTATCCACCTCAACTTCTCCCCTTTACCCTATGCCAAGGACCAATATTGTAGGTAAAGTAGAAAAAATTAAACACAAAAAAATTTCAATGTCAACATTTGATAAGTCTTAGTATTTAGTTTGAATTTTGTTATAAAGATTACATCATTATCTGTAAGTCAATCCATCCAATTAGCCACATTAAATAGTGTTTGAAATAGATTAGTCTTGTTTTTGTAAATCGCCTGCAATTTCGAAGGGTATAATTGGCGAGTATTTCAACTCTAATTTTCAAATATCTATTTTCAGATTAGTGGTTTGTTTTACACTCACTGGCTTTCTGGAAATTTTTCAGATTAGTGGTGATGTTGATTGCCTGGCACATGTAGTTTACCAGGGGAGCGATGTGCTCTATCAATAGCAAACATACTGGAAAAATCAGCCTTCGTGCAGGACAGTAATGTACAAATTTGAAAATCTTTCCTCTCATAGTCCTCTGGAAAACCTTGGAATCAAATATTAGACCACCTGAACATATACTCTAAAACAGATAGTTTACCTATTAGATTGATGTTTTCCTGTATTAGAGCTTTCCTTTTTGCTGATGTTGTGTGTGTTGCATCTTCTGTCTCCTCAATTCTGTCTTCTGCTGTCCCTAATTGCTGCCTGATTTTTTGCACATCATCTCTGATGTTGTTATACCCATTCAAACATTTCCTAATTGCATTTTAAGATCGTGTATTGATGTCTTAATATCTGTAACGTTTTCAAGCATTTCTTAAATTATTTTTTTTCCCCTCACCAGACTGTAGCTCAAAAGAAGTAAGTACAGCGACAGGACAGAGATGAGTCTTACATAACTACCATAACAATCATATCATATACTTGTGAATGTACATAATTATCTGGTTGATACAGAGTTTCTAGATGTCTAAAAATACAAAGTTCATAGCCATTTAAAAAAGCAGATCACAGACATGGCACAAAACTAAAGTCATTTCAAATGGCAACTTTAGGGCTTTAAGAAACACTAAAAGAAATCAAGATTAAAAATGTGGTACTCAGTAAGGGTAATTTTTTTAAGACCAAGCAGAGGGAAAAAATGATGGATTCACACAATTCTGAGGAAAAAATTATGGAATCATGAAAAACAAACACACAAAAGAACACTCCAATACATCACTAGTATTTTGTTACACCACCTCTGGCTTTAATAACAGCTTGCAGTCTCTGAGGCATGGACTTAATGAGTGACAAACAGTACTCTTCATCAATCTGGCTCCAACTTTCTCTGCTGTTGCCAGATCAGCTTTGCAGGTTGGAGCCTTGTCATGGACCATTTTCTTCAACTTCCACCAAAGATTTTCACTTGGATTGAGATCTGGACAATTTGGAGGCCATGACATTGACCTTATGTGTCTTCTTTCAAGAAATGTTTTCACAGTTTTTGCTCTATGGCAGGATGTATGATCATCTTGAAATGCCATTTGAAGTGCATTAAGTTTTGTGCCATGTCTGTGATCTGCTTTTTTTCAACAACATTAAACAACTGAATGAACATCCTCCGAGCCCGGTGATTCCATAATTTTTGCCAGGGGTTGTATAAGAGAATATTTTCTTCTAAATGCAATCAAAAAACTGATTATGATGTTTATTTAACAGTCGCAAATGGAACTCCTTAGTTGACCTTAATACAATGCCTTAAGAGGCCCAAAGAATAATGTCATCTTCTAAAATACAAAGAAATTCTATCAGATTTGTCTCTAAATGTCCAGGTGGCCAATCATTGTAGCAATTGTCTATTCAATTTAGCAAAATTTCCATCAGCTTTAGCCAATCAGCTGTATATTAATAATAGACACTACAGTTTGGGGCATAAAACGCTTTATCTACACAGAGCACCAACCTGGTAAAAACAAGGGAGCATACAGGAGTAGCAGTGGCTTAACTCTGGCAGCAGAAACAATTGAAAGCCAACTGGAGCAGTTGAACCCCTGTACAATGACGATCCGTGGAGAGCCCGCAGTGCAACAGCTGCAAGAGCCAAATGAGACGATACAAAAAAGGGTACCTCTCTCCCGCCTCAGTTTAGGTTTCCTGTCCAAGATGGGAGACCTCTCAGGTTACCTGTAGGATGAAGACGGTCTCTTGCCCCAGATGGAGTCGACAGGGTGTTTGGAGTAATGAAGTCTCCCACCCTGGGTCGGTCCTGGACTTCTGGAGACGCCAAGGCAGGGCTCATTGGGCGCCTCCGTGTGCGTTGCGGCAGGCGCGACATCCCCTCACTGGAGGTAGATGTCCGCCATGTGTGGATCCGCATGTGGGCGTCCCCCCCCCCCCCCCGCTATGCAAAGCAAGAGTTCCGGGCCGCGGACAGGCGCGGCCCTGTGACGTGTTTCCGGTGCGTTGGAGACTCCACCGGAAGTGGGCGGAGCTCGCACGCGCAACCTGAAAGCCGCGTGCGAGCATGAAGACGCTGGGAGTACAGGGCGCTGGAGCTGCTAACAGCGGCGGTTAGCCCACAGGGGGGAGGGGGTGGGGTGTGACCTGCTTCCTGAGCCCCCCCCCCCCCAAAAAAAAAACATGCAGGTACCAGGTATGGCCAGTATAAAAGGTTCCTGGCAACATACCGAGGTGCTTCCCAGCCCATTGTTTTTGCCTTAGCTGCTCCTGTGTATCTCCCATGTTTACTATCACCTCAGCAAGAACAACTGCTGCAGGAGCAGCCCTCTGGGGAGCCCTCACAACTGGCGGTGCAACGACGTTCCCGGTCTGGGTCCAATCGTTCGGCTAGAAATTTCACCGCAAAAAGCAGAAAAGAAGGTCCGGTTGTTCGGCGTGATTCTCCACCAGTTAAGATGGATTCTTCTGCTTCTACGGTACCAGATATTCCATGGGGTAAGTGGAATCTTCGTGAAAGATCTAATTCTTCCTCCTCCTTCTCTGTCTATAACTTTCTTTCAGAGCAAGAAATGTTCATTTAAGTCTAAACATAAGGAATGTGCCCTATGCAGCAGTCCGCTCCCTGATGCATATGTTAAGAACTTATGCCAGCCTTGTATTGACAAAGTAGTGACGGAAGAAACCCCAGGATTTTTCTTGGGCCTGAAGTCTTTAATTAGAGAAGAAATAGGCAAGGCTCTGCAGGGGAAATCTGAGTCCAGTCATGTTCCTAGGGACCCTCAGCCGGGCTCAGATTCTGATATTTCAGACGTTTCTTCTTCCTCTCTCTCCTCCTCTGATGGCGAGTCGGATAGACAGTGTTTTCCTCTGCAAGAGGTTGATGCCTTAGTGAAAGCTGTCCGGTCTACCATGGGCATTATAGACACGAGGCCAGAAAAATCTGTAGAGGATGTAATGTTTGGGGGATTAGGTCAGAAGAAGAAAAGATGCTTCCCCGTAAATACGCGAGTCAAAGATCTCATTGACAGAGAGTGGCAAAAACCAGACAGGAAGGGCAACGTTCTTCCCTCTTTTAAAAGGAGGTATCCATTTGATGATGCCGCATGTACCTCTTGGTCAAAAGCACCAAGGTTGGATGTCGCCATCACTAAGGCATCAAAGAAGTCATCTCTCTCATTTGACGACATGGGAGCATTAAGAGACCCCCTGGACAGACGAGCCGATACCTTCCTGAAAGGTGCGTGGGAGACAGCTGCAGGAGCTCTGAAACCAGCAGTAGCAGCCACCTGCACATCGAGAGCCCTAATGGTTTGGCTAGAACAGTTAGACAATCAGCTAAAGGAGGGTGTCTCTAGGAAGGAGATTATTTCTTCCCTTCCCCAGGTCCAGGGTGCTGCCATCTTTCTTGCTGATGCGTCTGCGGATTCGGTTAGATTGGCAGCAAAATCATCAGCTCTGTCAAATGCTGCTCGACGAGCCCTATGGATTAAATGCTGGCCTGGAGATATACAGACGAAGTCTAGACTTTGTACAATCCCTTGCGAAGGAGAATATCTTTTCGGCCAGACCATGGACGAACTGTTGGAAAAAGCCGGAGATCCTAAGAAGGGATTTCCATCTGTACCTCTACCCTCTTTTAAGAAATCGTTTCAGAAAAAGAAATTTATCCGAAGGAGATTTTTCAGAGAACAAGAAAAATTCGAAGAAAGAGGTCGCAAAGGTAGAGCCTACTCTTTGGTTCTTCTTCCAAAAACGAACAGAAACCAGGGAAATCACAATCGGCCCAGGTGGGAGATTGTCGTTATTCCTCCCAGCTTGGGAACAAATTTCACATAGTAATTGGATTTTGAGCCTAATTAAATTTGGTCTTAAATTTCAATTTCAAGCTTCCTTACAGAAGATTCTTGATTGTTCCCTCTAGTTCCTCCCCAGAACGGCAGACTGCCCTCGTATCGGAAGTTCAAATCCTAATAAAGAAAAATGTCCTGATTGAGGTTCCGGATTCAGAAGATGGTCACGGATTCTACTCCCCGCTCTTCCTGGTCCCCAAACCAGATGGGTGTTTCAGGACAATCATAAATTTAAGATCTTTAAATAGCTTCCTTAAAGTTGACACCTTTAAAATGGAATCCTTAAAAACGATAATAAAATTGCTTTTTCCCCACTGTTATATAGTAGTTCTGGATCTTAAAGATGCTTATTACCATGTTCCCATTCATAAGGACTATCAAAAGTATCTGAGGGTGGCCATTGAAATAGGTGGGGTGGTTAAACACTTTCAGTATACTGCACTTCCCTTTGGTTTAGCTATAGCCCCGCAAATTTTTACCAAGCTAGTGGCAGAGGTTATGGCCCATATAAGAGAAAGAGACATCTTAATAATCCCTTACCTTGATGATTTCCTGATAGTGGGGAACTCCTTTGTCCAATGCGAGGCTCACCTTCAGGTAACTATTTCTGTCCTGGAAGGACTAGGTTGTTTTTTAAATCTGGAAAAATCTATATCGACTCCATTAAAAGCTCAACAGTTTCTGGGGGTCATTTTAGATTCTGAAAGACAATTATGCTATTTATCAGAAGAAAAGATTGCAAAAATCCAGGGCTTGGTAAGACATTGTATGGATAGACCCTCTATGACACTCCGTAAGGCCATGTCATTATTAGGGACCTTGACCTCGAGTTTTTCCGCGGTGCGTTGGTCCCAACTTCACTCAAGGGCACTTCAATGGGACATATTGTATAACGATTCGATGGACATCTAGACCGGGAGTTTACCTTGGCCCCTCGCTCCTTACAATCCCTTCCTTGGTAGTTAGTACACACTAATCTTTCCAGGGGGGTCCCTTGGGAATTTAAGCCTACTGCAGTCTTGACTACAGATGCAAGTGCTACAGGTTGGGGAGCTCATTTTGAAGGTAACTTAGTTCAGGGGACCTGGTCAGAAAATGAGGTGCGGTTTTCCTCGAATGTTAAGGAACTTTTGGCGGTTGATTATGCGTTCAACAAGTTCCTTGTATATTTACAGGGCCAGGATGTCCGTATACTCTCGGACAATCAAGTCTCAGTAGCTTATATAAATCACCAAGAGGGAACCCGTTCAAGAGACTTAATGAGAATAGCGGACAGACTTCTTCAGAATGCAGAGGATCATTGTCTCTCCCTTTCTGCTGTTCATCTAAGAGGGAAAGAAAACGTCACAGCAGATTTACTCAGCCGCACTTCCATAAAAGGAGAATGGTCCTTGAACCCTCAGATATTCTCCAGGATTGTGGCAATGTGGGGTCTTCCAACAGTGGACTTATTTGCAACAAAATCCAATCGAAAGGTGACAACATTTTGTTCCCTAAACCCCAGGGAAGATCCCCTGGCAGTGGATGCCATCATGGTTCCCTGGGAATTCCCTTTGGCGTATGCATTTCCTCCCTTGATCCTGCTCCCATCAGTTATAAGGAAGATCAGGGCAGACAAAGCCAGAATAATTCTCATATGCCCCTTTTGGCCCAAAAGACCGTGGTTCCCTTGTCTCCGGAGAATGTCCATAACAGACCCCTGGGTTCTTCCGGAGATTCCGGGCCTTCTCACTCAGGGTCCAGTTTCCCATCCTCCAGCCTCAAATCTCCATTTAACGGCATGGAATTTGAAAGGGAGCTGTTAACCAGCAAAGGTTTCTCCACAGATGTAGTGAATACTCTCCTATGTAGCAGAAAACCCGTTACTACCCGCATTTATGCTAGGACCTGGAGAAAGTTTCTGTCCTTTTCAAAATTTAAACCAGAGGATGGGCCCCCTATTGGGAAAATACTAGAGTTTCTGCAGCGGGGTTTAGAACAGGGCCTTACCACTAGTACATTGAAGGTACAAGTTTCGGAATTGGGAGCTTTGTTTTCTTCCGATATAGCGGCTAATTATTGGGTAGCACAATTTATAAAAGCTTCTTTTAGGTGTAGACCTATTATTAAATCTAAATCCTCTCCCTGGGATTTAAATCTAGTCCTAAATGCTTTGACTAACCCTCCCTTCGAGCCCCTGGATTTAGCCTCCCATAAAATTATTCTTCTCAAAACAGCCCTGTTGCCCTGACTTCAGCGAGGAGAGTAAGTGACATACAGGCTCTTTCTATATTTCTATATCCCCACCATTTACTCAAATTCTGGATGATAGAATTATATTAAAACCTGACCCAGCCTTTCTTGTAAAGGTAGTCTCTCGGTTCCATAGGACTCAGGAGATTAGTCTTCCAACTTTTTGTTTTCCCCCTAAAAATCAAAAAGAGGAGAAACTACACACTTTGGATGTCAGGAGGTGCGTACTTAAATACCTGGAGGTTTCACACAGTTTTAGGAAAGATAGTTCCCTATTCATATGCCATCAGGGGGCTAGGAAAGGTTATAAAGCCTCAAAATCTACAATTGCGAGATGGATTAGAGAGGCCATCGCCCTCGCCTACTCTTCAGGGGATAAGGAAATACCGGAAGGGTTGAGAGCTCATTCCACCAGAGCAGTAGCAACCTCCTGGGTGGAGAAGACAGGGGTTTCCATTGAAGACATATGTAAGGCGGCCACCTGATCTTCTCCCTCCACCTTCTATAGGCATTATAGATTGGATTTGGGTGTCTCTTCTGATCTCACCTTTGGGAGAAGGGTGCTCCACGCTGTGATCCCTCCCTAGTCTCCTTTCGTCTCTGTAATTCTCTCGTGGTGCTGTCATGGGAGTACGAATAAAGCCTTAGTTACTTACCAGTAACGGGATTTTTCGGAGCCCATGACAGCACCCTTATATTCCCTCCCTGCACTGGTGTTTTCACACTCCTGTAGAATTAATTTCCTTTTTTGCACCCTCAAGGGAAGTTAGTTAAAGTATTGGTTTAAAATGAATTTGTTGTGTTGTAATTAACCTTGGCGGTCCTCTCATGCTCTGTTAACTAAACTGAGGCGGGAGAGAGGTGCTGCCCTTTTTAACCTGTAGGTTTCCTGTCCTTGATGGGCGGATCCTCTCTCTCGTGGTGCTGTCATGGGCTCCGAAAAATCCCGTTACCGGTAAGTAACTAAGGCTTTTTACATAAGTATTCAAATAAGTCCTAAAAGTAGATAAAGAGAACCAAATGAGTCAAAAATATTAGCCTTCCATTTTTGTGAGGAAAATGATCCAACATCACAAGTCTATGAGCGTCAAAAGTTTGTGACCCCTCAGGATTAGTAGATAATTTGAAGGTGAAATTAATCTGGTATTTGTAATTAATGGGATGACAATCATGAGTTACGGGGTGACCTGTTTTGTTTCAACAATAGGAGAACAGGAATCTATCAAAGTCTGATCTTCACAACACACGTTTGTGGAAATTAGCTTTCTAATGAGCACAAAAGAAGGAGCTGTTAATGCTCATTAGGCTAGAAAAGGTCACAAAACTATCTATAAAGAGTTTGGACTCCACCAACCCAAAGCGAGACAGATTAGTACAAGTGGTGTAAATTCAAGACCATTATTGCCCTGCCCAGAGGTGGTCAACCAACAAAGATCACTAAGTCTGTGAGGTCATGCTGGAACCTAAGCACTGAACCACAATGGGCAACAAGAAAGCCACTATTCTCCAAAAAGTACATTGCTGCCCATCTGCAGTAAGCTTAAGATCATCTAGACAAGCAAGAGGGCTGTAGTAACAATATTTTGAATGAAACCAAATTAAAGATTTTTGGTTTAAATGAGATGCATTATATTTGGAGAAAAGAATATCACTGCATTACAGCATAAATACCTCCTATAAGCGGTGAAGGAGTTATTACAGTGTTTCAAGATGGACAGCTCAAACATGGGATTGCTACGCAACACAAAGAAGACAAAGATATTGATTACTGCCAGGTACAACCGGGACACATTTGAGATGGACGGCGACAAATTGGAACTTGTAAAGGACTTCAACCTAGTCGGATCTATGATCACTCAAGATGCAATGGCGACACCTGAAGTCAATAGAAAATCTATGGGAAAAATCAACAGTGAAGTCTGGGCAAGGTCTTTAAATCGAGGAACATCTCATGGTGACAAAAACACGACTCATACATAGTTTTGTGGGGTTTCTTGTGGTAACTTTTGAATGCGAAACATGGACGATAAATAAACAAGATAGAAGAAGAATCAACACCTCCAAAATGTGGTGCTTGAGAAGGATGTTATCAATACAATAGATGGCAAGAAGAACAAATAGATTTTGGAACAAATCAAGTCAGACATGTCACTCGAAGTAATGATCACCAACCTATGACTTGCCTATTTTGGACACATCATATGAAGAGAGCAATCACTGGAGAAGGACATCATGGTCAGAAGAATAGAAGGAAAAAGGCAAACAGAAACCCGATGGCTTTATACTATCAAGAAAATGGCAGAGAAGACCCTGGTGGGCCTACAGTCCTGCTCATTGTTATTGGCACCCATGAAGTTTAAGTACATAATGTGGAATATCTCCAGAAAAAAAATAAATCAAGTGAAACAGTTTTTTTGTATAGAGCACTAATGTCAAATACAAAAGAGCAAATGATAATAATTTAAAACAAAAAACAATGGGAGAGAAAACCTAAAGCTTGCTGTGTCACTAGTATTGGCACCCTTTACATTAATTTAGTATGGAAATACATTTTGACTTGCCTGCGGTAAATCACAAAGGAGATTCACCTGTGATTAATTGTCGGAGCCCATGTGACATAAATTAGCCAATGAATGATGACTTTAGTGTTTTAAAAATGGTAGGCCCTGTTCCTTTGTCACAATGGTGAAGACAAACAAGCTGTTTGTGGAAATCAGAACTGCTATTATTAGCAAACACAAGACTTCCAAAGAGTTTAAGGCCATCTCCAAAGACTTCGGTATCCCCGTTTCAACAGTGCACAATGTTATTAAGAAGCTTGCCAAGCATCGTGGGGGAAAGAAGAAAATTGTCAAGAGATGTCTTCGAAGGTTGCTGCGAATGGTGAAAAAAACACCACATCAAGCATCCAAAGACTTGATGGCCAACCTGAAACAGTCTGGGGTCATATTTTCAACAAGTACCATACGCCGCACACTAAACCAATCAGAGCTTTATGGGAGAAGGCCATGGAAGGAACCTATGCTGAAGAAAAGACATAAAAAGGAACGAATGATCTTCGCCAAAGAGTACCTTGACAAACCACAATCCTTCTGGGAAAATGTTCTGTGGACAGATGAAACAAGAATATGGCTTTTTGGCAATGCAAAGCAACAATTTGTTTACAGACTGCGCAAAGAAGATCATAAGGAAAAGAACACATTACCAACAGTTAAGCATGGTGTAGGATCCATAATGCTGTGGGGTTACTTTCCTGCGTCTGGTACTGGAGGCCTTGACCGTATCACAGGAATCATGAAATCAAAGAATTATCAAGAGATTTTAGAGCAAAATGTCCTACCCAGTGTAAGAAAACTTGGTTTGAATGATCATGGGTCCTCCAGCAAGACAATGACCCAAAGCACACATCCAAAAGCGCACAAGAATGGTTGAAAAAACAAATGACTGTTTTAAAATGGCCAGCAATGAGCCGTGACCTCAATCACATTGAAAATCTTTGGGGTGAGTTGAAATCTGCCATTGGGAAAAAGAACCCTGCACACATTCAAGAGCAAGAAGCTTATAGATGGCTACAAGAAATGTTTGGAAGCCGTCATCAATGCCAAAGGGTGTGCAACCAAGCATTAATTAGGGGTACCTTTATTGCTGCACATACTGTTTATTCTGTTTTTTCTTTGAAATTGCAACATGGAAGTTGAAAAACAATGTTTTATTGTTGTATTACTTTGGACCACTAATTAAAAAATCCCGAGGATATAACTTTGATACATTTCCATTTATTTCTGAAGATATTGTACAGTCTATGAAAAAAATTAAGGGGTGCCAATAACGATGAGCAGGACTATATATCCTATGACTAATGGCACCTGCGTTGTGCAAGAAACGTGTCAGGTTTAATACGGTTTCCTTGGAGCCTTGTTTTTGAAGGCTTGTGAATAAACTAAATTTTAACGTTGGATGGTTGTGCTGGATTCCTTCCACCTTCATTTTCATGGCTGTGCCTCACCAGCAGAAGTGGCATCCTCCATATATTTACATCCAGGACATCGATTACTTTGCAGCGTGGTGAGCTCCATCCATTTTTCCCTTTTTTCTCTACCTGTGATGCGAAGAGCTCCGCAATGACACGTTTTCGTCACAATTATTGATATACTGCACGTCCGATAAAATTGGAGCCTCATGGTTTTCTTTGCTTTTTGAAATAATTGCTTTTGCCATGTGTCATCTGCTTACTGATATACCCATTTGGTTTTCACTATGGATTTACGTCTAGCAAAACTTGGCCAAGCGTTTGATCACCTCAGTAACTCACCTCTTCAGTCTCCTGAGCTCAGGGAGCTAATTCAATAACTAGAGACATTTTCCAGTCAGGAATTACGTATATGGTGGAACTAAAACACTCAGAAATATATAGAAAAGGAAACGATTCCAAGAGGTTCACGCCTCAAAAAGGTTCCCACTCATATTTTTTTGCTAAGAGTTTCTTGACAAATGGAACTCTATTTCATCTAAATTCTCCCTGGAGCTCATGGGGTTAATTACTTCATATGAGGAAACCAGACTGAATGAACTCAGCCTGGGAATTGACAAAACCAATATTGCCCTGTCCAAGTATAATGATATGACTGAATATAAGAACATGCATAAGAAAATGACAGACAACTTCAATGCACTTGAGGATTTCATTCTCTAGATTAAAAAATCCAAGTTCCACAGAGACACCTTGGACTATAAAAACAACAAAATGTATACAGGTACATGCTCAAATAAAGGTACAGACAACCAAAATTGCAAATCTATCTTTAAACACCACCAAATACCTCCAGGCGATACAATTCATCGCAGAAAATGGTGTACTTTTCCTCCTCTGTCCAGGATATAACTAATTATGGCACAGACACTTCAAACTCTGAGTTAGATACTAATGATACTAGGACAGTATCTCTGTCAAAATGCCATAGCAGGAGGGGGTGGGTGCAGGAGGAGGAAGAGACAGGTAGAAGAAAAAAGAAACTGGAAACACTACTCTACAAGGAACAACAAAAAGAAAAATATCCATCATTGAATAAGTGTTTACAAAGCATTCTTATGTTCACCCCTACGATTCTTTCATCCCCACAAATAGTTATTAGCCAAATGTTTAAGTTTTGTGCCTAGTCATAATTTTGATTTGTTCAATACTATAAGAGATATTAGCAAATTTACATGAGCATTGACTGTAAAAATAATTTTTTTCAATCAGTTGGATGGCAACGATGTTGTCAGCGAGTCTAATTAAATTTACATCTGATGGTTTTATCATTCTTATGTCTTTTCAAGAACAAAATGCGCTTTTCACGCTACAACAATTGGAGTGTAAGAATGCTGTTACCCATTTACCTAAAGATAATGACATTCATATAGTCCCAACAAACCATTCATATTACCCACTACAGTCCAGGGCTCCTATATTGGACCAATTTCAAACTCTGGTTGAATGTGATTTCAGAAGACTCCACGAACGCACCAGCAGGGATCCATTATACAGGAATTTGGACAGGGAACTGTCTAGAGTTATTAAAGACATACAATCTAACCCAACATTACCATTCGACAATCTGAAAAAACGGGCTGTGTAGTAGTCCTTGATACCTCGCAATATATCCCAGTTTCTGCAATTTTAAATTATGTTTCCACAAACAAACCACTTTCCCGTGACTCAACTCTTTCTTTCAAATCTGCTTTGTCGCAATGTATTACAAAGGACGTTTCCTTAGGGGTTTTGGACATCAAAATCCAAAAATGGTTATTACCTGACCATCCAGTTATGCCAATATTTCATAGTTTGCCCAAAAACCCACAAAGACGTCTTTCCTCTCCCATTGTGCCCTATAATTTCGGGCATCCATTCTTTACACGAAAATCTCAGCAAATGGCTGGATAAGCACCTGAGGCCCTTAGTAACCAAAATTCCGGGATATATCACACATCCTCAGTTCTATAAGTTTTTCATAGTTTCCGCTGGATAGAAGATTTTTCTATTGTCACTTGTGATGTGGTTAATCTTTATTCAGCTGTTCCACATGTTTTGGCCAAGATTTCCATACAAAACCATTTAAATTGTTACAGTGCTTATTCATCTAATCTCAAACTTGTCATTATGTCAATTCTAGACTAATTACAATTTTTTTTATGTTTCATTCCAAAAATTTTTTACAGATCGCAGGTGCCTCGGATGGGGTCTAAATTCTTACCATCCCTGGCAATTTTGTTCATGGCTTGGTGGGAGGAGTGTTTTATTATTTCTGATCAGAACCCATTTTTTTTCTAACATTGCATGGTTTGGCCATTTCATGGATGACCTCCTATTTGTATGGGTCGGGGATAAGTCATTGGTTCCAGATTTCATTGACTATCTCAATGTCAATAATTATAACTTGAAATTTACTTCCAGTAAACCCAGCAACCAAATTTGCTTTCTCGATCTTATTCTTACTGGTAGGGTTCCTCTTGGTATTGTTGAAATATCTGTTTACAGAAAAGAGAATTCTGGTAATACCACCTTATTATCCAGTAGTTGCCATCCACGACACACCAACAATGCCATTCCACATGGACAGTTTACACGGGCCTGGCGCATCTGTTCCAGTGATGACACATTCCTACAGGAGGGTGTTGTCAATGGCAACAGACTTGCAGACATGGGTTATGGCAGGCACAGCTCCAAACAGGCACTAAATCATGTCAAAAGCAAATCTAGACATGATCTTCTGTACAAATGTAACAATCGCCACACTGGATTACAATATGAATGCTATCCTGTTACTACATATAGTCAGATCAAATAGATTATTTTAAAATATCTACTTATTATTAACCAGGATGATATCCTTTGGAAAATTGTGGACAGGGGCCGCAGGTGTGTTGCCAGATGTGGTTGTTCGCTAGGCAATATGCTTTCTCCCAGCTTGGTACGGTTTCTGCAGCCACCACCCACTTGGCTTTCGGCCAGGGGATTCTATAAATGTTTAGGGAGTCTCTGAAATGTATGCAGTTTTGTAATGGACAGGGAAAAATCTTTCCCTACCACATGGTGTGAGTCACATCCTAGAATCTAATCAATTGTGATTCCCAACAAGTGGTTTATTTTATTGAATGCTTTTTGTGCAATGTTAGGTACATTGGTTGCATGACCAGGAAGCTAAAAAAAAAAAAAGCGAATAGCAGAGCATATAAATAATATCAGCAATAAAAACAGTACCTACCTTTTTTTTCTCTCTAGAATCACCAGGCAATCAATGGTTAATCAGTGCAGCACACAGCTGTTGTTTCTAAATCCAATCATCATTCTTTTGCACTTTTGCACGTGATTGGTATTTACCAGTATATATATCCTGTGTGTATTGCAAACCTATATCCTATGACTAAGGGTGCCTGCGTTGCGTCAGAAATGCTCAGGTTTTATGCAGTTTCCTTGGATCCTTCTTTTTAATGGCTTATGAATAAACTGGATTTTGAAGTTGGATGGTTGTGCCGGATTCCATCCTCCCTCCTCCTCTTCATGGCTGTGCAGAAGCGGTACCCTGGACATAAATCTCCATCCTGGACATCGATTACTTTGCAGCGTAGTGAGCTCTATCCATTTTCCCTCTACAAGTTTTTTTTTAGTTTGTCACTGTGGCTGTGGTTTACAGTTTAGAGTTTTCAAATGTTTTTGCCTGTTTCATCATTCAAATGTACTGTTATCTCCCCTTAAATTATTTTATGTACACCAGAACATTTTCAGCAAGTTTTGCAACAGTTTGCAAAATATGCATTTTCCAGGTCGTTCCTCATGACAGCACACCAGGAGGTAGTCCTTCTCATTCTCTAGGGACAGAAAACACACGAGAGGTTAAACGCCCCCCTCCCTTCACCTCACCTTCAGTGTTTTTCCTGTCCCTAGCAGGACAGATGCAGGAGAGGAAGCGAATCAGCTCAAGGATTACCTGGCAAGCTTAGGGGATCGGAGGGGATACATCTCTTCCCTGTGAAGAGAAGCTTGTGGCTGATACCTCAATTGGTAGGGGTCCCTCAGCCTGGTCAGTAGAGCGGGAAGTGGCTCCTGACTTTCGCCGCTTCCCTCTGTGGAAGGTTCTCGACCACACGCTGCAGCTTCCCCCAGGCGCACATCCGGTGAAGCCCGCGGCATGCGTTTCAGGGTGAACGCACTTCCGGTTTGCAGAGGGATTCCAGGGTGGAACTCATTTCCGCTTCAATAGGGAGGCACAGAAGGATCTGTCAGCGCCATGTGCGTTCCAGGGTGAAGCGCAGGGGACTATGGATGATGGTGATGGGGTGTACACAAGGAGACAAGGTAGAACTCTATAAAAGACTATTGTGGATGAGATTCTGCTGTGCACAGTCTGACTATGAATGTTAATCCTACACGTTCAGAGACACAGTCCGAACAATCCCATTGTAAGTTTTTTATAATGTTATTGGCCCCAATAACTTTCTTGAGATCTTTTAAACCTCAACTTCCTATATTGTTTACATTTAGGACACAGAGGCCTCTATAGAGTCTGGTTTTCCCACAGTAAGAAAGCGAGAAGATGTGTAACATGTAACGCCAAATTACCAGAGGCACATAAGAAGCAGTTATGTGCTGAGTGCAACATGAACATAATAAAAGAGAAGAGACCTCATTTATGGCCGACATGAGATCCATGATCAGAGAGGAAGTACAAAGCATGGTCTCCAGCCTAGTTTCCCCTCAAACAATTCAGGGCATGTCCCGTCATAGAAGGGCTAGATGTGAAATGGAGGTATCATCAGAAGAGAAAGAGTGTTATTATTACTCTGACCAGGATCTGGAGGGTGAGGAGGATACACCTCAGATCCCCTCAGAAGAGTGGAAGAAGTATTATTGCTCATCGGAGGACACTGATGATCTATTACATGCGGTACGGAGCACCATGAAAGTTGAGGAGACCCAGGCCAGGTGGCTCAATACAAGATGAGATGTTTGGAGAACTCAGAGGAACAGAGTTTTCCAAGTCAACAAACATATCAAAGCCATGATTATGGAGGAGTGGACAGATCCAGAAAAAAGATTGGTCATCCCCAGAGATTTCAAAGTCCATCTCCCCTTTGATCCAGGGGAGGTTAAAGTTTGGCAAAAAAGACTTCAATCCCCTTCAATTCCTAAGAGTACCTGTGAGCACTCAGCCGCTATTATCATGGCCAATATACAGTAGTGTTCAAAATAATAGCAGTCCAATATGACTAACCAGATTAATCACTGTTTTTGGTATAAATTATATTACCACAAGCCTAACAATTTACTAGTTAGTGCAGTAGATTCTAAGGAAACCAACAGACTCAGCATTCGTGATCTGCATGTTTTTCAGTCTGTTTATTTGAATAATTAATTGAAAGGGGGTGTGCTCAAAATAATAGCAGTGTGGAGTTTAATTAGTTAGGTCAATTATTCTGTGAAGAAACCGGTGTGAATCAGGTGGCCCTTATTTAAGGGTGAAGCCAGCACATGTTGTACATGCATTTCTCCTTGAAAGCCGGAGAAATATAGGTCATTCGAGACATTGTTCAGAAGAAGAGCGTACTTTGATTAAGCCCTTACAGACATTGTCAGCAATAGTACGTCCCTGGGCCTTATGGACCAGGTACGTACTATTACGCACAATGTGATCGCGCCCGCACAGAGACTGGTTCTCACAGCTGACACCTGGTACTATGTGCCAGGAGCAGTCCCGCACCTCTCCCGGCACATTAACACCCGAAATGCTGTGACCAAAGTCGATTGCAGCATTTCCAGGGCAGGCAGCAGTAAGAACGTTCCTCTTACCTTGTATCCGGGGTCCCGCGCTATGTACGCTGGTCCCGATCGTTGCCATGGTGACCCTATGTCATCATGACAACATCCGAGGCACCAGGCATCAGCAGTTAGGTAGATTGTGCTCAGTGCACGATCTACCTAACTTGTGTCTGCAGAGGCTAACAGCCTGAATAGCATAAGGATGCTGCTGCATCCCTATGCTATACAAGTTATCAGCCTACAAAAAATGAAAGTCCCATAGTGGGACAAAGTGTAAAAGGAAAAAACAGTGTCAGAAAGTGGAAAAAAAATTATATTGTAAAAATATAAAACAAATTACTAAATAATAATCCAAAAAAAATAAAAATATACTATGAAAAAAACTATGCTTTACCTTCATAACGCCAAACAAAAAATGGAGTAAAACGCGATCAAAAAGACGAATGTAAATAAAAATGGTACCACTGAAAACATCATCTTGTCCGGTAAAAAATAAGTCACCATATAGCTCCATCAGCCGAAAAATTAAACAGTTATACCTCTCAGAATAAAGCGATACAAAAAAATTATTTTTTCTATAAAATAGTTTTTATTGTGTAAAAGCGCCAAAACATAAAAAAACTATATACATGTGGTATCATTGTAAACGTACTGACCCAAAGCATAAAGCTGCCTTATCAATTTTACCACATGCGGAAAGGCACAAAAAAAAGACAAAAAACAATTCCTGAATTGTTGGTTTTTGTTTATTCTACCTCTCAAAAATCAGAATAGAAAGCGATCAAAAAATGACTGCCATGAATGAGACATCCCCGCATGTTTTTATTTTGGGTGTCTAACAACCATGAAACATGCGGGGTGGGGTCTCTTGTGCACCTGCGATACATGGTGCATACCCGAGCATCCGATGCAAACTCAAGTAGCGAGCACTTGCGTCCAAGACTTAATAACAACTTATTCAATATGATGACCTAATGTTATCAAATTCTGTTATACCTCTGGATTCAAAATGTTCACTATACCCCTTGACAAAATCCTTGAGGGGTCTAGTTTCCAAAATGAGATCACTTGTGGGTGGTTTCCACTGTTTAGGCGCATCAGGGGCTCTCCAAACGTGACATGGCGTCCGCTCTCTATTCCAGCCAATTTTGCATTCAAAAAGTCACACAGTGCTCCTTCCCTTCTCAACCTTGCCGTACGCCCAAACAGTGTATTTTCCCTACATATGGGGTATCGGCGTACTCAGGATAAATTGCACAACAGATTTTGGGGTCCATTTTCTCCTCTTACCCTTGTGAAAATAAAAAAATTGGAGATAAAATATCATTTTTGTGGAAAAAATTAGTTTTTTTTTATTTTCACAGCTCTACATTCTAAACTTCTGTGAAGCAGAAGAGTTCAGGTTGCTTACCACACATCTAGATAAGTTCCCTGAGGAGTCGTTTCCAAAATGGTGTCACTTGTGGGGGGTTTCTACTGTTTAGGTACAGTACAGACCAAAAGTTTGGACACACCTTCTCATTTAAAGATTTTTCTGTATTTTCATGACTATGAAAATTGTACATTCACACTGAAGGCATCAAAACTATGAATTAACACATGTGGAATTATATACTTAACAAAAAAGTGTGAAACAACTGAAAATATGTCTTATATTCTAGGTTCTTCAAAGTAGCCACCTTTTGCTTTGATGACTGCTTTGCACACTCTTGGCATTCTCTTGATGAGCTTCAAGAGGTAGTCACCGGAAATGGTTTTCACTTCACAGGTGTGCCCTGTTAGGTTTAATAAGTGGGATTTCTTGCCTTATAAATGGGGTTGGGACCATCAGTTGTGTTGTGAAGAAGTTAGGTGGATACACAGCTGATAGTCCCACTGAATAGACTGTTAGAATTCGTATTATGGCAAGAAAAAAGCAGCCAAGTAAAGAAAAACGAGTGGCCATCATTACTTTAAGAAATGAAGCTCAGTCAGTCCGAAAAATTGGGCAAACTTTGAAAGTGTCCCCAAGTGCAGTTGCAAAAACCATCAAGCGCTACAAAGAAACTGGCTCACGTGAGGACTGCCCCAGGAAAGGAAGACCAAGAGTCACCTCTGCTTCTGAGAATAAGTTTATCTGAGTCACCAGCCTCAGAAATCGCAGGTTAACAGCAGCTCAGATTAGAGACCAGGTCAATGCCACACAGAGTTCTAGCAGCAGACACATCTCTTCAACAACTGTTAAGAGGAGATTTTGTGCAGCAGGCCTTCATAGTAAAATAGCTGCTAGGAAACCACTGCTAAGGACAGGCAACAAGCAGAAGAGACTTGTTTGGGCTAAAGAACACAAGGAATGGACATTAGACCAGTGGAAATCTGTGCTTTGGTCTGATGAGTCCAAATTTGAGATCTTTGGGTCCAACCACCGTGTCTTTGTGCAACGCAGAAAAGGTGAACGGATGGACTCTACATGCCTGGTTTCCACCATGAAGCATGGAGGAGGTGTGATGGTGTGGGGGTGCTTTGCTGGTGACACTCTTGGGGATTTATTCAAAATTGAAGGCATCTTGCAGCGGCATGCTATTCCATCCAGTGTGCATTTAGTTGGACCATCATTTATTTTTCAACAGGACAATGACCCCAAACACACCTCCAGGCTGTGTAAGGGCTATTTGACCAAGAAGGAGAGTGATGGGATGCTACGCCAGATGACCTGGCCTCCACAGTCACCAGACCTGGACCCAATCGAGATGGTTTTGGGTGAGCTGGACCGCAGATTGAAGTCAAAAGGACCAACAAGTGCTAAGCATCTCTGGGAACTCCTTCAAGATTGTTGGAAGACCATTTCCGGTGACTACCTCTCTTGAAGCTCATCAAGAGAATGCCAAGAGTGTGCAAAGCAGTCATTAAAGCAAAAGGTGGCTACTTTGAAGAACCTAGAATATAAGACATTTTCAGTTGTTTCACACTTTTTTGTTAAGTATATAATTCCACATGTATTAATTCATAGTTTTGATGCCTTCAGTGTGAATGTACAATTTTCATAGTCATGAAAAGACAGAAAAATCTTTAAATGAGAAGGTGTGTCCAAACTTTTGGTCTGTACTGTACATCAGGGGCTCTCCAAACGCGATATGGCGTCCACTCCATTCAAGCAAAATTTAAAATCAAAAAGTCAAATGGCACTCCTTCCATTCCGAACCCTGCCGTGTGCCCAAAGAGTGGTTTTCCCCCACATATGGGGTATTGGCATGCTCAGGAGAAATTGCACAACAAATTTTGGTGTCCATTTTTTCCTGTTACCCTTGTGAAAATAAAAAAAAAAATTGGGTCTAAAGTAACATTTTTGTGAAAAAAGTTAAATGTTCATTTTTTTCTTCCACATTCGAAAAATTCCTGTGAAGCACCTGAAGGGTTAATAAACTTCTTGAATGTTGTTTTAAACACATTGAGGGGTGCAGTTTTTAGAATGGTGTCACTTTTGGGTATTTCTGTCATAAAGGCCACTGAAAGTCACTTCAAGTGTAATGTGGTCCCTAAAGAAATGGTTCAGTAAATTTTGTTGGAAAAATGATAAATTGCTGGTCAACTTTTAACCCTTATAACGTCCTAACAAAAAAAAAATGTGATTCCAAAATTGTGCTGATGTAAAGTAGACATGTGTAAATGCTATTTATTAACTATTTTGTGTGTCATATCTCTCTGATTTAAGGGCATGAAAATTAAAATTTTGAAAAGTGCGAAATTTTCAAAACTTTCACAAAATTTCTGATTTTTTTCACAAACGCAAGTCATATCAAATATATTTTACCACTACCATAAAGTACAATATGTCACTAAAAAACAGTCTCACAATCAGTGGGATCCATGGAAGCGTTCCAAAGTTATTACCTCTTAAAGTGACAGTGTTCAGAATTGTAAAAATTGGCCTGGTCAATAACGTGCAAACCACCTTCGAGGGTTCTGCTAAAATGATCTCCAATGCTTTAAAATGGAAAGCAAAACCAGAGAGACGTGGAATAAATTCAAATGGATCGAAGAATAGGCAGAATGGCAACAGCTCAGCCAATGATCAGCTCCAGGATGATCAAAAACAGCGGATACAAACTGCAAAAGGACACATCAACTTGCCTAAAGAGAAATTGAGAAACATTTTGTGGACTGATGAAAGTAAGATTGTTCTTTTTGGGTCCAAGGACCGCAGACAGTTCGTCAGACGACCCCCAAACTCTGCATTCAAGCCACAGTACACTCTGAAGACAGTGAAGAATGGTGGTGCAAGCATCAAGATATGGGCATGTTTCTCTTACTATGGTGCCGGACCTATTGACCGCATACCAGGGATCATGGACCAGTTTGCATATATTAAAATACTTGAAGAGGTCATGTTGCCTTACGCTGAAGAGGATATGCACTTGAAATGGGTGTTTCAACAACACAATAAACATACCATTAAACAAGCAAAATCTTGGTTCCAGTCCAACAAAATTGAGGTTATGGAGAGGCCAGCCCAATCTCCGGACCTTAATCCGATTGGATACTTGTGGGGTGACGTTTCTGAGGCAAAGCCAACAAATGCCAAAAAATTGTGGGATGTTGTCACAGCATTCTGGGCTGGAATAACAGTTGACAGGTGCCAGAAGTTGGTTGACTCTATGCAACATAGATGTGAAGGCGTTCTAAAAAACTGTGGGTATACAACTAAATATTAAGTTAGTGATTCACAGGAATGCTAAATCCTCAAAAAAGTACATATTGTGAGTTTCTAAAGACAAATGCAGACACTGCTACTTTTTAGAACAGCCTAATGTTCGTTTTTTGTTATTTTCTGTAAAGTAGTTAAAAATTATATACATTTCTCTTCATGTTTTGAATTAGAACACTGTACAATGTTCCCAATGCATGGAAATATTAACTAGTATAAACATTTTGTACTTAACTCATGTTTTGGAACACACTGCTATTATTTTGAACACTACTGTACACACCACCTCTGTAGCTAGGTCTATGTGTTTGTGGATTTACGAATTAATGGCTCAGTTGAAATCCAATACTTCCAGGGAGATCGTACTAGAGTCCCTTCCTATGCTAAAAACGGCGACGGGATTTATGGCAGATGCTTCGGCAGAATCCGTAAGGTTTGCAGGCAGAAGGGCAATTGCCTTTCTAACTCAGCTAGCGACCATCTGGTTAATAACTCGGTCGGGAGATAGTCATTCAAAAAGCAAGCTATGCTCCATCCTGTTTTCAGGGTTACAAGTGTTCAGACCTGTGTTGGATAAGATACTAGAGAGGGCTTCTGACAGCAGAAATGGATTCCCAGAATAAAGGCCTAGGAGATATCCTTCCTTTCGTAGGTCCTGTCCCTCCCAGAGACAAGAATTTAAAGAAATAGGTAAAATAGGAAGACGGAGTCACCACAAGGGAGGTAAAGGTAGAGGTGCTCCGTTCAGCTCAGGTCCAGCAGGGAAACCTTGACGCCAGGAGAGTTGGGGAGAGGCTTTAGTTCTTTCTGGAAAGATGACAACCATCACACAGTGGATTCTGCAAGTGGTAGGAGAAAGCTACAGGATAGAATAGAACAAGAAATCTCAAAAACATATTGCTTTTAGGCACATACACAAGTCCGAACCGGTTGTGTGCCACTACAAACAAACCACTCCAGAAAGCATTGAATAAGCAGAGCAAAAACACGGAGTTTTATAGGTTATGTAAAAAGATAAATATAACTTTATTAGCACATACAGATTAGTGAAATACATATAAATATAAAAGAGACATGTGTAGGAGGGGTATAGGGGGTAGCAGCAGTGGCGTAAAACACACAGGGGACCGTGTCAAATCACATAGTTTGAGGACTGGGGGGAACACCAAACTCAGGCTTCATGAGAGGTTATAGAGCCTAACAAAACCAAGTGGTATATAGGCAATGTCCTTAAAGTTAAATAGCCATAGCAACAGTACAAAGACAAAACCTAAAGCTGGCGTGCCTATCAAAGCATGGAAGTCCGACCAAAATAACTTGGAAACTACATGGCTTACCCTGAGTGAGCACAGCGTCCAAGATGACGAGTAGATATGTACCGCTTCTCATAGATAGAATATACTCAGACCCCACCAGAAAAGTTTTGCCTAAACGTCCCTCAATCTCCAACCTCCCTACGAAGTCTCTCAGGGGATGTCAGGGATCTGAAATCATCTGGAGCGATTAATCCATTGCCTCACTCAGAGGTTTACCAGGACCACTATTCCAGTCTCTTTTCTATAAAGAAACCCTCAAGAAAATATCGTACCATTATAAACCTAAATCCCCTAAACCAGTGGGTCAGGTACAGAAAGTTCAGAATGGAGACCATAAGATCAACTATCCCGCTAATAGGGAAGGATTTGGTAATGTGCACCTTAGATCAAAAAGATGCATATTACCATGTGGCCATCCATCCTGCTTGTCAGCGTTTCCTGAGGTTTGCACTAGAACATCAGTGGATAATCCAGCACTTCCACTTTCAGTGCCTTTTGTTCGGCCTATCCTCGGCCCTTTGAATATTTACAAAATTAATGACAGAGGTTGTGGCCTTTTTGAGGGGGGAAGGGATAATTATCGTCCTATACTTAGACTATCTTCTCTTAGTGGTAGACACTGTGCATCAACTCAACTGTCATCTTTCAGAAACTACCCGCACCTTAAAAAAATCTGTGTTGGTTCATCATTTGGGAAAAACCTAATTTAGAGCCAAGCACGCGGAAGGTGTTTTTAGAGGTTTTCCGCAACTCCCATCTCAGAACATCATACAAAATTAGAAGAGGTCAGAGCCAGGGTTCGATCCTTCGAAGAGAAAAAGTGGGTGTCAATCAGGTACGCAATGAAAATATTGAGATTAATGACATCCTGCATCAGAAGTGTGCGATGGAGTCAAGCCCACTTAAGAATTTTGCAAAAAGAAATTCTAACAGTCTGGAACAAACAACCATCGGGACTAGACATGAAGATGGTCACATCTACGAGGGTGAAGACATAACCAATATGGTGGATGTCTCTAAGGAAGCTCCAAAAAGGTTACTACTGATGCAAGTTAGCAAGGTTGGGGTGCCGAAGTGGAAGGTCAATACCTTCAGGGGACACGGTCACCTGAGATCCGCGCAAGATCATCCAACTACAGAGAACTACGAGCATTATCTGAGGTTGACATATAAAAATCTTATCAGATGTCACAGCGGTCTCCTTTGACCATCATTATGGGGACCCGAAAGGTCATCTTCTGCAAGCTCCAGCCTTGCAGATCTTTCAGTGGGCACAAAGGACTGTTCTTTCTAGATCAGCAGTTCACCTGAAAGGCTCTCAAAACAAGGTGGCAAACTTTCTCAGCAGGGAAATAGTATGCTCCTCAGAATGGGAATTAGACATGTTTCAACAGCTGACCATGTTGTGGTGTCGCTCGAGTAGACCAGTTCGCAACTCAAAAAAAACACTCAGGTGGCAAGTTTCTTCTCCCTGAATCCAGAGGACAACCCGGAGGGGGTGGACGCATTGTCCCATAGATGGGACAGAAATCTACTATATGCCTTTCTGCCTTTTCTATTAATTGCAAGGGTCCTGAGGAAAATCCAGGAAGATCAAGTTACAGTAATATTGATCGCTCCCGTCTGGCCGACAAGAAGCTGGTTTCCTCTAGGTCATATGGGTCTAGAACATCCACTTCCCCTTCCAGAAAGGGACTACCTTCTCTCTCAAGGTTCCTTCCTACATCAAAATATACCCCTATTGCATCTGACAGCTTGGATCCTGAGAGCCAGATCTTAATGTAACTTCTGCGATTTATTCTAAAATCAGGAAGAAGTTTTGCTTTCATTTTGGGGAATCCATTATCGACTCCTCCTGCCAAAACATCCTGGAGTTTCTACAACTGGGATGGCTTAAGACCAAGCACACTTAAAGTCAAGCTCTCAGCTTCTTTTTTGACTATTCGCAGGCAAATCATCCCTGGGTCACTAGGTTCTCTAAAGCAATCCGCAGAATAACACCCACATTTACGAAATCAGTGCACCTGTGGGATCTAAACTTGGTAGTAAATGCTCTATGTAAGTCTCCCTTTGAGCCTCAGGAGTATGTTAACATCAAGTTGCAGTCCATGAAGACGAGTTTCTTGGTAGCGGTCACTTCAGTGAAAAGAGTTGGCGAAATTCAAGCCTCATCAGTGAAAGATCTTTACCTTTGTATACTAGAAGATCATATAATACTTAAACTTAACCCAACGTTTCTTCCGAAGATGGCATCCAGCGTAAACTTGAACCAGGAGATCATTCTACCCTCCTTTTGTCATCATCCAAAAAATAAGGAGAAAATATTTCATTCACTGGATGTAAGGCGAACATGTTCTACATTACGTGAAGGCTACAAAAGGTTGGAGGCAAGATTCAAACCTATTTCTTCAGTTCGCAGACAAGAACAAAGGCAAGAAGACCTTGAAAGCAACGTTAGCTAGATGGATCACATTCACCATTTCCTTGGAATATGAATCAGAACGGAGAGCACCGCCAGATGGCGTTAAGGCGCATTCACCATGAGCAATCTTCGCTTCTTGGGCTGAGAGGGCAGGAGCCTCTGTGGACCAGATTTGTAGAGCCGCAACCTGGTCTAGCCTAAATACCTCCTGTAAACACTACAAGCTGGACATATTATCGGCCAACCGTTGGTCTATGGAAGGAAAGTCCTTCAGGCAGTGGTCCCACCATAAAATCCATTTATTTGGTATTTTTCCTGATGAGCTATCATGAGGGACATCCTGGAAAGTAGGAATTAGTCCTACCGGTTATTGTATTTCCAAAAGTCTATCAAAATTGAACCCTTATATTTGTCATGCAAGGTGTAGGAAAGACTAAGTGCAACACGAAGGGAAGAGGGGAAGGGAGACCAGATACTAGGGTAAGGGGGAGTGGAGACTTCCTAGGCTCATCTGATATCACCCTGACTCCCCTATCCTCCCTATATTGGTTCCTCACCAATCGCCGCACAGTAAGTCCCCATTAGCAACTAGAGAAAACAAGGGGAAAAGAAACAGCTTGAGCCGACTTCAGAGATACACCAAACATCCTCCTAGCACCAGAGAGGAAGTAAGCAGACTCCAACAGCTCCAAGGCAAACACAAGGGAACATGTGAATATCACCGGCGCCTTCCTGTAGCAAACAAAGTATTTAAACATCCAGGCCTGGGTGTCAATTTGCCGGAGGGAGGTAGCCGCTGGGTCCTAGCTTCAAGAAGGTGCCTGTAATGCCAAACGAAGAGATCTTCTGCAACCAACTGTAGGGTGACTGTCTGTCACATTTTGACACACCCATGACAGTACACCCCCCCTCCATCCCTACGAGTGGCCTCTGGACACTCAGGACCAGGTTTCTCAGGATAAGAGGTGTAAAATGAACTAACAAACCTGGGAGCGTTCACCACTGATGGTGAAACCCACATCCTCTCCTCTGGACCATAACCCTTCCAGTGCACCGAGTATTGTAGAGAACGACGTTGGAGACGAGAATCTACAATCATTGAAATCTGAAACTCCAGATTACCATCAACCATTATTGGGGGAGGGGGGAGGGCTCAAGAGGTTTCACATATCTTTTGAGTAAGGACCTGTGGAAAACATTGTGGACCTTAAGGGCCTGAGGAAGCTCAAGGCGAAACGCTGCTAGGTTAATGACCACGGTTATTTTATAGGGACCAATAAATCTAGCTCCCAGCTTCTAAGAAGGGACTTTCAACTTGATATTCTTGGTAGACAACCACACAAAGTCATTCACATTCAGGTAAGGACCTGGCAACTGTTTTCTGCCAGCCATATGTTAATACCTGTCTCCCATGACCTTTAAATTACTCAGAATCCCCTGCCACACCGAGGAGAGCGACAAAGCAAAACGTTCCTCCTCAAGAACGCCCAAAGCTCCTCCCTCAGTAAAGGTACTAAACTGTGGATGGTAATGGTATGCACCAAAGAATGGTGACCTGCCAGTGGATTTTTGACTATGATTATTAATGGCAAATTCTGCCAGCGGTAAGAAGAATGCCCAATACTCCTGATTTTCGGAAATGAAACACCTGAGGTAGGTCTCCAAATTTTGATTGAGGCGCTCGGTCTGTCCATTCGACTGAGGGTGGAAGGCAGAGGAAAAGGATAGTTGCACCCCCAGTTGAGAACAGAGTGCTTTCCAGAACTTGGAAGCAAACTGGGTCCCCCCGATCTGAAACCACATCGGAGGGAACCCTGTGAAGCTTCACGATCTCATTTATAAACACCTGAGCAAGTGTCTTGGCATTAGGAAGAGCAGGTAATGCGACAAAGTGAACCAACTACAACCACCAAAACCACTATTTTGCCTGCAGAAACCGGTAGGTCAGTAATAAAATCCATGGAAAAATGTGTCCATGTCCTGCTAGGGATAGGTAGCGGAAGAAGAGTACCAGACGAACGGGTATGCGATACTTTAGAGCGCGGGCAAATATTACAAGCAGATACGTGTTCAACCACATCCCGATACAACCCCGGCCACCAAAAACGATGAGAGGAGGTCCGCGGTTGCCTTACCACCTGGATAACCAGCAAGCACAGAATTGTGATGCTCCTTAAGTACTTTGCGGCGCAGATCAGATGGTACAAATATCCTTCCTGAAGGGCAGGAGGCAGAGGGGTCCCCCTGAGCCTCCAACACCTCACCCTCCAGTTCAGGAAACAAGGCCGAAATGACTACCCTCTTCTGCAATATTGGGGCAAGGTTCTCATGGTTACTGCCACCAGGGAAGCATTGGGAAAAAGCATCAGCGTTGACATTTTTGACCCCTGGACGAAAAATTACAAAATTGAACCTAGTAAAAAACAGGGACCATCTGGCTTGCCTAGGGTTGAGACGTTTAGCTGACTGGAGATATGACAAGTTCTTATGGCCAGTAAAAACAGTAATAGGATGGACAGCCCCCCCAACCAATGTCGCCATTCTTCGAATGCCAATTTGATCACCAAAAGTTCCCTATTATAAACGTCAGAATTTCTCTCAGCCAAAGATAATTTATTTGAAAAGAAAGCGCATGGACGCCATTTACCAAGGGATGGACGCCATTTACCAAGGGATGGACGCAGAGACAACACAGCCCTAACTTCCACTTCCGACACATCAACTTCTACAATAAAGGGTTGGGAAACATCGGGTTGACTGATTATAGGTGCCATGGAAAAACAATTCTTTAAGGAAGAAAAAGCCTGGAGGGAGGTATCCAACCATTTGGAAAAATCAGACCCCTTTCTAGTCATATCAGTAAGGGGTTTCACGATTACTGAGTAATTTTGGATGAATTTCCGGTAAAAATTAGTAAAGCCCAGAAAACGTTGCACAGCCTTCAGTTTCTCGGGACATTCCCAGTCAAAGACTGCACGGATCTTCTCCGGATCCATCCAAAAATCCGAAGATGACAACAAGTACCCCAAAAACCACCTCCTGAATGGCGAAAACACATTTTTTAAGTTTGGCATATAGTTTGTTATCCCTTAATATCTGGAGCACCTGTTTAACTTGCCCCTGATGTGTCTCAAAATCAGGTGAGTAAACCAAAATATCGTCCAGATAGATCACCACAAAAATCCCCAACAAATGATGAAAAATGTCATTTATGAAATGCTGGAACACCACAGATGCATTGGTCAAACCGAAAAGAATAACCAGACTCTCGAAATGCCCTTCGGGGGTATTGAATGCTGTTTTCCATTCATCCCCTTCTCTGATTGTAACCAGATTGTAGGCTCCCCTTAAATCCAAATTGGAGAATACCTTAGCTCCCACAACCTGGCTGAACAAATCTAGAATCAGAGGAAGAGGGTATGGATCTCGGATGGTAATTTGATTCAATTCCCGGAAATCTAAACAGGGACGCCGCCATCTTCTTTCTTCACAAAGAAGAACCCTGCCGCCACGGGCGAGGATGAAGGCTTAATGTGTCCCTTCTCCAGACTTTCCGCAATGAAATCCTTCATGGCTTGCCTCTCAGGGCCAGAAAGATTATACAGTCTGGACTTTGGTAGTTTAGCTCTGGAGATCAGGTTAATAGGACATTAATATGCATGATGAGGAGGCAAATCCTCACACCCCTTCTCAGAAAAAACGTCCTGAAAACCAGACAGAAAAGCAGGTAATATTTCCCTAGAGACTGTAGCAAGGGAAATATCTAAACAGTTCTCATGGCAGTAATCTCCCCATTTAATGATTTTCCTGGCTTGCCAATCCACCAACACATTATGCTTCACCAACCAGGGAAAACCCAAAACAATTGGGGTGGGAAGACCATCCAGGACATAGCAAGGAATGATCTCACAATGAACCGACCTCACCCTCAGTTTTACATTATGTACAATCTGAGTAAGTGCTTTCTGTACAACTGGCGCTGAGTCGATGGCAAAGACAGGAATAAGCTTAACTTAAGTACAGCAAGCAAGATCATGAGTTTTTACAAACTCCGCATCAACCATGCTGACTCCAGTTCCACTGTCAACAAAGACAAAAATGTTCTCAGTTTTCCTCTCTAGCACCACATTTGCTGTCAGGACAAACCGGGAACTGCAGTTTGGCGATAAATGCCCCCTTTGCTTATTCAACTCCAGACTACCAAGGATTAATAGAGTTTCCTTTTGCTTAGGGATCAAACAACAGGCCCTGATAAAATGTCCCTTTTCCCATGGAAAAAACATATGCCTTTTTTCTTGCGAATCTCCGGGGAAACGTATGATGCAGAGGCACCCCCTAACTGCATGAGTTCCTCCACCTCCCCCAGTACTGGTTCACCGCCAGACCGCTCCCCCAGCAAAGGTACATAATCCCGACAAGAAGGCCCTGGAGAAGGTGGTCTATCCCGAAGGCATCTATCAATCCGTATAGCCAACGACATGGCAGCCTCCAAGGACTCTGGGGTTTCATATACTACCAAAGCATCTTTCAACCTTTCAGTAATATCCTCAAAAAATTGGCTTTTAAGAGCTGAGTTATTCCATTTAGAATCCGTTGCCCATCTACAGAATTCAGAACTGTACATCTCCACTGACCGATTCCCCTGCTCAAGGCGACATAGCCTAGACTCAATCAAGGCGACTCGGTCAGGGGCATCATAGATGAGGGCCAGGGCCCCAAAAAAAACTTCCACAGACTGGAGGCAAACCGAATCCTGCGGTAAAGAAAAAGCCCAGGATTGCGAATCTCCCTGCAGCAGTGAGATCACAATTCCCACTCGCTGCTCCTTAATTCCGGACGAGTAAGGACAAAGTTTAAAGTACAGTTTGCAGGCCTCCTTGAACACAAAAAACTTGTCCCTACCCACTGAAAACCTGTCCGGGAGGGCAACCTTGGGTTCAGGCTGAACAGGCCTACCTGCAGAGATCCCCACATTAGCAACCAGTAGACGCTGATGCTGTTGCTGAACCTTACCGCGGAGGTCATTCACTTCCAGAGACAGACAACGGAACTGCTCTGCGAGGTCTGCAACAGAAACCATACCAAGGGGAGAGAAAAAAAAAACAAGCCCGAAAAAAACACACAAATAAACCCAAGTGTCGTTTTTGTTTTTTTCTTAAATGTGCACGGCCGGTGATAATGTCACGTAAGGTGTAGGAAAGACTAAGTGCATCACGAAGGGAAGAGGGGAAGGGAGCCCAGACCCTACGGTTAAGGGGAGTGGAGACCTTCTAGGCTAATCTGATATCACCCCGATATCCCTATTGTCCATATATTGGTTCCTCACCAATCGCTGCACAGGAACCTAAGCCCTCCATATCCCTAGCACTTGGCCTTGGATAGGGAGAGGGGGGATGAGCATTAGTCAGTCCCCACTAGCAACTAAAGACAACAAGGGAGAAACACACAGGGAAAAGTAACTTAGCTTGCGCCAACTTCAGAGATACACCAAACGTCCTCCTAGCACCAGAGAGGAAGTAAGCAGACTCCAACAGCTCCAAGCCAAACACAAGGGAACATGTGAATATCACCGGCGCCTCCCTGCAGCAAACTGAAAGTATTTAAACACCCAGGCCTGGGTGTCAATTAGCAAGAGGGAGGTAGCCGCTGGGTGCTAGAGTGATGGTTTGCGGGTGCCATGACCCACTGGGAGAGCCACTAAGGTGCCAGAACAGAAGAACCACTCATAAGTGACCCCATTATACAAACTACACCTTTCAATGAATTCATCTAATGGTGCAGTGATCATATTGACACCACTGGTGTGTTATGGAATATTATACCATTGGGCAGTGAAGAAAAAATGATTACATTTTTACCACCAAAATTTTGTTTTAGTCCCAGATTTTACATTTTCACACGCTTAAATGGGTAAAAATGGCACCAAAATTTGTCACACAATTTTTGCTGAAAGCAAAAATACCCCATATGTGGCTGTACAGTACTACTTAGTCATACAGCGGAGACTTGGGAGGGACGGAGTGCTATTTGCCTCCTGGAGCACATATTTTCCTAAAATAGTTTGCTGACTTCATATACAGAGCCCCTAAGTGCTAGAAGAGCAGAATCTCCCCTTAAGTGACCCATTTTGGAAATTATACCCCTTTGGGAATTTATCTACAGGTGTAGTGACGATTTTGACTCCAGCAACAAACAACAGTGGATGTTGCTGAATGAAAATTGCAAACGGCCGTATGCTGTAGTGCCCAGCTTATGCTTCTGAAGATATGCACCCTTAAATTTGGTGGGCTCTCATCGCTACAGAAATGGCAAACATGTGGACACTAAATGTGGTTTAGGCACATTGGGGCTCAGAAGGGAGGGAGGCATTTAGATTTGGGAGCGCAGAATTTGCTTAATTTCTTTAGGGGGCTGAAGTGCCATTTTGCTTTTCCAGAGCCTTTGTACTACCAGTAACGTGGAAGCCCTCTATATTTCTGTTAACAGATGACAGACCTGAGTGGGGACTTGCTTTTTTGTAGATTGATTTGAATCTTTTATTGGGAATATTTTACTATAATGAGGCAGCAGAGTTACTCTGGACTCCATCTGGCCTCTGTTCAGTGTTGTCCTTTTCAGAAGTGCACAAAACTGTGTTGGACCGTGCTTTTATGCACACCTAAAAAGACAGACACCGCAGGATCATAGGCCAGACAGAGTCCACAGTACCTCAATCTGCCTCATTATAGGGAATCTTTCGCCAGGGGTTCCATCTGAATCACATATTTCAGAGATTTACACGGAAAGCCCTGTGTAAGAGCTCCGTGTAGAGCGCAGAATAAATGTGAGCCGAGCCTTACTGCGATCTTTGGGAGGCAGAATGAAAACAATCAACTGCAGGTGAAGAATTGGAATTTATTTATTTTTTACGCCGTTTCTCGTGCAGTATAATTGATTAGACGACTTTATTCTTTGAGTGGGTGCAATTACAGCGATACCAGATTTCTATAATTTTTTTTCTGTTTGGCTGCTGTCACACTAAAAAAACGCTTTTAATTGCAAAAACAAGTTTATGCATAGCTATATTTTGAGAGCTATAATTTTTCCATATTTAAGCTAATAGAGTTATGTGAGGGCTTGTTTTTTGCGGGATGAGTTGAAGTTTTTATTGGTGCCATTTTTGGGCACATACATTTTTTGATCGCTTTCTATTCCAATTTTTTGGAGGCAGAATGAACAAAAAACAGCAATTCAGGAATTTTTCTTTTGTTTTTTTTTTATGCCGTTTCACATGTGTTAAAAATAATACGGCAGCTTTATTCATCATGTCAGTATAATTACAGAGATACCTCATTTATAACTTTTGGCGCTTTTACACAATAAAAATTATTTTAGAGAAAAATAATTATTTTTAAATCACTTTATTCTGAGAGCTATAACTTTTTTATATTTCAACTAATGGAGCTCTATGGTGGCTTGTTTTTTGTGGGACCAGATGACATTTTCAAATATACCAATTTTATTTACATTTGTCTTTTTTATTGCCTTTTTTTCCACTTTATGTTTGGCGGTATGATGAAAAAGCATTGTTTCTTTGTTTTTTGTCATGTTTTTTATTTTTATACAGTGTTCAGGGAGTTAATTAGTGTGACAATTTTATAGGTCGGATCGTTCCAGACCTGGCGATACCAAATGTGTACTTTTTTTTTTTGCTACATAAAAATACAAATTTATGAGTATAATATATATTTTATCATTTTGTGATTTGTTTTTTAGAAATATAGTTACAATTTTTTTAACTTTTCTACTTTGTCCTTTTATGGGACTTTTACCACTCTGATCCTTGTTACAAAGCATTGCAATGCACCAGCTCTGGGTAAGGTCTAAGGGGCTTGCCGGCACCTGCACAGAAGAAACAAGAAGCAAATGCCTATAGGAGGGTGGAAAAGTAATTGCAGGCGCAAGACAACCACTAGATGTCACAGGGCTGTCATGGGTGTCAGGTGACTAATCTAACAGAAGGGTGTTCACACCCCTATAGGGAAAACATATAGCCAATACCTAATTACCCACAGGAGTAAATAAACCCTGATTTAGGGATGTATTAAAAACATAACTTTTATATACTCTCTAAAATCTGTAACTAAACTCTGCTGAATTACTGTTGCTGTTTTATTGGCACCACCAATGCTTATTAAAATGACAATCAAATAGCCATAGGGTAGTTATGGTCATGAACTGCAGTCATGATGAAGATTTGGATAGGTAGTGAATAAAGCAGTTGCTATATAGGTAGATCGCTAGATCAAGAATAAGATAGTATAAATGCTGACACTCTAGTGTTTTTAGTTTAGTCTATAATCACAGATTATAGAGAGTATATATAAAAAAACATGTTTTAACGCATCCCTACATCAGGGTTTATTTACCTCTGTGGGTAATTATGTATTTGCTAAGTGCTATAGACTGTCGCTCTGGATCTGGCTGTAGAAGGTCACTACGCTTGACATTGTTGACGCCTTCTTAATCCTTCTAATCCTTTTTATCAACCGCCGGTGATACTTCTAATTACTTTAGTGCGTGCTTGGAGCACTAGCTGTTGGCTGGCTTCTTCTCTGGTGCCCTTGGAGGACAGTTGGCATACCTTGTTGTCTTTGGATTATAGTGGAGCCTGACCAGTGCTCACCCCCCCCCCCTGTCTGGGGCCAAGCTATAGGGATATACAGGATTTAGGGTCCTGCTCGACGATTGGTGTGGAACTAATATAGGGACTATAGGGATGGTAGGGTAGGTAGGGTGTTATTAGATCTGCCTAGGAGTCTCCACTCCCCTTACCCTAGTGTTTGGGCTTCCTCCCCCCTTTTCCCTTCGTGTTGCACTTAGTCTTTCCCACACCTTGTGTTACATTATCACCGGCCGTACATTTATAAGAAAAAAAAAACACTCGAAAAAGAACACAAACAAAACCACGTGTCAGTTTTTTTTTCTCCCTTGGTTCATGGATTCCGTTGCAGAGCAGCTGCGCAGGCTGTCTCTGGAGGTGACTGACCTCTGCTATGAGGTTCAGCAGCAGCAACAGCGGCTGCAGATCCCTAATGTTGAGATCTCTGTGGGTAGGCCGGTCCAGCTTGAACCCAAGATTTCCCTCCCGGACAGATTTTCAGGAGGTAGGGACAAGTTTTTTGTGTTCAAGGAAGATTGCAAACTGTATTTTAAACTTTGTCCTTACTCCTCTGGAGGTGAGGAGCAGCAAGTGGGGATTGTGATCTCACTGCTGTAAGGAGATCCTCAATCCTGGGCTTTCTCTTTGAAGCTGGGTTCGGTTTGTCTCCAGTCTGTGGAGGGTTTTTTCGGGGCTCTAGCCCTCATCTATGATGACTCTGACCAAATCTCTTTGGCTGAGTCCAGGCTGCGTCGCCTTGAGCAGGGGAATCGGTCAGTAGAGACGTATAGCTCCGAATTGGGCAGATGGGCAACTGATACAAAATGGAATGACCCGGTTCTCAGAAGCCAATTTTGTCAGGGCCTTACTGAAAAGTTGAAAGTCGCTTTGGCAGTGTATGAAACCTCAGAGTCCTTGGAGGCTGCCATGTCTTTGGCCATACGTGTTGATAGACGCCTTTGGGATAGGTGGGTGAGATCACATTCTCCGGAGCCATCTTTTCGAGGTAATGCCTTTTTGCCGGGGGAGCGGTCTGTGGGTGAACCAGTACTGGTGGAGGAACCCATGCAGTTAGGGGGTGCCTCTGCATCACACATTTCCCCTGAGATTAGCAAAAAAAGGGCGTGTTTTTATTTTGTGGAGAAAAGGGACATTTTGTTGGGGCCTGTCCCTCGATTCCTAAGCAAACGGAAACCCGATTAACCCTGAGTAGTCTGGAGTTGCATGATCAAGGGGTGCGTTTATCATCAACCTGCAGTTCTCGGTTTGTCCTGACAGCACACGTGGTGCTAGAGAGCAAGAATGAGAAAATTTCTGTGTTTGTGGACAGTGGAGCTGGAGTCAACATGGTTGATGCTGAATTTGCGAGAACTCATGGTCTTGCTTGCTCTACTTTAGCTAAGACCATTTTCATCTTTGCCATCGACTCAGCGCCATTTGCACAGAAAGCTCTAACTCAAATTGTACATAATGTAAGACTGAGGGTGGGGTCGGTACATTGTGAGATAATCCCTTGCTATGTCCTGGACGGTCATCCCACTCCAATTGTACTAGGTCTACCCTGGTTGGTGAAACATAATCCGTTAATGGATTGGCAATCCAGAGAGATCATTGAGTGGGGAGATTACTGCCTTGAGAACTGTTTAAACATTTCCCTTCCTACAGTCTCACTACAGAGATCTTACCTGCATTTTTTTCTGGTTTCGAGGATGTTTTTTCTGAGAGAAGGTGTCAGGATTTACCTCCTCATCGTACATATGATTGTCCTATTAACCTGACCCCCGGGGCTAAACATCCAAAGTCCAGACTGTATAATCTTTCTGGCCCTGAGAGACAAGCCATGAAGGATTTCATTGCGGAAAGTCTGGAGAAGGAACCTATCAGACCCTCATATTCGCCCGTGGCAGCAGGGTTCTTCTTCGTGAAGATAAAAGATGGCGGTCTACGTCCCTGTTTAGATTTTCGGGAATTGATTCAAATTACCATCCGAGATCCATACCCTCTTCCTCTGATTCCAGATTTGTTCAGCCAGGTTGTGGGAGCTAAGGTGTTCTCCAATTTGGATTTAAGGGGAGCCTACAATCTGGTTAGAATCAGAGAGGGGGATGAATGGAAAACAGCGTTCAATACCCCTGAAGGGCATTTTGAGAGTATGGTTATGCCTTTCAGTTTGCACTTAGTCAATACTTAGGTCTTCTCTAGCAAAACTGTGTGAACTAGCTTTGTGCAAGTTCAAAATGAGACTAAGCCGCTAATATTTTTTGGCAATAGATTTCCAAGAGTTTGGCCAAACAAGGCTATAATCCTTATTTGTGTGGATCTTCCTCTTTCGCACAAACTTTTTAAAACATTACACACAGACCATTTCTGAAAGTGATAATGTACATTGTTCAAATCTAAGCAGTTGGTTGTGTATTTTGTCAAAAGCTGAAATTTCTTGGACTTGATGTCTAGTTGTGGGTGTACCTTACATTTTAGGACTGATGGTAACTTGGAGGACTCAAAAGACTCCGCCACACCAGGACCCTCTGGCCTAAGGTCCTCTGTAACAGAGACGGAAGAACCAGACGGAACTCAGACAGCTCAAGTATCTGCTGGGCAGGCCGATTCGGATTCCACGGAACCCCTTCCCAAAACGAGGAAGTTGCCAGAACCACCAACAACAGCAGCAACATCATCACCACCAGATCCTCCATCACATCTGCTCGTGACAAGGCCCTTTCGGTCTTTTCAAAGGGCCACGTGATCCGTCAGGCAACAGGATCTGCCCATGTTGACTCAGGAGATGATGCCCGCATTTTGCATATTCTACAGGGCCTATCTCTTGAGACCGATGTGGACAGATTTGCCTGGTCGCTTGGCCCACACATAAATTCCATTCCTATGGACAGACAGAGCCATCTGAGGTGTGCTCTCCTAACCATCATTAACGCCAGCCGTGAAAATAGTTTTTCCAACAGCATATACACATAAGAACCTATACAAGCAACTGGAGCAGAACGCCAAAAAAATATTATTGAAATTCAAATTTTATCAAGTATAATAATTAAAAATATTTATATAAACATGATAGTTAAAAAGGAGAATAGCAGTCACAGGCTAGCAAAACAGGTATTGCTCACAGATGAAAAATCAATCCATATATTAGGACAAAAAACTGTATAGCCAGAGAAGGAGAACGCCCTCAGTACATATATTGTCACCCACAGATTAATACATAAATATAGATAGTTCATGAGCATATATTTCGGCAGTGGAGAAATCCTACATAAAGTGAACATGGAATAAACATTCATAGATCAGAGAAGATCCCAGGTGGGATGGTGAAATACACTGCTCAAAAAAATAAAGGGAACACTTAAACAACAGAATATAACTCCGAGTAAATCAAACTTCTGTGAAATCAAACTGTCCACTTAGGAAGCAACACTGATTGACAATCAATTTCACATGCTGTAGTGCAAATGGAATAGACAATAGATGGAAATTATTGGCAATTATCAAGACACACTCAATAAAGGAGTGGTTCTGCAGGTGGGGACCACAGACCACATCTCAGTACCAATGCTTTCTGGCTGATGTTTTGGTCACTTTTGAATGTTGGTTGTGCTTTCACACTCGTGGTAGCATGAGACGGACTCTACAACCCACAGAAGTTGCTCAGGTAGTGCAGCTCATCCAGGATGGCACATCAATGCGAGCTGTGGCAAGAAGGTTTGCTGTGTCTGTCAAAGTAGTGTCCAGAGGCTGGAGGAGCTACCAGAAGACAGGCCAGTACACCAGGAGACGTGGAGGGGGCCATAGGAGGGCAACAACCCAGCAGCAGGACCGCTACCTCCGTCTTTGTGCAAGGAAGAACGCTGCCAGAGTCCTGCAAAATGACCTCCAGCAGGACACAAATGTGCATGTCTCTGCACAAACGGTTAGAAACCGACTCCATGGGGGTGGTATGAGGGCCCGACGTTCAGAGATGGGGATTGTGCTCACAGCCCAACACCGTGCAGGATGCTTGGCATTTGCCACAGAACACCAGGATTGGCAAAGTCGCCACTGGCGCCCTGTGCTCTTCACAGATGAAAGCAGGTGCACACTGAGCACATGTGACAGACGTGACAGAGTCTGGAGATGTGGAAAGCGATCTGCTGGCTACAACATCCTTCAGCCTGACCGGTTCGGCAGTGTGTCAGTAATGGTGTGGGGTGGCATTACTTTGGAGGGCCGCACAGCCCTCCATGTGCTCGCCAGAGGTAGCCTGACTGCCATTAGGTACCAAGATGAGATCCTCAGACCCCTTGTGAGACCATATGCTGGTGCAGTTGGCCCTGGGTTCCTCCTAATGCAGGACAATGCCAGACCTCATGTGGCTGGAGTGTGTCAGCCGTTCCTGCAAGATGAAGGCATTGAAGCTATGTCCTGGCCCGCTCGTTCCCCAGACCTGAATCCGATTGAGCACATCTGGGACATCATGTCTCGCTCCATCCACCAGCATCACCTTGCACCACAGACTGTCCAGGAGTTGGCAGATGCTTTAGTCCAGGTCTGGGAGGAGATCCCATGGGAGACCATCCGCAACCTCATAAGGAGCATGCCCAGGCATCGTAGGGAGGTCATACAGGCACGTGGAGGCCACACACAATACTGAGCCTCATTTTGACTTGTTTTAAGGCCATTACATCTAAGTTGGATCAGCCTGTAGTGTGTTTTTCCACTTTAATTTTGGGGGTGACTCCAAATCCAGGCCTCCATTGGTTAATAAATTTGATTTCCATTGATGAGTTTTGTGTGATTTTGTTGTCAGCACATTCAACTTTGTACAGAACAAAGTTTCCGATGAGAATATTTCATTCAATCAGATCTAGGATGTGTTATTCGAGTGTTTCTTTTATTTTTTTTGAGCAGTGTATATAAGTTGATATGGAAGGACAAGGAGCAATCAAAAAAATACAAAAGTATATGTAAAATACATGACCTGTTTGCGCTGCCACTGAGATGCCTGACGCACGTTTCACTGTTGCTTGCATGCAATGTGTGTTTGAGAGCATTGATTCAGCTACTGATTGGTTTGAACAAGAAAACACTGGAATCAGTTGAATCTGAAATAGAAACAAGTGAAACCAAATTGAAGGATCTTCTTCCTTCTACTGAATTGGACGCATTTAAAGTAGAGGTGGATAAGCAATTTACACTGTGGGAAAAAGAGATACAGGACAATAAGATGAAGTTTCAACATGATCTGCATGATTATAAATCTCATACTGTGTATCATTGGCGTCAAACTAACAAGGAAAATCACTCTACCCAGAGTATATCTTCACACCCTTCAATTTCATCTATTGATGAAGATATGGAACCCCATGAAGGGAGAAGTGCTTATCAGTTGAGAAAGGTCAAACTTAAGAACATGAATCACTACAGAGGCTTTGACAGGAAGAGATTCACCAAGAATCAAAATTTGGAGTCATCTAAATTACAGGTGCTAAATCTGTCCAATATATGCCTGTCACAAGAACAGTTGGAAGTATAAAGTCTCGGCTTGACTTTTCACGTCTTTTCAGTAATCAAAGACTTACATTTATTTGCATGGAAATTGGTGTTGAAAAAACTTCATGAAAAACCTAGAGATGATGGTATATGGACAACGGAGGAATTGGAGGCCATTAAAATCCTGGAAGATCTTCTTGAAGAACAGGACATTACGTTGGAGAATAATGAAGCTAAGTTCATCTTTCCAAAGATTTTTCCGTTCGTTCACCCTTTTTTCCAGGGTGAATTGCATGACATTGTGGACTTAGCCTATCAGGAAGGGATCATCTTTAAAGAAATAAAAGAAAGTCTGATACCGAAATCACCAAAGGTGGCCTGTTTGTATCTACTACCCAAGGTACATAAAAATGCATTGAACTCCCCTGGTAGCCAGATTGTTTCAGGCAATGAAAGCCTGTGTGAACAAGTATGCAAATATCTGGATCACCATTTAAGACCTCTGGTGGTTAATTTACCTTCTTATTTGAAGGATAAGAATGATTTCTTGAACAAAATTGACAACATTTGCCTGGAAGATAAGTGGTTAGTGACAATGGATGTGGAATCACTATATACTGCCATTCGACACGATGATGGCCTGGACGCTGTGAAAACTTTTAGTATATGACCAACATGGATTCCATGTTTGTAGAATTTCTTCTTGTTCTCCTCAAATTTGCACTAACCCATAATTTTTTCATCTTCAAAGATCATTTTTATGTACAGTTGCAAGGAACTGCTAAGGGGGCAGCCTTTGCGCCCTCGTTTGCAAGATCTTTCTCACCAGTCCCGCTCAGTCAATAGAGGAGGTCCTTTTATGGACCCGCTTTATTGGTGACATATTTTTCATCTGGCAGGGCACGGAAGTGAGATTGAAGAGCTTCATTGGCCATTTGAACAACAATCCTAAGAACATCAAATTATCCAGCTTTTACAGTCAGACCACCATCGACTTCTAAGATGTGAGGATTCAAAAAGGAGATGGAGGGATCTTGAAAACTGAGGTATTCAGGAAAGAAACAATGGTCAACTCACTGTAGCATGCTACCTCATCTCACCTTATAAAGGGAATACCTGTGGGACAGTTTCTGCGGCTACGCAGGATTTGTTCAACTGATGAATCTTTTATTCAACAGGCAGAGGATCTCACGGAGAGATTTCTTGAACATGGATATTCCAAGAGAAGTGTGAAAAGAGGTTACTACAGGGCCCTGAATTCGAAGAGATAGGACCTCCTTAATCCACACAAGAAAAATCTCTCACTCACCAAGGACCAGCTGAGATTTATTTCAACTTTCAACAATAATTGGCATAATGTAAAACAAGCATTATCTAAGTTCTGGCCTATTCTAAGGATGGACCAGACACTCTCAGGATGCATCAACAAATATCCCTCTATTACATACAAAAGAGCGCCAAGTTTGAAAGATGTACTGATGCACAGTCTCCACGAGGGACCCAAAATTGAGAAAGTGTTTGGATCCAAGGGCCTCAAATGGGGTTTTTATCCATGCAGGAATAGCATTGCATGTCCCAAGATGTTATGTGCCACAGAATTCACATCAAGTGATGGCAGTAAACGATTCTGCATAACCCAACACATTACCTGCAACACTGTTGGCGTGATATATTACGCTATATGTCTGTGCAAATTGGTATATATTGGTTTGACCTCAAGGCAACTTAAAACCAGAATCAGAGAGCATGTTAGAGACATCACTAATGCCAAAAAAGTTGAAAATGTGACTCAACTTAAACCACTTGCAAAACACTTTAAAGTGTCATGATTGTGATGCCTCTCTTCTGAAAGCATTTGACATTGATCGTGTCCATATTAGTTCACGTGGTGGGGACTGGAAGAAGACTTATTTCAGATGGAAACCAAATGGATTATGAGGATTGGGTGCCTCCGCCCTCATGGACTCAATGATGTTATGAGTTTTGCCCCTTTTTTGTGAGTTGGTTACTTTTTAGGTTGTCTGTTTATATTTTACATAGTCTATGTTTTTAATTCTCTCACCTTTTATCTTAGATTTCCTGATGAGGGTTCCTTAATGAGAGACTTGGTGTGAGCGCAGTTTTTCAAGAAGACGTGTGGACTTATAATCTTTTCCTGACTAGAGACTTCTGGGAATACCATATCTGACGCCATCACATGGAGATTAGATTTTGTTGTGTATATATATATTTTTTATATATTCTTCTGGTCTATATATGCATTTATTATAATTCTATGGAAGAATAATTATACATTACAAATGATTAATTTTTGTCTCTCTATTCTTCAGTTTTAATTTTTTTCACATAATGTATGCTGAGATACATAGAGGATAGGATAGCCTTACTTGATATATAACATCTATGCAGGTCACTTTTTTACTATCCCATGTCACTTCGACTCATGTTATTTGTATTTACTTACTAATTTGGCATGGTATTGCACGGCCACTTTATTCACCATCACTAGTCTATATTAGTCATACCTATGTATCATATGAGATATGATATTACATTAACCCTTATCAATGGAAAACAAGAGAAACACGCTTCAAAAACTGGTCAATTGTATCATGAAAAATATTTATTTAATTTTAACAAGCATGGGTGATGAATCACAAGACACAAGAAATAATTAAAAACAATGCGGTAGAGAGGCACCAAAGGCGGAGGTGCAAATAGTAACCACAAAAACCTTTCTCTATATATGCTGCTGAAAAACATCAGAGAATGGACTTAATGAGAAATATGCCAATGCCTAAATAGAAGCAGGTATAATATTCAAAAAGTGCCAAGTGGCAAATACTTTCCAGTCAGACATAATAGTCAGATCAATAGAAATTATACATAAAGTATATCATATATTATGCTTCAATCAATAAACACTGCTACATCAATTTATGCAAAAATGTATTGGCTGAATGTACCCGAATATCACAGTATAATAGAACTGCTACATCAATTTGTGCAAAAATGTATTGGCTGAAAATACCCAAATCATACAATATGATAGAATATAAATATGACCTGGATAGAAAAAATGACAAGTGGCAAATGCCTACAGATCATACATTAAGGTAGGTAAACCAAAGGCATACCATCAGATTTATCTAGTGCACAAGCATAACAAATAGAGCATTGGTACAAAAAATCCTCAGCCATTATATTCACCGCAAATCTAAACAAAGCTGCAAGGAATTCCTATATTAAGGGGAGTATAACAATCACTCACATCCACTATGGGTATGTATTACCTCATCAATGGCGCACACCCGACGCGCTTTTCGGCTCAGCTGCCTTCGTCAGTTAACCCTTATCAATATTGCACTATATTTTATTTTTCTAAGTATGCATTAAATTATACTTATTGCACTGCACTTTATTAGTCGTTTTATATAGTTTTCACTTTAATTCCTTCATAATGCTTAGGCTTTCACATTTTAAATAATATACCTACTTATGTTTTAACATCTTGACCCTTTTCTTATCGCCCCCTTTTTATGAGCACGTGTTGTTTTTTTCACCTATTAGAATAATTTCTTGCTAGTTTTTCACATTTACTTTTATCATGTGCTATTAATTTCAATAATCATGACACTAGTATTTATTTTAATTTATTTTTATTAATAACTTTATATATATATATATACACATGGGGTCAAAATTGTTGGTACCCCTCGTTTAATGAAAGAAAAACCCACAATGGTCACAGAAATAAATTGAATCTGACAAAAGTAATAATAAATTAAAAATCTATGAAAATGAACAAATGAAAGTCAGACATTGCTTTTCAACCCTGCTTCCACAGAATTTTAAAAAAATTAAACTCATGAAATAGGCCTGGACAGAAATGATGGTACCCCTGAAAATAATGTGACAAAAGGGACATGTTAAATCAAGCTGTATCCACTAATTGGCATCACAGCTGTCTACAATCTTGTAATCAGTCAGTGGGCCTGTATATAGGGCTACAGATACTCACTGTGCTGTTTGGTGACGTGGTGTGTACCACATTCAACATGGACCAGAGGAAGCAAAGGAAAGAGTTGTCTCAGGAGACTAGAAAGAAAATTATAGACAAGCATGTTAAAGGTAAAGGTTATAAGACCATCTCCAAGTAGCTTGATGTTCCTGTGACTACAGTTGCACATATTATTCAGAAATTTAAGATCCATGGGACTGCAGCCAACCTCCCTGGACGTGGCCTCAGGGGTGAAATTGATGACAAATCAAAGAGACGGATAACACAAATGGTAACAAAAGAGCCCAGGATAACTTCTAAAGAGATTAAAGGTGAACTTCAAGCTCAAGGAACATCAGAGTCAGATCGCAGCAGCTGTCGTTGTTTGATCTAAAGTGGACTTCATGGGAGACAACCAAGGAGAACACCATTGTTGAAAAAAATCATAAAAAAGCCAGACTGGAATTTGCCAAACTACATGTTGACAAGCCACAAAGCTTCTGGGAGAATGTCCTATGGACAGATGAGACAAAAATGGAAGTTTTTGGCAAGGCACATCAGCTCTATGTTCTCAGATGGAAAAATGAAGCATATCAAGAAAAGAACACTGTCCCTACTGTGAAACATGGCAGAGGCTCTGTTATGTTCCGGGGCTGTTTTGCTGCATCTGGCACAGGGTGTCTTGAATCTGTGCAGGGTACAATGAAATCTCAAGACTATCAAGGGGTTCTAGAGAGAAATGTGCTACCCAGTGTCAGAAAGCTTGGTCTCAGTTGCAGGTCATGACCCAAAACACACAGCTTTTTGGCTAAGAGGAAAACATTGGACTATTCTGAAGCAGCCTTCTATGAGCCCTGACCTAAATCCTATTGAGCATCTTTGGAAAGAGCTGAAACATGCCGTCTGGAAATGGCAACATTACGCGTCTGATGGGCATGGATGGATGTGATGGCGGACGCCGACACCTGCTACTTCCGGTCTGCGGCATGAGAGTTGCGAGCGCCACTAACAGCCGCTGCATTGGGAATCCCCCCTTTATGTATCAGGCCAGACATCTGCATCTGTACCCCTCAGAGGAAGCGCACAGCGAAACGCGCATCAGGGGTCTCAGTGGAAGCAAACAGGTCATGTACTTTACATATACTTTTGTATTTCTTTGATTGCTCCTTGTCCTTTCATATCAACTTACATATTTCACCATCCCATCTGGGATCTTCTCTGATCTCTAAATGTTTATTCACATGTTCACTTTATGTAGGATTTTTTCCACTGCCGAAACATATGCTCATGAACTATCTACAGGTGCTTCTCACAAAATTAGAATATCATCAAAAAGTTAATTTATTTCAGTTCTTAAATACAAAAAGTGAAACTCATATATTATATAGTCATTACAAACAGAGTGATCTATTTCAAGTATTTATTTCTGTTAATGTTGTTGATTATGGCTTACAGCCAAAGAAAACACAAAAGTCATTATCTCAGTAAATTAGATTAACAAAAAAGACTTGCAAAGGCTTCCTACTTGTTTAAAAAGGTCCTTTAGTCTGTTTCAGTAGGCTCCACAATCATGGGGAAGACTGCTGACTTGACAGATGTCCAGAAGGCACTCATTGACACACTCCACAAGGAGGGTAAGCCACAAAAGGTCATTGCTAAAGAAGTTGGCTGTTCACAGAGTGCTGTATCCAAGCATATTAAGGGAAAAGTTTAGCGGAAGGAAAAAGTGTGGTAGAAAAAGGTGCACAAGCAACCGGGATAACCGCAGCCTTGAAAGGATTGTTAAGAAAAGGCCAATTCAAAAATTTTGGGGAGATTCACACGGCGTGGACTGCTGCTGGAGTCATTGCTTCAAGAGCCACCACACACAGACGTATCTAGGACATGGGCTACAAATTCCTTGTGTCAAGCCTGTCATGACCAATAGTCAACGCCAGAAGCATCTTACCTGGGCCAAAGAGAAAAAGACCTGGACTGTTGTTCAGTGGTTCAAGGTGTTGTTTTCAGATGAAAGTAAATTTTGCATTTCATTTGGAAATCAAGGTCCCAGAGTCTGGAGGAAGAGTGGAGAGGCATACCATCCAAGCTGCTTGAGGTCTAGTGTGAAGTTTCCACAATCAGTGATGGTTTGGGAAGCCATGTCATCTGCTGGTGTAGGTCCACTGTGTTTTATCAAGACCAAAGTAAACGCAGCCATCTACCAGGAAATTTTAGAGCACTTCATGCTTCCCTCTGCCGACAAGCTTTTTGGAGATGGAAATTTCATTCTCCAGCAGGACTTGGCACCTGTACACACTGCCAAAACTATAAATACCTGGTTTAAAAACAACAGTATCACTGTGCTTGATTGGCCAGAAAACTCGCCTGACAACCTCATAGAGAATCTATGGGGTTTTGTCAAGAGGAAGATGAGAGGAACCAGACCCAACAATGCAGACGAGCTGAAGGCTGCTATCAAAGCAACCTGGGCTTCCAAAACACTTCATTGATTTTTCATCTGTGAGCAATACCTGTTTTGCTAGCCTGTGACTGCTATTCTTCTTTTTAACTATCATGTTTATATAAATATTTTTAAATATTATACTTAATAAAATTGTAATTTCAATAATATTTTCTTGCCGTTCTGCTCCAGTTGCTTGTGTAGGTTATTATTGCTTTAGGAGTGCCTAAAATGTCTTGGTCTACATAAGTATATTCAAAGCCTATACACATAAGTTGAGGACTGGAGAACACAAAACCGCGCAAGTCTGGAAGGACATTTGGGGCAAAGAGACAATACTCAAGCACTTGGCCAAGTACAGCCTTGTTCTCCAACACCAACTCTTTTTCCAGTTCAGCCTCCTACTCCAGTTCTGACTCTTCCTCCACAACAGTCAACAACTTTTGGGACTACCCAGGAACAGCTGGTAGTCCCAGAAGCTGAATCCACATCCTCCAGGGCACATACACCTATGGCCTTCATGTGTCAGTTCACTAGTGTTTATTTTGGCCATAATCAAATGTCCTCGAGCCACCTTCCTGTTGCAGGTATAATCTACGCTCGCCCTATGGGTGCAAGTCATTTGCAGCCAGCTGCTTTTGACCATGTTGTGCCTCCCCCAATATCATATCCTAACTCTCCACACTTGCCAACACCCTTACTTTTCTTTCATGATTTTTTCCAAACACAGTTTTGGCCTAATTTCCTCCAAGCCACTGACCCTAGCCGCCCGACCATGCTCCAAATGCACCCCTCTTCCCCCGCCACACAGGCATCAAGTCATGAGGTACCGACCTCGCAGAACCAAAACCAAGAAGGTAGTTGTCCTCAGGGGGACTATACCTAACTTTAATTTATTTTTTGCATATACATTTTACCCTTTCCAGATATAAAAGGCATTTTTGTTGTGTTAGCTTATTTTTATTTGATGTGTGAATAAAACATATCTAAGTAGTAGAAGGAATCTGTGTTTTTTCCAATTTATAATCCTAATATTATCACACAAACTTACAACTCTGCAAAATTCTGATGGTAAATGTATTAGTTAAGAATTCTTGAATCTTCTATTGCATGTGAGTTTGTTTATTTCTTCTGGCCCTTTCTAAAAAAATTTAAGGATTGTTACTAATAAAAAAAAACAGATGACCTTTGCTGGAGAGTGTCACCAAAAAATGCAAGTGCTTTTTCATAACACATACTTTTGTCCTTCACAATGAAATTCATATAGATGAAAAGTGTGGCTTAACTGTTGCTTAGGGTTTCAACAAGTCCGTTTGCAGAGATTGTGTCTGGGCAACTAATGCAAGGGGGTCTGCAGACACCGGTGCCTACTCGAGTTGGATGTTAGCCAATCTGACACCGGCATGTGAAGTTGGTGTGCCCGTGACTATGCGCGCATTAGCAATGAGCTCAGGTCGCATGGCAACCAAGCCAGTGTAAACTCACGCATCCTATGCCCACTGAAGAAGTGTATGCGTTGTGATGAGGTTAGGTAGGGAAAGTGTTTGTTTGCTGTGCCATAGTGACATGTTCATTGTGTGTACATTATTTGGCCATAATATTTGTTGTGTTTTTACAAATTATGATTTGAACAAGCATAGGAATAGTATTATTGAAACGCGTATATGACTTTGCATTTTGTTCTTAATAACTGGTTAAATTTTAATTTGTATTTCTTTTTTTTATAATGACTGTGTGAACATGGCATTAGATACATTACATGGGTGAAACAACAGCAATGAAACAGTGAAGAAAGCTTGCAGGAAGGTGCCCAGGATAGGGGACCTTAAGCCAGAATGTCTGACATATTAAGAAGTGGACTAAAAGGACTGTGTTAATTGCAAAAAAAAAAAAACATAAGCTCGCAACCTACACGAAGGTTCCTCATTTTATTGCAAGTCCCTAAGGAGTTTCAAAAATATTTAAAAAAATATTACCAATTTAAATCTTTGTGGTGAAAAAAATCTAAAAGTTAAGGCATTCACCTCCATTTGCAATGGTATGGAGCCCTGTGTGGAAAGGAAATAATCTGCAAAAATACCACAGACTCTAAGGCCAGACATAACCGAGAGGCGAGAAAATGAAAACAAACTTGGATGGATATTTTCTCAGATCAGGATACAAGGTATGGAAGTGGCAGCCACGTTGCAACACAATAAGGTGCACCCATAGCTGCCTTGGCTTCCGTGGTAACTTAGAAAACATCTCCCACTGAGCACCATAGAGACACAACAGGAAGGAGCGCTATGCCCACCAAAACTCAATAGATTCTGACATATTCACAAACTATACGATCAGCAAACAGCACAAACCCAGAATGAGGGGGAACACACAATAATATAGATCATTGCTCTATCTTGTTTTGCCTTTTTCATGGCAGCCTTTTGTCACTTGAATCCATGTTTCACCTATTGTACTCTCCAGCATGGCTGGGTGATTATTGCCTATTCAATTCATCTGTACTCAATACCTGTGTTCCCAGCAGGTACCGATCACTTACCATACTTAACCAAATGCGACTATTTTGGCTGCGTGAGTGTTAGACCACTGAGAGCGAAAACTTATTGCCCTGACTTGTTCTTTTTGACCATTGTGCATGCACCGCCAAACACGTGACCTCTGATCATGTGACCTCATCATATGATACTCATCACATGACTTCCTTTGTCCCGCCTCCTCACCAACAGGAATACCGCCAATCACACACCGGTAACCAACTTTTATGATTGTTTGTCTTATATATATACAGTACAGACCAAAAGTTTGGACACACCTTCTCATTTAAAGATTTTTCTGTATTTTCATGACTATGAAAATTGTACATTCACACTGAAGGCATCAAAACTATGAATTAACACATGTGAAATTATATACTTAACAAAAAAGTGTGAAACAACTGAAAATATGTCTTATATTCTAGGTTCTTCAAAGTAGCCACCTTTTACTTTGATGACTGCTTTGCACACTCTTGGCATTCTCTTGCTGAGCTTCAAGAGGTAGTCACCAGAAATGGTCTTCCAACAATCTTGAAAGAGTTCCCAGAGATGCTTAGCACTTGTTGGCCCTTTTGCCTTCACTCTGCGGTCCAGCTCACCCCAAACCATCTCGATTGGGTTCAGGTCTGGTGACTGTGGAGGCCAGGTCATCTGGCGTAGCACCCCATCACACCCCCTCTTGGTCAAATAGCCCTTACACAGCCTGGAGGTGTGTTTGGGGTCATTGTCCTGTTGAAAAATAAATGATGGTCCAACTAAACGCAAACCGGATGGAATAGCATGCCGCTGCAAGATGCTGTGGTAGCCATGCTGGTTCAGTATGCCTTCAATTTTGAATAAATCCCCAACAGTGTCACCAGCAAAGCACCCTCACACCTCCTCCTCCATGCTTCACGGTGGGAACCAGGCATGTAGAGTCTATCCGTTCACCTTTTCTGCATTGCACAAAGACACGGTGGTTGGAGCCAAAGATCTCAAATTTGGACTCATCAGACCAAAGCACAGATTTCCATTGGTCTAATGTCCATTCCTTGTGTTCTTTAGCCCAAACAAGTCTCTTCTGCTTGTTGCCTGTCCTTAGCAGTGGTTTCCTAGCAGCTATTTTACCATGAAGGCCTGCTGCACAAAGTCTCCTCTTAACAGTTGTTGTAGAGATGTGTCTGCTGCTAGAACTCTGTGTGGCATTGACCTGGTCTCTAATCTGAGCTGCTGTTAACCTGCGATTTCTGAGGCTGGTGACTCAGATAAACTTATCCTCAAAAGCAGAGGTGACTCTTGGTCTTCCTTTCCTGGGGCGGTCCTCATGTGAGCCAGTTTCTTTGTAGCACTTGATGGTTTTTGCAACTGCACTTGGGGACACATTCAAAGTTTTCCCAATTTTTCGGACTGACTGACCTTCATTTCTTAAAGTAATGATGGCCACTCGTTTTTCTTTACTTAGCTGTTTTTCTTGCCATAATACAAATTCTAACAGTCTATTCAGTTGGACTATCAGCTGTGTATCCACCAGACTTCTGCACAACACAACTGACGGTCCCAACCCCATTTATAAGGCAAGAAATCCCACTTATTAAACCTGACAGGGTACACCTGTGAAGTGAAAACCACTTCCGGTGACTACCTCTTGAAGCTCATCAAGAGAATGCCAAGAGTGTGCAAAGCAGTCATCAAAGCAAAAGGTGGCTACATTGAAGAACCTAGAATATAAGACATATTTTCAGTTGTTTCACACTTTTTTGTTAAGTATATAATTCCACATGTGTTAATTCATAGTTTTGATGCCTTCAGTGTGAATGTACAATTCTCATAGTCATGAAAATACAGGAAAATCTTTAAATGAGGTGTATCCAAACTTTTGGTCTATATATATATATACATGTATTGATACTCCTCGGCACCACTTGCCCTGATGAAGCTGCTTTGCGGCAATACGCGTGGGCCGGCTTCCGCACCCCTGCCCTTTCAGGCTCACCCTAGCCTGATGTCAGATTCCATCGTGCCTTGTTAACCTATTGCCATCCTGGGTATGTTAAGTCATATGTTATGTCATACTTTAGTTGTTGTATACAACTTTTTTCCTGTTTGTGATTTGACTAGTCATATGGTTCCATATGGGCCTGTCCTCTTACATGATACACACTGTGCTATCTGCTTCACTTTAGGCATGCCTAGGGTTGCAACCTTTATTTTTTTCACACATGTATCTTTAATAGTGGCTTTCGGTCACTTTTATCCTTATGTGATGTCATTTGTCCCACTGGACCTCATCACACCAACTATTAATACTAGGCACTGTTTGCATACAGCATCTTTTTTAGTGCATGGTTACTTGAGTTAATGAGGGAGAATCTTATTGGTCTATTCCTTATTCATCCCCATTTATCTACGGTTATTGTATCATTTTGTTATACCAGCTGGATACATACAGCCTGGGCAGAGGTATGGTTTTGTATTGTACATGTTTTTAATGTTTTTAAGTGATTTTATTACTACTGTGTGTGTCCTTTTTGTATCAATAAAGTTGTATACATATACTTATTCATTTATCAGGTGTACACATCCTTTTTACATTGAACCTTTTTCTTCCTGTTCGTTTGTTAGCTTTATCAAAGCAGGGTGTAGCATCCGTTAGTGTATTACAGCTTGCTACATAATTCGGTATATTCATGGTAATTTTGGTGCACCCCATTCTTTATAATTATTGCCTTAGTAAAATAGACAAAGAAAATAAACTGGTCATAAAACCAAATGACAAAAGGGGATTCGGTAGTAGTTTTGAACAAGTCATACTATATTACAGAAATATTTATTCTCAACTTAGCGATATACGAACTTACACCCCCATTCCTAGCACCCTACTACTGATATATCTAAGGATGTACACATCCTTGTGGAATCATTTAAACACAAAGGAAGCTGATGATAATAAACTAGGTGAGTTCTTGATCAATCCCCATCCGGTTATTCTGGTTTATAATACACTCCCTAAAATTGATAACATCCTGAATCAACCACCAGGCCGTCCAATTATTGCCTCCACCCATTCACCTTTGGCAATAACACTGGAGAAAATATTGACTCCCCTTCTACAAAACATATCTTCTTTTCTACGTCTCACTTCCTATCCAGCCTGCGCTGTGCATGTCCTATCCCCACACATTGTATGTTGCTCATGTTGGATGTCAACAATTTATACACAAGCATAGACCATCCTTTGGGCACTGAAGCAGTGGAAAATTTTCTTAACAAAACCACATTTTTCCTCTATACAAAATGAGTTTGGCATTGCCAAGCTCACACTTATCTTGACTAAATATTTCTTGTTTGAAGATCAATTCTTTATATAAAGGACCAGAACCGCAGTGGGTTTAAACGTTATGCTGCTGTATGCTAATATCTTTATGACTCACTTTGAAGACACATATGTACAGTACAGACCAAAAGTTTGGACACACCTTCTCATTTAAAGATTTTTCTGTATTTTCATGACTTTGAAAATTGTACATTCACACTGAAGGCATCAAAACAATGAATTAACACATGTGGAATTATATACTTAACAAAAAAGTGTGTAACAACTGAAAATATGTCTTATATTCTAGGTTCTTCAAAGCAGCCACCTTTTGCTTTGATGACTGCTTTGCACACTCTTGGTATTCTCTTGATGAGCTTCGAGAGGAAGTCACCGGAAGTGGTTTTCACTTCACAGGTGTGCCCTGTCAGGTTTAATAAGTGGGATTTCTTGCCTTATAAATGGGGTTGGGACCATCAGTTGTGTTGTGCAGAAGTCAGGTGGACAAACAGCTGATAGTCCTACTGAATAGACTATTAGAATTTGTATTATGGCAAGAAAAAAGCAGCTAAGTAAAGAAAAACGAGTGGCCATCATTACTTTAAGAAATGAAGGTCAGCCAGTCCGAAAAATTGGGCAAACTTTGAAAGTGTCCCCAAGTGCAGTTGCAAAAACCATCAAGCGCTACAAAGAAACTGGCTCACATGAAGACCGCCCCAGGAAAGGAAGACCAAGAGTCACCTCTGCTTCTGAGGATGTTTATCCGAGTCAACAGCCTCAGAAATCGCAGGTTAACAGCAGCTCAGATTAGAGACCAGGTCAATGCCACACAGAGTTCTAGCAGCAGACTCATCTCTACAACAACTGTTAAGAGGAGACTTTGTGCAGCAGGCCTTCATAGTAAAATAGCTGCTAGGAAACCACTGCTAAGGACAGGCAACAAGCAGAAGATACTTGTTTGGGCTAAAGAACACAAGGAATGGACATTAGACCAGTGGAAATCTGTGCTTTGGTCTGATGAGTCCAAATTTGAGATCTTTGGTTCCAACCACCGTGTCTTTGTGTGACGCAGAAAAGGTGAACAGATGGACTTTACATGCCTGGTTCCCAACGTGAAGCATGGAGGAGGAGGTGTGATGGTGTGGGGGTGCTTTGCTGGTGACACTGTTGGGGATTTATTCAAAACTGAAGGCGTACTGAACCAACATGGCTACCACAGCATCTTGCAGGGGCATGCTATTCCATCCGGTTTGCGTTTAGTTGGACCATCATTTATTTTTCAACAGGACAATGACCCCAAACACACCTCCAGGCTGTGTAAGGGCTATTTGACCAAGAAGGAGAGTGATGGGGTGCTACGCCAGATGACCTGGCCTCCACAGTCACCAGACCTGAACCCAATCGAGATGGTTTGGGGTGTGCTGGACCGCAGAGTGAAGGCAAAAGGGCCAACAAGTGCTAATCATCTCTGGGAACTCCTTCAAGATTGTTGGAAGACCATTTCCGGTGGCTACCTCTTGAAGCTCATCAAGAGAATGCCAAGAGTGCAAAGCAGTCATCAAAGCAAAAGGTGGCTACTTTGAAGAACCTAGAATATAAGACATATTTTCAGTTGTTTCACACTTTTTTGTTAAGTATATAATTCCACATGTGTTAATTCATAGTTTTGATGCCTTCAGTGTGAATGTACAATTTTCAAAGTCATGAAAATACAGAAAAATCTTTAAATGAGAAAGTGTGTCCAAACTTTTGGTCTGTACTGTATGTGTACACCCACCCACTGTTTTAATTACACTCTGGAATCTTCTGGAAAGGTACATTGACAACATTTTTATGATTTGGCGAGAAAAGAATACACTTTCACTCTTTTTTTTCAGGTTATAAACACTTTTGTACCCAACCTCACTTTCACTATTCACCATTATCGAAGCACCATTCATTTCTTAGATACCTTACTGACACTGGGGAAGGATGGGTCTCTTCTAACTGATCTATATGTGTCATAGAGAAAAATTGAAATCCATAAAGATATCTCCAAAGAAGGACTGACACTTCAACCTCCACTGAAGTAGGTTTTAACATTGAACATATGAGATTAATTAGGCCTAGGAAGAGAGGGACTAATTAAGACAAGGGAAATGAGAGCTAACACTTGAATCTCCATTGAAGTAGGAGCCTCCTACGGTGACCATATAATTACAGCAGTGAGATTTGCTGGGAAGAAGACAACAAGTCTGAGATATGCTGGATATGGCTTCCTCTGATAAAAGAATCTTTTTTAAACTTTTTGTCTCCGTTGTCCAGACATGAATATTTGAGATTTGCATTGATCCGATATTTATGGGAGATCTAGTTTCGGTGTCGTGGCAAAGGGACAAACAGAAAGCATTCACTCACATCATTGTAAGGCCTGAAGAACCCCTTCAACTTAATAACGAACCAATGGCTGATGCTATCCAGGTCATGCTTCATCCTTATGTAAAGATAAAACAGTGATAAGAAACATGACAACATCTACCACCTGGGCCCTCCAGGGCCAAGATGTCCTGTAAGTTGGGGGATCTCCTAAAATTCTGAAAGACCTAACATTTTCCACAACCAACCCCAACATGAGCTCAGCAAAGGGAGGTATGTGGGCGTAACCTTCATCTAATAAAAAGAAGTATTTAGGTTTGGGTCATTTGTCAGTCCTGGAAGGTACAGCTTGCTGTAGTTATGCCCATTTTCCTAAGTAGTACCTCCCTCAGCTAAGCTTTGAGCCATTTCCGTGACATCAGGTTTAGTAATTTTCTCTCATTTTCCTTTCTATTTAATTTAATTGTATATATCGTATTGTTTTGTTACCACTTTGTAACATCTTTGTATATTTTTATAAACTCTGCCTACCTTTTCTGGATTCAATATATAAAATGTAATATCTCTGTTCCTCTTGCTTTGTAAATCCAGGTGATACATTTTCCCACCCCAAGTCCGGTAGAAGATTTTCAATCAGAGGTTTCTTTACCTGCGATTCATCTTTCGTCGTTTGATTAAATGTCTCTGCTGCCTTGGGTATGTTGGTGAGACTACCTAACATATCAGAGACTATTTCTCACCATAAATCCATTATTGAGCCATATTGTCTCAATAGAGAATATTACATTTTCTATCAATAATATTTTGTTTTCACTAATGAAATAACATGACAGTTTATTGTATCTTTAGTAGTGTTGAGCGAGCACTAAAATGCTCAGGTGCTCGAAGCTCGGGCCGAGCTCGCCGTGATACTCGGGTGCTCGACCCGAGCAACGAGCCCAATGTTAGTCTATGGGAGACCCGAGCATTTTTGCGGCGGCACCCCCGGCAGTCTGTAGAAAGCCTAAAAAGTGACCAAAACGATAGTGGCAGTGCTCAAAAGACATGGGGGCAGCATGGGCACCGCCCCAGGAAGCATTTCTGACCCCCAGGTCACTGCTGTCAACAACGTGGTCAGAGGTATTAAGCCACTTTAACAGGCTCACAATAAAACGTTCAAAAACTAAACTGAAACGGTATTCCTGTGAAATATGTTAAGGAACTTCCTTTCCAGGGTAAAGACTTGTGTATAAGGTAAAATAAATAACCAAAAACAAAAATACTCCTCCACACCTTGGGATATGTTCACAAGTAGCATTTTTTATGCGTTTTTGCACTTTCAACCGTGACAAATGCATTCACCGGGAAATGTCATTTTAACATTTTACAATCTTATCTGGCCATGTGCTGTGTGACACATGCTTACAGTGCTGAAAAGACATGGGAACAGCATGGGGAAGACCCCTGGAAGCATCTCTGACACCCAGGTCACTGCCTAAAAGTGTGCCCATCAGAAGTGATCCTTTCCGCATCAGAAGATGCAGACTTGCAACTATCCCCGTTCAAGTCCTTGCACCAGGGCAGTGTTCAATTGTACCTCCCCCATTCCTTGCAATGGAAGCGCAAGAATGCAGCCTGAAACCCACCCACCCCCAGGCTGCAATACCATACTGCTAGCTTACTTGCACTTGAAATGGGCCTTTTAGTTTGGAGGAGGCCGAAGCTGGGCACTACCTCATGGCTGCTTTGGCAGCGAGGTATCCATACTCAGTCACCAGCCGCCCGGGTGTCCACGCTCGGTCCCCAGCCTCCAGGGGGTGGGCGGGTGTCCACGCTCGGTCCCCAGCCGCCAGGGGGTGGCCAGGTGTCCATACTCGGTCCCCAGCCGCCCCGCAGCCGGGTGTCCACTCACGGTCCCCAGCCGCCTGGGGGCGGCCGAGTGTCCATAAACGGTCCCCAGCTGCACTATTTCTCCTTGGAACATCCCCCCACACTTATCTTAGCCCGGCCTGCTTTAGGGCAGCATTAGACGAGCCCACCAGAGTACCAGACTCCTCCGGTGGGCCCTGACTTCTCCATCAGGGGAGTTGAGAGTGCCAAGGTGAGGAGCATGATGATGATAGAAGTTAGCATCTGCTTTGCTTTCTTGGAATGCAGGCGTAAGTGTGCAACTTGCCACCCACCCACCCCAAGGCTGCAATACCATACTGCTAGCTTGCTTGCACTTGAAATTGGGCCTTTTAGACAAGTGGAGGCAGACGCCGGCCACCACGTCATGGCTGCGTCGGCGGCCTGGTATCCATACTCAGTCCCCAGCCGCCCGGTGGCCGGGTGTCCGCGCTCGGTCCCCAGACGTCAGGGGGCGGCCGGGTGTCCGTGCTCGGTCCCCAGCCGTCAGGGGGCGGCCGGGTGTCCATACTCGGTCCCCAGCCGCCCCGTGGCTGTGTGTCCACACATGGTCCCCAGCCGCCTGGGGGCGGCTGGGTGTCCATAAATGGTCCACAGCCGCCCCTATTTCTCCTTGGAACATCCCCCCACACTTTTCTTAGCCTGGCCTGCTTTAGGGCAGCATTGGAAGAACCCACCAGAGAACCAGACTCCTCCGGTGGGCCCTGGCTTCTCCATCAGGGGAGTTGAGAGTGCCAAGGTGAGGAGCATGATGATGATGATAGAAGTTAGCATCTGCTTTGTTTTCTTGGAATGCAAGCGCATGTATGTAGTAGCGGCTAGGCCTGAGGTGGTCAGCGTTTTGGCGCATATCCTACCTCCTCCGAGGATTGCTGGATGTTTTCCTGCTACTATCCCAGTTCTATGACTCCCGCTAAAACAAAGCTTCTAGTAATGAATGATGGATGAGGAGGCGGAAAAGGAGAAAGAGCAGGAGGAACAGGGACCATTCACATCAATATCAGGCCAGTCAACCACACATGTCTTGTAGGATATGCTTCTGTACCAAAAGGAGAGGTTCGGCTACACAGTTATAGGGCATGCAGTGAGTGCAATGCCTACCAAAAATTTCGAGGCACTCCAATGCCCCTTGGAAGTGACATGGAGGTCAGAGGGCCTTAACTAAACCGTTTTTTCCATTTATAGCAATTGGGTCTCCTGTGCACTGTTGGCCTGAGCAGTGAATGGAAGGCTTTCCAAAAATTATGAGGAACAGCAATGCCCCTTGAAACAGAAATGGATTACAGCATACTAAAAACTTTCTACCCATTATTGGGGAGTGGGTCTCCCTTAGTGTTCGCCTATGCTTGAAAAGCAAAAGCTGACTAAAATTAGGAGGAAATGCAATGCCCGTTGGAAGAATGGTGGAGTTCGCAGTGGAATAAAAAGACAATATCAATGCCCCTTGGAAAAGTGGTGGAGGTCACAGTAGCTTAACAAAACGGTTTTAATGCCCCTGGGGAAAGTGGTGGAGGTCGCATTAGCTTAACAAGACGGTTTTAATGCCCCTTGAAAGAGTGGTGGAGGTCACATTAGCTTAACAAGATGGATTTAAAGCCCCTTGGAAGAGTGGTGGAGGTCGCATTAGCTTAACAAGACGGTTTTAATGCCCCTTGGAAGAGATGTGGAGGTAGCAGTAGCTTAACAAGACGGTATTAATGCCCCTTGGAAGAGTGCTGGAGGTCGCAATAGCTTAACAAGACGGTTTTAATGCCCCTTGGAAGAGTGGTGGAGGTTACAGCTTTAATGCCCCTTGGAAAAGTGGTGGAGGTCGCAGTAGCTTAACAAAACGGTTTCAATGCCCCTTGGAAAAGTGGTGGAGGTCGCATTAGCTAAACAAGACGGTTTTAATGCCCCTTGGAAGAGACGTGGAGGTTGCAGTAGCTTAACAAGACGGTTTAAATGCCCCTTGGAAGAGACGTGGAGGTCGCAGTAGCTTAACAAGACGGTTTTAATGCCCCTTGGAAAAGTGGTGGAGGTCGCATTAGCTTAACTAGAAGGTTTTAATGCCCCTTGGAAGAGACATGGAGGTCGCAGTAGCTTAACAAGACGGTTTAAATGCCCCTTGGAAGAGACGTGGAGGTCGCAGTAGCTTAACAAGACGGTTTAAATGCCCCTTGGAAAAGTGGTGGAGGTCGCATTAGCTTAACTAGACGGTTTTAATGCCCCTTGGAAAAGACGTGGAGGTTGCAGTAGCTTAACAAGACGCTTTAAATGCCCCTTGGAAGAGACGTGGAGGTCGCAGTAGCTTAACAAGATGGTTTTAATGCCCCTTGGAAAAGTGGTGGAGGTCGCATTAGCTTAACTAGACGGTTTTAATGCCCCTTGGAAGAGACATGGAGGTCGCAGTAGCTTAACAAGACGGTTTTAAAGCCCCTTGGAAAAGTGGTGGAGGTCACATTAGCTTAACAAGATGGTTTTAATGCCCCTTGGAAGAGACGTGGAGGTCAGACTGGTTTAACAAGACGGTTTTAATGCCACTTACAAGAGCTATGCAGTACAGCATATTAAAAACATTATTCCCATTATTGGGGAGTGGGTCTCCCATTGTCTTTGCCTATGCCTTCCAAGCAAAAGCTGCCCAAAAATAGGACGGAGGAACTTGCAATGCAGGCAACACGGACCACGGTCACCCTGGTGGTATAGTGGTGGTGGAGGCTGAGGATAAGAGCAAAATATAGCCAAAATGAGGAAGCGTATACCCATGTGTGGGTGTGAAGCGGTGCATGGGAATACACCTCCCGAAATAATGCAGTGGATTTGACTTTATGTTACTCTGCTGTCATTTGGTGGTGATGAGAAGTCTGGCCCAATCCAGCCCTTGTTCATTTTGATAAGGGTCAGCTTGTCAGCATTGTCAGTTGACAGGCGAGTACGCTTATCAGTTATAATTCCCCCTAAAAACACGCTCCGATAACACGCTAGCGGCAGGGCAGGCCAGGACCTCCAAGGTGTACAGAGCGAGTTCATTCCAAGTGTCCAGCTTGGATACCCAATAATTAAAAGGCACAGAGGAATCACGGAGGACGCTGGTACTGTCGGCAAGGTACTCCCTCACCATCTTTTGAAACTTTCCACTCCTTGTGAGAGTACCCCGCGCCTCAGGGAATGAAAGCTGGGCGAGTCTCAGAAAACTGTCCCAGAATGTTGACAGTGTTCCCCTGCCTCTGCTGGATTGGAGTTGAATATCTCTCACCTGTACGCCTTGGTTGGTCAACGAACTGTGACCTCTGCCACTAGCGTGTTCAGATGGGAATTTTTTTAAGAGTTCTGCAGCAAGGGCCTTCTGGTACTGCCCCATTTTTGTAGACCTCTCCACCTCAGGAATAAGAGAGTGAAAGTTCTCCTTGTAGCGGGGGTCTACAAGTGTCACCAACCAGTAATGACTGTCACCCAACATTTTGACAACGCGAGGGTCACGGTTAAGGCAGCGTAACATAAAGTCAGCCATGCATGCCAGACTGGTAACGGGCAAGACTTTCGAGTCCTCACCAAGATGACGACTGACCATGCTCTCCTCCTCCCCCCCTGTCCTCAGCCCACCCACGCTGAACCGACTGTATGACAGTTGTACAAGTACTACCGTCTACAGCACATGGTACCAGCTCCTGTTCTTCCTCCTCCTCCTCTCCCTTATTGTCCCCCAATGCACGTTGGGATGAGATAAGGCTGGGCTGTGTCTAATAGCCCATTACGGGTTCTTAATCCATCTCATCATACTCTGGCTAAAATGCCTCCTCTTTAATTCTCTGCAGAGAGCGTTGCAAAAGACAGACAAGTGGAATGCTGACACTAATGATGGCGTCATCGCCACTCACCATCTTGGTGGCGTCCTCAAAGTTTGTCAGGATGGTACATATGTCAGACATCCAGGTCCACTCCTGAGGTCTTATGTGTGGAGTCTGACCTGAATATCGACGGCCTTGTTGCAGCTGGTACTCCACAACTGCTCTCTTCTGCTCACAAATCCTTTGCAACATGTGGAGGGTAGAGTTCCAACGTGTGGGGACATCACACACCAGTCGGTGTGATGGAAGCTGAAAACTCTGCTGCAACACAGCAAAGGCGGCGGAAGCTGTAGCCGACTTGTGAAAATGAGCTGACAGGCGGCGTACTTTGACGAGCAGATCTGGCAACTCGGGGTAAGATTTAAGTAACCGCTGAACCACGAGGTTAAGCACATGAGCCAGGCATGGTAAGTGTGTGATCTCGCCTCGCCTCAGAGCCGCCACCAGGTTATGGCCATTGTCACACACGACCATGCCTGGATGTAGGTTCAGCGGTCTAAGCCACAGATCTGCCTGCTCTTTCACAGCTGTCCACAACTCACAAGCAGTGTGAGGTATATCACCTAAGCTTATGAGTTTCAGCACAGCCTGTTGACGCTTGGCTGAGGCAGTACTGCAGTGCTTCCAGCTTGTAACTGATGTGGTGATATCTGAGATGGAGGCTGAACATGAGGAGGATAATGCGCAGGAGCTGTACACTGTGGGGGCAACTCTGACTGACATAGGGCCCGCAATCCTCGGTGTGGGGAGGATGTGTTCCGTCCCAAAGTCAGACTTGGTCCCGGCTTCCACTATGTTTACCCAGTGTGCTGTCAGGGAGATGTACCGTCCCTGGCCGTAAGCACATGTCCACGTGTCCGTTGTCAGGTGGACTCTCCCAGTAACTGCGTTGTTGAGGGCACGGCAGATGTTTTGGGACACGTGCTTGTGTAGTGAGGGGATAGCACACCGGGCAAAATAGTGTCGGCTGGGGACCGAGTACCGAGGAAAGGCCACCGCCATAAGGTTGCGGAAGGATTTCGTCTCCACCAGTCTAAAAGGCAGCATTTCCAACCGAAGCAGTCATGAAATGTGCGAATTTAGGACTGTGGCCTGTGGGGCGTTGGCTGTGAATTTGCGCTTTCATTCAAAGCTCTGGAATATGGACAATTGAACGCTGCGGTGGGACGTGGACGTTGATGCTGTTTCTTGAGAAACTGCCATAACAAGTGAAGACTGAGAGGAGGGGGCATCTTTGCTTGCAGTATGGACAGGGGATTGCCTTGCACGGAAGACAGGGGGTTCTATTACACGCACAACAGCGGAAGAAGCAGTGGTGACACCCGCTGACACTGGTCATGGACTCTGGGGTTCGCCCCACAAAGTTGGGTGCTTTGCTGCCATGTGCCTAATCATGCTGGTGGTGGTCAGGCTGGTAGTTTTGTCACCCCTGCTGATGCTGGCATGGCAGGTGGTACAAATGGCCTTTCTGGGGTTATCAGCAGAGTCTTTAAAAAAATTACAGACTCTGGAAGACCTACCGGTTGTACTGGCAACGTCCCTCGTGTTGGTGTTACGGGGAACTGTTGCCCACCTTCTGTGTGCGGCCACCACACTGCTTCTTCCTGTCTGTTGGGGAACTCTGACTCCCTCCCCGTGTGCTGCTGTCCTCGCTCTGCGTGTCCTCCTGCCACGTTGGGTCAGTTACTAGATCATCCACCACCTCCTCCTCTTCCACTTGTGCACCAAGATCCTCCTCCTCACTTTGTGGCAATTGTGTCTCGTCATCGTCCACCTCTTGTGACAAATTGTAAGCGTCAACTTCGTCTGGCCGTGGCTGTTCAAATATTTGGGCATCGCTACATGGGATCTCCTCTTCCACCACTTCAAGCGGAGCAGGCGAGAGGCACAAATATGGAAACGGACCAGTGAACAGCTCTTCATAGTGTCCAAGTGTGGGATCAGTTGCTGACGACACTCGGCATGATGGGAGGAAGGAGCATCAGGGTGAGGAGGAGTATGCGGTCGAGACTCACAGCTACTGAAACTTGACCGTGTGGAAGACAGACCGGAGGTGGTGGTGCCCAGGTAACTGGAAGTATTATCTGCTATCCAATTAATGACCTGTTCACACTGATCAGTTCGCAATACTGGTGTTGTAGTGCGCTTCCCTAGTAATTCGGTCAAGAAGTGGGAGCGAGAAGATGTGGCTGTTGGTTGTGGCACATTTTCACCTTGGCCACGGCCCCGTCCTCTACACGCACATTCACCAGAACGTCCAGTTCCACGTCCCTTACCACGCACCTTGCCCATTGTAAATTAAGTAAAATAGCTTACACTCGCACTATCAATGGAAAAAGGGTAACATAAAGGAGATTAGAACCGTGGAAGAGGAAAACCACAGTTCTATTTGTCTGGCCTACACCAGACTCTTTTAAACAGATATACTGGCATCCGACAAGTCAGGGAGACACTATTACAGGGTTTTTTAAAGGCAAGAAATGCCAAAAACAGGATAATACAGAGATTTGACCTGTGGAACTGCAAAACCATAGTTCTATTTTTCTGACCTACACCAGACTCTTTTAAACAGATATATTGGTGTCTGACCAGTCAGAGAGACACTATTACAGTTTTTTTTATGGCAAAACATGCCTAAAAAAAACAGGATAATACAGAGATTTGACCCGTGGAACTGCAAAACCATAGTTCTATTTTTCTGGCCTACACCAGACTCTTTTAAACAGATATATTGGTGTCTGACCAGTCAGGGAGACACTATTACAGGTTTTTTTATGGCAAAAAATGCCAAAACCAGGATAATACAGAGATTTGACCCGTGCAACTGCAAAACCACAGTTCTATTTTTCTGGCCTACACCAGGCTCTTTTAAACAGATATATTGGCGTCTGACCAGTCAGGGAGACACTATTACTGTTTTCTTTTTACGGCAAAAAATGCTAAAAACAGGATAATACAGAGATTTGACCCGTGGAACTGCAAAACCACAGTTCTATTTTTCTGGCCTACACCAGACTCTTTTAAACAGATATATTGGTGTCTGACCAGCCAGGGAGACACTATTACTGCTTTTTTCATGGCAAAAAATGCCAAAAACAGGATAATACAGAGATTTGACCCATGGAACTGCAAAACCACAGTTCTATTTTTCTGGCGTACACCAGACTCTTTTAAACAGATATATTAGTGTCTGACCAGTCAGGGAGAGACTATTACAGTTTTTTTTTACGGCAAAAACTGCCAAAAAAAGGATAATTCAGAGATTTGACCCGTTTAACTGCAAAACCACAGTTCTATTTTTCTGGCCTACACCAGACTCTTTTAAACAGATATATTGGTGTCTGACCAGTCAGGGAGACACTATTACTGCTTTTTTGTATGGCAAAAAATACCAAAAACAGGATAATACAGAGATTTGACCCGTGGAACTGCAAAACCACAGTTCTATTTTTCTGGCCTACACCAGACCCTTTTAAACAGATATATTGGTGTCTGACCAGTTTAGGGAGAAATTATTACAGTTTTTTTTTACGGCAAAAAATGCCAAAAACAGGATAATACAGAGATTTGACCCGTGGAACTGCAAAACCACAGTTCTATTTTTCTGGCCTACACCAGACTCTTTTAAACAGATATATTTCTGTCGACCAGTCAGGGAGACACGTTTACTGTTTTTTTTTTTTAAGGCAAAAAATGCACAAAACAGGATAATACAGAGATTTGACCCGTGGAACTGCAAAACCACAGTTCTACTTTTCTGGTCTACACCAGACTCTTTTAAACAGATATATTGGTGTCTGACCAGTCAGGGAGACACTATTACAGGTTTTTTTTTACGGCAAAAAATGCCAAAAACAGGATAATACAGAGATTTGACCCGAGGAACTGCAAAACCACAGTTCTATTTTTCTGTTCTACACCAGACTCTTAAACAGATATATTGGTGTCTGACCAGTCAGGGAGACACTATTACTGGGTTTTTTTACGCCAAAAAATGCCAAAAACAGGATAATACAGAGATTTGACCCGTGGAACTGCAAAACCACAGTTCTATTTTTCTGGCCTACACCAGACTCTTTTAAACAGATATATTTCTGTCGACCAGTCAGGGAGACACTTTTACTGTTTTTTTTAAGGCAAAAAATGCACAAAACAGGATAATACAGAGATTTGACCCGTGGAACTGCAAAACCACAGTTCTACTTTTCTGGTCTACACCAGACTCTTTTAAACAGATATATTGGTGTCTGACCAGTCAGGGAGACACTATTACCGATTTTTTTTTACGGCAAAAAATGCCAAAAACAGGATAATACAGAGATTTGACCAGTGGAACTGCAAAACCACAGTTCTATTTTTCTGGCCTACACCAGACTCTTTTAAACAGATATATTGGTGTCTGACCAGTTTAGGGAGACATTATTACAGTTTTTTTACGGCAAAAAATGCCAAAAACAGGATAATACAGAAATTTGACCCGTGGAACTGCAAAACCACAGTTATAGCTATGTGGCGTACACCAGACTCTTTCAAAGAGATATATTGGTGTCTGACCAGTCAGGGAGACACTAATACAGTTTTTTTTTACAGCAAAAAATGCCAAAAACAGGATAATACAGACATTTGACCCGTGGAACTGCAAAACCACAGTTCTATTTTTCTGGCCTACACCAGACTCTTTATAACAGATATATTGGTGTCTGACCAGTCAGGGAGACACTATTACTGTTTTTTTTTAAGGCAAAAAATGCCAAAAACAGGATAATACAGAGATTTTACCCGTGGAACTGCAAAACCACAGTTCTATTTTTCTGGTCTACACCAGACTCTTTTAAACAGATATATTGGTGTCTGACCAGTCAGGGAGACACTATTACTGTTTTTTTTACGGCAAAAAATGCCAAAAACAGGATAATACAGACATTTGACCCGTGGAAATGCAAAACCACAGTTCTATTTTTCTGGCCTACACCAGACTCTTTTAAACAGATATATTGGTGTCTGAACAGTCACACTCAATTTGTTTGGGGAGGGGGGAAAAATACCAAAAGGTTAATAAGACGGGTATTTGACCAGTCTGACTGAGGAAAAAAAAAACAACAGGATTTAGATGGAAAAAAAATAATTTTTCCTGGCCCCTGAGACCGGGGTGATAAGTCTAGCAATTTGACCAACAGGAGCATACAGGACTGTAATGCAGCGCTTGCTGGTATAACCACTGCGTCTCCTATACAGCCTGCCTGATATCTGGGATGGATATTAGTCCTGAGAAGGACTGTTTGTTTGATTTGGCAGCCTTTATAGATCCTACAGTGGTGGCCAAAAGTATTGGCACCCCTGCAATTCTGTCAGATAATACTCAGTTTCTTCCTGAAAATGATTGCAATCACAAATTCTTTGGTATTATTCTCTTCATTTAATTTGTCTTCAATGAGAAAACACAAAAAGAATTGTCCTAAAGCCAAATTGGATATAATTCCACACCAAACCTAAAAAAGGGGGTGGACAAAAGTATTGGCACTGTTTGAAAAATCATGTGATGCTTCTCTAATTGGTGTAATTAACAGCACCTGTAACTTACCTGTGGCACCTAACAGGTGTTGGCAATAACTAAATCACACTTGCAGCCAGTTAACATGGATTAAAGTTGACTCAACCTCTGTCCTGTGTCCTTGTGTGTACCACATTGAGCATGGAGAAAAGAAAGAAGACCAAAGAACTGTCTGAGGACTTGAGAAACCAAATTGTGAGGAAGCATGAGCAATCTCAAGGCTACAAGTCCATCTCCAAAGACCTGAATGTTCCTGTGTCTTCCGTGCGCAGTGTCATCAAGAAGTTTAAAGCCCATGGCACTGTGGCTAACCTCCCTAGATGTGGACGGAAAAGAAAAATTGACGAGAGATTTCAACGCAAGATTGTGCGGATGGTGGATAAAGACTAACATCCAAACAAGTTCAAGCTGCCCTGCAGTCCGAGGGTACAACAGTGTCAACCCGTACTATCCGTCGGCGTCTGAATGAAAAGGGACTGTATGGTAGGATACCCAGGAAGACCTAACTTCTTACCCCGAGACATAAAAAAGCCAGCCTGGAGTTTGCCAAAACTTACCTGAGAAAGCCTAAAACGTTTTGGAAGAATGTTCTCTGGTGAAATGAGACAAAAGTAGAGCTTTTTGGGAAAAAGCATCAACATAGAGTGTACAGGAAAAAAAAAGAGGCATTCAAAGAAAAGAACACGGTCCCTACAGTCAAACATGGCGGAGGTTCCCTGATGTTTTGGGGTTGCTTTGCTGCCTCTGGCACTGGACTGCTTGACCGTGTGCATGGCATTATGAAGTCTGAAGACTACCAACAAATTTTGCAGCATAATGTAGGGCCCAGTGTGAGAAAGCTGGGTCTCCCTCAGAGGTCATGGGTCTTCCAGCAGGACAATGACCCAAAGCACACTTCCAAAAGCACTATAAAATGGTTTGAGAGAAAGCACTGGAGACTTCTAAGGTGGCCAGCAATGAGTCCAGACCTGAATCCCATAGAACACCTGTGGAGAGATCTCAAAATGGCAGTTTGGAGAAGGCACCCTTCAAATATCAGGGACCTGGAGCAGTTTGCCAAAGAAGAATGGTCTACAATTCCAGCAGAGCATTGTAAGAAACTCATTGATGGTTACCGGAAGCGGTTGTTCAACCAAGTATTAGGCTGAGGGTGCCAATACTTTTGTCTGGCCCATTTTTGGAGTTTTGTGTGAAATGATCAATGATTTGATTTTTGCTTCATTCTCTTTTGTGTTTTTTCCTTGCAAGCAAATTAAATGAAGATAATAATACCAAAGAATTTGTGATTGCAATCATTTTCAGGAAGAAACTGAGTATTATCTGACAGAATTGCAGGGGTGCCAATACTTTTGGCCACCACTGTACACTACCTATTTCGCACTATATATCTCTCCTTAACTCAGCAGCACTGACCCTACACTGACTGATCCGGAGCGACTGTGTCCAAGATGGCGGCGCCCGCTTTTAAATACTCGAGGTGACGCTGTGCGGCCAGCCAATCACTAATGTCCACAAACAACATGGCTGCGCATTACAGTGACTGGCTGGCAATCTCTGCATGTTCATTTGCTCTGTAAAGAGCGCCAATCGTGCAGGGCGGAGACCCGAGCTCCCACCCGAGTAACCCGGAAATGCTCGCCGAACATCCCGAGTAGCGTGATGCTCGGGCGAGTAACGAACAGTGTCGAGCATGCTCGCTCAACACTAATCTTTAGATGTTATTCATCTTATTTCACTTCCCTTAAAGACTGCACAGAGAACACCCAGGTACTATTCACTTTATTTCCCTATATGTATATATTATATATGTATATGTTATATATATATATAGACACAGCTGTATGTTCTATAGACATGTTTTTCTTTAAACTTCCTAAACTCTTAGAATTCCTGTTTACTTTTATTTCTTATATTGGGGTCTGTTTGAATAGGAATAGTTTTCCCTATCCTTCAAGTTTTCTATCACTTTTTTCTTCTCCTTCTCTCCCGCTATTATAGCTCATTCAGCTATTTCTTGATACCCTCCATCAGTATCTGCTATTTCCCTTCTCTGTCCATTATATCTGGATTTGAACACATTATCTTTTCTATTTGTCTCTTCTGCATATGTCCACTATTTTCTCTTTGGGTTACCTTGTCTCTTTCTGCTCTTTGAGCAAGTGCACCTCATCCACTACACACATCAGTTGAGCCAGACCTATGACCCGCATGATACGTTTTGCGTTTTTTTGCTGATATCGGGCGATATTGGTGGAAAAATAAGGGATATAAGTGTCTCTTTCCCTATTTTGTATGGCCACACATGACCATTACAATACAATTCAAAAACATGTCATCATTCTGTAACACATATTTTGACATATCAGGAGTTTGTTTTACTTTTTTTTAACAGGGGTAGGGCTAATCACAGTGATTTGGATTGTCAGTGGCATTTTTATTTTACATATTGTGCCCCTCATAAGGTCATAAAGGACCTTTGAGGAGCTTTCAAAAAGTTAAAAAAAAAATATTTTCACCTTCTTTCCCTTGTAGAACCAGTTATTGCCCATTAGCGTCAATTACAAGGGGAATGCAGCCGCTGGCTGCATAGCAGAGCTGTATGGGTCTCTTATGGCCCATCATCTCCTGCTCCCTCACTATACACTATTACTGCATACACAGCACTGGATCAACCCTGTGTACATAGTGATGGAGAAGGCACAGACGGTAACAAACTGGGGACTCTATAGTCACAGACAGCTGGATTCCCACTCCCAGAGCTACACAATTGTGTGTATCTGTACTCCTATGAAGTGACGTTTTAGAAAGACGTTGAAGACTAGGACTAGAAGCCACACATTACTGGAATTTTGAAGCCTATGGGCGGTCCGGAAGCAGTTAAAGAAGTTATTTATTTATGCATCAGTACAGTACTTAGGTCTGTCTTTAGAACTTATGCATAATTAGCATTTGTACATGTCTGCATTATTGAATTCTTTATATATTCTGATATTTCTAGTACTGCTCTTTTATATGTCTGGGTGCCCCCGACAGATACTGGCTCTGCATTGGGGAAGGCTGTCAGTCAGTGCTGGGGGCGCGATTACAGCAGTGACTGTGATTCCGGAACGCTGTGGAGGGAATAGTTAATTTTCTCCCCGCAGCGTTCGGCTAAGTGCGGGTGCCGGGCACGTTAGCAATGCTATTAATCTGCAGATTAACAGTGTCTTTCTGGTGACAGGTTCCCTTGAAGACAGGCGCTGTTCAGGCCAGTCTTAATGAAGGGGCATGGTGGCATAAGATGTTCTGAATTCATTAAGAGTTAACACTCCACTTAATGTGGCACCTTCTCAGTGGTGTGCGTCTCAAGGAATGCTACTTCAGTAATGGGAGTATCATTTCTGGTGTAACTTATGTTGGTTTGGTAGCGTTACCACAGCCCTGCTCCCCCGCTTTGGTAGAGCCATCCAGGACGGGTATGAAAATATCTGCGACTTTCAGTGCTTTAAGTAAAGACTTTGATGAATGTGTTTAATACCATTGAACATTTGGTGCTCCAAGCAGACTGTGAGCCCTACCACATGCATGCTTGAGAAAAGCCTTGGTGCCTCCAAGGGTCAGGGTGCGGCCATGTTACCCACATAGTTGTGATCTGTTTGCTCCAGATCTAGATGCGCCATTTGCTGTAACTAGCAAGCTTTGTTGATCATTTTATGCACTTTATGGCCGTCCCCTTACTGGTTATTTGCTATTATATGATTTCGGATTGATTGACAGTCTGCCCTTCACTTTACATTGGATTATCTGATGTGTGAGAGAAACCCATGCTATGGGGCAGCCATCACTTCAGGCAGCTCGTCACCACACTGCCCCATGAAGTGCAGCTGAGCTAATGGCTCCTACACAGCACAGCGTGGTGACTGCTCCCCTCTCCGAGGCTGGTGACAGTGGCAGTATGGCCATGGCCGCCGCCTCGGGCACCACATAAGGTCCCGCCACCGCTCCCTCCTCTACGCTGACGTGACTTCCCACGGGAGCGCGCGCCCGGCGTTCCCGCTCTTTTGTGCACCCCATGGCCGCCCCGCCCACTTGCCTATGACAGCTGGTATTACTGCTGAGCATGTTAATGGCGCTCTCTCCCGACCACCACATCCGCCATATTGCACGCACTGTGACTGAGACGTGAATGGCGCCCCCGCCCCAGTACTGGGCCGTCCTGTGCCTGCGCGGCGCGCCCTCTCCTCACGGCGCATGCACAGCAGCCTCACAAAGACGTGCACGACTCACGTCCCCTGCCCGCTGTAGTCCCTGCCATAGAGCGGCTCACGGCCGGCCACAAGGTAAGCGCTCCCGCCGCGTCATAGCGCCGACCGGTGGACGCGGGTTGCGCCCGTGACTTACACCAGGTGGCTGTGCGCGCTCTCGCTACACTGCCGCGCGCCGAAAGCAAGGCGCTCACACTCGTTCTGCTTTGCGTTAAGGAGCGGATAAATAACGGCAGAGACACGGGAGCGGGCGTAGGAGAGGCTGTTTATGTGAGCATGCGCTGCTGCCGCCAGTGTACAGGAATGTGCGGGTGCTTGTCCTGGCTGGAGGGGCGCGCAGCAGTGCAGGAGAGTGACCCGGGTGCGAGGACGCCTCACGTTACCGCTCCGCAGTGCAGGAGAGGGACCCGGGGTGCGAGGACGCCTCACGTTACCGCTCGCTCCTCCGCCACATTGTGTGTGAGGAGGGAGACGGCCGCGGCCTGTGCCTCCCCCCAGCCGTGCACGACGCCGCCCGGACACGTGAGCGCTCATCACCAGCCGCAGGCTCCGCTGTCCTCCAGCCTGCTGCCGAGGTGTGCTGTGCTCAGGAGGGGCCGCCGCCGGGAATACACCGTGCTCATCCTGCAATATGGTGACCTCTGTACAAATAACAGCGCTGGGAATACTGACCTCATAGGCTGCATATGGTGCTGAGACCCTCACTAATAAGCGGCAGGGAATGGCTCTATCTGCCCAGACACCGGCACATTTACCTCTGGCACATCTGCTCCCAACTCCCCATAGGAAAAACCTGACTGCCTCTTCTCTCCTGTGACAACAAACGGTTGATGTGGGGGCATCCAAAATGCCTGGTTGTTTTCATTTAGTCATCTGCCTGCGAGAGTTAGCAGGTGGTCCCGAAACACCTGGAATAACTGCCGGGCTTGGACGACTATTCACTAATGCAAACGGACAGCCGAAGGCGGTGTTCACATGTCCAGTAATCATCCATTTGAAACCGATCCCGCAGCAATCCGTTCTCTTAGGAGGACCAAAAAAAAAGTGCAGTGTCAACTTTCTTCGACTGAAAAAACTGCAACTGGATCCGTTTTCTAACATTGAAATCTATGGCTAATGGATCTGTTAAAGAGAATCTGTTACCCCTGGGACGTAGTGATGGGCAGTCCGGCGCTTTTTGGTGATCTGGCTTCACTCGCCAAAAAGAGCTGGCTCTTTTGGATCCTGAATGGATCCCTATTAAATGCGTTCACTATGGGTGAACACATATTTAAGATGTAGATGCTGCTGAAACTTCACCCACCCATACCTGTAACTCTGCCCACAAGCAAGTAGCCAATTAACCCCTTTCTGGCCTGGGGCGTATTAGTACGCCCCAGGCAATCACCCCCGGTTCAGTGTGGGCTCCGGCGGTGAGCCCGCACTGAACCTGGCACATGTCGCGATCCACCTGTGGCTGTTAACCAGTTAAATGCCGCTGTCAATCTCTGATAGCGGCATTTAACAACGCCGCGCCAGAAGCTTGTCACTTACCCCGTCCATCGGTGACCCTGCGGGTCACTGATGGGTGGGCATGACCACCCTGGGTCTGCAGCAGACCCCAGTGTTGTCATGTAAAGATAGCTATGAGCGCCACCTTGTGGTCGGCGCTCATAGCACAGGAGCATTTCTGCTACATAGTGGTAATCTGTTCATCACCCCTATGTAACAGAGGCAGACAGTTGCTGCTTCTAGTCTATGGAGACTATAGAAGCAAGCAGAAAGTGTAAAAAAAAAAAAACTTTTTAAAAATATATAAAAGTTTAAATCGCCCCCCTTTTGCCCCATTCAGAATAAAAAATAAACCTGACATACACATATTTAGTGTCTCCGCATTCAGAATCGCCCTATCAATGTAAAAAAAATAATCCCATCAGTAAACGGCGTAACAAGAAAAAAAATTCCAAACCCCAGAATTACGGGGTTTTTTGTCGACGCAACATTGAAATAAAATGCAATAATGGGCGATCAAAACATTGTATCTACCCCAAAATGTATTAATAAAAACGGCAGCCTGGCGCGCAAAAAATAAGCCCTCACCCGGCCCCAGATCCCGAAAAATGGACACGCTGCGGGTCTCGGAAAATGGCACCATTATTTTTTTTTTTTTTTTTTTTTTTTAAGCAAACTTTGGATTTTTTTTTCACCACTTAAATAAAAAAGAACCTATACATGTTTGGTGTCTACGAACTTGTAATGACCTGGAGAATAATAATGGCAGGTCAGTTTTAGCATCCAGTGAACGTGGAAAGAAAAAAACAAAACAAAAAGCAACTGTGGCATTGCATTTTTTTTGCAATTTCACCACACTTGGAATTTTTTTCCCGTTTTCCAGTACACGATATGGTAAAACTAGTAATGGCGTTTAAAAGTACAACTCGTCCCGCAAAAAATAAGCCCTCGCATGACCATATTGCCCAAAAAATAAAAACGCTATGGCTCTGGGAACAAGGGGAGCAAAAAACGAAAATGCAAAAGCGGAAAATCCCAAGGTAGTAAAGGGGTTAAAGTGAAGAGCCATTACGACAAATTAGTGGCTTTCACTGGGGTGCCAGCTTTCATCAGTCACAACAGGGAGCCGGCTCTTTGTGTCAGATGTTCACTCAACCAACACATCACTACTGGGACACTTTGAAGCTATTACTATGGGCATACAGGTAATAGCATTGTTATATTAGTCCTACCTGTGTGCCTCATAGCTGCTGTCTTGATGTAGAGAAATAGTTTTAATCCAGTATGTTAATGAGGTCTTCTAGGCTCTGGGTCCTGTGGTGCCTGAAAGAAAACTGCCTCTGGTGTTAATTTGTGTACCACCCCCTTCCCACCTTCCCATCAGCTTGACAGTGCTATGTGATGTGCAGTTGTGGCTCCGGAGTCCCGCGCCTGTGACCTGCAACAGCGCAATTATACTTCCCTTTTCCACCTATCTTCTGCGGAGTCATCGGCGAGTCTCTGCAAAAGAACAATGAAGCCAATAAAGCTACTTGTTTTATCAGTAGGAGATTGTCACTAGAGGACTAGTAACCCTGCTGCCATGTAGTCAAGCATACTCATGAGTTCTGTATAACCCCATTTGCACCATTGATTGGCAGCTTTCTGTGTACACTGTACATGGGCAGAAAGCAGCCTATCAGTGGTGTGGGTGGGGTTATACAGGGCCCAGCATCAAGAACTACTAGATATGTAGCAGATAAAATAAGTTTTATCAAAATAATAGCAGGCAGCCCAGTAAGTGATACATTGCTGGAATCCTGGTCTCTCTCTCTGATGGGCCAGCAAAAACCTGCTGACCGTCTTTATGGGGTTCAGTCTCTTGCTAGAAGTCTGCTGTACTCAGTTTTCTCTGGTTTCACTTGTATTGAGTGATGCATGTCTAGTCTTAATGTGACCAGAAGGATGCATATCACTTTCTTGTGGTCACTTCTCCGCACAAACCAGACAGTGTGGATTTAGAAGTTTGCAGTCACTTAGAGTGACTGTAAACTTTTAGCAAGACAACCACTTTAAAGTGACCTTTTACTATGGCACTGAAAAGTGACAATACAGTTGTTATATGGTGCCATCCATTCTTCCCTATCAAAACTTTAAAGGGAATATCCGGGACTTAAAGAAAAAAAGTACCTAAGCACTTGCTTGCATGTAGTATTGCTGCTGATCAGAGATTGAGCCAATGTACTTTTTCTTTTTTTAGCTAGTTAGAGTAGCGGACGTCACAGTGTTAGTGACTTCCATTTTATTTTTTTTTTAGAAACAAAAATTAGTATAGTGTAGTTTCATAGATAGTGAAGTAGTGTATTAGAGTAGTAAAGTAGTAGTAGTAAAAAAAAAAATAGTACAAAGTAGCTTTATAGGTAGGGAGGTAGTGTTTTTCTTTTGCAAAAAGAAAGAAATTGTTTGCGCCGAGTACATTGCAATGTTGGTGACGTCCGTTTTTATTTTGCAGTGTTTAGAAGCGTTCTAAATTTTTCGTTTTTACTTTTTTTTTTTCTCTACTTTTATAATTAATAGTACCATTTACACAATACAAGTGTAAAAGCACCACTTACACACACACATCCCCAGTGTTTTGAAGAATAAAATAAAAATGGCCCATTCGTCAAGAAGATGCTATTCGCCAGAGGATACATACGCTTTCCTTGCCTCCGACACAAATTCAGCCAGTGAAAAAGATCCCACATTCCTCTATTCCTCTCCCTCTTCCTACTCATTAGTGAGGAGGGACCCCTATTAAGGCGCTCTAGGACTGAGGCAACACCTACAGCAATCGATCCAATATGGACTCCATCCCCTGAAAATTATCAGCCTGTTATTCCAGATTTCATGGGCAGCTCAGGAATCCAATTTGATGTTACAGGCCTCACTGAAATTAGATTTTTTTCAAATTCTTTTTCAGCGAGGAAATAAATCTTATGGTGGCCCAGACAAATTTATATGCCCATCAATTTTTTACGCAAAATCCCACATCCTAATACGCCACATGGACCCCTGTAACTGCAGCAGAGATTATGAATTTTGGGGCATTGTGCTGCAAATGGGCATAGTCAGAAAACCAGAGATTCGGCAATACTGGAATACTGATATTCTCTACAGCTCACCGGTATTCCGTATGTCCATGGCAAGGATACAATTTGAAGCAGTCCAAAGATTTTTGCGTTCTAGTGATAATGCGCAGTCTCCTCCCCTAGACTATATACAATTCGGCCAGTAGTTGACCACTTTAGCAGAAAATTTGCTGAGGTGTACAACCCCCAAAGGGACATCGCTATAGATGAATCTCTCTGGTAGGCTAAAACTACGACAATACCTGCCCAGTAAGAGGAATTAAACTGTACAAGCTGTAAAATAGTACCTCATGGTACACCCACAGACTTGGGGTCTACGAGGGGAAGGACACCCCTGAATGCCCCCCTGTCCTGGGGATGAGGGTGATAATTGTGTGAGAATTGATGCATCCACTGCTGGTTAAAGTTTATCACCTCTACATTGGTAACTTACACTAGCATCCCACTCTTCAAGACCCTCTCTGTCAGAGGTATAGCTGCATACGGCACCGCGCGGAAAAATCAGAAAGGCCTCCCTAAGCCGCTAATTTGGCAACTGCTGAGAAAGCACGACAGCAGAGCCCAATGTAGCAATAACATGCTGGTGGTCAAATATAAGGACAAGAGGGATGTCCTTATCTTGACCACCATACACAATGACAACAGCTCCCTTGTCCGAAGTACCACAAAACAAGTCCCAAAGCCAGATTGTATCTTGGATTATAATAAGTACATGGGAGGTATAAATCGCTCAGGTCACGTCCTCAAACCATACAGTGCCATGCGAAAAACAAAAGTATGTTACGAAAAATTGGCCGTGCACATTGTACAGATAGCAATGTACAATGCTTTTGTGCTGTTTCGATCTGCAGGCAATACAGGGACCTTCCTTCAGTTTCATTAGGTAGTCATCCAGGCCCTAATGTTTGGCACTCAGGAAGGTGAGAATCCCACTACTTCTGAAACTGATAGTACCCGTGTCGTCCCAAGTCAACGTTTTCCAGGAGAGGTTCCCCAAACGACAAAGAAGGGAAGAACACAAAAACTATGCAGAGTATGCTCCAAGAAGGGGAATCCGAAAGGACACAATTTACCATTGTGAAACCTGCCCTTTGCATTAAGGATTGCTTCAAAGAGTACCACACATCCATAAATTAATAAAATTTGTTTTTACCCTGTTGAAACACACTTTTATAATCGGATATACTCCACACAACTTGCACATACCACCACATTATAAATTTGTACATCAGTAAAGCCAAAAGCGTTATCGTTCTTACAACAATGCCTCTAGATAAATTCCTTGAGGGGTGTAGTTTCCAAAATGGTCACTTGTGTGTGTGGTTTCCACTGTTTAGTCACATCTTGGGCTTTCCAAACGTGACATGGTGTGCGCAGATCATTCCATCAAAGTCTGCGCTCCAAACTGTCATTCCTTCCCTTCCGAGCACTGCTGTGCACCCAAACAGGTATTTTCCCCCACATGTGGGTTATCTGCATTCTCAGGAGAAATTGCACAACAACTTTTCGGGTCTATTTTCTCTTTCCCATGTGAAAATAAAAAAATTGGGGCTAAGATTATTTTTGTGGAAATTTTTTTTTTTTTTTTTCATGGGTCTTTGTTCTAAACTTCTGTGAAGCACCTGCGGGTTCAAAGTTCTCATCACACATCTAGATAAGTTCCTTGAGGGGTATAGTTTCTACAAAGGGGTCACTTGCGGGGGGTTTCCACTGTTTAGGCACATCAGGGGCCCTTCAAACGCGACATGGTGCTCCTTCCCTTTCAAGCCCTTCAGTGCACCCAAACAGTGGTTTTCCCCTACGTATGGGGTATTAGCATACTCAGCAGAAATTGCACAACAAGTTTTGGGGTCCATTTTCTCCTGTTACCCTCATGAAAATAAAAACATTATGGCTAAAAGATCATTTTTGTGGCTAAAAAGTAAAATGTTCATTTATTCCCCTTCTCCCATGACAGCACCACCTGAGAGAGGGTATCCGCCCACCAAGGACAGGAACCTACTGAATAAAAAGGCGGTACCTCTCTTCCGCATCAGTTTTGGTTCCTGTCCTTGATGGGAGCCTCTCTAGGTGGTGCCTCGCCTATCTGGAGTGGATCCCGGGATCGATGCGGCCTGGAGGCCATGAAGAAACAGCGGATGGTCCTCTGTTGACAGCCGCATCTTGCTGTACCTGGGTCTGCGTGCGGGGGGTGCCTTCCAGGGTCCGGTCCTGCGGCCGGGTCTGCGCACCCACGGTGGCCGTGGCTGGGCGCGCCGGCAGGCAGGCCTTCTGGGTTGCGCACGTGCAGGTTCGCGTTGCGCCCTGTGACGTAACGCGCCGGAAGTCCGGGCTGCGCACACGTTGGGTCGTGTCGCGCCCTAGCACGAATGCGCCGGAAGTGCGGGTCTGCGCTTGCGCGGGGTACGATTTCCTGGGTCATCTCCGTTGCAAGCACGCTGGGAGCCGCTGGGTCTGCGCACGCGCAGGAGGGATCCTGCGGCGTAGCGCGCCAGCTGGCAGGTGTAGGAAAAAAAAAGAAGAGAATATATATATTTTATGATATAATATAAAAAATATATATATATATATAAAAAAAAGTATAAGATGGAAATTAAATGGAAAAGAGAGGGCACACTGCTGCCGGAAGGGGAGGGGCCCAAAGGAGGTGGAGCCCCTTATGCTTTAAAAGGATGGGAAGCAGTCAAGATGACGGTGTCTGCATTCCCGTCATCATGAGTGAGGAGTTGCAGTTGCTGTCACCGCCGCAGGAGGAACAGCAGCAGCCACAAGTGCCTAAGAAGCGTAAACAGCTCAAGCAAGATGTGAGACAACCGGAACAACGGGAGTCTTCCCATCATCAGAGCCACAGCAGTGGGGGTCGTACAAGTGCCGGCAGAACCGGTCAGAAGAAATCTTGTGAATCCACCTCCGCCAGATTGGAGCATTCATGTGAACGGTAACCACCGCCTCCGCTACCCTAGTCTGAACGGCAGTGTGGTGAGGGATCTTCGTGAAAGTTCACCTTAGTAATGTGCTCTTCTGTTTTTTTTTCTCTTTTCCCTCCTTTCATTTCTTTCTGGTTGTTAGGAACCAAAAAAGAGTAGTTCCAAGAATAAGAATAAGGAGTGTGCATTATGTAAAGTTAGCCTTCCCAGCTCCTACGCTAAGAACCTTTACTCGGGTTGTATCCAGAAAACTATAGCAGAGGAGTCCCCTAGTTTTTCAATGGATTTAAAAACCTTAATCCAGACGGAGGTCAGGGATTCCTTAAAAAACTTGACCTCTCGTAAGAGGAAGAAGCAGAAACGGGTTTCCTCTGGCTTAGAGGAATCAGCAGAGTCCCGTTTCACGAAGGAATATCCTTCCCCCTCTGACCTCTCTTCATCGTCTTCATCAGAGTCTTCGGATGGTGATGGGGGGGGTAGGCCTTGTTTTTCGGTGGACAATACTGAGAGATTGGTCAAGGCTATTAGAGTGACTATGGGTATTGCCGATGCCAAAGCTCCCAGAACAGTTCAGGACGTCATGTTCGGGGGCTTAGATCAGAAGAGGAGACGCACATTCCCAGTTAACGAGAGGATTAAGACTCTTATAGATAGGGAATGGAAAAAAACAGAGAGGAAAGGTCAGCTGCCTTCTTCTTCTAAGCTGAGATAACCTTTTGAAGAGGAGGATGCAGCTAAGTGGGACAAAACCCCTAAAATTGATGTGGCCATCGCAAAGTCCTTGAAAAGATCCACACTGCCCTTTGAGTATTTAGGGACCCTAAAAGATCCGCTTGATAAAAAGGCGGAGTCTTTTTTAAAACAGGCCTGGGAATCCTCGGCAGGGGCTCTGAAACCGGCAGTGGCAGCCACCTGCACCGCCACGTCTATGATGATCTGGCTTCAACAGTTAGTTAGAGGACCAGATCAAAGGGAATGTCTCTAGAGAGAGAATTCTGTCGGGTCTTCCTCTTTTGCAGGGGGCCGCTGCATTCCTTGCAGATGCATCGGCAGATTCAGTTAGTCTGGCTGCCAGGTCAGCAAATCTTTCTAATGCAAGCCCGTAGGGCATTATGGCTCAAGAGCTGGCCAGGGGATGTGCAGTCAAAATCTAAACTCTGCTCAATCCCTTGCGAAGGGGACTTTCTTTTCGGGAAGGCCTTAGATGACATCCTGGATAAGGCAGCGGAAAAGAAACATTTGTTTCCTACTGTGTCTGTTCCCCGATATAAGAGCTCCTTTCGGAAGAGGAAGTACAATTGGAGCAAGTTTCCCAGAGACCAAAGTGGTTGGAGAGACAGCAAGCCGAATAACAGAGGCTTCATGTTCGGGGGTCCATCCTCTGAGAGTAAGAAAGCCCCTAAGTGACTTTCCTCCCCAGGTGGGAGGAAGGTTGTCCCACTTCCTTCCCGCCTGGGAAAAAATCTCTTCCAATGCTTGGATTTTAGGGATAATCAGGAGGGGGCTGAAGTTGGAGTCCAGGAACACCGTCCGGATTTCAGCCCCCAGAGGCCTAAGGGAGCAGATGGCCCTGCAACAGGAAGTACTCACTCTGGTTGTGAAGGGGGTTCTAGTAGAAACACCTGTACCCGAGCAGGGGAGAGGGTTTTACTCAACTCTCTTCCTAATAAAGAAACCAGATGGCTCCTTCAGAACCATTGTCAACTTGAAGAAGCTAAACGACCATTTGATTTACAGCCCATTCAAAATGGAATCAATAAAATCGGCCATAAAGATGTTGTTTCCAGAATGCTATATGTGCGTCCTCAATTTGAAGGACGCTTACTACCACGTCCCAATCTTTCCTGCACACCAACAGTTTCTGAGGGTGGCTGTACGGTTCGGCAAGCACATAAGGCATTTTCAGTTTGCAGCTCTTCCCTTTGGCATCTCCATGGCTCCAAGGGTTTTCACAAGATTATCCTGAAAGTCACAGCGCATCTAAGGGTGAAAGATATCCTAGTTATCCCTTACCTGGACGATTTTTTTTAGTGGTGGGCAGATCAAAACAACTCTGCGCACTGGCTCTCGCGGAAGTCATGGCCAGTCTAAATGGCCTGGGGTGGGTGTTAAATTTAGAAAAATCGAGACTAGAACCAAAAAAGGTTCAATCATTCCTGGGTCTCATTTTCGACTCGGAAAACCAGTCTTGTCTTCTGCCAGAGGACATGAAACTGAAGATCAGATCCCTCTTATCACGCGTAATCAGCAATCCATCCATGATATTGAGGAAGGCAATGTCTCTGTTGGGTACGATGACCTCTTGTATCCCAGCAGTTCAGTGGTCCCAGTTCCATTCCGGACGTCTTCAGCAGGAGATCCTGACAGCAGGCAAAGGGCTCGGAGGTCGCCTGGATGGAAAAATATCCCTTTCAAGTTTAGTAATCAACTTGCTGGACTGGTGGATGAATCCGGTAAATCTATCTCTGGGGGTTCCTTGGTCTTTCCAGGTGTCTGATACGATTACGACAGACGCAAGCGCAGAAGGCTGGGGAGCTCACCTGAGAGATCATTCAATACAAGGGCTCTGGTCGGATAGCGAGACGGGCCTCTCCTCCAACATGAAGGAGCTGTTTGCAGTCAGTAATGCGCTAGTAGAGTTCAGTTCTCTTCTTCAGGGTCATCACATCTGGATAATGTCGGACAACCGAACGACAGTCGCCTACATCAATCGTCATGGGGGTACCAGATCCCTTCCTCTGATGTTAGTAGCGGACCAGATCCTTCACTTTGCGGAGAGTCATCTATTTACGCTCTCGGCGCTGCATATAAGAGGAGAGGAAAACGTAAAAGCCGATTTTCTAAGTCGACACATCTTGAAACAAGGAAAATGGGAATTGAATCCAGCAGATTGTCGGCCGATGGGGACAACCTCAGATAGATCTGTTTGCGAACAAACACAATCGGAAGACCAAAATCTTTTGCTCCCTGAATCCAAAGGAGATGCAGTTTGTGGTAGACACGCTGCAAATTCCTTGGGACTTTACCCTGGCCTATGCCTTTCTCCCTCTAATGCTGATCCCTACTATCCTGAGGAAGATCCGAGAAGAACAGGCGAGGGTTATATTGATCGTCCCGTTTTGGCCCAAGAGACCATGGTTCACTTGGATGAAGAGAATGTCCCAAGAGGATCCATGGGTTCTTCCGGGCTCCCCAGATCTCAGGCAGGGCCCAGTCTTCCATCCCCAAAGATCGGGCCTGCATTTGATGGCCTGGATTTTGAAAGGTCACTACTAATGCAGGAGGAGTTCTCTCCAGGTCTAGTTACTACTCTACTGGCAAGTAGGAAGCCAGTGACGACTAGGACCTATGGCAGAACCTGGCCTAAGTTTCTGTTTTCCTCGGGTCAGTCCACCAAAGGGAGGGTTCCTATTGAGGCCATCCTGGAATTCCTTCAGAAAGGCTTAAGCATGGGGTTAGTCACCAGTACCCTTAAGGTACAAGTATCAGCTCTGGGGGCACTATATAATTGCGACTTGGCAGCGAATAGGTGGATCATCATATTCATTAAAGCTTACAGTAGATCTAGACCTATTCCTACTCCAAGGATGCCTCCTTGGGACCTTAATCTGGTTCTAGAAGCGCTAACCAAGTCCCCCTTTGAGCCCTTAGAGGAAGTTTCGGAGAAAATTCTCACCTTTAAAAACAGCCATGCTGGTAGCTCTAACGTCAGCTCGTAGGGTTCGTGATTTGCACGCGCTGTCAGTTAACCATCCGTTCACTCAGGTGTGTATGAATAGAGTAATCTTAGGCCAGGTCTGATCTTATCTTCCAAAAGTAGCCTCCAAATTCCATAGGACACAAGTAATTACTCTCCCTTCCTTCTATCCTGACCCTAGAGATTCAGAGGAACAAAAACTTCACACTTTAGATGTTAAGAGGGTATTAGTCCAGTATTTAGAGGTAATGAAGGCCTGGAGAAAAAGTGACTCCTTATTCATCTCATTTCAGGGGCTAGGAAAGAGCTTTAAGTTACAAGGGGGACCATAGCTAGGTGTGTCAGGGACACCATTGGCTTAGCATACTCTTCTAGCAACTGCCAGTTCCAGAGAACCTGAAGGCCCATTCCACCAGGGCTGTAGCTGCTTCCTGGGCTGAGAAGGCGGATGTGCCCATCGACATCATATGTAAGGCGGCAACTTGGTCATCCCCCGCTATATTTTACAAGCATTACCGTCTTGACCTTTCCTCTTCTACTGATCTGTCCTTTGGGAGGAAGGTATTGCAAGTGGTGATCCCTCCCTCTGGTGTCTGATCTCTCTAAATCTCTCAGGTGATGCTGTCATGGGAGAAGGGGAAAAGATCCTAGTTACTTACCGGTAACGGGATTTTATAGAGCCCATGACAGCACCCTATTAATCCCTCCCCTTTTTTCACTTATGGTGTGCACTTCTTAGGGTGTTTTATTAAGAAATGTTTAGGTGGTAGTTATGTACTAACCTATTTTTCGGAGGCCCTCACATGCTCTGAAACAAAAACTGATGCGGAAGAGAGGTACCGCCTTTTTATTCAGTAGGTTCCTGTCCTTGGTGGGCGGATACCCTCTCTCAGGTGGTGCTGTCATGGGCTCTGTAAAATCCCGTTACCGGTAAGTAACTAGGATCTTTTCCTTCCACATTCCATTAATTCCTGTGAAGTACCTGAAGGGTTAATAAACTTCTTAAATGTGGTTTTGAGCACCTTAAGGGGTACAGTTTTAGAATGGTGTCACTTTTGGGTATTTTCTGTCATATAGACCCCTCAAAGTCACTTCAATATGATGTGGTGTGGTCCCCCAAAAAAAAAAAATAAAAAAAAAGTTTTTTTGTAAAAATAAGGAATCACTGGTTAATTTTTAAACCTTATAACTTCCTAACAAAAAAAAAAAAATGTTTAAAAAATTGTGCAGATGTAAAGTAGACATGTGGTAAATGTTACTTATTAACTATTTTGTGTGACATAACTCTGATTTAAATTTTCCACATTTTTGCCAAGTTCCGATTTTTTTTTTTTTTTTTTTTTTATGGGGAGCAGTGAATATTCATTTTCTTTAGCAGTGGGCATACACAGGAGCTGCAGCAGTGCTCCTGCCTCCTGTGCCCCTCTCCTCCGCAGCCCCCCCCCCCCCGCTGCCCACAAAAACAAAAAAAACAATCCTACTCACCTCCTCTCTCCTCCAGTGCTGTCCCGCTCTGCTGCTGACACTCTCACTGTGTGAGGCGCGCATGGCGTCCCTGCCATGCGCCCTCACAGTGCGAGACCGCGTACACTGTACCGCAGCGCGGCTCCTGCTGCGCTCTGCGGTCAGTGTGCCTGCTATTAAAGACCATGGATATTCACTACAACCCATGAGAGTGGGTTGTAGCGAATATTCATGAGGTTTAATAACGGGCACGCAGAGCGCAGCAGGAGCCGCGCTGCGGTACAGTGTGCCGGCTATTAAGGAAAATGAATATTCTTTGCTCCCCACACCCATGGGCGTGGGGAGCAGGGAATATTCATTTTCTTTAGTAGCGGGCACAGCGCAGGCTGCAGTAGTCAGCTACTGCCGCCTCTGCCCCGCTGATCCCCCGCTGCTGCTCCCCCAGACCTCCTACCATGCAAAGCCACAGTATATACAGGGAGATAGTATTCGGACTATAAGACGCACCCCCCACTTTCCTCCAAATTTTTGGAGGAAAAAAGTGCGTCTTATCGTCCAAAAAATACGGTAAATCACGAAGATTCGGCCACTGTCAAAATATTTCTGGACCTAACTGTACTAAAAATCCCCCAGCGAATGAGGAAAACACAATTTCATCGGCTGTATAGCTTGTTTATGTCACTTAGGGCCAAATGGATCAAAGCTGCAAAATTTTGAGACTTTTGTCATTCTCACGCCAGTTTCAAATTCATGAGGAGTGTCAGTGTTTGCTTGTCTGACTATTAAACAGAAGCCACTGTGCCATCTGGAACAGTCTCTATTTGATATGTGCACTGGGATTATTACTCAGTGTATACTTCTATATACAAGAAGTATGATGTGAACACCGGCTAGCACATTACCTTATAATTATATAAAATGATTCCCTATACTGTTGTTGGCTTCATTGATTTTGTATAGAGTGGCAGCATACATGATTAACTGCCTCTCCAATAAAATGCTTTTTAAAGGTGTTTTCCTTTTACAAAAGTGGAGCCCAAACATTGTCTATCATGGAAAATCAAAAAGTACTCATGCTTCCTGGGTACTGCGCTGGCTGAAAACGCCCTAAAAAACATAAAGTATGGTAGCAAGGTAAAAGACGACTCGCTGTGCATGTGTACTGTCTTTTGTTCCATTTTTTTAACTGCTTCAAGCTACAAAGCCATGAAGCTTCTAATGGAAGTGCCTTGTCTATTTTCCCTTCACCACTTATTTAAAAGCCCGCACTATTTTATATGTCTAAAAAAAAAAAATGGCACCGAAGATGCAGAAACGCTCAGGAAAAAATCTTGAGCATTTCTGCATCGTGGGCACACAGCCTAACAGTTCACATACCCTAAAGTTGTTTTTCTATCACACTCTTCTTTTTTTCTACTTGATCTCTTGGGTCATATTTGCTGTTTTGATTTAGGACAGCTTAGGTAAAAACTGTTGCCTACAGCAGCCAGTCAAAGTGCAACATCCAGTATATCAAGAGTGCTGGAAGAATGTTACATTGTGCTGTGTTTGAGTCCTAAAGGGCGTGGAGTCTAGCCTTTATGTTTCATCATTTTTATATAAAATATCAGTAACTAAACTTTCTCTTTTTTTCATATAGGTTGTTTTACATTTCAAATTGCAAGCATCCCGGAAGAACATATTCTTTGTTCATGGTATGTGTTCTGGTTAATTAAAAAAAAAATTCTAAAATTGCTTCTATATCACTTGCTTCTATAGAGTACATGTGTTTAGTTAACAAGCTAAAAATAGTCTATAAAGAAATAGAAGTGTGAATGCAAAGAAAATTGAACTACATACCATAAATTTATAACGGGAGAATAATAATATCTTCATATTACAATGCATGAGGATTTGTAATAATACTGATGATACATGTCTGTTAAAGGGAACCTGTCACATTAGATAACGCGATTTCCCTGCTGATATAGTGTTAATCTGCAGGTAAATAGCGTTATCCATAATGCCAGGTTCTCTTTTAAAGTAGTCATTACAGAACTGCACTTTAGAGAACAATATCATACATAGTTAGAACATCCAAAATGCTTCAATTATATTGAAGGGAATATGTCACCTGGTGTCTGCTGCCTAATCTGAGAGCATCATAATGTAGGGGCGGAGACCCTGATTCCCATGACGTGTCACTAACTGGGCTGCTTGATGCAGTTTTGATTAAATAATTGTTTTAACAGCAGGAGATTATTACTAGAGGGCTAGTAAACCTGCAGCCATGTAGTCCACTGTAACCCCCCCCTCGCCCCCCCCGATTGTCAGCTTATTTCCTTTGTGCAATGTGTACTCAGAGAACTGTCAATCAGTGGTCTAGGTGGGGTTATACAAAGCTCCGTATTTACATAGATGTGCAGCAGAAAAAACTGATTCTATCAAAATAACAGCAAGCGGCCAAGTAAATCATACATTGCTGGAATCAGGGTCTCTTCCCCTAGATCATGCTGCTCTCAGATAAGAGAGAATGGCATCAGGTTTTTTAACCTAAGGCTGTATGCACACATTGCAGCTTTTGAGTGTTTTTGTCATGCTGATCTGCTAGCAAAACCTGAAGCAATCCAGGTGCCAGCAAAGTGAATTAGAGACCTAAAGTGTCATGCACACGTTGCTTATTTTTGACTTGCAGATTTGGCGCAGAAAATTATCTGTTGCATGTCAATTCTCTGCATTTTTCCCTGCATTTTTCACTATTGACTTCACTCAAATCAGTCAAAAGCGCTAGGCAAAAATGCACGTTTTTCCTGCCAAGAGATGCAGAAATGGGGCAAAAGTTTTACTCAACGTGTGCACATACCGTAAGTATTATTTTATTAGTGGCTGGAAATGAGACCAAATGAAACATTTGTATTTGTCCACACTGCTTGTTTGTTGCATTATTGGATGTATGCAACATTCTAATACCTTGATGTATAGCAAGTGTGTTCTTCTGTCATAAATTTGGTCCTTTGAAGTCTTTGGATACATTTGGTTTATAGCCAGGAACATTGCTTGCCACATACACCAAACATGCAGTGTGAACATAGCTCTAAAAGATAATATTATGCTGATGTAAAGGCCTTTTCAATACCACTGATTATGGTCAAGCCTTTGTTTTGTAACCATGGATTAGAAGACATTGGCACAGTCTTTAGTCTGGTGTAAATTTCTACGTACAGGCACCAAATGTTGAGGAGGATACTGTTGCCTTCCTGATTCCATTGATACTGTGATCCCAAGCTTATATATTCCTGTAGGTTATCATTGGAGAAAAATATATTCTGCTCCGATGTATGGTCCACAAGCCAGTTAATGGGGAACCCCATGTTTTTTTCCTAGTATGTATAATCATGTCATGACACTCATCCAAAGGCAATTGTGGGAATGACTGGACAAGAATTGTGGATTTTAAAGCTCGCTGTCCTTAGTTCCTGCGGGAGAAAAGAAGCTACCAGACACCTGTTTTGGTTCTCCCTATTAAAAACAAATGTGCTCTCTACCAAGCATGCATGTGTATGGGGTAGTCAGGAATGAGTATCTGGTGGCTGAATGCTTAGTTATTGTCAGTATTTGTTCATCTGGGCATGTTGATTAAATATGATCATGCACCATAGATAGTTGTCGGCACAGTTGGCTGATGGCTATGAAACTGAACCCACACACATGCATGCTCTGCAGAGCGTTCATGTGTTTCAGTGGGGTGAAAAAAAAATCTGCTGCCAGACAGACGTCTTTGAAAAAAAAAAAAAGGATTGGACATATTTGAATTCAACATGGTTGATCTTTCTTTCCCACAATGTTGTGAAAGAGTCGGAAACCCTCATGCACATTAGGTGACGGATTCTGCCGACATTCAACTAGTTTTCATTGCCAGCCTTATTTGTAAACTAGTTTTAAGCTTTTAATCAGAATAAGAGCAGTTATAAACTGATGTAATATTAAATTATCAGAACTTGTTCCATAATTTGGTTACATATAAAAAACAGTATATATGCTAACTATTTGTGATATTTTTTTCCCTCTCCATTTTAGGATTTTTTTATAAGCATGTCCGAAACACTGAAATATAATGATGATGATCATAAGAGTCTATTTTTAAAGACCCTCAATGAGCAACGACTGGAAGGTGAATTTTGTGATATCGCCATTGTTGTAGAAGATGTGAAGTTCCGGGCACATAGGTGTGTACTTGCAGCTTGCAGTACATACTTTAAGAAACTTTTCAAGAAACTAGAAGTTGATAGTTCATCTGTCATAGAAATAGATTTTCTACGATCTGATATATTTGAGGAAGTTCTCAACTATATGTATACATCAAAAATTGCTGTCAAGAAAGAGGATGTGAATTTGATGATGTCTTCTGGTCAGATACTTGGCATAAGGTTTTTAGATAAGCTGTGCTCTCAGAAGCGTGAGGTTTCTGCACCTGATGAAAATACTTCATCTCCAAAAAATAAATTTGCTTATGAGACAAGTCTGAAAATAACTCGTCAAGAGGCAAATGACCATCAAGATGATGAAGTTGAAGAGATTGGAGATCATGATGATAGTCCTTCAGATGACACTGTGGAAGGGGCTCCTCGGGTCCATGAGGAGGAAAAATTGCCTACTTCTACACTGCGAGTCCAGGAAGCTATCTTGAAAGAGTTAGGAAGTGAAGAAGTGCGTAAAGTTAATTGCTATGGTCAGGAAGTTGAAGCGATGGAGACTACTGAACCTAAAGAGCTGGCACCACAAACCCCTCAAGCTCTGACGTTTAATGAGAGCATTAATGAAGTAAAAGATGAGCAAGCGCCAGCATGGACGACTGCAACTGGAGATATGAAATTTGAATATTTGCTTTATGGTCACAGAGAACAATTTGCATGTCAAGCATGTGGTAAAACATTTACTGATGAAGCCCGTTTACGAAAACATGAGAAATTGCATACAGCTGATAGGCCGTTTGTGTGTGAAATGTGTGCCAAAGCGTTTACTACACAGGCTCACCTAAAAGAACACCTGAAAATCCACACTGGGTACAAGCCCTACAGTTGTGAAGTATGTGCCAAATCCTTTATCCGAGCACCGGATCTTAAAAAACATGAACGGGTACATAGTAATGAGAGGCCGTTTGCATGCCACCACTGCGATAAAGCTTTTAAACACAAATCTCATCTTAAAGATCATGAAAGAAGACACCGTGGAGAAAAACCATTTATTTGTGCTTCATGCACAAAAGCATTCGCTAAAGCATCAGACCTGAAGCGACATGAAAATAACATGCACAGTGAACAACGCAAGCAAGTGACAACCAGTGCCATACAGAGTGAGACTGAGCAATTACAAGCAGCAGCAATGGCTGCCGAAGCTGAGCAGCAGCTCGAATCCATTGCTTGCAGTTAAAATCAAATTATTTAGGAGCCTGTTTTGCTATGTTTACATTACACTGCTTGGGTACAGATGAGTCTGTATCATGTTTTTAGTAAAATTATTGCATATGACAGCTGAGGGCAGGAAGTCTTTCAGTTTTTTTATAGTTAACTTATATAAAAAGTAATAGGATGTATAGACCAAACGTACTTTAGTTTCACCCTTTTAAAACACCACTCCAGCATTTTGTATTTCAGAACTGGAGTAGTGCTACTAATTTAAGTTCCCCTGATCCTAGTCTTATACTAACCACTTAGTTCAGCTCTTCCCGGTGTCACTCTGGTCCCTTGCCGCCATCTTGTGACCATAACTTCTGACTGACCGTACTTCAGAGGTAACTGTCACAAACTCTCAATGTATGTCTATGAACATGAACACTGCGGCTGCTAAGTATAAGACTAGGTGTAGGAAACTTAGAGATTAGTATCACCACTCCAATAAAAAACAAACAAACGCTGGACTGGTTCTTTAAAGGGACTCTTGTCAGCACAGAATGACTGTTCAAACACAAGTCCCGCCGCTCGATGCTTCACGGTGGGGCCAATCATTTATATACACCTTCCCACCTGCTTGTTTTCCTTCAATCTCCATAATCTTTGATTGACAGCTCTGATTTTATTGGGCCAGAGAAGGACGATAATAGATGGAAAACAAGCAGATGGGTAGGTGTGTTTAAATATTTGGCCATGATGTGAAGCACAGAGCACCTGTACTAGAGTTAAACAGTCCCTTTAAGAATTTCTTCCCAAAATATATATGTATCAAACAGAATACATTCTCTTGTCCTTCTAAATAATCTGACATTTTTTTCTTAAAACAAACAGTGTAATGTATATATAGTTTGTTTGTTTGTTTTATGTTCTAACCATTTAATGATGAATTTAAATACTAGTACTGATATGGTGGGGCTTACTGTGTAAACATGAACCACAGTATTAGAATACTTACTAATATTGCAACTTAGTTTTGTAAATTTATAGACTGATACTCAATATAAGTGAAATATGTTTAAACTATAAGAAAAATATAGGACATCATTGCAATCAGGCATGTAAAAGTGAGATCATTGCAGTTGTATGTGCTTTGTGATTTAATCTGTTGAAAGTTTAACTTTGAAAGTTATCACTTATTCACACGATAGATGATAGCTTGCTGACCGGTGGGAGACCAAATTCTGGATCCTCGTGCAGATCCCGAGAACAGGTTCCGAAATGTCTCTTTTGAAATGCTGCAGTGTCTGTACTTGAACACATCTGCTTCATTCATTGTCGCTGAGTACAGCGTGTAAAGTACCGGTCACCAGTCTGGTGCTGCCTTTTTTTGTTTAAAGTGAATCTGTAAGTAGGGTCAACCCTTCTAAGCCGTCAATAAGGGCATGTAGGTCATAGAAGGTTGAATAATATGATTCCTTGATATCTGCGATCTGATGTTTTATTCCAGAAAATCCCCTGTTTTTCTTATATGTAAATGAGCTGTATAAGTACTGTGGGCCGGACACTGATGTGCATGAGAATCTGCCCTCAGAGCTCATTTTAAATAAAAGCCGTCATTACCAGTGTGAGACAGATTTCCTGAAAGAAAAGAGTTGGCCGTCTGACTCATGCATTTTCTAAATATAACCGAAAAAAAGGTCCCAAGTGTGTATTGTCCCCCTAAAGCATCTGACTTTTTAGCAAACGTAGGATCTGAACTTCTGAGTTGTGGTATCCCTGCATGCAGACCAGGATCCCACAATACTCCACATTTTTTTCTGAGAAAGAGCTTTCTCTATTTCTCTATGCAATAACCCAGTACTTAATTAAGGTGTTATCAAGCTATAACTTCATTAAAGTTGTTAACAGTTGGGTAACAGCTTTGTGGAGCACGTGGTAGTGCAGGGTTAGTGCTAAGAGCAAGACCTTTCTCTTACATTGAAGAAGGATGTGAGATCCCGCAGCCCGGAAATTTTGTACCCGACATGCTAGAAAGTCGGATTCTTTACAGGGACACTATAAAGGGAATTGTTTTGTTAATGGGTGTTAATTAGAAAACTCATTATTCTGGGGCTGCCCACTCTTTTCTTATAGAAAAAGAGCAGCACCAGAATAGTAATAGGTACTTTTCAATTTACTCTGACAATCGTAAACACTATGAATGGAGTGATGGGGCCTAATTCTTGAGATTGGTTGAAGTCCACGAATCCTTTTTACCACCATGAGTCAGCAAATTATCACCTGTTTACTTGGGAATAACTATTTAAAGGGAATCTATCAATTAATTAAACCTTCGCCCTCCCTACTCTCTAAACCGTTTATATGTGCATGTAGCCCAGTGAAAGATCAACCCATTGGTACATTTTATATTGTCATTCCACCTGAATCTTGATTAATCCCCTGTTTTGAATTATGCAAATGATTGTCAAGCGCATTGGACGAGAGACTGCACTTATTGAAACTCTACCTCCTTGGTTATTAACTTTCTTGGCACCTCCCGCTGTCTGTTGATATAGCTGAGTTTGCCCCTGATGTCAGGTGTTGACCAGGGAATCGCGCGCCTTCACAGATCATCGGTGTCCTTGCTTCTGCACCTATCTGAGTGCATAGGCTCCATCGTTATGCATCGTATGCTCAGTAGGAGACTGACTGCGCAGAAACAAGGACACTGCTGTTTAGGGGGAGTCAAACTTGTGGACAGATTCCATTTAAATTGTAACTTTTCAAGATACATAGGTAAGCTGAGTGTTACAATACCAATATAAAGTCGGAAGCATTGGATGATTGCTCTGAAAGTTCATTATACGATTTGTTTACAGGACACTTGTAACATCAAAACCATAATGGATGTAGCATGCTTATAATAACTGCAGTGTAGTAGCATGTTGAATATTGTCTGTATTGCTTAATTTAAAGGTTTTTTTTTCCCAAAGCAAACCTGTCATGATTATTAATTGGATGTACCATAATTACTGGAGGCTAATGGCAGGGTCCTTGTTCTGTCTAGAGACTGGGTTTCAGGATCACTGTCCCTGGAAAGGTAATTTTCCATTTAAGCCTGTGAGACATAGAGAAACAGTCGATTGCACTGACTTGGCACTTTCTGTATCTGCTAAATCCTTTTTAATAGAAAGTGATTGCACATGGCAGCCCTGTATTCAGGATCAATGGGGCATTGACCTCTTTTAAAATGTCATAAATATTTGTTATAGAAAAAATCTTAAAGCGGATCTGTCATCAGATTTGGCAATACATACAGCATACATTATTAATAGATTGTTAGTACGGTCGAGGCTGGTGTAAATATTAAAATTATTACAGATCTGTTTATTAATGTATGCAGTTTGTATTGGCAAATTTGGCAAAATATCTGCTTTAATGAATTCTATAAAGACTGCATTAATTCATGCTATCGGTTACTACTCTTAATAGGTTCTCCCTAATGTACAATAAAAAGCTTAAACCAGTGACAAAATATAATTTACACCTGGTTTAAGCATACCGTTTTGGATTCCTATCAGACCACACTAGAACCTAAACTGATGTGTAAAAGGTCTTGTACTAGGGTAATTGAGTAGTGAGTAAGCAGTGTATGTAATATTAGGCAAACTCAATTTAGGGAATAACATTTCAAAGTGCAAATCTTTTTGTGAGCAGGCCATCCCTGATCTGTGAAATTGGAAAAGCTCTCCGGTATCAAGTACAATCTAGAAGTGAAGAGTCAGGGATCCTGCTGATCTCTGAAGCTCTAGACGCCATTGAAAATGCAAATATATTATTAATTCATAGACCTTGATATTTCTATGGCTAAGTTCCCATGATGCATATTTGGTAATTTTTTGTTCTGCTGCATATTTTTGTACTTATAAAGCATTGCAACCTACAATTCCAGCAAAGTGGAAGAGGTTTGTGCACTTTTTAGCATATGTGCACATGTTAAATATTTGCAGCAGAAATTTCTGCACCATTTCTGCATCTCTTGGCAGGAAAAAACGCTGCGTATTTTGAATTTTTTTTAACTCTGTAAAAATTCACCTGTAATGCATTTTTTTTAAAATCCACAGCATATCCATTTCCTTTTCCGTTAATATTTGCATTGTTTTTGGATTACCCCCATATACTTGAATGAGATACAGAAAATCCTCCATAAAAAGCTTCTGTGTATTTATTGGGTTTGTGCAGCAGAAATGCAGTTGGAATGCATGTAATCCACACATGACTTTAGCAATAAAGTTTTACTAAAGCTCCGCAAACAGGAAGTTTCCAAAACAAATTAGTTTTCGTTAAAACTTGACATACCAAAAAGGAACAACATTCACATTAGAATAAAAGCAATAAATAGTATGTAAAAAGAAGGAATTTAAACTTTCAATGAAAAACACGAGTAGCAAAATTTAGCTGATTTGTGCAGGTTTTTTTTTCCTCCCTCAGGTGTCATCCTAGTTGCATTCATTTTTTCTTATTTTCTTTTTTTTACTGAAGCAGATTGTCTGGATCTTTTTATCCATTGAGCAATGGATTAGTTCAGAACAGATAAAAATCGGACTAAATTTTTTTGGACTTCAATGTTACAGCCATGTTTCACCCACTTTGGGCCACGTTAACACGTTCAGTATTTGTAAGCCAAAACCAGGAGTGGAACAGTCAGAGGAAAAGTATTGTAGAAGCACGTCACCACTTCTGTATTTATCACCCACTCCTGGTTTTGGTTTACAAATACCAATGTGAAATACTGAACTAGGCCTTACACTGATCCCCATATATCTTAATTACCTGAACTGATCCGCATAATAGGATCAAAATATAGCATAGTGTGAGTCGCACGTATCTCAGTTTTGGATCTGTGATTTTGACTTTTTGAATACATACATTCTACTCTATGGGTCCGAGTTCTGTCTAATGAAGAAAATAGGACAGTACTAAGATGTAACACGCCGATGTGTAAATGCAGCGTTACACATCCTAAGCTAATTCTTTTGAAGCATACAATAGCTTTAAAGCCTGTTTAAAATTACACAAATAAACCACTTTAACCCTCCGTCACATACAATATCGGTTCTAACGAGTTCACATACAATGTGACTGTCAGGCGCAGGCTAGAAAAATACCTATAATATCTAATGTTTGCAATTTCAGTGCTCTAAAAGTGATCAGTGACCTTCATAGGGATGTAATAAAAGAGACTACACATAATCAGGTGCAAAAAAAAACAAACATTTACTTAACATAAAACTAATAACTCTGAAATACAAACATTTCAAAACTCCCGCCAAATAGTCCCCAGTTCGACTCTGTCAAAAAACTCTACAAAGAAAATTTATGGAAACAAACTTAATTTTAAGGTACCTTAAGTACTATTAAACACATATTCAATCAGAATTAGATCCTGAAGTTTCCCCAGAAAAATTACACTTGCAGAGCAAAGAGCAAGAATTACGCATCATTTTTGCATGTGTCAGGCAGATTGCATTATGACATTTGTGACATTCATAATTAGAAAGCCTTCTGATTCCGCTTTCCGTGGTGCATCTCCTTCTTTTGGGAGGTGGTGCAGGTGGTGAATTTTCACTATCATCTTCTGGGCGGAATCTTTTGAGCTGAACTTGAAGGCGAGAGGGGATACCGATTGTTTTCATACTTCTCCTGCGTAGCTCTCCAAGCACTAGTTCATGGGCCAATTTTTTCAGATAGAATCGTTTACGGAGTGGTTCAAGCTTGTTTTCAAGGTAAATGACTTGTGAATTTATACCACCCAAATTCAGCATGGCAAAAAATATGACCATTGGGCAGCGTTTGGTGTTTCTGCTGACGTTGAAAGTTGAGCACATCTGATCAGCTGTATCAACAACCCCTTTGGTTGCATTATAAAATGTAATTATCTCCGGGTTTTTTTGTGCCTCAGTCCCAGGATCGATGGCATCATCATCATCATGAAGTGTTGATAGAAGAAGTACAATTTTTTTTGCTTGTGGTACATAGGAAACCAAAACCTTTCCATTATGGAATGCAAACATACTGCTGTACTGTTGTCTCCCTTTCACACTTACAAACTGTGTAGGTAATTCTTTTTTATTTTTTCTTACAGTTCCGACATATGAAAGCTTCTGCATTTTCAGATAATCAGATCACAATTTGAAAACCAATTGTCAGCTGTTATATTGCGACCCGATCCAAATAAGGGCTCAGCCAGTCTTTTTACAACATCACTGGGTTTGTTGCTGACACAGTAAGGACCTTCTGGTTGTTTTCCTGCATAAACTTCCAGGTTGTAAGTGTAGGTCTTACTGGCATCAACAAGGGCATACATTTTTATTCCATATTTGTTAGGCTTTGATGGAATATATTTACGAAAGGCACATTTACCACGAAAACCAGGGAGCATTTCGTCAATAGTGAGATTCTCCCCAGGGCAATAGCTTTTTTTACAGTTTTCAACAAATTTTTGGAATATATCACGAAATTGGAGCAAGTCGGTCATGTGTTTTACGTTCGGTTCGGGTAATTCTGTCGTCAAACCGAAGGCGACGAATTAGAAGCTTGAATCTGTTTATGGACATAACAAGGCCAAATTTTTCAACTCCATCCCCATCTTTACTCCAAAGTTCCTCCAAACTTTGTCTATTTGCCCTATAAGCTCCTGCAAGGTATAATAATCCAAAAAAAGCACGCAGTTCTATTTCATCTGTGGCCTTGATGGTTCTGTTGCAGATGAACTTGTCCTTTATAATGTCTATATATTGGTTGGTATATGTGACAATAGAGTCCAGAATGTCATCTGTGAATAAACTATTCCAGCATTCAACTGCAGTTTTTGCATTACTTGCAGTTCCTATAACTGCAGGAAGGTGAGTAATAATGTTTTGAGGTTCCCTACGTTTTTTCTGGAGTGGCTTCTTGTTCCATTGTTTTTTTTTTTATCTTTTCCCATATAATAAGATTCTACATCTTCATCCTCATCACTGTCACCATCTTGCTCTGTTTCAGAATCCACTTTACATACTTCCACCTCATCATGAGAATCAATCTCACTTTCCTCTCCTAAATCCTCATTCAGTGTGGGGTCTGCATCATCTAACAGCATGTTTGTTACTTCCTCAACATCAAGGTTTTTTGATAAATTGTACATTTTCCTCTCCATTTCAGCAGATAATCTGAAGCAAGAGAAGGAATATGTGTTAGGGAACTACTGTATATGCCTGAGCAGCACACTTTCTTTTTTAATCTGCCTTATTTCTATGAAATATCCTCACACTTTGTGCTATGCATTCATAAAACAAGCTAAATAAACAATTGTGATGAATAAAAACATAAAATACCAACCTTATTGAGTGTGACGTGTTCACATACAATGAGCCTGAGAGATTAGCGCAGTTATATCTGTCCTCCTGAAGCTCTGCAATCCAACTGTGGTATGAGGTTTCACAGAGCTGCTAGAGACAGGAGACTACCTGGAGGGAGGGGATTTCCTCACAATCTGGTGAGGAAGGAGAAATGAAAGTAAAAGAGATGTGCCTGTCAGGCCTATTGTATGTGACGGAGGGTTAAAGTGATGAAACGCTGCATATTTTCAAAGCAGTCATTGTAAAAGAGAGCCGTGTGCTAGGCTTTGTAAATGTACGTTTTACTCCATTCACTTTTATACATGATCAACGATAAACAAATTGTAACCATAATTTACCTATTTAAGCCTGCTTTTAGTTTTAAGTAATTTAATCAAACATTGTATTACCAAATATCTGCTTGCACCGAGCAGAGATCATTCTGTCCCTTTTCTATGTTGGGTATGTTGTATATTTAAACCTGATTTTCATCCATGTTCTGACTGAGATGTTCAGTGCTTAGTAGATCAAGCACATGTGGTTCCAAAAACTTTCATGTTGAACCTTGCATATTTTAGCTAGCTCATATCATTATTTAAAAAAAATGGTAGATATTTTATGCAAATCTAAATTATAGGCAACTGTTAAAAGTTTACATAATTACAAATATTTACTTTTTTATGTAGCTTGGAGATTTTAATGTATGCCTTTGAGAGAGAGTCCTTTATATTTTGCATATAAAAATGTCTGAGATATCAATCAGACTGGTTCATCTGATGGGCATAGTCCTTTTCAGACAATTGTTCAAGCTAGCATTTATTATGATTTCGTTTAAGCTGCAGATGTCTGGTCTAACAAAATACAGATCAAAACACTGGTGCAGTTATAAAGTAATATTTTACATGTAGTAATTAAAATCTTCAAAGGTTGAAATCTTCACAAACTGAACAAAATAAAATGGTTATATACAGTTTTACTGCTATCATGTTGGTTTTTAATTCAGATGAATCTCATAATTGGGTATTTTGTTATGTCTTCCAAAAACAGTTACCATTTGAAAGTTTTTGGGCTCTCGGGCTAGTTTTATTAAATAGCTGGATAGGAAGTGTTTCTGCGCTCTCCAGAATGACACAAATATTGATAAATACAGTTGGGGGAAATAAGTATTCGATACACTGCTGATTTTTGTAAGTTTTTCACCTACAAAGAATGGAGAGGTCTCTAATTTTTATCATAGGTACACTTCAACTGTGAGAGACAATCTAAAAATAATAATTTTTACATAATTAATTTGCATTTTATTGCATGAAATAAGTATTTGATACAATAGAAAAACAGAACTTAATATTTAGTACAGAAACCTTTGTTTGCAATTACAGAGGTCAGACGTTTCCTGTATTCTTGACCACGTTTGCACACATTGCAGCAGGGATTTTAGCCCACTCCTCCATACAGATCTTCAGATCTTTCCGGTTTTGGGGCTGTCGCTGGGCAACATAAAGTTTCAGCTCCCTGCCAAAGATTTTCTATTGGGTTCAGGTCTAGAGGCTGTCTAGGCCACTCCAGGACCTTGAAATGCTTCTTACAGAGCCACTCCTTAGTTGCCCCGGTTGTGTGTTTTGGGTCATTGTCATGCTGGAAAACCCAGCCATGACCCATCTTCAATGCTCTTACTGAGGAAAGGAGGTTATTGGCCAAAATCTTGCGATACATGACCCCATTCATCCTCCCTTCAATACTGTGCAGTAATCCTGTCCCCTTTGCAGAAAAGCACCCCCAAAGTATGATGTTTCCGCCATCATGCTTCACGGTTGGGACAGTGTTCTTGGGGTTGTACTCGTCCTTCCTCCAAACACTGCGAGTGAAACTTCAGATGGGCCTGGACATGTGCTGGCGTGAGCAGGGGAACCTTGCGTGCCCTGCAGGATTTTATTAAATCCATGACTAAGTAGTGTGTTACTAATGGTAATGTTTGACACTGTGGTCCCAGCTCATTGACCAGGTCCTCCTGTGTAGCCCTGGGCTGATTCCTGACCTTTCTCGGAATCATCCTTAACCCACTAGGCAAGATCATGCATGGAGCCCCACACCGAGGAAGATTGATAGTCATCTTGTGTGTCTTCCATTTTCTAACAATTTTGCTAACAGTTGTTGCCTTCTCACCAAGCTGCTTGCCTGTCACCCATCCCAGCCTTGTGCATGTCTACAACTTTGTTCCTGGTGTCCTTACACAGCTCTTTGGTTTTGGCCATGGTGGAGAGGTTGAAGTATGAATGATGGAGTGTGTGGACAGGTGTGTCTTATGCAGGAAACAAGTTCAAACTGGTTCAATTAATACAGGTAATGAGTTCAGCGTAGGAGGGATTCTTAAAAAAAAACTAACAGGTCTGTGAGAGCCAGAATTCTTGCTGGTTGGTAGGTGATCAAATACTTATTTCATGCAATAACATTCAATTTATTTAAAAATCATACAATGTGATTTTCTGGATTTTATTTTTTGATTTCCTCTTACAGTTGAAGTGTACCTACGATAAAAATTACAGACCTCTCCATTCTTTGTAGGTGGGAAAAATTGCAAAATTGGCAGTGAATCAAATACTTATTTTCCCCGCTGTAAAATTCTAGCTTTATTGTCAACACGTTTCAGAGTCCACTGACTCCTTCAGTACAACCATACATCATGTATGGTTGTCCTGAAGGAGTCGATGGACTCTGAAACATGTTGACAATAAACCTACAGTTCTATTAATCAATATTTGTGTTGTATTCCAGAGAGCGCAGAAACACTTCATATCCTGCTATTTAATTCTACTGTTCATGGAAGCTGCTGCATCTCGTTTTCAAGCTCTATAAGTGTTGTCTCACACAACCACACAAAGTGAGCGGTTCTACTTTTTAAATATCAACCCTTTAACGTGGATAAGACCCTATTGCGCTCTTGCATTTCTTTGCCTATCAAGAATTGTTAGTGACGAATGAAGGTTTTCTGAATTGATGTTTTTTTTGTGTTTTGATTGCGGACACACCTGAACCTCTCATTAGAACCGAAGTTAGAGCACTACGGTATAGGCAGTTCTAATGAACTGCGGGAGGTCTGGGTATTGCATGCATAATAGAGGCACAAAAAAAAAATCACCCAAGTCACACAAGTCTTTCTAATTCGTGTGCATCTGTTTTTCTCAGCCGTGTGTGTCACTTTCACAATGGGCAGCACATGGACCCATAGAGTTTAATGCACCTATTCTCACATCAGTTCCATACATGTACTGTTTTCATTCACGTTTAAGGATCACAATCAATTTTTTAAGTCTATGGAGACAAGTTCTGTCTGCTTTTCATCCATTTTTTCACAGATTTGTTGCTAAGCAATAAAGAAAACTTCAGATAGTTTACCTCCTTTTGGGTTTTAAAAACGGATGGGGAAAAAAAACAAGTGAAACAGATTTCACTCGAGCTCAATTATTAATTTTTTTGAGGATGAAGAAACAGACAGATGTGTGAATGTACTTTTAGGTGAAGAATACTGTTTAAGCTGCCAATACAGACCATTTAGTTAATGTAAATAGATTTGGTTCTATTTTGTGTGGGTTTTTTGTTTGTTTTTTTTTATAGAACTGGATTAAGGAAAATTGATTATTTGTACCGTAAAAAAAACTCATTTTGTGCATAAACATTCATCTTGGTATATACGAGCTCGAATTAGACATGCTTTTGCAGAATTGTATAACATATATCTTGTGGTTTCATTTTGATATAGATGCTTTAAATTCCTTGTATATTTTCAAATAAAACTGCAAATGATTTGTGATGTGTCTGCTTATTTAGTTATTTGTGTGTTAGGCATAATCTGTAGAAAGTTATTGGTATAAAACTATTGTCTAATTATTTTTCTTAAGAGGATTATTTAAAGTAGCACTCCAGTAATTTGTTTTTTATGTATTATTGTGAAAAGAAAACTGTTTGGCATTATAATAACTGCACTGCAAATGTTAGAACAAAATTAAATTAACATCTCATTTTTTTTTAAAAAAACCATGGTCTATGCCACAATTTATCAACTAAAAAATGCATTGTGATACTAAGTTAATATAATGTATTTTTCCGATTATAGGACCAAGTGCAGATATAACATTGGTGCTATCTGTGCAGTATGATGAGCTACTGGATTGCAAAGGGCCAATACTGTTTTTACACTGAGGTCCTTAGCTTTCCCTTTTGTATAAGACCTACCATTCCTTAAGATTCACACTAGCTTTAGACAGCAGGAAAGAGAAAAAAATACTTTATTATTTATTATTATAGCGCCATTTATTCCATAGCCCTTTACATAGGAAAAGTGGTATACATAATAAAAAACAAATACAACAATACAAGTCACAGGAGGAGAGAGGACCCTGCCCGTGAGGACTCAAGTCTACAAGGGATGGGTGAGGATGCAGTAGGCAAGGGTAGAATATATTAAAAGTGCTCTATTAAAGGGGTACTCTGGAGAGATAAAAAAAATATTGTACTGGCAATGCCTTCATAAACAAATTTTTCCAGGAATAGTGCTATTTGTAACACTTACAGTACCTGCAATTCAATGTGGAGCTGCTCCCCTTTCGGAATGTTACAGTAGTAGCCAGCCCCCTGATAATGTCTCCTTCACTGCAATGTGAGATGAGGGAGCATGGCCTGCTCCCGGCTAGTAGCCCTGCAATGAAGGCAGACATTATGAGGGGACTGGCTGCTGATAGAAGTCAGGTGCAGGCCATGCCCCGTCCTCTTGGACTGCAAACAAGGAAACATCAGGGGCAGGGCCGGCGTCAGCACCCGGCGCACCCGGGCAAATGCCGGGGCCCTGAGCAGGCAGAGGGGCCCACTGGCGGTCGCGCACCCCGCTGGGCTAGGGCCCCGGCAGCTGGATACTTACCTCTCCCCGTGCCTCCGCAGATCAGCTGTCTTCCTGCGCTGCGCTCCCTGTGACGTCTCAGGTCAGAGGGCGCGGTGACGTCTTTACACCGCGCCCTCCCCTGAGCCGTCACAGGGAGTGCTGAGCTGGAAGACGCTGACAACGCTGGAGTTCGGACCCGAGCAGCAGGCAGCAGGTAGCAGGTGAGGAGAAGGGAGGTGAGTATTTGTTTTTTTTTTTTTTTTTTTTTTTTTTTTTTTATAATGTATGGAGGCATGGGGCAGTATAAAGAGAAGGGGGGGGAGGGGGTGGCATCCTCCATGGAGCATTATAAAGAGAGGGGGGGCATCCTGCATGGGGCATTATAAAGAGAGGGGGGGACATCCTCCATGGAGCATTATAAAGAGGGGGTGGCATCCTCCATGGGGCATTATAAAGAGAGGGGGGGGCATCCTGCATGAGGCATTATAAAGAGGGGGGGTGACATCCTGCATGGGGCATTATAAAGAGGGGGGGGGACAGCCTGTATGGGGCATTATAAGGTGGGGAACAGCCTGCATAGTGCATTATAAGGGGGGGGGGCAGCCTGTATGGGGCATTATGTGGGGGGTAACAGCCTGCATGGAGCATTATAAGGGGGGGACAGCCTGTATGGGGCATTATGTGGGGGGTAACAGCCTGCATGCAGCATTATATGGGGGCCAGTATCCTGTATGGAGCGTTAAAAGTGGACCGGTATCCTGTATGGAGCGTTATAAGGGGACCGGTATCCTGTATGGAGCGTTATATGGGGGCCAGTATCCTGTATGAAGTTTTATAAGGGGACCAGTGTCCTGTATGGAGCGTTATATGGGAACCGGTATCCTGTATGGAGTGTTATATGGGGGCCAGTATCCTGTATGGAGTTTTATAAGGGGACCAGTATCCTGTATGGAGCGTTATATGGGGGCCAGTATCCTGTATGGAGCTTTATAAGGGGACCAGTATCCTGTATGGAGCGTTATATGGGGGCCAGTATTCTGTACGGAGCCTTATATGGGGGCCAGTATTCCGTATGGAGTCTTATATGGGGGCCAGTATTCCGTATGGAGCCTTATATGGGAGCCAGTATTCCGCATGGAGCCTTATATGGGGGCCAGTATTCTGCATGGAGCCTTATATGGGGGCCAGTATTCCGCATGGAGCCTTATATGGGGGCCAGTATTCCGCATGGAGCCTTATATGGGGGTCAGTATTCCGCATGGAGCCTTATATGGGGGCCAGTATTCCGTATGGGGCCTTATATGGGAGCCAGTATTCCGTATGGGGCCTTATATGGGAGCCAGTATTCCGTATGGGGCCTTATATGGGGGCCAGTATTCTGTATGGAGCGTTATATGGGGGACAGTATTCTGTGTGGAGCGATTCACCGGTTTCTGAGCTATTGTGGAATTTACAATAGATATCACTCATGTAATGTAAGAAGTGAAATCTTTGCATTGTACTATATATATATATATATATATATATATATATATATATATATATATATATATATATATATATATAATTTCTCCGCCGTATCTCTGCATCATGAATCATGGTATGTGTTAAAGGGGCCACTGAGACTCTTTCGCCCGGGGCCCAGAAAAACCTGGAGCCGGCCCTGATCAGGGGGCTGGCTGCTACTAGAAGCTGGGACCAGGTCACGCCCCTTGAATTGTTAACTAACATCCCAGAAGGGAGGAGCAGCAGCTCGAGTGTCACACTGAATTTCTGGTACTTGTTTCAGTACTAGCCTTTGTCAGCAAATGTGGCGTCAGACCAGCAGGAGGTACCTTTTAAAAACCCTCTAGCCAAAGGGAGCAAAGTCATCCTGGACATGTGTTGTGCATAATGTGAGGAAAATGCTGATGGACCCCGTCACACACGTCATCCAAAGTCTACTTTTTGTCTACTTATATTACTTTGTTTTAATTCATTCATTCATTCTATATATAACATCCTCTGTGGAGTTTTTTTGATGACCTTTCTCTATCTTTCTTAGCCCACGAGGCAAGATCTTCCATGGAGCCCCAAACCTAGAAAGATTTACAATTATCTTGTTTCTTCCATTTTCTAATAATGGCACCAACAGTTGTTGCCTTCTCAACAAGCTGCTTGCCTATTGTCCTGTAGCCCATACCAGCTTTGTGCAGGTCTACAATTTTTTCCCTGGTGTCCTTAGACAGCTCTTTGCCCTTGGCCATGGTGGAGCGGTTGGAATGTGAGTGATTGTGTGTGGACAGGTGTCTTATATGCAGGTAACGAGTTCAAACAGGTACAATTAATACAGGTAATGAGTGCGGAGTAGGCGGGCTTCTTAACCGGTTCCCGACCGCCCACTGTAGATAAACGTCGGCGCTTGCTGGGCTCTGTGCAGCGCCGACGTTTAAAAACGGTGGGTGGTCTCGCAGCGCTCAGGACCCCCAGGGTCCTGCAAGCGCTACGATTCCGGTGCAGAGCGTTAGCTCTGACAGGGAACATCATCGGGACCTGATTGGATCAGGTCCCAGTGATGTTAACTCTTTGCTATGTTCTATATGCCGCGATCTATAGTGATTGCGGCATATAGAAGATAGAAGGAGGAGAGGGGGTCGTCTTACCTCTCCGACGACCCCTGATACCTTCCAGGACCTGGGGTTGCTATGGCAGCTGGAGGTCACATGACCACCTCCAGATCTGCCATGTATGGTGTCCTGCCTGGCTCAGCCTGCAGCTGAAGCCAGGCAGGAGACTATGACTGTGAAGCAGTCAGCGAAGATCTCATGTAATGTAATACATGTCTATTACATTACATGAGATCAGTGATCAGAAAAATAAAAAATTAATGTCCCATACAGGGATTAAGTAAAAATGTAAAAAAAAAGTTTTTAAACTGTAAAAAAAAAAAAAAAATCACAAAATAAATAAATAAAATATTAAACCAATAAATCCATATATTTATACAAAACCAAAAAAAGTACACATATTTGGTATCGCCGCGTCCGAAACAACCCGAGCTATAAAACTGTCACACTAATTAACTCCTTCTGTGCACACCGTAATAAAAATAAATAAAAAACGGAGCAAAAAAATATGCTTTTTCATCATATCGCCAAACAAAAAGTGGAAAAAAATGCGATCAAAAAACAAAATAGAAATAAAAATGATACAGCTGAAAACGTCATCTTGTTCCGCAAAAAAAAAGCCGCCATACAGCTCCATCAGCCGAAAAATAAAAAAGTTATAGCGCTCAGAATAAAGCAATGCAAAAAAAAATGTTTTCTATAAAATTGTTTTATTGTGTAAAAGCGCCAAAACATAAAAAAAATACAGTAAGTGTAGTATCGCTGTAAACGTACTGACCAGAAGAATAACGCTGCCTGATCACTTTTACCACACGCAGAACGGCATAAAAAAAAACCTCAAAAAACAATTCCTGAATTGTTTGTTTTTGTTAATTTTACCTCCCAAAAAACGGAATAGAAAGCGATCAAAAAATGTCACGTACCCAAAAATGGTACCAATAAAAAATGTCAACTCGTCCCGCAAAAAACAAGCCGTCACATGACTGTCGGCCGAAATATGGAAAAATTATAGCTCTCAAAATATGGTGATGCAAAAACTAGATTTTGCAAAAAAAAGTGTCTCTTAGTGTGTGACAGCTGTCAGTCAAAAAAACCCGATATAAATCTGGTATCTCTGTAATCGCACCGACCCGAAGAATAAAGTAATCTAATCAGTTATATCACACTAGGAACGGCGTAAAAAATAAATAAAGCCAATTCTTCACCTGCTACTGATTAGTTTATTATGTCTCCCAAAGATCGCAGTAAGGCTCTGCCCACATTTATCCTGCGCTGAGCGCTTACACCAGAGTTTCCGTGTAAATCTCTGAAATACGTGATTCAGCCGGAACCCATGACGGAAGATTCCCTGTAATGAGGCAGATATAGGCCACTGTGGACGCCGTCTAGCCTGGGATCCCACGGTGTCATTTATTTTAGGCGTGCATAAAAGTGCGGTTGGCCACAGTTTTGTGCACTTCTGAAAAAAAGGACACTGCTAAACAGAGGCCAGACGGAGTCCAGAGTAATTCTGCTGCCTCATTACAGTGAATGGATCCCGCAGGGGTTTCATCTGAATTATATCACTTGGAAATTTAGATGGAAACCCCGATGTAAGTGCTCAGCCTAGAGCGCCGGATAAATGTTACGTAAAATGTTCCCAATAAAAGCTTCAACGCAGTCCTCAAAAAAAGCTAGTCCCCACTCAGGTCCGTCATCTGTTAAAAATATAAGGGACTTCAAAGTTACTGGTAGCAGAAAGGCTCTGGAAAAGCAAAATGGCCCTTGCCCCCCAAAAGAAATTCAGAAAATTTTGTGCTCCCAAATCCAAATGCCTATTCTACAATAATTTGTTCTCCAATTGTCAAATAGCACTCCGTCCCCCCCAGATCTCGCAGTATGGCTGAGCGGTACGATACAGCCACATATGGGGTATTGCCACTTTTAGAAGAAATTTCGTGACACATTTCGGCACCATTTTTACCCATTGCCCTGTGTGAAAATGTAAAATCTGAGGGTAAAACATTTTTTTGTGGTAAAAATATAATTATGCTTTTTTCACTGCCCAATGGTATCAATTTAAAAATTAAAAAATACTCACTACTTCCCTAGATGAATTCCTTGAGAGGTGTAGTTTACAAAATGGGGTCACTTGTGGGGGTTTCTGCTGTTTCGGCATGTCAGCGACTCTTCAAATGTGACATGGTGTCTGCTGCCTATCCCAGCCAACATAGCGCGCCTTTCTCTTCCGAACCCTGCCGTACAACAAAGCAGTGGTTTTCCCCCACATATGGGGTATCGGCGTACTCAGGAGAAATTGTACAACAAATTTCATGGTGCAATTTATCCTGTTACCCTTATGATAATGCAAAATTAGGGAATGAAAAACATTTTTTGTGGGAAAAGTGTGAAAATTTTATTTTTACGGCTCAATATTATAAACTTCTGTGAAGCAGCTGGGGGTGCAAGGTGCTCACCACACATCTAGATAAGTTCCCTAAGGGGTCTAGTTTCCAAAATAGTGGCACTTGGGGGGGGGGTTCCACTGTTTAGGCACATTAGGGGCTCCCCAAATGCGACATGGCGTCTGCTAATTATTCAGACAAATTTTGCATTCAAAAAGTCTAATGGCGCTCCTTCCCTTCCGAACCCTGCAGTGCACCCAAACAGTGGTTTTCCCTCACATATGGGGTATCAGCACGCTCAAGAGAAATTGCACAAAAAAATTTGGGGTCCATTTTTTCCTGTTACCCCTGTGAAAATAAAAAAAATTGGGTCTCAAGTAACATTTTTGTGAAAAAAGTTAAATGTTCATTTTTTTCTTCCACATTCCAAAAATTCCTGTGAAGCACCTGAAGGGTTAATAAAGTTCTTGAATGTGGTTTTGAGCACCTTGAGGGGTGCAGTTTTTAGAATGGTGTCACTTTTGGGTATTTTCTGTCATAAAGACCCCTCAAAGTGACTTCAAATGTGATGTGGTCCCTAAAAAAATGTTTTTGTAAATTTTGTTTGAAAAATGAGAAATCGCTGGTCAACTTTTAACCCTTATAGCTTCCTAACAAAAAAAAATTTTGGTTCCAAAATTGTGCTGATGTAAAGTAGACATGTGGGAAATGTTATTTATTAACTATTTTGTGTGACATATCTCTCTGATTTAAGGGCATGAAAATTCAAAGTTTGCAAATTGCAAAATTTTCACCAAATTTCCAATTTTTTCACAAATAAACGCAAGTTATATCGAAGAAATTTTACCACTATCATGAAGTACAATATGTCATGAAAAAACATCTCAGAATCAGGGGAATACGTTGAAGCGTTCCAGAGTAATTACTTCATAAAGTGACAGTGGTCAGAATTGAAAAAATTAGCCCGGTCACGAAGGCAAAAACAGGCTCTGGTGCGAAGTGGTTAAAGAAAAACTAACTGGTCTGTGAGAGACAGAATTTTTGAAGATTGGTAGGTGATCAAATATTTATTTTATGCAATAAAATGCAAATTAATTATGTAAAAATCATACAATGCGATTTTCTGGATTCTTTTTTAGATTCTGTCTCACAGTTGAAGTGTACCTACGATAAAAATTGCAGACCTCTCCATTCTTTGTAGATGGGAAAACTTGCAAAATCGGCAGTGTATCAAATACTTATTTTCCCCTCTGTATTTAAGTTGCAAGTGTTTTCCTGTAGTCACTTTTGTTAATTCATTTCTATTATTTTTGTTCTCATACGTTGACAGTGATATAAATACTTATGGATATGCTTTGTATGTAAATACGCATATGTATATATATATATTTATGTATGTATTGCTATATGTATATATCCTTTACACTAAATAATTATAAATATATATGTTTATTTTCTACACTAGAATTGGTCATATTTTTATTCACTACACGATATAATACATTTTCCCACTATATTTTATATAGATTATATAACTCACTGTCATATTTCTCATTCCTTTCACGCTTTCACATTATTCATTACCATTTTTATTTATTATTCACCATTATTATTTATCTATTTATTATTCATTTTTTTATTTCATTCAATTTCTCATCTGTAACAAGCAATTAAAAAGTCACATCTATCCTAAAATGGTATCCATAAAAATGGCATTTTACCCCACAAAAAATAAGCCATCACACAGCTCCATCGATCGAAAATAAAAACTTCATGGTCTCGGAAAATGACGACACAACCCAAAAAAAAATTTTTTGCAAACTTCAGATTTTTTTTTTACCACTAAAATATTGAAAAATACAACGTTTGGTATCACCAAAATTGTACTGATGAGCAGAATCATATTGCGAGGTAATATTTACCACAACATGTACACCATAAAAATAATTCCCAAACAACAATGTCAGAATTGCATTTTTTTCACAATTTCTCCTTACTTGGAGTTTTTTTCCCTTTCCAGTACACTATGTGATAAAATGAATGGTGTCATCCAAAAGTACAACTAAGCACGTAAAAACAAGCCCTCATATACAGTTATATGAAAACGTTTGGGAACCCCTATTAATCTTAAGCTTAATGTTTTATAAAAATTGGTGTTTTTGCAACAGCTATTTCAGTTTGATATATGTAATAACTGTTGGACACAGTAATGTTCTGCCTTGAAATGAGGTTTATTGTACTAACAGAAAATGTGCAATCTGCATTCAAACAAAATTTGACAGGTGTATAAGTATAGGCACTTCACCAGAAAAGTGACATTAATATTTAGTAGATCCTCCTTTTGCAAAAATAACAGCCTCTAGTCGCTTCCTGTAGCTTTTAATGAGTTCCTGGATCCTGGATGAAGGTATTTTTGACCACTCCTTTTTACAAAACAATTCCAGTTCAGTTACGTTTGATGGTCGCCGAGCATGGACAGCCCACTTCAAATGATCCCACAGATGTTCAATGATATTCAGGTCTGGGGACTGGGATGGCGATTCCAGAACATTGTAATTGTTCCTCTGCATGAATACCTGAGTAGATTTGGAGCGGTGTTTTGGATCATTGTCTTGCTGAAAGATCCATCCCCTGCGTAACTTCAACTTTATCACTGATTCTTGAACATTATTGTCAAGAATCTGCTGATACTGAGTGGAATCCATGGGTCCCTCAACTTTAACAAGATTGCCGGTGCCGGCATTGGCCACACAGCCCCAAAGCATGATGGAACCTCCACCAAATTTTACTGTAGGTAGCAAGTGTTTTTCTTGGAATGCTGTGTTTTTTTGCCGCCATGCATAACGCCTTTTTGTATGACCAAACAACTCAATCTTGGTTTCATCAGTCCACAGGACCTTCTTCCAAAAAGAAATTGGCTTCTCCAAATGTGCTTTTGCATACCTCAGCCGACTCTGTTTGTGGCGTGCTTGCAGAAACGGCTTCTTTCGCATCACTCTCCCATACAGCTTCTCCTTGTGCAAAGTGCGTTGTATAGTTGACCGATGCACAGTGGCACCATCTGCAGCAAGTTGATGCTGCAGCTCTCTGGAGGTGGTCTGAGGATTGTCCTTGACTGATCTCACCATTCTTCTTCTCTGCCGTTCTGATGTTTTTCTTGGCCTGCCACTTCTGGCCTTAACAAGAACTGTCTCTGTGTTCTTCCATTTCCTTACTATGTTCCTCACAGTGGAAACTGACAGGTTAAATCTCTGAGACAGCTTTTTGTATCTTTCCCCTGAACAACTATGTTGAATAATCTTTGTTTTCAGATCATTTGACAGTTGTTTTGAGGAGCCCATGATGCCACTCTTCAGAGGAGATTCAAACAGGAGAGCAACTTGCAAGTGGCCACTTTAAGTAGCTTTTCTCATGATTGCATAAACCTGGCTATGAAGTTCAAAGCTCAATGAGGTTACAAATCCAAAAAAAGTGCTTTATTAAGTCAGTATAAAGTAGGTAGGAGTATTTAAAACAAGAAAATGATAAGGGTGCCCATACTTATGCACCTGTCAAATTTTGTTTGAATGCAGATTGCACATTTTCTGTTAGTACAGTAAACCTCATTTCAAGGCAGAAACATTACCGTGTCCAACAGTTATTACATATATCAAACTGAAATAGCTGTTGCAAAAACACCAATTTTAAGAAAACATTAAGCTTAAGATTAATAGGGGTGCCCAAACTTTTTCATATAACTGTATCTATGTAGACCAAAAAATAAAAAAGTTATGGCTCTGGAAAGAAAGGGAGTAAGAAACGAAGACGCAAAAATGGAAATCGGCCCCGCCGTGAAGGCGTTAAACCAGTTATACTATTATTGAGGCACTATTAGTTGTAATCTGGTTGCTCTTAATAGGGAGCCCATAGACAGGCGTAGTGCTAGCCACTTCATCTGCCAGATCCCAGGCGTTGTCCTGGTCTTAACCCTTTAATCCCGGGGTGTTGAAAGAATTCTGATGTCACTGGTGCTTTCTGTAAATACACTGCTCTTTATCTTGCTACATTTCCTAGTTTTAGGCTATAGCCCCACGATCAGTATTCGGTCAGTATTTTTTCTCAGGCGTGGGAGCCAGAACCAGGAGTGGGTGATAAATGCAGAATTGGTGCACTTGTTTCTATTATACCTTTTCTCTAATTGTTCCTCACCTGGTTTTTCGCTTACAAATACTGAAGAAAAATACTGATAGTGGGGCCGTGGCCTTAGAAAGACCCTATGTTGCCCTTATATTTTGCATGGATATTCAACATTATTCATGAGTGACAGAGCACCATGTGCATCTGCAACCTCGTTTGGTGATTTACTCAACATTGGTTGATAATTGCAGAGACCCTGAAATAAAATAATAAAAGAAACATGCACATTTTTCAGTATTCTTTTTGACTTGTGAAGGTTAAATAATTTGAAGCCGTAATCAGCTCTTAGATACCGTGCCCTCCACACGACCCCAACCCAGTTTATATTCATATACCTCAGTCCACTTTGCAGATTAGAAGCAGTGCAACACCCAGGATTCAGAATTAAGCAGTCACAAGTCCCTCTCTGGTGCCCCTGGAGTAACTGGCCAGGTTACAGGGTCGTACAGTCACCCATGCACCTGACTTACCTCTATGGATGAGGTCTACACTTTTATGCAAGTTAGGTGCATATTGCTACCAAACAAATTTTGATGCTGCCAGCACTGCACTGCCATTTAGTTACATTTGAATTATGGTTGCAAGCCAGACAGGGACAGCCAAATGGCTAAATGTTGTCGGCAGACAATAATTTGTCCAGGTTTGATGCTGAGTACCAAATCAAGAGGCATTGGAAAGCTGAGTAGTATTTATAGAGCAGAGACCGACTGCTGTGTAACTTGTGCAATGATCGCATCGCACTGAACGGGCTGGTTGGCACCTCTCTTGACCTGAGCATGACAGCGTGATGTATTTCTATGCAGCAGTCAAGCTCAGGTCAGGAAACAGACAGCCAGTGCAAGGTTTACCATGCGATCCTCGCACGAGAAATACGGCCGTCTATCTCTGCCCATACAGACATACTCAAATTAGTATCACTATAAGGCCAGGGTCATGAGCAATGATTCTCTCATTTGAGAGAATCGTGACGATTATGTAAATGACACTCGGCACAAAGTCAGAGTATGAGCCAAGTGTCCGTGCACTGTGCTCCGATTCAGATGAATGAATAGTATCACAGATGCGGAGAAGATAGAGAACTTAAAGGGGTATTCCCATCTCCAAGATCCTATCCCAATATGTAGTAGGTGTAATAACAATAATATTAGCAAATATCTCCAATTAGAAATGTAGTATAGTATTTTTGATTCGCTATCTCTCTTACTTCATGTGCAGGCATCGCAGGACCTTAGGTATTCATGGTTACGACCACTGGCAACTTGCTAACTGTGACTTTATCAGTGGACGTAACCATGGATACCTAAGGTCCTGTGATGCCTGCACTTGAGGAAAGGGAGAAAGCGAATCAGAAACAATATACTACATTTCTAATTGGAGATGTTTGCTAATATTATTATTATTACACCCACTACATATTGGGATAGGATCTTGGAGATGGGAATACTCCTTTAATTTCTCCATCTTCTCCGTTGTCTGTGTCCGTATAAATTGGACTGCACTTGGATAGCATCCTAGTGCAGTCCGATGTTTTACATGCACCCATAGACTTGTATGAAACGCATCGTCCGATTTGTGGAGCCAATTACGGCATGCTCTGATTTTTTTCTCATGCCAAATCAACAAGAGAAAAAAAATGTAGATCTGCACTGCCCCATAGTATAGCAATAAAACATCGGATAGCACTTGTCCGAGTTACACGCTCATGTGAACGAACCCTTTTTTAGACTATTGGAGAGGGGTCTAAAATGCGTCAGGGTCACAATCACCAAAGTGGTTAGTAAACTATTTAAAGCATTAATAGCATCCTCCTGATTTTCGGAGACAAAACACCTGAGGTAGGTCTCCAAATTTTGATTGATGCGCTCGGTCTGTCCATTCAACTGAAAGTGGAAGGCAGAGGAAAAGGACAGCTGCACCCCCTGTCGAGAACAGAATGCTTTCCAGAACTTGGAAACAAACTGGATCCCCCGATCTGATACCACATTGGAGGGAACCCCGTGAAGCTTCGCGATCTCATTTTAAATACCTGGGCAAGTGTCTTGGTATTTGGAAGTGCAGGTAATGCGACGAAGTGAATCATTTTACTGAACCTATCTACAACCACCAAAACCACTGTTTTGCCTGCAGAAACCGGTAGGTCAGTAATAAAATCCATGGACAAATGTGTCTATGGCCTGCTAGGGATAGGTAGCAGAAGAAGAGTACCAGACGGACAGGTATGCAATACTTTAGAACACGTGCAAATACTACAAGCAGATACATGTTCAATCACATCCCAATGCAACCCTGGCCACCAAAAACGACGAGAGAGGAGGTTCACGGTTGCCTTACCACCTGACTGACCAGCAAGCACAGAGTTGTGATGTTCCTTAATTACTTTGCAGCGCAGATTAGATGGTACAAATAACCTTCCTGAAGGGCAGGGGGCAGGGGCGTCTCCCTGGGCCTCCCAACACCTCACCCTCCAGTTCAGGGTACAATGCCGAAATGACTACCCACGTCTGTAATTTCAGGGCAGGGTTCTCATGGTCACCAGCACCAGGGAAGTTCCGAGACAAAGCATCAGTCTTGACATTTTTGACCCCTGGACGAAAGGTGACAACAAAATTGAACCTAGTAAAAAACAGGGACCATCTGGCTTGTCTACACTTGAGACGTTTAGCTGATTGGAGATATGACAGGTTTTTATGATCATTAATAACAGTAATAGGATGGGCAGCCCCCTCCAACCAATGTCGCCATTCTTTGAACGCCAATTTGATCGCCAAAAGTTCCCTATTACCCATGTCATAATTTCTCTCAGAGGAAGACAATTTTTTAGAAAAGAACGCGCATGGACGCCATTTACCAGGGGACGGACCCTGAGACAACACAGCCCCAACCCCTACCTCCGACGCATCTACCTCCACAATAAAGAGTTGGGAAACATCGGGTTGACTGAGTACAGGTGCCATGGCAAAACAGTTCTTTAAGGAAGCAAAAGTTTGGAGGGAGGCATCCGACAATTTCGAAAAATCAGACCGCTTCTTAGTCATGTCAGTAAGAGGTTTGATGATTACTGAGTTATTTTAGATGAATTTCTGGTAAAAATTAGTAAAGCCCAGGAAATGTTGTAGAGCCTTCAGGTTCTCAGGATGGTCCCGATCAAGGACTGCCCGGATCTTCTCCGGATCCATCTGAAAACCTGAAGATGACAACAAGTACCCCAAAAACTGCACCTTCTGAACAGCGAAAACACATTTCTTTAATTTGGCATATAGTTTGTTTTCACTTAATATCTGGAGCACCTGTTTAACATGCCCCCGATATGTCTCCCAATCAGGTGAGTAAACCAAAATATTGTCCAGATAGACCACCACAGACCTTCCCACCCAATGATGGAAAATATAATTTATGAAATGCTGGAACACCGCAGGTGCATTGGTCAAACTGAAAGGCATAACCAGACTCTCAATATGCCCTGCAGGGGTATTGATCGCTGTTTTCCATTCATCCCCTTCTCTGATTCTAATCAGATTGTAGGCTCCCCTTAAATCCAACTTGGAGAATACCTTAGCTCCCTCACCCTGCTGAACAAATCAGGAATCAGAGGAAGCGGATATGGATCTCGGATGGTAATTTGATTTAGTTCTCCGAAATCTAAACAGGGACGTAGACCGCCATCTTTTTTCTTTATGAATAAAAAACCTGCCGCCACGGGCGAAGATGAGGGTCTAATATGTCCCTTCTCCAGACTTTCCGCAATGAAATCCTTCATGGCTTATCTCTCAGGGCCAGAAAGATTATACAGTCTGGATTTTGGTAGTTTATCTCCGGGGGTCAGGTTCATAGGACAGTCATATGCACGATGAGGAGGCAAATCCTGACACCCCCTCTAAGAAAAAACATCCTCATAACCAGACTGAAAAGCAGGTAATATTTTTGTAGAGATTGTAGCAAGGGAAATATCTAAACAGTTCTCATGGCAGTAATTTCCCCATTCAATGATCTCCCTGGCTTGCCAATCCACCAACGGATTATATTTTACCAATCAGGGAACACCAAAACAATTGGGATGGGGAGACCATCCAGGACATAGCAAGGGATTATCTCACAATGAACTGACCCCACCCTCAGTTTTACATTATTTACAATCTGAGCTAGTGCTTTCTGTGCAAGTGGCACTGAGTCAATTGCAAAGATGGGAATAGGCTTAGCTAAAGTACTGCAAGCAAGACCATGAGCTCTCACAAACTCAGCATCAACCATGCTGACTCAAGCTCCACTGTCAACAAACACAGAAATTTTCTCGGTTTTGCTCTCTAGCACCACCTCTGCTGTCAGGACAAACTGGGAACTGCAGGTTGGCGATAAATGCACCCTTTGCTTATTCAACTCCAGACTACCAAGGGTTAATTGAGTGTCCTTTTGGTTACGAATCAAAGGACAGGCCCCAATAAAATGTCCCTTTTTCCCATAAAATAAAACATACACCTTTTTTCTTGCGAATCTCCGGGGAAATGTATGATGCAGAGGCACCCCCTAACTGTCTGGGTTCCTCCACCTCCCTCAGTACTGGATCACCGCCAGACCGCTCCCCTGGCAAATGTGCATACCCCCGACAAGAAGGCCTCGGAGAAAGTGGTATCACCCACCTATCCCGAAGGCGTCTATCAATACGTATAGCCAATGACATGGCAGCCTCCAAGGACACAGAGGTTTCATATACTGCCAAAGAATCTTTCAGTAAGGCACTCACAAAATTGGCTTCTAAGGGCTAAATCATTCAATTTAGAATCCGTTGCCCTTCTACTGAATTCCGAACTGTATGTCTCCACTGACCGATTTCCCTGCTGAACGCGACGTAGCCTACACTCAGCCAAGGCGACTCGGTCCGGGTTGTCATAGATGAGGGCCAGGACCCCCAAAAAAACCTCCACAGACTGGAGACAAACCGAATCCTGAGGTAAAGAAAAAGTCCAGGATTAAGGAGCGCCCTGCAGTAGTGAGGTCACAATTCCCACCCGTTGCTCTCCACTTCCGGAGGAGTAAGGACGAAGTTTAAAGTATTGTTTGCAGGCCTCATTGAATACAAAAAACTTGTTTCGACCTCCTTAAAACCTGTCCGGGAGGGCAACCTTGGGTTCAGGCTGGACAGACCTACATGCAGAGACCTCCACATTGGCGACCTGTAGCCGCTGATGCTGTTGCTGAACCTTACTGCGGAGGTCATTCACCTCCAGAGACAGACAGCTCTGCGAGCTCTGCAACTGAACCCATACCAAGGGAGAAAGGAAAAAAAAAACATGCCCGAAAAAAACAACACACAAAAAAACCAAAGTGTCAGGTTTTTTTTTTTTCTTTTATCTTAAATGTGCACGGCCGGTGATAATGTCACGCAAGGTGTGGGAAAAACTAAATGCAACACGAAGGGAAGAGGGGAATGGAGCCCAGACACTAGGGAAAGGGGGTGGAGACCTCCTTGGCAGATCTGATATCACCCTGTCTCCCCTATCATCCCTATATTGGTTCCTCACCAATCGCCGCACAGGAACCTAAACCCTGTATCTCCCTAGAGCTTGGCCCTTGGTTGGGAAGGGGGGGGGGTGAGCACTAGTCAGTCCCCACTAACAACTAAAGACAACAAGGGAGACAAACACGGGGGAAAGTAACTTAGCTTGAGCCGACTTCAGAGAGATTACACTGAACGTCCTCTAAGCATCAGAGAGGAAATAAGCAGACTGCAACAGCTCCAAGCCTTCACAAGACAACATGTGAATATCACTGGCACCTGCCAGTAGCAAACAGCAGGTATTTAAACACCCAGGCCTGGGTGTCAATTAGCAGGAGGGAGGTAGCCGCTGGGTCCTAGAGTGAGACAGATCTAAAAAGGTGTTTGTAATGCCAAATGAAGAGATCTTCTGCAACCAATTGTATAGCGACTGTCTGTCACATCTGCCACACCCATTACAGTAACAGAAATACACTTTTGAAGCTAAAAGGAAATGGAGCTTGGTTATATTTATTTTTATATTCGGCTTGGCGCTCACTTTTGTTCTTACTACAATGCACAAAAGAAAGTCTGCCAACCACAGCTTCCACAAACGTGCAATTAGAGATGAACGGATCAAGCAAAATTCGAATTCACCTCTAAAAAAATCTATACTCACCTAAGCGCTTACCTTTCCGGCTTCTCTGCTACTAACCACCATCAGACCAGTCTACACAGCATCTTCTGATCCTCGCTGTTCGAATTGGAATCTCTGCATAAGGTCATGGCATCTTGATGTGATGACATGTCCGCCGTGACCTTCCAACTCACTTACACAGAAGCTACCCAGGTCTCATGAAAACTGAAAAAACCTAGCTCGCATAAATGGCCTGGCTGGAGATTCTGTGACACCCTTTGCTGACTTCCCGGCATGGTTCCCCTCCTCCTTGTATGTGGGGATGCCGGCATACTCACCGCCCCTCTCCCTCCTTCTCTTGTGCACGCCACTCTGACTTCTGGTGGTGCGCTTAGTGCATGTGCACTCCCCTGTTCTTACAGGGGCAGCGCACTAATCTGCAAAGATGCCACCAGCCAATAGCTGGGAGGCATCTTGTATAAAAGGCACCCTTGCCAATAAGGAGGTGTTTGTGCAACCCCTATAGTTATTTAGTTGTAGTTGGTGTGTGTGACGCACCCCCTGGGCCGTGGGGTACTCGGTGCCGGGCCGGTCGTTGCTAGGGGAGATGTCACAGTGGCGGTGACCCGGTCTGTGACCCAGGGCGGTCAATCCAAAGGGGAATATTTACAGGGGATTTTATAGTTTTATATATAGAGTTTGTGACGCCACCTGTGGTATGCGGCTATATGGAGCCGCCGCTGCTGTGCAGAACCTCTGGAGCTGATGTTTAGTGCAGCAGAGTTGGTTCAGCTCTCCACAGGCAGAGCTTAGCTCCAGGGCAGCGTAGAGATGTTGTAGATGTTATAGGTGATGCTGGGCGTTGTAGTGCAGGGGTGATGGCGCAGATAATAATAACAGAGACAGTGGGGTGCAGTCTTCAGGGTCTTTACTCACGGTTGTTGCAGTCCAAGTTACCGGTACCAGTGTAACTTCCCTTGTCGTGCTGCGCTTACTCAGAGAGGGGTTCAGTCAACCCTCAGATATCTCCGGAGTACTTGGCGGGACCCCCTTCTGTGTGCTCTTCCTCTATGGCCGTCTCCCTGCACCTCATGCCTAGTGTCCCAATCCGGTACCCGCGGGCCTTGTCAGGCGACGTCTGTTCCGTCCCCTGGGTCCTCTATGGCTACCTTCTTGGTGAGACTGATATGGGCTGTTGGCTGCAGGACTTAAAATACTGCAGCCTCCGGTTTCTAGTTGAGACATAAAGTCCTCCGTTAGTTGAGGGACCGGTCCCCTTTGTGTGGCCTGACCCCTCCACCTCCTGGTAGATTTGGGCGTACGTGTGGCCTCCAGCACTGCCCGTACCCCTGGGGTCCCTTCCTCGTTCCTGGAGCCCTTCCTGCTCCTCTCCTTCTCCTTCAGTCCTGGGCCTCTCCTCAGGCCCTCCTCCTGAGCAGAGCTCCTACAGAGCTCCTGCTCCCAACTCCTCTCATTGTATACTGTTCCCTACTAGAATGTTCCACCCTTTTTTTATATCACTTCCTTTCATGTGCTCCCCTAATCTTCTTCCTCCACCCACACCCTCTACATAGTTACACCCTTCAGCTAGGAACCAGGGACTGTGCTCTCCCTTAGGAGCAATCTCGCCCTGCCCCCACTAAAGTGGAATGTGTTGGATGCAGGTGTTAGGGTCCCGGGCTGTACTCCTTCCTTACCTGAGAGTGAGATACCACACCTCTGGGCGAGATGCAGTACCTCTCTGGCGACCGAACCCTCAGGGGAGCCACATGTGCACCTGTATGTTGCCAGGTCCTCCGTCCTTACTTTATTATAGTTATTCCCTTATCCAGTATCATCCCTTTAGTATTGTGTAGTGTGTACATGACTCATAAGCCGCTTTTGCGGAAACTGAACACCGAAGCCGCTTCGGCGTTACCTGAACTGTTCCTTGAGACCTGTGTGTCTGAACAAGTGCCTATCACAAAAGTCCACGTTGTCCGTGCTGTCTGTCAGTCTCCGAATCCTTGCTGTCTGCGACATTGCTCCCGTGTTCCTGTCCAGCAGACCCGACCCCTGGTATCAGCAGCTGAGGTACCAGGGATTGCCTAGTGATACCTGGTGTTAGAACCTTGCTGTTAGGTTTTTTTTCCTTTGCTGGTCACATGACCTTGTTGGCCTATTTAGTCCTGCTCCGCCCTTCTGGCTTTGCTGGACTTCATTGTATATCTACTTTCTAGCTAGCCTGTGCTCTGTATCTAACTCTGTTAGTTTGCTTGGTCTACGGACCTCTATGTTCTATCTATTTTGTTTGTTCGTCTGTCTGCTACTATTTCTGTTAGGAGGTGTCCCATATTCCTCCCAGTCCTTAGTACTTGTAGGGATTCCCTCCCCACATCTATAGGTCTCCGTACAGACTAGATTAGGACTTTAGCAGGTCTGATCGCAGGATCAGGTTCCCTGTTACATCGTAGGGATTCAGCTGAGTCCTATAGTAGGGACAGATCTCCTCTCTTTCCTTAGCTTTGGTAGCAGAACATAACACCTGGCAGCTAAATGCAGCTCAAGCCTGACTCCACCTTCAGGAACCTCCAGTGAACACCAGGCAGCCGTTTAGCCACATCCCTCTTGGGCAAGACCTGTCCTATGGCACAGTGGGTCCACGAACCACATGTGCTACTGGCAAACATGACAGATTCCAGATCAGAAGATGTGGCAAGAACCGGACTGGCAGCAGTGAGTAGTGGAAGGGATGGAGAGGCAAACTATATAGTTAGTTTAACGATTTTTTTACATTTTTAATGGCCCTTTATGGTTCAGAAAAATGGCAGCCAGTGTCCACCATTTGCTAAATCTGTGCGGAAGCAAGCCTTAAAAAAAAATCAAATTTTTGTGAATACTGATTTTTGTGAAGTCCAAGTAAAATTCAATTCCACTCTAATTTATTCTCTCGTCTCTATGTGCATTGCTAAATCATAGAGATGGAATAGCATTCCAGTTCATTATATTGTTACAGTGAATATATATAAATTAAAGTTATGTGTAAACTTAAAGGAGTTTTCCCTTTTTAACTATATTCTATTAGCTGTCTCTCATGGCAGTGTTAAAGATAATAAAATCATCTGTCACTCATCCTTGCTGGGTCCGCTCTGGTGCTTGTGTACTAACTGCAGCAATGACGTTAGGTCTACAGTACTACAGCCAAACACTAATTTAACATAGCCACTGAACTCAGTGGTTGCAGCACTGTAGATGTGCTGTCATTGCCGCAACGCATACACAGTCACTTGTACAGCATTGGAGACACAGTGCTGGACCCAGGGAAGCTGACTACTGGCTGATTAGTTAAAAAAAAAGTTGAAAGGGGGAAACCTGTAAGTGACACATACTACAAATTTCCAAACGCTTCACAAGTCAAATATTCTCAGAAATAAAAAGTACTGTCAGTTATGCAACACATTGGTGAACCTAAGATTTTCTGTACCATTAGCTTTCATTGTAAATATCATGACATTCACCAAAATTAGCAATAAGAAACATCCTTGTAAGGTGAGCATAAGCTTTTACTATTTAACGAACAAGTGTATATAACAAAATCACTGTTTCTTTTTTGAGTATTGTTAATGAAAAAGAGCAAGCTATAAAGATTTTGAAATACAACATTCGACAATGCCGTAATATCCTGCAAATATATATATTTTTTTGTTACTTTTGGAGTCATCAATTTTGCCTAGTGACTTTTAAGTTACCGTTCATTACTGGAGGAACAAGAAATAGATTACAGCTAGTGAAATATTAATGAAATCTCTGCGCTTCTTTTCCGTGATGGTACAGCCAAGGCCAGAATGTTCACTGGAAGATTAGCTCTAAAATTAGTTTTCAGATACTGTATTCTCTAAATTAGCAGTCTGACATATCCAGGAAAATCATTTATGTAGTAACATTGCACACAGTTATGCATTTTTTAGTTTCAAAGTAGTGGACACTACTAACTGAATCCTGTGTGTACTATTTAGGTGCTGAATTTTTAACACTTTCATGGCTTTGGTCATATCCATACGTCCAGTTGGTAAGTACTTACCGACCTTAGACTTATTTTATGGATACGCCATGGCGATTTTGCGCGCGATCGCCGCCGAGTGTTCAGCTGACATGACAGCTGACACCCGGCACTCACTACCCGACAGTTTAACCGCCTAAATGCTGCGATCGATATAGATTGCAAAATTTAGAAGACAGGCAGGAGGAGGGGGCTCCCTCTACACTCTGATCGGCGCCCCCGCAATGGGGGCCCGATCGTTGTCATGGTGATCTGTTGTCATCATGACGACATCCGGGTCACCCAGGCTCTAGCAAGGTAGTTAGATCATGCGCAGTGCATGATCTAACTAACTTGTGTCAATGTAGCACTGACGGTTACAAAGCATAGCAATGCTCCTGCATTGCTATTTTTTATAACTGAAATCAGAGTGCTGAAACTGAAAGTCTCATAGTGGGACTAAGTAAAAAAATAAAAAAATTGTAAAAATATTTTTTTAAAAATCACAAACTAATAGTATGTATATATACAGTACAGACCAAAAGTTTGGACACACCTTCTCATTTAAAGATTTTTCTGTATTTTCATGACTTTGAAAATTGTACATTCACACTGAAAATATGTCTTATATTCTAAGTTCTTCAAAGTAGCCACCTTTTGCTTTGATGACTGCTTTGCACACTCTTGGCATTCTCTTGATGAGCTTCAAGAGGTAGTCACCGGAAATGGTTTTCACTTCACAGGTGTGCCCTGTCAGGTTTAATAAGTGGGATTTCTTGCCTTATAAATGGGGTTGGGACCATCAGTTGTGTTGTGCAGAAGTCAGCTGCTTTTTTCTTGCCATAATACAAATTCTAACAGTCTATTCAGTAGGACTATCAGCTGTGTATCCACCTAAGTAAAGAAAAACGAGTGTCCATCATTACTTTAAGAAATGAAGGTCAGTCAGTCCAAAAAATTGGGCAAACTTTGAAAGTGTCCCCAAGTGCAGTTGCAAAAACCATCAAGCGCTACAAAGAAACTGGCTCACATGAGGACCGCCCCAGGAAAGGAAGACCAAGAGTCACCTCTGCTTCTGAGGATACGTTTATCCGAGTCACCAGCCTCAGAAAATCGCAGGTTAACAGCAGCTCAGATTAGAGACCAGGTCAATGCCACACAGAGTTCTAGCAGCAGACACATCTCTACAACAACTGTTAAGAGGAGACTTTGTGCAGCATGCCTTCATGGTAAAATAGCTGCTAGGAAGCCACTGCTAAGGACAGACAACAAGCAGAAGAGACTTGTTTGGGCTAAAGAACACAAGGAATGAATATTAGACCAGTGGAAATCTGTGCTTTGGTCTGATGAGTCCAAATTTGAGATCTTTGGTTCCAACCACCGTGTCTTTGTGCGACGCAGAAAAGGTGAACGGATGGACTCTACATGCCTGGTTCCCACCGTGAAGCATGGAGGAGGAGGTATGATGGTGTGGGGGTGCTTTGCTGGTGACACTGTTGGGGATTTATTCAAAATTGAAGGCATACTGAACCAGCATGGCTACCACAGTATCTTGCAGCGGCATGCTATTCCATCCGGTTTGCGTTTAATTGGACCATCATTTATTTATCAACAGGACAATGACCCCAAACACACCTCCAGGCTGTGTAAGGGCTATTTGACCAAGAAGGAGACCTGGACTCCACAGTCACCTGACCTGAACCCAATCGAGATGATTTGGGGTGAGCTGGACCGCAGAGTGAAGGCAAAATGGCCAACAAGTGCTAAGCATCTCTGGGAACTCCTTCAAGATTGTTGGAAGACCATTTCCGGTGACTACCTCTTGAAGCTCATCAAGAGAATGCCAAAGCAGTCATCAAAGCAAAAGGTGGCTACTTTGAAGAACCTAGAATATAAGACATATTTTCCGTTGTTTCACACTTTTTTGTATATAATTCCACATGTGTTAATTCATAGTTTTGATGCCTTCAGTGTGAATGTACAATTTTCATAGTCATGAAAATACAGAAAAATCTTTAAATGAGAAGGTGTGTCCAAACTTTTGGTCTGTACTGTATATAGTGAGGAAAATAAGTATTTGATACACTGCAGATTTTGAAAGTTTTCCCACCTACAAAGAATGGAGAGGAAAACTTTCAAAATCGGCAGTGTATCAAATACTTATTTTCCCCACTGTATATTGTACCCATAAATAAATATCTTTATGAAAAAATAAACAAAAAAGTACACGTTTGGTATCGCCCCATCAGAAACGACCCGCCCTATAAAAATGTCACACCAGTTAACTCCTTCAGTGAACACCATAAAAAAAAAAAAAAACATGGCAATAAACGATGCTTTATCATCATACCGCCTAACAAAAAGTGGAATAAAACGCAATCAAAAAGACGAATGTAAATAAGAATGGTACAGCTGAAAACATCATCTTGTCCTGCAAAAAACAGACTGCCATACAGTTCCATCAGCAGAAATTTTTTTTTTATAGCTCTCAGAAAAAAGCAATGCAAAAATAATTATTTTTTCTTTAAAATAGTTTTTATTGCGTAAAAGCACCAAAACATAAAAAAACTATATGAATGTGGTATCGCTATAATCATACTTACCCAAAGAGTAAAGCTGTCTTATCAATTTTACCACACACGGAACTGCATAAAAAAAATCCCCACAAAAACAATTTTTGAATTGCTAGTTGTTGCTCATTTTCCCTCAGAAAAAAATCGTAATAAAAAGCGTCATATGCCCAAAAATGGGACCGATAAAAACGTCAACTCGTCCCGCAAAAAACAAGCCCTCAAATTACTTTGTCGGCAGAAATATGGAAAAATTATAACTCTCAAATATGGCGATGCAAAAACTAGGTTTTAGAACAAAAAAAAGTTTCTTTTAGGCTGTGTGCCCACAATGCGGATTTAATGTGTTTCACTGGCGATATTTACGCCGCGGAAACGCATTAAAATCGCTTGTTAAGTTGTCTGCCATGTTCCCCAATGATAATCCAAATGTGCTGTGCACATGCTGCGAAAATTTCCGCTGCTTATTATCATTGCGGAAAAATCTGCAGCACAACCATTTATTGTGCGATTTTGCGGCGAAATCGCCGCCATTGACTTGCATTGAACTGCATAACATCTGCATGTATACATGCGGATTTTATGCGGTTCAATGCGCTGATGGTACCCGGGTCTGGAGAAGAGGAGACTCTCCTCCAACCCGGGTACCATGGTACCTTCAAGTTAAAAAAGGATTATAAAGTAAAAAATAAAAAAATATTGTCATTGATGCCATTTAGTCAGCTGATGGTCACGCGACCGCTGCTGTCAGTGGTCAGATGATGGTCGGGTGACCATCAGCTGACTAAATGACGTCACTGCAGGTACTGGCAGAACACCGCGGGCCACCGAGGAGAGCGGACACTGCCGGGAGCAGACCGAGGGCCGCCGGAGAGGTACGTATGAATATATATATATATTTTTTACTTTAGAATTCTTTTTTTTTTACTATAGGTGCAGTATTTTAAGCAGAAATCTCGGTCACACAATATAAATCCATGCCAGTTGCATGGATTTATATTGTATGACCAACTTGTCAAGCCCTTTTCCAAGTGATGCTCAAAATTGCCTAGAAAAGCGCTTGAAAAAACGCATGCATAAATGCATGTAAAAATGCTTAAAAAACACTGGCAGAAAAAACGAATGTAAAATCTGCATGGGAGGGAGAGGAAAAAAAGCACAGGAAATTTCTGCTTAAAATCTGCAATGTGAGCACATACCCTTAGTGTGTGACAGCAGCCAAACATAAAAATCCGATATAAAATCTGGCATCGCTGTAATCGCACCGACCCGAAGAATAAAGTCGTCTAATCACTTATACCACACAAGGAACGGCGTAAAAAATAAATAAAACCAATTCTTCACCTGCTGTTGATTTGATCTTTCTGCTTCCCAAAGATGGCAGTAAGGCTCGGCTCACATTTTTCCTGTGCTCTACGCTAAGCGCTTAGACCGGAATATTCTAGGAAAATTTGTGCTCCAGGAGGCAAATTGTGCTCCTTCCCTGCAGAGTCTTGCCGTATGGCTAAGCAGTACAGACACATATGGGATATTGCCATGTTCAGCAGAAATTCTGAGACACATTTTGGTGCCATTTTTACCCATTTAAATGTGTTAAAATGTAAAATCTGGGGCTAAAACAACATTTTGGTGGTAAAAATGTAATTATTTTTTCTTCACTGCCCAATAGTATAAAATTTTGTGACACACCCGTGGTGTCAATATGATCACTGCACCCGTAGATGAATTCACTGAGAGGTCTGTATTAGGGAAAATCACAGCTCGTTATGAATTAGATGAGCTGTGGGGTCACTACTCAAGCTAAGTCAAAATCGCAAAATTGTAGCTCAATTCTGAGTTGCATCTAAAGTTTGTTACTTTTCAAAGATTTTACACCAGAATTCTGGCATGAAAACTTTGATAAATCGGGCACTAAGGGTACACTCACTTGAACGTATTTTCTTTCTGAATTCTGTTCGTGTAAAAAAATTGACCACACAGACAGTATTAGGACTATTGTTGAGCGAACATGCTCGACACTGCTCTGTACTCGCCCGAGCATCACGCTACTCAGGATGTTCGGCAAGCACCGAGCATTTCCGGGTTACTCAGGCGGGAGCTCGGGTCTCCGTCCCTGCATGTTTGGCGCTCTTTAGAGAGCCAATGAACATGCAGGGATTGCCAGCCAGTCACTGTAATGCCGCAGCCATGTTGGTTGTGGGCATTACATTGATTGGCTGGCCGTACAGCGTCATCTCGAGTATTTAAAACCGGGCGCCGCCATCTTGGACACAGACGGCTGGGATCAGACAGTGTAGGGACAGCGCTGCTGATTTAGGGAGAGATATATACTGCGAAATAGTTAGTGTAGGGTCTGTAAAGGCTGCCAGATCAAACAAACAGTCCTTCTCAGGACTAATATCCATCCCAGATATCAGGCAGGCAGGCTGTATAGGAGACGCAGTGGTTATACCAGCAAACGCTGCATTAAAGTCCTGTGTGCTCCTGTTGCTGAAATTGCTGGACTTAGCTCCAGGTCTCGGGGCCAGGAAAAATCCTTTTTTTTCTCATCTAAATCCTCTTTTTTTTTTTCCTCCTTCACACTGTACAAATACCCGTCTTATTAACCTTTGGTGTCCCCGCAACCCACCCAAAAAAGAAAAAAAGGTGGGTCTGTGACAGTTCAGACACAAATATATCTGTTGAAAATAGTCTGGTGTAGGCCAGAGAAACAGAAGTGTGGTTTTGCAGTTCCATGGTTCAAACCCATTTATTATCCACTTTTGGGCCATTTGTATCTAAAAAAAAACAGTTTGAGTGTGTCGCTCACTGTTCAGCCGCAAATATATATATTTAAAAAAGTCTGGCATACACCAGTAAATTATAACTGTGGTTTTGCTGTTCCACGGTAAAAAATCTCTATTATCCTGCTTTTGGCATTTTTTGCCGTAAAAAAAAACTAATAGTGTCTCCCTGATTTTTCAGACACAAATATGTCTGTTGAAAATAGTCTGGTGTAGGCCAGAGAAACAGAAGTGTGGTTTTGCAGTTCCACGGGTTCAAACCTCTGTATTATCCACTTTTGGGCCATTTGTATCTAAAAAAAAACAGTTGGAGTGTGTCGCTCACTGTTCAGCCGCAAATATATATATTTTAAAAAGTCTGGCATACACCAGTAAATTATAACTGTGGTTTTGCTGTTCCACGGTAAAAAATCTCTATTATCCTGCTTTTGGCATTTTTTGCCGTAAAAAAAAACTAATAGTGTCTCCCTGATTTTTCAGACACAAATGTATCTGTTGAAAATAGTCTGGTGTAGGCCAGAGAAGCAGAAGTGTGGTTTTGCAGTTCCACGGTTCAAACCTCTGTATTATCCACTTTTGGGCCATTTGTATCTAAAAAAAAACAGTTTGAGTGTGTCGCTCACTGTTCAGCCGCAAATATATATATTTAAAAAAGTCTGGTACACACAAGTAAATTATAACTGTGGTTTTGCCGTTCCACGGTAAAAAATCTCTATTATCCAGCTTTTGTTATTTTTTCCGTAAAGAAAAACAGTAATAGTTTCTCCCTGATTGTTCAGATTGTTTAAAAGAGTCGGGTGTAGGCCAGAGAAATATAACTGTGGTTTTCCTCTTCCACGGTTCTAATCTACTTTTTATTACCCTTTTTCCATTGATAGTGCGAGTGTAAGCTATTTTACTTCCTTTACAATGGGCAAAGCGCGTGGCAAGGGATGTGGAGCTGGACGTTCTGGTGATGGTGCGTGCAGAGGACGGGGCCGTGGCCAAGGTGAAAATGTGCCACAACCAACAGCTACATCTTCTCCCTCCCACTTCTTGACCGAATTACTAGGGAAGCACAGAAAAACAGGCATGGTCATGTGTGACAATGGCCTTAACCTGGTGGCGGCTCTGAGGCGAGGCGAGATCACACACGTACCATGCCTGGCTCATGTGCTTAACCTCGTGGTTCAGCGGTTTCTTAAATCGTACCCGAATAGCCAGATCTGCTCGTCAAAGTACGTCGCCTGTCAGCTCATTTTCGCATGTCGGCTACAGCTTCCGCCGCCCTTGCTGTGTTGCAGCAGCGTTTGCAGCTTCCGTCACACCGACTGTTGTGTGATGTCCCCACACGTTGGAACTCTACCCTCCACATGTTGCAAAGGATTTGTGAGCAGAAGAGAGCATTTGTGGAGTACCAGCTGCAACAAGGCCGTCGATATTCAGGTCAGACTCCACACATAAGACCTCAGGAGTGGACCTGGATGTCTGACATTCCACTTGTCTGTCTTTTGCAACGCTCTCTGCAGAGAATTAAAGAGAAGGCATTGCAGCCAGAGTATGATGAGATGGATCAAGAAGCCGTAGCGGTCGATTACACACAGCCCAGCCTCATCTCATCCCAACGTGCATTGGGGGACAATGAGGGAGAGGAGGAGGAGGAAGAACAGGAGCTTGTATCATGCGCTGTAGATGGTAGTACCTGTACAATTGTCATACCGTCGATTCAGCATGGGTGACCTGAGGACAGGGGGGAGGAGGAGGAGGAGAAGAGCATTGTCAGTCATCATCTTGGTGAGGACACGGAAGTCTTGCCCGTTACCAGTCTGGCACGCATGGCTGACTTTATGTTACGCTGCCTTAACCGTGACCCTCGCGTTGTCAAAATGTTGGGTGACAGTCATTACTGGTTAATGCCACTTTTACACCCCCGCTACAAGGAGAACTTTCACTCTCTTATTTCTGAGGTGGAGAGGTCTACAAAAATGGGGCAGTACCAGAAGGCCCTTGCTGCAGAACTGTTAAAAAAATTCCCATCTGAACACGCTAGCGGCAGAGGTCACAGTTCGTTGCCCAACCAAGGCGTGCATGCGAGAGAGACGCAACTCCAATCCAGCAGAGGCAGGGGAACACTGTCAACGATCTGGGACAGTTTTCTCAGACCCTCCCTTCGGACAGACCCTGAGGCGCGGGGTACTCTCACAAGGAGTGGAAAGTTTCAAAAGATGGTGAGGGAGTACCTTGCCGACCGTACCAGCGTCCTCCGTGATTCCTCTGTGCCTTTTAATTATTGGGTATCCAAGCTGGACACTTGGAATGAACTCGCTCTGTACGCCTTGGAGGTCCTGGCCTCCCCTGCCGCTAGCGTGTTATCGGAGCGTGTTTTTAGTTCTGCTCGGGGAATTATAACTGATAAGCGCACTCGCCTGTCAACTGACAATGCTGACTAGCTGACCCTTATCAAAATTAACAAGGGCTGGATTGGGCCAGACTTCTCATCACCACCAAATTACAGCAGAGTAACATAAAGTCAAATCCACTGTGTTATTTCGGGAGGTGTATTCACATGCGCCGCTTCACACTCACACATGGGTATACGCTTCCACATTTCGTCTGTTTTATGTTCTTCTCCTTATCCTCAGCCTCCACCACTATACCACCAGGGTGACCGTGGTCCGTGTTGCCATTATTGAAAGTTCTTCCATCCTTACTTTTGTCAGCTTTTGCTTGGAAAGCATAAGCAAAGACTGGGATGCCCACTCCCCAATAATGGGAATAATATTTTTAAGATGCTTTACTGTATGGCTCTTGTAAGGGGCATTAAAACCGTCTTGTTAAGCTACTGCGACCTCCACCACTTTTCCAAGGGGCATTAAAGGCGTCTTGTTAAACCACTCTGAACTCCACAGCTCTTCCAAGGGGCATTGAAATGTTGTTTTTAATTAACTCTAACCTCCACGACTCTTCGAACGGGCATTGCATTTGCTCCTAATTTTTGGCAGCTTTTGCTTGGAAGGCATAAGCAAAGACTATGGGAGACACACTCCCCAATAATGGGAATAATGTTTGTAATATGCTGTACTGCATGGCTCTTGTAAGGGGCATTGCAAGTTACTCTGTCCTAATTATTGTCAGCTTTTGCTTGGAAGGCATAAGCAAAGACTATGGGAGACCCACTCCCCAATAATGGGAATAATGTTTGTAATATGCTGTACTGTATGGCTCTTGTAAGGGGCATTAAAACCATCTTGTTAAGCTACTGTGACATCCACCACTTTTCCATGGGGCATTAAAACCATCTTGTTAAGCTACTGTGACCTCCACGTCTCTTCCGAGGTGCATTAAAACCGTCTTGTTAAGCTACTGGGACCTCCATGTCTCTTCCGAGGGGCATTAAAACCGTCTTGTTAAGCTACTGTGACATCCACGTCTCTTCCGAGGGGCATTAAAACCGTATTGTTAAGCTACTGTGACCTCCACGTCTCTTCCGAGGGGCATTAAAACCGTCTTGCTAAGCTACTGTGACATCCATGTCTCTTCCGAGGGGCATTCAAACCATCTTGTTAAGCTACTGGGACCTCCATGTCTCTTCCGAGGGGCATTAAAACCGTCTTTTTAAGCTACTGTAACCTCCACGTCTCTTCAAAGGGGCATTAAAAGCATCTTCTTAAACCACTCTGAACTCCACAGCTCTTCCAAGGGGCATTGAAATGTTGTTTTTAATTACCTCTAACCTCCACGACTCTTCCAACGGGCATTGCATTTCCTCCTAATTTTAGTCAGCTTTTACTTTTCAATGCAAAGGCGAAAACTAAGGGAGACCCACTCCCCAATAATGGGTAGAAGGTTTTTAGTACTCTGTAATACACGTCTGTTTCAAGGGGCTATGCAGTTCCTCATAATTTTTGGAAAGCCTTCCATTCACTGCTTAGGCCAACAGTGTACAGGAGACCCAGTTGCTATAAATGGAAAAAGCGGTTTAGTTAAGGCCCTCTGACCTCCATGTCATTTCCAAGGGGCATTGGAGTGGTTCGAAATTTTTGGTAGGCATTGCACTCACTGTATGCCCTATAACTGTGTAGCTGAACTGCTCCTTTTGTTACAGAAACATATCCTACAAGACATGTGTGGTTGACTGGCCTGATATTGATGTGAATGGTCCCTGTTCCTCCTGCTCTTTCTCCTTTGCCACCACCTCATTCATCATTTATCACCTGAAGCTTTGTTTTATCGGGAGTCATAGAACTGGGATTGTAGCAGGAAAACATCCAGCAATCCTCGGAGGAGGTAGGATATGTGCCAAAACGCTGACCACCTCAGGCCTAGCCACTACTACATACATGCGCTTGCATTCCAAGAAAACAAAGCAGATGCTAACTTCTATCATCATCCTCATGCTCCTCACCTTGGCACTCTCAACTCCCCTGATGGAGAAGCCAGGGCCCACCGGAGGAGTCTGGTTCTCTGGTGGGCTCGTCCAATGCTGCCCTAAAGCAGGCCAGGCTAAGAAAAGTGTGTGGGAAGGTGACAGGAGAAATAGGGGCGGCTGGGGACCGTTTATGGACACCCGGCCGCCCCCAGGTGGCTGGCGACTGTGCGTGGACACCCAACCGCAGGGCGGCTGGGACCGAGTATGGACACCCGGCCACCAGGCGGCTGGGGACTGAGTATGGATACCAGGCCGCCAACGCAGCCATGACGTGGTGGCCAGATTCCGCCTCCACATGCCTAAAAGGCCCAATTTAAAGTGCAAGCAAGCAGTATGGTATTGCAGCCTGGGGGTGGGTGGGTGGCAAGCTGCATACTTACGCTTGTATTGCAAGGAATGGGAGAGGTACAATTGAATACTGCCCTGGGACAAGGACTTTAATGGGGATAGTTGCAAGTCTGCAACAACAGGTGCAGGGTGGGAGGCATCTTCGCATGTACCATGAACAGGGGTTTGGCATGCACACACTACAGCCGAATAGGCTGTCCTTCCCACTAAATGCACTGGAGAGGGCACAGGTAATGTTTTGGTATGCACGCTTAAGCTAATGTATAAGGCACACCGGGACAAATAGGGGCGGCTGGGGACTGAGTATGGATACCTCGCTGCCGAAGCAGCCATGAGGTAGTGGCCAGCTTCGGCCTCCTCCAAACTAAAAGGACCCATTTCAAGTGCAAGCTAGCAGTATGGTATTGCAGCCTGGGGGTGGGTGGGTGACAGGCTGCACACTTACGCTTGCATTCCAAGAAAACAAAGCAGATGCTAACTTCTATCATCATCATCATGCTCCTCACCTTGGCAATCTCAACTCCCCTGATGAAGAAGCCAGGGCCCACCGGAGGAGTCTGGTTCTCTGGTGGGCTCGTCCAATGCTGCCCTAAAGCAGGCCAGGCTAAGAAAAGTGTGTGGGAAGGTGACAGGAGAAATAGGGGCGGCTGGGGACCGTTTATGAACACTCGGCCGCCCCCAGGCGGCTGGGGACTGTGTGTGGACACCCGGCCACGGGGCGGCTGGGGACCGAGTATGGACACCCGGCCGCCCCCTGGCGGCTGGGGACCGAGCGTGGACACCCGGCCACCGGGCGGCTGGGGACTGAGTATGGATACCTCGCTGCCGAAGCAGCCATGAGGTCGTGGCCAGCTTCGATCTCCTCCAAACTAAAAGGCCCCATTTCAAGTGCAAGCTAGCAGTATGGCATTGCAGCCTGGGGGTGGGTGGGTGGCAGGCTGCACACTTACACTTGCATTAAAAGAAAACAAAGCAGATGCTAACTTCTATCATCATCATCATGCTCCTGTTATGCACACGCCCGGGCTAAGCGGCGTGTGCGTGTGATTGGTAGTGATTCCACTGGACCGTGCCGGAGAGTGAATGCCTGGAGGGGCGTGACTAAGTATTCACCCGATCCGACCAGGGTCGCACGACGGCATACGACGCCAGTGCACCAAGGAGGAACCGAGCAGAGGGACCAGGTGCTACTCCAGGACAGACCCCGGACACGGCTGTTGACCCACACAGGGAAATACAGGAACAGGCTGGTAGGCTGGCACACAGACTGGAGGGTATAGGCAGGCACGACTGGTATGCAGGCAGGCGGGTATGCAGGCAGGGGGGTAAAGGCAAGCACAGCTAGAGAGCAGACAAGGCTGAGCAGGGAGGACAGGGCTCTGTTCACACGGAACAGACAGGAAGGGAAAGACAGAGCCAGATACTCACACAGTACTTGCAGAAGCAACAAGCAGGAGTTAGGTACGAGTTCAGACTCTGCAGAAAAAGGAAGGGAACGGACATAGAGGCAAAACAGGTAAAGGACAGGAGAGAGTTCAGACTGGAACTGAGTGTACGGAGGAGACCGACACTGCAGCGGGATACAGGAGCGGGTCTGGGAATACGGCCCCCAGAGAGGCGGAACGAACAGGCAAGGAGCGTGTTCAGACAGGACAGACCAGAAACAGGAGCGGGTCTAGGAAATCGGCCACTAGAAGGCGGAACGAACAGGCAAGGAGCGTGTTCAGACAGGACAGACAAGAGGACACAGAAAGGACTCAGTTCAGACACGGGAACTAATACCGCAAAGCAGGAGACATACAGGACTTAGTTCAGACACGGGAACTAATACCGCAAAGCAGGAGACATACAGGACACAGTTCAGACACGGGAGCTGATACCGCAAAGCAGGAGACATACAGGACTCAGTTCAGACACGGGAACTGATACAAAAAGCAGGAGACATACAGGACTTAGTTCAGACACGGGAACTAATACCGCAAAGCAGGAGAAATACAGGACTTAGTTCAGACACGGGAACTAATACCGCAAAGCAGGAGACATACAGGACTAAGTTCAGACAGGCCTGGAAATACAGCCTCCAGGAAAGGCAGACAAGGAAACAAAGACGGGACCTGGCACCTTCAGAGTGCAAGCACACACTGAAGGAAAACACTATGCTCAGGCCGGGATAGAAGGGAGCTGCTGAGCTATATACCAAGTGACAGACAGCAATAGGCTGAGGACGCACAAGGGGAGTGACCCACAGCAGGTACAAAAGGCAGGAAGTGATCGGGCGCCGCCCTTAAGCAGCAGAAACAGACACAAACAGACAGCATGGAGGGAAGCCAGAGAGACATTCTGGACAGGAGATCAAGTGCGCCCTCTTGCACAGTGGGAGATGGACCACCATGCAAGGACGCCGCCAGGTATGTTACAGTACCTCCCCCCTTACGCCCCCTCTTCTTCAGACCTGCCAGAATCTTCCGCAGGGAATTCGAGGACCAGTCGTTCACTGGGTTGGAGGGGGACAGAGACTTGAGGGTAATCTCTGCTTCGAGGTACATCTTGTCAAGCTCACAGGAAAAGATAGACGGGTTATCAGGTACATAATGAGGAAAAGTCACTGTCTCTTTGTTATCTGGTGGTACCCCGGAGGATTCAGGAAACAACTGGAGGTCCTCCGCCGGGTCAGAAGAGTGCAGAGGCTCAGAGAAAACAACTGCTTCAGAGTACACTAGGTCGGACTCACTGGAGGAAGCAGGCGAGGTATCGGGTACCGAGTATAGGAAAGTCTCTGTCCATTCACCACCAGGTGGCACCCCGAAGGGTTCTGAACACAACTGGAGGTCCTCCGCCTGGTCGGAGGGGTGTAGAGACTCGGGAGTAACCTCTGCTTCGGAGTACACTAGGTTGGACTCACTGGACGAAGCGAGCGAGGTATCAGGTACAGGATATAGGAAAGTCTCTGTCCATTCACCACCAGGTGGCACCCCGAAGGATTCTGAACACAACTGGAGGTCCTCCGCCTGGTCGGAGGGGTGTAGAGACTCAGGAGTAACCTCTGCTTCGGACTACACTAGGTTGGACTCACTGGACGAAGCGAGCGAGGTATCAGGTACAGAGTATAGGAGAGTCTCTGTCCTTTCGCTACCAGGTAGCACCCCGAAGGGTTCAGGAGACAACTGGAGATCCTCCGCCTGGTCGGAGGGGTGTAGAGACTCGGAGGTAACTACCACTTTGGGGTACCCATTGTCAGGCTCACAGGACGAAGCGGACAAAGTATTGAGTACCGGGTGTAGAGAAGTCTCTCTCCATTTGTCATCGAGTGGTATCCCGGAGGATTCAGGAGGCAACAGGGGATCCTCCGCCAGGTAGTAGAGGTGCACAGACTCAGAGGTAACCACAGCTTTGGAGCATCCTTGGACATGCACACCGGTTAAAGAGAGAGAAGCATCTGATGCAGGGTGCAGGAAGTTCTCCTGTGTGGAGTCTGGATGGGCAGAAGTCTCTTCGGGCAGGAGAACTGGTGCACTACCCACGCACACTACCCATTGGGGTTTCTCCGGGATACAGGGAGATGAAGCTTCAGTAGGGACTTCAAGGTTGGGGTCAGGAGGTCTCAGGGAGGACAGGCCCTGGCGTGACGGCTTGCCTCTAAGTCTAGCACGTCTGGACTGCCTCTTGAGGTTGAGAGAAGTATTCCGGAAAGCGTAGTCACCCTGAGAGGATTCTGGGTGGGCAGTAGTCTCATTGGGCTGGAGGACTATTGCGCTACCCACACACATTACCCATTGGGGCTGCTCCGGGATATTGGGAAGTGAAGCTTCAGCAGGAGCCTCCGGGTTAGGATCATCGAAGACCATTAGAAAGGCCACCAGGAAGGCCATTAGGTCCCGGAGGATCGGATCCTGTGTTTCATATAGGGGGTTGATCCATTCCAAGGCATCACCCGCCAGGTAAGACATCATAAAGGCCACTTTAGCCCAATCGGAAGGAAAATAAAGAGGGTAGGCCTTAAAGTGTAGCATGCATTGCTCCACAAATGCACGACACTGTCTTGGATCCCCATAGTAACGTGGCGGATCCGCAGGAACGAGAGCTGATAGATCCATCTGGACGGTGCGTAATTCGCCTGGAACTCAGCTAAGGGAAAAAAAATTTATTTATTTATTTTAATGCATATATTCGCTGGAAAACTTCTCAGAGGGCGAAGGCCGTGGGGCTCAACGGGAACCATGGCCTGAGCATGCTGTTATGCACACGCCCGGGCTAAGCGGCGTGTGCGTGTGATTGGTAGTGATTCCACTGGACCGTGCCGGAGAGTGAATGCCTGGAGGGGCGTGACTAAGTATTCACCCGATCCGACCAGGGTCGCACGACGGCATACGACGCCAGTGCACCAAGGAGGAACCGAGCAGAGGGACCAGGTGCTACTCCAGGACAGACCCCGGACACGGCTGTTGACCCACACAGGGAAATACAGGAACAGGCTGGTAGGCTGGCACACAGACTGGAGGGTATAGGCAGGCACGACTGGTATGCAGGCAGGCGGGTATGCAGGCAGGGGGGTAAAGGCAAGCACAGCTAGAGAGCAGACAAGGCTGAGCAGGGAGGACAGGGCTCTGTTCACACGGAACAGACAGGAAGGGAAAGACAGAGCCAGATACTCACACAGTACTTGCAGAAGCAACAAGCAGGAGTTAGGTACGAGTTCAGACTCTGCAGAAAAAGGAAGGGAACGGACATAGAGGCAAAACAGGTAAAGGACAGGAGAGAGTTCAGACTGGAACTGAGTGTACGGAGGAGACCGACACTGCAGCGGGATACAGGAGCGGGTCTGGGAATACGGCCCCCAGAGAGGCGGAACGAACAGGCAAGGAGCGTGTTCAGACAGGACAGACCAGAAACAGGAGCGGGTCTAGGAAATCGGCCACTAGAAGGCGGAACGAACAGGCAAGGAGCGTGTTCAGACAGGACAGACAAGAGGACACAGAAAGGACTCAGTTCAGACACGGGAACTAATACCGCAAAGCAGGAGACATACAGGACTTAGTTCAGACACGGGAACTAATACCGCAAAGCAGGAGACATACAGGACACAGTTCAGACACGGGAGCTGATACCGCAAAGCAGGAGACATACAGGACTCAGTTCAGACACGGGAACTGATACAAAAAGCAGGAGACATACAGGACTTAGTTCAGACACGGGAACTAATACCGCAAAGCAGGAGAAATACAGGACTTAGTTCAGACACGGGAACTAATACCGCAAAGCAGGAGACATACAGGACTAAGTTCAGACAGGCCTGGAAATACAGCCTCCAGGAAAGGCAGACAAGGAAACAAAGACGGGACCTGGCACCTTCAGAGTGCAAGCACACACTGAAGGAAAACACTATGCTCAGGCCGGGATAGAAGGGAGCTGCTGAGCTATATACCAAGTGACAGACAGCAATAGGCTGAGGACGCACAAGGGGAGTGACCCACAGCAGGTACAAAAGGCAGGAAGTGATCGGGCGCCGCCCTTAAGCAGCAGAAACAGACACAAACAGACAGCATGGAGGGAAGCCAGAGAGACATTCTGGACAGGAGATCAAGTGCGCCCTCTTGCACAGTGGGAGATGGACCACCATGCAAGGACGCCGCCAGGTATGTTACAGCTCCTCACCTTGGCACTCTCAACTCCCCTGATGGAGAAGCCAGGGCCCATCGGAGGAGTTTGGTTCTCTGGTGGGCTCATCCAATGCTGCCCTAAAGCAGGCCAGGCTAAGAAAAGTGTGTGGGTAGGTGACAGGAGAAATAGGGGTGGCTGGGGACCGTTTATGGACACCCGGCCGCCCCCAGTTGCAAAAACCATCAAGCGCTACAAAGAAACTGGCTCACATGACGACCGCCCCAGGAAAGGAAGACCAAGAGTCACCTCTGCTTCTGAGGATAAGTTTATCCGTGTCACCAGCTTCAGAAATCGCAGGTTAACAGCAACTCAGATTAGAGACCAGGTCAATGCCACACAGAGCTCTAGCAGCAGACACATCTCTACAACAACTGTTAAGAGGAGACTTTGTGCAGCAGGCCTTCATGGTAAAATAGCTGCTAGCAAACCACTGCTAAGGACAGGCAACAAGCAGAAGAGACTTGTTTGGGCTAAAGAACACAAGGAATGGACATTAGACCAGTGGAAATCTGTGCTTTGGTCTGTTGAGTCCAAATTTGAGATCTTTGGTTCCAACCACCGTGTCTTTGTGCGACGCAGAAAAGGTGAACGGATGGACTCTACATGCCTGGTTCCCACCGTGAAGCTTGGAGGAGGAGGTGTGATAGTGTGGGGGTGCTTTGCTGGTGACACTGTTGGGGATTTATTCAAAATTGAAGGCATACTGAACCAGCATGGCTACAACAGCATCTTGCTGCGGCATGCTATTCCGTCCGGTTTGCGTTTAGTTGGACCATCATTTATTTTTCAACAGGACAATGACCCCAAACACACCTCCAGGCTGTGTAAGGGCTATTTGACCAAGAAGGAGAGTGATGGGGTGCTACGCCAGATGACCTGGCCTCCACAGTAATCAGACCTGAACTCAATCGAGATGGTTTGGGGTGAGCTGGACCGCAGAGTGAAGGCAAAAGGGCCAACAAGTGCATCTCTGGGAACTCCTTCAAGATTGTTGGAACACCATTTCCGGTGACTATCTCTTGAAGCTCATCAAGAGAATGCCAAGAGTGTGCAAAGCAGTCATCAAAGCAAATGGTGGCTACTTTGAAGAACCTAGAATATAAGACATATTTTCAGTTGTTTCACACTTTTTTTGTTAAGTATATAATTCCTCATGTGTTAATTCATAGTTTGATGCCTTCAGTGTGAATGTACAATTTTCATAGTCATGAAAATACAGAAAAATCTTTAAATGAGAAGGTGTGTCCAAACTTTTGGTCTGTACTGTATATGTTTTCATCTTTTAGATTTTAAAAATTACAAAACGGAAAATGGGCCAATGCAAAAGTTTGGGCATCCTGCATGGTTAGTACTTCGTAGCACCCCTACTGCAATTATCACAGCTTTTAAACACTTTTTGTATCTAGCCAAGACTCTTTCAATTCTTGTTTGAGGGATTCTCATTCATTCTTCCTTGGAAAAATCTTCCAGTTCTGTGAGATTCCTGAGTTGTCTTGCATGCACTGCTATTTTGAGGTCGAACCACAGATTGTCAATAATGTTCAGATCAGGGGAGTGTGAGGGCCATTGTAAAACCTTCAGCTTGTGTCTTTTAAGGTAGTCTATTGTGGATTTTGACTTGTGTTTAGGATCATTATTAGTGATGAGCGAGCATACTCACAAGTACTCGGTACTCACCCAGAGCATCTCAGTACTCGAGATGCTCGGAGCTCGCCGAGTACTTGCGAGATGCTCGGGCGGATGCTTGGGTCCCTTCCCTGCATGTTTGGTGCTCTTTAGAGCGCCAATCAACATGCAGGGATTGCTTGCCACTAATTGTAATGCCACAGCCCTGGTGGTTGTGGCATTACAGTGATTGGCTGGCAGCACAGCATCATCAGGTCTATATCAGACCTGGCACCGCTGTGCTCGTCACAGGCACTCCTGAATCAGGCAGAGTAGGGAGAGGTGCTACTGTGTCAGGGAGAGATTTGCTTGTGTGTTAGGTAGTGTAGGGAGAAAAACCGTACATTACACATATCCATCTTAACAAACAGTCCTTCTGAGGACTAATCCATCTGCAGAGATATCAGGCAGGCAGGGTATACAACCCCTGGCAAAAATTATGGAATCACCGGGATCGGAGGATGTTCATTCACTTGTTTAATGTTGTTGAAAAAAAGCAGATCACAGACATGGCACAAAGCTAAAGTCATTTCAAATGGCAACTTTAGAGCTTTAAGAAACACTAAAAGAAATCAAGATTAAAAATGTGGTACTCAGTAAGGGTAATTTTTTTCAGACCAAACAGAGGGAAAAAATTATGGAATCGCTCAATTCTGAGGAAAAAATTATGGAATCACCCTGTAAATTTTCATTTCCAAAACTAACACCTGCATCAAATTAGATCTGCTCATTAGTCTGCATCTAAAAAGGAGTGATCACACCTTGGAGAGCTGTTGCACCAAGTGGACTGACATGAATCATGGCTCCAACAGGAGAGATGTCACCTGAAACAAAGGAGAGGATTATCAAACTTTAAAAGAAGGTAAATCATCACGCAATGTTGCAAAAGATGTTGGTTGTTCACAGTCAGCTGTGTCTAAAATCTGGACCAAATACAAACAACATGGGAAGGTTGTTAAAGGCAAACATACTGGTAGACCAAGGAAGACATCAAAGCGTCAAGACCGGAAACGTAAAGAAATATGCCTCCAAAACAGGGAATGCACAACAAAACAAATGAGGAACGAATGAGAGGAAACTGGAGTCAATGTCTGTCACCGAACTGTAAGAAACCGCCTAAAGGAAATGGGATTTACATACAGAAAAGCTAAACATAAGCCATCATTAACACCTAAACAGAAAAAAAAAAAGTTACAATGGGCTAAGGAAAAGCAATCGTGGACTGTGGATGACTGGATGAAAGTCATATTCAGTAATGAATCGCGAATCTGCATTGGGCAAGGTGATGATGCTGGAACTTTTGTTTGGTGCTGTTCCAATGAGATTTATAAAGATGACTGCATGAAGAGAACATGCAAATTTCCACAGTCATTGATGATATAGGGCTGCATGTCAGGTAAAGGTACTGGGGAAATGGCTATCATTACATCTTCAATAAATGCCCAAGTTTACATTGAAATTTTGGACAGATTTCTTTCCCCATCAATTGAAAGGATGTTTGGGGATGATGACATCATTTTTCAATGCAAATAGTCCGGATCTCAATCCAATCTTTGGTGGAAGTTGAAGAAATTGGTCCATGACAAGGCTCCAACCTACAAAGCTGATCTGGCAACAGCAATCAGAGAAAGTTGGAGCCAAATTGATGAAGAGTACTGTTTGTCACTCATTAAGTCCATGCCTCAGAGACTGCAAGCTGTTATTAAAGCCAGAGGTGGTGCAACAAAATACTAGTGATGTATTGGAGTGTTCTTTTGTGTGTTTGTTTTTCATGATTACATATTTTTTTCCTCAGAATTGAGTGATTCCATAATTTTATCCCTCTGCTTGGTCTGAAAAAAATTACCCTTACTGAGTACCACATTTTTAATCTTGATTTCTTTTAGTGTTTCTTAAAGCGCTAAAGTTGCCATTTGAAATGACTTTAATTTTGTGCCATGTCTGTGATCTGCTTTTTTTCAACAACATTAAACAAGTGAATGAACATCCTCCAAGCCCGGTGATTCCATAATTTTTGCCAGGGGTTGTATAGGCAGGCAGTGTATATACAGTGCCTACAAGTAGTATTCAACCCCCTGCAGATTTAGCTGGTTTGATAAGATGCAAATAAGTTAGAGCCTTCAAACTGCAAACGAGAGTAGGTTTTATGAACAGAAGCATAAATCTTACAAACCAAAAAGTTATGTTGCTCAGTTGAATTTTATTAAATTTTAAACATAAAAGTGTGGATCAATTATTATACAACCCCTATGTTTAATATTTTGTGGAATAACCCTTGTTTGCAATTACAGCTAATAATCGTCTTTTATAAGACCTGATCAGGCCGGCACAGGTCTGTGGAGTTATCTTGGCCCACTCCTCCATGCAGATCTTCTCCAAGTTATCTAGGTTCTTTGGGTGTCTCATGTGGACTTTATTCTTGAGCTCCTTCCACAAGTTTTCAATTGGGTTAAGGTCAGGAGACTGACTAGACCACTCCAACACCTTGACTTTTTCCCTCTTGAACCAGGCCTTGGTTTTCTTGGCTGTGTGCTTTGGGTCGTTGTCTTGTTGGAAGATGAAATTACGACCCATCTTAAGATCCTTGATGGAGGAGCGGAGGTTCTTGGGCAAAATCTCCAGGTAGGCCGTGCTATCCATCTTCCCATGGATGCGGACCAGATGGCCAGGCCCCTTGGCTGAGAAACAGCCCCACAGCATGATGCTGCCACCACCATGCTTGACTGTAGGGATGGTATTCTTGGGGCCATATGCAGTGCCACCCAGTCTCCAAACGTCACGTGTGTGGTTGGCACCAAAGATCTCGATCTTGGTCTCATCAGACCATAGAACCTTGAACCAGTCTGTCTCAGAGTCCTTCAAGTGATCATGAGCAAACTGTAGACGAGCCTTGACATGACGCTTTGAAAGTAAAGGTACCTTACGGGCTCGTCTGGAACGGAGACCATTGCGGTGGAGTACGTTACTTATGGTATTGACTGAAACCAATGTCCCCACTGCCATGAGATCTTCCCGGAGCTCCTTCCTTGTTGTCCTTGGGTTAGCCTTGACTCTTCGAACAAGCCTGGCCTCGGCACGGGAGGACACTTTCAAAGGCTGTCCAGGCCGTGGAAGGCTAACAGGAGTTCCATAAGCCTTCCACTTACGGATGATGCTCCCAACAGTGGAGACAGGTAGGCCCAACTCCTTGGAAAGGGTTTTGTACCCCTTGCCAGCCTTGTGACCCTCCACGATCTTGTCTCTGATGGCCTTGGAATGCTCCTTTGTCTTTCCCATGTTGACCATGTCTGAGTGCTTTCACAAGTTTGGGGAGGGTCTTAAATAGTCAGAAAAGGCTGGCAAAAGAGATCTTTAATCCACACATGTGAAGCTCATCATTCTTGGTGCCTGAACTACTTCTTAATACTTTAGGGGGACCAAACAGAATTCTTGTGGTTTGAGGGGTTGAATAATAAATGACACTCTGAATTAACTTTAACGTTTTAAAAAATAAATAAATAAATAAACAAAAACAAAATTTGCTGCAGTGCATTTCCCACTTCCAGGCTGATCTACAGTACAAATGTCACAATGCCAAGTTAATTCCGCATGTGTCAACCAGCTAAATCTGCAGGGGGTTGAATACTACTTGTAGGCACTGTAGCAGACTGCAGTGCATATAGCACAGGAGGCTCCATTCCAATTCTGCCTTTTGCTGCTGTTAGATATTTCTATACAAGGGCTCAGGGGCCAGGAATACTATTTTTTGGATCTTAATCCTCATTATTTGCTTAAAAAGCAATCCAGAGAACACCGTTTTTCTGCGCCATTTGCTTGTTGGCACTGCAGAATACAGCCAGGTCCTTTCCATATTACAGCGCTAGAAATCCAGCTGTTTAACCCCTTTACGACATAGGGCGTATTAGTACGTATCTGTGCCCTGGGCCTTATGGACCAGATACGTATTAATACGCCCTATCTTTAATGCGGCACCGCGACCGAAGTCGCGGTGATAGCATTAAAATTCCAGTGCCATCTTACCGATCACAGCGGGACCACGCGGTAACAGGGCGGTCACGGGGTGGTGACCGGCTTGTGACCTGCCTGTCACCTCCCCATGACCCCCTGTGATGTCATAGAAGCCCCAGCCAGCTCTAATTGGAGCGATCGATGATGACATCGATCGCTCCAATCAGAGTACCTGAACACAGGTGACAGGGCGGTCACAGGGCGGTGACCGGTTTGTGACCTGCCTGTCACCTCCCTGTGACCCCCTGTGGTGCGTGCCCAGGCCCCAGCCATCTGTGATTGGTGCGATCGATGTCATCATCGATCACACCAATCCGAGTACCTGACCGGGTGGTAACCGGCCTGTGACCTGCCTGTCACCACCCTGTCACCCCCCTGTGACCGCCCTGCAGATCCTCACACTTGGTGAGGATTTCTACAGAGCGGTCACGTCTGATTTGCGCTGTGCTTAGCCTTGTAGTGCCACAGAATCTTCTGTTACACTACAAGACCTTTCTCCTACCTGCTCCAGTCGCTGCTGCTGCTCCTCTGGCATCCTGCTGCGGTCTCCAGGGTCCTGGATCTCCTGCTCCGGCGTCCTGCTGCTGTCTCCAGGTTGCTGGGTCTCCAGCTTCGGCGTCCTGCTGCTGTCTCCAGGGTCCTGGGTCTCCAGCTCCTTATCCTGCTGCTGCGGATCCTGCTCCAGAGCCTCTTCCAGAACCTGCTGCTGATCCTGCTGAAAGAAGAACAGAGAAGACTTTGGTAAGTCCATCTCTGTTCTCCCCTCGGCCAAGCGCTGAGCAGTGTCTGCATCACTGATCAATGTCCGTGCTCACTGCTTTTCAGGACTTTTTCTTGTCCCTGTCAATCCCCCCCCCCCACCTTTGCACCACATCCACGCACACACCCAGCAGCTGCCGAGAGTTGATTGGTGACATAGTTCACCGATCCGCACTCGTGCTCGCTGTGTGCACCACCTACGGTAGTTCCTTTTTTTCTTTTTTTTTTTTCAGAAAAAAAAAGTTCACACCAAGCACACTGACACACACACACTCTAAATAAAGTACTGACACACACGCACCACATACACGAGAAAAAAAAATGTCCGGCTCATCCCAAACTCGCTATTCAGCGGAGGAGGCATACGCTATTGTTGCCTCCGACACTGAGACTGACAGCGAGGGCGAGGATCCCACATTTCTTTACTTTTCCGACGCCTCATCATCCTCCTCTTCCTCCTCTTCTTCCTCCTCTTCCTCCTCAGGTGCTGCTGGACCACCCCGCAGTCGTCGCAGGAGAGAAGATGTTCCAGCGCCCCCCACTACTGACCCCATATGGACCTCACCCCCCGAAAATTTTGAGCCACTGATTCCTGATTTCGTGGCGGAATCAGGAATTAAGTTTGACACCACCGGCCTCACAGAAATAGACTTTTTCAAAGTCTTTTTCTCTGAGGATTTTATAAACCGCATGGTGGGCCAAACTAATTTTTATGCTCATCCATTTTTGGAACAAAACCCCTCTTCATCATTTTCTAACTGGTCTCCTGTAGACGCAGAAGAAATGATGAAGTTTTGGGGCCTGGTCCTTCATATGGGGATCCTGAAAAAAACATAGGTTCGGCAATACTGGAGTGTTGACGTTTTTTATAACACTCCAGTGTTCCGAATGGTCATGACCCGGACTCGTTTTGAGGCCATCCGCAAGTTCTTGCATTACCAAGATAATGCAAGGTGTCCTGCACGCGATGACCTGAACTTTGATCGTCTTTTCAAAGTTCGGCCGGTCATCGAGCACGTTAACAACAAGTTTGGTGAAGTGTACGTACCCCAAAGGAACATCTGCATGGATGAGTCCTTAATTTCTTTTAAGGGGCGGCTTGGATTCCGGCAGTACCTGCCCAGTAAAAGGTCCAGGTACGGGATCAAGCTGTATAAACTTTGTGAGAGTACCTCAGGGTACACTCACAAGTTTAGAGTTTATGAAGGGAAGGACTCCCGGATTGAACCCTCTGAATGCCCCCCTGTTCTGGGAGTGAGTGGGAAAATTGTGTGGGACTTGGTGTACCCACTGCTGGATAAAGGTTATCACCTGTACGTGGATAACTTTTATACAAGTATCCCGCTCTTCAAGTCCCTCTCTGCGCGACATACCGCAGCTTGCGGTACTGTCCGCAAAAATCAGAAAGGCCTCCCAAAGACGCTAATTGGGCAGCTGCTCAGAAGGGGTGAGACCAGAGCCCTATGTAGCGACCACCTGTTGGTGGTCAAGTACAAGGACAAGAGGGATGTCCTTCTCTTGACCACCATACATGGTGATGGCAGCAACCTCAGCACTGTAAGAGGTTCCACTACACAGGTCGCCAAACCAGACTGTGTAGTGGGGTACAACAAGTACATGGGGGGAGTTGATCTCTCCGATCAAGTCCTCCAGCTGTACAGTGCTTTGAGAAAGGCCAAGGTATGGTATAAGAAGCTGGCCGTGCACATTGTTCAGATGGCAATGCACAACACTTTCCTTCTGTCAAAATGTGCAGGCCAGACTTCTGCGTCGTATCTTCACTTTCAGGAGACAGTTATCAAGGCCCTGATATTTGGCAGTGGTGGCGGAGTGGGCCCCACTACTTCTGGAACTGAAGGACCTCGAATTGTACCAGGCCAGAATTTCCCGGGGCAGATCCTTCACAGCGGAAAAAAAGGTAAGTCACAAAAGAAGTGCCGAGTGTGTTACCGAAGGGGAATACGCAAGGACACCATTTACCAATGTGACACCTGCCCCGACAAACCTGGCCTCTGCATGAAAGACTGCTTCAAAAGGTACCATACTTCCATGGACTATTGAATTAATTTCTGACGTATGACAACCTGACGAACACTACACAGCTGACGTACACTGTGTGCAGAATTATTAGGCAAGTTGTATTTTAGAGGATTATTTTTATTATTGATCAACAACTATGTTCTCAATCAACCCAAAAGACTCATAAATATCCAAGCTTAATATTTTTGGAAGTTGGAGTGGGTTTTTTTTAGATTTGCCTATCTTAGGAGGATATCTGTTTGTGCAGGTAACTTTTACTGTGCCGAATTATTAGGCAACTTAATAAAAACCAAATATAATCCCATCTCACTTGTTTATTTTCACCAGGTAAACCAATATCAGTGCACAAAATTTAGAATTAAACATTTCTGACACGCAAAAACAAAAAACAAAAAAATTAGTGATCAATATAGCCACCTTTCTTTATGATGACACTCAACAGCCTTCCATCCATAGATTCTGTCAGTTGCTTGATCTGTTTTCGATCAACATTGCGTGCAGCAGCCACCACAGCCTCCCAGCCACTGTTCCTAGAGGTGTACTGTTTTCCCTCCCTGTAGATCTCTCATTTTATGATGGACCACAGGTTCTCTATGGGGTTCAGATCAGGTGAACAAGGGGGCCATGTCATTATTTTTTCTTCTTTTAGACCTTTACTGGCCAGCCACGCTGTGGAGTAGTTGGATGCATGTGACGGAGCATTGTCCTGCATGAAAATCATGTTTTTCTTGAACGATACCGACTACTTCCTGTACCACTTCTTGAAGAAGTTGTCTTCCAGAAACTGGCAGAAGGTCTGGGAGTTGAGCTTCACTCCATCCTCAACCCGAAAAGGTCCCACAAGTTCATCTTTGATGATACCAGCCAATACCAGTACCCCACCTCCACCTTGCTGGCGTCTGAGTCGGAGTGGAGCTCTCTACCCTTTACTGTTCCAGCATCTGGCCCATCCATCTGGCCCATCAAGAGTCACTCTCATTTCATCAGTCCATAAAACCTTTGAAAAATCAGTCTTAAGATATTTCTTGGCCCATTCTTGACATTTTATTTTATGTTTCTTGTTCAAAGGTGGTTTTTTTTCAGCCTTCCTTACCTTGGCCATGTCCCTGAGTATCGCACACCTTGTGCTTTTTCATACTCCAGTAACGTTGCAGCTCTGAAATATGGCAAAACTGGTGGCGAATGGCACCTTGGCAGCTTCACGCTTGATTTACCTCATTTCATGGGCAGTTATTTTGTGCCTTTTTTGGCCAACACGCTTCTTGCGACCCTGTTGGCTATTTGCCATGAAACGCTTGATTGTTTGGTGATCACGCTTCAAATGTTTGGAAATTTCAAGACTGCTGCATCCCTCCGCAAGAAATCTCACAATTTTGGACTTTTCAGAGCCCGTCAAATCTCTCTTCTCACCCATTTTGCCAAAGGAAAGGAAGTTGCCTAATAATTCAGCACACCTTATATAGGGTGTTGATGTCATTAGTCAACACCCCTCCTCATTACTGAGATGCACATCACCAGATTTACTTAATTGGTAGTTGGCTCTCAAGCCTATGCAGCTTAGAGTAGGACAACATGTATAAAAAGTATCATGTGATCAAAATACTCATTTGCCTAATAATTCTGCACACAGTGTAGTGTTCGTCATACTTCAGTTGTGTAGTGTTTGTCAGGTTGTCCTACACAACTGGCGTATAACACTACATTATAAAATTGACAAATCAGGTATCCGTTCCAAAAAAGGGGCACTTGTTGGGTATTTCCACTGTTTAGGCACATCAGGGGCTCTGAGAACGTGACATGATGCCCGCAGACCATTCCATCAAAGTCTGCATTCCAAAGCGTCACTCCTTCCCTTCCGAGCCCTGACATGCGCACAAATAGTAATTTTCTCCAACACATTGGGTATCAGCGTACTCAGGAGAAATTGCACAACAACTTTTGGGGTCCAATTTCTCCTAGTACCCTTGTGAAAATAAAAATATTGCGGCTGAAAGAGCGTTTTTGTGGGAAAAAAAAGATTTTTTTTTCACGGCTCTACATCATAAACCTTTCCAAAATACTTGGGGGTTCAAAGTGCTCACCACACAGGGGCTCTCCAAACGCGACATGGTGTCCGCTAACAAATTGGAACCATGCGTTTGGAGAGCCCCTGTGTGCCTAAACATTGGAGCTCCCCCACAAGTGACCCCATTTTGGAAACTAGACCCCCCAAGGCTCCTATCTAGATGCATAGTGAGCACCTGGAACCCCCAGGTGCTTCACAAATTGATTAGTAAAAATGAAAAAGTGGGAAAAAATACTTTTTCATTTTTTACGGATTAATTTGTGAAGCACTTTGAGGTTCAAAATGCTCACCACCCATCTATATAAGTTCCCTGGGGGGTCTAGTTTCCAAAATGGGGTCACTTGTGGGGGGTTTCCACTGTTTAGGCACATCAGGGGCTCTCCAAACGCAACATGGCATCCACTAATTATTCAAGCAAATTATACAATCAAAAAGTCAAATGGCGCTCCTTCCCTTCCGAGCCCTGCCGTGCGCCCAAACAGTGTTTTTTACCCACATATATCTGCGTGCCAAGGGGAAATTGCACAACAAATTTTGGGGTCCATATTTTCTTGTTACCCCTGAGAAAATAAAAAAAATTGGGTCTAAGGTAACATTTTTGTGAAAAAAGTTAAATGTTCATTTTTTTCTTCCACTTTCCAAAAATTCCTGTGAAGCACCTGAAGGGTTAATAAAGTTCTTGAATGTGGTTTTGAGCATCTTGAGGGGTGCAGTTTTTAGAATGGTGTCACTTTTGGGTATTTTCTGTCATAAAGACCTCTCAAAGTGACTTCAAATGTGATGTGGTCCCTAAAAAAAATGGTTTTGTAAATTTTGTTGGAAAAATGAGAAATCGCTGGTCAACTTTTAACCCTTATAGCTCCCTAACAAAAAGAAATTTTGGTTTCAAAATTGTGCTGATGTAAAGTAAACATGTGGGAAATGTTATTTATTAACTATTTTGTGTGACATCTCTCTGATTTAAGGGCATAAAAAATTCAAATTTTGAAAATTGCAAAATTTTCAAAATTTTCACCAAATTTCCATTTTTTTCACAAATAAACGCAAGAGATATCGAAGAAATTTTTACCACAATCATGAAGTACAATATGTCCCGAAAAAATAATCTCAGAATCAGGGGGATCCGTTGAAGCGTTCCAGAGTAATTACCTCATAAAGTGACAGTGGTCAGAATTGTAAAAATTGGCCTGGTTATTAACGTGCAAACCACCCTCGGGGCAAAGGGGTTAAAACTGTGTTTTCTACGTCACACGGATCACATATACTTTGTTAGAAAATATTGCCATTTTTGGCCTCCATTCCAATTTTTTTTCACTGTGTCAGCGAAGTTTTTGACAATGGTTTGCTGTTCAAACTAGTTACCTACAGGCCAGGTATTTAAAACTCTGTTTTCTCCGTCACACGGATCACATATACGTTGTCAGAAAATACTGCCATTTCTGGCCTCCATTAAAAATTTCTTTCAGTGTGTCAGTGAAGCAATTCACACCAGTTTGCTGTTCAGACTAGCTACCTACAGGCCAGGTATTTAAAACTGTTTTCTCCGTCACACGGATCACATATAAGTTCGCTCCAAACTCATTCATTTGTAGTGAGCGTGGAAGATACTGTCCTCCATTTAAAATGGGCAAGGCACGTGGCAAGGGACGGGGAACTGGACGTGATGGTGATGGCTCATGCAGAGGCCGAGGACAAGGCCGTGGGCAAGCTGAAATTGTGCCACAACACCCACACCTTCTCGCCCGACCTTCCTATCTCAATTCCTAGGGGACTGTAGCACACCACTATTGAACCCAGAGTAGTGTCAAAAGGTTGTTGGTTGGATAGCGGATAATGCTTCCAGTCACTTAGCCACCACCATCACCACCACCCTGTCTTCCACACGCTCAAGTCTCAGTAGCCGTGAGTCTGGACCGCATATTCCTCACCCTGATCCTCCTTCCTCCCACCATGCCGAGTGCCCGGAGACAACTGATCCCACACTTGGACACTCTGAAGAGCTGTTCACTTTTCCATTAATAGATTCGGGCCTCTCGCTCGGTCCACTTGAAGCGGGGCAAGAGGAGATCACATGTAGTGATGCCCAAATATTTGAGCAGCCATGGTCACACGAAGGCGACGGTGGGAAAGTGTTACAAGAGGTGAACGATGATGAGACAATTGCCAGAAAGTCAGGAGGAGGACCAGGGTGCGGAAGTGGAAGACAAGGTGGTGGATGATATAGTAACTGACCCAACCTGGCAGGAGGACATGCAGAGAGAGGACAGAAGCACACAGGGAGAGGGAGGCAGAGAACCCCAACAGGCAGGAAGAAGCAGTGTGGTGGCTGCAGACAGAAGGCAGGCAACCGTTCCCCGTAACACCAACACGAAGGAAGTTGCTAGTACAACTGTTAGGTGTTTCCGAGTCTGGTTGTTTTTTAAAGACTCTGCCGATAACCCCAAAAAGGCCATTTGCACCACCTGCCAGGCCAGCACCAGCAGGGGTGGCAAAACGACCAGCCTGACCACCACCAGTATGATCAGGCACATGGCAGCAAAGCACCCGACATTGTGGGCCAAACCCCAGGGTCCAGGAACAGTGTCTGTGGGTGGCACCATTGCTTCTTCCGCTGTTGTGCATGCAAGCCAATCCCCTGTCCATGGTGCATGCGAAGATGCCTCCTGCCCTGCACCTGTCGCTGCACACTCTCAAGTAGCAGCATTAGGAAGCACGTCCATGTCCTTGTCCCAGCGCAGCGTTCAGTTGTCCATACCCCAGGCCTTGGAACGCAAGCGCAAATATGCAGCCAACGCCCCACAGGCCACGCTACTAATTTCTCACATTTCACGACTGCTTGCGCTCGAAATGTTGCCTTTTAGGCTCGTGGATATGGATGCATTCCGCAACCTGATGGCAGCGGCCGTCCCTCGGTACTCGGTCCCCTGCCGCCACTATTTCTCCCGGTGTGTCGTCCCCACATTACACAAGCACGTGTCCCAAAACATTAGCTGTGCCGTCAACAATGCAGTTACCAGGAAAGTCCACCTAACCACAGACACGTGGACAAGTGCTTGTGGGCAGGGATGGTACATCTCGCTGATGGCACACTGGGTTAACATAGTGGAAGCCGGGACCCAGTCGGACCTTGGAATGGAACACGTCCTCCCGACGCCAAGGATTGCGGGCCCTAGGTCAATCAGGGTTGCCCCCATGGTCTACAGCTCCTGCACCTCAGCATCCTCCTCATCTTCAGCCTCCATCTCCGAAATGACCACATCAGTCACAAGCTGGAAGCACTGCAGCACTGCCTCGGCCAAGCGGAACAGGCTGTGCTGAAGCTAATATGCTTAGGTGACAAACCGCACAATGCTGAAGAGTTGTGGACAGCTCTGAAAGAGCAGGCAGATTTGTGTCTCACACCGCTGAACCTACAGCCAGGCATGGTCGTGTGTGACAATGGCTGGAACCTGGTGGTGGCTCTGAGGCGAGGCGAGCTCACACACGTACCATGCCTGGCCCATGTGCTTAACCTCGTGGTTCAGCGGTTTCTCAAATCCTACCCGGAGCTGCCGGATCTGCTTGTTAAAGTATGCCACCTGTGTGGCCATTTTAGAATGTCACCTACAGCTACCGCTGTCCTTGCCATGTTTCAGCAGCGTTTGCAGCTTCCGGCTCACAGACTGGTGTGTGATGTCCCCACGCATTGGAACTCTACACTGCAGATGTTGGGAAGGATTTGTGAGCAGAAGAGGGCAGTTGTTGAGTACCAGCATCAACAAGGCCATCTTTATTCAGTTCAGACTCCACAAATAAGACCTCAGGAGTGGACATGGATGTCAGACATATGTACCATCCTCCAAAACTTTGAGGACTCCACCAAGATGGTGAGCGGCGATGGCGCCATAATTAGCATCACCATCCCGATTCTCTGTCTTCCGAAACACTCTCTGCTCACAATCAAAGAGGATGCATTGCAGGCGGAGCACGATGAGATAGAGCTAGGAACCATACAAGGTGATTACACACAGCCCAGCCTCATCTCATCCCAACATGGATTGGGTGACAATGAGGAAGAGGAGGAGGAGGAGGAAGGACAGGAGCTAGTTTCATGTGCTATAGATGGTACTACCTGCACAGCTGTCATACTGTCTGTTCAGTGTGGATGGCCAGAGGACAGAGAGGAGGAGGAGGAGGAGAGCATGGTCAGTCATCCTCTTGGTGAGGACACGGAAGTCTTGCCTGTTAGTAGTCTGGCACGCATGGCTGAGTTTATGTTACGCTGCCTTTTCCATGACCCTCGCGTTCTCAAAATTTTGGGTGACAGTCATTACTGGTTGGTGATACTTGTAGACCTACACTACAAGGAGAACTTTATATCTCTTATTTCTGAGGTGGACAGGTCTACAAAAATGGGGCTGTACCAGAAGGCCCTTGTTGCAGAACTATTGAAAAAATTCCCATCTGAAAACGCTGGCAGCAGAGAGCACACTTCATTGGACAACCAAAGAGTACAGGCAAGAGAGACACTACTTCAATCCAGCAGAGGCAGGGGAATACTGTCAAAGTTCTGGGAGAGTTTTCTCATCCCCTCCCATTGCACAGGCCCTGAGGCTCGGGGTACTATCACAAGGAGTGCAAAGTTTGGGAAGATGATGAGGGAGTGCCTTGCCAACCGTACCAACGTCCTCCGTGATTCCTCTGTGCCTTATAATTATTGGGTATCCAAGCTGGATACATGGAATGAATTGGCTCTCTATGCCTTGGAGGTCCTGGCCTGCCCCGCCGCCCGCATTTTATCAGAGCGGGTTTTTATTGCCGCTGGTGGAATTATAACTGATAAGCGCATCCGCCTGTCAACTGAAAATACTGACAGCCTGACTCTTATAAAAATGAACAAGGGCTGGATTGGGCCAGACTTCTCAACACCACCGAATGATAGCAGCGTAACATAAACTCAAATCCAGTGTCTTTTCTTGGGAGGTGTATTCCCATGCACCTTTTCACACCCAGACATGGGTATACGCTTCCTGATTTTGGCTATTTTCTCTTGTCCTCCTCCTTCTCCTCATCCTCCACCACCATATCACCAGGGTGACCGTGGTCCGTGATGCAACACCCACATAATTTTTTTAAAGGGTGTTTATGATGCCCGTAAACAAAATGTTTTATACAGTATGTTCATGTACACCCCCCAGGGGTAAATGTTTGTCAGCCCATACACTTAGTGGATGGCCATTACAAGTATAGGAGGCCCGCTCCTTTCTTATGGGAACATTTCTTTATGAGGCCCTCCTCCACGTCTCTTCCAAGGGGCATTGGAGTGCCTCATAATTTTTGGCAGCCCTTGCATTCACTGCATAGGCCAACACTATGGGAGACCCACTTCCTTATAATGGGAATATTTTTTTATGAGGCCCTCTACGTCTCTTTCAAGGGGCATTGGAGTGCCTCCAAATTTTTGGCAACCCTTGTATTCACTGCATAGGCAAACACAATGGGAGACCCACATCCTAATAATGGGAACATTGTTTTCAGGAGGCCCTCTGACCTCCACGTCTCTTCCAAGGGGCATTGGAGTGCCTCCAAATTTTTGGCAACCCTTGCATTCACTGCATAGGCAAACACAATGGGAGACCTACTTCCTAATAATGGGAATATTGTTTTCAGGAGGCCCTCCTCTAAGTCTCTTCAAAAGGTTATTGGGGTGCATCCAAATTTTCCAAGTGGTATTGGGGTGCGTCCAAATTTTGGGCAGCCTGGCACTCACTGCATACGCAATAACAGTATAGGAGACCCACTTTTTAGTAATGGGAACAATAAAACATAGCCGGCTGATGGCTCTCTAAGAATAGTGAGGACCGACTGCTGGACCTTTAAGAATAGTAAAAGCCGCCTGATGGCCCTATAAAAATAGGCTTTGTGACTCTCAAAGTCCCTCCTTCATAAATGAAACACGATGTGTCTGATGATATCTCACACACCACATGGCCAGAGAAGGTTGTAAATGTTAAAATGACATTTCCTGGTGAATGCATTTGTCACGGTTGAATGCAATGCAAAAGTGAAAAAACGCATCAAAAACACTACGTGTGAACATAGCCCAAGGTGTGGAGGAGCATTTTTGGTTTTGGTTATTTATTTTGCGTTACATACAAGTCATTACCCTGGAAAGGATGTTCCTTAACATATTTCCCAGGAAAATCCATTTTGGTTTCGTTTTGGTATGTTTTATTGTGAGTCCGTAAAAGTGGCGTAATACCTCTGACAACGTTGTTGACAGAAGTGACCTGGGAGTCAGAAATGCTTCCAGGGGTCTTCCCCATGCTGTCCTCATGTCATTTGAGCACTGTTCCCATCGATTTGGGCAATTTTAGGCCCTCTGCAGACCGCCGGGGGGAGCCGCCTGAAAAATGCTCGAGTTTATCATAGACTTACATTGGGCTCGTTGCTCGGGTCAAGCACTCGAGTATTCCAATATGCTCGACCCGTGCATCGAGCACGCGAGCATTTTAGTGCTCGCTCATCACTAATCATTATCCATTTGGTGAACCCATCTTCTTTTCAACTTCAGCTTTTGCTACAGATGGTGTTATGTTTGCATCAAGAATTTTTTTAAATTTAATTGAATACATTCTTTCCTCTATCTCAAAACATGATTGTACCACCCCATTCTCAATGGTTAGCGAGATGCTCTTTTCCTGAAATTTTATGTCTCCAAACATACCTTTGATCACTGTTGCCAAAGAGTTAACCTCATTGATTCACAGAACTTGTTTCCAAAATGCATCAGGCTTGCTTAGATGTTCTTTTTAATATTTCTGATGCTGAATTTTAAGGTGAGGACACAGGAGAGGTTTTCTTCTGATGACCCCTCCAGGAAAGCCATATTTGTGCAGGTGTCTCTGAACAGTAGAACAATGTACCACATGTCTGCTAAATCTTTCTGAAGCTCTTTTGAAATCAAAATTACATTTCAAATTTACATTTCGATCTGAGGAAAGTGCAACTTGAAAACGCTTTGCTATCTTCTTGTAGCCTTCTCCTGACTATTCTATTTCTTAATTCTGAAATTATACTAAAATCCCAAATTGTAGCTGAAAGCTGTACAAATCAAAGCTCTTTTGACTTTAAACTTGGCCATCTCTTTTTAACTCTTTTAATGAACAAAGATATCTCACATATTTTTGGCAGTGCAGAACCAATATTAAAAGGATATGGGGTAGAAAAGACAGAAAGACAATATGAAAGAACAAGAAAAAATGACGATATTGTATGCAAAAGTAAGCTTCTTTAGCTAATATGTAGAAAACTATGTCAAATCATAGATTATATAACCCTGTGTGACCATTGTCATTTGTAAAGGAGGCCACTAGCTGCAATTAAGTTAGGTAAGTACCTAAGGGGGAATTTGGTAGAAACCTCTTAAATTCAGTAACACCCCTCTAAGAAAGACTTAGAAAAAAGGAGCAGGTTAATTTCTTCTGGACCAGGCCTTGAAGACTGTAATCATTTTTTGCTGTTTTTGGGTTGTGGCATTCTTAGAGCCATAACATTTTTATTTTTTCTATCGATGAAGGTGTATAAGAGACTGATTATCTTTCAATATATCTGTCATTGGTTTTTTGCCTTTTAATTTTTTGGCAAGTCACCAAGCTTATTAATTAATGTGTAATGTGAGAAAAGAAAAAACTGGCACTCACCATCCCTTAAAATCTTCCTTTATTCGTAAAGGTTAAAACGAGGCAGCAGGCTGAGAGTTAAACTCAGTAAGGACAATTGTCATTTCGCGCTCCTTTGTGCTTCAACGGGTCAAACGTTATTAATTAATGTTTTACTTTTATTATCTGGTTAATTACCGTCATAGAGAATGTGTAAAGATTTTTTATATTTTTGTACTTTTGGATAGCATGTTTTTATGTGCCACATTCCAAGATTAATACTGTATATTTTCATCATTGATGTAGCCATATGTAGGCTTATTTTTGTGGGATGGGTCTTATTTTTTACAGAACTATTTAAGAATAAAGAAACAAAACAAGTTAATATTATTATTCAGGCTGTGACAATTATACATATGCCATGTATTTGTACTTTTCCAAAATATACCACTTTTTATGGATTTTTCTATACTGTAAATGTTTAATTCACCTATATTACGGTATATAATTCTCTTTAGCTAATTTTTTTTTCAATCTGAGAAGTGGATTTCGATCCCCAGCTGCTACATCCCATTGGCGGCCTGCATTCTTGCTTACTATTGACCACAGTATCTAAGGGGTTAGTTTGATTTTGGATCAGAGATATTTCTGATCCTGTACATTTCAGTAGGAGCCGAGTTGAATATTACAATATTACAGCCAGTTCCCACTGCTGATGTTGTAGGCACAGCACCTGTCCCCACACCATTAACTAGACAGCAGATAAATTTGTGGGAATGTACTGCAAACAGGCTTGTACTGATGCAAGGGGATTAGGTGATTTTACCTAATGGGCCCCTGTGCAGGAATGGGTCCAAAGGGCTAATGTAAAACACTTTTTAATAGTTCTTATTAATAAAATGGAATGTGAAACACCAACCAGACTCAAACTTGCCCACAAGGGAACAGATGAATCCATGGTGTGCCCCTGTGTAAGATTGAGCCTCCCACCCAGCAACATGAGTAATTGATAGCACAGTGCACTTGATGAACTATGTGCAGAGAAATGTAGCATTTCATAATTAATTTAGCCAACTACCCATTTTAGTCATTATTATTATTACATAGAAGCATAGGCAGATGTTTGACTGAGAGTGAGGTAATATTTCCATGTAGCAGAACAGTAAAGCCCAAGAATTAATGTTGTTGGTGGTCCTGTGGCAACTCAGTTCACCACTAGTAGCAAAAAATGGACAGACAGTTTTGTGCTTTTGCAGCATCAGTTTAAACAGTAACTTCCAAACAATATAAGCCAAAAGTCTTAAAGAATTAGTAAATAACTGAAGAAATTATAACTATCTTTAAATAAAAGTTTTAGCATTTTAGGTGTTTACCAAAACATATTGAAGATACAGTGATATAATCAATATGGGCTTAAAGTGCAGACTCTCAGCTTTAATTTGAGGATATTCACACTGATTGGAAAAAGAGATTAGAATTTAGAGATCTTTAATATGTAGCTGGTTCTTTTTAAATGGCAAAAGGAATTGGACAGTTATCTTAAAAGCTCTTTAATGGGCAATTCTCTGGTTAATCCATCATTAATTAAGCAGGTAAAAGGTCTGGAGATGATTCCAGGTGTGGCATTTGCGTTTGGAAGCTGTTGCTGTGAATCTACAACATGAGGACAAAGGAGCGCTCAATAGAAGAGAAACAGACCATCATTAGAAAGAAGAAATCCATCAAAAAGCAGAATTTTTTGGAGTGACCAAATCAACAGTTTGGTACATTCTGCAAAACAAAATAGCGCACTGGTGAGTTTGGGAACTCAAAAAGGCTGAGACATCTACGGAAAACAACTGTGGTGGATAATTGCAGAATGCTTTCCATGGTGAAGAAAAACGTCATCCCAACATTCACCTAAGTGAAGAACACTCTCCAGGAAGTAGGTGTTTCAGTATCTACAAGTGCTTCTCACTAAATTAGAATAAAAAAGTTAATTTATTTCAGTTCTTCAATGCAAAAAGTGAAACTCATATATTATATAGAGTCATTACAAACAGAGTGATCTATTTCAAGTGTTTATTTCTGTTAATGTTGATGATTATGGCTTACAGTCAATGAAAACACAAAAGTCATTATCTCAGTAAATTAGAATGCTTTATAACAATAGCTTGAAAAATGTTTTTAAAATCCGAAATGTTGGCTTACTGAAATGTATGTTCAGTAAATGCACTCAATACTTGGTCGGGGCTCCTTTTGCATCAATTACTGCATCAATACAGCGTGGCATAGAGGCGATCAGCATGTGGCACTGCTGAGGTGTTATGGAAGCCCAGGATGCTTTTGATAGTAGCCTTCAGCTCATCTGCATTGTTGGGTCTGGTGTCTTTCATCTTCCTCTGTCAGCGGAACAATAAAAAAGTTACAGCTCTCAAGCAATACCAAAATAATTATTTTTTCAATAAAATAGTTTTTATTGTGTAAAAGTGGCAAAACATAAAAAAGATATAAATGTAGTAGTGCAGTAATGGTACTGACCAAAAGAATAAAGCTGCCTTATCAATTTTACCAAACTCAGAACAGCATAAAAAATCCCCTAAAAACAATTCCTGAATTGATAGCTTTTGTTCATTCTGCTTCCCAAAAACGGAATAGAAAGCGATCAAAAATGTCACATGCCCAAAAATGATACCAATAAAAACGTTAACTTGTCCCGCAAAAAACAAGCTGTCACTTGACTCTATCAGCAGAACTATGGAAAAATTATAGCTATCAAAATATGGTGGTGCAAAAACTTGTTTTTACAATAAAAAGCATCTTTTAGTGTATGACAGCTGCAAATCATAAAAACACGATATAAATCTGGTATCGCTGTAATCCCACCGACCCGAAGAATAAAGTCGTCTAATCATTTATACTGCATGAGGAATGGCGCAAAAGATAAAACAATTCTTCACCTGCTGTTGATTGGTTCTTTCTGCCTCCAAAAGATCGCAGTATGGTGTTAGGGGGACGGTTGCAAACAACTTTATTAAATAATGGAAAGCAACCGAACCCGGGGTCCGCGATGCAGCCTGGTGCACTGCGGCCGAACACCTTCCGGGTGAGAAGGTAAAACAACCAACTTAAATAAGAATCCCCTCCGTGTTACAGCACACCGGAGCGGGAATAGGGATTCACACTATCTCCGTTAACTGCACGAGAGATGTGCGATGAATAATGTATCTGTAGTCCTGTTGCAGCACAGGGACTACGCAGTTGGCGCTAGGATGCGTGTGTGACTCACGCCGGTGAATACGTGCTCCCAGCCGGCGTGCTACCGGACTGAGGAGAATCTCTCCACGTGGCTTACAGGTGGTACCGGGAATAGGGTGTCTGCAGACTGCTCGGAGTGTAAGGCGACCCCTTTGTCGGAGCCAGACTGTCAGATGAAGCTGCCTGCCTATTTCATCTAAGCCTGCCTATTTCCACTAAACCTGCCTGCCAGAAACTAAAGCACACGTGGAGCCCAAGAGACCAAGCGTCCACACAACACCATCACAGCTCAATGATCAGAGCGCGCCGCCATGTTTGTGGGCGGGCTTTTTAAAGATTAAGCCCTGCCCACCGTCGCACCATTGGTGACGTCACCCGCGACCAATCAGGCGGTGGCAGGTCACCGGATCAGCTGACTCCCAAACCACCAATCACGGTCCGTCATGTCATGGGCATGCTCAGTACAGAGAATCCTGGACTTAGGCTTAAACAGCCCTGTCTCCCTCTGCAACCTATCCTTCATGTTGCTAGGAGCAAAAACTCGAGAGACAGCCTGTACGTCTCATGGACCAGCTAGGCGTTGGGACTGACAATGATGCTGAGCAGCATCAGCCCTGGCTAGACTGGAATGGGAGACCACAGAAGGTTCTGGACCCATTTCAAATCCAGCAAACGGCTGACATATGGCTTGGCTCACATTTATCCTATGCTCTGCCCTGAGTGCTTACACTGGGGTTTCCATGTAAATCTGTGAAATATGTGATTCAGACAGAACCCCTGGCGGAAGATTCCCTATAATGAGGCAGATGGAGACACTGTGGCCTATGATCTGGCGGTGTCCATCTTTTTATTAGGCATGCATAAAAGTGCCGTCGGCCACAGTTTTGTACACTTCTAAAAAGAAAGACACCGCTGAACAGAGGCCAGTTGAAGTCCAGAGTAACTCTGCTGCCTCATTATAGTGAATGGATCCCTTGGGGATTTCATCTGAATCACGTCACTCTGAGATTTAGATGGTAACCCTGATATAAGTGCTCAGCGTAGAGCGCAGGATAAATCTGATCAAAATGCTATGTAAAATGTTCCCAATGAAAGCTTCAGCTCCATTCACAAAAAAAGCAAGTCCCCACTCATGTCCGTCATCTGTTAACAAAAATATAGTGGCTTCCACATTACTGGTAGCACAAAGGCTATGGAAAAACGAAATGGCAACTCGCGCGGCAAAAGAAATTCAGCAAATTCTGCCCTCCCAAATCCAAATGTCCCCCTCCCTTCTGAGCTCCAGTGTATGTCTAAACCGCAGTTAGCATCCACATGTTTGGCATTCCTGTAGCGATGAGAGCCTGCCTAATTTAAGGGTGCATGTCTCCAGAAGAACGAGCTGGGCATAACGTACTGTTCACTACAACGGCAGTATGCATTCTTCACTTAGCAACATCCACTGCTGCTTGTTTCTGGAAAACACCCATGGAGTCAAAATTGTCACTGCATTTGTAGATAAATTCACAAAGGGATATAATTTCCAAAATGGGGTCACTTGAGGGGGATTCTTCTCTTCTAGTATGTAGGGGCTCTGTATATGGGGTCTGCAAACTATTCTAGGAAAATCTGCTCTCCAGGAGGCAAAAAGCGCTCCGTCCCTCCCAAGTCTCGCCGTGTGGCTAAGCAGTACTGTACAGCCACATATGGGGTATTTCTACATTCAGCAGAAATTGTGGGACAAATTTTGGTGCCATTCCTACCCATTTTCCAGTGTGAAAATGTAAAATCTGGGGCTAAAACAAAATTTTCATGGTAAAAATATAATTATTTTTTCTTCACTGCTCTATGGTCTAAAATTCTGTAACACACCTGAAGTGTCAATATGATCACTGCACCCCTAGATGAATTCACTGAGAGGTATAGTTTGTAATATTTGGTCGCGTATGGGTGATTCAAATGACATGGCACCTCAGGGGCTCTACCAATGTGACATGGCACCCTCAAACCAGTCCTGCAAAATCTGAACTCCAATATGGTGCTTCTTCCCTTCTGAGCTTTGCACTATGCCTCAAAAGTAATTTTCCATCACATATGGGGTATCTGAGTACTCAAGAGAAATTGCACAACAAATTTTGGGGTCCATTTTCTCCTGTTACCCTTGTGAAAATGCAAAATTTTGTGCTAAAAACATTCTTGGGGGAAAAATGTGTTTTCTTTTTATTTTCACGGCTCAATGTTATAAACTTCTGTGAAGTCCTTTGGGGTTAAAAGTGCTCACCACACATCTAGATAAGTTCACTGAGGGGTATAGTTTCCAAAATGGTGTCACTTGTTAGGGGTTTCCACTGTTTAGGCACATCAGGGGCTCCCCAAACGAGACATAGCGTAAGCTACATGTAAAGTAGACATGTGCGAAATGTTATTTATGAATTATTTTTTGTGACAATTTTTGCCAAATTTCCTATTTTTTCACAAATAAATGTAAGTCATATCAAAGAAATTCTACCACTACCATGAAGTACAATATGTCATGGAAAAAAAATCTTAGAGCCACTGGGATCCGTTGAAGAGTTCCAGAGTAATTACCTCATAAAGTGACACTGGTTAGAATTAAAAAAATTGGCCTGGTCAGGAAGATGAAAACAGGCTTCGGGGTGAAGAGGTTAAAGGGGTTACCTGTGGAAAACATCACATAGGAAAACTACTGCTATAATGTTACATGGCATTTTCTTTCTGTTGCATAAGTGTCATATTCTATGGTCACTAAATTTTGACATTAAGTAGTCTTCAGTCAGATATCCAACTTTGTCATCTGAATAATAGCTATTTCTTAAGCTGCTTACCAGGTACTTAATGAAAACTCACGTTTGCTAAAATTAAGTGCAAAGGAAGTCCCTAGGTCATAAGCCGATGTAATTAAATTGTTAAATTGGTTTTTAACAAAATAATCATATAATTAGATTAAGTCAGCTTATGGAAACTGTAAGACCGATAACTGTCCCATGAACTGTGATACTTTACTTCACAGTTCCCTAAACAACCATATATATAATCAATATGCCAACATTAGCAATGAAAATATAAACTCCTTATAATATATACTTATCAATATCCTGGAACATTGAAACCTCAGAAAATATGGAACAAACAGTCCTGAATACTGCTGTGTACAGACAGTGCTGAATACTATATGTGGCAAAGTGACCAGAAAAGTGTGCACTGAGATCTGTACATGTGTGGAGGAGGTGGAGGTAAATTGGAGAACATCTATTATAAGTAATCCAACGGGTGACATATAGAGCCACATATTGCAGTATTGAAAAGCTGCATGTCGAGAGGAATATTCCCTGTGTCACATTATGTAATGTATTACGCCATTTTCACAAGCAATGATGTGCTTTTGTGAAATGTTCCAAATTATTTACAGAAATTCTGCCTCATGTTGACAGTATTGCAAGATCCCGACAACCAAAATATCTGCTGTATTCCTGTTTTACATCCTTGCACTATACATTATTAGAAAACCGGAGGAAATTTGGAGTTTTCGAGGCTAAAAATCCATTATTAGTGCAAAAAGTTCTAAAAACAATCACATAAAATTCATACAAAAAGAAATGACATACAGGCAACAAATAACCATACAAAAAATGTGAAAACATATAGACAAAATGAGAGGGAAGTCCTGTGCAATGGGCAGAGAATAAGGTAGAAATAGGAGAGAGGAAAGTTCCCTCTATCTATGTATCCCTATGGCATATGAATAAATTAAATTCCTCCATGAATTAATCCTTCAAATTTTAGAAAGAAGGCCAAATCATTGTGGCCAGATCTTACCCATTAGCTTGGACAGTCCCTCACTGATAAAGTGCAACCCCAAAGCATGTTTCGCTCTTTTAATCCATGGCTATATCACGTAGAAGTAGTATGTACGAAAGGACCTTTGCAGGACCTTATACCCTATGAACCTAATCACATGTTCCCTAGTCCACCAATCAGATTGGATTGCCGGCGCATGTGCAGATCGTCGTGCGTGTCATCCATTCACTCCAGACGTAAAACAGCCAGTGCGCATGTCCGGGAGCGGGGATGCGTCACCATGGCTCCTGGACGTGTGCACAGTCACATAGAGACACCGAGATACGGACAGTGACGTCAAAAGAGAAAATGTGCATGCGCACACCTCTCTGACCAGTGTGCATGTCCGGGAGCCATGCTAATGCGTCCCCACTCTTGGACATGCGCACTGATGTCTGGAGTGGATGGGTGACGCACGCGACAATCTGTGCATGCGACGGCAATCCAATTTGATTTGTGGACTAGGGAACATGTGATTATAGTAATATTTGGATATGAATAAACTTAAGAGGTGTAATAAAGGTGTGCTAAGAGAAAGTATGGCGAAATTCAAATATTGCTGGTATCATACCAGATTGTGAACCATGGAAAAAACTAACCCCTTTACGACTTTAGACATATCCATACGTCCAGGTCACCTGGTACTTAACGACCTTGGACTATGGATACGTCATGGAAATTTTGCGCGCATAGAGGCAGTGCGCGTGTGATTGCCACCGGGTGTCAGCTGATTCAGTGCAAGGAGCGGTGCCCGCACTGCTTCCAGCCCTTTAACCCCCTAAATGCTGCGATTGATGCATTTAGCGAGCATACAGATGGAGAGAAGCCCTTCTGCTCTTGGATCGGTGCCCCCGCGACATCACAATGGAATTACCCCTTTTCGTCTCTTCAATCTTGGCTGAAGTCACCAACAGGTACGGCACCCACCAGTTATATTTGCTTGCAACGATTCTTATGCTTTTCTGGCGAACCAAGCTCCTACCCTCTCTCCCCACCTTCCCTATCCAATTGTTAGCCATTGCTCCTGCATTGCTATGCCTTATAACAGCAATCATCCTGCAGAAAGTAAAAGTCCCATAGTGGGACAAAGTAAAAAGAAAGTAAAAAAAAAGTTGTAAAAATACTTTTTTAAAAAATCACAAAATAAAAAAAATATTGTACCCATAAATAATTATTATGAAAAAAAATAAATAAAAAGTACACACATTTGGTATCGCCGCATCTGGAACGACCCAACCTATAAAACTGTCCCATTAGTTAACCCCTTCAGTGAACACCGTAAAAAAAATAAAATAAAAAACAAGGCAAAAACCGATGCTTTATCATCAAACTGCCGAACAAAAAGTGGAATAAAACACGATCAAAAAGAAGAATGTAAATAAAAATGGAATAGCTGAAAATGTAATCCTGTTCTGCAAAAAACAAGCTGCCATACAGCTCCATCAGCCGAAAAATAAAAAAGTTAAAGCTCTCAGAATAAAGCGATGCAAAAATCATTATTTTTTCTACAAAATAGTTTTTATTGTGTAAAAGCGCCAAAACATAAAAAACCTATATCAATGTGGTATCTCTGTAATTGTACTGACCTGAAGAATAAAGCTGCCTTGTCAATTTTACCATACGCGGAACGGCATAGAAAAAAAAAATCCTGAATTGTTGGTTTTTGTTTATTCTGCTTCCCAAAAATCGGAAAGGAAAGTAATTAAAAAATATCATGTGCCCAAAAATGGTACCAATAAAAATGTCAAAACTTCCCCCAAAACACAAGCCCTCACATGACTCTGTCGGCAGAAATATAGAAAAATTATAGCTATCAAAATATGGTGATGCAAAAACTAGTTTTTGCAAAAAAAAAGTGTCTTTTGGCATGTGACAGCTGCCAAACATTAAAACCCGATATAAATCTAGTATCATTGTAATTGCACCAACCTGAAGAATAAAGTCTTCTAATCACTTATACCGCACGAGAAATGGTGTGAAAAATAAATAAAACCAATTTTTCACCTGCTGTTGATTTGTTCATTCTGCCTCCCAAAGATCACAGAAAGGCTCGGCTCACATTTATCATGCGCACTACGCTGAGCGCTTACACCGGATTTTTCATGTAAATCTCTGAAATACATGATTCAGGCGGAACCCCCGGTGGAAGATTCCCTATAATGAGGCAAATGGAGGCACTTTGGACGCCATCTGGCCTATGATCCGACGGTGTCCGTCATTTTAGGAGTGCATAAAAGTGCCGTCGGCCACAGTTTTGTACACCTCTGAAAAAAGGACATCACTGAACAGAGGATAGACGAAGTACAGAGTAACTCTGCTGCCTCAATATGGTGAATGGACCCCTGTGGGGTTTCATCTGAATCACGTCACTCAGAGATTTAAATGGAAACCCCGATATCAGTGCTCAGCGTAGAGCACAGGATAAATGGGAACATTTTACATAACTTTTTGGATCACAATAAAAGCTTTGACTCAATGTACAAAAAAAGCAAGTCCCCACTCGGGTCTGTCATCTGTTAACGGAAATATAGGGGGCTTCCACAATACTGATAGCACAAAGGCTCTGGAAAAGCTAAATGGCCCTTGCCCCCAAAACAAATTCAGCAAATTCTGTGCCTAAACCACAGTTAGCATCCACATGTTTGGCATTTCTGTAGTGATGAGAGCTCGACTAATTTACAGGTGCGTGTCTCCAAAAGCATGAGCTGTGCATAACGTACTGGTCACTACAACGTACTGGTCACTACAATGTACTGGTCACTACAACGTACCGGTCACTACAACGTACCAGTCACTACAATGGCAGTATGCAATTTTCACTCAGCAACATCCACTGCTGCTTGTTTTTGGAAAACACCCATGTAGTTAAAATCCTCACCACACCTGTAGACAAATTCCCATAGGGGTATAATTTCCAAAGTGGGTCACTTGAGGGGGGATTCTGCTCTTCTAGCACTCTGTAAATGAAGTCCGCAAACTTTCTAGGAAAATCTGCAATCCAAGAGGCAAAAAGTGCTCCATCCCTCCAGAGTCTAGCCGTGTGGCTAAGCAGTACTGTACAGCCACATATGGGGTATTTCAACATTCAGCAGAAATTGTGGGACAAATTTTAGTGCCATTTTTACCCAAATGTGAAAATGTAAAATCTGGAGTTAAAACAAAACTTTGGTGGTAAAAATGTAATTATTCCTTCTTCACCGCCCAATGGTATAAAAATATCAAAGCAAAAGGTGGCTACTTTGAAGAACCTAGAATATAAGACATATTTTCAGTTGTTTCACACTTTTTGGTTAAGTATATAATTCCACATGTGTTAATTCATAGTTTTGATGCCTTCAGTGTGAATGTACAATTTTCATAGTCATGAAAATGCAGAAAATTCTTTAAATGAGAAGGTGTGTCCAAACTTTTGGTCTGTACTGTAGATGCTAGGCTCTACCTCTACACCCTAAAAGTATACTGGACTTACAAAAAGTTGGCAAATCTGAAATTTCATTCAAGCCTTTGGGTGTAACCGTATCGAGACTGTAGATCCATCTGCTTTCAACCTGAGACAATATTTTAAAGAAGTTACCACCCCTTGATCCCAAAGATACCTGGTCAATGGCTTTCACAGTAAGAAGTCTTGCATCAGAATTGTGGAAATACTTGAAGTGTTTGGGAATCATTTTCAGATGTTCATCCTCTACAGATGTTTTGGCTTTTTCATTATCATGAACATGTTCTCGCCGCCTACCTTTAATTCACGTGTAGTTATACCAATGTAGATTTTATTACACAGACACTGTACATGGCAGATTACACCTTTAGATGGACAGGTCAGAAATTGTCTAATTTTGAACTGTTTTTTCTTGTACATTTGACCAAGTTAGTGTAGGCCTTACAGTTTCCACAAAGAAAAAAACCTTGGATATGATTGGTGACAGCTCGTTCTTTGGCCTTTGGAGGTTGATAATGACTTAAAAATAGAAGATCACGCACATTTGTTGATCTTCTGGCTGTAATAAGTGGTCTTATAGGGAGTATCCTATCAAGGACGGGATCAACTCGAACTACATGTCGATGTTTGGCAATGATTTGTGAAATTTGATTCCACTAGTTGTTGTATGTGGTAATGAATCTCACCTTGTTGTCTTGTTTATTGCTGTTTTGTCAGTTACTATAAAGCAATTTGTTCCTTAGAGTGTCCCTCGCTCTTCTATAGCCACGATCGATAACTCTATAACCATAGCCCCTTTCCCTAAGGTAAAGGTCATGAGCCTGCTTTTCAAAAATTTGGTCATTAGAGCAAATACTTATCATTCTCAGATATTGTCAAAAGGTATGGCTCAGATTGTAGAGGCTAAATGAGTTGAGCTGGCATTTAAAATGGAATTTGTCAATGTACGTTTACGAAATACATCAGTCAGGACATGCCCTTCTAGTGTGATCTGAATGTCAATATCCAAAAAAAATCAAGTTTTCAACCATATGTGTCAGTTACTTTGATATTCAGATCAATTGAATTGAGTTTGACCATCAGGACATCTAGATGTTTGGGAGAACCCTCCCAAACAAACCAGATGTCATCGATATACTTGATCCAGTTTTGGATTTTGTCAACTTCTGCATCTGAATCACTCTGAAAGAGATCACTTTCCCATGCCCCCAAAAACATATTGGCATACGAAGGAACAAATGATGCTCCCGTCACTGTGCCTTGTAAGTGGAAGTAAACTTGATCCTTGAAGATGAAGCAGTTGTGTGTAAGGATAAATACCATTAGGGTCAATATTAATTGGATAATGGTGTGTTCAATATTGCTCTCTCAGGAACCTAGCCACAGCACTAAATCCATCAGTATGCGTGATGGAGGTGTAGAGTGACTCTATATCTGCCTTGACCATAATCATATACTCCTCCAGATGCAGGTGATCCAATGTGCCCAGTGCAACAGTAGTGTCCTTAATGTATGATGGTGATGTGGCAACCAGTGGCTTGAGGAAAAAGTCAATGACCTGACATGCAATCTCACAAATTTCTGATTTCCAGCTACAATTGGACGACCAGTTGGCTCTATAGGGTTTTTATGGACTTTAGGAACTAAATAAAAGGTCAGTAAGCATGACTTTACTGTCCGCATGGTTTCCATGAGTTTTTTAGGGATGATGTTGTCTTCATATGCTTTTTCCAAGATCTCTGAAAACTTTTGTTGGAACGTGGGGAGGGGATTACATTGCAGTTTTTATAGCACCTTCTGTCAGCCAACAGCTTATAGGTCTGTTGCTCATACATAGTGTTTGGCCAGATTACCAAATTGTTATATCTTTCCAGGATTACATTTACTGTAGTGCCCTTCTCTCTGCTATTCTGATATTAGATGGACTGGGGACCCCTTTCAGATTTTCTATGTCAGAGACTAGTTTAACAAAGATTTCTACTGCTCGAGAGGTATTAAGAGTAGGAAATTTTTTGGATTTATTATATTAATACATAGGTAATGTACTGACCTGCATTGATATATCCTCTTCCGCTAATGATTCTAAGATAGCAAGTGCCTTTCTTTCTTCCACGGTTTTAAATGGAACCTCCGTATTAGAAATTTTGTAGATTTTTTTAAATCAACTTTCTGGCAAATAGATGTACATCTTTTATTGCCGTGAATGTATCTAAAGGATTATCAGGAGAAAAAGTTAGACCTTTTTCCAGGATGCTTTTCTGCATTAGAGTGAGAGAGTGTGATAAGTTAAGTACCTTAGGCTGATTCTCCCATCTACTCCCATTGGGGCTACCAGATGGTTTATAAAACTTCATTTTGTCACCATAATGTGTCCTGTTGCTTCTAGTAACCGGGTAGTCATGTTCCTGATTGGAAGTGGCACTGTCTGTATATAATGTTACAGATGTGCTGGAAGAACTCCTAAATATAGGTCTATAAGGTTTTGTCAACCTTTGTTGCCAACCTTTGTTGCCATCTATAAATCCTATTAATCTCATAATCATTAATATCATGTTGAAATCTTTTCATTTTAATTGCATTAATGTTCTTTTTCCCATAGTTCGAGATCTTTCTCAAGGTCCATGTGGAATTTTTCAAGTTGATCAACCTGTATGTCCTTGTTTATTTGTTTCTAAAGTATATCAATTTGTTCATCCATCTCTCTGAACAAGACCGCATGTTTTTAATTGATAATTTCAATGAACATGAGGGAGCATGCGGCACATGCTGCCTCCCATTTCTTAACAAGATTATCATCGTTCAAACCAAAGGTTTGCATCCTTAACCCTCTAGCGATGATTTTCTGAGTATGGTAATTGTCAAGCAATGTCTTAACCACAACTTAGTTTTTCTATGTATCAGGTTTTTATTAGTGGTGAGTGAACGTGCTCGCCACTGCTCAGTACTCGCCTGAGCATCACTGTGCTTGACAAGCTCGGCGAGTATTTCCGGGTTGCTCGGGCGGGAACTCGGGTCCCCTCCCTGCATGTTTGGCGCTCTTTAGAGAGCCAGTGAACATGCAGGGATTGCCTGCCATGCACTGTAATGCCGTAGCCATGTTGGTTATGGCATTACAGTGATTGACTGGCCGCACAGCATCATCAGGTCTATATAAGACCTGGCACCGCTATGCTCATCACAGTCTACCCCGGAATCAGGCAGAGTAGCGAGAGGTGCTGCTGTGTCAGGGAGAGATTTGTTTGTTTATAGTTGGTATAGGTATTCCACAACATATATACACTGTTTAAAAAAATAAAGGGAACACTTAAACAACAGAATATAACTCCAAGTAAATCAAGCTTCTGTGAAATCAAACTGTCCACTTAAGAAGCAACACTGATTGACAATCAATTTCACATGCTGTTGTGCAAATGGAATAGACAATAGATGGAAATTATTGGCAATTATCAAGACACCCTCAATAAAGGAGTGGTTCTGCAGGTGGGGACCACAGACCACATCTCAGTACCAATGCTTTCTGGCTGATGTTTTGGTCACTTTTGAATGTTGGTTGTGCTTTCACACTCGTGGTAACATGAGACGGACTCTACAACCCACAGAAGATGCTCAGGTAGTGCAGCTCATCCAGGATGTCACATCAATGCGAGCTGTGGCAAGAAGGTTTTCGATGTCTGTCAGCGTAGTGTCCAGAGGCGGGAGGCGCTACCAGGAGACAGGCCAATACACCAGGAGACATGGAGGGGGGCCATAGGAGGGCAACAACCCAGCAGCAGGACCACTATCTCCGCCTTTGTGCAAGGAGGAACAGGAGGAGCACTGCCAGAGCCCTGCAAAATGACCTCCAACAGGCCACAAATGTGCATGTGTCTGCACAAACGGTTAGAAACCGACTCCATGAGGGTGGTATGAGGGCCCGACGTCCACAGATGGGGGTTGTGCTCACAGCCCAACACCATGCAGGACGCTTGGCATTTGCCACAGAACACCTGGATTGGCAAAGTCGCCACTGGCGCCCTGTGCTCTTCACAGATGAAAGCAGGTTCACACTGAGCACATGTGACAGACATGACAGAGTCTGGAGACGCCATGGAGAGTGATCTGCTGCCTGCAACATCCTTCAGCATGACCGGTTTGGCAGTGGGTCAGTAATGGTGTGGGGTGGCATTTCTTTGGAGGGCCACACTGCCCTCCATATGCTCGCCAGAGGTAACCTGACTGCCATTAGGTACCAAGATGAGATCCTCAGACCATTTGTGAGACCATATACTGGTGCGGTTGGCCCTGGGTTTCTCCTAATGCAGGACAATGCCAGACCTCATGTGGCTGGAGTGTGTCAGCAGTTCCTGCAAGATGAAGGCATTGAAGCTATGGACTGGCCCGCCCGTTCCCCAGACCTGAATCCAATTGAGCACATCTGGGACATCATGTCTCGCTCCATCCACTAACGTCACGTTGCACCACAGACTGTCCAGGAGGTGGCGGATGCTTTAGTCCAGGTCTGGGAGGAGCTCCCACAGGAGACCATCCGCAACCTCATCAGGAACATGCCCAGGCATTGTAGGGAGGTCATACAGGCAAGTGGAGGCCACACACAATACTGAGCCTCATTTTGACCTGTTTTAAGGACATTACATCAAAGTTGGATCAGCCTGTAGTGTGTTTTTCCACTTTAATTTTGGGAGTGACTCCAAATCCAGGCCTCCATTGGTTAATAAATTTGATTTCCATTGATGATTTTTGTGTGATTTTGTTGTCAGCACATTCAACTTTGTACAGAACAAAGTATTCAGTGAGAATATTTCATTCATTCAGATCTAGGATGTGTTATTCTAGTGTTACCTTTATTTTTTTGAGCAGTGTATATATATCCAACTGAATTAACAGTCCTTCTGAGGACTAATCAAGCTGCATATATTCAGTGGTGAATGTGATAGCAGGAGTTAGGCAGGCAGGCAGGGTATGTGGCAGACTGCAGTGCATGATACAGCACAAGAGGGTCCATTGAATGTCCTGTTAGTATAGGTATTCCACAACATATATACAGTGAGGAAAAAAAGTATTTAGTCAGGCACCAATTGTGCAAGTTCTCCCACTTAAAAAGATGAGAGAGGCCTGTAACTGACATCATAGGTAGACCTCAACCATGAGAGACAAAATAAGAAAACAAATCCTGAAAATCACATTGTCTGATTTGGAAAGAAATTTTTTTCAAATTTTGGTGGAAAATAAGTATTTGGTCACCTACAAACAAGTAAGATTTCTGGCTCTTACAGACCTGTAACTTCTTCTTTAAGAGTCTCCTTTGTCCTCCACCCATTACCTGTAGTACTGGCACCTGTTTGAACTTGTTATCAGTATAAAAGACACCTGTCTGCAACCTCAAACAGTCACACTCCAAACTCCACTATGGTGAAGACCAAAGAGCTGTCGAAGGACACCAGAAACAAAATTGTAGCCCTGCCCCAGGCTGGGAAGACTGAATCTGCAATAGGCAACAGCTTGGTGTGAAGAAATCAACTGTGGGAGCAATAATTAGAAAATGGAAGACATACAAGACCACTGATAATCTTCCTCGATCTGGGGCTCCACACAAGATCTCACCCCGTGGGGTCAAAACGATCTCAAGAACGGTGAGCAAAAATCCCAGAACCACACGGGGGAGGGACCTAGTGAATGACCTGTGGAGAGCTGGCACCCACGTTACACAGGCTTCCATCAGTAACACTCTACGCCGCCAGGGACTCAGATCCTTCAGTGCCAGATGTGTCCCCCTGCTTAAGCCATTACATGTCCGGGCCCTTCTGAAGTTTTCTAGAGAGCATTTGGATGATCCAGAAGAGTATTGGGATAATGTCATATGGTCAGATGAAACCAAAGTAGAACTGTTTGGTAGAAACACAACTCGCCGTGTTTGGAGGAGAAAGAATGCTGAGTTGCATCCAAAGAACACCATGCCTACTGTGAAGCATGGGGGTGGCAACATCATGATTTGGGGCTGTTTCTCTGCCAAGGGACCAGGACCCCTGATCCGTGTACATGAAAGAATGAATGGGGCCATGTATCGTGAGATTTTAAGTGCAAACTTCCTTCCATCAGCAAGGGTATTGAAGATGAAACATGGCTGGGTCTTTCAGCATGACAATGATCCCAAGCACACCACCAAGGCAACAAAGGAGTGGCTTCGTAAGAAGCATTTCAAGGTCCTGGAGTGGTCTAGCCAGTCTTCAAATCTAAACCCTATAGAAAACCTTTGGATGGAGTTAAAAGTCCATGTTGCCCAGCGACAGCCCCAAAACATCACTGCTCTAGAGGAGATCTGCATGAAGGAATGGGCCAACATACCAGCAACAGTGTGTGCCAACCTTGTGAAGACTTACAGAAAACCTTTGACCTCTGTCATTGCCAACAAAGGATATATAACAAAGTATTGAGATGAACTTTTGTAATTGACCAAATACTTATTTTCCACCAAAATTTGAAAAAAAATTCTTTCCAAATCAGACAATGTGATTTTTGTTATGTTCTGCAACTTAAAGCTAAGAAATAGGAGGGAAAAGCTGTCCCTGCACTGAGACTCAGCTTTACCCTACTCTGGGGTGGGTGCCCTATTCCTTATGAATAGCCCCACTGAAACCCCTGCACTAAACTCAAACGAAGACCTGTAGGAAAGGGGTCCCTAAAAGATCTAAGGACTGGGAGCAAAAGCAGGAGACCTCCTAACAGAAAAGTTAGTTGCAGAAACGAAAATTAAAGGAAACAAAACTGATGGAATAAGAAGTCCCAAGATAACAATAGTCCAAAGCAAGAAGAACTAAACCAGGCTACTTAACCAGAGCAAGAGCGTTACAACACTGATGTCCAGCAGGGAATGGGGGCCAGGTGCTGGGTAATAAAGAGTGCAGAGATCACGTGACCAAGAAACCCAGCACCAGAGGAAAAGATTAAAAGCCAGCAAACCACTACAAGATGGGCGATAGTAAAACAACAGATTCTAACAGTACCTCCCCTTTTACAAGGATCCTCCGGATCCTCTGGGCCGAGCCTTACCAAGAAATATCCTGTGAAAGCCTTAATTAGCCTTGAGACCGAGACGTCTTCGGCCTTCACCCAGGAATTATCCTCTGGGCCGAAACCTCTCCAGGACACAAGATACTGTAATCTTCCTCTATGCCACCTGGAATCCAAAATGCGAGAAATCTCAAATTCACCGTCCTCATCAACAGGAGGAACAGTAGGCTTCGCCTGCTTATCAAGTGTGTGCGCCTTCTTAAGTAACGACACATGAAACACAGAATTAATCCTCCAGGATGAGGGAATGCCCAACCTCACAGCTGCCGAGTTGACAATCTGAACCACTTTGAAAGGACCCACAAATTTAGGCCCCAGTTTTTTAGAAGGAATTTTCAAACGAAGATTCCTAGAGGACAACCAAACCATATCCCCAACAGCAAAAAAGGACTCCTTTCTCTTTTTGTCAAAATACCTTTTTGATCTCCTGTTAGCCTCTTTAAGGTTCAGGTGTACACTGGTCCAAACCCTCTCCAAATCACCAGTAAAATTATCCTCCTCCGGTACAGCAGCCCTAACTTTGGAAAATGGACCAAAAGATTGATACCTGCCAGCACAACAAAAAAAAGGAGAACAACCAGCCGAGGAAGAAGTATAATTATTAAGGGCAAACTCCGCAAGTGGTAGAAATTCTGACCACATTTCCTGATTGTCTGCCACAGAACATCTCAAAAACCGCTTGACATCCTGGTTCTCCCTTTCAGTCTGTCCATTGGACTCTGGATGATACCCCGATGAGAATGACAAATGAATTTTCAATCTATCACAAAAAGCACGCCAAAAGCGAGCTACAAACTGTGGTCCTCTATCGGAAACAATGTCCGTGGGAACACCATGGAGCCTGACAATCTCCTTCACAAAAGCCTTAGCAAGAGTCTTGGCGCAAGGTAACTTGTTGAACGGAACCAGAGACACATTTTACTAAACCGGTCTACAACAACCCAGATGACAGAAAAACCCTCTGATAAAGGCAGATCGGTGATAAAATCCATGGCAAGGTGCGTCCATAGCGAACTAGGAACTTCCAAGGGGCATAGCAACTCCGCAGCCGGAGCGTGAGAGGCCTTCGACCTAGCGCACACAGAACACTGACGCACCCACTTGATGACTTCCCTTTGCCACCCTGGCCACTAGAAACTCCGACAAATAGACTTCCTAGGTTCCGAAATCCCTGGGTGACCCACCAACCGAGACTCATGACATTCAAAAAACAACGCTCTCCTCAAGGCTCTAGGCACAAACAATTTACCACATGGAGTGTTAGTTGGTGCCGCACTCCGAGCTCCTAGGATGCTATTCTCCAACTCAGAATCCAATGCGGCCACCACCACCCCTCTCTGCAAAATAAGTCAGCCTTAACATTCTTTGTCCCCGGGACAAAGGTTACGGAAAATTGAACTGGGCAAAAAACAGTGCCCATCTAGCCTGACAGGCATTCAAACATTTAGCTGCGTCCAGGTAAATCAAATTCTTATGATCAGTGAAAACCTGTATAGGATGTTGAGCCCCCTCCAAAAAATGTCGCCAATGCTCTAGCGCGAGTTTAATAGCCAGCAACTCACGATTCCCAACATCATAATTTTTTCGAAAAGAAAGCACAGGGATGCACCCCATCCTCACCCTCCTGGGACAGAACTGCCTCTACGCCTATAGATGAGGCATCCACCTCAACCAAAAATGGCTTGGTCTCATCCGTCTGTATAAGAACAGGAGCAGAGCTGAACCTCTCCTTGCGATACTCAAAAGCTTCAATAGCCTCAGTGGACCATTGGACTGTATTAGCACCCTTCTTGGTGCGATCAGTAATGGGTTTAGCGATGACAGAGAAATTCTTTATGAATTTCCTGTAATAATTGGCAAACCCCAAAAACCTCTGTACGGACTTCAAACCCTCAGGCCTTGGCCACTCTAGCACAGCCTGAACTTTCACCGGGTCCATCTCAAAACCATCACAAGAGACAAAGTAACCCAAAAAACTAATTTTCTGAACAGCAAACTGACACTTCTCCAATTTAGCAAAGAGTGTGTTATCTCTCAGTATCTGAAGAACTTCGCAGACTCTCTGCCAATGAGACTCAAGTTCCGATGAATAAATCAAATTGTCATCCAGATAAACAATAACACTCCTACCGATCAAGGGTCTCATAATGTCATTGATGAAATTTTGAAAAAATGCAGGTGCGTTAGTAAGCCCAAAAGGCATCACCAAACACTCAAAATGTCCTTCCTGGGTGTTAAAAGCTGTCTTCCATTCATCTCCGTCTTTCACCCGCAGCAAATTATATGCCCCACGAAGGTCAATCTTAGAAAACCATTTAGCTCCGGTCAGTTGGTTAAACAAATCCGGAATAAGTAGTAACGGGTAAGGATTGCGCACAGTGATCTTATTAATCTCCTGAAAATCCAGACATGGCCTAAGACCCCCATCCTTCTTTTTAACAAAAAAGAACCCAATCGCCACAGGAGACTTAGAGGGTCTTATGTGACCTGCAGCTAAATTAGTCTAAAGGTACTCCTTCAAAGCCTCCCTCTCGGGAATTGTCAGATTAAACAACCGGCTCTTAGAGAGTTTAGCATCAGGGACGAAGTCAATAGCGCAATCGTAATCTCTGTGAGGTGGTAAAGCTTTCGACTCCATCTCCGAAAAAAACCTTCAAAAATTCTGAATGGATTCAGGTAACTCCCCCTTCACAACAGCCGCAATGTGAACATTACAACACTTACCATAACACCCCTGACCCCAGGATCTTATGGAACTAGACGACCAGTCCTGCAAAGGATTATGCACTTTTAACCAGGGCAACCCCAGGACGACCCGGGAAGGCAACTTAGCAAGTACAAATAAGTCAATCTGCTCCTGATGTTCCATATTTATAGTAAGCGGAAACCCAGTGACCTTTCGAAGAAAGCTCCCATGCTCCAGGGAAGTATTATCAATCGCCACCACAGGAAAATGAGACGACAAAGGTTCAGAATCAAACTTATACTTTTCATAAATTGTTGATCAATCAAATTAAGTGTTATTTCTACTGACCATTTTTTTTCTTTCCTTAAGCGAACCTCACATTGCTTTAAAAAATGATCAGCCTTACCGCAATACAAGCAAAGTCCCTCAGAGAACCTCCTGTCCCTCTCCCTGTAACGGGATGACATTGCCCCGACCTGCAAAGGTTCCCCAGTGTCGGCAGGAATATCGTGAGAAACAGAATCCAACAATACAGGAAACTTCTCCTCATTCTGTCTAGCCCTCAACCTTCTATCCACACGGATAGCTAACTGCATGGCAACTTGCAGAGTATCAGGTGCAGGGAATGCAATGAGCAAATCTTTAACCCTTTCACTCAAGGCTGCCAGAAACTGAAACTTGAGTGCAGGGTCATTCCACCTGACCTCTGCAGACCATTGACTGAACAGGGTGCAATAACTCTCAGCATCAAGAGAACCCTATTTGAGACGTCTGAGCTCTGCCTCAGCTGATGCAACCCGATCAAGGATCATCATATAGCAAACCCATGGCACCAAAAAATGCCTCCACAGACCTCAGACAATGATCATCAGGAGACAAGGAAAACGCCCAGATTTGAGGTTCCTTACGCAATAGAGACATAATAATTCCTACACGCTGTAGTTCACTACCAGAAGATCTAGGTCTGAGCCGAAAATACAACAAACAAGCATTTTTAAATGAAAAAAAAATCCTGTCATTTCCCCGAGAAACACTCAGGTAATCTTACCTTAGGTTCTTCATAGCGTTCTGCAGGGTATTTACTCACGTACTTCTGAAGATCGGCAACCTCCAGAGTCAGCCCTTGCAAGCATTGAGCAAGCTCCTGGATGGTACTCATACTGCAGAAAATCCAGGAAGAGGAGAGGAGAAAAAAAACAAAAAAAAAAGTTTTTTTCTTTACAAGTGGCTGGACATACTGTTATGTTCTGCAACTTAGAGCTAAGGAATAGAAGGGAAAAGCTGTCCCTGCACTGAGACTCAGCTTTACCCTACGCTGGGGTGGGTGCCCTAATTCTTATGAATAGCCCCACCGAAACTCCTGCACTGAAATCAAACGAAGACCTTTTGGAAAGGGAAAGGGATCCCTAAAAGATCGAAGGACTGGGAGCAAAAGCAGGAGACCTCCTAACAGAAAAGTTAGTTGCAGAAACGAAAATTAAAGGAAACGAAACTGGTGGAACAAGAAGTCCCAGGATAACAATAGTCCAAAGCAAGAAGAACTAAACCAGGCTACTTAGCAGGGAATGGGGGCCAGGTGTTGGGTAATAAAGAGTGCAGAGATCACGTGACCAAGAAACCCAGCACCAGAGGAAAAGACTAGAAGCCAACAAACCACAACAAGATGGCCGATAGTAAAACAACATAGATTCTAACAATTTTCAGGATTTGTTTTGTCATTTTGTCTCTCATAGTTGAGGTCTACCTATGATGTCAATTACAGGCCTCTCTCATCTTTTTAAGTGGGAGAACTTGCACAATAGGTGGCTGACTAAATATTTTTTTTCCCCACTGTATAATCAGTACTAGGCAGGCAGGCAGTGTATGTGGCCGACTGCAGTGTATGATACAGCACAAGAGGATCCATTGAACATCCTGTCTGCTGCTGCTGTAATAATTACAGATATTTGTAGAGATAGCCCCAGATATCAGGGGCCAGGGCAATTTTTTCTTTATCTTAATCCTGGTTATTTGCTTAAAAAGCAATCCAGAGTACACCATTTTTTCTGCTCCATTTGCTTGTTCTCACTGCATAATAAAGCAAGATCTGTTCCATATTTCATCGATAAAAATCAAGAAATTTAAACTGAACTTGGAAAATATTGGCCTCCTTTTCCATTCCGTTGCAGTGTGTCGGTCAAGCTATTCACACTAGGCGTCTGTGAAGAATAATATCAGTAAATTACTGGCCTGCTATTTAAAACTGTGGTTCTCTGTCAGACATATCACCTATAAGAGTGTTCCAAAATCAGCCATTTCTTCCATTTTCATTTTTTTTGCAGTGTGTCGGTCAAGTTATTCACACTAGGTCTCTGTGTAGAATAATATTAGTAAATTACAGGCCTGCTATTTAAAACCATGGCTCTCTGTCAGACGTATCACATATAACTGCGGTTCAAATCCAGCCATTTGTAGTGAATGTAGAAAATATTGTCCTCCATTTATAGATTGTAACAGTGTGTCAGTGTACATCATTTTACAGCTCCATTTGCTTGTTCGCAGAATACAGCCAGATTTTTTTCGTTTTATTCATATTACTGTATTGTGGAAGCCGAGGAACTTTTTTCAATGATCGCACGTGATCCATATGACTGCCGTAATAATGCAGAAATTTTGTGGAGTGTGCCAAATATTCCACTACTTTTAAAGTCAGCCACCTGTGTTTTGTTGAACCAATTGACACTTAGTTGCTGACAAATCCCATACTGTTAGGCAACTGCCTGAAACCGTGGCCAGACGTTATCCCATATGACTGCCCTAATAATCCAGCAATTATTGTGAATGTGTCAAGTATTGCACTCAATTTAAAGTATTGCAGTTGAGGGTTAAAACCTATTCTCAGTTGGCCGCTGACAAATAGCATATCTGTGAATAATGTTGTCAGAGTATTACGCCACTTTTGCAGACTGACAAAAAAAAAAAACATACTAAAACCAACTAAAATGGAAAAAATGTTAAGAAACATTCTTTCCAGGGTAATGACTTGTATATAAGGCCCAAGAAGTAAAAAAAAGTAAAGTTATGGACTGTGAAACACATTTATGCGACCAGAATGAACACTCATGTGTTGGTGATGACACCACCTAGCAGCATCTGTTCCTATTGTAAATGCATCTGACAGCGTTATCGATAGGGAATAGAATAGATTTTAATTATTTGTGGGCAGCACGCAGTATAAGGCAATAATACCTGGCTGGATCAGTGTAAAATTCTATCCATACTGCGATACCTCACCCGTAAAATAATTTCAAGATAAGACAGTTAATATTCTAGAGCATAGAATCTTTTTGAATTGTCCTTCCCATTATTAAGGAGTGTGTCTCCTATACTGTTATTGCATATGCAACAATTTAAAGGGCTGCCAAAAATTAGGATGCACTCCAATACACATTTGAAGAGGTGTAAAAAAAATAAATAAAAACACAGTATGATCTTTCTTTAGTATATAAACCAGACTCGCCAATGTGACCTCAATGTAATCACATTGTTCAGCTCCTGCACCTCCTCCTCCGGTTCCGCCTTCATCTCCAAAATGACCACATCAGTCACAAGCTGGAAGCACTGCAGCACTGCCTTGGCCAAGCGGCAACAGGCTGTGCTGAAGGTAATATGCTTAATGCTTAGGTGACAAACCGCCCACCGCTGCAGAGTTTTTGAAAGATGTAACACAGCAGCCTGATTTGTGGCTCTCACCGCTGAACATACAGCCAGGCATGGTCGTGTGTGACAATGGGTGTAACCTGGTGGTGGAGAAATGACAGGTGGAGTAGGTACGGTTTCCCTTTATGTCAGTCCTTTCACTGAGCCAAAGAATATGGCTGTGGTGAAATGCAACTCTCACCGAGAAGCAGTGTCAGTGAAAAACATTGGGCCCACCAGATGATTTGATTTTGAGGGCCCACCTTTCTCCCCCGCTCAAGAGCCCCATAGCAGCTGCAAAGCTTGCACTATCATGAGCTCTCCTGATGGAGAAGCCAGTGCCCACCCGAGGAATCTCTTGTGGGCCCGTAAAACCCTGCCGAGAAGCAGCCCTGGCTAAGAAAAGTGTGTGGGAAGGTTCCTGGACACTCTATGGCTGATTTTTTACTGTGGACTGGCTCCAGCAATCTATAAGATTGCAATCTATGATCCTTTCACTGGCTCCCCATTGGCCAGAGACTTCAGTTCAAAACCGTAACCATGACATGCAAAGCCATCCACAACCTGTCTGCTCCATATATCTGTGACCTAGTCTCCCGGTACATACCAGCACGCAACCTCCGATCCTCACAAGATCTCCTTCTCTACTCCGTCTTCTCTCCTCTTCCCACAATCGCATACAAGATTTTTCTTGTGCTTCCCTTCTACTCTTGAACTGTATACCCCAACATCTCAGACTCCCGCCTACTGTTGAAACCTTTAAAAGGAAGCCAAAGACCCACCTCTTCCGACAAGCCTACAACCTGCAGTAACCCTCGCTCCACCATACTGCTGCATGACCAGCTGTACCCTCACCTACTTTATCCTCACCCATCCCTTGTAGACTGTTTGTGCGCCCTCACGGGCAGGGTCCTCCCTGCTCTTGTACCAGTCAGTGACTTCTTTTCACTTGTAAAGTGCAATGGAATAAATGGTGCTATAATAATGAATAATAATAACTACTTGTACTCTGGGTCAATTGATGGCACTTTCCCGGTGCCTGCCCCTAAACTGATGTGTTTTGGCAGCTTTTGGTCCCGTTTGAAGGTTTTGTGTATACGTTTGGTTTTGGCACCCATTGAATCCAATGGCATTGGGCAATGTTCGGCGAATATTCGACAATTACATTGGCGAATATTTTACAAACAGCGATTGTAATCCGAAACGAATATTGAAATATTTGCTCTTCTCTAATCAGAAACACCTTTAAAAAAATTATGTGGGTGTTGCATCACGGTCTCCCTGGTGATATGGTGGTGGAGGATGAGGAGAAAGAGGAGGGCGACATAAAATAGAACAATTCTTGAAGGGTATACCATGTCTGGGTGTGAAGGGGTGCAAGAGAATAGACCCCCAAAAAAATAACCACTTGATTTGAGTTTATGTTTGATGCTATCATCTGGTGGTGTTGAGAAGTCTGGCCCAATTCAGCCCTTGTTCATTTTTATAAGAGTCAGGCTGTCAGCATTTTCAGTTGACAGGTGGATGCGCCTATCAGTTTTATCAGTTATAATGCCCCCTGGTGGCACTAAAAACTATCTCTGACAAAATGCTAGCCGCCAGGACCTCCAAGGCGCAGAAAGACAGTTCATGCCTTGTGTCCAGCATGCATTTTCCAAAACTTTTCCCTCTTTGTCAGAGTACCCCGGGCGTGGGCGCTGGGAGGGTCTGAGAAAAATGTCCCAGATCTTTGATAGCGTTCTCCTGCCTCTGCCGCATCTGGTTTGTGTCTTCCTCGCTTGTACTCCTTGGTTGTCCAATGAACTGTCTGACTGTGACCTCTTTGTTATAATTCTTCAACAAGAGCCTGAACTTAATATCTCCCAAAATGAACTCCTTCTGTTTCCTCCCTCTACTAACCTACCTATACCTGACTTTGCAATTTCCTTTAGGTGCTGATACCATGACTCCCAGTTGGCAAGCCTGCTATCTTGGAGTCATATTTGACACACAACTTTCGTTTATTCAACTTGGAAAATCACTAACTCGCTCATATCACCTGCACCTTAAAAACTTCTCCAGAAGTCGACCTTTTCTCACCTTTCATACTGCAAAAACTCTTACTGTCACTCTTATTCACTAGTACAACTCTCTTCTAATCGGTCTCCCTCTAAACAAACTGTCTCCTCTCCAATCCCTTCTGAAAGCAGCAGCCAGGGTTGTATTTCTATCAAGTCGCTTCACCGACGCCTCTACCCTGTGCCAGTCATTGCCTGGGTTAGGTTAAACAATCACTACAGAATACAATACAAACTCATCTCTCTCACCCACCAAACTGTCCACAGTTCTGCACCGGCCTATATCTCTTCCCTCATTTCTGTGTATCACCCCTCCTATGCCCTCCATTCTGCAACTGATCTAAGACAGACATCCTCCTTAATCAGAACCTCACACCTCCGTCTCCAAGAATTCTCTCTTGCCGTGCCAGTTTTCTGTAATGCCCAAAATGAGTACAACGCGATGGTCACGGTAAAGGCAGGGGAACACAAAGTCGGCCTTGTGTGCCAGACTGCCAACAGCCAAGACTTCCCTGTTCTCACCAAGAGTATTACTGTCTATTTTCTCTTCCTCCTCCTTCTCATTATCACCCAATCCAAAATGAGGCTGGGCTGGGTAGCATCACCCTGTACAGTTCCTTGCTCCGCCTGCAATGCCTCCTCTTTAATTGTGAGAAGCAAGCGTTTCAGAAGACAGAGAAGCGGGATGGTGACTCTAATTATGGCATCATTGCTGCTCACCATCTTGGTGGAGTCTTCAAAGTTTTGGAGGAGGGCACAGATGTCAGACATCCGTGCCCACTCATCAGGTCTTATGTGCAGAGGCTGACCTGAATGCCGACGGACGTGTTGAAGCTGGTACTCAACAACTGCTCTCTGCTGCTCAAGATCATTCCAAACATCTGCAATGTTGATTTCCAACTCGTAGTCACATCACCCACCAGTCGGTGAGCTGTAAGCTGCAAATTCTGCTTAAGCCCTGCCAGGGCGGCGGAAGCTGTAGCTGACTTTCTGAAATTAGCACACACGCGGCGTACTTTCACAAGCTGCTCTGGCAGATCTGTGTAGATTTTGAGAACCCGCAGACCCACTAAGTTGAGCACATGGGCCAGACATGGTACATGTGAGAGCTTGCGTAGCTTCAGAGCTGACACCAGGTTCTCTGATACAGGTTTCATCAACTCTGCAACGGTGTGCTTATTGCCACACATGAAGTTTAAGTAAATAATATGGAATATGTCCTGAAAAAATGAATCAAGTGATGGAGATGGAGGCTGAAGAGGAGGAGGAGGTGGTGCCGAAGCTGTAGAATGTAGGGGTAACCATGATTGACCCAGGGCCCGCAATCCTCTGCGTCGAGAGGATGTGTTCCGTCCCAGGGTCCCACTGGGTCACGGCTTCCACAATATTAACCCAATGGAATGCGTCAGTGAGATGAACCGTCCCTGGCCACATTCACTTGTTTACATGTTTGTGGTTAGACAGTCTTTCCCACTTAAGTGCACTGGGGAGGGCACGGTTAATGTTCTTGGACTCGCGCTTGTGGAAGGCGGAGACGATACCGGGAGAAATAGTGGCGGCTGGGAACCGAGTATGGACACCCGGCCGCCGCCATGAGGTTGTGGAAAGCTTCCGCCTCCACAAGCCTAAAATGCAACATTTCAAGCACAAGCAGCTGTCCAGAAATGTGGCAGTTTAGTATTGCGGCCTGTGGGTGGGTGGGTGACTGGCTGCATACTTGCGCTTACATTCCAAGTAACAGAAAACTAAGCAGATGACCTCACCTCGGCACTATGAACTCTCCTGAAGGAGAAGCCAGGGCCCACCGGAGGATTCTCTGGTTCTCTGGTGGACCTGTCCAACGCTGCCGAGAAGCAGCCATGGCTAAGAAAAGTGTGGGAAGGTTCCCGGACACTCTATGGCTGTTCTTTTTTTTTTTCACTGTGGACTAGCTCTGTACCGTCCCTGGCCACATTCACGTGTCCACGTGTTTGTGGTTAGGCGGTCCTTCCCAGTAAGTGCACTGGGGAGGGCCCGGGTAAATTTCTGGGGCCCGCGCTTGTGGAAGGCGGAGATGATATCGGGAGAAATAGTGGCTGCTTGGGACCGAGTATAGACACCCAGCCGCCGCCGGCATGAGGTTGTGAAAAGCTTCCACCTCCACGAGCCTAAAAGGCAACATTTCATGTGCAAGCAGTCCAGAAATGTGGCAGTTTAGTATTGCGGCCTGTGGGTGGGTGGCTGGCTGCATACTTGCGCTTGCATTCCAAAAACTGTGGTAGGGACAACTGAACGCTACAAAGGGACAAGGATGTGGATGTTGATGGTTGCAAGTCTGCAATGACAGGTCCAGGGCAGGAGGCATCTTCGCACGCACCATGGACAGGGGATTGGAGTGCATGCACAACAGCGGAAGAGGCAGTGGTGTCACCCACAGACACAGTTTCTGGACTTTGGTGTTTGGCCCAGCTTGTCAGGTGCTTTGCTGTCATGTGCCTGAGCATGCTGGTGGTGGTCAGGCAGGTAGTTTTGGTACTCTTGCTGATGCTGGCCTGGCAAATGGGCCTTTTGGGGTTATCTAAACAGTCTTTAAAAAATAGCCAGACTCGGGAAGACCTAACAGTTGTACTGGCAGCTTTCCTCGTGTTGGTGTTCCGGGGAGCAGTTGCCTGTCTTGTGTCTGTGGCCACCACACTGCTTGTTCCTGCTTGTTGTTGGTGTTACGCCTCCTTCCCCCTCTGTGCTGCTGTCCTTGCTCTACATGTCCCCTTGCCAGGTTGGGTTAGTGACTTCATCGTCCACCATTTCGTTTTCCACTTCTGCACCCTGCTCCTCCTCCTGACTTTCTGTCCATTGTGTCTCATCATTATCCACCTCTTGCGATAGTATTTGCACTTTCCCACCGTCACCTTCGGGTGTGCATGGCTCCTCAAATTGCTACATGTGATTTTCTATTGCCCTTCTTGAAGCTGGCCAGTCGAGAGGCCCAAATTTATCGATGGAAAAGTGAACAGCTCTTGGGGTAACCTGGACTCTAATCTCTCCTTCAAATCACATATCCAAACTCTTTCCACTTCTGAGCGGACCAAGCGAGAGGCCTGAATCTATAAATGGAAAGGTGAACAAAACAGCTCTTCAAAGTGTCCAAGTGTGGGATCAGTTGTCTCAGGGCACTCGGAATGGTGGGAGGAAGGAGGATCAGGGTGAGGAAGATGCCGACTCCAAGTAAAAAAAATCTCCATGATCCGCACATTCCTCAACCACAAATCTGCAAAAACACTACTGCACACGCTCATCATCTCCCTTCTTGACGACTGCAACCTCCTGCTCTGTGGCCTCCCTTCTAACACTCTCGCATTCCTCCAATCTATCCTAAACTCTGTTGCACGACTAATCCACCTGTCCCCTCGCTATTCCCTGGCCTCTCCTCTCTGTCAATCCCTTCACTGGCTCCCCATTACCCAGAGACTCCAGTTCAAAACCCTAACCTTGGAATGCAAAGCTATCCACAACCTGTCTCCTCCATACATCTGTGACCTATTCTCCTGATACTTACCTGCACGCAACCTCCGATCCTCACCAGACCTCCTTCTCTACTCCTCTCTTATCTCCTCTTCCCACAATCGCATACACGATTTCTCCCAAGCATCCTCCTTTCTCTGGAACTCTCTACCCCACCATTTCTGACTCTCGCCTACTGTTGAAACCTTTAAAAGGAAGCTGAAGACCCACCTCTTGCGACATGCGTACAACCTGCAGTAACCCTCGCTCCACCATACCGCTGCAAGAACATCTCTATCCTCACTAACTGTATCCTCACCCATGCCTTGTAGACTGAACCGTCACGGGCAGGTTCCTCTCCTCTCCTCTCCTTTAACAGTCGCTGTCACATTTTTGTTCAAGATTATTGTAATTGTTTTTGCAATGTATACCCCTTTTTCACATGTAAAGTGCCATGGAATAAATGGCAATAAAGTAATAATAATAATGTAATCCAGCATCACATCTACTGAGACTGGACCATGTGGAACACAGGGTGGTGGCAAACTGACTGGACGCTTTATCTGCTATCCAACCAACAACCTTTACACACTGCTCTGGCTTCAATTGTGGTGTTCCGCGGTCCCCTAGAAATTGGGACAGGAAGGTAGTTCGACATGATGTCGGTGTTTGTTGTGCTCCCTCAGCAGGCACAGTTTCATTTTGCCCACGGCCTCTGTGTGCACTATCACCATCATCATAACGTCCACTTTCCCGTCCCATGACACACACCTTGCCCATTTTAAATGGAGTTTAAGATTTGTCACGTTGCCAAAAATGTTTATATTATTACCGCAGTAATATAGGATCACGTGCCCTGGGAGTCAGAGATGCTTCCAGCCCCAGGGGTCTTCCCCATGCTGTTCCCATGTCACACACCACATGGCCAGATAAGGTTGTAAAATGTTAAAATCACATTTCCCGGTGAATGCATTTGTCTTGGTTGAAAGCAATGCAAAAGTGCAAAAATGCATCAAAAACGCTACGTGTGAACATAGCCCAAGGTATGGAGGAGCATTTTTGTTTTTGTATATTTATTTTGCCTTATATACAAGTCATTATCCTGGATAGGATGTTCCTTAACATATTTCCCAGGAAAATCCATTTTGGTTTAGTTTTTGCATGTTTTATTGTGAGTCCGTAAAACTTTGTTGACAGCAGTGACCTGGGAGTCAGAAATGCTTCCAGGGGTCTTCCCCATGCTGTTCCCATGTCATTTGAGCACTGTTCCCATCTATTTGGGCAATTTTTAGGCCCTCTGCAGACCGCCGGGGGAAGCCGCCTGAAAAATGCTCAAGTTTCCCATAGACTTCCATATATGGATTTGTGCTGCTGATCTTCAAAAGAATTTGCCGGTTCTAAGCACGTGAATTGTTATCGAATAAAGGATCCATTGAAGTCAATGGAGAAAATCTGTGGCAGACCTGGTCACAAGCCACTAGTGATGAGCGAGTATGTTTTGTTAACCCTTTCGCCGAGTATGCTCGGCCGAGCAGCGAGTATTTATAGCGTGCTCGGTGATATGTTTGAATGGCTCCCATGTGCATGATTTGTGACTGTTTGACAGCTTTAATACATGTGAGGAATGTGTAAGAAGCAGACATTCCTCACATGTATCAAAGTTGTCAAAAAGTCGCAAATCATGCACACGGGAGTGATTCAAACATATCAACGAGCAGCTGTAAATACTCGGTGCTCGGCCGAGCATACTCAGCGAAAGGGTTAACAAAACATACTCGCTCATCACTATAAGCCACGAGAAGAACGAGCTCACCTTCAATTTTTTTTCATAGCGTGGGATATAATCCGCATGGAAATTTTCAAATAGGGGAAGCATAAAAACCATCCACTTATATTAGAGGTGGATTTAGTCATAGAATCTGGATCAAATGCTCACAATGTGAATACAGCCTTAGTAACACAAAAAAATGTATATTCATACATAAATATTTTTCTAGCTTTTCTCTCACAACAGGCATGTGTAATAGGCCTTGTAATAAGGGTGAAAGTTGTTCTTATTTTTTAACTACATGTGCTGTCTGCACATGTAGGTTGCAGTTTATGCTTGCTTTTTGGAAACTGGCAATTCCAACTGAAGATTTCACTAGAGAGAGCCTTAGGGAAGAGTCTGACAGGCGTATAACTCAGATAAGGCAATGCTTGGACTGGCCGGCAGCTCTCCCAACCTGAGCGTGACAGCTGCATAGAAATACGTGTTGTCACGCTTGGGCCGGGAGAGCCACCAGCCACTCCAAACATTGCGTTGGAATTATCTTCCGAGTTTTACGACCATCTGACTCTCCCCTTAAGGCGGCATTCACATGGTCAGTATTTCACCACAGTATTATAATAGAAACACGTCACCACTTCTGCATTTTTCATCCACTTCTGGTTTTGGCTTGCAAATACCAATGTAAAAAACTCACCAAATACTGAACATGTGAACGTAGCCTTAGTGTGAAAACTGTGACTTCGGTCAGTACTACCCAGATCAGATTTTGGCTTTCAAGTGTATTTAAATATGACTATACATGATTAGCTGCTATGCGCAACATTTATACTTTTTTTTCTCATAACAGTTTTAAAGCTACATATAGTATATGGAAAATATATTAAATTAACCCCACAATAAAGTGTGACCATCTAAACACTATTACCAACTAATGTATAATTGCAACAATTATACCACAGTACACAGTAAATCAAAGGAGTCATTATCATTGAGTTGGAGTGAGCCCTTTGCCTAAATGGTACACTTTCCTAATAGCAGGATTTTTTTGAGGGGGGGGGGCAGTCCAGCATTTTGCCAGATATGCTATGCATCCCAGCCCTAAGTTTAGCGCTGCCAACAAGTGCCATTAACTTTAATTTTACTTTGATGCTTATTGTCATTAAAACAATGTGTCAGTGATTCTGTGCAACTTAGTACTATACTCACCCAAGTGCTAAATTGTGATGATTTGCTAAACCTGTTGCCAGACTGCAAAACAAAATGTCATGTTTAATTATATTGGCTTTATATGGTCCAGAAGCTTCAAATCAGTGGTCTTGTGTGACAAGCAGCAACAATTATATGTGCTAAGATGTATGTAAGCATTGACTATGGGAACTTTGAGCTACAAAAGTGCTATAAAGAATATAGTTATAAAATAAACGTACTTGGCCAATTTGTGTGTATCTTCAAGAAACAACAAGGCATGCATTTCATTTATGGGGCCCTAACCATACCTATCAGACATGTCTCTCCCAGGTCAAAAGCCTACAAATTTAAAGGGCAGGAAGGATCCAGTGCTATTTAAAACAGTCTTAGGCCCCTTTCACACATCCGTATAAAACCAGTACAGAAAAAAACGATACCAGTGTCGTCAGTGTTTTGGATCAGTGTGTCATCATTGTGCAATCTGTTTTTTTCCGGTATGGTTTAAGAAAAATAAATTCCAAAACTTCTCCTATACTTTGCAATGTTAAACACGTACGGCAAACGGATGACAGATGGATGCGTGTGCTGTACGTATTTTACATGGACTCATACTCTTGTATTGGCCCTTGTCATCCGTGCTGCTGCTAAAAAACGGACGTGTCTCCATGTGATTTGCACGGACACAAACTCAAGGACATATGTGCAGCCACATAGATTATAATGGGTAAGTGTGGCATTCGTGAAAAAAATGGATGCCACACGCACTGCAAATACGGACGTGTGAAGGGGACCTTAGACTGAAAGGTAACAATTTAATAGCCATAAAATCCTGACACGCCCCCTGACGAAGCTAGAGTGAAACGCGCGTTGGGGCTTTCCTGACCACATTACACTTTTCTAGTCTGTCGCATCACATGATGTAAGTACAATTCTATTACTGAATAGATATTGACCCCATAGGAAGTCCAGGGATATACCTTTCGGATGTTTGGCATATCTGTATCATGTACTCATTTTTATTATGTGGCGCCCCTGAGGGTTCAGTCGCCACAGGGGTACTGCACCTCAGACCGAGGTGTGGTATCTCCTCTCCGAGGTAAGGAAGGAGCACCTCTCAGGGCTCAGCCATCCATCCAACACTACACCTCTCCCACCTGAGGGGGGCTTATATGCACCAGGGTGCTGCCCCAGCCGGGATAAGAGGAGATGGGGGGAACCAAAAGATAGGGGGAACCATGTAGTGGGTGAGGGTGGAGGACGCACTTTAGGTTATACCACAAAATTCATATTTAATAAACGTCCATCTTGGGCTTATGGTCTTTGATTGTGATCTTCATCACTGAACGTGGCTTTCTGTGTGAACCTGCAGCTGATTGAAGATACACGGTCCTCGTGCTCTGGCCTTGAGGCGAGGAGCGGGCTAGAGTTAACGGTTGTCTCTACCCGGTCAAGGTCCCTACCTAAGAAGGCCTGGAGGGGAGCAGAGGAGACAAGCTCTGCAGGCAAAAGGATCCCAGGGGGATGCAGACGGAGCGGCGTACGCCACCTGTTCTCACTATTCTGGCCTAGTCAGAGGGATTTCTGCTGCAAAAGGGGTACCGGCCCCCGATATCTGGCTTTGCTACTTCATGTCCTAGTCAGAAAAGCCCCGAGGCTTGGAGGATCCCACCTGGTAACGGATGGAGCGAAGTCGCCACCCGTACCCTTGTTCTGTGTATAGCCAGAGGGAGACCCAGCCTTGTAACACCACCACATACGGACAGGAGAGGACCTAGTGGGAAAGTCTAGGAACACTCTGGTGCAGGGGGTCCTGATTGATGCACCCGAACTACCCGGAGTGTGCTGAACCCCTTCCTAGTGGCCGCAGCGCGCCATGAGGAGCAAGGAGAAGCCTTGCAGCTGACACCTAACAACGTGAGAAAAGCTTGGAAGACTGCATCCATTGCCTCCGGTCCCTTATTTCAGCACGACACCACACCGCTCCACCCACTACGACTCCCCTGATCCGTCTTCTCTGCCCTGAGGCCCTGCTCCGCCTGTGGGGATTAGTACCATCTTCTGCTGCCACTACATCCCGCCTCAGAAGACTGAACGCAGCGCTGGTGGAGGATCACCTGAAACCACAGGTGGCGTAGTCATTATATCCACTCCATTACCACCGTCCCTCCTGTCCCCTTATTTTTACTGTAACGACCCTGGGCACGGGCCGGGCCTAGGCCACGACTGCATCCACCTTCCACCTGGAGGCCCGGTTCCGAGTACCCCCATCTCTCAGGGTAGGGCCAGCGAGCGGGAGCGAGGCGTCACAATTATATCTATGCACATGTGTAATGTAGTGGTTTACTCAGGGTTCTCTGCTTTTTTTGTATATGCTAGACTATTTGTCAATAATATATTGAAATAAAGATATACCTTTTATGAGATTTCTGGACACTAATTTATTGTTGGTATTGATAGGTAACCATTGCAGCAAAATTCAGTTTAAATTCCACATATTCCATATTTGCATATATCTCAGAACATACAGAGTGCTGCTGCACCCTTTGGTTTGTGTATAATGCAGTCATACCAGCTTGTACCTATTCACATTTGCTTCATTCTGTTAAGAAGTTGTCACAAATCATTAGGGATTTAAATGTTGTTGTTTTTTTTCCTTTGGTCCAGCAAGAGTTACTGTCAGTCTATTGCTGGCAAGGTTCTTTTTGTCCGATCAGCTGATGTTGGGTGGTAACCACTCCCACCTCCCTTTAAATATTCACATGATCCATCAGCTGATCGTCAGTTGTAGAGTTCATTCTATGCAGACCAGCTTGAGGTGTGGAGCCCTCCTGTTACTGTGGTAGAGCCGCTATAGGAGTTCTGTACCCTGGTGCCATTGTTGGACCTTTGCTGCAGATCCGGAGCTTTGCTGCAGAATCTAAGTTAAAGGGGTTTTCCCATGAATGAAAGTTGATTTTAATCAATAGATCTTGGAATAATAATAACTTCCCCAACTGGATATATTTAAATAAAATGTTCCTGTGCTGAGCTAATCTTATAAATGTTCCCCTGTGTAATGGCTGTGTCTGACCGTGTAGGAACATGGTCTGATCATACCACAGCTGCTGGGCAGGGGGGGGGGCAAAAGAGTATACAGACATTACAGCAGGGGATCACAGCTGAATCTTTTTGTGAGGTAAAACATTTCTCTGCCTGTTGTTAAGCAATGTTTTACCTCAAAGAAAGAATCAGCAGCAATCCCCTGCTGTAATACCTGTATTCTCTTTTCCTTCCTCCCCTGCCCAGGAGATGTGGTATGATCAGACCATGTTCCTGCATGGTCAGACACAGCCATTACATAGTACACAGCAGGGGCACATTTATAAGATTATCTCAGCACAGGAACATTTTATTTAAATACATCCAATTGGGGAAGTTATTATTATTCCAAGATCTATTGATTAAAATGAACTTTTGTTTGTGGGAAAACCCCTTTAAGTTGTTTTTCTTGCTGCTAGTTACTTGTTTGTCATCCTACCCTGTGTTCATTAACTGTAGTGACAAGGCTAGCGTCTTTGTCGGCAAGTGCACTAGCCAGGGTGTGTTGACGTGACAGTCAGGGATTAGGCACGTGACGGTAGCGGGGGGAAGGACCCGCATAGAGTGTTAGGGGAGCTTAGGGACAGACACAGGTTGGTGTCAGGAGGTGTCCCATCCCTCACTTCCTACCGGTAGGGCCTTCCTCCTCCCTTTATCATGTTGTTGTATCCCGTGTGTTGTGCTGTCTGCCAGACATCCCCTTGTCCGTCCGTGAGCTCAAGCTTTTTCACAGCTGATTCAGACCCTCACGGATGAGGTGACTGAGCTGTGGACACAGGTCGTGCAGCAGCTTCAGCACATGTCTGGGTATTGGGTCTCGGCTCATGCCCAGGCTCAACCAGAACCCAAAAAATATCTCTCCCTGACAGATTCCTTGGGGGAGAGATAAACTTGTGGTCTTTAGGGAAGCCTACAAATTATGTTTCAGGCTCTGCCCTCGTTCTTCAGGGAGTGAGGAACAACAAGTGGCAATTATGGTCTCCCTTCTGGGGGGTAATCCCCAGTCGTGGGCCTTCTCCCTATCAACCGACTCTCCATCTTTGAGGTCGGTGGACAAGTTTTTTGCGGCTTTGGCCCTGGTGTACAGTGATCCTGATGGCGTCTCCATGGCTGAGTCAAAACTCTGTAGGATCAAGCAAGGGGCCCGGCTGGCTAAGGAGTACTGCTCGGAGTTCTGGAGGTGGGCCACTGACACTCAGTGGAATGATCTGGCCCTTAGGAATCATTTTTGTGAGGGTCTATCTGTTAGGTTGCAGGATCCTCTGGCCCAATATTCTACTCCAAGGTCGATGGATGCTGCCATGTGGTTCACCGTGGGAAGGGGGCATGTTTTTACTGTTTTACTGTGGTCTTACGGATCATTACATCAATGTATGTCCAACTTGTGCCAAACTTTCTATGCCATCGCATAAGCCACGTCCCCCTGGTCGTGTGGAGGGAAATGACCAGGGTGTGTACATTTCCTCCATTAATATGTCTTTGTTTTACATTTCTGTCGAAATAGTAGTAGGTGGGAAAACCGAGACTATTTCAGTTTTGGTGGATTGTGGAGCTGGAGTAAGTTTGGTGGATGCACGCTTTACTTGGACCCATGGTCTAATTGGTAGGGCACTAGCAAGATCCATTCCTATTTTTGCCATTGATTCCACTCCTTTTGGCCAGAGGAATTTGACCCAAGTCGTACATAATGTGAACTTTCGCTTAGGGACTCTACATAGTGAGTTCCTATCGTGCTATGTCTTGGAGGGTCTGCCTACTCCCATCATATTAGGCCTTCCATGGCTGAAGAATCACAATCCGGTCATTAATTGGCGGTCCCGACAAGTAGTCAGTTGGGACAATTTTTGTAAGAATAGTTACCAGGGTGCTACTATCTCTGTGGTCTTGGTGAAATCTACCCCTCATTCTCCGGTAGAGGTAGCTAAGGTGCTACCGGAGAATACGAGTGAGACTCTACCCATACCCCAGGTTAATTCTAGACCTCGGTGTTCTCCCAGGAAGATTGGTCAGGGGGGGGTGGTGGTTCCCACTGAGTGTCCTGAGAGTAAGAGTTTTGTGACACGGGGGAACGCCTTTGTTGCCAGTCCGGCAAGGAGAGTACCATCTGGTTCCAAACGTATGTGTGGTAATAAACGTTCAGGTCCGGATCTGTGTGTGAATGAGCACGTGTGGGTGTCCACTAAAAAAATCAGGTGGAAGTACGCATCGGGGGCTCTGGGTTCTAGGTTGATCGGTCCGTATAGGGTTATGACCGTCCTCAGCCCTATGACCTTCCAGTTGGAGTTACCCCCAGTGATGCATTTCCTTAACATATTCCACAGGTCATCGCTTAGGAGATTTGTCGCACCTCTGGAGCCTACGTCATTACCATCACCGTCGGTCTGCGCTGGCCATGACCTTGAGGACCAAGGGTCCACAGAGGTGAATATTGGTGTTTCGAGGTGTCCCTGCTGTACGTCATTTCTGGACAAATCCTGCCTTGAGGGTCCTGAGGCCCCTCGTAGAATAGTGGGTACTGTGAGAAATCATTAGGGATGCGTGGCAGCTCTGGGTTGCTGTAATTTAAATGTTGTTTTTTTTTCCTTTGGTCCAGCAAGGGTTAATGTCACTCTCTTGCTGGGAATGCTCTTTTTGTCCGATCAGCCAATGTAACCACTCCCACCTCCCTTTAAATAGTCACATGATCCATCAGCTGATCGTCAGTTATAGAGTTCATTCTATGCAGACCAGCTTGAGGTGTGGAGCCGCATAGAGTGTTAGGGGAGCTTAAGGACAGACACAGGTTGGTGTCAGGAGGTGTCCCATCCCTCGCTCCCTAACTTTAGGGCCTTCCTCCCCCTTTTATCATCCCGTTGTATCCCATGTGTTGTGCTGTCCGCCGGACATCCCCTTGTCTGTCAGTGACAGAAGTGCTGGTCAGTTGTTTTTTTTGTTTCTAAGCAACAACAGTTGGTGCTAAGCTTTGCATAGTCTTACATTAGAAGAGTCCATTAATATCAGATTAGTGCAGTCCAAAGGACAGACCATAAATATGAAATTCACAGAAAATTCCTTTATGCCCAGGTATCTACTTTTTTAGTAATAGGCAAACCAATGAAGAAAAAACTAACAAGTTGGTCAAGAAATTAAACAATCTTAAAAAGGGAGGATGGATGAGGTCATGTATCGTAAGATTTTAGCCAACAACTTCCTTCCCTCTGTTAGAGCATTGAATATGAGTCGTGGCTGGGTCTCCAGCATGACAATGACCGGAAACACATAGCCAGAGCAACTAAGGAGTGGCTCCGTAAGAAGCATTTCAAGGTCCTGGAGTGGCCTAGCCAGTCTCCAGACCTGAACCCAATAGAAAATCTTTGGAGGGAGCTGAAACTTAATGTTGTCCATCGACAGACCCGAAACCTAAAAGATTTGAAGAAGATCTGTATGGAGGAGTGGGCCAAAATCCCTGCTGCAGTGTGTGCAAACTTGGTCAAGAACTACAGGAAACGCCTGACCTCTGTAATTGCAAACAAAAGTTTCTGTACCAAATATTAAATTCTGTTTTTCTATTATATCAAATACTTATTTCATGCAATAAAATGCAAATGCATTATGGAAATTATGGAAAAATCATATGATGTGATTTGCTGGATTTTTTCTCTCACAGTTGAAGTGTACCTACGATAAATATTATAGACCTCTCCATTCTTTGTAGGTGGGAAAACTTAACAACAAAAACCAAAAGAAGACCCTTAAAAAATACCTTTAATAGTTTCTTTTATAAAAAAGATACTCAATGGTACCTATGGAACAGAGTATACACACAAAAGCAAATATATACTTTGATATACTTCAATTATCATACAAAGGGAGGGATGTAAGACAACGATCCAAAATTGCCCTAGGTCACCCTAGTAGTAGATAATAGCCCACCTAAAGGCCAAGTATTCAGTTCACCCTAAGGGTTCGAATGATGTCCCCACTCATCAGTGGGTAAAGCTAAACTCTCCCTATATCCCCATGCACACACAAGTGAAAAATATATCAAAATAAAAAATAATAAATAAATTGCAAGGCGTCAGATACAGTAACAAGATGCCAGTCACATACAGTATCAAAAATGGACTAAATGAAAAATAGCCCGTTATACATGGCAATCAACTATACAAAATAGACTTAATCAACTATCGCCCGCAAGATGCCAATCACATACAGTATCAAAAATGGACTCAATTGAAAATAGCCCGTTACACGTAACAATCACATATACAAAAAATGGGCTCAGTAAACTAACGTCCGTTTTTTGAGATATCAGCTAGTACTTGTTAAAAATATAGCTTATGGGACCTCAAGTTGCCTGGGATCATGAAAGAAATGATCAATTATAATCAAATACTAGAAAATTCAAAACTTAAAGTACTAATTAAGATGTCAGAGGATAAATATAGATAAATAAACATAATGCAAGAATAAACTTAATAAAGGATGATTCTTCTGAGATGTCCATCAATACTCGTCAATATTATAAACCATAGGGCCACAATGAAATGACCCAAACAAAGATCACTAATGGAAGGTTATCAATGAATGTCTCAAATTGTAATAATCCCTCAGAAAAAATCAAAAAAAGGGAGACGAAATATCATTCATAATGTCCCAGGCGTCATCAAATAAGATAACAGTTATCCTCAGAAAAACATGACAAAATGTCCATTATTAATGTCCCAGCATCCGTAGTTATGCAGCATATCCTATCAAGGTGGTTGTAAAAATTAAATAAATGGACTTATTCTTAAGTGCATTTCTTCTGAGATGACAGATGATATATTTCAAGCAATACATGTATCCAATTGTAGTAGTCCCTCAGAAAAAATATACTGTCCCAGCAACAGCAATTATGCATCAGTTATCTTCGGAAAAAATGACAAAATGTCCATAATTAACATCCCAGCATCCGCAGTTATGCAGCGTATCCTATCAAGGTGGTTGCAAAAAATTAAATAAATGGACTTATCTTAAATGCATTTCTTCTGAGATGACAAATGATATATTCCAGGCAATACATGTATAAAATTTCTATAGTCCCTCAGAAAAAATATATCAAGAAAAGGAATGAAGCGACCATTCATACTGTTCTAGCATCAGCAATTATGCAACAGTTATCCTCGCAAAAAATGACAAAATGTCCACTATTGACATCCCAGCATCTGCAGTTATGCAGTATATCCTATCAAGGTGGTTGCGAAAATAGACAAATGGACTTATCTTAAGCGCATTTCTTCTGAGATGACAGATGATATATTCCAGGCAATGTTCCTAAAGGGACCATGGAGATCATCCAGCCAAAAAGAACAATGGATTTCCGATAAGGGGTTGTCAGCAGGTACGCCAATTCAGGTTTATCCAAAGAAAGTCCATCAATAAATGTCCCAAGGTGATATGCCAAACATGAGGTCCCATTGACCTAGTCCTAGTCCCAGTCCCTACGCGTTTCACCCCCTCCTCAGTATGGGGCTCATCAGGGGACAGACAGTATCAGAGGAGAAAGCCCATAGTAGGTGCATAGCAAATGTGTGCTTCCATAATTCAAAAAAACGTATATAGACTATTGCACATGGTCTCTCTATATATATACTTCCCTTAATTAGTGCCCATATTCAATCAGGCAAAACACCTGCAGTTAATAGCACGGTTACCTTACTTCCTGAGGCGCAAGCAGCGTTCCACGATACCCTCCATACGCAGTTTAGTGTCATTTCCGGGAGTTACGCTAAACGCAACTGCCGGTTACGCAGACACCGAAGGAAAACAAAGGGGACTACGCAAAGTCCGTTCCTTATTATACCGGATGTTACGTATAACTCAAAATCCGGCTGCGTAGGTAACGCAATTCACGGAGAGGGGTACTCAAACTACGTACCAATTACTTGTACTCCAGTATTTTATAACCTACGATTTTAAAGGGCACACGATATCGAGAGGAGACAATAACAAACCCTCGCTCAAGTGACAGTTCTCATACTTATGGATATTGCATACTAAATAACTCATAATCATATTAACATCAGTAACCAACCAAATTAAAATATGAAAAACAAAGAGGGGAAGGGATAAATAATGAGAAAAGAGAGAAAACACTGATATGCTCACAAAAATGACAAAAAAAAGAATACAATGACCAAAAGAAGGCTTATAGTCCATAAACTTGTTGATGACAACAGTGTCCCAAATTCACAATGTATATTATAAATACATTGGAAAATAATTAACAAGCTAAAATTTATTAAGAAGGCTGATATTGATTTTGTCAGTAAGGGTAATAGCAAAAAACATGAAATGGCTAGATGAAACTAGAAAAACTCAATTGTTCATTAATACCTCCAGGGGCTAGGGACTCGAGCCAAAAGATCCACCTCGCCTCTCGCTGTAAAATTTTACGATCCCAATCACCTTGACGAATTGGCATATCTACGACTTCTATTGAACGAAACGTGAAAGAATTTAAATCACCTCCGTGATGCAAATTGATGTGTTTAGCTAGGGGTGTATCCCTGTTGTTGCGGATATCCCCCAAATGCTCTCCAATGCGGACCTTAAATTGTCTCCTAGTCTTCCCTACGTAATCTTTAGGACAAGTGCAGGTACAAATATAAACTACACCCATGCTTCTGCAATTAGCAAAGAATTTATTTCTATAAATACGTTTGGTGACAGAGCTCATAAAGGTATCAGAGATAGATATATGTCGGCAAAAAGAGCATTTCCCACATCTAAAAGTACCAGTAGACCTTCTGTCCAACCAAGTACCCTCCTTCCTCGGAGGTACAAAGTGACTATGTACTAATTGATCTTTTACGGATCTAACTCTCCTAAAGGTTACGGATGGAAAATCCGCAATACACTTAGCAATATCCGGATCTACCTTTAGGATGCCCCAATGTTTCCTCAGGATTGTCATAATTTTTGGATGTTGATCATCAAATGTCCCTATCAGTCTGGTTAATGAAGTCTGTTCAGATCGGTCACGAGCTATAAGTAATGTGGACCTATCCTGTTGTAGGGCATGTGTAAATGCTTTATTTACTACCCTGCTCGGATAATCACGATCGATAAATCGACTTTTCAAATCCCTAGTCTTCGACAAAAAATCAGAAGTAGATGAGCAGTTTCTCCTTAATCTTAAAAACTGACCCTTCGGAATCCCCTGTTTTAATGGTTTTGGGTGATAGCTTCCCCAATTCAGGAGACTATTAGCCGCGGTTGGTTTTCTAAAAATCGATGACCTCAGAGAGCCTGCATCATCAATTGATAACAAGACATCCAGAAAAGCCAGTTTTTTACCACCAATTTCATATGTAAATTTCAGGCCCAGTTCATTGACATTTAGACGTTGTATAAAGCCAATGAAAGACGCCTCATCACCCATCCAGAGGACGAGGATGTCATCAATATAACGACCCCAAAATTGAATATATGGGCCACCGATGACATCACCGTCCCCGAAAACTATAGTGTCCTCCCACCAGCCCAGGAGCAACAACAGGATAGGTCCACATTACTTATAGCTCGTGACCGACTTCATTAACCAGACTGATAGGGACATTTGATGATCAACATCCAAAAATTATGACAATCCTGAGGAAACATTGGGGCATCCTAAAGGTAGATCCGGATATTGCTAAGTGTATTGCGGATTTTCCATCCGTAACCTTTAGGAGAGGTAGATCCGTAAAAGATCAATTAGTACATAGTCACTTTGTACCTCCGAGGAAGGAGGGTACTTGGTTGGACAGAAGGTCTACTGGTACTTTTAGATGTGGGAAATGCTCTTTTTGCCGACATATATCTATCTCTGATACCTTTATGAGCTCTGTCACCAAACGTATTTATAGAAATAAATTCTTTGCTAATTGCAGAAGCATGGGTGTAGTTTATATTTGTACCTGCACTTGTCCTAAAGATTACGTAGGGAAGACTAGGAGACAAATTAAGGTCCGCATTGGAGAGCATTTGGGGGATATCCGCAACAACAGGGATACACCCCTAGCTAAACACATCAATTTGCATCACGGAGGTGATTTAAATTCTTTCACGTTTCGTTCAATAGAAGTCGTAGATATGCCAATTCGTCAAGGTGATTGGGATCGTAAAATTTTACAGCGAGAGGCGAGGTGGATCTTTTGGCTCGAGTCCCTAGCCCCTGGAGGTATTAATGAACAATTGAGTTTTTCTAGTTTTATCTAGCCATTTCATGTTTTTTTCTATTACCCTTACTGACAAAATCAATATCAGCCTTCTTAATAAATTTTAGCTTGTTAATTATTTTCCAATGTATTTATAATATACATTGTGAATTTGGGACACTGTTGTCATCAACAAGTTTATGGACTATAAGCCTTCTTTTGGTCATTGTATTCTTTTTTTGTCATTTTTGTGAGCATATCAGTGTTTTCTCTCTTTTCTCATTATTTATCCCTTCCCCTCTTTGTTTTTCATATTTTAATTTGGTTGGTTACTGATGTTAATATGATTATGAGTTATTTAGTATGCAATATCCATAAGTATGAGAACTGTCACTTGAGCGAGGGTTTGTTATTGTCTCCTCTCGATATCGTGTGCCCTTTAAAATCGTAGGTTATAAAATACTGGAGTACAAGTAATTGGTACGTAGTTTGAGTACCCCTCTCCGTGAATTGCGTTACCTACGCAGCCGGATTTTGAGTTATACGTAACATCTGGTATAATAAGGAACGGACTTTGCGTAGTCCCCTTTGTTTTCCTTCGGTGTCTGCGTAACCGTCAGTTGCGTTTAGCGTAACTCCCGGAAATGACACTGAACTGCGTATGGAGGGTATCGTGGAACGCTGCTTGCGCCTCAGGAAGTAAGGTAACCGTGCTATTAACTGCAGGTGTTTTGCCTGATTGAATATGGGCACTAATTAAGGGAAGTATATATATAGAGAGACCATGTGCATTAGTCTATATACGGTTTTTTGAATTATGGAAGCACACATTTGCTGTGCACCTACTATGGGCTTTCTCCTCTGATACTGTCTGTCCCCTGATGAGCCCCATACTGAGGAGGGGGTGAAACGCGTAGGGACTGGGACTGGGACTAGGTCAATGGGACCTCATGTTTGGCATATCACCTTGGGACATTTATTGATGGACTTTCTTTGGATAAACCTGAATGGGCGTACCTGCTGACAACCCCTTATCGGAAATCCATTGTTCTTTTTGGCTGGATGATCTCCATGGTCCCTTTAGGAACATTGCCTGGAATATATCATCTGTCATCTCAGAAGAAATGCGCTTAAGATAAGTCCATTTGTCTATTTTCGCAACCACCTTGATAGGATATACTGCATAACTGCAGATGCTGGGATGTCAATAGTGGACATTTTGTCATTTTTTGCGAGGATAACTGTTGCATAATTGCTGATGCTAGAACAGTATGAATGGTCGCTTCATTCCTTTTCTTGATATATTTTTTCTGAGGGACTATAGAAATTTTATACATGTATTGCCTGGAATATATCATTTGTCATCTCAGAAGAAATGCATTTAAGATAAGTCCATTTATTTAATTTTTTGCAACCACCTTGATAGGATACGCTGCATAACTGCGGATGCTGGGATGTTAATTATGGACATTTTGTCATTTTTTCCGAAGATAACTGATGCATAATTGCTGTTGCTGGGACAGTATATTTTTTCTGAGGGACTACTACAATTGGATACATGTATTGCTTGAAATATATCATCTGTCATCTCAGAAGAAATGCACTTAAGAATAAGTCCATTTATTTAATGTTTACAACCACCTTGATAGGATATGCTGCATAACTACGGATGCTGGGACATTAATAATGGACATTTTGTCATGTTTTTCTGAGGATAACTGTTATCTTATTTGATGACGCCTGGGACATTATGAATGATATTTCGCCTCCCTTTTTTTGATTTTTTCTGAGGGATTATTACAATTTGAGACATTCATTGATAACCTTCCATTAGTGATCTTTGTTTGGGTCATTTCATTGTGGCCCTATGGTTTATAATATTGACGAGTATTGATGGACATCTCAGAAGAATCATCCTTTATTAAGTTTATTCTTGCATTATGTTTATTTATCTATATTTATCCTCTGACATCTTAATTAGTACTTTAAGTTTTGAATTTTCTAGTATTTGATTATAATTGATCATTTCTTTCATGATCCCAGGCAACTTGAGGTCCCATAAGCTATATTTTTAACAAGTACTAGCTGATATCTCAAAAAACGGACGTTAGTTTACTGAGCCCATTTTTTGTATATGTGATTGTTACGTGTAACGGGCTATTTTCAATTGAGTCCATTTTTGATACTGTATGTGATTGGCATCTTGCGGGCGATAGTTGATTAAGTCTATTTTGTATAGTCGATTGCCATGTATAACGGGCTATTTTTCATTTAGTCCATTTTTGATACTGTATGTGACTGGCATCTTGTTACTGTATCTGACGCCTTGCAATTTATTTATTATTTTTTATTTTGATATATTTTTCACTTGTGTGTGCATGGGGATATAGGGAGAGTTTAGCTTTACCCACTGATGAGTGGGGACATCATTCGAACCCTTAGGGTGAACTGAATACTTGGCCTTTAGGTGGGCTATTATCTACTACTAGGGTGACCTAGGGCAATTTTGGATCGTTGTCTTACAACCCTCCCTTTGTATGATAATTGAAGTATATCAAAGTATATATTTGCTTTTGTGTGTATACTCTGTTCCATAGGTACCATTGAGTATCTTTTTTATAAAAGAAACTATTAAAGGTATTTTTTAAGGGTCTTCTTTTGGTTTTTGTTGTTTAGTTTTGTACCCTGGTTTTCCAACTTTTGTTGGTTTTTGTTGGTTTGGTTTCTTCAGGTATTATGGCTGGGTTTTTGTCGGGGCCTTTGAATACTAATAGATGGCTGGATGAGGCAAGAGAAGTTTTTTCAGGGGCTGATTGTAAGGATTCATCTTCAACTGAACCTAATATTAAAAATGTTTTTTCAGACCTGTTGGATGTATACAAAGAGAATATAAAATCCTGGTGGGAAGTACAATCCCTGGAAAATTATATCAAACAAGGGATAGTACCAAGAGGTTTAAGGATTAATTTGTTACCAGCTATTAGGAGCAGGTCAGCCTCACTCCTATCTAAATGGGAGAAGGAGTCTACAGCCTCGTCTTTGAGATTTATGCAGATTCTATTGGAGGAAGAGAAGATTACTTTTGAGAAATCCGTGGTTACTCTTAAGGAACATATTGATAGGGCTCTCAACTTTAAATCAGCATCAGAATTTTCCACTAGAGAAGAAGCATTGAAAGTTGCGATAGAGAAATACCAACTTATTCTTAAAGATAGGAAGCATAAACGCTTTACTAGGGATCTTATTGATTTTAGAGAGAAACGAGCCTATCCAGCTCTTAATAATAAATCAGGTATAGTGACGGATATCTCTTCATCAGACCTAGAGTCATCGGATACTGAACGCATTTCTAGGGACTATTCCAGTTTTCATAATAGATCAAGGGGACGGGGTAGAAAGAGTACCTATAAGAGATGGCAAAACAGAGGTCCTCCTGGTCAGGGACCACTCCCCCCCCCCACTCCTTTGTCTATGGTTTCACCCTCCACCTCGTCTTCCTCCTCTTCTTTTTTAGAGAACAGGGATGCAAGATACAATTTACGAGAAAGGATGGTGAATTACAATCGGTAGTCAATTATGAACTACGGTCTGCCCTACATGCTGGTTCTGATAGTAGTATCTTAAATCTGTCCTCACGTACCCTTACAGTGATGGAGAGAAGGGTATTGGGTGCTGGACTATCATTTGTTCCTATGACCCGTTTCGATCCTTTTCTGTGGGTCAAGGATATTGAACTATTTCTTAGAAAACTGAGGTGGAAGAAGTTCTTTTCCCATAATGACAGACATAGATGCCAAGAACTTGGTATCTCCCTGGATGAACTTAAAGATGTTCACTTTTTGACAGAATTGGCAGAGGAGGGGAGTCGCGGATTGGGTGAAGGTCCTTTCTCAGATTTGAGACTGAAGAGCACGAAAATGCCACCTATGGGGGAGATTAGCAGTATAGATATCTTTTCCTCACTTGTTACAGAGGAGATAAAGAAAATTAATCCAAGATCACATAGAGTGAAGTCCAATCTCACTTTTGAGGAGCGAAGAGCACTACAGGTTTTGAGTAACGATACCTCCCTTGTCATTAAACCATCAGACAAGGGAGGGAATATAGTGCTCTTGGACTGTGATCAGTATATTGCCATGTGTGTTGATATCCTTTCAGACACCATGACTTACAAGATACTGCAAGGTGATCCTACCCATGTCTATACCAAAGCTCTATCTGCTATTCTACAACAAGCCAGACGAGACTGCCTTATTTCATCAAGTGAATTTAATTTCCTTCTTCCTAAATTCCCTATGACTGCGACTTTCTATGCCCTCCCTAAAGTCCATAAGGGGTTTCCTCCATTAAAAGGAAGACCCATTGTTTCTGGTGTAGATGCATTGAGTCAGAACTCGAGTATATATCTTGACCAGATGCTTAGACCTTTTGTCATGGCCCTTCCTTCCTTCCTCAGGGACACAACAGATCTGTTAACTAAATTGGATGGCATCATAGTTGATCCAGGGACCATTCTAGCCTCAATTGATGTGGAGGCGTTGTACGCCAGTATACATCATACGGCAGGCCTATCAGCAGTTGATTTTTTTCTTAAAACAAGGGGCAATCATCTTTTCCCGCATAATGGTTTTATCCTTGAATTATTGGAATATGTGTTGACTCACAATTTTTTTCTTTTTCAAGGTAAATTCTACCACCAGCTCAGGGGCACAGCAATGGGGAGCCCTTGTGCCCCCACTTATGCTAATTTGCTCCTGGGCTGGTGGGAGGACACTATAGTTTTCGGGGACGGGGATGTCATCGGTGGCCCATATATTCAATTTTGGGGTCGTTATATTGATGACATCCTCGTCCTCTGGATGGGTGATGAGGCGTCTTTCATTGGCTTTATACAAAGTCTAAATGTCAATGAACTGGGCCTGAAATTTACATATGAAATTGGTGGTAAAAAACTGGCTTTTCTGGATGTCTTGTTATCAATTGATGATGCAGGCTCTCTGAGGTCATCGATTTTTAGAAAACCAACCGCGGCTAATAGTCTCCTGAATTGGGGAAGCTATCACCCTAAACCATTAAAACAGGGGATTCCGAAGGGTCAGTTTTTAAGATTAAGGATAAACTGCTCATCTGCTTCTGATTTTTTGTCGAAGGCTAGGGATTTGAAAAGTCGATTTATCGATCGTGATTATCCGAGCAGGGTAGTAAATAAAGCATTTACACATGCCCTACAACAGGATAGGTCCACATTACTTATAGCTCGTGACCGATCTGAACAGACTTCATTAACCAGACTGATAGGGACATTTGATGATCAACATCCAAAAATTATGACAATCCTGAGGAAACATTGGGGCATCCTAAAGGTAGATCCGGATATTGCTAAGTGTATTGCGGATTTTCCATCCGTAACCTTTAGGAGAGGTAGATCCGTAAAAGATCAATTAGTACATAGTCACTTTGTACCTCCGAGGAAGGAGGGTACTTGGTTGGACAGAAGGTCTACTGGTACTTTTAGATGTGGGAAATGCTCTTTTTGCCGACATATATCTATCTCTGATACCTTTATGAGCTCTGTCACCAAACGTATTTATAGAAATAAATTCTTTGCTAATTGCAGAAGCATGGGTGTAGTTTATATTTGTACCTGCACTTGTCCTAAAGATTACGTAGGGAAGACTAGGAGACAATTTAAGGTCCGCATTGGAGAGCATTTGGGGGATATCCGCAACAACAGGGATACACCCCTAGCTAAACACATCAATTTGCATCACGGAGGTGATTTAAATTCTTTCACGTTTCGTTCAATAGAAGTCGTAGATATGCCAATTCGTCAAGGTGATTGGGATCGTAAAATTTTACAGCGAGAGGCGAGGTGGATCTTTTGGCTCGAGTCCCTAGCCCCTGGAGGTATTAATGAACAATTGAGTTTTTCTAGTTTCATCTAGCCATTTCATGTTTTTTTCTATTACCCTTACTGACAAAATCAATATCAGCCTTCTTAATAAATTTTAGCTTGTTAATTATTTTCCAATGTATTTATAATATACATTGTGAATTTGGGACACTGTTGTCATCAACAAGTTTATGGACTATAAGCCTTCTTTTGGTCATTGTATTCTTTTTTTGTCATTTTTGTGAGCATATCAGTGTTTTCTCTCTTTTCTCATTATTTATCCCTTCCCCTCTTTGTTTTTCATATTTTAATTTGGTTGGTTACTGATGTTAATATGATTATGAGTTATTTAGTATGCAATATCCATAAGTATGAGAACTGTCACTTGAACGAGGGTTTGTTATTGTCTCCTCTCGATATCGTGTGCCCTTTAAAATCGTAGGTTATAAAATACTGGAGTACAAGTAATTGGTACGTAGTTTGAGTACCCCTCTCCGTGAATTGCGTTACCTACGCAGCCGGATTTTGAGTTATACGTAACATCCGGTATAATAAGGAACGGACTTTGCGTAGTCCCCTTTGTTTTCCTTCGGTGTCTGCGTAACCGTCAGTTGCGTTTAGCGTAACTCCCGGAAATGACACTGAACTGCGTATGGAGGGTATCGTGGAACGCTGCTTGCGCCTCAGGAAGTAAGGTAACCGTGCTATTAACTGCAGGTGTTTTGCCTGATTGAATATGGGCACTAATTAAGGGAAGTATATATATAGAGAGACCATGTGCATTAGTCTATATACGGTTTTTTGAATTATGGAAGCACACATTTGCTGTGCACCTACTATGGGCTTTCTCCTCTGATACTGTCTGTCCCCTGATGAGCCCCATACTGAGGAGGGGGTGAAACGCGTAGGGACTGGGACTGGGACTAGGTCAATGGGACCTCATGTTTGGCATATCACCTTGGGACATTTATTGATGGACTTTCTTTGGATAAACCTGAATGGGCGTACCTGCTGACAACCCCTTATCGGAAATCCATTGTTCTTTTTGGCTGGATGATCTCCATGGTCCCTTTAGGAACATTGCCTGGAATATATCATCTGTCATCTCAGAAGAAATGCGCTTAAGATAAGTCCATTTGTCTATTTTCGCAACCACCTTGATAGGATATACTGCATAACTGCAGATGCTGGGATGTCAATAGTGGACATTTTGTCATTTTTTGCGAGGATAACTGTTGCATAATTGCTGATGCTAGAACAGTATGAATGGTCGCTTCATTCCTTTTCTTGATATATTTTTTCTGAGGGACTATAGAAATTTTATACATGTATTGCCTGGAATATATCATTTGTCATCTCAGAAGAAATGCATTTAAGATAAGTCCATTTATTTAATTTTTTGCAACCACCTTGATAGGATACGCTGCATAACTGCGGATGCTGGGATGTTAATTATGGACATTTTGTCATTTTTTCCGAAGATAACTGATGCATAATTGCTGTTGCTGGGACAGTATATTTTTTCTGAGGGACTACTACAATTGGATACATGTATTGCTTGAAATATATCATCTGTCATCTCAGAAGAAATGCACTTAAGAATAAGTCCATTTATTTAATTTTTACAACCACCTTGATAGGATATGCTGCATAACTACGGATGCTGGGACATTAATAATGGACATTTTGTCATGTTTTTCTGAGGATAACTGTTATCTTATTTGATGACGCCTGGGACATTATGAATGATATTTCGTCTCCCTTTTTTTGATTTTTTCTGAGGGATTATTACAATTTGAGACATTCATTGATAACCTTCCATTAGTGATCTTTGTTTGGGTCATTTCATTGTGGCCCTATGGTTTATAATATTGACGAGTATTGATGGACATCTCAGAAGAATCATCCTTTATTAAGTTTATTCTTGCATTATGTTTATTTATCTATATTTATCCTCTGACATCTTAATTAGTACTTTAAGTTTTGAATTTTCTAGTATTTGATTATAATTGATCATTTCTTTCATGATCCCAGGCAACTTGAGGTCCCATAAGCTATATTTTTAACAAGTACTAGCTGATATCTCAAAAAACGGACGTTAGTTTACTGAGCCCATTTTTTGTATATGTGATTGTTACGTGTAACGGGCTATTTTCAATTGAGTCCATTTTTGATACTGTATGTGATTGGCATCTTGCGGGCGATAGTTGATTAAGTCTATTTTGTATAGTCGATTGCCATGTATAACGGGCTATTTTTCATTAATCCATTTTTGATACTGATGTGACTGGCATCTTGTTACTGTATCTGACGCCTTGCAATTTATTTATTATTTTTTATTTTGATATATTTTTCACTTGTGTGTGCATGGGGATATAGGGAGAGTTTAGCTTTACCCACTGATGAGTGGGGACATCATTCGAACCCTTAGGGTGAACTGAATACTTGGCCTTTAGGTGGGCTATTATCTACTACTAGGGTGACCTAGGGCAATTTTGGATCGTTGTCTTACATCCCTCCCTTTGTATGATAATTGAAGTATATCAAAGTATATATTTGCTTTTGTGTGTATACTCTGTTCCATAGGTACCATTGAGTATCTTTTTTATAAAAGAAACTATTAAAGGTATTTTTTAAGGGTCTTCTTTTGGTTTTTGTTGTTTAGTTTTGTACCCTAGTTTTCCAACTTTTGTTGGTTTTTGTTGGTTTGGTTTCTTCAGGTATTATGGCTGGGTTTTTGTCGGGGCCTTTGAATACTAATAGATGGCTGGATGAGGCAAGAGAAGTTTTTTCAGGGGCTGATTGTAAGGATTCATCTTCAACTGAACCTAATATTAAAAATGTTTTTTCAGACCTGTTGGATGTATACAAAGAGAATATAAAATCCTGGTGGGAAGTACAATCCCTGGAAAATTATATCAAACAAGGGATAGTACCAAGAGGTTTAAGGATTAATTTGTTACCAGCTATTAGGAGCAGGTCAGCCTCACTCCTATCTAAATGGGAGAAGGAGTCTACAGCCTCGTCTTTGAGATTTATGCAGATTCTATTGGAGGAAGAGAAGATTACTTTTGAGAAATCCGTGGTTACTCTTAAGGAACATATTGATAGGGCTCTCAACTTTAAATCAGCATCAGAATTTTCCACTAGAGAAGAAGCATTGAAAGTTGCGATAGAGAAATACCAACTTATTCTTAAAGATAGGAAGCATAAACGCTTTACTAGGGATCTTATTGATTTTAGAGAGAAACGAGCCTATCCAGCTCTTAATAATAAATCAGGTATAGTGACGGATATCTCTTCATCAGACCTAGAGTCATCGGATACTGAACGCATTTCTAGGGACTATTCCAGTTTTCATAATAGATCAAGGGGACGGGGTAGAAAGAGTACCTATAAGAGATGGCAAAACAGAGGTCCTCCTGGTCAGGGACCACTCCCCTTTCCCCCCACTCCTTTGTCTATGGTTTCACCCTCCACCTCGTCTTCCTCCTCTTCTTTTTTAGAGAACAGGGATGCAAGATACCATTTACGAGAAAGGATGGTGAATTACAATCGGTAGTCAATTATGAACTACGGTCTGCCCTACATGCTGGTTCTGATAGTAGTATCTTAAATCTGTCCTCACGTACCCTTACAGTGATGGAGAGAAGGGTATTGGGTGCTGGACTATCATTTGTTCCTACGACCCGTTTCGATCCTTTTCTGTGGGTCAAGGATATTGAACTATTTCTTAGAAAACTGAGGTGGAAGAAGTTCTTTTCCCATAATGACAGACATAGATGCCAAGAACTTGGTATCTCCCTGGATGAACTTAAAGATGTTCACTTTTTGACAGAATTGGCAGAGGAGGGGAGTCGCGGATTGGGTGAAGGTCCTTTCTCAGATTTGAGACTGAAGAGCACGAAAATGCCACCTATGGGGGAGATTAGCAGTATAGATATCTTTTCCTCACTTGTTACAGAGGAGATAAAGAAAATTAATCCAAGATCACATAGAGTGAAGTCCAATCTCACTTTTGAGGAGCGAAGAGCACTACAGGTTTTGAGTAACGATACCTCCCTTGTCATTAAACCATCAGACAAGGGAGGGAATATAGTGCTCTTGGACTGTGATCAGTATATTGCCATGTGTGTTGATATCCTTTCAGACACCATGACTTACAAGATACTGCAAGGTGATCCTACCCATGTCTATACCAAAGCTCTATCTGCTATTCTACAACAAGCCAGACGAGACTGCCTTATTTCATCAAGTGAATTTAATTTCCTTCTTCCTAAATTCCCTATGACTGCGACTTTCTATGCCCTCCCTAAAGTCCATAAGGGGTTTCCTCCATTAAAAGGAAGACCCATTGTTTCTGGTGTAGATGCATTGAGTTAGAACTCGAGTATATATCTTGACCAGATGCTTAGACCTTTTGTCACGGCCCTTCCTTCCTTCCTCAGGGACACAACAGATCTGTTAACTAAATTGGATGGCATCATAGTTGATCCAGGGACCATTCTGGCCTCAATTGATGTGGAGGCGTTGTACTCCAGTATACATCATACGGCAGGCCTATCAGCAGTTGATTTTTTTCTTAAAACAAGGGGCAATCATCTTTTCCCGCATAATGGTTTTATCCTTGAATTATTGGAATATGTGTTGACTCACAATTTTTTTCTTTTTCAAGGTAAATTCTACCACCAGCTCAGGGGCACAGCAATGGGGGGCCCTTGTGCCCCCACTTATGCTAATTTGCTCCTGGGCTGGTGGGAGGACACTATAGTTTTCGGGGACGGGGATGTCATCGGTGACCCATATATTCAATTTTGGGGTCGTTATATTGATGACATCCTCGTCCTCTGGATGGGTGATGAGGCGTCTTTCATTGGCTTTATACAAAGTCTAAATGTCAATGAACTGGGCCTGAAATTTACATATGAAATTGGTGGTAAAAAACTGGCTTTTCTGGATGTCTTGTTATCAATTGATGATGCAGGCTGTCTGAGGTCATCGATTTTTAGAAAACCAACCGCGGCTAATAGTCTCCTGAATTGGGGAAGCTATCACCCTAAACCATTAAAACAGGGGATTCCGAAGGGTCAGTTTTTAAGATTAAGGAGAAACTGCTCATCTACTTCTGATTTTTTGTCGAAGACTAGGGATTTGAAAAGTCGATTTATCGATCGTGATTATCCGAGCAGGGTAGTAAATAAAGCATTTACACATGCCCTACAACAGGATAGGTCCACATTACTTATAGCTCGTGACCGATCTGAACAGACTTCATTAACCAGACTGATAGGGACATTTGATGATCAACATCCAAAAATTATGACAATCCTGAGGAAACATTGGGGCATTCTAAAGGTAGATCCGGATATTGCTAAGTGTATTGCGGATTTTCCATCCGTAACCTTTAGGAGAGGTAGATCCGTAAAAGATCAATTAGTACATAGTCACTTTGTACCTCCGAGGAAGGAGGGTACTTGGTTGGACAGAAGGTCTACTGGTACTTTTAGATGTGGGAAATGCTCTTTTTGCCGACATATATCTATCTCTGATACCTTTATGAGCTCTGTCACCAAACGTATTTATAGAAATAAATTCTTTGCTAATTGCAGAAGCATGGGTGTAGTTTATATTTGTACCTGCACTTGTCCTAAAGATTACGTAGGGAAGACTAGGAGACAATTTAAGGTCCGCATTGGAGAGCATTTGGGGGATATCCGCAACAACAGGGATACACCCCTAGCTAAACACATCAATTTGCATCACGGAGGTGATTTAAATTCTTTCACGTTTCGTTCAATAGAAGTCGTAGATATGCCAATTCGTCAAGGTGATTGGGATCGTAAAATTTTACAGCGAGAGGCGAGGTGGATCTTTTGGCTCGAGTCCCTAGCCCCTGGAGGTATTAATGAACAATTGAGTTTTTCTAGTTTCATCTAGCCATTTCATGTTTTTTTCTATTACCCTTACTGACAAAATCAATATCAGCCTTCTTAATAAATTTTAGCTTGTTAATTATTTTCCAATGTATTTATAATATACATTGTGAATTTGGGACACTGTTGTCATCAACAAGTTTATGGACTATAAGCCTTCTTTTGGTCATTGTATTCTTTTTTTGTCATTTTTGTGAGCATATCAGTGTTTTCTCTCTTTTCTCATTATTTATCCCTTCCCCTCTTTGTTTTTCATATTTTAATTTGGTTGGTTACTGATGTTAATATGATTATGAGTTATTTAGTATGCAATATCCATAAGTATGAGAACTGTCACTTGAACGAGGGTTTGTTATTGTCTCCTCTCGATATCGTGTGCCCTTTAAAATCGTAGGTTATAAAATACTGGAGTACAAGTAATTGGTACGTAGTTTGAGTACCCCTCTCCGTGAATTGCGTTACCTACGCAGCCGGATTTTGAGTTATACGTAACATCCGGTATAATAAGGAACGGACTTTGCGTAGTCCCCTTTGTTTTCCTTCGGTGTCTGCGTAACCGTCAGTTGCGTTTAGCGTAACTCCCGGAAATGACACTGAACTGCGTATGGAGGGTATCGTGGAACGCTGCTTGCGCCTCAGGAAGTAAGGTAACCGTGCTATTAACTGCAGGTGTTTTGCCTGATTGAATATGGGCACTAATTAAGGGAAGTATATATATAGAGAGACCATGTGCATTAGTCTATATACGGTTTTTTGAATTATGGAAGCACACATTTGCTGTGCACCTACTATGGGCTTTCTCCTCTGATACTGTCTGTCCCCTGATGAGCCCCATACTGAGGAGGGGGTGAAACGCGTAGGGACTGGGACTGGGACTAGGTCAATGGGACCTCATGTTTGGCATATCACCTTGGGACATTTATTGATGGACTTTCTTTGGATAAACCTGAATGGGCGTACCTGCTGACAACCCCTTATCGGAAATCCATTGTTCTTTTTGGCTGGATGATCTCCATGGTCCCTTTAGGAACATTGCCTGGAATATATCATCTGTCATCTCAGAAGAAATGCGCTTAAGATAAGTCCATTTGTCTATTTTCGCAACCACCTTGATAGGATATACTGCATAACTGCAGATGCTGGGATGTCAATAGTGGACATTTTGTCATTTTTTGCGAGGATAACTGTTGCATAATTGCTGATGCTAGAACAGTATGAATGGTCGCTTCATTCCTTTTCTTGATATATTTTTTCTGAGGGACTATAGAAATTTTATACATGTATTGCCTGGAATATATCATTTGTCATCTCAGAAGAAATGCATTTAAGATAAGTCCATTTATTTAATTTTTTGCAACCACCTTGATAGGATACGCTGCATAACTGCGGATGCTGGGATGTTAATTATGGACATTTTGTCATTTTTTCCGAAGATAACTGATGCATAATTGCTGTTGCTGGGACAGTATATTTTTTCTGAGGGACTACTACAATTGGATACATGTATTGCTTGAAATATATCATCTGTCATCTCAGAAGAAATGCACTTAAGAATAAGTCCATTTATTTAATTTTTACAACCACCTTGATAGGATATGCTGCATAACTACGGATGCTGGGACATTAATAATGGACATTTTGTCATGTTTTTCTGAGGATAACTGTTATCTTATTTGATGACGCCTGGGACATTATGAATGATATTTCGTCTCCCTTTTTTTGATTTTTTCTGAGGGATTATTACAATTTGAGACATTCATTGATAACCTTCCATTAGTGATCTTTGTTTGGGTCATTTCATTGTGGCCCTATGGTTTATAATATTGACGAGTATTGATGGACATCTCAGAAGAATCATCCTTTATTAAGTTTATTCTTGCATTATGTTTATTTATCTATATTTATCCTCTGACATCTTAATTAGTACTTTAAGTTTTGAATTTTCTAGTATTTGATTATAATTGATCATTTCTTTCATGATCCCAGGCAACTTGAGGTCCCATAAGCTATATTTTTAACAAGTACTAGCTGATATCTCAAAAAACGGACGTTAGTTTACTGAGCCCATTTTTTGTATATGTGATTGTTACGTGTAACGGGCTATTTTCAATTGAGTCCATTTTTGATACTGTATGTGATTGGCATCTTGCAGGCGATAGTTGATTAAGTCTATTTTGTATAGTCGATTGCCATGTATAACGGGCTATTTTTCATTTAGTCCATTTTTGATACTGTATGTGACTGGCATCTTGTTACTGTATCTGACGCCTTGCAATTTATTTATTATTTTGATATATTTTTCACTTGTGTGTGCATGGGGATATAGGGAGAGTTTAGCTTTACCCACTGATGAGTGGGGACATCATTCGAACCCTTAGGGTGAACTGAATACTTGGCCTTTAGGTGGGCTATTATCTACTACTAGGGTGACCTAGGGCAATTTTGGATCGTTGTCTTACATCCCTCCCTTTGTATGATAATTGAAGTATATCAAAGTATATATTTGCTTTTGTGTGTATACTCTGTTCCATAGGTACCATTGAGTATCTTTTTTATAAAAGAAGCTATTAAAGGTATTTTTTAAGGGTCTTCTTTTGGTTTTTGTTGTTTAGTTTTGTACCCTGGTTTTCCAACTTTTGTTGGTTTTTGTTGGTTTGGTTTCTTTAGGTGGGAAAACTTGCAAAATCGACAGTGTATCAAATACTTATTTTCCCCACTGTAGAAAATCTTTATTTTCATGTGCCTCACATATATTGTCACATAAAATGGGTTTTAGTGAAAATCTAACATATAAGGAAACCCACAAACCCATCCCTTTCACTTATTTTTACAGTCATTCCTGAACAGACTATGGCCCCATAAATTAATAACCCAGTCATAGCTGTCGCCCAGCCTTGTCTCCATTATCCCATTTTACCCTCATTTTCATTACTTTGGCTCAGGTAATTATGTACAATATCTTCTTCTTCAATACAATAATTGCCCTCCCCACAGTCTCTAGTTTAAACACTCCTCTAAGCTTTTAGCCATTCTTTCCTCCCCCACAGCTGCACCTTTCCCATTGAGATGCAGCCCATCCCTAGCGTAGCACCTGTAGCCAACAGAGAAGTTGGCCCACTTCTTCAGGATCCCAAAAGCCTTCTTACTACACCAATTCCTGGGCCATTTATTCACCTCCCTAATCTCCCACTGCCTTTCTGACATGGAACGTGGTACAAGTAGTATTTCAGAGCCTTTATCTTACGATCTATTTCCCTGAAATCATTTCTAAGTACCTTCCACCTACCTCTAACTTTGTCATTAGTGGCAATGTATGCCATGATTGGTTTGTCCTCACCAGCCCCTTTCAGAAACCTGTCACCTGGATTCGTGATATGTTGAACTTGAACTCCTGGAAGACAACTCACCGTTCATCAATCCTATTCTTTATGACAGATTGCCCTATCTATTGCTCTATTAATTGAATCCCCCACTACCAGTACCTGTCTGTCCTGCCCTGCGCTCCTATTTCCACCCTTACTGGAGTTAACACTCGGCTGACTTTCGGAGGACACGTCTTGCTGGAGCAACGCTACCCCTGTAATTACACCTCCCATCTGACAACTTAGCAAATTTGTTGGGGTGTACCACATATGACACTCATACCCCTATCCCTGCTTCTGTCACCCAGCTTGCTGTCTTTTTGTCCTGCAGCTCCATGATTCCGTCCTCCTCTACTTCTACCCCAGCGAGCAAACTCCTTTTCATATTGTCAATGGATCTTAGTGTTACAAGCTGTTCATTTAAATCCAGAATCCAAAATCTGGCTTCCAAATGTACAACATGCACACATCTAGCACAGCAGTATGCAACTTCAAATGACTGTTCAAAGATTGCATACATGCGACACAATGTGCACTGGATGGCATTGTCATAAATGGAGCACTTTTTACTAATGGGGATTGCACAAACGCAGGAATATAGGTAAGTAAATATAAATTCCCTGAACCCAAAGTCACTGAATCTCAAGTGTAGACTAGCATCTTTTTCAAGTGAAAAAAACAATTGCAAAAAATAAACACATGCAATTGGTGTTTTTTCACTTGAAAAAGACACTAGTCCAGCATTGAAACGTGTTGTGGAAATAAAAACCGTTCAACTCATCTTGGTCCTAAGGATTCTTTATTACAGCAGCACAACCTGATATCGTGTTATAGTCCAAATTGGTCAGCTATCCTTGAGGAGTTTATCCCCAGCCACGAGGCAGCAGCAGCTGATATCTTCAGGCGTTCATAGGAGTTGTGCCTGCACACAACCTGCTCAGGTGAGCACCTTCCTTCTACTTTCCTTTGCAGCTAAAAGAGTATCACCCAATGGTCTTGTGCACTTTTGTTCCCCTACAGTTATTCTACTAAGCATTTTCTTGGCATACTCTATAAAATGGCAAAATGTCAGAGCTTTGCTGCATGCTGTGAGGATGCTGGAAGCTGAGGAAGATTTCCTACAATGAAAATTGTATTATATCTAATTTGGTAAAACTATATCTTCTACAATTTCCACTAGTCTGTATCTCTCTTCCCTGTTTGCATACATCCAAAAATGTATGTCTCCAAAACATTAATCTTGTGTAGAAATGTAAAAAGAAGATGGAGTGAAGAAAGTCTTTTCAACCTCCCTGTGGATTGCTGATGTGTATGAAGGTGATAACTGTCTACCAAAGTTTGCTAGCTAAGCCAACCTCCTTCTCCATTATAGATGACGAAAAGAAAGGGAAGGGGGCTGGCCTAGCTAATAAACAGTCAACCCCTTTTACATGTCTTTGATACACAGGGGGGAGAAAAGAGCTCCTTGCCAATGGATGTTAAGCCAGAAAGTCACAGCTTTCAAGAAAACCTGAAAGCTTCAGATACCATGTGAGTACAATACCTGTGGTTTTGATAATGACAATTTATTAGAAAGTTGTGGTAGATCACAGTTTTTGTACTGTCAGTCAACCCCTTGACATTTCTCACTTATGTTTTTACTATCCATATTAATTACCTTGGGGAATGGTATTTTATGCAGTTATATAAAACAGAGTTACTGTTTAATAACATGATACAAAATACAGAATGATACCACCATATGCATGTCGATGAATTATACAAGTATGACATTCCAGTTCTCTAGATGACTGCCAGACTAAAGGTCACAGTAATTACATATTAATAGTTAATATCCTTATTCTGTGCATGCATCTAATACGTAACATTTAGTCAACCAAGGGTGTTAAGCATTTAAATGTCACACTTTGCTCATAGAACTCTGCCGCCATGGTATAATTAGAAACAATTAACTGCCTTGCCTACTGTGGTATCTTTGCTCTCAACATAAGCTCGTTTTACAACTTAATCTTCTCCATCACCCTTTGTCATTCAGGGAAGATGTGAGGTCTGTGCCTGTGTAATGTGATGGTGCTGATTGCTTCAGTGAGCGTTCCCAAGAGCCCATTGAGTCAGGGATGTGCTGGATGGAGCAGGCTGAGCCATAGGGATGTGCTGGATGGAGCAGCCTGAGCCATAGGGATGTGCTGGATGGAGCAGGCTGAGCCATAGGGATGTGCTGGATGGAGCAGGCTGAGCCATAGGGATGTGCTGGATGGAGCAGGCTGAGCCATAGGGATGTGCTGGATGGAGCAGGCTGAGCCATAGGGATGTGCTGGATGGAGCAGGCTGAGCTATAGGGATGTGCTGGATGGAGCAGGCTGAGCCATAGGGATGTGCTGGATGGAGCAGGCTGAGCCATAGGGATGTGCTGGATGGAGCAGGCTGAGCCATAGGGATGTGCTGGATGGAGCAGGCTGAGCTATAGGGATGTGCTGGATGGAGCAGGCTGAGCCATAGGGATGTGCTGGATGGAGCAGGCTGAGCCAGAGGGATGTGCTGGATGGAGCAGGCTGAGCCATAGGGATGTGCTGGATGGAGCAGGCTGAGCCATAGGGATGTGCTGGATGGAGCAGGCTGAGCCATAGGGATGTGCTGGATGGAGCAGGCTGAGCTATAGGGATGTGCTGGATGGAGCAGGCTGAGCTATAGGGATGTGCTGGATGGAGCAGGCTGAGCCATAGGGATGTGCTGGATGGAGCAGGCTGAGCCATAGGGATGTGCTGGATGGAGCAGGCTGAGCTATAGGGATGTGCTGGATGGAGCAGGCTGAGCTATAGGGATGTGCTGGATGGAGCAGGCTGAGCTATAGGGATGTGCTGGATGGAGCAGGCTGAGCTATAGGGATGTGCTGGATGGAGCAGGCTGAGCCATAGGGATGTGCTGGATGGAGCAGGCTGAGCCATAGGGATGTGCTGGATGGAGCAGGCTGAGCCATAGGGATGTGCTGGATGGAGCAGGCTGAGCTATAGGGATGTGCTGGATGGAGCAGGCTGAGCCATAGGGATGTGCTGGATGGAGCAGGCTGAGCTATAGGGATGTGCTGGATGGAGCAGGCTGAGTCATAGGGATGTGCTGGATGGAGCAGGCTGAGCTATAGGGATGTGCTGGATGGAGCAGGCTGAGCTATAGGGATGTGCTGGATGGAGCAGGCTGAGCCATAGGGATGTGCTGGATGGAGCAGGCTGAGCTATAGGGATGTGCTGGATGGAGCAGGCTGAGTCATAGGGATGTGCTGAATGGAGCAGGCTGAGCCATAGGGATGTGCTGGATGGAGTAGGCGGAGCTATAGGGGTGTGCTGGATGGAGTAGGCTGAGCCATAGGGATGTGCTGGATGGAGCAGGCAGAGCTATAGGGATGTGCTGGATGGAGCAGGCTGAGCCATAGGGATGTGCTGGATGGAGCAGGCTGAGCCATAGGGATGTGCTGGATGGAGCAGGCTGAGCCATAGGGATGTGCTGGATGGAGCAGGCTGAGTCATAGGGATGTGCTGGATGGAGCAGGCTGAGCTATAGGGATGTGCTGGATGGAGCAGGCTGAGCCATAGGGATGTGCTGGATGGAGCAGGCTGAGCCATAGGGATGTGCTGGATGGAGCAGGCTGAGCCATAGGGATGTGCTGGATGGAGCAGGCTGAGCCATAGGGATGTGCTGGATGGAGCAGGCTGAGCTATAGGGATGTGCTGGATGGAGCAGGCTGAGCCATAGGGATGTGCTGGATGGAGCAGGCTGAGCCATAGGGATGTGCTGGATGGAGCAGGCTGAGCCATAGGGATGTGCTGGATGGAGCAGGCTGAGCCATAGGGATGTGCTGGATGGAGCAGGCTGAGCCATAGGGATGTGCTGGATGGAGCAGGCTGAGCCATAGGGATGTGCTGGATGGAGCAGGCTGAGCCATAGGGATGTGCTGGATGGAGCAGGCTGAGCCATAGGGATGTGCTGGATGGAGCAGGCTGAGCCATAGGGATGTGCTGGATGGAGCAGGCTGAGCCATAGGGATGTGCTGGATGGAGCAGGCTGAGCCATAGGGATGTGCTGGATGGAGCAGGCTGAGCTATAGGGATGTGCTGGATGGAGCAGGCTGAGCCATAGGGATGTGCTGGATGGAGCAGGCTGAGCCATAGGGATGTGCTGGATGGAGCAGGCTGAGCTATAGGGATGTGCTGGATGGAGCAGGCTGAGCCATAGGGATGTGCTGGATGGAGCAGGCTGAGCCATAGGGATGTGCTGGATGGAGCAGGCTGAGCCATAGGGATGTGCTGGATGGAGCAGGCTGAGCCATAGGGATGTGCTGGATGGAGCAGGCTGAGCTATAGGGATGTGCTGGATGGAGCAGGCTGAGCTATAGGGATGTGCTGGATGGAGCAGGCTGAGCCATAGGGATGTGCTAGATGGAGCAGGCTGAGCTATAGGGATGTGCTGGATGGAGCAGGCTGAGCCATAGGGATGTGCTGGATGGAGCAGGCTGAGCTATAGGGATGTGCTGGATGGAGCAGGCTGAGCCATAGGGATGTGCTGGATGGAGCAGGCTGAGCCATAGGGATGTGCTGGATGGAGCAGGCTGAGCCATAGGGATGTGCTGGATGGAGTAGGCTGAGCTATAGGGGTGTAGCTGGATTTCTGAAAACTGTCCAAGGTGCTGAAAGTCACTTCTCCTTTCCTCCCTGATATCCTTGGGAAGGTCTCTCTTCCTCCCCAGTCTCTTGCTTCCAGGCGGATGGTAATAACCATGGTCTATTCTCCAGGTAAAATGCATTTTCATTGTGGCCTTTGCATTTCTGCTCTTTTCTTTAGTGCCCTGGTAGAAGAACAAGGCAATGGGAGGCAGATAAAAGAGAAGAAGGGGAGTTAACCTTTTGCATTCTTAGAAGCCATGAGCCTGTGATCTTCCAGACTCCCAGTGGAGGGAGGAGAACACAGAAGAAACACAAAAACAAGAAGCTTCTCAGTATCAGGGAAGAAAAGCCTGGGACTGCTGCTGGGGAAAGCTGTCTCTTTCCTGCTCACCAATGTATAGGAGTAAGTTCTTTTACTAGCTATGCTATGAACTCATGTTGAGGGGTAATTTGCTGTGAACATGCATGGATGCAGGTCATATTTAATTTCAATTATAATTAACAACGCTGCGTAGTGCTTCATACAGAATTTTTCATTTAACTCTTTAAGGTTACATTGTCTCTTGAGATAAAGTAGTAGTCCTATGCAAAACCACTCATAGCAAATCATACCAAAATTAGTTTTATCAATTTTGCTACAGCTATAGGTCAGTGTGGTACATGTGTGACTTAATAAGCAGCATGGAATATAGACTACGTTACTATTAAATGTGTTTTATAGGTTGTGCCAAGAAAGTTATACATTGGGCTTTTTATTGATGACTGTGACAGCTCTGAAGCTAAAGTTTCAGTAAAGTGGAGAGTAATATGCAAGGAGCCTGACATTTGCATTGCAGCTGGTATGAGGCTGCGTTCATACACACCGTCGAAAACAGATGACCAATTGCAATCTTTTAACTGCCCCATAAACATTTAATTTAGCAAAGAAATAAATGCTTGATCCCAAATAAACACACAATTGGCCACAGTATGTGGATGCAGCGGGCGCTAGATTTTAAGCAGAATCATTATTTCTAAACATCAATACTTTGCTGGTATTTAGTATAACAGTTTGCTGCTACTGTTAGGTCATTAATTATCTTTAGTAAATAGCACCTATTCATAACTGGAATCTAATCGGTTCTTGTAAATGTACTTTCTGTAGATTTCAAGGTCATAATGAATGTTGTCATTGTATAATATCCTTCATTTAGCATTCATTTTACATTCAAACCAATTGTTTTTAAATGTCTTGTAGACTCTACTACTTTTTGCAGTGACTAAGCAGTCCATCTTATCTGCAAACCCAGATGTTTCTCACAGTGAGCATATAAAAAACACGAGTTCACACAAGCATATGAAGAATCTGCTGTTTTTTCCCAGATAAAAATATTTTTCATCATCATTCGTATGCAGTCCATATGACACTCGTTTTTATACTTCAGCAGTGAATACAATTTACCAGACCAAAAACAGTTTCCTATGGTAATAATGTATCTTTAAAAATTCTGTCGGCGAATCTCATCCGAAATACTAAAGAGACTCGTGCATGCTGCTCTTTTCTTCATATGGACATTCAGTATTGGTATTTCGGATAAAACTTTCCTATTCAAGTCTGTGGGTGTGTAGAAAAAAAAAATCAAAAAATCGGATCCCATATGGATCAACCATATAACTTGATTTTTCTGCATACATTGCTATTTTAAACAAAGGAAACTGTGTTTTGGCCTTTTACATTTTATTCACTGCTGATGCATAAAAACGAATACCAGAAGGATGGCATGCAGATGACAATACAGATGAAAAATCGTTTGTTTTTCTGGATGAGACTCGGACGATTTTTTTATATGCTTGTGTGAACTTGATCTAATTTTTTAGAGTATTTATTTTACTGCGTGACAAAGTTTTATATGATATATGATTCTTCTACATATGGCGCTGCATACATTACATTTTGATGCATGCTAACTGTGATTTTAAAAGGAAAGCACTATAGGGAATTACTACATTTGCTGTCCCAAAATGCATATCATGTGACGGGATTACATTTCCTTCTATGTGCTTTGGCCAAGAGTGCACTGGTTTAGGATTTCAGTGATTATTTTCTGTTGATACCTTGTAGGATGTCTATTCATGCAGTTATAGTAGACACTGCTTATGTAACTCCATATGTAAGACATGAACTTTGCCCTATATGTAGTGCACTAACAGAAAGTTATGAAAGTCCCCTGTCTTAAAAACAGAATAAATCATAATGCATTAGAATTGCATGATCATAAGAACTAGTGATGAGATAGTTACATGAGATTTACGAGCATGCTCGGGTGATCGCCGAGTATCTTCAGCGTGCTCTGGTGCTATGTTTGGGTCACTTCGTGTGCATGATTTGCAACTGTTTGACAGCTTTAATACATGTGAGGAATGCCTAAGAAACAGGTATTCCTCACATATATTAAAGCTGTCAAACAGTCGCAAATCATGCACACGAAGTTACTCAAACATAGCACCCGAGCACTCTGAAGATACTCGGCGAGCACCTGAGTATGCTCGACGAAAGGGTTAACAGAATATGCTCGCTCATCACTAATAAGAGCCGCTAACCTCTTAAGGATGCTACTTTGATGCAGCAATTTTTTTTTATTTTTTTTTAATTGCCACATTCCAAAAGCTAAAACTTATTTTTTTATCAGTGTAGCCAAATTAGAATTATTAATTTAGAGATGAGATACTTTTGAATGTCTCAATTTTGGAGTAGATATAACTTGTTGATTAACTTTTAGGCTACATTCCCGCAATGAGCTTTTTGTGCGTTTTTGATGCTGCAGAATTGTTGCACCATTTCTGCACCTATTATTTAACCCCTTTCTGACATACTTCTGAATAATACATCCTTGTGCCCTGAGCCTTATGGACTAGGTACGTATTATTATGGCAAAGCGATCGCGCCCGCACAGAAGCTGCCGGGTGTCAGCTGAGTCTGACAGCTGACACCTGGCACTCAGTGCCACGAGCGGTGCCCACACCGCTCCTGGCACTTTAACCCCCTAAATGCTGTGATCGCAGCATTTAGCAAGCGAGCAGAGGGACAAAACCCCCTCTGCTCTGGGATCAGTGACCCCACGACGTCATCACGGGGTCCTGATCGTTGCGATGGTGTCGCTGTCAAGTCCATAGCTGTTCCAGCTGCATTGCACTGCAGCTCGCATACACACTTCGGGTCCCAGTATCACTCCGCTCTCACTAACTCCGCGTGAGTGATACTGCTTCCAGCCAGCAGGGTGAGCCAATCGTTGTGGAATGCAAGGAGACCTGACAGTGCTGCAGATTTGTATGTGAGAGCCCTTTCACTTTGCCAACTCTATTGTTAAGGGTCTGATAAGTGCGATTCGCTTGGGGAGTGTCTGCTTTCTTTTGGGGGTAAACAGTAGATATAGAATAATAAATTTAATATAAATTTAAAATCTAAATACTGCATATATTTATCCAGTAGATGGCACCACATACAAAAAATAACTAAATAGGGAAAGGTATAGTTGTAATTATTGCAATTGTTTTTATATAATTGTTATGTACTTATGTGTACTAAGAAACCGCTTATAAAGGAAGTAGTACTATGTCATTTTCTAATATGGACCCATAGAAGCGATGTGGAGACATGAAACAGCCGTCGTCCATTTTTTGTCCCGTGTGTACCCCCTGCATATTCACTAATGTCCTATTCCTTGGAATAAAAGCCTTTTAAGCAAGAACGTGGTGAGTGCCGCTTTTCTCTTTTCTACGTGTGCAATTAGTCATTTATAAACATTTTACTTGGGGCCCTCGTTGGCCTCCTGCTGACTCCTACACTCTGACATTATATTCTGCCTGCATCCTTGACCGCAGTGGTATTGGGAGTGAAGTGGTTAATCTCAATCATGCCTCTCCTCCTTTTCCTATCCCACAGTACAGAAAAGGCTGTGGAGGAATGATTTAGACTTACCACTACACTCCCCATGCAACACACATATATATATACTGTACATATACTGTGTATATATGTTTATATATATACAGTACAGACCAAAAGTTTGGACACACCTTCTCATTTAAAGATTTTTCTGTATTTTCATGACTATGAAAAATGTACATTCACACTGAAGGCATCAAAACTATGAACTTTGAAAGTGTCCCCAAGTGCAGTTGCAAAAACCATCAAGCGCTACAAAGAAACTGGCTCACATGAGGACCGCCCCAGGAAAGGAAAACCAAGAGTCACCTCTGCTTCTGAGGATAAGTTTATCCGAGTCACCAGCCTCAGAAATCACAGGTTAACAGCAGCTCAGATTAGAGACCAGGTCAATGCCACACAGAGTTCTAGCAGCAGACACATCTCTACAACAACTGTTAAGAGGAGACTTTGTGCAGCTGGCCTTCATGGTAAAATAGCTGCTAGGAAACCACTGCTAAGGACAAGCAACAATCAGAAGAGACTTGTTTGGGTTAAAGAACACAAGGAATGGACATTAGACCAGTGGAAATCTGTGCTTTGGTCTGATGAGTACAAATTTGAGATCTTTGGTTCCAACCACCGTGTCTTTGTGCGACGCAGAAAAGGTGAACGGATGGACTCTACATGCCTGGTTCCCACCGTGAAGCATGGAGGAGGAGGTGTGATAGTGTGGGGGTGCTTTGCTGGTGACACTGTTGGGGATTTATTCAAAATTGAAGGCATACTGAACCAGCATGGCTACCACAGCATCTTGTAGCGGCATGCTATTCCATCCTGTTTGCGTTTAGTTGGACCATCATTTATTTTTCAACAGGACAATGACCCCAAACACACCTCCAGGCTGTGTAAGGGCTATTTGACCAAGAAGGAGGGTGATGGAGTGCTACGCCAGATGACCTGGCCTCCACAGTCACCAGACCTGAACCCAATAGAGATGTTTTGGGGTGAGCAAAAGGGCCAACAAGTGCTAAGCATCTCTGCTAAGATTGTTGGAAGACCATTTCCGGTGACTACTTCTTGAAGCTCATCAAGAGAATGCCAAGAGTATGCAAAGCAGTCATCAAAGCAAAAGGTGGCTACTTTGAAGAACCTAGAATATAAGACATATTTTCAGTTGTTTCACACTTTTTTGTTAAGTATATAACTCCACATGTGTTAATTCATAGTCTTTGATGCCTTGAGTGTGAATGTACAATTTTCATAGTCATGAAAATACAGAAAAATCTTTAAATGAGAAGGTGTGTCCAAACTTTTGGTCTGTACTGTATTTATATATATATATATATATATATATATATATATATATATATATATTCATGAATCATGCCTGATAAAGAGATACTACTAGGTGTCTTGTCATTTTAAAAACAATCTTTTCATTTTGTTAGAAGTTAAATCAAGATATACTTTTTTTCTCTTACTGAAAGGCTTACATCTTTTATTTTCATACTTGTGTACCTTTTGGTTTATATTGGTTTCTATTTTGCATAATAAAGCAGTTTTTCCACTTATGCCCCTTTAACAAGCCCTGAAGCATAGGCCCAGGTTTGCATTAAATGGTTTGTCCAGGACTATTTTTTTGTACTATGAGCCTGAAAACTAACAGGCAGGTAATTGCTATCCACCTGCCTGTTTTAGCTTGCACTGGCAATGTTAATAGAGCAGCTCTTCCTCTTCCAGGCTGCTCTGTGAACGGGGCATGACTTCCAGCATCATGCTGATTGACAGTCAACTCGACACAATTAGGCAGTGGGGAGCTGGTTGTCAATCAATATGACAGTTACGCCCTGTCAAGAGAGCAGAGTGGAAAAGAAGTCTGTGCTCTGTCGATATGCCATCAGCGGAAGCCGCTGAATTGCCAGCAGAAACATTTTGTGCTGGCAGAGATTGTCAACTGGGCACAACAGGCCAGTTGGTAGCAACTACCTGCCTGTTAGTTTTTAGGCACATTGTAAAAAAAATATCCCTGGATAAACCCTTTAAGTTTGAACTTTACATTTGATGCTTAAATTTCAAATACCTCCTGATATATAGCCTAAATGTAAGTCCTGATGTAGATAACTGTCTAAAATACCATTGCATATGTTGTGTATAGGATTTCATCTTGAAAATGTATTCATTTTTTTTTATAGAGGCCAACTATATACAGTAGGTGAGAGCTGCAGAATATGCTGTCCTATAGCAGAAAAATGCTGAGGCATATCTTCTTGGCAGGTGCCACAATGACACTCTTTTTGCATACATGGCATCATTTTCCCTTACATGTACTTTACCCACACAGCATTCACATAACATCAAGCTACAAGACTGTTTTACAATGGATTTGGCCGTGTTCTAGTAGTGCTATGTTGGCATATGCCAAATATTGCTTTTTTGATAGTCAAATGGCTTAAGTTTGGTTGAAATGGACCATAGAATCTTTTTCCACTTAATTTCAGAATCTCTCACATGATTTTTGTTATACATGGCTGAAATTTTGTATGTTTACTAGTGATGGGCGAGCACTAAAATGCTCTGGTGCTCGTTTCTTGGGTCAAGCACATTGGATTATTCGGGTGCTTGACCCGAGCAACGAGCCCAATGTAAGTCTATGGGAAACTCGAGTATTTTTCAGGCGGCTCCCCCCGGCGGTCTGCAGAGGTACTAAAAATTGCCCAAATCGATGGGAACAGTGCTCAAGTGGCATGAGAACAGCATGGGGAAGACCCCTAGAAGCATCTCTGACTCCCAGATCACTGCTGTCAACAACATTGTCAGAGGTATTACGTCACTTTTACGGACTCACAATAAAACATACTAAAACGAAACCAAAATGGATTTTCCTGGGAAATATGGCAAAATAGGCATAGGCAAAATAAATAACCAAAAACTAAAATACTCCTCCACACCTTGGGCTATGTTCACACGTAGCGTTTTTGATGCATTTTTGCACTTTTGCATTGCTTTCAACCATGACAAATGCATTCACCGGGAAATATCATTTTAACATTTTACAACCTTATCTGGCCATGTGGTGTGTGAGACATGATCACACACATTCTCTTTCATTTATGAAGGAGGGACTCTGAAAGTCACAAAGCCTATTTTTATAGGGCCATCAGGCGGCCTTTACTATTCTTAAAGGGCCAGCAGACGGCCCTCAGTATTCTTAGAGAGCCATCAGCCGGCTAGGCTTTGTTGTTCCCATTACTAAAGAGTGGGTCTCCTATACTGTTATTGCGTATGCAGTGAGTGGCAGGGCTGCCCAAAATTTGGATGCACCCCAATACCCCTTTGAAATTTGGACGCACCCCAATACCCCTTTGAAGAGACTTAGAGGAGGGCCTCCTGAAAACAATGTTCCCATTATTAGGAAGTGGGTCTCCCATTGTGTTTGCCTATTCAGTGAATGCAAGGATTGCCAAAAATTTGGAGGCACTCCAATGCCCCTTGGAAGAGACGTAGAGGGCCTCATGAAAAAATGTTCCCATTATTAGGAAGTGGGTCTCCCATAGTGTTGGCCTATGCCATGAATGCAAAGGCTGCCAAAAATTGTGAGGCACTCCAATGCCCCTTGGAAGAGACGTGGAGGAGGGCCTCATAAAAAAATGTTCCCATTAGAAATTAGCGAGTCTCCTATACTTGTAATGCCCATGCACTAAGTGTATGGGCTTACAAACATTTACCCCTGGGGGGTATACATGAACATACTGTATAAAAAAATTTTTTTACGGGCATCATAAACACCCTGCAAAAAAATTAGGTGGGTGTTGCATCACGGACCACGGTCACCCTGGTGATATGGTGGTGGAGGATGAGGATGAGGAGAAGGAGAAGGACAAGAGCAAATAGCCCAAATCAGGAAGCGTATACCCATGTGTGGGTGTGAAAAGGTGCATGGGAATACACCTCCTAAAAAAAGACACTGGATTTGAGTTTATGTTACGCTGCTATGATTCAGTGGTGTTGAGAAGTCTGGCCAAATCCAGCCCTTGTTCATTTTTATAAGAGTCAGGCTGTCAGCATTTTCAGTTGACAGGCGGATGCGCTTATCAGTTATAATTCTACCAGCGGCACTAAAAACCTGCTCTGATAAAACGCTAGCAGCAGGGCAGGCCAGGACCTCCAAGGCGCAGAGAGACAGTTCGTTCTACGTATCCAGCTTGGATACTCAATAATTATAAGGCACAAAGGAATCACGGAGGACGTTGGTACGGTCAGCAAGGTACTCGCTCAGCATCTTCCCAAACTTTGGACTTCTTGTGAGAGTACCCCGCACCTCAGAGCCTGTGTGATGGGAGGGGCTGAGAAAATTCTCCCAGAACTTTGACAGTGTTCCCCTGCCTCTGCTGGATTGGAGTTGTCTCTCTCGCCTGTAGTCCTTGGTTGTCCAACAAACTGTGACCTCTGCCACCAGCGTTTTCAGATGGGAATTTTTTAATAGTTCCGCAACAAGGGCCTTCTGGTACTGCCCTATTTTTGTAGACCTGTCCGCCTCAGGAATAAGAGATATAAAGTTCTCCTTGTAGTGTGCGTCTAGAAGTGTCACCAACCAGTAATGACTGTCACCCAAAATTTTGAGAACGCGAGGGTCATGGAAAAGACAGCGTAACATAAACTCATCCATGCGTGCCAGACTGCTAACAGGCAATACTTCCGTGTCCTCACCAAGAGGATGACTAACCATGCTCTCGTCCTCCTCTTCCTCTCTGTCCTCAGGCCATCCACGCTGAACAGACAGTATGACAGCTGTGCAGGTAGTACCGTCTATAGCGCATAAAACTATCTCCTGTCCTTCCTCCTCCTCCTCCTCTTCCTCATTGTCACCCAATCCACGTTAGGATGAGATGAGGCTGGGCTATATGTAATCACCCTGTATGGTTCCTTGCTCTATCTCATCGTGCTCCGCCTGCAATGCATCCTCTTTGATTGTGAGCAGAGAGCGTTTCAGAAGACAGAGAAGCGGGATGGTGACGCTAACTATGGCGTCATCGCCGCTCACCATCTTGGTGGAGTCCTCAAAGTTTTGGAGGATGGTACATATGTCTGACATTCATGTCCACTCCTGAGGTTTTATGTGTGGAGTCTAAACTGAATACCGATGGCCTTGTTGATGCTGGTACTCAACAACTGCCCTCTTCTGCTCACAAATCCTTCCCAACATCTGCAGTGTAGAGTTCCAACGCGTGGGGACATCACACACCAGTCTGTGAGCCGGAAGCTGCAAACGCTGCTGAAACACGGCAAGGGCGGCGGAAGCTGTAGGTGACTTTCTAAAATGGGCACACAGGCTGCGTACATTAACAAGCAGATCCGGCTGCTCCAGGTAGGATTTGAGAAACCGCTGAACCATGAGGTTAAGCACATGGGCCAGGCATGGTACATGTGTGAGCTCGCCTCAGAGCCGCCACCAGGTTCCGGCCATTGTCACACACGACAATGCCTGGCTGTAGGTTCAGCGGTGTGAGCCACAGATCTGCCTGCTCTTTCAGAGATGTCCACAACTCTTCAGAATTGTGAGGTTTGTCACCTAAGCATATTAACTTCAGCACAGCCTGTTGCCGCTTGGCCAAGGCAGTGCTGCAGTGCTTCCAGCTTGTGACTGATGTGGTCATTTCGGAGATGGAGGCTAAAGAAGAGGAGGAGGCTGAGGAGGATGACGTGCAGGAGCTGAAAACTGTGGGGGCAACCCTGATTGACCTATGGCCCGCAATCCTTGGCGTCGGGAGGATGTGTTCCGTCCCAAGGTCCGACTGGGTCCCGGCTTCCACTATGCTAACCAAGTGTGCCGTCAGTGAGATGTACCATCCCTGCCCACAAGCACTTGTCCTCGTGTCCATGGTTAGGTGGACTTTCCCGGTAATTGCGTTGTTGAGGGCATGGCTAATGTTTTGGGACACGTGCTTGCGTAATGCGGGGATGGCACACCGGAAGAAATAGTGGCAGCTGGGGACTGAGTACCGAGGGACGGCCCCCGCTATCAGGTTGCGGAATGCTTCCATCTCCACGAGCCTAAAAGGCAACATTTCGAGCTCAAGCAGTCGCGAAATGTGAGAATTTAGTAGTGTGGCCTGTGGGGCGTTGGCTGCGTATTTGCACTTGCGTTCCAAGGACTGGGGTATGGACAACTGAACTCTGCGCTGGGACAAGAATGTGGACGTGCTTTCTGATGCTGCTACTTGAGAGTGTGCATCGACAGGTGCAGGGCAGGAGGCATCTTCGCATGCACCATGGACAGGGGATTGGCTTGCATGCACAACAGCAGAAGAAGCAGTGGTGCCACCTGCAGACACTGTTGCTGGACCCTGGGGTTCAGCCCACAAAGTCGGGTGCTTTGCTGCCATGTGCCTGATCATGCTGGTTGTGGTCAGGCTGGTAGTTTTGCCACCCCTGCTGATGCTGGCCTGGCAGGTGTTGCAAATGGCCTTTTTGAGAGTTATGAGCAGAGTTTTTAAAAAACAACCAGACTCGGGAAGACTTAACAGTTGTACTGGCAACTTCCTTTGTGTTGGTATTGCGGGGAATTGTTGCCTGCCTTTTGTCTGCGGCCACCACACTGCTTCTTCCTGCCTGTTAGGGTGCTCTGCCTCCCTCTCCTTATGTACTGCTGTCCTCGCTTTGCATGTCCTCCTGCCAGGTTGGGTCAGTTACTATATCATCCATCACCTCGTCTTCCACTCCCGCACCCTGGTCCTCCTCCTTACATTCTGGCAATTGTGTCTCATCATCGTCCACCTCTTGTAACACTTTCCCACCGTCGCCTTCGTGTGACTGTGTCTGCTCAAATATTTGGGCATCACTACATGCGATCTCCTCTTGCCCCGCTACAAGTGGACCGGGCAAGAGGCCCGAAACTATAAATGGAAACGTGAACAGCTCTTCGGAGTATCCAAGTGTGGGATCAATTGTCTCTGGTCACTCGGCATAGTGACAGGAAGGAGGTTCAGGGTGAGGAATATGCGGTCCAGACTCATGGCTACTGAGACTTGATCGTGTGGAAGACAGGGTGGTGGTGGCTAAGTGACTGGAAGCATTATCTGCTATCCAACCAAAAACCTTTTCACACTGCTCTATGTTCAATAGTGGTGTTCTGCCGTCCCCTATTAATTGGGACAGGAAGGTCGAGCGAGAAGATGTGGGTGTTTGTTGTGGCACAATTTCAGCTTGCCCACGGCCTCAGCCTCTGCATGCACCATCACCATCACGTCCAGTTCCCCGTCCCTTGCCACGTGCCTAGCCCATTTTAAATGGAGGACAATATCTTCCACGCTCACTACAAATGGCTGAATTTGGAGCAAACTTATATGTGATCCATGTGACGGACAAACCACAGTTTTAAATAGCTGGCCAGTAGGTAACTATTTTGAACAGCAAACCGGTGTCAAAAACTTCGCTGGCACACTGAAACAAATTTTTAATGGAGGCCAGAAATGGCAGTATTTTCTGAAAACGTATATGTGATCCATGTGACGGAGAAAACACAGTTTTAAATATCTGGCCTGTAGGTAACTATTTTTAACAGCAAACTGGTGTCAATAGCTTCCCTGACACACTGAAACAAATTTTTAATGGAGGCCGGAAATGGCAATATTTTCAGCGCAATTATATGTGATCCGTGTGACGGACAAACCACAGTTTTAAATAGCTGGATTTTTAGTGCTGTAATATGGAAAGGACCTGGCTGTATTCTGCAGTGTCAGCAAGCAAATGGTGCAGAAAAATGGTGTTCTCTCGATTGCTTTTTAAGCAAATAATGAGGATTAAGATTTAAAAAAAAAATATTCCTGGCCCCCTGAGACCTGGGCCTATGTCTAGAAATGTCTAACAGCAGCAGCAGGAGACAGAACTGGAATGGAGCCTCTTGTGCTATATGCACTGCAGTCTGCTATATACGCTGCCTGCCTATATACACTGCCTGCCTGATATCTCTGCAGATGGATTAGTCCTCAGAAGGACTGTTTGTTGAGATGGATATGTGTAATATACTTCTGTTCTACCTACACTACCTAATAAACAATAAAATCTCTCCCTAGCTCAGCAGCACCTCTCCCTACACTGTCTGATTCCAGAGTGACTGTGACAAGCATGGCGGCGTCAGGTCTGATATAGACCTGTTGATGCTGTGCGGCCAGCCAATCACTGTAATGCCACAACCAACATGGCTGCGGCATTACAGTGAGTGGCAGGCAATCCCTGCATGTTCATTGGCTCTGTAAAGAGCGCCAAACATACAGGGAGGAGACCCGAGCTCCTGCCGAGCAACCCCGGAAATACTCGGCGAGCGCCAAGCATCTCGAGCAGTGAGATGCTCGGGCGAGCACTGAGCAGTAGCGAGCATGCTTGCTCATCACTAATGTTTACATAATTTACCAACAAGTGAAGCACATGGACGATTGCTGACCCCACACAAGCTTGCAATTCTAGAGTTTTCTCTTAGTGACCTCCTTCACTAGCGCTCCACATTCACGGGCACCACATAATTATAGCTGTATTCCTTGAATCTTGTATCTTAAGATATTTCCAGCCAGCAGAAACCTTATGTGCAAAAGCAGTAATAATACACAAAGGGAAAAAACAACAAATTATAAGACCCAAACCAACACCTTTAAGAGTGATTATATTTTTCACACCTGTGAAAGATTTTCCAATGATTCTTGATCGTGTTCATTCAGTTTTTATAATTCCTTTATTCTATTGTTTATTATGTTTACAGTGTATATATAAGAAAATATGTATCCTTTCTTAATCAAAATGTTTTATATATTTTGCTTATTAAATCTATATGTAAAGAGGGGGCAGACATACCTGATGAATATCGCTGTGCCCTCTATAGTATGTACAGAGCATAAACTCTTTCCTCGAAAGTAAGCAATAGGAACAGTTCAACATGGCTTTATTTACAGTCATCCAATATTAACACACTTTTACTTTTAACATTGCACAACAGCAAAACTTTTCCAAAAATATATGCGGTCTCTGGTCTATTCATCTTAGTGAAATGCTGTACATCTGGACTTGTGCCACTCCCTGAATTCTGTCACCTTCCTTTTGGTTGCAACTAGTGTTGAGCGAACATGCTCGACACTGCTCGGTACTCGCCCGAGCATCACGCTACTCGGGATGTTCGGCGAGCACTGAGCATTTCCGGGTTACTCGGGCGGTAGCTCGGGTCTCCGCCCTGCATGTTTTGTGCTCTTTACAGAGCCAATGAACATGCAGGGATTGCCAGCCAGTCACTGTAATGCCGCAGCCATGTTGGTTGTGGGCATTACATTGATTGGCTGGCCGCACAGCGTCACCTCGAGTATTTAAAACCGGGCGCCGCCATCTTGGACACAGACGGCTGGGATCAGACAGTGTAGGGACAGCGCTGCTGATTTATGGAGAGATATATACTGCAAAATAGTTAGTGTAGGGTCTGTAAAGGCTGCCAGATCAAACAAACAGCCCTTCTCAGGACTAATATCCATCCCAGATATCAGGCAGGCAGGCTGTATAGGAGACGCAGTGGTTATACCAGCAAACGCTGCATTACAGTCCTGTGTGCTCCTGTTGCTGAAATTGCTGGACTTAGATCCAGGTCTCGGGGGCCAGGAAAAATCCTTTTTTTTTTATCTAAATCCTCTTTTTTTTTTCCTTCCTTCACACTGTAAAAATACCCATCTTATTAACCTTTTGGTGTCCCCCCCCAAAAAAAAATAAAAAAGTGTGTCTGTGACAGTTCAGACACAAATATATTTTTTAAAAAGAGTCTGGTGTAGGCCAGAGAAATAGAAGTGTGGTTGTGCAGTCCCACGGTTCAAACCTCTGTATTATCCACTTTTGGGCCATTTTTACCTAAAAAAAAAACAGTTTGAGTGTGTCGCTCACTGTTCAGCGGCAAATATATCTATTTAAAAAAGTCTGGTATACACCAGTAAATTATAACTGTGGTTTTGCTGTTCCACGGTAAAAAATCTCTATTATCCTGCTTGTGGCATTTTTTGCCGTAAAAAAAAACCTGTAATAGTGTCTCCCTGATTGTTCAGACACAAATATATTTGTTTAAAATAGTCTGGTGTAGGCCAGAGAAATAGAAGTGTGGTTTTACAGTTCCACGGTTCAAACCTCTGTATTATCCACCTTTGGGCCATTTTTACCTAAAAAAAAACAGTTTGAGTGTTTCGCTCACTGTTCAGCCGCAAATATATCTATTTAAAGTTGTCTGGTATACCCCAGTAAACAATAACTGTGGTTTTGCCATTCCACGGTAAAAAATCTCTATTATTCAGCTTTTGGTATTTTTTCCGTAAAGAAAAACAGTAATAGTTTCTCCCTGATTGTTCAGATTGTTTAAAAGAGTCGGGTGTAGGCCAGAGAAATAGAACTGTGGTTTTCCTCTTCCACGGTTCTAATCTACTTTCTATTACCCTTTTTCCATTGATAGTGCAAGTGTAAGCTATTTTACTTCCTTTACAATGGGCAAGGTGCGTGGCAAGGGACGTGGAACTGGACGTTCTGGTGATGGTGCGTGCAAAGGACGGGGCCGTGGCCAAGGTGAAAATGTGCCACAACCAACAGCCACATCTTCTCGCTCCCACTTCTTGACCGAATTACTAGGGAAGCACAGAACAACACCAGTATTTCGAACTGATCAGTATGAACAGGTTATTAATTGGATAGCAGATAATACTTCCAGTTACCTGGGCACCACCACCTCCGGTCTGTCTTCCACACGGTCAAATCTTAGTAGCCGTGAGTCTCGACCGCATACTCCTCCTCACCCTGATGCTCCTGCCTCCAATCATGCCGAGTGTTGTCAGACAGCAACTGATCCCACACTTGGACACTCTGAAGAGCTGTTCACTGGTCCATTTCCAGATTTGTGCCCCTCGCCTGCTCCACTTAAAGTGGTGGAAGAGGAGATCCCAAGTAGCGATGCCCAAATATTTGAACAGCCACGGCCACAGGAAGTCGACGCTGGCAATTTGTCACAAGAGGTGGACGATGATGAGACACAATTGCCAGGAAGTGAGGAGGAGGATCGTGGTGCGCAAGTGGAAGAGGAGGAGGTGGTGGATGATCTAGTAACTGACATGCAGAGCGAGGCCAGCAGCACACAGGGTGAGGGAGGCAGAGTACCCCAACAGGCAGGAAGAAGCAGTGTGGTGGCCGCACACAGAAGGCAGGCAACAGTTCCCAGTAACAACAACACGAGGGATGTTGCCAGTACAACCTGTAGGTCTTCCAGAGTCTGGAATTTTTTTAAAGACTCTGCTGATAACCCCCAAAAGGCCATTTGTACCACCTGCCATGCCAGAATCAGCAGGGGTGACAAAACTACCAGCCTGACCACCACCAGCATGATCAGGCACATGGCAGCAAAGCACCCGACTTTTTGGGGTGAACCCCAGGGTCCACGACCAGTGTCAGCAGGTGTCACCACTGCTTCTTCTGCTGTTGTGCGTGCAATAGAACCCCCTGTTGTGTGTGCAAGGCAATCCCCTGTCCATACTGCATGCAACGATGCCCCCTCCTCTCAGTCTTCACTTTTTATGGCAGTTTCTCAAGAAACAGCATCAACGTCCATGTCCACGTCCCACCGCAGCGTTCAATTGTCCATATCCCAGACCTTTGAACGAAAGCGGAAATTCGCAGCCAACGCCCCACAGGCCACAGTCCTAAATTCGCACATTTCGCGACTGCTTGCATGGGAAATGCTGCCTTTTAGGCTGGTGGAGACGGAATCCTTCCGCAACCTTATGGCGGTGGCCGTCCCTCGGTACTCGGTCCCCAGCCGACACTATTTTGCCTGGTGTGCCATCCCCGATCTACACAAGCACGTGTCCCAAAACATCTGCCGTGCCCTCAACAACGCAGTTACTGGGAGAGTCCACCTGACAACGGACACGTGGACAAGTGCTTGTGGCCAGGGACGGTACATCTCCCTGACGGCACACTGGATAAACATAGTGGAAGCCGGAACCCAGTCGGACCTTGGGACGGAACACATCCTCCCCACACCGAGGATTGCGGGCCCTATGTCAGTCAGAGTTGCCCCTACAGTGTACAGCTCCTGCGCATCATCCTCCTCCTACTCCTCATGTTCAGCCTCCATCTCAGATATCACCACATCAGTTACAAGCTGGAAGCACTGCAGTACTGCCTCCGCCAAGCGGCAACAGGCTGTGCTGAAACTCATTAGCTTAGGTGAGAAACCTCACACTGCTTGTGAGTTGTGGACAGCTGTGAAAGAGCAGGCAGATCTGTGGCTGAGACCGCTGAACCTACATCCAGGCATGGTCGTGTGTGACAATGGCCGTAACCTGGTCGCGGCTCTGAGGCGAGGCAAGATCACACACGTACCATGCCTGGCTCATGTGCTTAACCTCGAGGTTCAGCAGTTTCTTAAATCGTACCCCGAGTTGCCAGATTTGCTAGTCAAAGTACGCTGCCTGTCAGCTCATTTTTGCAAGTTGGCTACAGCTTCCGCCGCCCTTGCTGTGTTGCAGCAGCGGTTGCAGCTTCCGTCACACCGACTGGTGTGTGATATCCCCACACGTTGGAACTCTACCCTCCACATGTTGCAAAGGATTTGTGAGCAGAAGAGAGCAGTTGTGGAGTACCAGCTGCAACAAGGCCTTATATATTCAGGTCAGACTCCACACATAAGACCGCAGGAGTGGACCTGGATGTCTGACATATGTACCATCTTGACAAACTTTGAGGAGTCCACCAAGATGGTGAGTGGCGATGACGCCATCATTAGCGTCAGCATTCCACTTGTCTGTCGTTTGCAACGCTCTCTGCAGAGAATTAAAGAGGAGGCATTGCAGCCAGTGTATGATGAGATGGATCAAGAAGCCATAGCAGTCGATTACACACAGCCCAGCCTCATCTCATCCCAACGTGCATTGGGGGACAATGAGGGAGAGGAGGAGGAGGAGGAAGAACAGGAGCTTGTATCATGCGCTGTAGACGGTAGTACCTATACAGCTGTAATACCGTCGGTTCAGCATGGGTGGCCTGAGGACAGGGGGGAGGAGGAGGAGAGCATGGTCAGTCGTCATCTTGGTGAGGACACGGAAGTCTTGCCCATTACCAGTCTGGCACGCATGGCTGACTTTATGTTACGCTGCCTTAACCGTGACCCTTGCGTTGTCAAAATGTTGGGTGACAGTCATTACTGGTTGGTGACACTTTTAGAAGCCCGCTACAAGGAGAACTTTCACTCTCTTATTCCTGAGGTGGAGAGGTCTACAAAAATGGGGCAGTACCAGAAGGCCCTTGCTGCAGAACTCTTAAAAAAATTCCCATCTGAACACGCTAGCGGCAGAGGTCACAGTTCGTTGCCCAACCAAGGCATACATGCGAGAGAGACGCAACTCCAATCCAGCAGAGGCAGAGGAACACTGTCAACGTTCTGGGACAGTTTTCTCAGACCCTCCCTTCAGACAGACACTCTCACAAGGAGTGGAAAGATTCAAAAGATGGTGAGGGAGTACCTTGCCGACTGTACCAGCGTCCTCCGTGATTCCTCTGTGCCTTTTAATTATTGGGTATCCAAGCTGGACACTTGGAATGAACTCCCTCTGTGCGCCTTGGAGGTCCTGGCCTGCCCTGCCGCTAGCGTGTTATTGGAGTGTGTTTTTATTGCCGCTGGGGGAATTATAACTGATAAGCGAACTCGCCTGTCAACTGACAATGCTGACAAGCTGACCCTTATCAAAATGAACAAGGGCTGGATTGGGCCAGACTTCTCATCACCACCAAATGACAGCAGAGTAACATAAAGTCAAATTCACTGTGTTATTTCGGGAGGTGTATTCACATGCACCGCTTCACAGCCACACATGGGTATACGCTTCCTCATTTCGGCTGTTTTATGTTCTTCTCCTTATCCTCAGCCTCCACCACCACTATACCACCAGGGTGACCGTGGTTCGTGTTGCCATTATTGAAAGTTCCTCCGTCCTTATTTTTGTCAGCTTTTGCTTGGCTGGCATAAGCAAAGACTGTGGGAGACCCACTCCCCAATAATGGGAATAATATTTTTAAGATGCTGTACTGTATGGCTCTTGTAAGGGGCATTAAAACTGTCTTGTTAAGCTACTGCGACCTCCACCACTTTTCCAAGGGGCATTAAAACCGTCTTGTTAAGCTACTGCGACCTCCACGTCTCTTCCGAGGGGCATTAAAAGCGTCTTGTTAAGCTACTGCGACCTCCATGTCTCTTCCAAGGGGCATTAAAAGCGTCTTGTTAAGCTACTGGGACCTCCACGTCTCTTCCGAGGGGCATTAAAATCATCTTGTTAAGCTACTGGGACCTCCACTTTTCTTCCGAGGGGCATTAAAAGCGTCTTGTTAAACCACTCTGAACTCCACAGCTCTTCCAAGGGGCATTGAAATATTGCTTTTAATTAACTCTAACCTCCACGACTCTTCGAACGGGCATTGCATTTCCTCCTAGTTTTTGGCAGCTTTTGCTTGGAAGGCATAAGCAAAGACTATGGGAGACCCACTCCCCAATAATGGGAATAATGTTTGTAATATGCTGTACTGCATGGCTCTTGTAAGGGGCATTGCAAGTTCCTCCGTCCTAATTTTTGGCAGCTTTTGCTTGGAAGGCATAAGCAATGACTATGGGAGACCCACTCCCCATTAATGGGATTAATGTTTTTAATATGCTGTACTGCATGGCTCTTGTAAGGGGCATTGCAAGTTTCTCCGTCCTAGTTTTTGGCAGCTTTTGCTTGGAAAGCATAAGCAAAGACTATGGGAGACCCACTCCCCAATAATGGGAATAATCTTTTTAATATGCTGTACTGCATGGCTCTTGTAAGGGGCATTGCAAGTTACTCCGTCCTAATTTTTGTCAGCTTTCGCTTGGAAGGCATAAGCAAAGACAATGGGAGACCCACTTCCCAATAATGGGAATAATGTTTTTAAGATGCTGTACTGTATGGCTCTTGTAAGGGGCATTAAAACCGTCTTGTTAAGCTACTGCGACCTCCACGTCTCTTCCGAGGGGCATTAAAACCGTCTTGTTAAGCTACTGTGACCTCCACCACTTATCCAAGGGGCATTAAAACCGTCTTGTTAAGCTACTGCGACCTCCACCACTTTTCCAAGGGGCATTCAAACCGTCTTGTTAAGCTACTGCGACCTCCACGTCTCTTCCGAGGGGCATTAAAACCGTCTTGTTAAGCTACTGTGATCTCCACCACTTTTCCAAGGGGCATTCAAACCATGTTGTTAAGCTACTGTGACCTCCACCACTTTTCCAAGGGGCATTAAAACCGTCTTGTTAAGCTACTGCGACCTCCACGACTCTTCCAACGGGCATTGTCTTTCCTCCTAATTTTAGTCAGCTTTTGCTTTTCAATGCATAGGCGAACACTAAGGGAGACCTACTCCCCAATATTGGGTGGAAGGTTTTTAGTACGCTGTAATCCACGTCTGTTTCAAGGGGCATTGCAGTTTCTCATAATTTTTGGAAAGCCTTCCATTCACTGCTTAGGCCAACAGTGCACAGGAGACCCAGTTGCTATAAATGGAAAAAATGGTTTAGTTAAGGCCCTCTGACCTCCATGTCACTTCCAAGGGGCATTGGAGTGCCTCTAAATTTTTGGTAGGCATTGCACTCACTGTATGCCCTATAACTGTGTAGCCGAACCTCTCCTTTTGTTACAGAAACATATCCTACAAGACATGTGTGGTTGACTGGCCTGATATTGATGTGAATGGTCCCTGTTCCTCCTGCTCTTTCTCCTTTGCCACCACCTCATCCATCATTTATCACCTGAAGCTTTGTTTTAACGGGAGTCATAGAACTGGGATAGTAGCAGGAAAACATCCAGCAGTCCTCGGAGGAGGTAGGATATGCGCCAAAACGCTGACCACCTCAGGCCTAGTCGCTACTACATACATGCTCTTGCATTCCAAGAAAACAAAGCAGATGCTAACTTCTATCATCCTCATCATGCTCCTCACCTTGGCACTCTCAACTCCCCTGATGGAGAAGCCAGGGCCCACCGGAGGAGTCTGGTTCTCTGGTGGGCTCGTCCAATGCTGCCCTAAAGCTGGCCAGGCTAAGAAAAGTGTGGGGGAAGGTGACAGGAGAAATAGGGGCTGCTGGGGACCGTTTATGGACACCCGGCCGCCGGGCGGCTGGGGACTGAGTATGGATACCAGGCCGCCGAAGCAGCCATGAGGTAGTGGCCAGCTTCAGCCTACTCCAAACTAAAAGGCCCCATTTCAAGTGCAACCTAGCAGTATGGCATTGCAGCCTGGGGGTGGGTGGGTGGCAGGCTGTACACTTACGCTTGCATTAAAAGAAAACAAAGCAGATGCTAACTTCTATCATCATCATCATGCTCCTCACCTTGGCACTCTCAACTCCCCTGATGGAGAAGCCAGGGCCCACCGGAGGTGTCTGGTTCTCTGGTGGACTCGTTCAATGCTGCCCTAAAGCAGGCCAGGCTAAGAAAAGTGTGGGGGAAGTTCAGCGCAGAAATAGGGGCGGCTGGGGACCGTTTATGGACACCCGGCCGCCCCCAGGCGGCTGGGGACCGTGTGTGGACACCCGGCCGCGGGGCGGCTGGGGACCGTTTATGGACACCTGGCTGCCCCCAGGCGGCTGGGGACCGTGTGTGGACACCCGGCCGAGGGGCAGCTGGGGACCGAGTATGGACACCTGGCCGCCCCCTGGTGGCTGGGGACCGAGCATGGACACCCGGCCGCCGGGTGGCTAGGGACTGAGTATGGCTACCTCACTGCCAAAGCAGCCATGAGGTAGTGGCCAGCTTTGGCCTCCTCCAAACTAAAAGGCCCCATTTCAAGTGCAAGCTAGCAGTATGGTATTGCAGCCTGGGGGTGGGTGGGAGGCAGGTTGCACAATTACGCTTGCATTCCGAGAAAACAAAGCAGATGCTAACTTCTATCATCATCATCATGCTCCTCACCTTGGCACTCTCAACTCCCCTGATGGAGAAGCCAGGGCCCACCGGAGGAGTCTGGTTCTCTGGTGGGCTCGTCCAATGCTGCTCTAAAGCAGGCCATGTCTTTTCAGCACTGTATGCATGTGTCACACAGCACATGGCCAGATAAGATTGTAAAATGTTAAAATGACATTTCCCGGTGAATGCATTTGTCACGGTTGAAAGCAATACAAAAGTGCAAAAACGCATAAAAAATGCGACTTGTGAACATAGCCCAAGGTGTGGAGGAGTATTTTTGTTTTTAGTTATTTATTTTACCTTATACACAAATCTTTACCCTGGAAAGAAAGTTCCTTAACATACTTCACAGGAAAGCACTTTCAGTTTCTTTTTTGAACGTTTTCTTGTGAGCCCGTAAAAGTGGCTTAATACCTGTGACTAATTTGTTGACAGCAGTGACCTGGGGGTCAGAAATGCTTCCTGGGGCGATCCCCATGCTGTCCCCATGTCTTTTGAGCACTGTCGCTATCTTTTTGGGTACTTTTTAGGCTTTCTACAGACTGCCGGGGGTGCTGCCGCAAAAATGCTCGGGTCTCCCATAGACTAACATTGGGCTCGTTGCTCGGGTCGAGCACCCGAGTATCACGGTGAGCTCGGCCCGAGCTTCGAGAACCCGAGCATTTTAGTGCTCACTCAACACTAGTTGCAACCTAGCTTACACAGCCATCCCAACGGGACCAATTCTGGTGTCCTCAGTGTCCACTACTGCTTTCCATCACTCAGCCTCTACACCTCTGATTTCTACAGAGCAGTGCCAAAATTTGCATGCCCAACTTATTCAGTCTCAATGCTGCCCTGCCCTGTTAACTGTCTCCTACATGACCGTGGCCTTGCTTCTCTGGCATCCCTGGACATTTTAATTAGATCAACCATAAAAGCCATCTTTTTTCTAAACTGAATTACCCCAATTTGATATCCTGTCTTGGTGCTGCAAACACCCATTCCCTTAAGCATTTCTAATTACTTAAGCATTTCTTTTTCTATGCTTCAGCTCAGCTCCTCTCTATGCAAAGGTGCCTAAAATTGTGCACACTATTTCAAGTGTGGTCTGACTACTGATTTGTATAGAAGCAAAACTATGTTCTTGTCATACGCATCTAGGCCTCTTTTGTCCATTCCATGACAGACAGCCGCTTGATGCCGGTCGTTAAAGGAATAATGTGACCCTTTAAATTAAATTTTCACAAAAAGTAATGTATGGTTAAAGTACAGCATTGATATATCCAAGGGCAGAAGGGAATGTCTCAGTCTGCGGGAGCACAGTGTGCATATGGTAGTCTGAGAAGCAGGTAGCCATTGTAGATAAATGCAGAGGGGGCCTGCAATTGATTTTGCAGCAGAAGTAAATAAAATAAAAGGTAACTGGGTACTTTAGCTATAAATTCCTATAATATAAAAAAAACTATACACTTTACACCTGTACATTTTATGGAAAGTCAGAGTGTGACTTTAAGGCCACAGCCTCACTATCAGTATTTGGTCAGTATTTTTTCTCAGGAGTGGGAGCCAAAACCAAGAGTGGTGATAAATGCAGAATTGGTGCACTTGTTTATATTATACCTTTTCTCTGATTGTTCCTCACCTGGTTTTGCTTCCCACTACTGAGAAAAAATACTGACCGAATACTGACCAAACACTGATATTGGGGCCGTGGCCTAAGTTTGCTGTACACCAATGCTCCCAATCCTTGAGTCTTACTACAGAATACAAAATTGTCTTATTAATTTGCTATTTCTCTGCCCAAATCTCCAGTTTCCCAAAATCACTTTGTACATTCTGCTGTGTTGATTACTTTGCCGAGCTTAATATTAAAATTTTATTACGTAAGCCCTCATTATTAAAGGGAATCTGTCACCAGATCTTTGCTACCTCATCTGTCAGCAGCATAATGTAGTAAAAGAGACTCTAAATCCAGTGATGTATTAGTTAGTTTACTGGGTGCCGCAGTTGTGACACAATCAGAGTTCTTGGTTGTAGAATGCAGCACAGCTCAGAAAGCTAACCCCGCCCACACCAGGGTCTGTACGTACATTGTCTATAAAAAGTGAGCGTTTTTTCACAGGATGGGGATGAGTCAGACCAGTGCTTGCACGCCAGCTAGTCACAGCAATGATAATGTCCTAGTAGTGAGTAGCGAACATGCTCGCCACTGCTCGGTACTCACCCGAGCATCACTGTGCTCGACGAGCTCGGCAAGTATTTCCGGGTTGCTCGTGCGGGAACTCAGGCCCCCTCCCTGCATGTTTGGTGCTCTTTAGAGAGCCAATGAACATGCAGGGATTGCCTGCCATGCACTGTAATTTCGTAGCCATGTTGGTTGTTGGCATTACAGTGATTGGCTGGCCGCACAGCATCATCAGGTGTATATAAGACCGGGCACCGCCATGCTCGTCACAGTCTACCTCGGAATCAGGCAGAGTAGGGAGAGCTGCTGCTGCGTCAGGGAGAAATTTGCTTCTTCATAGTTAGCATAGGTATTCCACAACATATATATATATATCCAACTGAGCTAACAGTCCTTCTGAGGATTAATCCAGCTGCATATATTCAGTGGTGATAGCAGGAGTTAGGCAGGCAGGCAGTGTATGTGGCAGACTGCAGTGCATGATACAGCTCAAGAGGGTCCATTGAACGTCCTGTTAGTATAGGTATTCCACAACATATATATATATATATATCCATATGAACTAACATTCCTTCTGAGGACTAATCCAGCTGCATATATTCAGTGGCAATAGCAGGAATTAGGCAGGCAGGCAGTGTATGTGGCAGACTGCAGTGCATATAGTGCAAAAGGGTCCATAGACCGTTCCTGCTGCGGCTGTTCTTACAGATATTTGTAGACATAGCCCGAGAAATCAGGGGCCAGGGAAATTTTTTTTTTAATCTTAATCCTGGTTATTTGCTTAAAAAGCAATCCAGAGTACACTATTTTTCTGCTCCATTTGCTTGTTCTCACTGCAGAATAAAGCCAGATCTGTTCCATATTTCAGCGATCAAAATCCAGAAATTTAAACTGAACATGTAAAATATTGGCCTCCTTTTCCATTCTGTTGCAGTGTGTCGGTCAAGCTATTCACACTAGGTGTCTGTGAAGAATAGTATTAGTAAATTACAGGCCTGCTATTTAAAACCGTGGTTCTCTGTCAGACATATCACCTATAAGAGTGTTCCAAAATCAGCCATTTCTTCCATTTTCATTTCATTGCAGTGTGTCGGTCAAGATATTCACACTAGGTGTCTGTAAAGAATAGTATTAGTAAATTATAGGCCTGCTATTTAAAACCGTGGTTCTCTGTCAGATGTATCACATATAACTGCGGTTCAAGTCCAGCCATTTGTAATGAACGTGGTAAATATTGTCCTCCATTTATAGATTGTAGCAGTGTGTCAGTGTACACCATTTTACAGCTCCATTTGCTTGTTCGCAGAATATAGCCAGATTTTTTTTCGTTTTATTCATATTACTGTATTGTGGAAGCAGAGGAACTTTTTCCAATGATCAGACGCACGTGATCCATATGACTGCCATAATAATGCAGAAATTTTGCAGAGCATGCCAAATATTCCACTCCTTGTAAAATCAGCCATTGTTTTGTTGAACCAATTGACACTTGTTCGCTGACAAATATCATACTATTAGGCAACTGCCTGAAACCGTGGCCATCAGATGTTATCCCATATGACTGCCCTAATAATCCAGCAATTATTGTGAGCATGTCAAATATTACACTTCATTTAAAGTATTGCAGTTGAGGGTTCAAACCTATTCACAGTTGGCCGCTGACAAATAGGCATATCTGTGAACAACGTTGTCAGAGTATTACACCACTTTTGCGGACTGACAAAAAAAAAAAAACATGCAAAAAACAAGCTAAAATGGAAAAAATGTTAAGAAACATTCTTTCCAGGGTAATGACTTGTATATAGGGCCAAAGAAATAAAAATAAACAAAGTTATGGACTGTGGAAGACATTTATGCTACCAGAATGAGCACTCATGTGTAGATGGTGACGATACCACCTTGCAACAGCACCTGTCCCTATTGTAAATGCATCTGACAGCGTTATCGATAGGGTATAGAATAGATTTCAAATTTTTTTGGGCAGCACCAGCAGCGCACAGTATAAGGCAATGATACCTGGCTGGATCAGTGTAATACGCTATCCGTACTGCGATACCTCACCCGTAAAAGAATTTCAGATAAGACAGTTAATATTCTAGAACATAGAATCTATTTGAATTGTCCTTCCCATTATTAAGAAGTGTGTGTCCTATTCTGTTATAGCATATGCAACAATTTCAAGGGCTGCCAAAAATTAGGACGCACCCCAATACACATTTGAAGAGACTTAAAAAAAAAAATAAAACAGAACACAGTAGGATCTTTCTTTAGTATAAAAAACAGACTCGCCAATTTAACCTCAGTGTAACCTCAATGTAATCACATTGTTCAGCTCCTGCACCTCTTCCTCCAGTTTGGCCTCCATCTCCGAAATAACCACATCAGTCACAAGCTGAAAGCACTGCAGCACTGCCTTGGCCAAGTGACAACAGATTGTACTGAAGATAACATGCTTAATGCTTAGGTGACAAACCGCCCACCGCTGCAGAGTTGTTGAAAGCTGTAGCACAGCAATCTGATCTGTGGCTCTCACCGCTGAACATACAGCCAGGCATGGTTGTGTGTGACAATGGGCCGAACCTGGTGATGGAGAAATGATAGCCGGAGTAGATACGGTATCCCTCTATGTCAGTCCTTTCACCGAGCTAAAGAATATGGTTGTGGTGAAATACAACTCGTATTGAGAAGCAGTTTCAGACTGAAAAACATTAGGCCCACCAGAGGATTTGATTCTGAGGGCTCACCTTTCTCCCCCGCTCAAGAGCCCCATAGCAGCTGCAAAGTTTGCGCTATCACGAACTCTCCTGATGGAGAAGCCAGGGCACACCCGAGGCTTCTCTGGAGAGCCCGTCCAGCCTTGCCGAGAAGGAGTCCTGGCTAAGAAAAGTGTTTGGGAAGATTCCCGGACACTCTATGGCTGCTTTTTTTACTGAGGTGGAAACCCACGCAAACACGGGGAGAACATATAAAATCCTTGCAGATGTCCTTGCTGGGATTTGAACCCAGGATCCCAGTGCTGCAAGGCTTCAATGCTAACCACTGAGCCAATGTGCTGACGTTCACCCTCCGATATGTAATAGTCTGGAGAAACTTGCATCTACTGCCACTCTATCTTCAGCTCATTTGTGAGAAACTAATGTATTAGGGCAGCCACTCAGTCTACCAAATAAAATTCCTGAGAAGGAAATTGGGGATGGCGTCGCTACTGGTACTGGGGCAGTGCTAATACCATGGCGTTGTACCATAGTTTACTGGAAATATTCCTGGCTGGTAGGAGGCAAGCAGATTCCCACAGAAAAGTACCAGCAGTAATATTCAGGGACCCATGCTTGTGGAAGGCGGAGATGATACCGGGAAAAATAGTAGCTGCTGGGGACCGAGTATGGACACCCGGCCGCCGCCGCCATGAGGTTGTGGACAGCTTCCATCTCCACGAGCCTAAAAGGCCACATTTCAAGTGCAAGCAGCTGCCCAGAAATCTAGCAGTTTACTATTGCGGCCTGTGAGCTGGGTGGGTGGCTGGCTGCATACTTGCGCTTGCATTCCACGTAACAGAAAACTAAGCAGATGGTGGCCTTTATCATCATCATGGCCTCACCTCGGCACTATGAACTCTCCTGAAGGAGAAGCCAAGTCTCCGGTTCTCTGGTGGGCCCGTCCAACCCTGCCAAGAAGCAGCCTTGGCTAAGAAAAGTGTGTGGGAAGGTTCCCGGACACTCTATGGCTGCTTTTTTAATGTAGATTGGATGTGCTTATGCATGTTATTTCTCAAACCGCATTGCAGATCAGGCCATTGCCCAACTCTGTAGTCATGAAGTTAAAGGCGCAAAGAAAGATGTTTGTGTGTCGACGCACCACCGACAAGTGCGAGCTGATGTTGGACGGACTGCCATTGCTTATGCAACAAGCTGCATTAGAGGACTTCCTGGGAGAAATGACACCGGGAGTAGATAAGGTTTCCCTCTATGCCAGTCCTTTCACCGAGCTAAAGAGTATGGCTGTGGTGAAATACAACTCTCACTGAGAAGCAGTGTCAGACTGAAAAACATTGGGCCCACCAGAGGATTTGATTCTCAGGGCCCACCTTTCTCCCCCACTCAAGAGCCCCATAGCTGCTGCAAAGTTTGCGCTATCATGAACTCTCCTGATGGAGAAGCCAGGGCCCACCCGAGGATTCTCTGCTGGCCTCGTCCAACCCTGCCGAGAAGCAGCCCTGGCTAAGAAAAGTGTGTGGGAAGGTTCCCGGAAACTCTATGGCTGTATTTTTAATGTGGACTGGCTCCATACCGTCCCTGGCCACATTCACCTGTCCATGTGTTTGTGGTTAGGCGGTCCAACCCAGTAAGTGCACTGGGGAGGGCATGGGTAATGTTGTGGGACCCGCGCTTGTGGAAGGCGGAGATGACACAGGGAGAAATAGTGGTGGCTGGGGATCGAGTATGGACACCCGGCCGCCGCCATGAGGTTGTGGACAGCTTCTGCCTCCACGAGCCTAAAAGGCCACATTTCAAGTGCAAAAGCAGCTGTCCAGAAATCTGGCAGTTTACTATTGCGGCCTGTGGGTGGATGGCTGGCTGCATACTTGCGCTTGCATTCCAAGTAACAGAAAACTAAGCAAATGGTGTCCTCTATCATCATCATGGCCTCACCTCAACACTATGAACTCTCCTGAAGGAGAAGCCAGGGCCCACCAGAGGAGTCTCCGGTTGTCTGGTTAGCACGTCCAACCCTGCCGAGATGCAGCCCTGGCTAAGAAATGTTTGTGGGAAGGTTTCTGGACACTCTATGGCTGCTTTTTTTTACTGTGGACTGGCTCCAGCAATCTATAAGATTGCAATCTATAATCCCTTCACTGGCTCCCCATTGACCAGAGACTTCAGTTCAAAACAGTAATCATGACATGCAAAGCCATCCACAACCTGTCTGCTCCATATATCTGTGACCTTGTCTCCCTGTACATACCACCACGCAACCTCCGATCCTCACAAGATCTCCTTCTCTACTCCGTCTTCTCTCCTCTTCCCACAATCGCATACAAGATTTTTCTTGTGCTTCCCTTCTACTCTTGAACTGTATACCCCAACATCTCAGACTCTCGCCTACTGTTGAAACCTTTAAAAGGAAGCCAAAGACCCACCTCTTCCGACAAGCCTACAACCTGCAGTAACCCTCGCTCCACCATACTGCTGCATGACCAGCTGTACCCTCACCTACTTTATCCTCACCCATCCCTTGTAGACTGTTTGTGCGCCCTCACGGGCAGGGTCCTCCCTGCTCTTGTACCAGTCAGTGACTTCTTTTCACATGTAAAGTGCAATGGAATAAATGGTGCTATAATAATGAATAATAATAATTATACTACTTGTACTCTGGGTCAATTGATGGCACTTTCCCGGTGCCTGCCCCTAAACTGATGTGTTTTGGCAGCTTTTGGTCCCGTTTGAAGGTTTTGTGTATACGTTTGGTTTTGGCACCCATTGAATCCAATGGCATTGGGCAATGTTCGGCGAATATTCGACAATTACATTGGCGAATATTTTACAAACAGCGATTGTAATCCGAAACGAATATTGAAATATTTGCTCTTCTCTAATCAGAAACACCTTTAAAAAAATTATGTGGGTGTTGCATCACGGTCTCCCTGGTCATATGGTGGTGGAGGATGAGGAAAAGGAGGAGGGCAACATAAAATAGAACCATTCTTGAAGGCCCCCCCAAAAATAACCACTGGAATTGAATTTATGTTTGATGCTATCATCTGGTGGTGTTGAGAAGTCTGGCCCAATTCAGCCCTTGTTCATTTTTATAAGAGTCAGCCTGTCAGCATTTTCAGTTGACAGGCGGATGCTCCTACCAGTTTTATCAGTTATAATGCCCCAGGCGGCACTAAAAACTATCTCTGACAAAACACTAGCGGCCAGGACCTCCAAGACGTAGAAAGACAGTTCATGCCACGTGTCCAGCTTGCATCTTCCAAAACTTTTCCCTCCTTGTCATAATACCCGTGTATCAGGGTCTGGGCACTGGGAGGGTCTGAGAAGACTGTCCCAGACCTTTGACAGCGTTCTTCTGCCTCTGCCGCATTTGGTATGTGTCTTCCTCACTTGTACTCCTTGGTTGTCCAATGAACTGTCTGACTGTGACCTCTGCCGTCAGCGTTGTCAGATGAAAATTTTTTTTTGCTATAATTAATCAACAAGACCCTGATCTTAATATCTCCCAAAATGAACTCCTTCAGTTTCCTCCCTCTACTAACCTATCTATACCTGACTTTGCAATTTCCTTTATGTGCTGCCACCATAACTCCCACTCTGAACGCCTGCTATCTTGGAGTCATATTTGACACACAACTTTCCTTTATTCAACTTGGAAAATTACTCGCTCGCTCATATCACCTGCACCTTAAAAACTTCTCCAGAAGTCGACCTTTTCTCACCTTTGGTACTGCACCAACTGTTACTGTCACTCTTATTTACTAGTGCAACTCTCTTCTAATCGGTCTTCCTCTAAACAAACTGTCTCCTCTCCAATCCCTTCTGAATGTAGCAGCCAGGGTTGTATTTCTATCAAGCCGCTTCACCGACGCCTCTACCCTGTACAAGTCATTGCACGGGTTAGGTTAAACAATCACTACAGAATACAATACAAACTCATCTCTCTCACTCGCCAAGCTGTCCACAGTTCTGCAACGGCCTATATCTCTTCCCTCATTTCTGTGTATCACCCCTCCTGTGCCCTCCATTCTGCAACTGATCTAAGACAGGTATCCTCCTTAATTAGAACCTCCACTTCCAAGAATTCTCTCGTGCCATTCCAGTTTTGTGTATTGCCCAAAATGCGTACAACGTAATGCTCCCGGTAAGGGCAGCGGAACATAAAGTCGGCCATGTGTGCCAGACTGCCAACAGCCAAGACTTCCCTGTTCTCACTAAGAGTATTACTGTCTATGTTCTCTTCCTCCTCCTCATTATCACCCAATCCACGCTGAGATGAGGCTGGGCTGGGTAGCATCACCCTGTACAGTTCCTTGCTCCGCCTGCAATGCCTCCTTTTTAATTGTGAGCAGCAAGCTTTTCAGTAGACAGAGAAGCGGGATGGTGATGCTAATTATGGCGTCATCGCCGCTCACCATCTTGGTGGAGTCCTCAAAGTTTTGGAGGATGGCATAGATGTCAGACATCCATGCCCACTCATCAGCTCTTATGTGCAGAGGCTGACCTGAATGCCGACGGACGTGTTGAAGCTGATACTCAACAACTGCTCTCTGCTGCTCAAAATCATTCCAAACATCTGCAATGTTGATTTCCAACGCGTAGTCACATCGCACACCAGTCGGTGAGCTGGAAGCTGCAAATGCTGCTGAATCCCTGCCAGGGTGGTGGAAGCTGTAGCTGACTTTCTGAAATGGGCACACATGCAGCATACTTTCACAAGCAGATCTGGCAGATTCGTGTAGATTTTGAGAAACTGCAGAACCACTAAGTTGAGCACATGGGCCAGGCATGGTACATGTGCGAGCTTGCTTAGCTTCAGAGCTGACACCAGGTTCTCTGTTACAGCTTTCAACAACTCTGCAACGGTGTACTTCTTTGTTGCATAAGCGTACAGTCCTGCTTATTGTTATTGGCACAGACGAATTTTAAGTAAATAATCTGCAATATCTCCTGAAAAAATGAATCAAGTGATGGAGATGGAGGCTGAAGAGGAGGAGGTGGTGCAGGAACTGTAGAATGTAGGGATAACCCTGAATGACCAAGGGCCCGCAATCCTCTGCATCGCGAGGACATGTTCCATCTCAGGGTCCCACTGGGTCCCAGCTTCGACAATATTAACCCAGTGGAATGCGTCATTGAGATAAACCGTCCCTGGCCACATTCACTTTCCACGTGTTTGTGGTTAGGCAGTCCTTCCCACTTAAGTGCACTGGGGAGGGCACGGGTAATTTTTGGGGACTTGCGCTTGTGGAAGGTGGAGACGATACTGGGAGAAATAGTGGCAGCTGGGGACTGAGTATGGACACCCGGCTGCCGCCACCATGAGGTTGTGGAAAGCTTCCACCTCCACGAGCCTAAAAGACAACATTTCAAGTGCAAGCAGTCCAGAAATGTGGCAGTTTAGTATTGTGGCCTGTGGTTGGGTGGGTGGCTGGCTGCATACTTGCGCTTGCATTCCAGGAGCTGTGTAGGGACAACTGAACGCTGCAAAGGGACAAAGACGTGGACGGTGATGGTTGCAAGTCTGCAATGACAGGTGCAGGGCGGGAGGCATCTTCGCATGCGCCATGGACAGGGGATTGGCGTGCATGCACTACAGCGGAAGAGGCAGTGGTGTCACCCGCAGACCCTGTTTCTGGACCTTGATGTTTGGCCCAGCTACTGTCATGTGCCTGAGCAAGCTGGTGGTGGTCAGGCTGGTAGTTTTGGTGCTCTTGCTGATGCTGGCCTGGCAGATGTTGCAAATGGCCTTTTTGGGGTTATCTTAAACAGTCTTTAAAAAAGAACCAGACTCAGGAAGATCTAACAGTTGTACTTGCAATTTCCTTCGTGTTGGTGTTCCAGGGAGCAGTTGCCCGCCTTGTGTCTGTGGCCACCTCACTGGCTCCCCATTACCCAGAGACTCCAGTTCAAAACCCTAACCTTGGAATGCAAAGCTATTCACAACCTGTCTCCTCCATACATCTGTGACCTAGTCTCCTGGTACTTACCTGCACACAACCTCCAATCCTCACAATATCTCCTTCTCTACTCCCCTCTTATCTCCTCTTCCCACAATCACATACAAGATTTCTCCCGTGCATTCCCCCTTCTCCGGAACTCTCTACCCCACCATTTCTGACTCTCGTCTACTATTGAAACCTTTAAAAGGAAGCTGAAGACCCACCTCTTGCGACATGCGTACAACCTGCAGTAACCCTTGCTCCACCATACCGCTGCAAGACCAGCTCTATCCTTACCTATGCCTTGTAGACTGAGCCCTCGCGGGCAGGGTCCTCTCCTCTCCTGTAACAGTCGCTGTCACATTTTTGTTCAAGATTATTGTAATAGTTTTTGCAATGTATACCTCGTTTTCACATTTAAAGTGCCATGGAATAAATGGCGTTAATAATAATAATGTGATCCATACTCGCATCTACTGAGACTGGACCATGTGGAACACAGGGTGGTGGTGGTGGCAAAGTGACTGGATGTATTATCTGCTATCCAACCAACAACCTTTTCACACTGCTCTGGCTTCAATAGTGGTGTTCTACGGCCCCCTAGAAATTGGGACAGGAAGGTAGTTCGACATGATGTGGGTGTTTGTTGTGCTCCCTCAGCAGGCACAGTTTCATCTTGCCCACGGCCTCTGTGTGCACTATCACCATCACCATAATGTCCACTTCAGCTTCCCTTGACACACACCTTGCCCATTTTAAATAGAGTTTAAGATTTATAACGTTGCCAAAAATGTCTGCATTATTACCGCAGTAATATAGGATCACGTCTGATGAGATGACCACAGTTTTAGGCAGTGCCCTGGGAGTCAGAGATGCTTCCAGCCCCAGGGGTCTAACCCATGCTGTTCCCATGTCACACACCACATGGCCAGATAAGGTAGTAAAATGTTAAAATGACATTTACTGGTAAATGTTTTTTCACCGTTGAAAGCAATGCAAAAGTGCAAAAACGCTACGTGTGAACATAGCCTAAGGTGTGGAGGAGCATTTTTGTATATTTATTTTGCCTTATATACAAGTCATTATCCTGGAAAGGATGTTCCTTAACATATTTCCCAGGAAAATCCATTTTGTTTTTGTTTTTGTATGTTTTATTGTGAGTCTGTAAAAGTGGCGTAATACCTCTAACAACGTTGTTGACAGCAGAGACCTGGGAGTCAGAAATGCTTCCAGAGGTCTTCCCCATGCTGTTCCCATGTCATTTGAGCACTGTTCCCATCGATTTGGGCAATTTTTAGGCCCTCTGCAGACCGCCGGGGGGGGGCCGCCGGAAAAATGCTCGAGTTTCCCATAGACTTACATTGGGCTCGTTACTCGGACCGAGCACTCGAGCATTCCAATTTGCTTGACTCGAGCAACATGTACCCGAGCATTTTAGTGCTCGCTCGTCACTATGTCCTAGTGATAAAACCTTCACTTTAAGTAAATAACAGCACACAGCCTGATAAGTGACATATTGCTGAATTCTGTGTTTTAACCCCTACCTCATGTTGTCCTCAGATTACATAGCAAAAACCTGCATAAAGATCCCTTTTAAACATATGAAAAAGAAGAAGGCCCAATGCTGAACCCCAGTGTAACTGTGACCCAATCTTAAGTGGTTCCATCAACTCTTTTTCGACATGGTGATTTTCTCTTTTTGCACTTTCACGCTTTTATTCTTCCTTTCTGTCTTTCGAGAGCCAGAGCATTTTTATTTTTCAGATGAAATAGCTGTATCAGCGCTTGTTTTTTGCAGAACTAATTGTACTTTTGAATGACACCATCCATTTTACCATGCACAATTGTTTTTTGGGTTTTGTTTTTCCAGAGTTCATTTTGCAATGCCAAACATGCATACATTTTTTTTCTATGTAAGTGGTGAAAATAATTCTTAAAATAGAGTAAACAAAATAAATACATTTTGCTTGTGTCACCATTTTCCGAGACCCGCATCATCTTCAATTTTCGGTTCATGAAGCTCTATGAGAGATTATTTTTGCCAGGTGAGCAGATGTTTTTATTTATACAATTTTGTGGTAGATACAACGTGGCGGTGGCCGTAAAACCACAATTCTGGTGTTTTTTCCATTTCTTTTTTTTTGTGGTGTTTATCGATCTGGTTAATTCATTTTTTATTTAGAGAGCTTGGACTTTTATGCATGTGGAGATGCCACATTTGTGTATTTTTTCTTTTTCATTTTTAATGGGAAAAAAGTTGGGTGATTTATACTTTTCGTTTTTTTTTATTTGTTCTTTTTCATATTTTTAAAAAATAATTTTATTTTCATTGTATTTTGTAGTCCCCTTAAGTGAATAAAACCTGCAATCATCTGATCGCTTGTACGATATGCTGCAATACAACAGTTTTGTAGTATATAGCAGAAAATCAAGGTCTCCCATGAACTCCAGCCACATGATATCTTCATAGGCGTACTGCTAGGCGTTTGCTGGATTCAAAATGGGTTCAGAACCATCAGTGGATTCTGTCATCTCCTATTCCACTCCAGCCAGGGCTGATGCTGCTCAGCATCATCATCTGTCCCAACGCCTAGCTGGTGCACGAGATGTACAAGTTGTCGCTTGGGTCTTTGTTCCTAGCAGCATGAAGCGTAGGTTGCGGAGGGAAACAGGGCTGCTGCAGCCTAAGTCCAGGATTCACTGCACTGAGCATGCCCGTGACATGGCGGACCGTGATTGGTGGTTTGGGAGTCAGCTGATCCGGTGACCTGCCACCGCCTGATTGGTCGCGGGTGACGTCACCAATGGTGCGATGGTGGGCAGGGTTTAATCTTTAAATAGCCCGCCCACAAACATGGCGGCGTGCTCTGATCATTGAGCTGTGATGGTGTTGTTGTGTGGACGCTTGGTCTCTTGGGCTCCACGTGTGCTTTAGCTTCTGTCAGGCAGGTTTAGCGGGGCGTAGGCAGCCTTAGATGGAGGGAGGCAGGTAGCTTTGTGTGACAGTCTGGCTCTGATAAAGGGGTCGCCATACACCCCGAGCAGTCTGCAGACGCCATATTCCCGGCACCGCCTGTAAGCCACGTGGAGAGATAATCCTCAGTCCGGTAGCACGCCGGCTGGGAGCACGTATACGCCGGCGTGTATCACACACACATCCTAGCGCCTGATGTGTAGTCCCTGTGCTGTAAACAGGGCTACAGATACATTATCGCACATCACTCGTGCAGTTAACGGAGATAGTGCGAATCCCTATTCCCGTTCCGGTGTGCAGTAACACGGAAGGGATTGTTATTTCAGTTGGTTGTTTTACCTTCTTACCCGGAAGGTGTTCGGCCGCAGTCCTCCAGGCTGCATCACGGACCCCGGGTTCGGTTGCTTTCCATTATTTAATAAAGTTGTTTGCAACCGTCCCCTTAACACGTACAGTCATGACAGGCATGGCTCAGCTCAACTTCACTTGCCGTTGCTAGAGGCCGATGATGGCCTGCCTCTAATAACCATCATCTGTCGCCAATGGTAACGGCTCAGCTCCTGAGCTCACATTGAAGACAGTATGTCCAATGTTGATAAGGGGTTAATCACACACCTCTTTTTTCTGTCACTAAGCAAATGTTTAATCCAATTGCACATATTTTCCAAATCGTATCAGGCACTCTTAGGCGCTGCCTATGTAACACAGCTGTCAACTGTGCTGCAAGCTCTTTAGCCTACTCCATATAGTGATGGCAGGAATTGGATGTTTCGCCCCCAGCAGTTCGCCCCCAGCAATTCGCCCCTGGGTACATTTCGCCCCCGCACATTTCGTCCCCAGCATTTGGCCCCCAGGATGTTTTGCCCCTGCACATATCGCTCCCAGTTCGCCCCCGGATGTTTTGTCCCAAGAAACGTCCGGGGGCGAAACGTGCAGGGGCGAAATGTGCGGGGGCGAATCTTCCTGGGGGCGAAATGATAGGGGCTAAATGTGCGGGGGCGAAATGTACCTGGGGGCGAACTGATGGAGGCGAACTGCTGGGGGCAAATTGCTGGGGGCGAAACTTCCTATAACCAGTGATGGCACATGTCATACTGCAGCTGTTAACAAGGGGTTAGGTGCCAACAATAGGTCCTTCCCTAAATAACATGCTAATCCAATTAAAAGACCTATTAGAATAATATTCTGTATAAAATTACTGTATTTTTTATCTAATGAGTTAAAGGGATTCTGTCATGAAAATGCAATCCAATTTACAGGCACCATGTTATAGAGCATACATGTCAAACTCTGGCCCATGGGCCAAATCTGGCTCGCAGGGTGGTTTTATTTGGCCCACGACACCAGAACCACCACCCCTATGTGGAGCCATTATTTTGTATGGAGGACTATGTGGGGCCCATTATTCTGTATGGAGGACTTTGTGGGGCCCATTATCCTGTATACTGTTTGGCCCAAAACTTTGTCCAAGTTTTTAATTTTGGCCCTCTGCATGTTTGAGTTTGACATCTGTGTTATAGAGCAATGGTAGCTGAGCAGACTGATGTATAGTTTTGTGAGAAAAGATTAAGTATAACGGTGTTGGACTGGGGTGCCAAGGGTCCATCAATAGCATTGACAATGTGGGTCCCTGTTTAACTTTAGCTAAATCCAAATATTAAGTTACACATTTAGAAATGTACCTATATGTCTATGTAATAAACTATGTAGTTTGTTAAATGAATGATTAGATGTTGCTTTGTCTTAGGGCTCTTTCACACGTATGTGTTTCCAGTACATGTGGTGTCCGTTTCCACACATACTGGAGACACTGACACATGTAGACCCATTCAATTGAATAGATCTATGCACATCAGTGTGTTTTCACGGACTGTGTGTCCGTGGGCAAATCACGCTGACATGTAACGTCCCGCACACATGCACACTGATGACACATGGATGACACATGACATCTGTGTGTCATCCGAGTGACACATACCGACGCCTGGGAATCAGTGGTAATGTTCGCGCTGTTCCCAAGCGCCGGGTGCTGTAGGCATCTGTCATCATTGTCGCCTGCCGACACTGAGATCAGTGTGAGCAAGGGACAATCTTGAGAGTAGTATTCTCCTCCACTGTGTCCAAAACCTGTAAAAATAATAAAATAAAAAAATCCTTATACTCACCTGTCTTAAGTGTCCCACGCTGTAATCCATCTGACCGTACATGCTAAGGAGCAGAGGAGAATAACTCGCTCCAGCGAGCGGGCCCCTGAACTGCGCTGAGCTCACTGAGTGACAGGACACCGGTCGGTGAGTTTAGCACAGGTCAGGGGCCCGCTCCTCTGCTCCTCAGCATGTGCAGTCAGATGGATTACAGCATGGGACACTTAGGACAAGTGAATATAAGGATTTTTTTAATTTAATTCTTATTTTTAAAGGTTTTGGACACAGCGGGAGCAGAATACTACTCTCAACATTGTCCCCTGCTGGTGCTGATCGCAGCGCTGGCAGGGGACAATGATGAGGGATGCGTTCAGCACCCAGCGATTGGGAACAGTGCTAACTGTAGTGCTGATTCCCAGGCACCAGTATATGTGATATTGATGCGGCGCACAGGCGGCACACAGTTGCCATACATATCATACACACATACACATAGACGCGGATATCTACGGTATTGATTTTTCCAGTACCGGAAATATCCGGACGTGTGAAAGAGCCCTTAGCACAGAGAATCAAGTGTATTCTGCCAACTACTGCCTTTTAGTGAAGAACAAGTATGTTCTGTTAACCCTTCTGGCGAGCATGCTCTGGTGCTCGCCGAGTACCTTCAGCGTGCTTAAGTGTTATGTTTCAGTCACTCCGTGCTCATGATTTGCGACTGTTTGACAGATTTAATACATGTGAGGAATGCCTAAGAAACAGGCATTCCTCCCATGTAATAAAGCTGTTAAACAGTCGTAAATCATGAGCACGGAGTGACTGAAACATAACACCCGAGCACGCTGAAGATACTCGGAAAACACCCAAGCATGCTCGTAAATCTCGAGTAATGAGCATGCTCGCTCATCACTACTGCCTATGTAAAGGGTGGGTGGCCCACTCTTTAATAGGGGCCCACCTGTTCCTCTTTGGACTTAATAGGGGCCCACCTGTTCCTCTTTGGATTAGTCCAAACCTGTGTTTTAATTATTTAAACTTCTGCTATTTCTTGGACTATTTCTTGGATTTTTTAATCCAATGGGTGGTCTTATCACTGACTGACAGTTATCTCTGTGTGCACATTTATACAAAAAAAATCTGTCAGTCGTTAATAGGACCAACCACTGGACCGAAAATCCCAGAAAGACCAAAGGTTTATATGATTAAAACACAGGATATACTGAATCATTTTTCACAAAATTATACATCAATTTAATCAGCTTCCCCTGCTCTTCACTCTGTGAACAATTGTTGAGCAATTTGTATTTTGCATCAGTCAATCCAAAAGGTTCTTCTTTTCAATAGTCATAAGTCTTCCATTCATGAACTCTGTCAGTTTCTTAATCTGTTGACACTCAACATTTTGGGCTCCACTAACCATAGCTTCCCAGCAGGGCCGGCGTTAGAGGCAGGCAGACTAGGCATCTGCCTAGGGCCTCCACTCTCCCAGGGGCCCCAACTACTGGCGCGCTGCCCGTGAGGTAGGGGGGCCCAACGTGAGCGCTGGCCCCCCTCCCTTCCTTCCGCATCGCGCATTCAACTGTATTGGCAGCTATGATTACAGTTGAAAGCAATTATGGAGGAGGGAGCGTCATGAAACTCTTCCTCTCCCATCATTCCCCCTCTGCCTGCAGCGAGCGCGATGACGTCATTTCATCGCGCACCGCGTAGTGTCAGCAGTGGAGCTGCTGAGACGCGCTGCGGACATTGGGGCAGCGGGGGAACAGGGAGGAGAGGTAAGTATATATTTCTTTTTTGTAAATCAGTAAGTACGCAGTCGCCATAATACTGCAGGGATGTGCGGTCTGCATTATACTATATGGGGGTCTGCATTATACTCTGGGGTGGCTGCATTATACTATGGAGGGTCTGCATTATACTATAGAGGGGCTGGATTATACTCTATGGGGGGGTTTGCATTATACTATGGGGGGCCTGCATTATACTCTATGGGGGCATGCTTTATACTATGGGGAGGCTGTATTATACTCTATGGGGAGGCTGCATTATACTCTATGGGGACCTGCATTATACTATGAGGGGGGCCTGCATTATACTCTATGGGGGCCGGCATGATACTATGCGGGGGCCTGCATTATACTCTACGGGGGCTGCATTATATTCTATGGGGGCCTGCATGATACTATGGAGGGGCTGTATTATACTCTATGGGGGGGTCTGCATTATACTATGGGGGGCCTGCATTATACTCTATGGGGGCATGCTTTATACTATGGGGAGGCTGAATTATACTCTATGGGGAGGCTGCATTATACTATGGGGGGGCCTGCATTATACTCTATGTGGACATGCATGATACTATGGGGGTGCCTGCATTATACTCTATGGGGGCTGCATTATACTTTATGGGGGCTTGCATTATACTATGGAGGGGCTGCATTATATTCTATGGGGGCCTGCATGATACTATGGAGGGGCTGTATTATACTCTATGGGGGGGCCTGCATTATACTATGGTGGACCTGCATTATACTTCGTTATACTATGGGGAGGCTGCATTATACTCTATGGAGAGGCTGCATTATTCTATAGAGGGGCTGCATTATACTCTATGGGGGCCTGCATTATACTCTATTGGGGCCTGCATTATACTCTATGGAGGCCTGCATTATACTATGGGGGGATCTGCATTATACTATGGGGGGGGCTGCATTATACTATGGTGGGGCCCTGCATTATACTACGGGGGTCCCTGCATTATACTATAGGGGGTCTGCATTATACTATGGGGGGCCTGCATTATACTATGGGGGGCTGCATTATACTTTTGTGGGGCTGCATTATACTATGGAGGGGCCTGCATTATGCTATGGGGGGCCTGCATTATACTATGGGGGGCTGCATTATACTATATGGGGGCCTACATTATACTATATTGGGGCCTGCATTATACTCTAGGGGCTGGCTGCATTATACTCTGGCGGGGGGCTGCATTATACTTTGGCGGGGGTCTGCATTATACTCTGGCAGGTTCTGCATTCTACTCTGGGGGGTGGCTGCATTATACTCTGGGGTGCTGCATTATACTCTATCAAGGACTATGAGGTGCATTATACCATATGAAAAACTATGGGGAGTGCATTATACTATATTAAGGACTATGGGATGTGCATTATACTATATGGAGGACTATGGGATTTGCATTATACTATGCAGGACTATGGGATGTGCATTATAGTATGTGAAGGACTATGGGGGTGCATTATACTAAACAAGTATTATATTATATGGAGGACTATGGGGTGCATTATACTGTATGAAGGACTGCAGAGTGTGCATTATACAATATGGAGGACTATGGGGTGTGCATTCAACAATATGGAGAACTATGGGGTGTGCATTATAAATGCAACCGAAATGTTTCTGTGTGATGGTACAATATGTGAGCATTTGGGGCCCCACTTTAACTTTTGCCTAGGGCCCCACTTTGTCTAAAACCGGCCCTGCTTCCCAGACACTGTTCAGAGAGGTGTACTGTTTTCCTTTGCTGTAAATTTCTTGTTTAAAGGCACTCTGTCAGCACAATAAGACTGTTCAAACTAAGTCCCTCCGCTTGGTGCTCTATGGCGGGGCAAATCATTTATATACACCTTCCCACCTGCTTGTTTTCCCCCAATCTCCCTCCCTCTTCTTTAATTGACAGCTCTGGCTTATAGGGCTAGAGAAGAGCAGAGATAGATGGAAACCAAACAGGTGGCAAGATTTATTGGCCCTGCACCGAGTGAAGCACCGAACGCCTATACTTTGTATGAACAGTCATTTTGTGTTGACAAAATCTCTTTAAGAAGGGCCCACAAGAACTCAATAGGGTTTAGGTCAGGTGAGGCAGGAGGCTATGTCATTATTCTTTAATATTTAATGCCTTTACTGGCTAGAGATGCAGTTGAGTACTTCGATACATGCAATAGATGCAGTTGAGTACTTCGATACATGCAATAGAACATTGTCCTACATAGAAATCATTGTTTTCTTGAAAGATGCATACATTGAAAAGTCAAACTAGCTCATCTTTATTATCATCCCATAGCAGTTCCCCGCCTCCAGCTTGCTGGTGTCTGAATCAAAGTGGAGTTCTGTGCCTGTTACTGATTCAGCCATGGGCCCATCCTTTTGATGTGTCAAGAGTCACTCTCATCTCATCAGTCCATAAAACCTTTAAAAAATCTGTCTTCAGATATTTCTTGGCTTAGTCTTGATGTTTCACGTGATGTGCCATGTTCAGTGATGGTCGGATTTCAGCCTTTCTTACCTCGGCCATGTCTCTGAGCACTGAGCATCTTGTACTTCTGGGCACTCCAGGGAGGTTGCAGTTCTGAGATAAAACAACACTGGAGGATAATTAATGGCTTCCTGGTCGCTTCACATTTGATTCTTCTCAAATCTTTGACAATTACTGCGCTTCTTTTTTTCTCAACATATTTTTCAAACCCTTTTGAATATTTGCAACAAAACCTTTGATGGTTCTGTGATCACACCTAAATATCTTAGCAATTTCAAGGGTGGTGCATCCTTCTGTAAGACTTTTAACAATTTTTTTTACTTTTCAGAGTCAATTAACTCTCTTTTTTTGGCCCATGTTGCCTGAGGAAAACAAGCTGCCTCATAATTCTGCACACCTTGATAAAGGGTGTTTATATCCTTAGGCTACATCCTCCCTCATTACACAAATACACATCATCTGATCTTCTTCATCCAATAAGCATTCAAGTTTATACAGCTTGGAGTTGGAAAATCTGTATAAAAATTATGATATGGTCAAAATAGTCACTTGCCCAAAAATTTTGCGCACAGTGTATAACATAATGCATGCAGATTGGACTGTGTTTTCATGGTGACAGGTTTCCTTTAAGAACTTTATATAGAGTGCAATTAAAAAAGTATTTTGCTCTCTTGAGATATCAATCTCTAATGATATTTGTCAAATTAAAATGTTTAATATTTTGGACAAAGAGCCTGGCTCAATGCTGACTATAATTTAAATTATTACTGTGTTTATTTTAAGTCAAGGAGGGCACATGATAACCTAAATAAAACATTATATCTGGGACAGCTTTTTGATGATAATTTTGTGAATAATTCAATTTTTTTTTTTTTTTAAGTGAATGTGTTCTACAAAATTGATAATAGTGATGTAAATAAAAGTGGACTTAGATTACAATATAGCTGCAGGTTAGGCTATCAATTGTATTTTCTCTAGGTAAGTTGAATCCATCACTGATCTGAGGCAGCCCCTTTCGTATCAGGTTAACAACACAGATCAGCTGATAACTGTAGATCCAGGACCCTACCCTGAAAAATAGCTGATTTTAGAAAGGAAAGCCATTGTCAGCTGCATAAAACATATATCATGCCACAGCACCTACTCAGATGAATGTTTGTCCATGTGACACAAAAGGACATATGGAAACGGTAAGAAAACAACAAAAAAAAACCAACAACACAACTCTATCGATCAGTCCAATACTTTTGCTTTACTGAATAATAAGGATTTTTCAGCGTGAGCTAATTGTTTTCAAAGATTGAATTGTGAAAAAGAAAATACATCATTCTGCTGAAATATATTAGCTCACTAATTGTTGTTTGCCTCAAGAGAACAATATTTATGTTCTGAATACCAAATCATATTGTCTTCTTTATTAAGAAAGCAGCATGTCAGACTTATTGCAAACAGTTTTTGATTCTTCAGATTTCATGTTTCAGTATACACAGTTCAGTAGATAACAGCTAAAATGCACTAAAAACGTCAGTGGTCTAAAGGCTCCAATACAAAGTCACTGCAACATGTACAATAGATTTCAGTAGAAACCACTGACCAACTAATAAGTATCAAACCAACAAATAAAGTAGCACTCTGTAGCGCTGTAGTATGCAAACATGAAATTTTAATTGCATTACTGCTCTAGAAAATAGGAATAATTTGAGAATACTTAACGCATAAATTGGCCAATTCATATGTACTCAGCAGCCACGATAAGGCGACTCTTGTTGCTGGGAAACTATCTAGTGTGAATTCTCTCTTAGACTGAAGCCTACATGTATATGGGAAGGTAGGATCCTGCTATAATTAAAACCGCCTGAGGCTTATGGGTGGAGTGCTCAGTCAGAAAGCCTATGTATACAAATATCCAAAGACACACCAAAACAGAAAACTGGTGTGTACAGGTGCTAACTAAGAGTAGCCATCTCCATATATAACCAACAAATAAAGCAGAACTCTGTAGCGCTATAGTATGTAAACATAAGATATATGAAATTTGAATTGCATTCCTGCTGATAACTGTAGGTCCAGGTCCCTACTTTGGCAAATAGTTGATTTTACAAGGGAAAGCCATTGTCAGCTGCATAAAACATATATCATGCCACAGCACCTACTCAGATGAATGTTTGTCCATGTGACACAAAAGGACATATGGAAAAGGCAAGATAACAACAACAACAAAAACAACAACACAACTCTATCGATGACTTTTGCTTTACTGAATAATAAGGATTTTTCAGCATGAGCTAATTGTTTTCAAAGATTGAATTGTGAAAAAGAAAATACATCATTCTGCTGAAGTATGTTTGCTCACTAATTGTTGTTTGCCTCAAGAGATCAATATTTATGTTCTGAATACCAAATCATATTGTCTTCTTTATTTAAAAAAGCAGCATGTCAGACTTATTGCAAACAGTTTTTGATTCTTCAGATTTCATGTTTCAGTATACACAGTTCAGTTCAGATAACAGCTAAAATGCACTAAAAACGTCAGTGGTCTAAAGGCTCCAATACAAACCGGAGTAAAGTCACTGCAACCTGTAGATTTCAGTAGAAACCACTGACCAACTAATAAGTATGGAGTCTTGTTTTTTTCTACTATTACAGCCTTCCTAACAAGTCCATTTTGTTGTCTTATTGATTTCTTCATACTCCAGAAATCAATTTTAGAACTACGGTGGCGATATGATAATTAGTGGGTGATTTGTCATGAGGGCATTGTTTTCCCCAGACTAATCGTCCCACCAATCATGTTACCACACCCGGTGGACGTGAGTAACATGATTTGCAAAAGCGGTGTGGCTGCCGGCTTTTTTCAAATCTTCCTCCCTGACAATGCGCCGTAGGCTGGGTGTATGTGTCAAGAAGCGGAAAAGCTGCCCACACCCCCCCTTAAAGATTTTATGGTTTTATAGTGCATTGGTATGTTTTGAAATGTTGTTTTATCTATTTTCTGCCCAGCAGACAGGGTTAATAGTTGAGGAGCAACTCTGGATGGGAGAAGTTACATGGGCATATAGCAGAGACAGTTTCCTGCAGATTAGTTAGATAGAAATAGTACTTGTGAAGTAATAGACCTATGGTGTAACTGCTTGCAGTACTTTAGAAGTAACAGACCTATGGTCTGCATAGAAACGGTGTGGTGTGCGAAGAGGGAATACCACAAAATGTCAGTATGTTCTGAATGAAATCAAGGATCTAGTGGCAGCAGGATTCCGTATTATAGGCAGGGAGTCTAGCAGAGATAAAGGGGTGTAAGAGATCTTTAGCCCAGACCAGGAAATCTAGTTATTGGAGCAGCACTCAGGTGAGTAGCAGGATGAGGTCCTTAGCCCAAACAAGGAGGCCTACTTAAAGGAATAAAACATCACTCAGACGAGCAGTAGGACAAGAAACTTAACCACGGCCAGGTGGCCTACTTAAACTGTACAGAACTTTGCCCAAGGGGGGCAGGAGGCCCAACTAAAGGGAATTAAGCTGAAGGAAGGATTCCTTGTATCAGGTAAACAGGACTTAAACAAACAATTATCTACACCAGAGAGAAAGCTAGAGTGCCGCCATAATGAGACATGAGTTCTCCTATGGAGAGCTGAAGATGCAGTGGCACAGCAAGGAGCTTGTGGTCTGGGCCGGACTGGCCATCTGGCAATTCTGCCAAATGCCAGAAGGGCCAGTCCCTGTAGTGGGCAGATCGATCATCTCCACTCCTTCTTAAGCAGCATGTATATCAGGCAGCATTATCTTGCCTTGCACACACAATGACGCTACACAGCTAAAACTAGCAGAACCAGGGGGCGGCGCACTGTACTGTTCTGTGCCACCCTTTGGCCCTGCTGATTTCAGTTGTGCAGAGCGATCATGTGCACAAGCAGGGGCGAGTTGGGATCCCCCTGGCCAGTCTCCTTGCAGCAGTTTCAAGCCACCCGGCAGTCACTGTACTTTAGAGTTGTACAAGTGCTGGCCTGGCCATCCCAGTATAGCAGACACACCCAGACTGCACGATGTGAGGGTGGACGTGTCTGCTGAGCTCATGTCACCTGCGCGCCAGCCGCGCTGATTCCATGGAGAGGAGCTTCTGAGGTGAGGTCAGCAGATCAGGGGCCTGGGGCAGGAAGTCACTGGCAGGTTCGGATCTTGCTTTGTCATATATACATTATACAGCTTGGAGCCTACTGCAGGGGCCATTATACAACTCGGGGCCTACTGCAGGGCCCATTATACAGCTTGGGGACTACTGCACGGGCCATTATACAGCTTGGGAACTACTGCACGGGCCATTATACAGCTTTGGAACTAATGCGGGGGCCATTATACAGCTTGTGAACTAGTGCGGGCGCCATTATACAGTTTGGGAGCTAATGTGGGGGTCATTATATAGTTTGGGGACTAATGAGGGGACCATTATACAGTTTGGAAGCTAATGGGGGGCATTACACAGTTTGGGAGCTAATGTGGGGGCCATTATACAGTTTGAAAGCTAATTTGGGGGGGCATTATGCAGTTTGAGGGCTAATGTGGTTACAGGCAGGTATTTAGCAACTACCTGGAAGACTGGTAAAAAAAGTGTAATTTCTGTTTGCAGAACTAATGGGGATTGTATTTCCAATTTCATTCTTCTAAATATATTACTTTTGCAGATGTTGCAGGCTCTACGTAAATTATTACCTGATACTTCTGAATCTTCTGCTGATGTTTTTATAGTCTCACATATATATCAGATGGTGATTTTTTACTCTTCATAAATGTGGAAGGACATTAACTTTATTATTTGTTTATTATGCATAGCACCATCATATTCATCACATTGGGGCACACAAATTAGATTCCCTATCGGTAGGTCTTTGGAGTGTGGGAGGAAACCCACGCAAACACGGAGAGAACATACAAACTCACTGGAGATGTTCTTCTTGGTGGGATTAGAAACCAGGACCCCAATGCTACAAAGCAAGAGTGCTAACCACTGAAGCACCGTGCTTCCACAGTCATGACATTCATAGGTCTTCCCAGCAGCACTAGAGTCACAAAACTAGAAATGGTCTTCATGCAGAGTCTTGGGGATTTTATAATACTACATATCAAACTTGCCACAAGACTGTAATATCCCTGTTTCTCTGACTTAAAGGGGATGTTCTCAAGTTATTACATTGCTTTAGTTAGTATAGTTCTTCAGATTCAGTATGTCGCTTATTTCATGTAGGACATTGCAGTAGCTTACGTATCCATAGTTATGACCACTAAAAGCTGTCTAACTGTCACTATAGGAGTGGTCATAACCATGGATACCTAAGCTACTGCAATGCCCTGCACATGGTGTAAGCGACATAGCGAATCTGAAGAACTATATTACATTTCTAATTGGAGGTATTTGCTAACATTATTAACCCCTTTACGACCTTGTCAGTAATAGTACATAGCTGTGACCTGGGACTTATGGACTAGCTACGTACTATTATGCGAGCTGCGATCGCACCCGCACACAAGCCGTGCGGGGCGATTGCTGCCGGGTGTCAGCTGATTGTCACAGCTGAGACCCGGTGCTATGTGTCATCCCTTTAGTGAACACGGTAAAAAAAAAATAATAAAAAGCGAAGCAAAAACAATGCTTTATCATCATACCGCCAAATAAAAAATGGAGTAACACACAATCAAAAAGATTAATGTAAACAAAAATGGTACTGCTAAAAACGAGTTTGCATCGGGGGCTCGAGTATACACCGAGTATCGCGGGTGTTCGAATCTCCGCCCCATATGCTTCGTGGCCAAAAATAGTTCCATGGATTGCCTGCCATACACGAGCGTTCCCCGCATGTTTTTTTTTTGGGGGTCTAATAACCGGGAAACATGCGGGGCGGAGACTCGAGCATGTCACTCGAGCACCCACGATACTTGGTGCATACCCAAGTACCCAATGCAAACTCAAGTAGCGAGCACTTCCGCTCAAGACTAATGACAACTTATTCAATATGATGACCTAATGTTATCAAATTCTGTGTCATACCTCTGGGTTCAAAATGTTCACTATACCCCTTGATAAAATCCTTGAGGGGTCTAGTTTCCAAAAAGGGGTCACTTGTGGGGATTTTTTCACTATTTCAGTGCATCGGGGCTCTCCAAACGCAACATGGCGTCCTCTCTCAATTCGAGCCAATTTTAAGTTTAAAAAGTCACACAGTGCTCCTTCCCTTCTGATCCCTGCCGTGCGCCCAAACAGTGTATTTTCCCCACATATGGGGTATCGGTGTACTCAGGAGAAATTGCCCCCATAGTATAATGCAGCTCCCTAGAACTAGTGTAGGGGCCATTATACAGTTTGGGAGCTAATGTGGGGGTCATTATATAGTTTGGGGACTAATGAGGGGACCATTATACAGTTTAGCAGCTAATGGGGGCATTACACAGTTTGGGAGCTAATTTGGGGGCCATTATACAGTTTGAATGCTAATTTGGGGGGGCATTATGCAGTTTGAGGGCTAATGTGTGTTACGCTCGCGCCCGGACTGACTGGCGTGAGCATGATTAGTGATCCCACTGTACCATGAACCGAGGAGTGCCTGGAGGGGCGTAGCTAAGTATCAACCCGATCCGACCAAGGTCGCACGGCGGCTCAGTCGACTCCGTGAACCAAGGAGGAACCGAGCAGAGGGACCAGGTGCTACTCTAGGTCAGACCCCGATCACAGCTGTTGACCCACGCTGGGGAATGCAGGAACAGGCAGGTTAGACTGGCATACAGACAGGTGGGTATTGGCGGGCACAGCTGGTATGCAGACAGGTGGATACTGGTAAGCACGGCTGGTATGCAGACAGGTGGGTACTGGCAAGCACGGCTGGTATGTAGACAGGTGGGCACTGGTAAGCACGGCCGGCACGCAGACAGGTGGGCACTGGCAAGCACGGCTGGTATGCAGACAGGTGGGTACTGGCAAGCACGGCTGGGGAGCAGACAGGGAGGTACTAGCAGGTTGGAGCGTAGGCTGGATAGGGTCCAGTACAGACTGGGAGACAGGAACAGAGCCGCAGATGCGGTAGACAAGCAGAGTAAAGCGAAACCGCAGGAGCGGAGGACAAGGCAGAGCAGAGCAGAACCGCCGGAGCTGTGAACAAGGCAGAGCAGAGAGGAACCGCTGGTGCAGTGAGCAAGCAGAGCGGAGCGAAACCGCATGTGCGGTGGACAAGGCAGAGCAGAGCGAAACCGCCGGTGCGGTAGAAAAGGCAGAGCAGAGAGGAACCGCCGGAGCGGTGGGCAAGACAGAGCAGAGAGAAACCGCTGACATGGTGAGCAAGCAGAGCGGAGCGAAACCGCAGGTGCGATGGACAAGGCAGAGCAGAGAGGAACCGCCGGAGCGGTGGGCAAGACAGAGCAGAGAGAAACCGCTGATGCGGTGAGCAAGCAGAGCGCAGCGAAACCGCAGGTGCGGTGGACAAGGCTGAGCAGAACAGGCTGAAGTTGCAGGCAGAGAGGACAGGGCTCTGTTCACATGGAACAGACTGGAAAATGCAGGAAGATGGCTAGAACACAGGAGGTAGATACGGAGGAAGGGAAAAGGGACAAACAGAACCAGATACACATAAAGTAGCGAGTGGACACAAAACTCACAAACAGAAGTACAGAGACAACGAGTTGGAGATAGGTGCAGGTTCAGATACTGCAGGAAAAGGGAAGGTATGGACATAGAGACCAACAGGTAACAGGCTAAGATACAGTTCAGACAGGAACTGCTACTGCAAGGATATATAAGAACGAGCCTGAGTATACAGCCCCCAGAGTGGCGGAAACAGACTAGAGGTCACAGGTAACAGGCCTGGGTATACAGCCCCCAGAGTGGCGGAAACTGACTAGAAGTCAGAGATAACAGGCCTGGGTATGCAGCCCCCAGGGTGGCAGAAACAGACTAGAAGTCAGAGATAACAGGCCTGGGTATGCAGCCCCCAGGGTGGCAGAAACAGACTAGAAGTCAGAGATAACAGGCCTGGGTATGCAGCCCCCAGGGTGGCAGAAACTGACAAGAAGTCAGAGATAACAGGCCTGGGTATGCAGCCCCCAGGGTGGCAGAAACAGACAAGATACAGGACAAGACCTGGCAATTCAGAGGCAAGGAGCACACTGATAGTGTTGCTCAGGCACCTCCTTCTGGGTGGAGGGGGTTTAAATATCCAGTGACTCACAGGCTGGGACGCATTAGGAGTGCGCCCACAGCAGCTATAAGAATCAGGAAGTAAACGGGCCACCGCCCTAAGCAATCAGACAAGAGACATGCACACAGCATGAACTGGAGCAAGGTTTGCAGGCTGGACTGACAGGTAAGATTGCGATCTTGCATAGTGGGAGGTGGTGCACTATGCAAGCACGCCGCCAGGGATGTTACAGTACCCCCCCCTTTACGCCCCCTCTTCTTCAAGCCTGCAAGGGTCTTCTGCAGAGAATTTGGAGGCCAATCAATTCAAGAGGATTACCTCTTCTGTCCATTAGAGGAAACAAAACTAATCTCATCATCTTGGTGACTACGATGCTTGCTCCTATCAAGCCATCCTCAGCAACAGATGAAGTGGGTGAAGTACCAGGAACAGCACACAGGAAAGTCTCTCTCCATTTGTTATCAGGTAGCACCCTGGTGGATTCAGGAGACAACTGGAGGTCCTCCGCCTGGTCGGAGGGGTGCAGAGACTCGGGGGTAACCACCGCCTTGACGTACACTTTGCCAAGCTTACTGGATGAAGTGGGCGGCGTACCAGGTACCAGGTGTAGGAAAGTCTCTCTCCGTTTATCAGGTAGCACCCCGGGAAATTCAGGAGACAACTGGAGGTCCTCCACCTGGTTGGAGGGGTGCAGAGACTCCGGGGTAATCACTGCTTCGAAGTACACTTTGCCAAGCTTACTGGAAGAAGTAGGCGGCGTACCAGGTACCGGGTGTAGGAAAGTCTCTCTCCGTTTAACAGGTAGCACCCCGGGGAATTCAGGAGACAACTGGAGGTCCTCTGCCTGGTTGGAGGGGTGCCGAGACTCAGGGGTAATCACTGCTTCGAAGTACACTTTGCCAAGCTTACTGGATGAAGTGGGTGAAGTACCAAGTACAGGGTGTAGGAAAGTCTCTCTCCATTTGTTATCAGGTATCACCCCGGGGATTTCAGGAGACAACTGGAGGTCCTCTGCCTGGTTGGAGGGGTGCAGAGACTCGGGGGTAAACACCGCCTTGATGGACGCAAGACCAGATTTATTAGAGACGGAGGGTCCTTGCTTTGGGACCATCTTCAATCAGGTTTCAGAGATGACATGTCTGTAAGGCGGGATGGTACCTGAAGCCAGATCATTGGCACAATCGTCGAGACTGTGTGGGGACATGGCCTCCGCATCTCTTCCTTCGGAGACTTCAGCGCACAGCGAGTCAGCGACTAGCAGATCTGTTGAAGAAGAAGAAGAAACTGCTGACTGTCCTGAAGATATGGGGACTGGACACCCCTTGTACCTTAGCAGTCCCCCAGGATACACCATACAGGATCTCCAGACCTGAGCAGGCACTAGATCTCTCGGCTCAGGACGACCTGGAATGTGAACTTCTTCATGTGTAATGCTCCAATCTGGAGCTTAATTTGTACAGACATATTTTGACTGTTTCTGAGTAGGGCTCGTCCTTCTGCTGACAATGCCCAAACCGGCTTCTGGAGTTGTCGGACGGGAATCAGACACCGACTCTTCAAGGCTTTAAGCCCGAAACTTCCGGTAAATCCGAGGCCTTCACTTGCCACGGAGACAGTCACGGTCATTTGTGGAGAGGAAACACTAACGCCAAGGGCAGCCTCTCCTACAGGCCTAATGTCTTGGGATTCTCCAACCTTCGCTGGACAAAGACCGTCAGGGGGTCCCAAACCACCGCAGTGGGACCGCAATCTGATTTTGTGACTGAGTTCTGGCCTCTGCTTTGCCTGACGAACATAGTCATCCTTCATGGATTCTGTGCGGAAAGCTGCCTCTACAGGCTGGGGAACAGGAGGTCTTTGGGAGGACAGAACCTGGCGTGACGGTTTACCTCTATACCTTGCACGTCTGAACTGCCTCTTGAGGTTGGGAAGAGAAGTATTCTGTGGAGCATTGTAATTCTGTGTGGATTCTGTGTGGGCGGCAGTCTCTTCAGGCTGGAGAACTGGTAGGCTACCTACACACATTACCCATCGGGGCTGCTCCGGGATATTGGGAAGGGAAGCTTTAGCAGAGGCTTCCAGATTAGGGTCATCGAAGACCATTAGAAAGGCCACCAGGAAGGCCTGCAGGTCAAAGACGATAGGATCCCATGCTTCCCATAGGGGGTTGATCCATTTCAAGGCATTACCCGCTAGGTAGGACATCATGAATGCTACTTTAACCCGATCAGTAGGAAAATAGTGAGCATAGAACTTGAAATGCAGCATGCATTGCTCCACAAATGCACGGCTTCGTTTTGGATCCCCATAGTACCGTGGTGGATCCAAAGGAACGAGTGATGATCCATTTGGGCTGGTGCGTAAATCGCCTGGGCCAAGGCTTGAGAAAATTTTATTTTTCTTGGTGCACGTATTCGCCAGATAAGGATTCAAAATTTCTCTGAGAGCAAAAGGCCGTGGGGCTCAACGGGAACCATGGCCTGAGCAAACTGTTACGCTCGCGCCCGGACTGACTAGCGTGAGCGTGATTAGAGATCCCACTGTAACATGAACCGAGGAGTGCCTGGAGGGGCGTAACTAATAGTGTTGAGCGAACATGCTCGACACTGCTCGTTACTCGCCCGAGCATCACGCTACTCAGGATGTTCGGCGAGCACCAAGCATTTCCGGGTTACTCGGGCGGGAGCTCTGGTCTCCGCCCTGCATGTTTGGCGCTCTTTACAGAGCCAATGAACATGCAGGGATTGCCAGTCAGTCACTGTAATGCCGCAGCCATGTTGGTTGTGGGCATTACATTGATTGGCTGGCCGCACAGCATCACCTCGAGTATTTAAAACCGGGCGCCACAATCTTGGACACAGACGGCTGGGATCAGGCAGTGTAGGGACAGCGCTGCTGATTTAGGGAGAGATATATACTGCAAAATAGTTAGTGTAGGGTCTGTAAAGGCTGCCAGATCAAACAAACAGTCCTTCTGAGGACTAATATCCATCCCAGATATCAGGCAGGCAGGCTGTATAGGAGACGCAGTGGTTATACCAGCAAACGCTGCATTACAGTCCTGTGTGCTCCTGTTGCTGAAATTGCCGGACTTAGCTCCAGGTCTCAGGGGCCAGGAAAAATCCTTTTTTTTTCATCGAAATCCTCTTTTTTTTTCCTCCTTCACACTGTACAAATACCCGTCTTATTAACCTTTTAGTGCCCCCCCCCAAAAAAAAAGTGTGTCTGTGACAGTTCAGACACAAATATATCTGTTTAAAATAGTCTGGTGTAGGCCAGAGAAACAGAAGTGTGGTTTTGCAGTTCCACGTTTCAAACCTCTGTATTATCCACTTTTGGGCCATTTGTACCTAAAAAAAAGCAGTTTGAGTGTTTCGCTCACTGTTCTGCCGCAAATATATATATTTAAAAAAGTCTGGTATACACCAGTAAATTATAACTGTGGTTTTGCTGTTCCACGGTAAAAAATCTCTATTATCCTGCTTTTGGCATTTTTTGCCGTAAAAAAAAACGGTAATAGTGTCTCCCTGATTGTTCAGACACAAATATATCTGTTGAAAATAGTCTGGTGTAGGCCAGAGAAACAGAAGTGTGGTTTTGCAGTTCCACGGTTCAAACCTCTGTATTATCCACTTTTGGGCAATTTGTATCTAAAAAAAACAGTTTGAGTGTGTCGCTCACTGTTCAGCCGCAAATATATATATTTAAAAAAGTCTGGTATACACCAGTAAATTATAACTGTGGTTTTGCTGTTCCACGGTAAAAAATCTCTATTATCCTGCTTTTGGCATTTTTTGCTATAAAAAACATATGTAATAGTGTCTCCCTGAGTGTTCAGACACAAATATATCTGTTGAAAATAGTCTGGTGTAGGCCCGAGAAATAGAACTGTGGTTTTGCAGTTCCACGGGTCAAATATTTGTATTATCCTGCTTTTGGCATTTTTTGCCGTAAAGAAAAACAGTAGTAGTGTCTCCTCATTGTTCAGACACAAATATATCTGTTGAAAATAGTCTGGTGTAGGCCCAAGAAATAAAACTGTAGTTTTGCAGCTCCACGGGGTCAAATCTCTGTATTATCCTGCTTTTGGCATTTTTTGCCATAAAGAAAAACAGTAATACTGTCTCCTGATTGTTCAGACATCAATATATCTGTTTAAAAGAGTCTGGTCTACACCAATAAATTATAACTGTGGTTTTGCCGTCCCACAGTAAAAAATCTCTATTATCCAGCTTTTGGTATTTTTTCCGTAAAGAAAAACAGTAATAGTTTCTCCCTGATTGTTCAGATTGTTTAAAAGAGTCGGATGTAGGCCAGAGAAATAGAACTGTGGTTTTCCTCTTCCAAGGTTCTAATCTACTTTCTATTACCCTTTTTCCATTGATAGTGCGAGTGTAAGCTATTTTACTTCCTTTACAATGGGCAAGGCATGTGGCAAGGGACGTGGAACTGGACGTTCTGGTGATGGTGCGTGCCGAGGTGAAAATGTGAAATTGTGCCACAACCAACAGCCACATCTTCTCGCTCCCACTTCTTGACCGAATTACTAGGGAAGCACAGAACAACACCAGTATTGCGAACTGATCAGTGTGAAAAGGTTATTAATTGGATAGCAGATAATACTTCCAGTTATCTGGGCACCACCACCTCCGATCTGTCTTCCACACGGTCAAATCTTAGTAGCCGTGAGTCTCGATTGCATATTCCTCCTCACCCTGATGCTCCTTCCTCCCACCATGCCGAGTGTCGTCAGACAGCAATTGATCCCACACTTGGACACTCTGAAGAGCTATTCACTGGTCCATTTCCAGACTTGTGCCCCTCGCCTGCTCCGCTTGAAGTGGTGGAAGAGGAGATCTCATGTAGCAATGCCCAAATATTTGAACAGCCACGGCCACAGGAAGTCGACGCTGGCAATTTGTCACAAGAGGTGGACTATGACGAGACACAATTGCCAGGAAGTGAGGAGGAGGATCGTGGTGCGCAAGTGGAAGAGGAGGAGGTGGTGGATGATCTAGTAACTGACCCAAGTGGCAGGAGGACATGCAGAGCGAGGCCAGCAGCACACAGGGTGAGGGAGGCAGAGTACCCCAACAGGCAGGAAGAAGCAGTGTGGTGGCCACACACAGAAGGCAGCTAACAGTTCCCCGTAACACCAACACGAGGGACTTTGCCAGTACAACCTGTAGGTCTTCCAGAGTCTGGAATTTTTTTTAAAGAATCTGCTGATAACCCCAAAAAGGCCATTTGTACCACCTGCCATGCCAGCATCAGCAGGGGTGACAAAACTACCAGCCTGACTACCACCAGCATGATCAGGCACATGGCAGCAAAGCACCCGACTTTGTGGGGCGAACCTCAGGGTCCACGACCAGTGTCAGCGGGTGTCACCACTGCTTCGTCCGCTGTTGTGCATGCAATAGAATCCCCAGTTGTGTGTGTAAGGCAATCCCCTGTCCATACTGCATGCAAAGATGCTCCCTCCTCTCAGTCTTCACTTGTTATGGCAGTTTCTCAAGAAACAGCATCCACGTCCACGTCCCACCGCTGCGTTCAATTGTCCATATCCCATACCTTTGAACGAAAGTGGAAATTCGCAGCTAACGCCCCACAGGCCACAGTCCTAAACTCGCACATTTCACGACTGCTTGCGTTGGAAATGTTGCCTTTTAGGCTGGTGGAGACGGAATCCTTCCGCAACTTTATGGCGGTGGCCGTCCCTCGGTACTCGGTCCCCAGCCGACACTATTTTGCCCGGTGTGCCATCCCCGCACTACACAAGCACGTGTCCCAAAACATCTGCCGTGCCCTCAACAACGCAGTTACTGGGAGAGTCCACCTGACAACGGACACGTGGACAAGTGCTTGTGGCCCTATGTCAGTCAGAGTTGCCCCCACAGTGTACAGCTCCTGCGCATCATCCTCCTCATCCTCCTCATGTTCAGCCTCCATCTCAGATATCACCAAATCAGTTACAAGCTGGAAGCACTGCAGTACTGCCTCCGCCAAGCGGCAACAGGCTGTGCTGAAACTCATAAGCTTAGGTGAGAAACTTCACACTGCTTGTGAGTTGAGGACAGCTGTGAAAGAGCAGGCAGATCTGTGGCTGAGACCGCTGAACCTACATCCAGGCATGGTCGTGTGTGACAATGGCCGTAACCTAGTGGCGGCTCTGAGGCGAGGCGAGATCACACACGTACCATGCCTGGCTCATGTGCTTAACCTCGTGGTTCAGCGGTTTCTTAAATCGTACCCCGAGTTGCCAGATCTGCTAGTCAAAGTACGCCGCCTGTCAGCTCATTTTCGCAAGTCAGCTACAGCTTCCGCCGCCCTTGCTGTGTTGCAGCAGCGTTTGCAGCTTCCGTCACACCGACTGGTGTGTGATGTCCCCACACGTTGGAACTCTACCCTCCACGTCTTACAAAGGATTTGTGAGCAGAAGAGAGCAGTTGTGGACTTCCAGCTGCAACACGGCCGTCAATATTCAGGTCAGACTCCACACATAAGACCTCAGGAGTGGACCTGGATGTCTGACATATGTACCATCTTGACAAACTTTGAGGAGTCCACCAAGATGGTGAGTGGCGATGACGCCATCATTAGTGTCAGCATTCCACTTGTCTGTCTTTTGCAACGCTTTCTGTAGAGAATTAAAGAGGAAGCATTGCAGCCAGAGTATGATGAGATGGATCAAGAAGCTGTTGCGGTCGATTACACACAGCCCAGCCTCATCTATTCCCAACGTGCATTGGGGGACAATGAGGGAGAGGAGGAGGAGGAAGAACAGGAGCTTGTATCATGCGTTGTAGACGGTAGTACCTGTACAACTGTCATACCGTCGGTTCAGCGTGGGTGGCCTGAGGACAGTGAGGAGGAGGAGGAGGAGAGCATGGTCAGTCGTCATCTTGGTGAGGACACGGAAGTCTTGCCCGTTACCAGTCTGGCACGCATGGCTGACTTTATGTTACGCTGCCTTAACCGTGACCCTCGCGTTGTCAAAATGTTGGGTGACAGTCATTACTGGTTGGTGACACTTTTAGACCCCCGCTACAAGGAGAACTTTCACTCTCTTATTCCTGAGGTGGAGAGGTCTACAAAAATGGGGCAGTACCAGAAGGCCCATGCTGCAGAACTGTTAAAAAAATTCCCATCTGAACACGCTAGCGGCAGAGGTCTCAGTTCATTGCCCAACCAAGACATACATGCGAGAGAGACGCAACTCCAATCCAGCAGAGGCAGGGGAACACTGTCAACATTCTGGGACAGTTTTCTCAGACCCTACCTTCGGACAGACCCTGAGGCGTGGGGTACTCTCACAAGGAGTGGAAAGTTTCAAAAGATGGTGAGGGAGTACCTTGCCGACCATACCAGCGTCCTCCGTGATTCCTCTGTGCCTTTTAATTATTGGGTATCCAAGCTGGACACTTGCAATGAACTCGCTCTGTACGCCTTGGAGGTCCTGGCCTGCCCTGCCACTAGCGTATTATCGGAGCTTGTTTTTAGTGCCGCTGGGGGAATTATAACTGATAAGTACACTTGCCTGTCAAGTGACAATGCTGACAAGCTGACCCTTATCAAAATGAACAAGGGCTGGATTGGGCCAGACTTCTCATCACCACCAAACGACAGCAGCATAACATAAAGTCAAATCCACTGTGTTATTTCGGGAGGTGTATTCACATGCACCGCTTCACACCCACACATGGATATACGCTTCCTCATTTCGGCTGTTTTATGTTCTTCTCCTTATCCTCAGCCTCCACCACCACTATACCACCAGGGTGACCATGGTCCGTGTTGCCATTATTGAAAGCTCCTCCGTCCTTATTTTTGTCATCTTTTGCTTGGAAGGCATAGGCAAAGACTATGGGAGACCCACTCCCCAATAATGGGAATAATGTTTGTAATATGCTATACTGCATGGCTCTTGTAAGGGGCATTGCAAGTTCCTCCGTCCTAATTTTTGACAGCTTTTGCTTGGAAGGCATAGGCAAAGACTATGGGAGACCCACTCCCCAATAATGGGAATAATGTTTGTAATATGCTGTACTGCATGGCTCTTGTAAGGGGCATTGCAGGTTCCTCCGTCCTAAGTTTTGGCAGCTTTTGCTTGGAATGCATAGCCAAAGACTATGGGAGACCCACTCCCCAATAATGGGAATAATGTTTGTAATATGCTGTACTGCATGGCTCTTGTAAGGGGCATTGCAAGTTCCTCCGTCCTAATTTTTGGCAGCTTTTGCTTGGAAGGCATAGGCAAAGACTATGGGAGACCTACTCCCCAATAATGGGAATTATGTTTGTAATATGCTGTACTGCTTGGCTCTTGTAAGGGGCATTGCAAGTTCCTCCGTCCTAATTTTTGGCATCTTTTGCTTGGAAGGCATAGGCAAAGACTATGGGAGACCTACTCCCCAATAATGGGAATAATGTTTGTAATATGCTGTACTGCATGGCTCTTGTAAGGGGCATTGCAAGTTCCTCCGTCCTAATTTTTGGCAGCTTTTGCTTGGAAGGCATAAGCAAAGACTATGGGAGACCCACTCCCCAATAATGGGAATAATGTTTGTAATATGCTGTACTGTATGGCTCTTGTAAGGGGCATTAAAACCGTCTTGTTAAGCTACTGGGACCTCCACGTCTTTTCCAAGGGGCATTAAAACCGTCTTGTTATGCTACTGGGACCTCCACGTCTCTTCCGAGGGGCATTAAAAGCGTCTTGTTAAGCTACTGCGACCTCCATGTCTCTTCCAAGGGGCATTAAAACCATCTTGTTAAGGTACTGGGACCTCCACGTCTCTTCCGAGGGGCATTAAAACCGTCTTGTTAAGCTACTGGGACCTCCACGTCTCTTCTGAGGGGCATTAAAACCGTCTTGTTAAGCTACTGGGACCTCCACGTCTCTTCTGAGGGGCATTAAAACAGTCTTGTTAAGCTACTGTGACCTCCACGTCTCTTCCGAGGGGCATTAAAACAGTCTTGTTAAGCCACTGTGACCTCCACTTCTTCTCCAAGGGGCATTAAAACCGTCTTGTTAAGCTACTGCGACCTCCACGTCTCTTCCGAGGGGCATTAAAACCGTCTTGTTAAGCTACTGCAACCTCCACGTCTCTTCCAAGGGGCATTAAAACAGTCTTGTTAAGCTACTGGGACCTCCACGTCTCTTCCGAGGGGCATTAAAAGCGTCTTGTTAAGCTACTGTGACCTCCACGTCTCTTCCGAGGGGCATTAAAACCGTCTTGTGAAGCTACTGTGACCTCCACCACTTCTCCAAGGGGCATTAAAACCGTCTTGTTAAGCTACTGGGACCTCCACGTCTCTTCCGAGGGGCATTAAAACCATCTTGTTAAGCTACTGTGACCTCCACCACTTTTCCAAGGGGCATTAAAATCGTCTTGTTAAGTTACTGTGCCCTCCACTTCTCTTCCGAGGGGCATTAAAACTGTCTTGTTAAGCTACTGTGACCTCCACGTCTCTTCCGAGGGGCATTAAAACCGTCTTGTTAACCTACTGCGACCTCCACGTCTCTTCCTAGGGGCATTAAAACCGTCTTGTTAAGCTACTGGGACCTCCACGTCTCTTCCAAGGGGCATTAAAACCGTCTTGTTAAGCTACTGCGACCTCCACGACTTTTCCAACGGGCATTGCATTTCCTCCTAATTTTAGTCAGCTTTTGCTTTTCAATGCATAGGCGAACACTAAGGGAGACCCACTCCCCAATAATGGGTAGAAGGTTTTTAGTACGCTGTAATCCACGTCTGTTTCAAGGGGCATTGCAGTTCCTTATAATTTTTGGAAAGCCTTCCATTCACTGCTTAGGCCAACAGTGCACAGGAGACCCAGTTGCTATAAATGGAAAAAATGGTTTAGTTAAGCCCCTCTGACCTCCATGTCACTTCCAAGGGGCATTGGAGTGCCTCTAAATTTTTGGTAGGCATTGCACTCACTGTATGCCCTATAACTGTGTAGCCGAACCGCTCCTTTTGGTACAGAAACATATCCTACAAGATATGTGTGGTTGACTGGCCTGATATTGATGTGAATGGTCCCTGTTCCTCCTGCTCTTTCTCCTTTACCACCACCTCATTCATCATTTATCACCTGAAGCTTTGTTTTAACGGGAGTCATAGAACTGGGAGAGTAGCAGGAAAACATCCAACAATCCTTGGAGGAGGTAGGATATGCGCCAAAACGCTGACCACCTCAGGCCTAGCCGCTACTACATACATGCGCTTGCATTCCGAGAAAACAAAAGCAGATGCTAACTTCTAACATCATCATGCTCCTCACCTTGGCACTGTCAACTGCCCTGATGGAGAAGCCAGGGCCCACCGGTGGAGTCTGGTTCTCTCTGGTGGGCTCGTCCAATGCTGCCCTAAAGCAGGCCAGGCTAAGAAAAGTGTGGGGAAGTATGGAGACCTCGCTGCCGAAGCAGCCATGAGGCAGTGGCCTGCTTCAGCCTCCTCCTAACTAAAAGGCCCCATTTCAAGTGCAAGCTAGCAGTATGGTATTGCAGCCTGGGGGTGCGTGGGTGGCAGGCTGGATATTGCTTGCATTGCACGGAATGGGGAAGGTACAATTGAACACTGCCCTGGGACAAGGACTTGCACGGGGATAGTTGCAAGTCTGCATCTTCTGATGTGGCAAGGATCACTTCTGATGGGCATACTTTTAGGCAGTGACCTGGGTGTCAGAGATGCTTCCAGGGGTCTTCCCTATGCTGTTTCTTTTTAGCACTGTATGCATGTGTCACACAGCACATGGCCAGATAAGATTGTAAAATGTTAAAATGACATTTCCCGGTGAATGCATTTGTCACGATTGAAAGCAATACAAAAGTGCAAAAACGCATAAAAAATGCTACTTGTGAACATAGCCCAAGGTGTTGAGAAGTATTTTTTTGGGGGTTATTTATTTTACCTTATGCACAAGTCTTTACCCTGGAAAGGAACTTCCTTAACATATTTCACAGGAAAGCAGTTTCAGTTTCGTTTTTGAACTTTTTATTGTGAGCCCTTAAAGGTGGCTTAATACCTCTGACCACGTTGTTGACAGAAGTGACCTGGGGGTCAGAAATGCTTCCTGGAGCGATCCCCATGCTGTCCCCATGTCATTTGAGCACTGTCACTATCGTTTTGGGCACTTGTTAGGCTTTTAAAAGACTGCCGGGTGTGCTGCCGCAAAAATGCTCGGGTCTCCCATAGACTAACATTGGGCTCGTTGCTCGAGTCGAGCACCCGAGTATCACGGCGAGCACGGCCCGAGCTTCGAGCACCCGAGCATTTTAGTGCTCGCTCAACACTAGTAACTAAGTATCAACCCGATCCGACCAAGGTCGCACTGCGTCTCTGTCTACTCCGTGAACCAAGGAGGAAACAAGCAGAAGGACCAGGTTCTACTCCAGGTCGGACCACGGTCACAGCTGTTGACCCACGCCGGGGAATGCAGGAACAGGCAGGTTAGACTGGCATACAGACAGGTGGGTATTGGCAGGCACAGCTGGTATGCAGACAGGTGGATACTGGTAAGCACGGCTGGTATGCAGACAAGTGGGTACTGGCAAGCACGGCTGGTATGAAGACAGGTGGGCACTGGCAAGCACGACTGGCACGCAGACAGGTGGGCACTGGAAAGCGCGGCTGGTATGCAGACAGGTGGGTACTGGCAAGCACGGCTGGGGAGCAGACAGGGAGGTACTAGGAGCTTGGAGTGTAGGCTGGATAGGGTCCAGTACAGACTGGGAGACAGGAACAGAGCTGCAAATGCGGTAGACAAGCAGAGTAAAGCGAAACCGCCGGAGCGGAGGACAAGGCAGAGCAGAGCAGAACCGCCGGAGCGGTGAACAAGGCAGAGCAGAGAGGAACCGCTGGTGCGGTGAGCAAGCAGAGCAGAGCGAAGCCACATGTGCGGTGGACAAGACAGAGCAGAGCGAAACCGCTGGTGCGGTAGACTAGGCAGAGCAGAGAGGAACCGCCGGAGCGGTGGGCAAGACAGAGCAGAGAGAAACCGTTGACGTGGTGAGCAAGCAGAGCGGAGCGAAACCGAAGGTGCGGTGGACAAGGCAGAGCAGAGAGGAACCGCCAGAGCGGTGGGCAAGACATTGCAGAGAGAAACCGTTGACGCGGTGAGCAAGCAGAGCAGAGCGAAACCGCAGGTGCGGTGGACAAGGCAAAGCAGGACAGGCTGAAGGTGCAGGAAGAGAGGACAGAGCTCTGTTCACATGGAACAGACTGGAAAATGCAGGAAGATGGCTAGAACACAGGTGGTAGATACGGAGGAAGGGAAAAGGGACAAGCAGAACCAGATACACACAAGGTACTTACTATGAAGTAGCGTGTGGACACAAAACTCACAAACAGAAGTACAGAGACAACAAGTTGGAGTTAGGTGCAGGTTCAGATACTGCAGGAAAAGTGAAGGTACGGACATAGAGACAAACAGGTAACAGGCTAGGATACAGTTCAGACAGGAACTGCTACTGCAACGATATATAAGAACGAGCCTGAGTATACAGCCCCCAGAGTGGCAGAAACAGACTAGAAGTCACAGGTAACAGGCCTGGGTATATAGCCCCCAGAGTGGCGGAAACGGACTACAAGTCAGAGATAACAGGCCTTGGTATGCAGCCCGCAGGGTGGCAGAAACAGACTAGAAGTCAGAGGTAACAGGCCTGGGTATGCATCCCCCAGGGTGGCAGAAACAGACTAGAAATCAGAGATAACAGGCCTGGGTATGCAGCCCCCAGGGTGGCAAAAAACAGACAAGAAGTCAGAGATAACAGGCCTGGGTATGCAGCCCCCAGGGTGGCAGAAACAGACAAGATACAGGACAAGACCTGGCAACTCAGAGGCAAGGAGCTCACTGATAGTTAGTGTTGCTCAGGCACCTCCTTCTGGGTTTAAATATCCAGTGACTCACAGCAATAGGCTGGGGACGCATTAGGAGTGCGCCCACAGCAGCTATAAGAATCAGGACATAACCGGCAGCCCTAAGCAATCAGACAAGAGACATGCACACAGCATGAACTGGAGCAAGGTTTGCAGGCTGGACTGACAGGTAAGATTGCGGTCTTGCATAGTGGGAGGTGGTGCACTATGCAAGCACGCCGCCAAGGATGTTACAATGTGGAGGCCATTGTACAGTTTGGGGATTAATGCGGGGGTCATTATACAGTCTGAGAGCTACTGTGGGATTCATTATACTATATTTTGGGGGAGCAGTGGGGACATTATGCTGTGTATAGCAGAGCAGTTGGCCCATTATATTGTGTATAGGGAAGTTGTGGGCCAATCATACTGTGTATAGTGGATCTATGGGCACACCCTACTGTGTATAGCGAAGCTGTGGGCCCATTATGCCATGTAGAGTGTAGTTGTGGGAACATCATATTGTGTATAGAGGAGTTGTAGGCCCATTATACTGTGTATAGGTGAGCTGTGGGCCCATTATTATATGCAGAGGACAGTTATGGGAACATCATATTGTATATAGAGGAACTTTGGTTGCATTATACTGTTTATAGGCGAGCTGTTTGCCCATAATAATGTATATAGAGGAGTTGTACATTGGAGAACGTAGTTGACATTATTAGATGTTAACTGGGCACTTAAGAAGCATAATTGTTATTAGGGCACTCAGAGTACTGTGGCACATCTTGAAAAAGACTTGGCACTCAAATTAGTTCCAGTGAATAGTAGAGACGTTTTATTCAGGCAATCATAAATGGTTAAACTTTTTTGGTCCTACATTGGACCTTCATCAGAACTGATTGCCAGTGGGTCTGGGGGAAGCTGCCTCGTAGTAGCGCTGTGTGCGACGCACATTGCTGCAGGAAAAGCGCATTTCCGGCAGTGGGCATACACATTGCACCAATGAAGTCGGGCTGCGTATACAATGTCAGGGAGGCAGAGATTTGCAAAGAGCTGACAGTGGTGTCGCTTTTGCAATAAATCATGTTTATCACGTTTTCAGGGGCATGATAACATGATTAGTGAGATGTTTAGTCTGGGGAAACAATGACCCAATGAATAGTCACCCAATGATTATCATAACACCATCACAGTTATAAAATTGAGTTTTGGCATATAAAGACATGAATAAGATAATAAAATGGGCTTATTAGGAAGCATATAAGAGTAGCAATAAATACGTGGTGGTGGTTTGGGAAGCTGTCAGGTTCCCTTTAGTTTCAAAATAATGTGTTATTCTTCTAATTTACTGTAACTTCAGGAATCACTGATTTCTTGAATTGAATGGTTTTAAACTGAAAAGCTATTTGCATCGTGTCATGTATATTTGATACTTTACTTTTATTTTCTATATCTAAATTTGAATATTTCTGTCTTAGGAGAGAAACTTGGAAAAGGCCCGGAAGAAGTAAAATTACAAAATGCCAGTAAACAAATTGTAGAAACTGTAATCTTGCAAGCAGTCCAGCAAATATCTGAAGAAGACAAGAAAAAAGAAAACAAACAAGATAGAAGTGTCGGTCAAACACTAGCAACAAGAAGAGTGCGCCATGAAAAGAAGTAGATGAGCATGACTGCCACTTGTCAGCATTAGAGAATTTTGCCTCTTCCTTAGTTACAGAATCACTGGCAGAGTAATTGTATCTTCCAGCAAAACCAAAGCTTTATTTGAATGTCATAGTTAAAAGCAGAACTCTGCTGGGAAACATTTCTCCTTGTGTATATAAAAAACAACTCCCTGATGACTTTGTGCCTCTTGAAACCTCCTGAAAGAAATGAAAAAGCTTCAGTGTCAAGATCATGAGTTCTAGTTTGATATGGAAGACTTTCCTAGCAATAGTCTGTCATACTACAAATGTAAGATTTTTTGCAGTCAAATCTGAGTGCTAAAATTATAGATTTGTCATGTCAGTAATTAATTTATTTCAAACATAGGGAATAATTTAGACAATTAAAATATGCCTACTTTTATTACTTTTATATATATATATATATATATATATATATATATATATATATTGCAGATATTTTTTTCTTCCATTATTGATTTAATTAGCCCAAAGCTCAGAGTAGAACAAAGCCTCACATCAAGTTTTTATTGCAAAATCTTTGAATAAGTAGTTAGCACAGGGAAAAGTATCTTTAATGAGAACTATGCCTTCAGTTCATGTTATTGGATTAATAAATAATAGCTATTAAATGACAATTCCTTGAAATTTGATTGCACAGTCATTTTAATTTTTTTTCATCTATTCCCTCAAGTTTTACATTTTTTTTGGGAGAAAAATTCTATGAAAGTCAAAGGGCTTTTCCTGTCAACTCCACAAACTTGCATAAATGTTTGATAAGATAGGGTTCCACCTTTGGTGTCCAAAACTATTGTTAGAACAGATCCAGTCAAACAGTGCCTAATGATGAGAACCATGCAGCAGAGGTGGGACCCATTTATCAGACATTTATGGATGTGTATATGCTATAAATATCTAATATGGGAAATCCTTTTTCCATATACATGATTAAAGGGGTTTTCTAGGACTATTTATTTTTTTTACTATGGGATTAAGTACTAGCCCGTTGCCGAGCTCCTCTGGCACAAAGCGGACCGCTCCTGCCGATGATTGAGTGGCTTCTTCTGATGTCAACAGAATAACTTCTTCTCTTCTCTTCTGTTGACAGGGCGTGACTGTGAACGTTATGAGGATTGACAGCTGGCTACCTGCTGCCTAACTGCGGGAATCTTGCTCTCAATCCGCATGACGCCGGCAGTCATGCCCTGTCAACAAAGCAGCCCAAAAGAGGAAGAGCTGCTCTGCTTACATGGAGCAGCTGAATCACAGGCAGGCGTGTTCAATGACCATGTGCTGGCGCCTGGTAGAACAGGCAGGTATTTAGCAGCTACCTAGAAGACTGGTAAAAAAGTGTAATTTTAGTTTACAGAACTAATGGGGATTGTATTTTCAATTCCACTCTTCTAAATATATTACCAGGCTCTAAGTAAAATAATACCTGATACTCCTGAATCTTCTACTGATCTGTTTTTATACTCTCACATATATCAGATTGTGATTTTTACTCTTAATAAATGTGTAAGGACATTAACTTTATTATTTATTATGCATAGCACCATCATATTCTGCAGCATTTTACATGCATCATCATCGCTGTCCCCATTGGAGCTCGCAAATTAGATTCCCTATCAGTATGTCTTTGGAGTGTGGGAGGATACATGAGGACCCAGAGAAAGCTCACGCAAACACAGGGAGAACATGCAAAATCACTGGAGATGTTCTTCTTGGTGGAATTTGAAACTAGGACCCCAGCGCTACAAAGCAAGAGTGCTAACCACTGAACCACCGTGCTTCCACAGTCATGACATTCATAGGCCATTATTTTGTTAGTGATGCAATGTGCATCACTAACACTTTTTTCACTTTTTTTCTGTGCCACTGGAACTACACAGCCCCACTGTGCACGCACAGGGAGCCGCTCATCACAGCGGATGCGCAGCTCCCAGCGCTGCAAGCTTTGCTGGCTGGCCAGGTACTTACACCGTGAGCCGGGAGAAGAATTCAAACACAGGGCGGCACCACAGGGGGGATCACACCCCTATGACTGAACGAGCTGGTATGATATAAGTGTATAAAGTGCTGTATACTCATTATATTAGCGCCAATTTAAATGAAAAAAGCGTGTCACTAACAATGCAATGGGGGGCAGTTTACATAGTAGATAGAACATGACAGGTTCCCTTTAAAGGGGATATTCTCAAGTTATTATGTTGCTTTAGTTAGTTAGACAGTATAAAAATGTTCAGACTGTCCAGGGGTCAAGTCCAGGAAGGCATGAAAGGGTTTAAATAATAGAGAATTCAGAATACAAAAGCCAAAACACAAAATATGTCAAAGTAATATTAAAATACAATGAGGGAAAAATAGCACAAGGTAGACCAGTATCTGCGTGTAGGAGTATTTAAAACCTCACATTTTTTTAAAAACTGTAAAACATCTAAGGTATAGGAGATTAAAGTACAATAACTGGCAAGGGACAAGTGTATCATGGGAATTAAAACATGACACCGTGACTTCCATGGGCTGCTAAACCTATCGTGCTACTGCTCCTACTGGTCCTCTGTCCTTCATTAACCTCTTCACGACATTTGACGTAGGTTTACGTCAGGATCAGGAAGGGGTTCCCACAAATTGACATGAACTTATGTCGTGGCAATCGCGGGCACAGGAGCTGTGTCCACACGATGGTCGCCAGGAGCTCGGCTTAAAGGGGTATTCCCATCTATAAGATCCTATCCCAATATGTAGTAGGTGTACTAATAATAATATTAGCAAATACCTCCAATTTGAAATGTAGTATACTTCTTCAGATTCGCTATGTCGCTTACTTCATGTAGGGCATTGCAGTGGCTTATGTATCCATGGTTACGACCACTAAAAGCTGTCTAACTAACTGTCACTATATCAGTGGTTATAACCATGGATACCTAAGCAACTGCAATGCCCTGCACATGGGGTAAGCAACATAGCGAATCTGAAGAACTATATTACATTTCTAATTGGAGGTATTTGCTAACATTGTTAATATCACACCTACTACATATTGGGACAGGATCTTGGGGATGGGAATACCCCTTTAAGTGGTAGTGGAGCCTCAGCTGTCACAGCCAGGGGCGTTGCCCGCCCCACTCCCAGCTATTTAACCCTCTAAATGTTGCAATCAATAGCGATTGCAGCTTTTAGAAGGCTGGGAGAGGAAGGGGGCTCTCTTTCACCCGATTGGCAACTCGTGACGTGACCACAGGGACCGTTGGTAGTCATGGCAACCGGAGGCCTGTTAGACCATGTCAGCAGCCTAGTCTAAAAGGCGCTTAGTCAGTGTAACAATGACAGATTTAAAGCATTGCAATGCTTGTGCATTAAAATATACCATGGGCAATGGAAGTACCCTGCACTGCTGGATAAATGTCAACCCACGATGGAGAATTAAATGTTGGTTTAATGTCCACGCGTTTCAGAGTCACTCCGATTCCTTCTTGAGGACAACCACAAGGTAAGAATGAGTCGGAGTGACTTTGAAACGCGTTGACATTAAACCAACATTTTATTCTCTGTCGTAGACTGTCATTTATCCAGCAGTGAAGGATACTTCAATCGCCCGTGGCATATTTCATTACAATCCCCTGGAAGCTGCAGCAGCTGGAAGCTATGTAGTTTTAGTGATTGTGTCTTACACAACTCTATAAGGCCTACATTATTACCTTTTGATCCTCTTTTATTACTTGGATAAGACTCTTTTGCGCTTTTACATCTTTTATCTAATGCTTGCGCATTGCTATGCAATATACAAGTGATCAGAGTAATAAAAGTTAAAAGCCCATAGAGGAACTAAGGAAAAAAAGAAAAAAAAAGTAAAAAAAAAATTAAAAACACTTAGAAAAAATCACAAAATATAGAACAAAAAAATGGAAAAAAAAAATACTAATAAATACTTATATTTATGTAATAAAAAACAAAATATATATATATATATATATATATATATATATATATATATATATATATATATATATTTAGTATTGCTGTATCTGGAAGGACTCAATCTATAAAATTGTTTCACTATTTAACCCCTTCAGTAAACACTGTGAAAAAAAAAAAACTTGAGTGAAAAAAGACTATGCTTCGCCAAAGAAAAGTGGGAAAAAATGTGATCAAAAAGTCAAAGGTAAATAAAAATAGTGTCACTGAAAACGTCATCTTGTACCACAAAAAAACAAGCCATACAGCTCCATCAGCGGAGAAATAAAAAGCTATAGCTCTCAGACTATAGCGATACGAAAACAATTTTTTTTCTAAAAAATTTTTTTATTTTGTAAGAGCGCAAAACATTAAAAAAATTATATAAATATGGTATCGCTATAATCGTACTGACCCAAAAAATAAAGCAATCATCACTTTTACCACATGGGAAACGGCATTAAAAAAAAAAAAAAAAAAACAATTCCTGAATTGCTGGTTTTTGTTCATTCTGCCTCCCAAAAATCAGAATAGAAAGCAACTAAAAAATATATTGTGCCCAAAACTGGTACCAATAAAAACTACAACTTAGCCTACAAAAAACAAGCCCTCACATGACTTTGTCGGCAGAAATATGGAAAAATTATAGCTCTCAAAATTTGGTGGTGCAATAACTTTTTTTGTAAAAAGGTTTTGTAATGTGTGATAGTAGCTAAACATAAAATTTTTTTAAATCTAATATCACTGTAATCGCACCAACCCGAAGAATAAAGCCATCTAATCACTTATACCGCATGAAGAATGGCATAAAAAAATAAACTAATTCTTGACCTGCTGTTGATTTGTTCATTCTGCCTCTAAATGATCGTGGTAAGGCTCGACTCACATTTATCCTGCGCTCTATGCTGAGTGCTTGCACCGGGGTTTCTGTGTAAAACTCCGAAATACGTAATTCAGACGGTACCCTCAGCAGAAGATTCTCTATAATGAGGCAGATGAAGGCACTGTGGACGACGTCTGGCCTGTGATCCAGCGGTGTCTGTCTTTTTAAATGTGCATAAAGCCACTGTCGGCCACAATGTTGTGCACCTGGGAAAAGGACATTGCTGAACAAGGGCCAGACGGAGTCCAGAGTAACTCTGCTGCCTTATTATAGTGAATGAAGAGTTTTCATCTGAATCACGTTATTCGGAGACTTAGATGGAAACCCAATGTAGGTGCCCAGCGTAGAGCACAGGATAAATGTGATCCAAAATGTTATGTAAAATGTACCCAATAAAAGCTTTAACTCAATCCACAAAAGAAAACCAAGTCCACATGTAATAATGATGGACTTCTCTGCTACGTTCCTGCCCCTGAAGACAACAATTGCACTATGTGTATAGTGACATGTGGTTTTGCATCTAATGTGAATAGTGATGTGCATCTTATATAATGTGTTATGGTAATGTACAGCATGTAAGTAATGTATAGTGTTAATGTATAATGTGAGTAGTGCCTAGTGCAGGGTAAGTACAGGATTAGATTAGGGATAAGATAAGTACTGTTTATATAGTAAGTGATTTAGCAACGGTATAGGACATAGGATAAAAACAATAGTTTTATTCTACAGGATAGGACATAGTTAATAATAAAACTAGCCTCAGTGGGTGGAAACTAGTGTTAATAAAAGGTGAGCATTTCCTGATAGTGAGTAAGATAGAGAAGTATAGTAGCAAGTTCAAGTTCAAGTCCAGTGGGCTGCAAGGGTCAGCATATGTCTACCTTTCGAGGCAGTGAGACGCCATACTAATATCCCAAGCGGACTCTAATGTCGTGCCCAGAGCCCAAGGTCTGGTATAGGGGCTGCCGGGCACATCGTGTCCCTTTGAGTACAAGGGAAGATGAACTGGAACATACCAAGATGGAAAGTAATGGATCCCGGGTGCACTGCCGAACAGGAAGGGAGATCCCTGGGGCTAGCAGAGCCAGTGTGCGAAGGGATGCTCAAGGAAGAACGAGTGGTAGGGCTGAAAATGTGTTGTGCTAAGAAATTAAGGAATATGAAGTGCCGTGCCCTATCCCTTGTGTTGCCACTTGATGAATTTGAGCTGACTAGTAAACGTTTGCTTGTTGCAATGAACTTGGTGTCCCCTGAATTGTGTCCCTGAGGATGGAGGCCTGGAGACAGCGGAGGCCTGCAGCCTACAAGTGAGTGTGATGCACCTCACACCAGACAGCACACCGGGGCTGGGACACTGTTTTCCTGTAAAGTGCCAGAGCGTAACCGGACACTAACTTGGTCATGACTACCGCTCTTGCGCACTTTACACACACATAGGTCCATCATCTATCAATGGAAGTATATGGATTTCCACATTATTGGTAGCACAATGGCTCTGGAAAAGAACTATTGCTCCTCACCACCCTAAAAGAAATCCAGTGAATTTTGAGCTCCCAAATCCAAATGCCCCCCTCCTTTCTGAGCCCCAGTGTGCCTAAACCACATTTAATGTGCATATGTTTGGCATTTCTGAGAGCCCGCTTAATTTATTGGTGCGTGTCTCCAGAAGCAAAAGCTGGGCATAATCTACGGGCACTACAATGTACTGGGCACAGATTTACAATTTTCACTCAGAAACATCCACTGCTTCAACTCAATCCACAAAACAGCTCAGGTCCATCATCTGTCAATAGAAATATAGGGAGCTTCCATGTTACTGGTAGCACAAAGGGTCTGGAAAAGCGCTTTGGCTCATTGCCCCCCAAAAGTAATGCAGTGAATTATGTGCTCTAAATTTCAAATGTCCCCCTCCCTTCTGAGCTCCATAATATGCCTAAACCACATAGCGTCCACATATTTGGCATTTTTGTAATGATGAGAGCCCACTTAATTTACAAATACGTGTCTACAGAAGCACAAGTTGGGCATAACATATAGGCACTACAAAGTACTGGGCACTACATCGTACTGGTTACTACAATGGCAGATTTTAATAATAATAATAATAATAATAATAATAATCATCATTTTTATTTTAGCGCCAACATATTTTGCAGCACTTTACAATTAAGTAGGGACATATACAGACAATAAAAACAATACAATATATCACATTTCAACAGTTACAGGAGGAGTGAGGGCCCTGCTCGCAAGCTTACAATCTATATGGAAATAGGGGGACACAATAGGTAGAACATGGTCATCAGCCAGTATCTGTCTAAGTGCAGTTACTGTGTGCTTTTGGGTGCATGGAGGATGTGGAGACAGATGAATAGGCAGGACCAGATTAAGATTAACATTTAGGAGGGAACAGGGGAGAATTAGGTTAGTGAGTTGAGGTGATAGGCTTGTCTAAACAAATGTGCTTTTAAAGCACATTTTAAAACATGGCGGCTAGATATTAGTCGGATCGTTTGGGGTAGTGCATTCCAGAAAACTGGCGCAGCACGAGTGAAGTCTTGGAGATGGAGGTGTGAGGGTGTTCGATGTTAATGTGGATGTTAGTCTTAGATCAGTTGCAGAATGGAGGGCACGGGAAGAGTGATAGAGAGAAATGAGGGATGAGATATAGGTCGGTGCAGAACTGTGGAGAGCTTTGTGGGTGAGAGAGATGAGTTTGTATTGTATTCTGTAGTGAATGGGTAAGCAGTGCAATGACTAGCACAGGGTAGAGGCGTCAGTGAAGCGGCCTGATAGAAATACGACCCTGGCTGCTGCATTCAGGATGGATTGGAGAGGAGAGAGTTTGTTTAGAGGTAGACCGATTAGAAGAGAGTTGCAGTAGTCCAGACAAGAGTGAATAAGAGCGACAGTAAGAGTTTCGCAGTATCAAAGGTGAGAAAAGGTCAGATTCTGGAGATGTTTTTAAGGTGCAGGTGACATGAGCTAGTGAGTGATTGTATATGGGGAATAAAGGAAAGTTGTGTGTCAAATATGACTCCAAGACAGCAAGCTTGCTGCTTGGGAGTTATGGTGGCACCACCCAAGGAAATTGAAAAGTCAGGTATAGGTAGGTTAGGAGGATGGAAACACAAAGAATTCAGTTTTGGAGAGATTTAGTTTCAGATAGAGAGAGAACATGATGTTAGAGACAGCAGAAAGACAAGCACTGGTATTTTGTACTAGAGTGGGAGTGATGTCAGGTGAAGAGGTGTATAGTTGGGTGTCATCAGCATAGCAATGACACTGGAAACCAAATCTGCTGATGGTTTGTCCAATAGGGGCATTATACAAAGAGAACAGGAGGGGGTCTAGGACTGAGCCTTGAGGAACCCTGATAGTAAGAGGAAGGTTAAAGGAAGAAGAGCCGGCAAAAGACACAGTGAAGGAGCGGTCAGAGAGATAGGAGGAGAACCCGGAGAGAATGGTGTCCTCGAGGCCTATAGATCAGAGCATAGTGAGGAGGGGCTGGTTAATTTTCACTCAGCAACATCCATTGATGCTTATTTCTTGAAAACACCCATGGAGTCAAAATTGTCACTATACCTGTAGATAAATTCCCAGACGGGTGTAATTTCCAAAATGGGGTCACTTTAGGGTTGATTCTGCTTTTATGGCACTTAGGGGCTATGTTTATGGAGTTCGCAAACTATTTTATGATAATTTGTTCTCCAAGAGTAAAATAGCGCTCCTTTCCTCCTGAGTCTCACCGTGTATCTAAGCAGTAATGTACCGCCACATTTGGAGTATTCAGTAGAAATTGTGGGATAAATTCTGGTGCTATTTTTACTCATTTTCTCATGTGAAAATGTAAAATCTGTGAGTAAAACAATTTTTGTGGTAAAAATGTAATTATTTTTTCTTCACTGATCAATGGTACAAAATTCTGTGACACCCATGGTGTCAATATGATCACTGCATCGTTACATGAATTCATTGAGTTGTGTAGTTTGTAAAATGGGGTCACTTATGGAGGGTTCTGCTGTTCAGGCACTTCAGGGGCTCTTCCAGTGGGTCATGGCACCCGCAAATCATAACAGCAAAATGTGCAATACATTAGGCGTTCCTTCCCTTCTGAGCTTTCCACAATGTTTAAAAAGTATTTCCCGATCACATGTAAGGTATTGGCGCACTTCTGGAGAAAATTGCACAACAAGCTGTGAAGTTCATTTTTTCCTATTAGCCCTTATAAAAATTAAAAACTTGGGGCTAAAACATACATTTAGTGTTAAAATTGTAATTAATCTTTCTTCACCTCTCTATGCTATAAAATTCTGTGAGCCACATGTGGTGTCAACATGCTTACGGCACCCCCAGATGAATCCATTGGGAACTTATCTAGAGGTAATGTGAGCACCTGGAATTCACAGGTGCTTCACAAAATTTTATAGCATTGACCTGTGAAAATGAAAAAAAAAAAATTTTCTCAACAAAAATAATGCTTCAGCCCAAATTATTCATTTTCCCAAGGGTAACATGAAAAAATGGACTATACAATTTGTTGTGCAATTTATCCTCAGTAAACCGATAATGCATATGTGGTGGAAAACTAATGTTTGGGCACACGGCAGGGCTCAGAAGGGAAAAAGCAGCAATTGAATTCTGGAGCGCAATTTTGGCTGGAATAGATTACGGATGTCATGTCACATTTGAAGAGCCCCTGAAATGCCAAATCATCAGAAACCCCCACAAGTGACCCGATTTTGGAAACTACATCTCTTGAGGAATTAATCTAGGGGTGTAGTGAGAATTTTTAACCCTCAGGCAATTCACAGAATTGTATAACATTAGGCTGATTAAATGGAAAATTACCATTTTTTCCACTAAAATGGTGATTTGGCCCAAAATTTTAAATTTTCAAAAGGGATAATAGGAGAAAATGAACGGTGCAATTTGTTATGTAAGTTCTCCTGACTACGCTAATACCCCACATGTGGTTGAAAACTACTTTTGAGACACAATGCAAAGTTCAGAAGGGAAAAAGGGCCATATTGGAGTTCAGATTTTGCTGGAAAGGTTTGAGGGTGCCATGTCACATTGGCAAAGCCCCTGAGGTGCTAGACCAACAGAACCCCCTGTAAATGGACCGATTTTAAAAACTACACCCCTTGAGGGGTGTAGTTTCCAAAATTGGGTCACTTGTGCAAAGGGTTTCCACTGTTTAGGCACATCAGGGGCTCTGCGAATGTGACATGGCGTCTGCTATCTATTCCAGCCAATTTTTCGTTCCAAATGTCAAATGGTGCTCCTTCCCTTCAGAGCCCTGCCGTGTGCCCAAACAGTAATTTTCTACCACATATGGGGGTATCGGTGTACTCAGGAGAAATTGCACGACAAATTTTTATTTTCTCCTGTTACCCTTGTGAAAATGAAAAAATTGGGGCTAAAGCAACATTTTTGTGGGAAAAATTAAAATGTTAATTTTTTTTCTTCCAGATTGCTTTAATTCCTGTGAAGCACCTAAAGGGATAATAAACTTCTTCAGTGTGGTTTTGAGCACTTTGAGGTGTGTAGTTTTTGAAATGGTGTCCCTTTTGGGTATTTTCCGTCATATAGACCCCTCAAAGTCATTTAATATGATATGGTCCCTTAAAAAATTGGTTTTGTACGTTTTGTTGGAAAAATGAAAAATTGCTGATAAACTTTTAGCTCTTCTAACTTCCTAACAAAACAAAATTATGCTTGTGGTAAATGTTATTTATTATTTATTTCGTGTGGTATAACTATCTAGTTTAGAGGCATAAAAATTAAAAGCTTTAAAATTGCAAAATTTTCTAATTTTTTGTCAAATATTCAATATTTTTATAAATAAATGCAAATCATATCTACCAAAAGTTACCACTAGCATGAAGTACAACGTGTCACGAAAAAACAGTCTGAGAATCACTGGGATATGTTGTACTAAAGAAAAGAGAAAAGCGCGATAGGGTCTTATCTGGTTAAAATGGATAAAATAAGTAAAGGTTATACCAGGGGTCTCAAACTCGGCTGGGTATATGGGCCGCACATGGAAAAAATTTGAATTTGGGCGGCCGCATTCTTTGTTCAATGTGACATTTTTAGTGATACCATTTTTTTTCTATACACCTTTTGAACATTTTTGCCGTGTTTATTTTTTTATGGCTTGGGTCGTTATGGATGTGGCGATAATAAACGTGCACTTTTTTGTGTTTACTTTAGTTTACATATAAAACAGCATTTTTAGTGCCCAATATTTTTTCATGCTTTATTTTATTTTTTATTTTTTTTACAATTTTATTTCCCCCAATTGGCCACATACAGTAATATTGTCTTACAATTAGCATCATATAGTAATAATGGAAAACATCTTGTAGTAATGTTCCCCATCCAAGTCCCCATCTTGTACTAATGTGCCCCATCCAGGTCCCCATCCTGTGGCTATGTGCCCCATCCAGGTCCCCATCCTGTGGCAACGTTCCCCATCCTGGCGCCCATCTTGTACTAATGTGCCTCATCCAGGTCCCCATCTTGGGGCTATGTGCCCCATCCAGGTCCCCATCCTGTGGCAATGTTCCCCATCCAGGTCCCCATCTTGTGGCTCTGGTCCCCATCTTGTGGCTCTGGTCCCCATCTTGTGGCTCTGTGCCCCATCCAGGTCCCCATTATGTGCCCCATCCAGGTCCACATCTTGAGGCTATGTGCCCCATCCAGGTCCCCATCCTGTGGCTATGTGCCCCATCCAGGTCCCCTCTTGTTGCTATGTGCCCCATCCAGGTCCCCTCTTGTGGCTCTGTGCCCCATCCCGGTCCCCATGTTGTGGCTCTGTGCCCCCTGTGCTGTTCTTCACACATATAAAATAGAAAAAAAAAAGATGATTCTCACCTGTCCTCCGTTCCCTCGGCGGCCTTCCTGCAGATGTGGCCCGCAGGCACCACAGAGTCCGACCCCTTGACGATTCCGACCTGGTCCAGGAGGAGCCGCCGACAGCAGCGCTGCATTGCCGCACAGAGACTGTCTCCCAGCACAGCATTTTCAATGTCAGCCGCCGGCCAATCAGAGGCCAGCAGCTGACATCTGCATATGGCAATGACGTCATACTCGCTGCGCCGACACGCAGATATCAGCTGCTGGCCTCTGATTGGCCAGCGGCTGGCATTGGAAATGCAGTGCTGGGAAACAGTCTCTGTGTGGCAATTCAGCGCTGCTGTCGGCGGCTCCTCCTGGACCAGGTCGGGATCGTCAAGGGGTCTGTGCCTGCGGGCCGCATAAAGCAGCCTCAGGGGCCGCATGCGGCCCGCGGGCCGCGTGTTTGAGACCCCTGGATTATACTAACCTGATTATGTTGTGATCACACAACATTTGAATGAGCATGTAATCCAGCTGCAGCAGGTCCACAGGTCCTGGGGCCAAGTAGAATTGTGTGGAAAAGAAAAAGTGGAAAATCCGCACTGCTGGTGGATGGTAATAAATCCAGGTACACACTATGATAATGTGCATTTCTCTATTTCGTCTACACGTTTAGAAGTACCATATTTCTTTTTCAGGACAAAAAAAAACATATGACAAATGGCAGGCTACAGCCATATATATACAGGTGAGATTTAAAAAAAGATGTAGGACCAAAAGAAAGTCACATGATGTGTTAAATTTCATCTTGGGAATTTCGGTATTACAAAAAAGATTAAAGAAGAAATAATGGTAATAAAAGGTTAACAAATGTATCATTTTTTATTAATCATAAAATAAGATGCATTAAAATTGGAAAAATAAAGATATAAATGTGTGTTTGTGTATTGTGGTGGTTTATTTCATTTAAAAAAATTATAATGTCGTGTAAAAATATCAGTATATATGAAGGACTAGAACTCACAGAGTCAAGCTTAAACAGGAGTAGTGTGAGTGACATGATGTTGAAGTGCCACAGAGAAGATTGAGTGAACCCAAAGGGATAGAGATAGATGAAGAGCACAATGGAGTCATCAGCACAGATTTTTCCACTTTTTCTTTTCCACACAATGGGATATGTTGAAGTGTTCCTGAGCTATTACCTCATAAAGTGACACTGGTCAGAATTGTAAAATTTTTCCTGGTCAGGAAGGTGAAAACAGGCTTAGGGGTAATGAAGTTCACATCAGGACCATCTTTCATATTCATGGCTGGGGGCCACGCCGCTAACTCCACTTTGTAAAAGGAGAGAACACTCCTCCTAAGGGCGCAGACAGACGGCCGTATTTCTCATGCGAGGATCGCATTGCAATGCACGGACCGACACCTCTACTGACCTGAGCGTGATGTATTTCTATGCAGCTGTTAGCGCTCAGGTCAGGAGAGCCGATGGTTTGTCCGAGAAATACGGCCGTCTGTCTTCCTCTTAATAAAGAGAAAAGTGTGACGTGATGGCTAAGCAAATAGAGAGGTGAGCTGGACTAGGCAGTGCATCTCAAACTGTGTGGTGTCCCCTAGTTGTTGGTGTGGTGGAGCTGAAGAGGCTGAAGTGATTATATGCCACACAGGCCTTTTGATGGCCATGGTAATATCTGGTTTAGCATTATGTACTTATATAAACATTATACAGAGTTCAGAAGACAAATGAAAGGTAAATTGAGCATCATCTTTAATTTTGGCATGAACTGTCACTAATCATGATCAGGCCCAGGCGTCATCCTTGTCTATCTAGTGATGACAACAAGAAAAAAGTTTGAGAAACCCTGGTGTAGGGTCCCATTTAAAAGAGGTCACCTTCTCAATGGCACATAGATTCACACAGTTTGATCAAAACCTCACATTTTTATGTGTGTAGCAATAATGCAGTTCATGTATCCAGTGTTTGCAAAGTGCTGCAGCATTTGTTATTACATTAAGGTACTGCAGCCATGATGTGTGCACACCTGGATATTCATTCAACTCTATAAAAAATGCTTACTACTTTACTTTCTCTTTTGAAAATCCATCATAGCGGACATGAGTATATAAAAACAGAAGCCATGACAGGGCCTTAACCCCCTCCTGACAGGGCTAATTTCTGTTTGTTTTTTCTCTTTTGTCCTTCCCTCTTTTCAAGAGCCATATCTTTCAACAATAGTTATTTTTTATTTTCCATGATCACTATACGGTAAAACTGACCGGGCAATATGATTCTTTGGGTCAGTATGATTAGGCAGATACCAAACATGTTTATTTATTTTTTTTATTTAAGTGGTGAAATAAGGGCTATTTTTTGCGCCCTGAGCTGATGTTTTTACTGATACAATTTTTGGTTAGATACGATGCTTTGAAGACCTCTTATTGAATTTTATTGCATGCAAAAAAACGTAATTCTGAAGTTTTGCTTTTATTTCTCGTTATGCCGTTTACCGATTAGATTAATCTATTTTATATTTTGATTGAAGGGAATTTTATGAATGTAGCGATACCAAAGATGTGTATTTTTTTTCCAATTGTTTTATTTCTGATGGGGCAAAATGGGGTGATTTGAACTTTTGTATCTTTATTTTTTGTCTTCACTTTTTACTCCATTTATTAGTCCCCTTAGGGCACTTGAAGCTGAGATCATCCAATCGCTTGAGCTATACATAACAGTGCATCAGCACTGCTATGTATAGTGCTATGTATAGTGAAAATCACAATCTCCTATGAGCACCGGCTATACCCTGGGTTTCACAGAAGTATCGTAATGACAAGCATGAGGTTTGCAACAGACCCCCGGGTGTTATGATAACTCACCGGTGCCCTGTGATCAAGTCAAGTGCACGTGGAATGCCTCCAGGCACATGTTAAATGCTGTTATCAGAGATTGACAGCGCCATTTAACAGGATAGCAGCAGCAGATGAAGCGGAGCTGTTAAAGGCACATGATGGCTGATTAAAACAGCCATCATCAAGCGGGTAAAATGCAGGCTCATCAAGCGAGCCTACATCAAAGTCAGGGAGCTGGCATATGATGTACCAGTACATCATATGCTTGTAAGGAGTTAAAACATTTCAGCCCAAATTCATCAAAGTGTTTATTCAAGAATTCTGGTGTATGCTGCAAAAAAAGCTGCAAATTTTTTGTGCAACTCGGAGCTGAGCAAAAGTGTTGCAACTTTTGGCGTTTCACCCCAGTTTTGGCTAGCTCCGCCAAAATGGGCAGAGCTGGGGCAGCATGGTGGTGCGATGGGGCATGGCGATGCCTGCTCATCAAATTCATGACAAGCTGAGCTGCAGCATTCAAGTGTATGAAGAAGGCATCAGCTCACCCTGGAAACAAGGACTGCACGGCCAGTAGTGGAGCCAATATAATAGGAAGAAAATTGATGACAGTGTCCAAAACGGATTAATATCAATGATGTTGACTTAAATCTTCTTAAAATAGCAGTGAGCCATATCAAACATAGAGAACAAAATAAGAATCATCCAATTACGCCTTTAGAGCCGTTGTGGAACTTAGTTGTATCATGGGTGGTTGGCCATAAAACACTCACTTACAAACAGGTATAATTCATTACACCTGAAACTAAATTTTTAGACAAAAAATTATTCAGGTGCAAAAAAAAAAGACATTTAAAATTAAGCGTATAAATATGTACATATATATGCAAACGAGCTGCGGGTTTCCTTACTCCACAAATTTTACTTCAGTCCATGACTGGAGTAAGATTTGTGGTGAGTCGCACAAAGGCGCACAACAGTCTTCAGATTCGTCTGATGAGTAAGCGAGAGAAAAAGCTCCAGGGGGAACCATAGAGGCTCACAGAAGAAATATTGGGATGCGCTAGTGAGCGCTCACTAACACCTTCCGGGGTTTCCTCTGTGAACCTCTACAGTTACTCCTAGAGCAGTTTCTCCTGCTTTCTCATTGTTTTCCCCTGGATGCAGTTCGGTCCTGGGATTTTGCAGCAGTATCTTTGCACAACTACTTTGTGCAATTCTGATGTACAGTGGTGGCCAAAAGTATTGGCACGCCTGCAATTCTGTCAGATAATACTCAGTTTCTTCCTGAAAATGATTGCAATCACAAATTCTTTGGTCTTATTATCTTCATTTAATTTGCTTGCAAGGAAAAAACACAAAAGAGAATGAAGCAAAAATCAAATCATTGATCATTTCACACAAAACTCCAAAAATGGGCCAGACAAAAGTATTGGCACCCTCAGCCTAATACTTGGTTGCACAACCTTTAGCCAAAATAACTGCGAACAACCGTTTCCGGTAACCATCAATGAGTTTCTTACAATGCTCTGCTGGAATTGTAGACCATTCTTCTTTGGCAAACTGCTCCAGGTCCCTGATATTTGAAGGGTGCCTTCTCCAAACTGCCATTTTGAGATCTCTCCACAGGTGTTCTATGGGATTCAGGTCTGGACTCATTGCTGGCCACCTTAGAAGTCTCCAGTGCTTTCTCTCAAACCATTTTATAGTGCTTTTGGAAGTGTGTTTTGGGTCATTGTCCTGCTGGAAGACCCATGACCTCTGAGGGAGACCCAGCTGTCTCACACTGGGCCCTACATTATGCTGCAAAATTTGTTGGTAGTCTTCAGACTTCATAATGCCATGCACACGGTAAAGCAGTCCAGTGCCAGAGGCAGCAAAGCAACCCCAAAACATCAGGGAACCTCCGCCATGTTTGACTGTAGGGACCGTGTTCTTTTCTTTGAATGCCTCTTTTTTTTCCCTGTACACTCTATGTTGATGCTTTTTCCCAAAAAGCTCTACTTTTGTCTCATCTGACCAGAGAACATTCTTCCAAAACGTTTTAGGCTTTCTCAGGTAAGTTTTGGCAAACTCCAGCCTGGCTTTTTTATGTCTCGGGGTAAGAAGTGGGGTCTTCCTGGGTATCCTACCATACAGTCCCTTTTCATTCAGACGCCGACAGATAGTACGGGTCGACACTGTTGTACCCTCGGACTGCAGGGCAGCTTGAACTTGTTTGGATGTTAGTCGAGGTTCTTTAACCACCATCCGCACAATCTTGCATTGAAATCTCTCGTCAATTTTTCTTTTCCGTCCACATCTAGGGAGGTTAGCCACAGTGCCATGGGCTTTAAACTTCTTGATGACACTGCGCACGGAAGACACAGGAACATTCAGGTCTTTGGAGATGGACTTGTAGCCTTGAGATTGCTCATGCTTCCTCACAATTTGGTTTCTTAAGTCCTCAGACAGTTCTTTGGTCTTCTTTCTTTTCTCCATGCTCAATGTGGTACACACAAGGACACAGGACAGAGGTTGAGTCAACTTTAATCCATGTTAACTGGCTGCAAGTGTGATTTAGTTATTGCCAACACCTGTTATGTGCCACAGGTAAGTTACAGGTGCTGTTAATTGTTATGTTCTGCTACCAGAGCTAAGGAAAGAGAGGAGATCTGTCCCTACGATAGAACTCAGCTGAATCCCTACGATGTAACAGGGGACCTGATCCTGCGATCAGACCTGCTAAAGTCCTAAGCTAGTCTGTACGGAGACCTATAGATGTGGGGAAGGAATCCCTACAAGTACTAAGGACTGGGAGGAAAATGGACACCTCCTAACAGAAATAGTAGCAGAGAGACGAACAAACAACATATATAGAACATAGAGGTCCGTAGACCAAGCAAACTAACAGAGTTAGATACAGAGCACAGGCTAGCTAGAAAGTAGATATACAATGAAGTCCAGCAAAGCCAGAAGGGCGGAGCTGGATTAAATAGGCCAACAAGGTCATGTGACCAGCAAAGGAAAAAAAACCTAAGAGCAAGGTTCTAACAGTACCCCCCCTTCTAAGAGGATCCTCCGGATCCCCTAGGACCAGGCTTATCAGGAAATCTCCTGTGAAACGCTCTGATAAGTCTGGACGCGGAAACATCATCCGACCTCACCCAAGAGTTATCCTCGGGACCGAAACCTTTCCAGGCCACAAGATACTGCAAACTACCTCTATACCGTCTAGAGTTAAGGATGCGAGAAATTTCATATTCCCCGTCCTCCACCACCGGAGGAACAGAGGCAGAGGCGTCACAATCCGATACAACAGCTTTTTTCAACAGAGAGACATGAAATACCGGATTAATTCTCCAGGAGGTAGGAACCTCCAACCTAACAGCAGATTGGTTGACAACCTGAAGCACCTTAAAGGGCCCTACAAACTTGGGACCCAATTTCTTTGAAGGAATCCTCAACCGCAGATTCCTAGAGGACAACCAAACCATGTCACCAACAGCGAACAAAACCTTCTGTCGTTTCCTATCAAAGTAGTCTTTAGATTTTCTGTTGGCCTCCTGAAGATTACCACGCACATCCGTCCAAACTCTCTCCAAATCACCGGAAAAATTCTCCTCCTCAGGCACGGCAGATCCCAACTTGGAGAACGACCCAAACGACGGATGTCTCCCAGAACAACAAAAAAAAGGCAAACAACCAGCAGAAGAAGATGTATGATTGTTCAAAGCAAATTCAGCAAGTGGCAGAAACTCAGACCACCCCTCTTGATTGTCTGCCACAAAACAACGCAAGAACTGCTCAACATCCTGGTTTTTCCTTTCTGTCTGGCCATTAGATTCAGGATGATATCCGGACGAGAACGACAAATGAACTCCCAACCTATCACAAAAGGCACGCCAAAAACGAGCCACGAACTGAGGACCCCTATCAGAAACAATGTCAGTAGGAACGCCATGAAGTCTGACAATTTCCTTGACAAAGGCCTTAGCGAGAGTTTTAGCGCAGGGCAGTTTGACGAAAGGAACCAAGTGACACATCTTGCTAAAACGGTCCACGACCACCCAGATGACAGTAAAACCCTCAGAGGGGGGAAGGTCAGTTATAAAGTCCATAGCCAAATGTGTCCAAGGAGCACTGGGAACCTCCAAAGGACAAAGCAACCCCGCAGCAGGAGTATGTGAGGACTTAGATCTAGCACATATAGTACATTGACGCACCCACTTAATGACTTCCTTCTGCCATCCAGGCCACCAAAAACTGTGACCCACCAGTCTCTTGGTCTCAGAGATTCCGGGATGACCTGCCAACCGAGATTCGTGACACTCAACAAACAAATCTCTCCTAAAGGTCCCAGGCACAAACAACCTCTCATGAGGAGTGTTAGAAGGGGCATTCTCCTGTGCTTTAAGAATCTCATTTTCCAAAACGGAGTCCAAAGCAGCTATCACAACACCTTCTTGTAAAATGTTCTCCTCTTTCTCAGCACCGACTATGGGAGAAAAACTGCGAGACAAGGCATCCGCCTTAACATTCTTAGTACCAGGGATGTAAGTAACGGAGAAATTAAACCGCGAGAAAAACAGTGCCCACCTAGCCTGACGGGCATTCAGGCGCTTGGCAGCATCAAGATATATCAGATTTTTATGATCCGTAAGAACCTGAACGGGATATTCCGCACCTTCCAAGAAGTGGCGCCAGTGTTCAAATGCGAGTTTAATAGCCAATAATTCCCGATTACCAATATCGTAATTCAGTTCAGTCTCCGAAAATTTTTTTGAAAAAAAGGCACAGGGATGTAATCCATCCCCGTTATCCTGAGACAATACTGCGCCAACCCCCACAGAGGAAGCATCAACCTCAACCAAAAACGGCCTAGTAACATCAGGCTGCATAAGGATGGGAGCAGAGGTGAACCTCTCCTTGAGATACACAAAAGCTTCAATGGCCTCAGAAGACCACTGAACCGCATCAGCACCTTTCCTGGTGAGATCAGTCAGAGGTTTGACAATACTAGAAAAATTTTTTATGAATTTTCTATAGTAATTGGCGAAACCCAAAAACCTCTGTATCGATTTCAAACCAATAGGCCTAGGCCATTCCTGCACAGCCTGAACCTTAACCGGATCCATCTCAAAACCTTTGCTGGAGATAATGTAGCCCAAAAAACTAATTCTCTGTACAGCGAACTCACATTTCTCCAGCTTAGCAAAAAGCGAATTGTCCATTAATAACTGTAATACCTCACGCACGCTCCGCCAATGAGACTCCAGATCCGGCGAATAAATCAAAATGTCATCCAAATACACAACCACATTTTTACCGATCAAAGGTCTAAGGATGTCATTAATCAGATTCTGAAAAAATGCAGGAGCATTAGTAAGACCAAAAGGCATAACCAGATTCTCAAAATGACCCACAGGAGTGTTAAAAGCAGTCTTCCATTCGTCACCCTCCTTCATGCGCAACAGATTGTATGCCCCCTTAAGGTCAATTTTAGAGAACCACTTGGCCCCCATTAACTGGTTAAACAGATCAGGAATCAATGGCAGTGGGTAAGGATTGCGTACAGTAATTTTGTTAATCTCACGAAAATCCAGACAAGGACGTAAACCGCCGTCCTTTTTTTTTACAAAAAAAAATCCAACCGCCACAGGAGACTTAGAGGGCCTAATGTGACCGGCGGCCAAACTTGTCTGTATGTATTCCTCCAAAGCCTTCCTCTCAGGAATAGTAAGGTTAAATAAACGACTTTTAGGAAGAGTCGCTCCAGGGAAAAATTCAATAGAACAATCATAGTCTCTATGGGGAGGCAAAACCTGCAATTCCTTCTCAGAAAAAACTCTCCAAAAATCCTGAATAGGAACAGGCAATTCTCCCCTATCCAAAGCTGCAATACGCCCGTTACAACACTTGTCATAACATTTATGGCTCCAGGATTTAATTTCACTGGTAGACCAATCCAGTACAGGATTGTGAAATTTTAACCAGGGCAATCCCAATATTACTGGAGAAGGCAAGTTATTCAACACTACCAAATCCAATTTCTCATGGTGAACACCATTAATAGTGAGAGGAAATTCACAGACCTTGAGAGTAATATTCTTCAAAGGGGAACCATCCACAGAAACCACAGCAATGGGGGATGATAAAGGTTCAGGTTTTAAATTGAGTCTTTCCACGAATCCCCCATCAATTACATTCAGAGTAGACCCACAATCGACAAACACCCGAAATTCCATTAATTTTTCCTGAGCAATCGTGGAAGCAGCTAAAAATACACCCTTGGAATTTAAACAGGCAATACGGGCATGACTGACCATTTTTTTTTCTTTCTTCATACGAAGCTCACAGCCTTTAATCAAATGACCAGATTTTCCGCAATAGAAACACAAGCCTTCAAAAAATCGACGGTCTTTTTCTTGAGAGCGAGGTGCCACCGATCCAATCTCCATCGGTTCACCACTGTTAGTACACACATTCTCATAACCAGAAACTGACATAGCAGAGGATTTGCTCTCATTAACCCTTGCACGCAGTCTTCTATCCACCCGTATAGCTAATTGCATAGCCTGTTGCAAATCTTCAGGTGTAGGATAAGCAATTAGCAGGTCTTTAACCCTTTCACTGAGCCCAGCAAGAAATAGACTTTTCAGAGCAGAATCGTTCCACCCTGTTTGAGTAGACCAACGACGGAAATGAGTACAATATTTTTCCACATTACCTGATCCCTGTTTTAAACGTCTCAACTCAGTCTCAGCTGATGCGACACGGTCAGGATCATCATATAATAGTCCCAAAGCAGAAAAAAAACTATCCATTGATCTGAAGCATGTATCACTAGGTTGCAAAGAAAAGGCCCACTCCTGAGGCTCTTTGCGCAAAAGTGACATTATGAACCCTACGCGCTGGGATTCATCCCCAGAGGACTTAGGTCTCAAACGAAAATACAATAAGCAAGCATTTTTAAATGAAAAAAATTCTCGGTGTTCACCAAAAAATAAATCCGGCAAACATACCTTAGGCTCCAAGAAATGTGCTCCAGGACAGCTACTCACGTGCTGACGGAGCTCGGCCACCTCCAGAGAGAGTCCCTGCAGGCGATGAGCCAAATCCTGAACCGACACCATGATGGAACAGAAAAATCTTTCCTTAGAGAATTTGCTGGCTGGACTTACTGTTATGTTCTGCTACCAGAGCTAAGGAAAGAGAGGAGATCTGTCCCTACGATAGAACTCAGCTGAATCCCTACGATGTAACAGGGGACCTGATCCTGCGATCAGACCTGCTAAAGTCCTAAGCTAGTCTGTACGGAGACCTATAGATGTGGGGAAGGAATCCCTACAAGTACTAAGGACTGGGAGGAAAATGGACACCTCCTAACAGAAATAGTAGCAGACAGACGAACAAACAACATATATAGAACATAGAGGTCCGTAGACCAAGCAAACTAACAGAGTTAGATACAGAGCACAGGCTAGCTAGAAAGTAGATATACAATGAAGTCCAGCAAAGCCAGAAGGGCGGAGCAGGATTAAATAGGCCAACAAGGTCATGTGACCAGCAAAGGAAAAAAAACCTAAGAGCAAGGTTCTAACATTAATTACACGAATTAGAGAAGCATCACATGATTTTTCAAACAGTGGCAATACTTTTGTCCACCCCCTTTTTTAGGTTTGGTGTGGAATTATATCCAATTTGGCTTTAGGAAAATTATTTTTGTGTTTTTTCATTGAAGACAAATTAACTGAAGATAATAAGACCAAAGAATTTGTGATTGCAATCATTTTCAGAAAGAAACTGAGTATTATCTGACAGAATTGCTGGTGTGCCAATACTTTTGGCCACCACTGTATGTTTTGGTGTTGTGTCGGCAGCACAACTACCTGAGGTGAGCAGTAAACTACACCTCTACGGTTATTTCTGTGATAGCACACCAAGAAGTGCTGTTGATTTCATTCTATTGCCTATTAATGAACCACATGCATCTGATTCCACCACGCCCCCTCATTAAGACCTGTGTGAACAAGGCCAGTTGTTACGGGGCCAGATGGTGGACGAACTGAGCCGTGGAACGAGGAGGGACCGGAGGGGCTTAACTAGGGTCTAACCCCGACTGACCTTGGCTATACGGGAGCTCGTCAACTCCGTGAACCAGGGAAGGTGGACCAGGTTCTACTCCGGGACAGACCTCGTGTGAGAGCAGGAGACCCCCAAGGGACTGATGGCAGGCGCCGAGTGGCACGGCGGATAGGCAGGCAGACGAGCACGGCTGGTAGGCAGGCAGGTGGACATGGCTGGAAGGCAGGCAGGCGAGCACGGCTTGTAGGCAGGCAGGCGGGCACGGCTTGTAGGCAGGCAGGCGTGCACGGTTGGTAGGCAGGCATTCAGGCACGGCTGGTAGGCAGGTAGGCGGGAATGACTGATAGACTGGCGGGCAGCACTGGGACCTGAGGGCTGACAAGTATGTTAGGAACAAACTTACAACATTGCACAGGCACCTTCATGTTGAGGGAGGTGCCTTAAATTGTAAATGTCCTCCGGCCATTGTCCAGGGACATCCTAGGATGGCACGCGCGGCCCCGTTAAGAGACATGGAGAGCGCGTGCGCCCTAAGAACAGTGCCTGGGATCTGCGTGTGGCACGTGCACCCCGGGCGTGCACAGCATGGAGGGGAGCCAGCGGTGCGGGACACACTGGCCGGGGGCCACGGCAGTAAAGGGGTCACCGTCTCTGCCGGGGGAAGAGGGGCAGGAGGCAGAGACGCCGGAGCTACAGTACCTTCCTCTTTACGCCCCCTCTTTTTCAAGCCCACATGGAATTTTTCCAGGCAAAGAGGAGTGTGGATGTTCTCCCTGGGCTCCTGTGACCTCTCCTCAGTACCAAACACATTCCAATCTACAAGAAAAAAGGTCTTTCCTCTTACCCTCTTGGTAGCCAGAATATTCTCTACCTCAAAAACGTCTTCGGTGCTGACTGGAGCAGAAGTGGTACCCGGATCTTCAGAAAAAGGATTGAGGACGACAGGCTTGAGGAGAGACACATGAAAGGAGTTGGGAATCTGCAACGAGGCAGGGAGTCTAAGTTTGTAAGCCACTGAATTAATTTGCTTCAGAACCTCGAAGGGACCAATGAAACGCGGCCCAATTTATACGACGATATTTTGAGACAACCAGACCTTGTCCCCAGGATGAAACAGAGGCGAATCCAGACGTCTCCTGTCTGCATGTATCTTCATATGTTCAGAGGACTGCAGCAAAGCAGACTTTGCTTCCTCCTTGATCTCGGAAAAGTTTTTACGAGAGATTCAGCAGCAGGATTGTCGACCGAAGTAGAGACAGGGAACTGAATATTGGGATGCTGACCATATACCACAAAAAACTGAGATTTGGCCGAGGATTCGCTCACATGGTTATTGTAGGAAAATTCGGCCCAAGGCAGGAGTTCCACCCAGTTGCTATGGTGGGCGTTGACGAAGAACCTGAGGAAGTTAGTGAGGATCTGATTGGTACGCTCAACCTGACCATTAGACTGCGGGTGATAAGCCGAAGAGAAATCCAATGTGACATTCAGAAGCTTGCATGTGGCCCTCCAGAAGCGTGAAGTAAACTGGACCCTCTATCCGAGACAATATGAAGAGGCAGGCCGTGGAGAATGTGAAGAATGAATTTTTCAGCCAGCACTGGGGCAGGAGGAAGACCAGGCAGGGGAATGAAGTGAGCCATCTTGTAGAAGCGGTCAGCTACTACCCAAATGACAGTACAACCAGCAAATACAGGAAGATCCGTGATGAAATCCATCGCAATGTGCTGCCACGGGGCAGAATGCACAGGTAAAGAAAGTAGTCGATCAGTCGGAAGTTGCCTCAGAGTTTTGTTTCGGGCACAGGAGGAGCAGTCAGAGACAAAATCCGCAACATCCTTACGCAGAGTTGGCCACCAATATTGTATTGTATTAGTCGAACCGTTTTCTTTTGTCGGGCATGACCTGCCAGTTTAAATGAGTGACCCCAGAGTAAAACGCTCCTCCTATCTAGAACCGCAACAAAAGTCTTATCAGAGGGAAGATGAGACAGATTAGACGGGGTGACCGTAATTTTCCTCAATGGCTCAATGATGTGTTAAGGTTTCTCCTCCTGGTCGGACGACAGAAATGATCTGGAGAGTGCGTCTGCCTTGATATTTTTATCTGCCGGCCGGAAGTGGAGAGTGAAGTTGAAGCGGGCAAAGAACAGAGACCATCTGGCATGTTGTGGATTAATCCGTTGAATAGACTGCAGGTAGGCAAGATTCTTATGGTTCGTGTAGATGACCACCGGATACAAAGCCCCCTTTAGTAAGAATCGCCACTCCTCCAGCGCCAGTTTGATTGCCAGCAGCTCCTGGCCTCCAATGGAATAATTGCGCTCCGAGGAAGAGAAGAGCTTGGAAAAGAAACTGCAAGCCACCATTTGACTGGAAGAGGACTTCTGGGTGAGGACTGCTCCGGCCCTTGAGGAAGAAGCATCCACCTCTAGGAAGAACTGCTTGTTGCAGTCAGGGCGATGCAGCACCGGAGCCAATGAGAAGGCCTGTTTCAAAGACACAAAAGCACTTTCCGCCTCAGAAGTCCATTCCTTGGGATTAACCCGTTTGCGATTCAGGGCACAGATGGGAGCAGTCCGAGAAGAGAAATGAGGAATGAACAGGCGATAATAATTTGCGAACCCAAGAAACAGCTGACTAGCCTTCAGCCCCTCAGGACGGGGCCACTTTAGAATGGCAGATACCTTCTCGGAATCTATCTTTAGGCCGGTCTCCGAGATTATGTACCCCAGGAATGGAAGAGAAGTCTGTTCAAAGACGCACTTTTCGAATTTGGCATACAGATGATTCTTCCTGAGCCTCAGTAATACCGTCTCTCCGATGTGAGGGCAGATCTGGAGAGAACACCAGGATATCATCCAGGAACACCACCACACATGAATAGAGAAGGTCCTGGAAGATGTCATTCACTGGCTCTTGAAAGAGTGCTGGTGTGTTGCAGAGTCCGAAGGGCATCACACGGTACTCGTAGTGGGCATCCCGAGTGTTGAATGCCATCTTCCATTCGTCTCCCTGGTGAATTCAGATCAAGTTGTAAGCTCCACAACGATCGAGTTTAGTGAATATTTTAGAGCCTTTAAGGCGATCAAACAACTCGGAGATGAGAGGCAGAGGGTACTTATTCTTAATGGTCATTTGATTTAGCCCCCTATAGTTGATAAAAGGCCGAAGAGAGCTGTCCTTCTTCTTGGCAAAGAAGACTCCTGCTCCAGCCGGAGAGGTGGATTTCTGGATAAATTCCCTAGCAAGATGCTCCTCAATATATTCAGACATGGCACGGATTTCGGCCAGCGACAGGGGGTAGATTCGACCACGGGGTGGGTGGGGGGGTGTGAAGCACCGGGGATGAGGTCGATGGGACAGTCATATGGTCTATGAGGAGGTAGTGTCTCAGCCTCTTGTTGTCAAAGACGTTGGCATATGACCAATAGGGTGCCAGCAAGCCAGGTAGATTAGATGAAGTAGAAGGAGGTCGAGCAGGACAAACGAAAACCTGGCAAATTTTGTGACACTCCTGACCCCAACGGAGAACCTCTCCAGAACTCCAGTTCAAAACCGGTTTGTGTCTCCGTAGCCAAGGCAGACCTAGAAGAAAGGGATGAGAGAGGTCGGACAGTACATAGGAGGAGATTTTCTCCGAGTGCAGCATTCCTACCGGGAGAACCACGGACTCGGTGACGAACAAGTTGGACTCAGAAAGTGGCTTCCCATCCATCGAAGAAACCGCCAACGGATCCGGGAGACGTTGGATCGTTATCTGATACTGCTCCACAATGGCTTGTTGGATGAGATTCCCCGCAGCTCCAGAATCCAGATAAGCAGTCTCGACAAAATGGATGTTGCCGCAGGATATGGCTTCTGACAGAGTCAGGGATGGAGAGGAAAGATTCTCGCCCAGGATGACATCTCCAAGCAATCCTAGGCTCTGGAGTTTCCTGATCTCTCTGGACAGGAGCGGATTACATGCTCTGAACTGCCACAATAAAAGCATCTTCCCTCGGCGCGGCAGACCTCCTGGCAGTTTTTGACTATCGTCACCTGGTCAACTTGCATAGACTCCGGGGTGGATGCCAAGGCAGAGGCTTGTTGCGAGATCAGTTTTTGAAAGGTAGGTGCAAGGCGTAAAGGTCTTTTCTCATGGACCACCTCCTTGGAACACTCCTGGACCCTGATGTCAATCAGCGTGGCCAGAGATACTAGGTCATCCAAAGAGGAGGGTATGTCATGACTGGCCAGCTCGTCTTTGATCCGCCCAGCAAGGCCCTCCCAAAAGGTAGCCACCAGAGCCTCGTTATTCCAGGCGAGTTCAGATGAGAGGGTGCGGAAACGTACAGCATACTGGCACACTGTGAGGTTCCCTTGGCGCAGATGGAGAAGAGAGGAGGCCGTTGAGGACGCGTGGCCGGATTCATCGAAAATCCTCCGAAAGGCCTCAAGGAAGTCCTGGAGATTAGACACCAGAGAGTCCCCCCTCTCCCATAGGGGAATGAGCTATGCCAGCACCCCTCCTGTGAGATGTAACATGAAAAAGGCCACTTTGGCCCAGTCAGAAGCAAATTGATGAGCCAAGAGCTCGAAGTGCAGCGTGCACTGATTTACGAAGCCCCGACAAAGGGCAGGATCACCGCCAAAGCGTGGAGGAGCAGACAGTCGGGGTCCAAAGCCGGCTACAACACCGCCACTGGATTGAGATGCCGCTGAAGTTCTTACCACTTGGGTAGAGGCAGGCATGGGCAGAGTAGACAGTACATCCAGGCGAGAATTCACAGTCCGCAGAAAGGACAGGATTGTGTTCTGTTGAGATTTCTGGCAGGAGACCTCTTGGTAAAGGTCAGAGACCGAGGGAGCCTGAGAGCCTCCGGATTCCATGGCCTGTGCAAACTGCTCGGGGGCCGGGTGGTGGAACCACTGAGCCATGTAACGAGGAGGTCCCAGAGGGGCATAACTAGGGCCTAAAACCTGTCTTACCTTGGCTATACGGCGGCTAGTCGACTCCATGAACCAAGGAAGGACCAGCAAGATCGACCAGGTGCTACTCCGGGACCGACCTCATGTGAGAGCAAGAGACTCCCAAGGGACTGATGGCAGGCGCCTAGTGGCACTGTGGATAGGTAGGCAGATGAGCACGGCTGGTAGGCAGGCGGACACAGCTGGTAGGAAGGCAGGCGGGCACGGCTGGTAGGTAAGCGGGCAGGCATGGCTGATAGACTGGCGGGCACAGCTGATAGACTGGTGGGCACGGCTGATAGACAGACTGGCGGGCAGCACTGGGACCTGAGGGCTGACAAGTATGTTAGGAACAAACTTACAACATTGCACAGGCACATCCATGTTGGGGGAGTTGCCTTAAATAGTAAATGTCCTCTGGCCATTGGCCGGGGACTTCCTAGGAGGGCACGAGCAGCCCCATTAAGAGACAGCGAGCGCGCCCTAAGCACAATGCCCGGGCATGCACAGTGTGGAGGGGAGCCAGTGGCGCGGAACACACTGGCCGAGGGTCGCGGAGTTAAGGGGGTCGGCGTCTCTGCCTGGGAAGAGGGGCAGGAGGCAGAGACACCGGCTCTACACCAGTCTTTATCTTTAAAATCTTCATAAATATGGTGTAAATTTGTAAATAATTTATATATTAAACCAGTTTTAAATGACATGATGTTTTTACTCCATCCTTGCCTAAAACTAAGTTCAAAATTTTTAACCTCTGCCTCCATGATGTCCCAATCATGTACAAGTACATTATGGTGATCACGCGAGCAGGGTCCTTTGACTGACAGCCAGATGTGGAGATAGTTTTATACCTTGAGAAAGGAGCTGGTCCCGTGCAGAAACTCTTTGGAATTGATAAAAACTGATTTGGAATCCCAAGGCCCTTCATTCCAGCAACGCAGCCCGCCTATACGTGACAGTTTCCATTTTTGCCATTAAATCTATTAAAATGGGAGCCTGGTAACAACTCCCACACAACTTTTGACCTTATAAACTGTACATTCCTGCACATAGTAGCAGGAATGTAGATGCAAGCTTTTTTCTCCCATTTTTATTTTTTTAACTTCATTGTAGAGATACAGGGAGTCAAAATTTCTGGTGCCAATTTTTTATTATTCAACTGGGCGTTACATTTCGTTCAGCTCCTAGGGTGTGTACTTTCAACTCACTATGACATGAACTGAGCTAAAAGAAATGAAATACCCAGTTGACTGATTAAAAATGTAATATAATTTTGGCGCCCTGTATCTCCACAATGGAGTAGAGACAGTGATGTACCACTAATAGTGGCAGATCACATGTCTGCTATGCAGGGTGTGACGTCACTACATCGCGCCTGCTGTGCAGAGCTTCAGACCACATGCTGCTGGGACCAGTGCAGGGGGTGGAATGGGAAGAGGTGAGTATTTATTTATTTATTTTGAAATCAATGAGTACATTTTGGGGGCCATTATGCTATTTGGAGTGCTTTGTGGTAACAATTATATTATTTGGAGGGCTAGGTGGGCGCCATTATGCTATTTGTAAGGCAATGTGGGGGACATTATACTATTTTGAGGTCTATGTGGGGCCATTATACTGTTTGGAGGGCTATGTGGGGGCCAATATGCTCTTTGTAAGGCAATGTGGGGGACATTATACTATTTGGAGGGCTAAGTGGAGTTCATTATACTATTTAAAGGGCTATGTGGGGGCCATTATACTACTTGGAGGGCTATGTAGGGGCCATTATACTATGCAGAGGGCAATGTAGGGGCCATTATACTATGCAGAGGGCAATGTAGGAACCATTATACTATTTGGAGGGCTATGCGGGTGCCAATAATACTAATAATAATAATTAATTTCTATAGCGCCAACATATTCCGCAGCACTTTACATTTCAGAGGGTACTTGTACAGACAATAAAGACATTACAGAATAACACATAATTAGACAGATACCAAGAGAAGTGAGGGCCCTGCTCGCAAGCTTACAATCTATGTGGAGGCCATTATTCTGTTTGGAGAGCTATGTTAGGGCCATTATTATTATTATTATTATTTATTATAGCGCCATTTATTCCATGGTACTTTATGTGTGAAAGGGATATACATAGCACAAACTCAGGAATGTCCGATGCTCACACTCCCTCGCTTCCCCTTCCTCCGGCTTGCATTGAGGCCAGGAGTAATGAGCTCCAGTGCATGTGTCACGATTGTTACAGGCACAATCATTGAAATAAGATCATAATAACCTCCTGATGTACCTGTGATAATACATGGGTGAAACGCGTCGAGGGTTAAATAGGGGAAGCGAGGGAGTTTGAGCATTAACATTCCTGAGCTTGTAGCAGAGACTTAGTGTATGAGCTGTGGGTGGAAACATTGTTTCACTAACAGCTTGACAGCAGCTACAAATGTGATGGTATCAGATACAGAAATGCTGAGCGAGAAGGAGCATTTATAATGAGTAAAGGAGCTAGAGCAGTCATATGCATGAATTGGTTAGGGTGATATCAGGGGCGTACATAGGAATCATGGGGCACCATAGCAGAAGTTCTAATTGGGCCCCCCCCCCCCCCAAAAAGAAAAGAGTAAATAATTGTCGGGGTCACAGAAGAGCAGATCTCACAACTTTCCAGCCTTTACATAGTAATTTTCCTCCTGCTGAAGTCCTAGATTGCTTTTTCATTGCCCCATAAAGTATGATGCCAACAAAACTGTCCCCAAACACAGTATGATACCCCCATGGTGAATACCTCCATATTCACAGTATAATGACCCTATTGTACCCCACCTCAACTCCCAAGGCAAAGTATGGTGACCCTAACACAGTATGATCCCTCAACTGTGACCCCCACACAGCCCTCCATGCAGTATAATGGGCCTACATCTACTATATAATTGTCTTATCCCGTCTGTCTGTCTGTCTATCTGTCTGTCTGTCTATCTGTCTGTCTGTCTGTCCTGGAAATCCCGGGTCGCTGATTGGTCCGGCCGCGGCCAATCAGCGATGCGGCATTTCTGAAAAACATGGCGGCCGTTAGCGGCTCATGTGCGGCACGGAGGTCAGCGGCGATGCAGCCGGGAGATGCAGCCGGCTACTCGCAGCATAAGTCCCCCGACCGCAGGCGCCGCTGACCTACATGCGGCTATCGTTGGGAGATCAGCGGCTACGGCCGCTTATCTCCCGAGGACAAGTGTGACGCCCCTCCCCTCCTCTCCCCTCCCCTCTCCTCCCGGCCCTCCCCCCACTCGATCAGGACCCCGGCACCCGGCTTCATGCTTACCCCTCCCCTCCCCTCCTCTCCCCTCCCCTCTCCCCTCCCCTCTCCTCCCGTCCCTCCCCTCTCCTCCCGCCCCTTCCCCCGCTCGATCAGGACCCCGGCTTCATGCTTACCCCTCCCCGTGCCTCCGCAGCAGCTCCTGTGTCTTCTGCTGATGCTCTGTGACGTCTCAGGTCAGAGGGCGCGGTGACGTCTTTACACCGCGCTCTCTCCTGACCGGTCACAGCGCACAGCGTTAACATGCGGGCTACGCTGGAGTCCAGAGAAGCAGCTGAGAAGAGAGGTGAGTATTGGATTTTTTTTTTTTTTGTATGGGGCCATAGGGGACCTGCATGGGGCACTATGGGGGGGTGGATATACAGGGGATATGACTTCCTGCATGGGGCATTATATGGGGGGGAGAGGTGACATCCTACATGGGGCATTATATGGGGGAGAGGTGACATCCTGCATGGGGCATTATATGGGGGGAGAGGTGACATCCTACATGGGGCATTATATGGGGGGGAGAGGTGACTTCCTGCATGGGGCATTATATGGGGGGAGAGGTGACATCCTACATGGGGCATTATATGGGGGGGAGAGGTGACTTCCTGCATGGGGCATTATATGGAGGGGAGAGGTGACTTCCTGCATGGGGCATTATATGGGGGGAGAGGTCACATCCTACATGGGGCATTATATGGGGGGAGAGGTGACATCCTACATGGGGCATTATATGGGGGGGGAGAGGTGACATCCTACATGGGGCATTATATGGGGGGAAGAGGTGACATCCTACATGGGGCATTATATGGGGGGAGAGGTGACTTCCTGCATGGGGCATTATATGGGGGAGGGGGAGGTGACATCCTACATGGGCCATTATATGGGGGAGAGGTGACATCCTGTATAGGTCATTATATGGGGGGGGGATCACATCCTACATGGGGCATTATATGGGGGGAGAGGTCGCATCCTGCATGGGGCATTATATGGGGGAGAGGTGACATCCTGCATGGGACATTATATGGGGGGAGAGGTCACATCCTGCATGGAGCATTATATGGGGGAGAGGTGACATCCTACATGGGGCATTATATGGGGGAGAGGTGACATCCTGCATGGGGCATTATATGGGGGGAGAGGTCACATCCTGCATGGGGCATTATATGGGGGAGAGGTCACATCCTACATGGGGCATTATATGGGGGAGAGGTGACATCCTGCATGGGGCATTATATGGGGGGAGAGGTCACATCCTACATGGGGCATTATATGGGGGAGAGGTGACATCCTACATGAGGCATTATATGGGGGGAGAGGTCACATCCTACATGGGGCATTATATGGGGGGAGAGGTCACATCCTACATGGGGCATTATATGGGGGAGAGGTGACATCCTACATGGGGCATTATATGGGGGAGAGGTGACATCCTGCATGGGGTATTATATAGGGGGGAGAGGTCACATCCTGCATGGGGCATTATATGGGGGGAGAGGTGACATCCTGCATGGGGCATTATATGGGGGGAGAGGTCACATCCTGCATGGGGCATTATATGGGGGGAGAGGTGACTTCCTGCATGGGGCATTATATGGGGGGAAAGGTCACATCCTGCATGGAGCATTATATGGGGGAGAGGTGACATCCTACATGGGACATTATATGGGGGAGTGGTGACATCCTGCATGGGGCATTATATGGGAGGAGAGGTCACATCCTGCATGGGGCATTATATGGGGGAGAGGTGACATCCTACATGGGGCATTATATGGGGGAGAGGTGACATCCTGCATGGGGCATTATATGGGGGGAGAGGTCACATCCTGCATGGGGCATTATATGGGGGAGAGGTGGCATCCTGCATGGGACATTATATGGGGGGAGAGGTCACATCCTGCATGGGGCAGTATATGGGGGAGAGGTCACATCCTACATGGGGCATTATATGGGGGAGAGGTGACATCCTGCATGGGGCATTATATATGGGGGATGTGACTTCCTGCATGGGGCATTATATGCGGGGGATGTGACTTCCTGCATGGGGCATTATATGCGGGGGATGTGACATCCTGCATTGGGTATTATATGCGGGGGATGTGACATCCTTCATTGGGTATTATATACGGGGGATGTGACATCCTGCATGGGGCATTATAAAGGAGGGTCGGGAGACATATGCTAGAATACCCGATGCGTTAGAATCGGGCCACCATCTAGTACAATATAATGGCCCCACACCTCTCCACACTCCACAGAGTATAATGCACTCGCCATGGTCCTCCATACAGTATAAGGCACTCGCCATGGTCCTCCACACAGAATAATGCACTCGCCATGATCCTCCATACAGTATAATGTACTCGCCATGATCCTCCATACAGTATAATGCACTCGCCATGGTCCTCCACACAGTATAATGCACTCCCCATGGTCCTCCACGCAGTATAATGCATTTCCAATGGTCCTCAACACAGTATAATGCAGCCCCCCATAGGGTAAAATGTAGCTTCCCCCCACCATAGGGTAAAATACAGCCCCCAGTCCTCCAGTTTTATCAGTACTCACTGATTTATAAATAAATAAATACATACTTACCACTCCTCGTTCCCCGCTGCTTCAGTCTCTGCAGCGCGTCTCTGTCATCACCTCAGCATCTGGCAGCTCCACTGTCTGACAGAGCGTGGAGCGCCATCACGCCGCTGCGTCAGACGCAGAGGAGGAATGATGGGAGAGAGAGTGTCACATGACGTTCCCTCCTCCATCATTGCTATCAACCAGGGCCGACTCCAGGTTTTCGTGGATCCCGGGAGAAAGAGTCTCAGTGGGCCCTTTAATACATGCCAACATTCATGATGCACAGATACGTCGGAGAAATATAGGTATAGTACACAGGGCCCAGGCTGTCCCCTCATCCTTCATATATGCAGACATGCACACACACACACACAGTACGCTGACACGCACACACACACACACAGTATGCACACACGCACACACACAGTACGCAGACACGCACACACACAGTATGCAGACATGCACACACACAGTATGTAGACACGCACACACAGTACGCAGACACGCGCGCACACACAGTACGCAGACACGTGCACACACAGTACGCAGACATGCGCACACACACAGTACGCAGACATGCACACACAGTGCGTAGACATGCACACACACAGTACGCAGACACACACACAGTACGCAGACATGCATACACGCAGCACACAGACACGCGCACACACACAGTACACAGACATGCGCACACACACAGTACGCAGACATGCACACACACAGTATGCAAACATGCACACACACACAGTATGCAGACATGCACACACGCACAGTACGCAGACATGCACACACAGTATGCTGACATGCACACACACACAGTACGCAGACATGCACGCACACACAGTACGCAGACATGCATACACACACACGGTACGCAGACATGCACGCATATGGTATGCAGACATGCACGCACTTGGTACACAGACATGCACGCACACGGTAAGCAGACATGCACGCACATGGTAAGCAGACATGCACATGGTACACAGATATGCACATACACAAACAGATACACAGATAAGTACACATACAGACATACATACATATTTGAACACATTCGTAAAAACACATAAAACAGACAAATATATATATGCACAGTCATACACACTGACATACACACAAGACACATTAGAAATATATTTAATATGGGGATTGGGGAATCTGGCGACAAGCCTCACTCACCTGCCCCTTGGCCTGTGTCCGGTCCAGCTGTGCAGGGCCGCCGGCTTGTCTGATGGCCATCACAGGCCCTGGACCATCAGAGGGGCCCACTCGCCATTGGGGCCCACACCGCTTCCCCAGCATCTCCTCAGGGAGGACCTCCGGCGGTGTTTGATTGCCGGCACTTCATCAGGGCCCCCCTCCTGCTCCACCGGCGCTGCTTAATTGACGGCACTTCATCAGGGCCCCCCTTGGGGCCTCCCTCCGTCAGGAACCCCCTCGGGGCCTCCCATCATGAGTGCCTCCCTCGGGGCCTGCCTTCATCAGGGCCCCCCTCGGGGCCTTCCTTCATCAGGACCCCTTCTTCATCGGGGCTCCCCTCCTGCACCCTCTGCTCCGCTGCTTGATTGCCGCCGCTGGCCCCCGCCACTGTTTTCAGACATGGCCACGCGCAGTGCGCTATGCGGCTGTGTCTGCTAGTAATGACGACAGGGGCGACACAAGCACAATTAAAGGCGCTGTGTCGCCCCTGCCGTGTCATTACTACAATACACAGCCGCAAAGCGAACTGCGCGCGGCCATGCCTGAAGACAGTGCCGGTGGGTGGCGGTGGCAATCAAGCAGCTGAGCGGGGAGTGCAGGAGGGGGGCGACTGCTATGGGGCCCCCCCAGCTCATGGACCCCATAGCAGTCGCGTGGCCTGCCACCATTGGCGGTACACCACTGGGTGATATCTAATTAAATCCCAAGAAAGATTTTCAGTGAGGATGTACAGTACATAGCACAAACAATTACAATAAATTTTGAACAATACATGTCGGCAACTGGTACATTAGGAGCGAGGACCCTGCCCGCGAGGGATCACAATCTACAAGGGATGGGTGAGGATACAGTAGGTGAGGGTAGAGCTGGTCGTGCAGCGAGGGTTACTGCAGGTTGTAGGCTTGTCGGAAAAGGTGGGTCTTCAGGTTCCTTTTGAAAGTTTCCACGGTAGGCGAGAGTCTGATGTGTTGGGGTACAGAGTTCCAGAGTAGGGGGGATGCACGGGAGAAATCTTGTATATGATTGTGGGAAGAGGAGATAAGAGTAGAGAAGGAGATCTTGTGAGGATTGGAGGTTGCGTGTAGGTAAGTATCGGGAGACTAGGTCACAGATATATGGAGGAGACAGGTTGTGGATGGCTTTGTATGCCATGGTCAGGGTTTTGAACTGAAGTCTCTGAGCAATGGGGAGCCAGTGAAGGGATTGACAGAGAGGAGAGGCCGGGGAATAGCGGGGGGACAGGTGGATTAGTCGGGCAGCAGAGTTTAGGATAGATTGGAGGGGTGAAAAAGTGTTAGAAGGGAGGCCACAGAGCAGGAGGTTGCAGTAGTCGAGGCGGGAGATGATGAGGGCGTGCACTAGTGTTTTTGCAGATTCATGGTTGAGGAATGTGCGGATCCGGGAGATATTTTTGAGTTGGAGTCGGCAGGAAGTGGAAAGGGCTTGGATATGTGGTTTGAAGGAGAGATCAGAGTCCAGGGTTACTCCAAGGCAGCGAGCTTGAGGGACTGGGGAGAGTGGACAGCCATTGACATTGATAGATAGGTCAGTTGGGGGGGGTGAATGGGATGGCGGAAAGATGATGAATTCTGTTTTGTCCATGTTAAGTTTTAGAAATCTAGCAGAGAAGAAAGATGAAATAGCGGACAGACATTGTGGGATTTTGGTTAGTAGGGAGGAGATATCAGGTCCAGAGAGGTAGATCTGTGTGTCATCAGCATAGAGGTGATAATGAAAGCCATGGGACTCTATGAGCTATGATCGATAGGTCAGATGGGGGGGATTGAGTGAGACGGTAGAAAGATGATGAATTCAGTTTTATCCATGTTAAGTTTTAGAAATCTGTCAGAGAAAAAGGATGAAATAGCAGACAGACATTGTGGGATTCTAGGGATTCTAGTTAGTAGGGAGGAGATATCGGGTCCAGAGAGGTAGATCTGTGTGTCATCAGCATAGAGGTGATACTGAAAGTCATGGGTCTCTATGAGCTGTCCCGGGCCGAAGGTGTAGATGGAGAAGAGCAGAGGTCCTAGGACTGAACCTTAGGGGACACCGACAGATAGGGGGCGAGATGAGGAGGTGGTGTATGAGTGAGTGGGAGACACAGAATGTCCTGTCTGTTAAATATGAGGAGATCCAAGATAGGGTCAAGTCTTTGATGCTAAGAGATGAGAGAGTCTGTCGAAAGAGGGAATGGTCCACTGTGTCAAAGGCAGATGACAGGTCCAGGAGGAGGAGGACAGAGTAGTGTCGCTTGGATTTGGCAGTTAGTAGGTCGTTGGTAACTTTAGTCAGGGCAGTTTCAGTGGAGTGGTGCGATCGGAAGCCAAATTGTAAGCGGTCAAAGAGGGAGCAGGAGGAGAGGTGGGAGGACAGTTCAGAATGGACGTGTTGTTCCAGTAGTTTTGATGCGTAAGGGAGAAGTGATATGGGGCGATAGCTAGACAGAGAGGATGGGTCAAGGGATGGCTTTTTGAGTATGGATATGATCGAGGCATGTTTGAAGCATGAATGGAAGACGCCAGTTGTTAGTGACAGGATGAAGAGGTGGGTTAGGGTTGGGATGAAGACTGCGGTAAGGTTAGGGATGAGGTGGGATGGGATTTGGTCAAGTTAGCAGGTGGTGAGGTGTGATTTGGAGAGTAAAGAGGAAACTTGAACTTGAGGCGGGTGAAGATGAGGTCCAGTGTGTGGCCATCATTGTGAGTGGGGGCAGAAGACCATTGAGCAAGGCTGAAGGAGGAAGTGAGGGATAGAAGCTTAGAGACAGATGAGTGGGAAGTGTCAATGGGGATGTTGAAGTCACCCATGATGATAGTGGGGATGTTAGCGGAAAGGAAATGAAGCAGCCAGGTGGTGAAGTGGTCAAAGAAGGTGGTGGCTGGTCCTGGGGGGCGGTAAAAGGCCGTGTTTACTTTTGCTAACTCGGCACCTTGTTTATGCAGCAGAGATTTAAAGAGAGAGTGTTACTGTGTCTACCTTTGTGTGCAGCCGAGTGAGCCGATCTACCACAGTATATACACATAACACATGTATATACACTGTGGCAAAGTCACTGGCAAAGTGCTGGAGGGGAGGTATGTTTCACTGGGGCTATTAGCTTCAGTGATTTGAAACCCAGAAGTTAAGCAGCCATTTTAAGGGCTGGGGTTTTGAGAACAACCATATAATGGGTGGGAGGTTGTTCTTCATATCTCAATTCCAGGGTGTTGTCTGGGGTTTAAATAGATGGCCTGCTGAAGCATTCAGTGTATCTGGAAAGGCTAGCTCCAGAGAGGGGAGCTTGTGGTCGTGCTAAGCTGAACTGCGTGTGTTTTGCTTACCCTGTGTGGGTGGATCCCTGCAGGCCTCTGGTCTGATGCTATCTATATTTATTTTGTTCACCCGTTATGCCAAGAGAGGCCTGTTTGTTTTGGTGAACTTTACAGTGGTTTATACCGTGCTTTAATAAACCAGTGAGCAATTTAAAGCAACAGCGTTCCTGTGTCTACCTCCATGTGCAGGTGAGTGAGCCGGCCTACCACAACACATTGACAAATTTGTGATGCACTTTTTCAGATTACCAGATTAGATTTTTTGTTTATTCACTTATAGTTGTAACAGCCATACCTTTTTAATCATATATAAACTTCACTATATGAGATCTTAATTTTTTGCAACTGGATTTTTTAAAATTTCCTTTTGACTAATATCTTTTTAAATATTGCTTTCTAGGTAAAAATAATGATTTTCTTCTCTTTTCTTAATTCACAAAACTCTGTGATGACCCATATGCATTATTTCTGTTCCAGCAAGGTTCACTACAGTACCTACAATGTTGCATGTTTCAGTGCATGCCACCTGCCCTCTCTGCCCCCTCCTCAATTTAGTTTGACTTCCCTTGCCAGGTTGTGCAGAGCATGTTTCTTTATATATTTTGATCATGTGCTGTGTTGATTGCAGGGAGATCTTGAAAAATGTAAGAACTGAGGGACAGGGTGGAAGGACATCAAAATACAATAAGGAGCATCTCCATGAGGGAGAAGAGGAGCAAGAATCGTGTTCCTTTAACTATTACTAATTAACTTATGAGGGTAAATTAAACACCGAAAAACAATATGTCAATTCTCATTTTGTCAGCTCAGATTCACAAGGAATAGGTGTATAAATTTGATAAAGCACTAACAAATGAAATTTTCAAAGTATCCCCCATTATGTATTTAGTCTTAAAGACTCCACATGGTAATTCAGAACTTCTTATATATTATTGTTTACTTATCTCTTGACTGCATACTTATAGAATAATTCAGTAGTTTGCTAATAATGCATGATTCATGGATGTGGCCAATATTATAACTAAAAGAACAAGTGTGACATCTAGTGTTCAAATGTGTGAATACATATGGTTAATCTAAGTGATCAAAATGTATAAACTAAATAGAACTTTTTGCGGTATCGTAATGTCAAGGTCAGATTTTAATATCCTACATAGTTTGGTGTCATTATTATTATTATTTATTTATATAGCACCATTGATTCCATTGTGCTGTACATAAGAAGGGGTTACATACCAAATACAGATATCACTTACAGTAACAAATAAACAATGATAGACTGGTACAGAGGGAAGAGGACCCTGCTCTTGCGGGCTTACATTCTACAGGATGATGGGGGTGTCATCAGCAAAGACTGATACTTTTCTCTCAATCCCATCCACCAGGTCATTAATAAAGAAATGACAAAGAATTAGTCCTAACACTGATCCTTGCAGTACACCACTGCTGACTATATCCAATATAGCGAATGTACCATTTACGACTCTTTGTTTCCTGCCTGTTAGCCAATTCCTCTCCATCTGCATATAGTTTCCCCCAGTCCTGGCTTCTGTAGCTTCAGTATAAGGCTCTTATGTGGTACAGTATCAAATGCCTTTGCAAAGTTCAAATAAATCACATCAGCTGCATTACCAACATCCAGATTTGCACTTACCTACTCATAGAAACCCACCATGTTGGTTAGATACGACTTATCTTTCATGAATCCATGCTGGTTGTCATTTATTATATTATTCTCTGCAATATATTTCTGCAGGTGATCTCTTATAATGCCCTCAAAAACTTTGCACACTGTTGATGTCAGACTTACCGGACTGTAGTTGCCTGGATCCACCTTCTTACCTTTCTTAAATATTGGTACCATGTCAGGCATCCTCCAATCCTGTGGCACCAACCCTGCTACAAGAGAGTCAAAGAATATGAGATACAGCAGTCTGTCAATTACTGAGCTCAATTACCTCAATATCCGTGGATGAATGTCATGTGGGCCGGGGGGGATTTGTCCTTGTTTAATTTCCTCAGACGCAGGTGTACTTCTTTTTGTGTTAAACTAGTTATATCAGGTGGTGAACTTTGATTTTTGCCTTGTTGAATGATCCCTGGAACAATCCGTTTATGGGTTAGCATGGAAGGAAAAGTGCCTGTTTAATATCTCAGCCTTTTCATTGTCCTCTATAATTATCTTGTTATTATCATCTTTTAAGGGGCTGATACCATCTGTTGTTTTTTTTGGCATTGATATAATTATAACATTTATTTTAATGTCACTGGCGATTTGTGTTACAGTAGCTAACTTTGCTAGCTAGATTTCTTTTTTACATTATTATTATTTATAATTATTATAGCAGCATTTATTCCATGGCGCTTTACATGTGAAAAGGGGTATACATAATAAAAACAAGTACAATAATCTTAGACAATTGCTAAGCGCTGACTGGTACAGGAGGAGAGAGGACCCTGCCCGTGAGGGCTCACAATCAACAAGGGATGAGTGAGGATACAGTAAGTGGGGCAGAGCTGGTCACGCAGTGGTATGGTGGAGTGGTTGCTACTGTAGGTTGTAGGCTTGTCGGAAGAGGTAGGTCTTCAGATTCCTTTTGAAGGTTTCCTAGGTAGGCGAGAGTCTGATATGTTGGGGTAGAGAGTTCCAGAGTAGGGAGGATGCAAGGGAGAAATCTTGTATGCGATTGTGGGAAGAGGAGATAAGAGGGGAGTAGAGAAGGAGATTTTGTGAGGATCGGAGGTTGCGTGTAGGTATGTACCAGGAGACTGGGTCACAGATGTATGGAGGAGACAGGTTATGGATGGCTTTGTATGCCATGGTTAAGATCTTTATACTCCTGAATTGCTATTTCTGTATTCTTGGTCTTCAAGATTTTGAATGCCCTTTGTTTTGTCTTATTAAACTTTGTACTGTCTTATTTATCCATAATGGTTTCTTTTTATTCTTGGGCATTTTATTTTTACTTACCTTTTACTTATACCAGAGCATGCTCTCCGAAATGGTTAACAGGACATGCTCGCTCATCACTACTAGTAGTATATCCTTAAACATGCTCCATTTATGCTCAGTATCCCCAGTTACCATGACATGCTCCCAGTCTACACGATTAAGCACTTCCATTAATTTGTTGAATTCAGCCTTCATAAAGTTCCAGGTTTTTGCATTTTCCCTTTGAAATGTTTTATTTAATATTACATTGAAACTTACGATATTATGGTTGTTGCATTCCAAATGCTCCTGGACCTGTAGACCTGAAATTGTATTTGGTCTATTTGATAGGACAAGATACAGCAGATTATCTCCGCTGGTTGGTTCATCTAACAACTGAGAGAGGTAATTGTCTTGGACCGCGGATAAGAACTTGCAGCTTTTAGCTCAACCAGAAGATTCTATGCCTCATTGAATGTCTGTATAATTAAAATCCCCATAATAAGGACCCTATTATTATTTGCTGCCTTTCTAATTTGTTGCAGCATTTCATCCTCTACCTGTTCAGCTATATTAGAAGGCTTGAAGCAAACTCCAATTAGCAGCTTTCCATTATTGCCATCCCCATGTACATTTACTCATACTGACTCTACATTGTTGCAACTCCCCCCAATGTCGTCATTGAGCACAGGTCTTAAGTTGGATTCAACGAAAACACTCACCCCTCCACCTTTTTTGCCTTTCCTGTCCTTTCTAAATGTAGTGTAATTCTCTACATTTGTCACCCTGTGATGGCTTTCGTCAAGCCTGGTTTCCTTAATGTCCACCACATCGTAATCTGAGGCTGACATAAGAGTCTCCAATTCATTCATTTTGTTTGCAAGAGCATTTTCCAGCATACATTTATTACTATTAGCACATTTATTAGTCCTACAAGCTCCTCCATCTATCTGACCATGTTTTCCCTCAGCACAGCTGCTCTCTTCCCATTGAGGTGCAGCTTGTCCCTACCATAGAGCCTGTAGTCGACAGCAAAGTTGGCCCAGTTTTCCATGAACCCAAACTCTTCATTCCTGCACCAATTTCTAAGCCATTTTTTTTTATCTCCCTAAGCTCTTGCTGTCTTGCTACTGACTCGTGGCACTGGCAATATTTCTGAAAACACCACCTTGGAGGTCCTGGCCTACAGCTTCTCTCCTAGTTTCCTGTAATCATTTTTAAGGACCTCCCTCTAACTTTGTCATTGGTACCGATGTGTACCATGACTGCAGGGTTTTCCCCAGCCCCACCCAGCAATCTGCCCATCCGATCCGCAATATGCCGAACCTGAGCACCTGGCCGACAACACACTGTTTGGCTTTCACGGTCTCGGCGGCAGATGAAACTGTCTGTCCACCTAATTATAAAGCCTCCTACCACCAACATCCATCTAGCCTTTGCTGTAGTCTATCTCCCTTGTTCCTACAGCAGTCATTTTCCTGGTTGCTAGGAGCAATGTCCTGCTGTATTAATCCTTGTCCTTGGCTTGCATTCAGGCATATTTACTTGTGCCAGAGCAGGACTAGGCTCCCTGGCACTTTTCCCCCTACCCCTTCTTCTAATTGTTACCCAGCTACCTACTTCTGGGTCCTGATCTTCCCCACCTCCACCCACCTCTATATCACTGTCCCAGTCAGGGCATGCTCAGTGAGCTCTAAACTGCTCCTGAGTGTTGCAAGCTGCATATTTAGATCCATTCCCTGGGCTTCAAAACATGTAACATGCTGATATCAAGCGCAGATATATTCACCCTCAAATGGCTGTTCAAGGCATGCATACATCTCACAAGATACACACCTGGTGGCATTGTCCATGGAGCACATACTAAATGGTGATAAACAGTACAGATAAAAGCAGAAGAAAAACGAAGGAAAACTAGTAAGGCAAACACCAAACTATATCCTTATGTTAAACTATGATATTTTGTTTAACTATGCACTTACCCCACACTTAAAATGCGGACCCTGCTTCGCTCAGGAGCCTCACTTCCAGTCCCTGGAACTTGTAGTTCTCCAACCAACCAATCATTTTACCACTGGACTCTGTAATCACACTTCTCTAGCTGGCAGTCTGATGGATGAGTCTGGATTTTGTGAATACCTGAAGAACGTTGTCTGACTGCATTATGCCAACTGTAAAGTTTGTTGAAGGGATAATGCTATGTACAACTGTATGCCTTAAACTTTGTGTGAAAAGTTTGGGGAATGCCCTTTTCTATTACAGCATTACTGTGCCCAGTACAAAATAAAGGTTTGGTTGGGATAGTTTTGTGTGGAAGGACTTAACTGGCCTGAACCAAGTCCTGACCTTCACCCCATTGAACACCTTTGGGATCAACTAGAACAGAGATTGTGAGCCCGGCCCTCTCATGTAAGATCAGTTTTTGACCTCACAAATAGTGTTGAGCGAACATGCTCGACACTGCTCGGTACTCGCCCGAGCATCACGCTACTCGGGATGTTCGGCGAGCACCGAGCATTTCCGGGTTACTCTGGCGGGAGCTCGGGTCTCCGCCCTGCATGTTTGGCGCGCTTTACAGAGCCACTGAACATGCAGGGATTGCCAGCCAGTCACTGTAATGCTGCAGCCATGTTGGTTGTGGGCATTACAGCGATTGGCTGGCTGCACAGCGTCACCTCGAGTATTTAAAAGCGGGCGCCGCCATTTTGGACACAGTCGCTCCGGATTAGACAGTGTAGGGACAGCGCTGCTGATTTAGGGAGAGATATAAACTGTGAAATAGTTAGTGTAGGGTCTGTAAAGGCTGCCAGAACAAACAAACAGTCCTTTTCAGGACTAATATCCATCCCAGATACCAGGCAGGCAGGCTGTATAGGAGACACAGTGGTTATACCAGCAAACGCTGCATTACAGTCCTGTGTGCTCCTGTTGCTGAAATTGCTGGACTTAGCACCAGGTGTCGGGGGCCAGGAAAAATCCTTTTTTTTTCATCTAAATCCTCCTTTTTTTCCTCCTTCACACTGTACAAATACCCGTCTTACTAACCTTTTGGTGTGTCCCCCCCCCCCCCAAAAAAAGCGTGTCTCTGATTTTTCAGACACAAATATAACTGTTGAAAATAGTCTGGTGTAGGCTAGAGAAACAGAAGTGTTGTTTTGCACTTCCACTGTTCAAACCTCTGTATTATCCATTTTGGGCCTTTGGTATCTAAAAAAAAAGCAGTTTGAGTGTGTCGCTCACTGTTCAGCCGCAAATATCTCTATTTAAAAAAGTGTGGTATACCCCAGTAAACAATAACTGTGGTTTTGCCATCCCACGGTAAAAAATCTCTATTATTCAGCTTTTGGTAGTTTTTTCCGTAAAGAAAAACAGTAGTGTCTCCTGACTGTTGTGACACAAAAATATATCTGTTGAAAATAGTCTTGTGTAGGCCCGACATCCCAGTGTGGTTTCGCAGTTCCACGGGTCAAATCGCTGTACTATCCAGTTTTGGGCCTTTGGTATCTAAAAAAAATGCAGTTTGAGTGTGTCGCTCACTGTTCAGCCGCAAATATCTCTATTTAAAAAAGTGTGGTATACCCCAGTAAACAATAACTGTGGTTTTGCCATCCCACGGTAAAAAATCTCTATTATTCAGTTTTTGGTAGTTTTTTCTGTAAAGAAAAACAGTAGTGTCTCCTGACTGTTGTGACACAAAAATATATCTGTTGAAAATAGTCTTGTGTAGGCCCGACATCCCAGTGTGGTTTCGCAGTTCCACGGGTCAAATCGCTGTACTATCCAGTTTTGGGCCTTTGGTATCTAAAAAAAAAGCAGTTTGAGTGTGTCGCTCACTGTTCAGCCGCAAATATCTCTATTTAAAAAAGTGTGGTATACCCCAGTAAACAATAACTGTGGTTTTGCTCTTCCACGGTTCTAATCTACTCTTTATTACCCTTTTTCCATTGATAGTGCAAGTCTAAGCTATTTTACTTCATTTACAATGGGCAAGGCGCGTGGCAAGGGACGTGGAAGTGGACGTTCTGGTGATGGTTCGTGCAGAGGACGGGGCCGTGGCCAAGGTGAAAATGTGCCGCAACCAACAGCCACATCTTCTCGCTCCCACTTCTTGACCGAATTACTAGGGAAGCACAGAACAACACCAGTATTGAAAACTGATCAGTGTGAACAGGTTATTAATTGGAAAGCAGATAATACTTTCAGTTACCTGGGCACCACCACCTCCGGTCTGTCTTCCACACGGTCAACTCTTAGTAGCCGTGAGTCTCGACCGCATACTCCTCCTCACCCTGATGCTCCTTCCTCCCACCATGCCGAGTGTCGTCAGACAGCAAGTGATCCCACACTTGGACCCTCTCAAGAGCTGTTCACTGGTCCATTTCCATATTTGGGCCCCTCGCCTGATATGCTTGAAGTGGTGGAAGAGGAGATCCCATGTTGCGATGCCCAAATATTTGAACAGCCACGGCCACAGGAAGTCGACGTTGGCAATCTGTCACAAGAGGTGGACGATGACGAGACACAATTGCCAGGAAGTGAGGAGGAGGATCGTGGTGCGCAAGTGGAAGAGGAGGAGGTGGTGGATGATCTAGTAACTGACCCAACGTGGAAGGAGGACATGCAGAGTGAGGCCAGCAGCACACAGGGGGAGGGAGGCAGAGTACCCCAACAGGCAGGAAGAAGCAGTGTGGTGGCCGCAGACAGAAGGCAGGCAACCGTTCCCCGTAACACCAACACAAGGGACGTTGCCAGTACAAGCGGTAGGTCTTCCAGAGTCTGGAATTTTTTTAACGACTCTGCTGATAACCCCAAAAAGGCCATATGTTCCACCTGCCATGCCAGCATCAGCAGGGGTGACAAAACTACCAGCCTGACCACCACCAGCATGATCAGGCACATGGCAGCAAAGCACCCGACTTTGTCAGGCGAAACCCAGAGTCCACGACCAGTGTCAGCGGGTGTCACCACTGCTTCTTCCACTGTTGTGCGTGCAATAGAACCCCCTGTTGTGTGTGCAACGCAATCCCCTGTCCATACTGCATGTAAAGATGCCCCCTCCTCTCAGTCTTCACTTGTTATGGCAGTTTCTCAAGAAACAGCATCAACGTCCACGCCCCACCGCAGCGTTCAATTGTCCATATCCCAGACCTTTGAATGAAAGCGGAAATTCGCAGCTAACGCCCCACAGGCCACAGTCCTAAATTCGCACATTTCACGACTGCTTGCTTTGGAAATGCTGCCTTTTAGGCTGGTGGAGACGGAACCCTTCCGAAATCTTATGGCGGTGGCCATCCCTCGGTACTCGGTCCCCAGCCGACACTATTTTGCCCGGTGTGCCATCCCCGCACTACACAAGCACGTGTCCCAAAGCATCTGCCGTGCCCTCAACAATGCAGTTACTGGGAGAGTCCACCTAACAACGGACACGTGGACAAGTGCTTGTGGCCAGGGACGGTACATCTCTCTGACGGCACACTGGGTAAACATAGTGGAAGCCGGGACCCAGTCGGACCTTGGGACGGAACACATCCTCCCCACACCGAGGATTGCGGGCCCTATGTCAGTCAGAGTTGCCCCCACAGTGTACAGCTCCTGCGCATCCTCCTCCTCCTCCTCATGTTCAGCCTCCATCTCAGATATCACCACATCAGTTACAAGCTGGAAGCATTGCAGTACTGCCTCCGCCAAGCGGCAACAAGCTGTGCTGAAACTCATAAGCTTAGGTGATAAACCTCACACTGCTTGTGAGTTGTGGACAGCTGTGAAAGAGCAGGCAGATCTGTGGCTGAGACCGCTGAACCTACATCCCGGCATGGTCATGTGTGACAATGGCCGTAACCTGGTGGCAGGTCTGAGGGGAGGTGAGATCACACTCCTACCATGCCTGGCTCATGTGCTTAACCTCGTGGTTCAGCGGTTTCTTAAATCGTACCCCGAGTTGCCAGATCTGCTCGTGAAAGTACGCCGCCTGTCAGCTCATTTTCGCAAGTCGGCTACAGCTTATGCCGCCCTTGCTGTGTTGCAGCAGCGTTTGCAGCTTCCGGCACACCGACTGGTGTGTGATGTCCCCACACGTTGGAACTCTAACCTCCACATGTTGCAAAGGATTTGTGAGCAGAAGAGAGCAGTTGTGGAGTACCAGCTGCAACAAGGCCGTCGATATTCAGGTCAGACTCCACACATAAGACCTCAGGAGTGGACCTGGATGTCTGACATATGTACCATCCTGACAAACTTTGAGGAGGCCACCAAGATGGTGAGTGGCGATGACGCCATCATTAGTGTCAGCATCCCACTTGTCTGTCTTTTGCAACGCTCTCTGCAGAGAATTAAAGAGGAGGCATTGCAGCCAGAGTATGATGAGATGGATCAAGAAGCCGTAGCGGGCGACTACACACAGCCCAGCCTCATCTCATCCCAACGTGCATTGGGGGACAATGAGGGAGAGGAGCAGGAGGAGGAGGAAGAACAGGAGCTGCTATCATGCGTTGTAGACGGTAGTACCTGTACAAGTGTCATACCGTCGGTTCAGCGTGGGTGGCTTGAGGACAGGGGGGAGGAGGAAGAGGAGGAGGAGGAGGAGGAGGAGAGCATGGTCAGTCGTCATCTTGGTGAGGACACGGAAATCTTGCCCGTTACCAGTCTGGCAATCATGGCTGACTTTATGTTACGCTGCCTTAACCGTGACCCTCGCATTGTCAAAATGTTGGGTGACAGTCATTACTGGTTGGTGACACTTGTAGACCCCCGCTACAAGGAGAACTTTCACTCTCTTATTCCTGAGGTGGGGAGGTCTACAAAAATGGGGCAGTACCAGAAGGCCCTTGCTGCAGAACTCTTAAAAAAATTCCCGTCTGAACACGCTAGCGGCAGAGGTCACAGTTCGTTGCCCAACCAAGGCGTACAGGCGAGAGAGATGCAACTCCAATCCAGTAGAGGCAGGGGAACACTGTCAACGTTCTGGGACAGTTTTCTGACACCCGCCCAGCTTACAGGCCCTGAGGCGCGGGGTACTCTCACAAGGAGTGGAAAGTTTCAAAAGATGGTGAGGGAGTACCTTGCCGACCGTACCAGCGTCCTCCGTGATTCCTCTGTGCCTTTTAATTATTGGGTATCCAAGCTGGACACTTGGAATGAACTCGCTCTGTACGCCTTGGAGGTCCTGGCCTGCCCTGCCGCTAGCGTGTTATTGGAGCGTGTTTTTAGTGCCGCTGGGGGAATTATAACTGATAAGCGCACTCGCCTGTCAACTGTCAATGCTGACAAGCTGACCCTTATCAAAATGAACAAGGGCTGGATTGGGCCAGACTTCTCATCACCACCAAATGACAGCAGAGTAACATAAAGTCAAATCCACTGTGTTATTTCGGGAGGTGTATTCACATGCACCACTTCACACCCACACATGGGTATACGCTTCCTCGTTTCGGCTGTTTTATCTTCTTCTCCTTATCCTCAGCCTCCACCACCACTATACCACCAGGGTGCCAGCATTGCAAGTTCCTCCGTCCTTATTTTTGGCAGCTTTTGCTTGCAAGGCATAAGCAAATACTATGGGACACCCACTCCCCAAAAATGGGACTTATGTTTGTAATATGCTGTACTGCATGGCTCTTGTAAGGGGCATTGCAAGTTGCTCCGTCCTAATTTTTGGCAGCTTTTGCTTGGAAAGCATAAGCAAATACTATGGGACACCCACTCCCCAATAATGGGACTTATGTTTGTAATATGCTGTACTGCATGGCTCTTGTAAGGGGCATTGCAAGTTGCTCCGTCCTTATTTTTGGCAGCTTTTGCTTGGAAAGCATAAGCAAATACCATGGGACACCCACTCCCCAATAATGGGACTTATGTTTGTAATATGCTGTACTGCATGGCTCTTGTAAGGGGCATTGCAAGTTGCTCCGTCCTATTTTTTGGCAGCTTTTGCTTGGAAAGCATAAGCAAATACTATGGGACACCCACTCCCCAATAATGGGACTTATGTTTGTAATATGCTGTGCTGCATGGCTTTTGTAAGGGGCATTGCAAGTTGCTCCGTCCTAATTTTTGGCAGCTTTTGCTTGGAAAGCATAAGCAAATACCATGGGACACCCACTCCCCAATAATGGGACTTATGTTTGTAATATGCTGTACTGTATGGCTCTTGTAAGGGGCATTGCAAGTTGCTCCATCCTAATTTTTGGCAGCTTTTGCTTGGAAAGCATAAGCAAATACTATGGGACACCCACTCCCCAATAATGGGACTTATGTTTGTAATATGCTGTACTGCATGGCTCTTGTAAGGGGCATTGCAAGTTGCTCCATCCTAATTTTTGGCAGCTTTTGCTTGGAAAGCATAAGCAAATACCATGGGACACCCACTCCCCAATAATGGGACTTATGTTTGTAATATGCTGTACTGCATGGCTCTTGTAAGGGGCATTGCAAGTTGCTCCGTCCTAATTTTTGGCAGCTTTTGCTTGCAAGGCATAAGCAAATACTATGGGACACCCACTCCCCAATAATGGGACTTATGTTTGTAATATGCTGTACTGCATGTGACGCGCCCCCTGGGCCGTGTGTACACGTGTATGGGATACCCGGTGCCGGGTCTCTGGGGTCTGTAGTCTCCGTGGCGGTGACCCGGTCCCGTGGCTCAGGCTGGTCAAACCAGTGGCAGTCTTTCTTAGGTTTTGAGGTTAATTGTCCGACTGCGCCACCCGTGGATTGCGGTCAGGGAGTACCACCGCTGCGAGGCAGACCGCTGAGGCTGGTGTTGTGTGCGCAGCAGAGAATGGGATAACTCCCCACGGGAGGAGTATAGCCTCAGGGCAGTGAGTGTGGATGATGGGGGTGATGGTGCACGAGCGCAGCAGGAACGACTCAGAGTCTTTGCAGTGCAGTTCAGGGTCTTTACTGATGATTATAAGGTAGACCCTCCCAGGAGTACTGGCTAGCATAAGAGGCCTGGTCAGTCTGTGAGCAAGCAGGTGTTCCCCTGGCCAGGTGGAGTTGTAGGCCTCCCCGTCTGTTTGCACTCTTCCTGGCTACCTTGCTGTAAGCGGGTAGAAGTAGTCCACGTCCCTGAGTGTACCGTGTAGTGCTCACCCGTATGGCTGGTGACTTGGGGCCTTCTGTTAGCCTCCGCTCCATGACGGCGGTGCTGGTCCCTTGCTTGTGACTGAGCCTCCGGGCTTCTATGGCCAGAGGACCTTAAATCCCCTGCTGGCTGGTTTCTGCTGCTGGATATATAAGTCCTCACAGCCTCGGACTCCTGTGTCCGGCTCCTATTGTCTTCTGCCAGGGCGAGCTCTGCTCAGCTTCCAGCCCCTGGTCTTTAGCTCCTAGCTCCTACAGAGCTCCTTGCTGTTACTTTCCCTTGCTCTCACTCTGACTCTGACTGTTCTCTGTTCTCTGACTCACTCAACCCCGCCCCAGATCCAGTTTATAAGGGCAGAATTCTCCCCTCCCAGGACTGGGGCAGGAGGATGTTGCATGTTTAAGGGATCCTGACCAGGAAACCTCCCACTTGCTCTCCGACGTAATATCTCTATTACTGTGGTGACCAGACCCCTGGGGTGCCACACATGGCTCTTGTAAGGGGCATTGCAGTTTCTCATAATTTTTGGAAAGCCTTCCATTCACTGCTTAGGCCAACAGTGCACAGGAGACCCAGTTGCTATAAATGGAAAAAAAGGTTTAGTTAACGCCCTCTGACCTCCATGTCATTTCCAAGGGGCATTGGAGTGCCTCGAAATTTTTGGTAGGCATTGCACTCACTGTATGCCCTATAACTGTTTTAGCCGAACCTCTCCTTTTGTTACAGAAACATATCCTACAAGACATATCTGGTTGACTGGCCTGATATTGATGTGAATGGTCCCTGTTCCTCCTGCTCTTTCTCCTTTGCCACTACCTCATCCATCATTTATCACCTGAAGCTTTGTTTTAACGGGAGTCATAGAACTTGGATAGTAGCAGGAAAACATCCAGCAATCCTCGGAGGAGGTAGGATATGCGCCAAAACGCTGACCACCTCAGGCCTAGCCGCTACTACATACATGCGCTTGCATTACAACAAAACAAAGCAGATGCTAACTTCTATCATCCTCATCATGCTCCTCACCTTGGCACTCTCAACTCCCCTGATGGAGAAGCCAGGGCCCACCGGAAGAGTCTGATAGTCCGGTGGGCTCGGCCAATGCTGCCCTAAAGCAGGCCAGGCTAAGAAAAGTGTGGGAAAGGTTACCGGGACAAATAGGGGTGGCTGGGGACCGAATATGGACACCCGGCCACCCCCTGGAGGCTGGGGAGCAAGCGGGGACACCCGGCCACCAGGCGGCTGGGGACTGAGTATGGATACCAGGCCGCCGACACAGCCATGGCGTGGTGGCCAGATTCCGCCTCCACATGCCTAAAAGGCCCAATTTAAAGTGCAAGCAAGCAAGCAGTATGGTATTGCAGCCTGGGGGTGGGTGGGTGGCAGGCTGCATACTTGCGCTTGCATTGCAAGGAATGGGAGAGGTACAATTGAACACTGCCCTGGGACAAGGACTTGAATGGGGATAGTTGTAAGTCTGCAACGACAGGTGCAAGGTGGGAGGCATCTTCGCATGTACCATGAACAGGGGTTTGGCATGCACACACTACAGCGGAATAGGCTCTCCTTCCCACTAAATGCACTGGGGAGGGCACAGGTAATGTTTTGGTATACGCGCTTAATCTTATGTATAAGGCACACCAGGACAAATAGGGGCGGCTGGGGACTGAGTATGGATACCTCGCTGCCGAAGCAGCCATGAGGTAGTGGCCAGCTTCGGCCTCCTCCAAACTAAAAGGCCCCCTTTCAAGTGCAAGCTAGCAGTATGGAATTGCAGTCTGGGGGTGGGTGGGTGGCAGGCTGCACACTTACCCTTGCATTAAAAGAAAACATAGCAGATGCTAACTTCTGTCATCATCATCATGCTCCTCACCTTGGCACTCTCAACTCCACCGATGGAGAAGTCAGGGCCCACCGGAGGAGTCTGGTTCTCTGGTGGGCTCGTCCAATGCTGCCTAAAGCAGGCCGGGCTAAGAAAAGTGTGTGGGGGATGTTCCAAGGAGAAATAGGGGCGGCTGGGGACCGTTTATGGACACCCGGCTGCCCACAGGCGGCTGGGGACCCTGTGTGGACACCCGGCCGCGGGGCGGCTGGGGACCGAGTATGGACACCCGGCCGCCGGGCAGCTGGGGACTGAGTATGGATTCCAGGCCGCCAACACAGCCATGACGTGGTGGCCAGATTCCGCCTCCACATGCCTAAAAGGCCCAATTTCAAGTTCAAGCAAGCAAGCAGTATGGTATTGCAGCCTGGGGGTGGGTGGGTGGCAGGCTGCATACTTGCGCTTGCATTGCAAGGAATGGGGGATGTACAATTGAACACTGCCCTGGGACTAGAACTTGCATGGGGATAGTTGCAAGTCTGCATCTTCTGATGCGGCAAGGATCACTTATGATGGGCACACTTTTAGACAGTGACCTGGGAGTCAGAGATGCTTCCAGGGGTCTTCCCCATGCTGTTCCCATGTCTTTTCAGCACTTTATGCATGTGTCACACAGCACATGGCCAGATAAGGTTGTAAAATGTTAAAATGACATTTCCCGGTGAATGCATTTGTCATAGTTGAAAGCAATACAAAAGTGCAAAAATGCATAAAAAATGCTACTTGTGAACATAGCCGAAGGTGTGGAGGAGTATTTTTGTTTTTGGTCATTTATTTTAACTTATACACAAGTCTTTTCCCTGGAAAGGATGTTCCTTAACATATTTCACAGGAAAAAAGTTTCACTTTCGTTTTTGAACGTTTTATTGTGAGCCCGTAAAAGTGGCTTAATACCTCTGACCACGTTGTTGACAGCAGTGACCTGGGGGTCAGAAATGCTTCCTGGGGCGATCCCCATGCTGTCCCCATGTCATTTGAGCACTGTCACTATCGTTTTGGGCACTTGTTAGGCTTTTAAAAGACTGCCAGGGGTGCCACCGCAAAAATGCTCGAGTCTCCCATAGACTAACATTTGGCTCGTTGCTCGGGTCGAGCACCCGAGTATCACGGCGAGCTCGGCCCGAGCTTCGAGCACACGAGCATTTTAGTGCTCGCTCAACACTAGTGAGCACCCTTTGTGGGATAGACAGTTGTGTTTTATCTGTTCCCTACTGCCCACTGTAGATAAATGTCAGCGCTTGCTGGGCTCTGTACAGCGCCGATGTTTATCAATGGTCGGTGGTCTTACAGCGCTCAGGATCCCTAGGGTCCTGCAAGCGCTGCGATTCTGGTGCAGTGAGACAGCTCTGACATGTGACATCATCGGGACCTGATTGGATCAGGTCCCCATGATGTTAACCTGTTCCTATCTTCTAAATGCCGCGTTCCATAGCGATTGCGGCATTTAGAAGATAGTGACAGCCGGTTTTGTTCTGATCGGGACCCCCACATACCTTTTAATGTGGGGATTCCAGTGGAGTATGCTGGCTGTGACCCCTAACCTCATCGAGACCTGATTGGTTCAGGTCCTGATGTAGTCAGCTTCACGCCAGCCAATGAAAACAATTACTGGGGAAAGTTTGTTGTAGGAACAAACTTTCTCGAGTGATCTGCCTCATAAAAAGCTGTGTCTCCTCTGATTTCCTGTCAGTGAGAGATCATAGGAGAAACAGTGTAACAAGTGTTGCTGACTAGAGCTATGTCAGTCAGCAATCTTGTTATAAAGTAAAAAACAAACAGATAAAGCAAGTTAGAGTTAGGCTAGGGTTAGGGCTACAGTTAGGGTTAGGCTAGGGTTAGGGCTAGGCTAGGGTTAGGATTAGGCTTGATTGCAATTTTTACCAAAAATTTGATAGTAATCACATCAGTTAGTCACGTCAATTAGTCAAGTTAATTAGTCACGTCAATTAGTCACGTCAGTCACATCAGTTAGTCACATCAATTAGTCATGTCAGTTAGTCACGTCAAAAAATAAAAAACTAATAAAATGGTCCTTCAGTCTTATACTGCAGAGGAGGCGTATGCACTTTTATATTCTGACAGTGAAGAAAGTGAAATGTCCGATGGCGATGTGGATTTCGGGGGCTTTAGTAGTGGCGACAGTGATAGCTCAGAAATGAGCAGCGAGTCTGTTCCATCCTCAAACACAAAGACCAGTACAACAAGAGGGGCAAACTGCGCTACTGGAGAAATGTCTCCAAATCAGGGAACACTGCCCAGCAATGTCCCTGGTACTAGTGAATTGTCGCAGACCAATGTACAAGAGCCTTTGCCACTTGATGTAGCATTTCCCAGATGGGAGTCTTTGGATATGGCTACTCCATTCATCTCTGATTTTAATGCCATTCCTGGTATAAATGTGGAGGTGGATGATTTTGGACCAATTAATTTTTTTAATTTGTTTTTGACAGATAGCTTGCTAGAGCATATTGTCCTGCAAACAAATTTATACCTGTCTCAATTTATCAGCCAGAATACATGATTCTATTATGCTAGGTCAAATTTGTGGATGTAGGACTTACATTTGCCATGAAGCTTGTTACAACGAGCATTTGGTCCTACTGGTCCAACTGCCCTATTCAAGCCACCCCTATGTTTTCTGTCGTTCTTCCTAGGACCCGTTATGAAATGCTCATGAGATTTTGGCATTTTAACGACAATTGTCAATGCCTGCCCAGAAATGCCCCAGAACATGGCAGATTATATAAAATCAGATCCACACTTGACAGAAAAGTTCTTAAGGCTCTACACCCCAACACAAAACATTTGTATTGATGAGTCCCTTGTAAAATTCAAAGGAAGACTGCACCTCAAGCAATTTATTACATCTAAGTGGGCAAAATTTGGAATAAAGCTCTATAAAATGTGTGAGAGTTTAACCAGATACACATCAGCTTTTCGCATTTATTAGGGGAAAGATAGCTAACTAAACCCACCAGGATGCCTTACTTTATCTAGGGACATCTGAAAAAAACGTTTGGGAGCTGATAAGTCCATTTTTACAAAAAGACTACATACAATCTGTATGTAGACAATTATTACACCAGCATACCGCTATTTAAAAGTCTGGTTGAACACAACCTAGGGGCTTGGTGGACCATTTTTAAAAACCAACAGGTGTTTCCACAATCATTGGTCAATGAAAATCTCCAAAAGGGGCAGTCAGGGGCTGTACCCAATGGATAGCTGTTTGCCCTCAAGTATAAGGATAAGAAGGATATTTTTATCCTCTGCTCGATCCACACAGATGCCATAAGGGCCACTTCAGAATTAGGATCCACTACTCCAAAGCAAAAACCTGTGTCCGTCATTGACTACAACAAACACATGAAGAGTGTGGACCTTGCAGACCAGGTTCTACAGCCATATAAAAAGTTAGTCATTTATTTGTTTCAGGTGGCCACATATAATTCTTTTGTGTTATACTTAAAGCAGGACATTCAGATACTTCAGATACAGATACAGAGAAGATGTGTATGTTCCAAGAGATGAATGAGGCATGATACCCGCTATTATTGCCCACAATGTCCATCTTTGCCAGCCTTATACCTCACTGACTGCTTTAAAATCTTCCACACACAACCACGTTTTTAAACTGTAAAAATGTATCCCATTTTGTCATTCAAGCATTTGGTTTATTTAGTGAATGACACATTTGAGTATAGCTCACTTAACAATTTCCAGGGGTGGGAGGGGAGGGTTTCTCCAGAATCTAAAACTTCCACTGCGTGCTTGTATCTGGAAATGATCCATGGAGTTAAAATGGTCACTAAACCCATAGATGAATTCCTAGAGGGGTGTCATTCCCAAAATAGGGTGACTTCAGGGGAGATTCTGCTGTTCTGGCACTTAGGGGCTCTGAAAAGTGCCAGAACAGCAGAATCCTCCCTGAAGTGATCCCATTTTGGAAATGACACCCTTCTGGGAATTCATCTATGGTGTAATGACCATTTACCTATCTACCTATTTTCCCATGTAAAATCTGGGGTTAAAACAACATTTTAGTGGTAAAAAAGTAGTAATTATTTTTTCTTCACCATCACCACCTAATGATATACATTTCTATACAACAGCTGTGGTGTCAGTATGCTCACTGCACCACTAGATTAATTCATTCAGAGGAGTAGGTTGTAAAATGTGGTCACTTTTGGGGGGTTCTTCTGTTCTGGCACCTCAGGGGTTCTGACAATGTGACATGTCACCCACAAACCATTCCAGCAAAATATGCTCTACAATATGGCACTCCTTCCCTTCTGAGCTTTGCACTGTGGCTAAAATGTAGTTTCCGACCACATATGGGGTATCGGCCATTTCCTCCTTTTACCCTTGTGAAAATGTGAAATTTGAGGCTAAATCACCTTTTCATGAAAAAAAACTAATATTTAATTTTTGCATCCCAATATATTAAAATTCTGTGAGGCACCTGTGACATCAAGATGTTCATCACACCAGCAGATGGATACCTCAAGGGGTGTAGTTTCCAAAATGGGGTCACTAGTGGGAGATTTCCACTATTTAGGCGCCTCAGGGTTTCTCCAAACGCGACATGGAATCCGCTATCGGTTCTAGCCAATTTTTCATTCCAAAAGTCAAATGGTGCTCCTTCCCTTCCAAGCCCTGCTGTGCTCCCAGACAGTAGTTTTCCACCACATATGGGGTATCGGCGTACTCAGGAGAAATTGCACAACAAATTTTGGGTCCATTTTTTCTTGCTACCCTTGTAAAAATAAAAAAAATTGGGGCTAAAATAGCAGTTTTGTGGGAAAAATTTGTTTTTTTATTTTCACGGCTCAACATTATAAAATTCTGTGAAGCCCTTGGGGGTTCAAGGTGCTCACCACACACCTAGATGAATTCCTTGAGGGGCCTAGTTTCCAAAATGGGGTCACTTGTTGGGGTTTTTTCACTGTTTAGGCACCTCAGGGGCTCCCCAAACGCAACATGGCGTCCACTATCAATTCAAACAAATATGCATTCCAAAAGTCAAATGGTGCTCCTTCCCTTCTGAGCCCTGCTGTGCTCCCAGACGGTAGTCTTCCACAACATATGGGGTATCAGCGTAGTCAGCAGAAATTGCACTACAAATTTTGGGGTCCATTTTTTCTTGCTACCCTTGTGAAAATCAAAAATTTAGGGCTAAAGTTAAATTTTTGTGGGAAAAAGTAAAACTTTCATTTTTTCTTTCCACATTCCATTAATTCCTCTGAAGCAACTGAAGGGTTAATAAACTTCTTGAATGTGGTTTTGAGCACCTTGAGGGGTGCAGTTTTTAGAATGGTGTCACTTTTGGGTATTTTCTGTCATATAGGCCCCTTAAAGTGTGATGTGGTCCCTAGAGAAATGGTTTTGTAAATTTTGTTGGAAAAATTAGAAATTGCTGATTAACCTTTAACCCTTCTAACTTCCTAACAAAAAAAAAAAAAATGTTTAAAAAATTGCGCTGATGTAAAGTAGACATTAATGGAAAAAAATGGACCGAACACCATAATACAATGACATAATAAATGGTCAGGGTACTCCCTAACAAACATTAAGCCTACAAAAAGTGGAGTATAAAACCCTCAACAGCAATTATAAGTGTATAAGATAATTTTTATTTATAGAAAAATTAAAATCACATATATCACATGTAACAGGAGATCAGACGGGGTAGGAAAAACACAATGTAGAAATGGCAATTATGGATGGGTCCCCATGGGATAAAAGTTGGCCAGTCTAACATTTAGGATCGCACAGTCAATAAATTACATCAATAGTGCAAGTACAAGACAGTCATATATTATGAACTGAAGACCTTAAGTAGCAAGGAGAGAGGTCCAGACGGTCATACTAATAAAGTAAGTGCAGTGGGAGACTTACCCATAGGGACACAAGTCACCATTCAGCCAGACTGCAGCCCCGACGCGCGTTTCGCGTGGCTTCCTCGGGGGGCTGTGTGTCCCATGTGGGAAATTTGTGTGTGACTTAAATTTCTGGTTTAAGGACATAAACATTAAAAGTTTGAAAATTGCGAAATTGTAAAACTTTTCGCCAAATTTGCGATATTTTCAGAAATAAATGCAAGTTATATCGAACAAATTTTACCACTAGTACAATGTCAAGAAAAAACAGTCTCAGAATCAGTGGGATCCGTTGAAGCGTTGCAGAGGTATTACCACATAAAGTGACACTGGACAGAATTGAAAAAATTGGCCCAGTCACAAAGGCAAGAACAGGCTCTGGTGCAAAAGGGTTAAATTATTATGGAGATCTTTCTATGGGATCTAAAATAAAAAAAATATTATTATTGTGTATCAAGTGGGAAATCTCACACTGGCTGACTTCATGCCAACTGCAGCTAGGAATTGTCATGAGCGATAATCACCAAAACATTCTAGCTGCCCTATAGATGTGCAAAGTAACTAACAATCCCTGCATGACCCACATACAGGATTTAATTGTGCACTATTTCTTTCAAAAATATACCCGCTTGAGGAAGGTTGTGGCTATGGCCAGAAAAGTGTCTGCTCATTTTAACTATTCTTACATTCTCCTGACTTTGCAAAAACAGAACTGACTATATCATGAAGCAGCCAAACTCGCAGGTGGATTATTTTGGGATCTGCCGTTGGCTACTGATGAGGGTTGTGTGTCGCATACTGAAGCCCTTCAAAGAGTTGACAGAACTTGTCAGTAGGGACAACTGTGGAATCAACTATAAAATTCCCTTCATATTTGACTTGGAAAAACTCTCACCAGAATGCAAGATGGAGAAAGAACAGCATCTTGCAGGGGCGTAATGACCGCGGTTGCAGAGGTCACGACCGGGCCCGTGCGGGTGGGGGCCCACTGATGCCAGCAGAAACTTCAACTGGACTTGTGACCTCGGACGCACATCCAGTTGAAGTGTATTGCAGCGCATAGACCCGTCAGGTCCGTGCGCGGCAATACATGCTGCCGACCAATCAGGGGCCAGCAGCTGACGTCAGCGTGCACGTGACAGGGCACATGGCAGTGACGTCATGCGCTCCTGTCGCTTGCACATTGAAGTCAGGTGCCGGCTTCAGAAGAGGACCCTGTGCAGCGGGGGGAGCAGAGGGAAGGTGAGTATAATGGTTTATTTTTTTCAATGCATTAGAGAACCTCCGCAGAACGGGGGACATATACCAGCATGGGACCCAGGATAAGTGACATATACCAGGATAAAGGAGATATTACCTGGATAAGGCCCAGTATAAGTGACATATACCAGGAAAATAGACATATTACCAGGATGGAGCCCAGGATAAGGGACATATTACCAGGATGGGGCCCAGGATCAGGGACATATTACCAGTATAAGGGACATATATACCAGGATGGGGCCCAGGATAAGGGATATATTACCAGGAAAAGGACATGTTACCAGGATAAGAGACATAGATACCAGGATGGGGCCAAAAATAAGTGACATATTATCAAGATAATTGACATATTACCAGGATGGGGTCCAGGATAATGGGACACATACCATGATAAGGGACATATTACTAGGATGGGATATATATATATATATATATATATATATATATATATATATATATATAAGGATGGGACCCAAGCAGGATAAGGGACATATATACCAGGATGGGAGATATATATACCAGGACGGAGGACATACAGTATATATGTATACCAGGATGAGTGGGGCCCCAGTCCAAATTTGCATCTGGGACCATCAGAGTCTAGTTACGCCACTGGCATCTTGCATATGTTTATCTCTGCCTTGTATTTGTTGGGGACCTTCAATCTCCATGTTACTTGCTGCAGAATGTGGAGGAGTAAAAAAAAGAGAAGGAGGAAAAGATCAGGTGTATGTGGAGGACACTGAGTTGGCACACACAGGTGATGTGGCTTACAGTCAGAGTGAAAATAATAACAATGACGCGGGCCATGAAAATCGACCAGTGCAGCAGAGTGATAAAAGTGAACCAATGTGGCCCTTGGTCATGCTGTCGAGCATAGCAAGCTGTATGCTGGAATGCATGTGGGATGACAGGCATATTGTAACCATCAAGCAAAGAAATGGATATTGAACAACCATGCTTTTAGACCCTTGCTATAAAAGCAAAATGGAGGATTTGTTTCCTGCCAAAAAGGCTTCTAAATTGGTTTATTACCAGGATTAGCTACGTTACCTGCTCTGTGAAATTTTCGTCAAGCGAGCACCTTCCAATTTTAGGACTGATCAGGAGACCCCTGTGCGATCCTAGCAGATCCAAAGATCCCTCATCTGTAGCAGCGTTAATCTTCAACTAGTAGATGAGGCAGCAGCAATACTTAAAGGATATTTTACATGATGGACCTGATGTGTCATCTGTCATTGCACTAGTCTGACGCACTTCAGTAAACATAGAGAGCACCTGAACTGCCAGGTTCAGTGGTACCTAGACCCAGGGCCTGCTCCAGGTTTTTCTGGGCCCCGGGCGAAAGAGTCTCAGTGGGCCCCTTTAACACATACCACGATTCATGATGCAGAGATACAGCGGAGAAATATATATATATATATATATATATATATATATATATATAGTACAATGCAAAGATTTCACTTCTTACATTACATGAGTGATATCTATTGTAAATTCCACAATAGCTCAGAAACCGGTGAATCGCTCCACACAGAATACTGGCCCCCATATAAGGCTCCATACGGAATACTGGCCCCGATATAAGGCCCCATGCGGAATACTGGCCCCCATATAAGGCTCCATACGGAATACTGGCCCCCATATAAGGCTCCATACGGAATACTGGCCCCCATATAAGGCTCCATACGGAATACTGGCCCCCATATAAGGCTCCATACGGAATACTGGCCCCCATATAAGGCCCCACGCGGAATACTGGCCCCCATATAAGGCTCCATACGGAATACTGGCCCCCATATAAGGCTCCATACGGAATAATGGCCCCCATATAAGGCTCCATACGGAATACTGGCCCCCATATAAGGCTCCATACGGAATACTGGCCCCCATATAAGGCTCCATACGGAATACTGGCCCCCATATTATGCCCCATATGGAATACTGGCCCCCATATAAGGCTCCATACGGAATACTGGCCCCCATATAAGGCTCCATACGGAATACTGGCCCCCATATAAGGCTCCATACAGAATACTGGCCCCCATATAACGCTCCATACAGGATACCGGTCCCCTTATAAAGCTCCATACAGGATACCGGCCCCCATATAACGCTCCATACAGGATACCGGCCCCCATATAACGCTCCATACAGGATACCGGTCCCCTTATAACGCTCCATACAGGATACCGGTCCCCTTATAACGCTCCATACAGGATACCGGTCCCCTTATAACGCTCCATACAGGATACTGGCCCCCATATAATGCTGCATGCAGGCTGTTACCCCCCACATAATGCCCCATACAGGCTGTCCCCCCCTTATAATGCTCCATGCAAGCTGTTACCCCCCACATAATGCCCCATACAGGCTCCCCCCTTTTAATGCTCCATGCAGGCTGTTACCCCCCACATAATGCCCCATACAGGCTGCCCCCCCTTATAATGCTCCATGCAGGCTGTTCCCCCCCACATAATGCACTATGCAGTCTGCCCCCCCTTTATAATGCCCCATGCAGGCTGTTCCCCACCTTATAATGCCCCATGCAGGATGTCCCCCCCTCTTTATAATGCCCCATGCAGGATGCCCCCCCCTTTATAATGCCCCATGCAGGATGTCCCCCCCCTTATAATGCTCCATGCAGGCTGTTCCTCCCCACATAATGCCCCATACAGCCCCCCCCTTTTAATGCTCCATGCAGGCTGTTACCCCCCACATAGTGCCCCATACAGGCTGCCCCCCCTTATAATGCTCCATGCAGGCTGTTCCCCACCTTATAATGCCCCATGCAGGATGTCACCCCCCCTCTATATAATGCCCTATGCAGGATGCCCCCTCTCTTTTTAATGCCCCATGCAGGATGCCCCCCCCTTATAATGCTCCATGCAGGCTGTTCCCCCCCCACATAATGCCCGATACAGGCCCCCCCCTTTTAATGCTCCATGCAGGCTGTTACCCCCCACATAATGCCCCATACAGGCTGCCCCCCCACATAATGCTCCATGCAGGCTGTTCCCCACCTTATAATGCCCCATGCAGGATGTCACCCCCCCCTCTATATAATGCCCCATGCAGGATGTCCCCCCCCCTTTATAATGCCCCATGCAGGATGCCCCCCCTTCTCTTTATACTGCCCCATACCTCCATACATTAAAAAAAAAAAAATCAAATACTCACCTCCCTTCTCCTCACCTGCTACCTGATGCCCGCTGCTGCAGCGTTGTCGGTGTCTTCCCGCCCAGCGCTCCCTGTGACGGCTCAGGGGAGGGCGCGGTGTAAAGACGTCACCGCGCCCTCTGACCTGAGACGTCACAGGGAGCGCGCACCAGGAAGACAGCGGATCTGCAGAGGCATGGGGAGAGGTAAGTATCCAGCTGCCGGGGCCCTGAGCAAGCGGCGGAGAAGGGCGGGCGCTGACACCGCTCTCCTCCGCCCATAGCCCAGTGCGGTGCGCGACCGCCAGTGGGCCCCTCTGCCTGCTCAGGGCCCCGGCATTTGCCCGGGTGCGCCGGGTGCTGACGCCGGCCCTGCCTAGACCATGTCCTTCCTCAGGATGATACTTGGAGCTCCAATCCCATGGACTTTTTGGTCAGCAAACTAGACCAGAGGCAAGAATAGAGCCATTTTGCTATGGGCTTACTGTCATGTTGAGCCCCAATGTACTGTCAGAGAGCATATTCAGAGCGGAGGGTGGCTTTGTCACAACCAAGTGCACCAGGTTAATCTCCATGATTGTGGAAAACTTTACATATTTCAAAATGATTCATTAATGCATCAGTGCCAACATTTATTCATCTATGGTTGATGTAAATGATTAGATTGGTTATACCAACTTCCTGCTTGACTGTTCCTTGTCTGTATTCTACACAGTCACTCAAATAGAAGACTCACTCAGGATAGTTAATGAATATGAAGTCTGTAGCCGCAGTCTCTCATATAGTTAAACAGACAGTTTTACTTTATTTACCTCACCCTTTTGTTCTTCAGGATATAAACCACTGCCAGAGGTGTCTGACAGCATCTTTCTTGACTCTACTTAGGGAGTCGAACATTCACGTGCATAGGGAAATTGGGAGAGATGGCATTCGACAGCTATTGCATGTGTAAGGCCAACTAATGTCTGATTAATCATAAAATGGAATGAATCAGCAGGACATTATCCCCTATGTTCCCTGCGGGATTTCTCCAAGACTGTTTAGGAACATGCAGAAAATTCTCCAGATTGAAAAATAATGTCTCACCTCCTGTTTACATTTAATTTTAATGTTCCTTTAAATAAGGAAAAAAATTCATGCAATGTGTAAATGGTTTGGGATTAAATATGAATTGCTACACATCAGATATTTTGTTCTTGTTTTTTACTATTCATGCGTTTTTCACACATTATAAAAGCCATTGTGCAAAAGAACTGTGAATTTGCAAAATGGTGTTTGCATTTTAATGAATCACTGTAACCACTTGTTTTACTTTAGATTTTACATTTGGAATATGTCCTGAGCTGTGCAGCAACATGCAGGTGTGCGTTTATGTATTATTCTGTGTATGCTTTGGAATGATTACTGTATTTGTGATCCCTCAAAGCTTTCTAATTTACCGGCCACAATTCTTTTAATTGCATTGCTAAATCCAGCTGTCACTCAATCATAAAACCAAATGCATTTTACATTTCCTTTTGCAATTATTGCTCAGATCCAAACAATATACCGTTACATGCAATTATATAAAATGTTTTTGTTTTTTTTTCAAAGTAATATCGTGATTAAAATGCACAGATGTAAGAAATCCTTCTAAAATCTATTGATGTTGTTCTACAATTACAGGTCATACACATCTACATCATAGCTACTCAATAGCTAGTGGAAATACACAACAAAATAAATGTATACAGTACAGACCAAAAGTTTGGACACACCTCATTTAAAGATTTTTCTGTATTTTCATGACTATGAAAATTGTACATTCACATTGAAGGCATCAAAGCTATGAATTAACACATGTGGAATTATATACTTAACAAAAAAGTGTGAAACAACTGAAAATATGTCTTATATTCTAGGTTCTTCAAAGTAGCCACCTTTTGCTTTGATGACTGCTTTGCACACTCTTGGCATTCTCTTGATGAGCTTCAAGAGGTAGTCACCGGAAATGGTCTTCCAACAATCTTGAAGGAGTTCCCAGAGATGCTTAGCACTTGTTGGCCCTTTTGCCTTCACTCTGCGGTCCAGCTCACCCCAAACCATCTTGATTGGGTTCATGTCTGGTGACTGTGGAGACCAGGTCATCTGGCGTAGCACCCCATCACTCTCCTTCTTGGTCAAATAGCCCTTACACAGCCTGGAGGTGTGTTTGGGGTCATTGTCCTGTTGAAAAATAAATGTTGGTCCAACTAAACGCAAACCGGATAGAATAGCATGCCGCTGCAAGATGCTGTTGTAGCCATGCTGGTCAGTATGCCTTCAATTTTGAATAAATCCCCAACAGTGTCACCAGCAAAGCACCCCCACACCATCACACCTCCTCCTCCATGCTTCACGGTGGGAACCAGGCATGTAGAGTCCATTCGTTCACCTTTTCTGCGTCGCACAAAGACACGGTGGTTGGAACCAAAGATCTCAAATTTGGACTCATCAGACCAAAGTACAGATTTCCACTGGTCTAATGTCCATTCCTTGTGTTCTTTAGCCCAAACAAGTTTCTTCCGCTTGTTGCCTGTCCTTAGCAGTTCTTTCCTAGCAGCTATTTTACCATCAGGCCTGCTGCACAAAGTCTCCTCTTAACAGTTGTTGAAGAGATGTGTCTGCTGCTAGAACTCTGTGTGGCATTGACCTGGTCTCTAATCTGAGCTGCTATTAACCTGCGATTTCTGAGGCTGGTGACTCGGATAAACTTATCCTCAGAAGCAGTGGTGACTCTTGGTCTTCCTTTCCTGGGGCGGTCCTCATGTGAGCCAGTTTCTTTGTAGCGCTTGATGGTTTTTGCAACTGCACTTGGGGATACATTCAAAGTTTTCCCAATTTTTCGGACTGACTGACCTTCATTTCTTAAAGTAATGATGGCTATTCGCTTTTCTATACTTAGCTGCTTTTTTCTTGCCATAATACAAATTCTAACAATCTATTCAGTAGGACTATCAGCTGTGTATCCACCAGACTTCTGCACAACACAACTGATGGTCCCAACCCCATTTATAAGGCAAGAAATCCCACTTATTAAACCTGACAGGGCACACCTGTGAAGTGAAAACCATTTCTGGTGACTACCTCTTGAAGCTAATCAAGAGAATGCCAAGAGTGTGCAAAGCAGTCATCAAAGCAAAAGGTGGCTACTTTGAAGAACCTAGAATATAAGACATATTTTCAGTTGTTTCACACTTTTTTGTTAAGTATATAATTCCACATGTGTTAATTCATAGTTTTGATGCCTTCAGTGTGAATGTACAATTTTCAAAGTCATGAAAATACAGAAAAATCTTTAAATGAGAAGGTGTGTCCAAACTTTTGGTCTGTACTATATATATATGTTTTGATACGTGTGTCGTGAACTTTCTTGTTCCTGTGTGTATTACTCCCCACAATTTTAATATGTCTTTTAACTTAATGTATCAATAAAAATTACATTTTTTATGACATATATATGCTCCCATCATGAGTATTCACTCTTTGGTGTAGCCTCTCAGTAGCCAGTGGAAGAGATCAGGGCATGCATTTCCTTGGTTTCAAGCCTCGGCAGAGAAACCTTCATTACTAAATTTCATGGTTATGTCATTTATTTAGTTTTTTTGGTAATGATATATCATCAACATATCCTATAGCATTGTAGAAAGATATCGGCCCCATGTGACTATGTAGACAATATACAAAATGCATGCACTTATTGCCCTTAGCAATTTGAACACTCCAGTGCAGCAAGGCAAGAGTGCTAACCGCTATGACCTCATACTGCCCAACTATGATGGAAAGTATGATTAGATATATATTGTAAAAGCTACATGCAAAGTCTGACATTGGCTATGGTAATTCAGTACATACAAGCAAATAAAATGGTAGTTAAAGACACATCCTTTCCAAACCACGGGCAGCATGAACCAGAGCCTGGCCACTCAATTACAGCAAGGTACTGTACATCTTACTCTGAAATGCCAGAGAAAGAGAAAACATAATTTGAAAAACGATAGGGAAAGACCTGAGTATATCCAACGTGACCCCTGGCCAGTTGCTCGGATTACAAAAACATTTAAACACAGGTTGTAATGTAACAAAATAGGTAAAAAGCCAAGGGGTGAATACTTTCACAAGCCACTGTATACATATTGCAGGGATTCACTTGCTTCCAGGCTGCAGGTAGGGTAACGTTCACACAGGAACGCAGTTTCTTGTCCAAACAGGAAGGTTTATTAACTCCATAAACTTCCAGCAGAAAGTAAAAACAAAGAGTCCATACAACAGTATGAGAATACAGAGTGGTTCAGCTACTCGATATTCAAAGTCCCATACTTAGGGTCTTGTAGAGTCTGAACAACATACACAGGTTCTCCACATTGCATCCACAGATCCAAATACCAAAACACCTCTACTTCCAGACAAGAAATTAACACCTCCGCTGCCCTTTTAATCTAGCTGCACCTCCTGGATTGGAGGGTGGGATAACTAGATCCGCCCATCTCAAATAATCATTCCCAAACAACCTGGGCCCATTTATTGGTCCTATTAACCCTCTCAGCACCTCCTATCCACGATTCTGCCAGCTGCTTGTCTACAATATATACAGTTATAGACAAAAGTGTTGGCACCCTTGAAATTGTTCCAGAAAATGAAGTATTTCTCCCAGAAAATTATTGCAGTTACACATGTTTTGTTGTACACATGTATAATTTCCTTTGTGCGTATTGGAACAACACAAAAAAAAGAGGAAAAGCGCAAATTGGACATTCTTTTGCACCAAACCCCAAAAATGGGCTGGACAAAATTGTTGCCACCTTCCCAAAATTTTGGGTAAACCACTTTGTTTCAAGCATGTGATGCTCTTTCAAAGTCACCTGTGGCAAGAAACAGGTGTGGGCAACATGAAAATCACACCTGAAAAAGATAAACAGGGAAGAAGGTAACTCAATCTTTCCACTGCGTGTCTGTGTGTGCCACACTAAGCATGGAGAGCAGAGAGACAACAAGAGAACTGTCTGGTGACTTGAGAACCAAAGTTGTTGAAAAATATTAGCAACCTCAAGGTCACAAGTCAACCTTGATGTTCATTTGTCCATGGTGTGTAACATACTCAAGTAGTATACAGTCCCAATCAAGTTCCAAAGAAATTCAAGCTGTCCTGCAGGCTCTGGGTGCATCAGTGTCAGCGCAAACTATGTCGACATTTGAATGAAACGAAATGCTATGGCAGGAGACCCAGGAGGACAACACTGCTGACACAGAGACATAAAAAAGAGACTGCAGTTTGGCAAAATGTACATGAGTAAGCCAAAATTCTTCTGGAAAAGCGTCTTGTGGACAAATGAGACCAACATGTGCCCAAAAAGAAATGTATGACCACATATAGGGTATTGCATAGTAATGTATACGGTACATTTTTCTTTTCAGGCATGATAAAAATGAAATATTTTAATATAAATCTACTTATTATTAATTACAGTACTAATGTAATTTTTCATTTAAACTGAGCCCAATGTTAAAGAAATTTCTATAACAACTGTGGTACAAAAATGTTCATCACATCCATAGATGAATTTGTTAAGGAATGTGGTTTCCAAAATGAGGTCACTTTGGGGGCTTTTCTTATTTTCTGGCACCTTGAGGACTCTGCCGGTGGTGCCTGCAAATTATTCCAGTGAAATCTGTACTCTAAAAGCTAAATAGCGTCCCTTCGCTCCTGAGCTCTGCCAGCAGTAGTTTCTGACCACGTATGGGCTATTGCTACGTTTGGGAGAATTTCTTTTTACATATTGTACTGTCCATTTTCTGTTACTACTGGTGATGAGCGAACATGCTCGCCACTACTCGGTACTCGCCCGAGCAATCACGGTGCTTGACAATCTCGGCGCTCGGCGAGTATTTACGGGTTGCTCGGGCAGGAACTCGGGTCCCCACCCTGCAAGTTTGGCGCTCTTTAGAGAGCCAATGAACATGCAGGGATTGCTTGCCACGCACTGTAATGCCGTAGCCATGTTGGTTGTGGCATTACAGTGATTGGCTTGCAGCATAGCATAGCATCATTGGGTCTATTTAAGACCCGGTGATGCTAGGCTCGTCACAGTCTACCCCGGAAACAGGCAGAGTAGGGAGAGCTACTGCTGAGTCAGGGAGAGATTTGATTGTTTATAGTTAGTTCAGATGGATATATAGACATGCTGTGGAATACTTTTACTAACAGTCCTTCTGAGGACTAATGCAGCTGCATATATTCAGTGGTGATAGCAAGAGTTAGTTAGGCAGGCAGAGTTTGTGACAGACTACAGTGCATACAGCACAAGAGGGTCCATTGCACGTTCTGTCTGCTGCTGCTGTTGTTACAGATATTTGTAGACATAGCCCCAGATATCAGGGGCCAGGGCTAATTTTTTTTTATCTTAATCATGGTTATTTGCTTAAAAAGCAAGGCAGGCAGTGTATGTGGCAGACTGCAGTGCATACTGCACAAGAGGGTCCTTTGCACGTTCTGAATGATCCTGCTGTTACAGATATTTGTAGACATAGCCCCAGGTATCAGGGTCCAGGGCTAATTTTTTTTTATCCTAATGCTGATGATTTTCATAAAGAGCAAACCAGAGTACACCATTTTCTGCTCCATTTGCTTGTTAGCACTGCAGAATACAGCCAGATCTTTTCCATATTACAGCAATAAAAATCCAGAAATTTGTAGTGAACATGGAAAATATAAGCCTCCATTTACAGTTTGTTGCAGTGTTGCAGTGAAGCTATTCACACGTGATCGCTGTTAAGAATAGTAACCTACAGGCCCGCTATTTAAAACCGTGGTTGTCCATCAGACGCATCACATATAACTGCGGTCCAAATTCAGCCATTTCTGGCCTCCATTTACATTTTGTAGCAGTGTGTCAGTGAAGCTTTTCACAAGAGGTCACTGTGAAAAATAGTATTAGTCAGCTACAGGTCTGCTATGTAAAACAGTGGTTGTCCATCAGACGTATCACATATAACAGCGGTCCAAATTCAGCCATTTCTGGCCTCCATTTCCATTTTGTAGAAATGTGTCAGTGAAGCTATTCACAAGAGATCGTTGTGAAGAATAGTATTAGTCAACTACAGGCCTGCTATTTAAAACCGTGGTTGTCCGTCAGACGTATCACATATAACTGCGGTCCAAATTCAGCTATTTCTGGCCTCCATTTACATTTTGTAGCAGTGTGTCAGTGAAGCTATTCACAAGAGGTTGCTGTGAAGAATAGTATTAGTCAACTAAAGGCCTGCTATTTAAAACCGTGGTTCTCCGTCAGAGGTATCAGATCTAACTGTGTTGAAAATTCAGCCATTTCTGTCCTCCATTTACATTTTGTAGCAGTGTGTCAGTGAAGCTATTCACATGGGGTCGCTGTGAAGAATAGTATTAGTAAACTACAGGCCCGCTATTTAAAACCGTGGGTGTCCGTCAGATGTATCACATATAACAGCGGTACAAATCCAGCCATTTGTAGTGAACGTGGAAAATATTGTCCTCCATTTACAGTTTGTAGCAGTGTGTCAGTGTACACCATTTTACTGCTCCATTTGCTTGTTCACAGAATACAGCAAGATTTTTTTACTTTTATTCACATTACTGTATTGTGGAAGCAGAGGAACGTTTTTCAATGATCAGACGCACGTGATCCATATGACTGCCGTAATAATACAGAGATTTTGTGGAGCGTGCCAAATATTTCACTCCATTTAAAGTCAGCCATCTGTGTTTTGTTGAACCAATTGACACTTGGTCGCTGACAAATACCATACTATTAGGCAACTCCCTGAAACTGTGGCCATCAGACGTTATCCCATATGACTGCTCTAATAATCCAGCAATTTTTGTGAGCGTGTCAAATATTACACTCCATTTAAAAGTATTGCAGTTGTGGGTTCAAACCTAATCACAGTTGGCCGCTGACAAATAGCATATCTGTGAACAATGTTGTCAGAATATTACGCCACTTTTATGGACTGACAAAAAAACATACAAAAAACAAGCTAAAATGGAAAAAATGTTAAGAAAAATTCTTTCCATGGTAATGACTTGTATATAAGGCCAAAGAAATAAAAAAAAAAAAGATATGGACTGTGGAAGACATTGCTGCGACCAGAATGAACAGTCATCTGTAGGTGGTGATGATACCACCTGGCAGCACCTGTCCCTATTGTAAATGCATGTAACAGTGTTATCGATAGGCAATAATACCTGGCTGGATCGGTGTAATACGCTATCCATACTGCGATACCTCACCCGTAAAAGAATTTCAGATAAGACAGTTAATATTCTAGAGTATAGAATCTATTTGAATTGTCATTTCTATTATTAAGGAGTGGCTTTCCTATGCTGTTATTGCATATGCAGCAATTTCAAGGGCTGCCAAAAATTAGGACGAACTCTAATACACATTTGAAGAGACGTAAAATAAATAAATAAAAACACAGTAGGATCTTTCTTTAGTATAAAACCAGACTCGCTAATATAACCTCAATGTAATCACATTGTTCCACTCCTGCACCACCTCCTCCTTCTCTTGTTCGGCCTCCATCTCCGAAATGACCACATCAGTCACAAGCTGGAAGCACTGCAGCACTGTCTTGGCCAAGCGGCAACAGGGTGCTGAAGATAATATGCTTAATGCTTAGGTGACAAACCGCCAACTGCTGAAGAGTTGTTGAGAGCTGTAACACAGCAGCCTGATCTGTGGCTCTCACCGCTGAACATACAGCCAGGCATGGTCGTGTGTGACAATGGCCGTAACCTGGTGGCGGAGAAATGACATCCGGAGTAGATACGGTTTCCTTCTATGCCAGTCCTTTCACCAAGCTAAAGAATATGGCTGTGGTGAAATACAACTCTCACCATGAAGCAGTCTCAGACTGAAGAACATTGGGCCCACCAGAGGATTTGATTCTGGGGGCCCACCTTTCTCCCCCGCTCAAGAGCCCCATAGCAGCTGCAAAGTTTGCGCTATCATGAACTCTGCGCTTCCCGGGAGGATTCTCAGGTGGGCCTGTCCAACCCTGCCGAGAAGCAGCCCTGGTAAAGAAAAGTCTGTGTGAAGGTTCCTGGACACTCTATGGTTGCTTTTTTACTGAGGGGGAAACCAAACAAACATGGGGAGAACATACAAAATCTTTGCAGATGTTGTCCTTTGTGGGATTTGAACCGAGGACCCCAGCACTGCAAGGCTTCAGTGCTAGCTACTGTGCTGCCCTCTCTGTTCTCCCTCTGATATCTAACATGCTGGAGAAACTCGCACCCACTGCCACTCAGTATCTTCAACGCTTTTGTGAGAAATTAATGTATTTAGGCAGCCACTAATTCTACCAAATAAAATTCCTGAGAAGGAAATTGTGGATGGCTTCGCTTCTGGTACTGAGTGCCAACTGGTAATATTCCAGGCTGGTTGGAGGCAAGCTGATTCCCACAGAAAAGTACCAGCAGCAAGCTAAGGAGATGGTGGCCTCTATCCTCATCACGACCTGCAAAGATTGCACTATGAACTCTCCTGAAGGAGAAGCCAGGGCCCACCGGAGGAGTCTCCGGTTCTCTGGTGGGCCCGTCCAACCCTGCCAAGAAGCAGTCCTGGCTAAGAAAAGTCTGTGGGAAGGTTCCCAGACAATAAATGGCTGCTTTTTTACTGTGGACTGGCTCCAGCAATCTATAAGATTGCAATCTATAAGATCCCTTCACTGGCTCCCTATTGGCTAGAGACTTCAGTTCAAAACTGTAACCATAACATGCAAAGCCATCCACAAGATGTCTCCTCCATATATCTGTAACCTAGTCTACCGGTACATACATGTATGTGACGCGCCCCTGGGCCTGAGTCGCGCGGCATCGCGCGCACGGGGGCTTACCCGGAGCCGGATCCGATAGGGGTAGTAGTCTCGTGGCGGTGACCCGGTCCGTGCCCAGGGAGTCAAACTGAGTGGCAGTATTTAGCAGTAGATGTTAGAATGTTCGACTACGCCACCCGTTGAATGCGGCTATGAGGCCGCCGCTGCAGGGCAGACCGCTGAGGCCGGTGGTACGATTGTGCAGCGTAGATGGTATAACCCCCAACGGGAGGGGTATGGCCTCAGGGCAGCCGACGTGTTTGAAGGGGGTAGCAGAATAGCATGCAGGTAGCAGGAACCACTCAGAGACGGTGCGGTGTAGTTCAGGGTCTTTACTGATGACAAAGGTAGACCCTCCCGGAGTACTGGCTAGCGATCGGGGCCTGGTCAGTCCATGAGCAGATGGGATCTCCCTTGGCCAGGCGGAGTTGTAGGCCTCCCCAACTAATTGTACTCTTCTGGCTACCTTGCTAGAGGCGGGTAAAAGTAGCCCACGTCCCTGAGTGTACCGTGTGGTGCTCACCCGTATGGCCAGTGACTCGGGGCCTTCTGGTAGCTTCCGCTCCACGACAGCGGTGCTGGTCCCTTGCGTGTGACCGTGCCTTCGGGTTTCTTGGCCAGAGGACCTGAAATCCCCTGCCGGTCGGTTTCTGCTGCTGGGTAAGGATTAGTCCCCACAGCCTCGGACTCCGGGTCCGGTGAGAACTCTTCAATCAGGGCGAGCTCTACAGCTTCCAGCCCCTGACTCCTTTTAGCACTGCTCCCACTGAGCTCCTGATCTTTCTTTCCTATAGCTGCTCCTCTCCAGACCAGACTATGTCCCTGTCTGGGACTCTTCTTCTCCTCTTTCTCTCCTCTCTAACCCTGCCTCAGCCCCAGTTTATATAGGGGAAGTTATTCCCCTCCCAGGACTGGGCAGGAGGTGTGGCATGCATAGGATTCCTAACCAGGAGACCTCCCACCTGCCCTCAAACGTAATATTGCTATCACTGTGGAAACCAGACCCCTGGGGTGCCACATTCCCCCCTAGTGAAATTTAGTACTCCGGGACTAAACATACTTTTGTAAACATAACAAGTTATAAACAGAAACAGTATAATAAAGAAAAAAACACATTAGGATGGTCACGGCGTGTCCGCAACCGGGTGCAGTTTTTGAAGAAAACAAGGGTGTCCATTCCACCAAAGAACAGGGAGCCGTAACCAGGTAGGGGTCTGTCCTACCCCGAGTCTTTAACAGTCTTTAGTCCGTTCCTGGGTTACGCTCCAAACATATGTACAAAGGATTCCGGATAATCCATAAACGACACCTATAAAATAACTAGAAATACACAATTATTCACAAGCAACAATAAACAAGTAAATACAAATAAAACAGTTTGAGCACTTTAAATCCTCCAACGTACCGGCAACTGGCCTCTAGTGACCCTAGTAGACCTACGGAGCTGACTGACTGGTCCTGAGTTACAGGGTGTAGAGGCTGTCAAAGGTAAACTGGGCAGCTGTCTATGAGCTCTTTGGCTCACTAGGGGCACGGCAGGCTCACTATAAGCAGAGGGTTGATCCTCCTGGTCTGCTTGTGTGGGGTCTTCTGCCTCCTGGACCGGCTGCTCTTCCAGCTCTACCTGTTTCTCCATAGGTACTTGAGATGCTGGTTGGCGGAAGGTGAGGACGGGTACCACAACAGCGCCATTGACTTGAGTCCAAGACCGAGGGAAGTCTCCGAGCACAGTACTGACCATATCTTCCCTTTCCTCTGCGGGTCGAGGGTCTTCCTGTTCTTCTTCAGGGTTCCGTAGCTGTTCGGGACACTTCTTCAGGTGATCTCGGGATACAATGGCTGTGGTTTCTCCTCCATCCTTACTGATTGTGCAGACTTTCGGGTTCTCATGGCTTGAGGGCAGTATGGTGTACGGGTCCTTCTCCCACTGGTCGTCCAACTTGTGGATCCGTCTCTTCCTCTTCAAGACCTGCTCTCCGGGTACCAGGGGAACAGCGGGAGCATACTGGTTGTAAGTCTTCTCCTGTCTTTCTCTAGCTTGACAGAGACTTCGCTCCACGCTCTCCTGTACTTTCCGGTACTGCTGCTGCCTCTCTGTGTCCCAGTCTGCTTCTGGTGAAGTGTCCTCAGGTGTCAGGACTCCCATATCCAGGTCAACAGGCAGCTTACCAGGTCTTGCTCTCATTAGATAAGCCGGGGTACAGTTGGTAGAACCTACAGGGATGTGGTTGTATAGGTCCACCAGATCAGGCAGTTTCTCAGGCCACAGACTGCGTTCTTCCAGGGGCAATGTTTTCAAAAGGTCTATCACCACCTGGTTCATTTTCTCACAGAGTCCATTGGTTTGTGGATGATAGGGTGTTGCTCTTATCTTCCGGCAGCCATACAGAGTGCAGAACTCCTGGAAGACCTCCGCTTCAAAGGCAGGTCCCTGGTCCGTCAGCACCTGCTCTGGGTATCTGTGTGGACGGCAGAAGTGCTGCTGGAAGGCTCTAGCTGCTGTTTGAGCCGTTAAGTCCTTGACGGGGACGACAACCAAGAACCGGGAGTAGAGATCCACGATGGTTAACGCATAGACATAGCCACTTCTGCTGGGGGTCAGTTTTACATGATCCAAGGCTACCAGTTCCAATGGCTGCTTGGTGACGATGGACTGCAGGGGAGTCTTCTGGCTAGCACGGTCCTTCCTTCTTAGATTGCATGGGCCACAGTCTCTGCACCACCTCTCGATGGTTCCTCTCATGCCTACCCAATGGAACCGCCCGCGCAGCAGGAACTCCAGCTTCTTCCATCCGAAGTGCCCAGCTCCGTTGTGGTATGCCTCCAGTACCATAGCCGCGTCTCTTCTTGGCACCACTACTTGCCAGATCAGTTCATGCGTCCGGGAGTTAACCATTCTGCGGCACAACTTCCCCTTGTAAAGGAACAGTCGACTCTTCTCAACCCACAGTTGCTTGGCCTCCTCCGTCAGCGTCTGGGTCAAGGCTGGCATCTGGCTGAGTCAGCATCTCCTTCACCAGTCGGACGGCGGGGTCACTGTCTTGCGTTTCCGCCCAGTTGTAATGAGGTAAGGGGTTGAACGTAGCAGATTGCTTACCCCTTACACGGTGGGAATACTGGATAGTCCCATGACGGTGGAACGCGGGGAGTTCAACTTCTTCCAGTTCCTCTGGATCTTCCCCTACGTCCGGTAGGTTTGGCATTCTGGACAAGGCATCCGCGTTGGTATTGGAGCGTCCTGCCCGGTATTTGATCGTGAACTCATAGTTGGACAGGCGGGCCATCCATCTCTGCTCCAGGGCACCGAGTCTTGCAGTGTCCAGATGTGTCAACGGGTTGTTATCCGTGTACACGGTGAACCAGGAAGAGGCAAGGTAGTGCCTAAAGCGTTCGGTGACTGCCCACACCACTGCCAGGAACTCTAGCTTGAATGAGCTGTAATTCTCAGGGTTTCTTTCGGTGGGTCGCAGTTTTCGGCTGGCGTAAGCAATTACCCGTTCTTTCCCCTGCTGGATCTGGGACAGTACGGCTCCTAGCCCGACGTTCCTTGCGTCGGTGTAGAGGATAAAGGGCTGGCTGTAATCAGGGTACGCCAGGATTTCATTCCCCGTGAGGGCCATCTTCAGCTGGCGGAAGGACTCTTCTTCCAGCTTCTCCCATCTGAAGGGTGGCTTCTGGTTCTTGGCCTTCCTGGACTGGCCTATCAGGAGGTCCTGCATAGGAGCTGCCTTTTTGGTGAAACCGGGAATGAATCTTCGGTAGTAGCCTACCAACCCGAGGAACTGCCGCACTTCCTTTACGCTGGAGGGGCTTGGCCATTCCTTAATTGCGGTGATCTTATCAGGGTCACATCAGAGCCACTCCGTCAGCACTCACCACGTGTCCCAGGTACTGCACCTTTGGTTTCAGGAGGTGACACTTGGAGGGTTTCACCTTTAGGCCGTAGTTTGCCAGGGCTTCGAACACTTCTGCCAGGTGTTTCAGATGGTCCTCGTAGGTCTTGGAGTAGACGATGACATCGTCCAGGTATAACAGGACCGTCTCGAAGTTTCGGTGTCCCAGACAGCATTCCATCAATCGTTGGAAGGTTCCTGGTGCGTTGCAGAGTCCGAACGGCATGCAGGTAAACTCGCTAAGTCCCATCGGGGTGGTGAATGCGGTCTTCTCCCGGTCCGCCTCTGCTACAGGAACCTGCCAGTACCCGCTAGTGAGATCCAAAGTGGAGAAGAAGTTAGCAGATTTTAAAGCAGCCAAAGACTCCTCTATCCTTGGTAAGGGGTACGCATCTTTGTGTGTGATACGGTTGATTTTCCGGTAATCTACACACATTCTCATGGTGTTGTCCTTCTTTTTAACCAAGACTAGTGGAGCTGCCCAGGGGCTACAGCTATCCCTGATTACTCCAGCCTCCTTCATGTCTCTAAGCATCCCCTTGGCGTGTTGGTAGTGTGCAGCTGGTACGGGTCGGTATCTCTCCTTTATGGGAGGATGGTCTCCCGTGGGGATGTGGTGTTCTACCCCCTTTACTCGCCCGAAGTCTAACGGGTGTTTACTAAACACTCTCTCGTACTCTTGAACCACCCGATAGACTCCCTGTTTCTGGTGTGAGGGAGTGGAGTCAGTTCCCAAATGTAGTTGCTGACACCAGTCCTCCATTGGTTTCTTAGAGCCGTTACCTTCCTCTAGGTGAGATGGAGGCAAGGGTTCCACTGACTGTACAGAATTTTGGTCGATGGTATACAATTTGGCTAGCGTGGCATACCGGGGCAGGTATACTTCCCTCTTCCCGATATTTATTATGCGAACGGTCACCCTCCCATGGCGTACATCAACCACCCCCCGTGCCGTCAAAATGGTGGGCCTACTGTCTGAGTAGACTGGTTCTACCATTGCCTGGTAATCTCTACCTCTCAGACCAATAGCTGCCCGGCACCAAATCATCATTTCACTTTTCGGGGGCATGGCAATAGGGAAAGGGTCACACATTCTCACGCTTCCTATCTCACCACCGGAGAGTTCCACCTGTTGCCGCCGCATCAGTGCCCGGATCTCTTTTTGGAGCACTCGCTGCTGGCCAGAGCTGGCGTTCTTGGCAACCTGCTGTAAAATGAAAATCACCTCTGCAAGACAATTTTCAATCACATTAGTTCCTAGAGTTATCTTTGGGTGACTCTCGCGCTTGTCAATGTCTACAATGATCAGTCCCTGTGCTGCCAGTTCAACTCTACCGATTTTAATGGTCATCTCTTTAAATCCGATCCGTGGCACGGGCTGACCATTGCTGGCAATGATACTCAAGTCGTCGTCAGGGTAGCGGGTTATATCCGAGTCATTCCAGTACTGCTTGAAGAGCACGTACGGGATGGTGGTGACCTGTGACCCGGTGTCAAGTAGGGCACTCATAGGAATGCCATCCAGTACCACAGGCAAGACTGGACGTCCTCCCACATATTTGTCACGCCAGTTCGATGGGCCTGGTGATCTTATTCCTGGGGGTTGGCCCTCTACCCCAGGTTGTGCCAGTTTAAAGGACAGTACCTTGCCATATGTCCGGGTTGATTGCAGCGGCGGCAGATGGGTTGTCCGTCCTCGTTGTATCGGTCGCTGGGTCTTCCTCTGGCCGGTGGGGTCCTCCTTGGTCGACGCCACGGGATGTCCTCCGGTCCGGATGCCAGCTGGATCTTCCCTGGAGCAGAAACCTGTAAAGACTGCACAGTTCGGGTTAGCGCAGCAACGCTTTTAGCTAGCTCTTGGACCTGATGGTGCAGGTCTGGAGCCGGGTCATTGTTCAAAGCCTGCGCGTCAGCTCCCACAGGCCCTGCCGACAAGGGCGCCGCCTCCTGGTGGTAAGCGGTAGTAGGGCGCCTGTGGGTCACCACGCCACCCGGTGCCGGTTCTCGGAGCACCCGGATGGCTCTGTCCTTGAACTGTGCAAAGTCCAGATGAGGATCCTGTAAGGCCATTGCCCGCAACTGGGTTCGGTGGGCATTGCAATATAGTCCCTCTATAAATTGTTCGGTCAACAGCCTGTCCTCGTTTCCCACGCCGTCAGGGTCGGTCTGCTTAATGGCTCTCAGGGCCTCTTGTAGGTTTAGTGCATAGTCCCTTATATTCTCATGTGCTCGCTGTTTGCACCCGTAGAATCTAAGCTTAATCTCGGCTGAGGTGCGGGTATCAAAGGTGTCCTTCAGCCGGGTTAATATCCCTGCGACAGTCCTCCTCCCAGGTGGCCAGGACTTTACCTCCCTTTGGGCTGCCCCGGTTAGTTGGGCCACCAGGATGCTCACTTTTTGCTCTTCTGTGAGGGGGTACACCTGGAAGAGGCTATCCAGCTTTTCTCTAAAGTCATTCAGGGTATGTGACTCCCCTGAGTACTGGGGTAGCCAGGCTGCCCCCGGGATATAGGGCATGGTGAAAGGCATGACCGCAGCAGCGGCGGCGCTGGCGGTGGCTGTGGCAGTGAAGCTCTCCTCCGTATCCGACATCCTCCTCCCCCCTAGTGGACCGTGGCCTACCTTGCGATGATCCTCTTCCGTAGGCCGCGGCTCCGCAGTGGATCGTCAGGGTTGAGGACCTTCCATCGCGCTCCTGTGACGTCGGCGTCTGCTGGGCTCCTTCCAGGACCTTATGCAACGTCCGGACGTGAGGCGGAGCTTCAGTTCTCGCGCGCTTTCAGAGTCCACGCCCCTCTTCTTCCCGCGCGGCGTCTTCAAGATGGCGTCCAACGGCGGGAAAACTCCACGGATGGCGGGAAGAAGGCAGAAGATGGCGCCGGATGGCGGGAATCTTCACCACAGGTAAGTTTAACAGTCTTCTTTCAGGCACGCAGTACCCGGTGGTTGCGGGCACGGAATCCTGCCGACTACGCCAAAAGTTGACGCGCCCCTGGGCCTGAGTCGCGCGGCATCGCGCGCACGGGGGCTTACCCGGAGCCGGATCCGATAGGGGTAGTAGTCTCGTGGCGGTGACCCGGTCCGTGCCCAGGGAGTCAAACTGAGTGGCAGTATTTAGCAGTAGATGTTAGAATGTTCGACTACGCCACCCGTTGAATGCAGCTATGAGGCCGCCGCTGCAGGGCAGACCGCTGAGGCCGGTGGTACGATTGTGCAGCGTAGATGGTATAACCCCCAACGGGAGGGGTATGGCCTCAGGGCAGCCGACGTGTTTGAAGGGGGTAGCAGAATAGCATGCAGGTAGCAGGAACCACTCAGAGACGGTGCGGTGTAGTTCAGGGTCTTTACTGATGACAAAGGTAGACCCTGCCGGAGTACTGGCTAGCGATCGGGGCCTGGTCAGTCCGTGAGCAGATGGGATCTCCCCTGGCCAGGCGGAGTTGTAGGCCTCCCCAACTAATTGTACTCTTCTGGCTACCTTGCTAGAGGCGGGTAAAAGTAGCCCACGTCCCTGAGTGTACCGTGTGGTGCTCACCCGTATGGCCGGTGACTCGGGGCCTTCTGGTAGCTTCCGCTCCACGACGGCGGTGCTGGTCCCTTGCGTGTGACCGTGCCTTCGGGTTTCTTGGCCAGAGGACCTGAAATCCCCTGCCGGTCGGTTTCTGCTGCTGGGTAAGGATTAGTCCCCACAGCCTCGGACTCCGGGTCCGGTGAGAACTCTTCAATCAGGGCGAGCTCTACAGCTTCCAGCCCCTGACTCCTTTTAGCACTGCTCCCACTGAGCTCCTGATCTTTCTTTCCTATAGCTGCTCCTCTCCAGACCAGACTATGTTTCTGTCTGGGACTCTTCTTCTCCTCTTTCTCTCCTCTCTAACCCTGCCTCAGCCCCAGTTTATATAGGGGAAGTTCTTCCCCTCCCAGGACTGGGCAGGAGGTGTGGCATGCATAGGATTCCTAACCAGGAGACCTCCCACCTGCTCTCAGACGTAATATTGCTATCACTGTGGAAACCAGACCCCTGGGGTGCCACATTTGCAAACTCCGATCCTCACAAGATCTCCTTCTCTACTCCCATCTTATCTCATCTTTCCACAATCACATACAAGATTTTTCCCGTCCACCCCTTCTACTCTTGAACTCTGTACCCCAACATATCAGACTCTCGCCTACTGTTGAAACCTTTAAAAGGAAGCTGAAGTCGTACCTCTTCCGAAAAGCCTACAACCTGCAGTAACCCTCGCTCTACCATACTGCTGCACGACCAGTAGTACCCTCACCTACTGTATCCTCACCCCTCCCTTATAGACTGTTTGTGCGCCTTCACAGGCAGGGTCCTCTCTGCTCTTGTACCAGTAAGTGACCTCTTTTCACATGTAAAGCGCAATGAAATAAATGGTGCTATAATAATAAATAATAATAATTATACTACTTGTACTCTGGGTCTATTAATGGCACTTTCCTGGTGACTGCCCCTAAATTGCTTTTGGTCCAGTTTGAAGGTGTTGTGTATGCGTTTGGTTTTGGCACCCATTGAATCCAATGGCGTTCGGCAATCTTTGGCGAATTTTCGACAATTACATTGGTGTATATTGCAAAAAGGGCGATTGTAATCCAAAATTAATATTGAAATATTCGCTCGTCTCTAATCAAAAACACCCTTAAAAAATTATGTGGGTGTTGCATCACAGTCACCCTGGTGATATGGTGGTGGAGGATGAGGAGAAGGAGGAGGGCGACATAAAATAGAACAATTCTTGAAGTGTATACCAATGTCTGCGTGTGAAGGGGTGCATGGGAATAGGCCCCCAAAAAAATAACCACTGGATTTGAGTTTATGTTTGATGCTACCATCTGGTGGTGTTGAGAAGTCTGGCCCAATCCAGCCCTTGTTCATTTTTATAAGAGTCAGGCTGTCAGCATTTTCAGTTGACAGGCAGATGCGCCTATCAGTTTTATCAGTTATAATGCCCCCGGCGGCAATAAAAACCATCTCTAACAAAACACTAGCGGCCAGGACCTCCAAGATGTAGAGAAACAGTTCATGCGACATGTCCAGCTTGGATACCCAACAGTTATAAGGCACAGAGACATAGAGGAATCACGGAGGACGCTGGAATGGTTGCCAAGGTAGTCCTTCGGCATCTTCCAAAACTTTTCCCTCCTTGTCAGAGTACCCCGTGTATCAGGGCCTGGACGCTGGGAGGGTCTGAGAAAACTGTCCCAGACCTTTGACAGCGTTCTCCTGCCTCTGCCGCATCTGGTTTGTGTCTCCCTCGCTTATACTCCTTGGTTGTCCAATGAACTGTCTGACTGTGACCTCTGCCGCCAGCGTTGTCAGTTGGGAATTTTTTTTGTTATAATTCTTCAACAAGAGCCTGATCTTAATATCTCCAAAAATGAACTCCTTAGTTTTCCTCCCTCTACTAACCTACCTAAACCTGACTTTGCAATTTCTGTAAGGTGGTGCCACCATAACTCCCACTCGGCACGCCTGCTATCTTGGAGTAATATTTGACACACAACTTTCCTTTATTCAATGTGGAAAATCACTCACTCATTCATGTCACCTGTACCTTAAAAACATCTCCAGAATTCGACCTTTTCTCACCTTGTATACTGCAAAAAAACTCTTACTATCGCTCTTATTCACTACTGCAACTCCCTTCTAATCGGTCTCCCTCTAAACAAATTGTCTCCTCTCCAATCTCCTTGTGAATGCAGCAGCCAGGGTTGTATTTCTATCAAGCCACTTCACCGATGCCTCTGCCCTGTGCCAGTCATCGCACTGGTTAGGTCAAACAATCAATCACTACAGAATATAATACAAACTCATCTCTCTCACCCACCAAGCTCTCCACAGTTCTGCACCGCCTTATATCTCATCCCTCGTTTCTGTGTATCACCCACACATCCTCTCTAATCAGAACCTCACACCTCCATCTCCAAGAATTCTCTCTTGCCGTGCCAGTTTTCTGTAATGGCCAAAATGCGTACAACGCGATGATCACGGTAAAGGCAGCGGAACATAAAGTCGGCCATGTGTACCAGACTGCCAACAGCCAAGACTTCCCTGTTCTCACCAAGAGGACGACTGTCTATGTTCTCTTCCTCCTCCGCCTCCTCATTATCACCCAATCCGCGTTGAGTTGAGATGAGGCTGGGCTGAGTAGCATCACGTTGTATAGTTCCTTGCTCCGCCTGCAATGCCTCCTCTTTAATTGTGAGCAGCGAGCGTTTCAGTAGACAGAGAAGTGAGATGGTGACACTAATTATGGCGTCATCGCCACTCACCATATTGGTGGAGTCCTCAAAGTTTTGGAGGACAGCACAGATGTCAGACATCCATGCTCACTCATCAGCTTTTATGTGCCGAGGCTGACCTGAATGCTGACGGACGTGTTGAAGCTGGTACTCAACAACTGCTCTCTGATGCTCAAAATCATTCCAAACATCTGCAACGTTGATTTCCAATGAGTGGTCACATCGCACACCAGTCGGTGAGCTGGAAGCTGCAAATGCTGCTGAAGCCCTGCCAGGGCGGCGGAAGCTGTAGCTGATTTTCTGAAATGGGCACACACGTGTACTTTTACAAGCCGCTCTGGCAGATCCGGGTAGGTTTTGAGAAACCGCAGAACCACTAAGTTAAGCACATTGGCCAGGCATGGTACGCGAGCTTGCCCAGCTTCAGAGCCACCACCAGGTTCTCTGATAGAGCTATCAACAACTCTGCAACGGTGTGCGGTTTGTCGCCTAAGCATACAGTCCTGCTTATTGTTATTGGCCTCGCTGGAGATAATGTAGCCCAAAAAACTAATTCTCTGCACAGTGAACTCGCATTTCTCCAGCTTAGCAAAAAGTGAATTGTCACTTAATAACTGCAATACCTCACGTACGCTCTGCCAATGAGACTCCAGATCTGGCGAATAAATCAAAATCTCATCCAAATACACAACCACATTCTTACCAATCAAAGGTCTCAGGATGTCATTCATAAGGTTCTGAAAAAACGCTGGAGCATTGGTAAGACCAAAAGGCATAACCAGATTCTCAAAATGACCCTCCGGGGTGTTAAAAGCAGTCTTCCATTCATCACCCTCCTTCATTCGCAACAAATTGTATGCCCCCCGGAGATCAATTTTAGAGAACCACTTGGCCCCCACTAACTGGTTAAACAAGTCAGGAATTAACAGCAGTGGGTAGGAATTGCGTACGGTAATTTTATTAATTTCGCGAAAGTCCAGACATGGACGTAAACCGCCGTCCTTTTTTTTAACAAAAAAAAATCCAACAGCCACAGGTGACTTAGAAGGTCTAATGTGACCAGCAGCCAAACTCGTCTGTATGTATTCCTCCAAGGCCTTTCTTTCAGGGATAGTCAGATTAAATAAGCGACTCTTGGGAAGAGTAGCTCCAGGAACAAACTCAATGGTGCAATCATAATCCCTATGAGGAGGTAGAATTTGCGACTCCTCCTCTGAAAAAAACTTCCAAAAATCCTGAATAGGTACAGGTAATTCCCCTTTTTCCATAGCCGCAATGCAACCGTTACAACACTTATCATAGCACTTAGGACTCCATGACTTAATCTCATTAGTAGACCAGTCCAGTAAAGGATTGTGCAGTTTTAACCAAGGCAAACCTAAAACTACTGGAGAAGGTAAATTATTTAATACCACTAAATCCAAATTCTCTTGGTGAATACTATTAATAGTGAGGGGAAATGCAGCCACCTTGTGAGTAACACATTTCAAAGGAGTGTTATCAACAGCAACCACAGAAATAGGAGATGACAAAGGTTTGGGTTCCAATTTAAGTTTTTCCAAAAAACCCTTATCAATCACATTCAGTGTAGAACCACAATCCACAAATACCTGAAATTCAATCAACTCCTCCTGCAATGAGGTACTCCCTGAAGAAATACTCCCTTAGAGTTTAAACAAGCAATACGGGCGTAACTGACCTTTTTTTTTTCTTTGTTCAACCGAAGCTCACAGTTCTTAACAAAATGGTCAGATTTACCACAATAAAAACACAATCCCTTGGAAAACCTGCGGTCTTTTTCCTGAGAGCGGAGTGACATCGCCCCAATCTCCATCGGTTCTCCGTCGTCCGAGCAGACCCTATGATGACTAGGAGCTGCCATAGCAGGAGTTTTCTCCTCATTAACCCTGGCACGCAGTCTCCTGTCCACGCGTATAGCTAATTGCATGGCTTCTTGCAAGTTTCCAGGTGCAGGGAAAGCAATCAGCAGATCCTTAACCCTTTCACTTAAACCAGCAAGAAACAAACATTTTAACGCCGAATCATTCCATCTCACTTCAGAAGACCACCTTCTGAAGTGTGTACAATAATTTTCAACCTCACCTGACCCCTGCTTTAAATGTCTCAGTTGTGTCTCAGCAGAAGAGACTCGATCAGGATCGTCATACAACAACCCCATAGCAGAAAAAAAATCTTCCACTGATCTAAAACACGGATCATTAGGTTGGAGAGAAAAGGTCCATCCCTGTGGTTCCTTGCGCAAAAGTGACATGATAAACCTAATGCGCTGTGATTCATTCCCAGAGGACCTGGGTCTCAAACGAAAATATAATAAACAAGCATTTTTAAAGTAAAAAAAATCTTGTTGTTTACCATAAAAAAAATCAGGCAGTCCTACCTTCGGTTCAACAAAATGCGCTCCAGGACAGCTACTCACGTGTTGCTGGAGATCGGGCACCTCTAGAGACAATCCCTGCAGGCGTTGAGCCAATTCCTGAACAGACACCATGCTGACCTCCGGATCTCTTTCCTAAGGATTTTTTTTTATTTTGGGCTGGACTTACTGTTATGATCTGCTACAAGAACTAAGGAAAGATAGGAAAACTGTCCCTACAATAGGACTAAGCTGATTCCCTACGATGCAGCGGGCAACCTGTTCCTTGTGAACAGACCCGCCTTCATCCTCAGCTAGTCTGAACGCAGACCTATAGATATAAGGGAGGGGTCCCTGAAAGTACTAAGGACTGGGACAAAATTGGACACCTCCTAGCAGAAGTTGAAGCGGAGCAAAAAGACAAACAGGCAAAAATACTTAGAGGTCCAAGGAGCAAGCAAAGTATACAGATAGGTACAAAAGCACCTGGCTAGATAGAGAGTCAAAGTAACACTGAATTCCAGCAAAGCCAGAAAGGCGGAGCTGGAATAAATAGGCAACAGGTCACGTGACCACAAAATAGAAAAAAACTAACAGGAGGGTTCTAACATTCACATGTAAAGCGCCATGGAATAAATGGCGCTAAAGTAATAAAAATAATGTGATCCAGACTCACGGCTACTGACACTGGACCGTCTGGAAGACAGGGAAGTGGTGGTGGCAAACTGACTGGAAGCATTATCTTCTATCCAACCAACAACCTTTTCACACTGCTCTGCCTTCAAGCATTGTGTTCCGCGGCCCCCTTGAAATTGGGACAGGAAGGTAGTTCGACATGATGTGGGTGTTTGTTGTGCTCCCTCAGCAGACACAATTTCATCTTGCCCATGGCCTCTTCGTGCACTGTCACCATTACCATAACGTCCACTTCCCTGTCCCTTGCCACACACCTTGCCCATTTAAAATGGAGTTTAATATTTGTCTCGTTGCCAAAATTGTCTGTATTATTACCGCAGTAATATAGGATCACGTCTGATGAGATGACCACAGTTTTGGCAGTAACCTAGGAGTCAGATGCTTCCAGGGGTCTTCCCCATGCTGTTCCCATGTCTTTGCACTGTATGAATGGTTCTGATCATACCTCACACAACACTTGGCCAGATAAGGTAGTAAGATGTTAAAATGACATTTCCCGGTGAATGTATTTTTCACTGTTGAAAGCAATGCAAAAATGCATCAAAAATGCTACGTGTGAACATAGCCCAAGGTGTGGAGAAGAATTTTTGATTTTGGCTATTTATTTTGCCTTATATACAAGTCATTACCCTGGAAAGGATGTTCCTTAACATTTTTCCCAGGAAAATCCATTTTGCTTTTGTTTTTGTATGTTTCATTGTGAGTCCGTAAAAGTGGTGTAATACTCTGACAACATTGTTGACAGCAGTGACCTGGGAGTCAGAGATGCTTCCAGGGGTCTTCCCCATGCTGTTCCCATGTCATTTGAGCACTGTTCCCATCAATTTGGGCAATTTTTAGGCCCACTGCAGACCGCCGGCGGGGCCTCCGGAAAAATGCTCAAGTTTGCCATAGTCTTACATTGGGGTCGTTGCTTGGGTCGAGCAGTCGAGCATTCCAATTTGCTCAATTCGAGCAACGAGTACCTGAGCATTTTAGTGCTCGCTCATCACTAGAGATGAGTGGTGTTCGACTAGAACTGTTCGCCAATCTCAAATTCGAGCTGTTTTGGGCGGTGTTCGAGTTGTTCGACGAACCCGAACGATTTGCAAAAAATTCGGCTGTTCGAGGTTATGTTCGATAACTGTTCGTGCACCAAAAGCGTGTCCTGCATGTCTGGCGCTATTTAGAGCACCAATCATGCAGGGATTGTCTGCCACTCACTGTAATGCCACAGCCATGGTGGTTGTGGCATTACAGTGATTGCCCAAATCGATGGGAACAGTGCCAACAGTGAAACATGAAAAGCCGGCAATTCAGCAGCGGCATACACCTGTACCCGACAATTTAGAACCGAAAGAATAGAGCTTCACACATAGATTAGATAGATATAAACATGTCAGTCACATATATACGAAGTACAGTGAAAGTGCTGCTTACTGTACTTGTCATTTAGCGTAAAGGATTTATCAAAAAAAATAATAGCGTTTTCATGCACCGTCTCTTTAAAAAAGCCGGCCGGCAATTCAGCAGCGGTACCCGACAATTTATAACAGACAGAATAGAGCTTCACACATAGATTAGATAGATAGAAACATGTCAGCCACATATATACGAAGTACAGTGACAGTGTTGCTTACTGTACTTGTCATTTAGCGTAAAGGATTTATCAAAAAAAATAATAGTGTTTTCATGCACCGTCTCTTTAAAAAAGCCGGCCGGCAATTCAGCAGCGGTACCCGACAATTTATAACAGACAGAATAGAGCTTCACACATAGATTAGATAGATAGAAACATGTCAGTCACATATATATGAAGTACAGTGATAGTGTTGGTTACTGTACTTGTCATTTAGTATTAAAATAAAGGATTTATTATTAAAAAAATTGGCGTGGGGTTCCCCTTAATTTTAGGCTCTAGCGGAGGTTAAGCAGACGGCTGGGGCAGATGTTTGAAGCCTGGGAAGGGGGTAATACCCAGGGAGCTTCCCAGGCTACTAATATCAGCCCCCAGCTGAATACATAGCCTTTACTAGCTATTAAAATGGGGGACCCCCCCAAAAAAATGACGTGGGGTCCCCCTTAATTTAATAGCTAGCAAAGGCTAGGCAGACAGCTGGGGGCTGATATTAATAGCCCAGGAAGTGAGCCATGAATATTGGCCCCCTCCCAGGCTAGAAACACCAGCCGTCAGCCGCCCCAGAAATGGCGCATTCATAGGATGCGCCAATTCTGGCACTTAGCCTCGCTCTTCCACGCTGCCCTGGTGCAGTGGCAGTGGGGTAATAGGGTTGGGGTTGATGTCAGCTTATAATGCCAGCTGACATCAAGCCCAGGTTAGTAATGGAGAGGCGTCTATAAGACACCCCCATTACTAACCCCATAGTCAAAGTTAAAAAAAACACAAACACCCAGAATAAAGTCCTTTAATTGAAATAAAGACACAATCCTTTATTGTTCTAAATTAAACCATACTTACCGTCACGCCCATTCCAGCTGAAGCCAACGATCTCCTGCAATAAAAGAAAAATAATAAAGCAACCTCATCCTTACCTTTCCATGGTTCCCACGACAGCTTCAGCTCTGCTACATCGAGATGACAGGCTGGACCGCAGCAGAACGCTGCCATCCAGCCTCTCATCCCGCAGACACTGAGAAGCACAGGCTTGCTTGCGCTGCTCAGCGTCTCTCTGTGACGACATCCAGATGAGCCGAGTTCATGTCCAATGAACTCGGCTCACCTCATGCACGTCACTGACAGCGTGGGAAAATTCTCACGCTGAAGCGGTGAGTGCAGGAGAATTCTCCCACGCTGTCAGTGACGTGCATAAGGTGAGCTCATGTCCAATGAACTCAGCTCACCTCCTGCACGTCACTGACAGCGTGGGAGAATTCTCCTGCACTCAGCGCTTCAGCGTGAGAATTCTCCCACGCTGAAGCGCTGAGTGCAGGAGATTTTTCCCACGCTGTCAGTGACGTGCATAAGGTGAGCTCATGTCCAATGAACTCAGCTCACCTCCTGCACGTCACTGACAGCGTGGGAGAATTCTCCTGCACTCAGCGCTTCAGTGTGAGAATTCTCCCACGCTGAAGCGCTGAGTGCAGGAGAATTTTCCCACGCTGTCAGTGACGTGCATGAGGTGAGCCGAGTTCATTGGACATTAACTCGGCTCATCTGGATGCCCTCACAGAGAGACACTGTGGAGCGCAAGCAAGCCTGCGCTTCTCAGTGTCTGCGGGATGACAGGCTGGATGGCAGCGTTCTGCTGCGGTCCAGCCTGTCATCTCGATGTAGCAGAGCTGAAGCTGTCATGGGAACCATGGAAAGGTAAGGATGATGTTGCTTTATTATTTTTCTTTTATTTCAGGAGATCGTTGGCTTCAGCTGGAATGGGCGTGATGGTAAGTATGGTTTAATTTAGAACAATAAAGAATTGTGTGTTTATTTCAATTAAAGGACTTTTTTCTGGGTGTTGTGTTTTTTTTTAAATACTTTACTAGAAATTCATGGTGGTCATGTCTAATATTGGCGTGACCCCATGAATTTCGGGCTTAGGGCCAGCTGATAATGCCAAGCTGGCCCTAACCCCTTTATTACCCAGTGAGCCACCGCATCAGGGCCCTGGATGAGTTGGGTACAGCGCCAGAAGATGGCGCTTCTATGAACGCGCCATTTTCCGGGGTGGCTGCGGACTGCAATTTGCAGCGGGGGTGGCCCAGAAAGCTTGGGCCTCCCTGCGCTGCGGATTCCAGCCCCCAGCTGCCTAGTTGTACCTGGCTGGACACAAAAACAGGGCGAAGCCCCACGTCAATTTTCTTTAAATTATTTCATGAAATAATTAAGAAAAAAAGGGCTTCCTTATATTGTTGTGTCCGGCCAGGTACAAATAGGCAGCTGGTGGTTGGGGGCAGCCCGTTCCTGCCTGCTGTACCTGGCTGGACACAAATATAGTGCGAAGCCCCACGTCAATTTTTTTTAAATTATTTCATGAATTTCCTGAAATAATTTAAAAAAATTGAAGTGGGGCTTCGCACTATATTTGTGTCCAGCCAGGTACAGCAGGCAGGAACGGGCTGCCCCCATCCACCAGCTGCCTATTTGTACCTGGCCGGACACAACAATATAGGGAAGCCCTTTTTTTCTTAATTATTTCATGAAATTCATGAAATAATTAAAAAAAATTGAAGTGGGGCTTCGCACTATATTTGTGTCCAGCCAGGTACAGCAGGCAGGAACGGGCTGCCCCCATCCACCAGCTGCCTATTTGTACCTGGCCGGACACAACAATATAGGGAAGCCCTTTTTTTCTTAATTATTTCATGAATTTCATGAAATAATTAAAAAAAATTGAAGTGGGGCTTCGCACTATATTTGTGTCCAGCCAGGTACAGCAGGCAGGAACGGGCTGCCCCCAACCACCAGCTGCCTATTTGTACCTGGCCGGACACAACAATATAGGGAAGGCCTTTTTTTCTTAATTATTTCATGAATTTCATGAAATAATTAAAAAAAAAGTACGTGGGGCTTCGCCCTATTTTTGTGTCCAGCCAGCTACAACTAGGCAGCTGGGGGCTGGAATCTGCAGCGCAGGGAGGCCCAAGCTTTCTGGGCCACCCCCGCTGCAAATTGCAGTCCGCAGCCGCCCCAGAAAATGGCGCGTTCATAGAAGCGCCATCTTCTGGCGCTGTACCCAACTCATCCAGGGCCCTGGTGCGGTGGCTCACTGGGTAATAAAGGGGTTAGGGCCAGCTTGGTATTATCAGCTGGCCCCAAGCCCAAAATTCATGGGGTCACGCCAGTATTAGACATGACCGCCATGAATTTCTAGTAAAGTATTTAAAAAAAACACAACACCCAGAATAAAGTCCTTTAATTGAAATAAAGACACAATTCTTTATTGTTCTAAATTAAACCATACTTACCATCACACCCATTCCAGCTGAAGCCAACGATCTCATGCAATAAAAGAAAAATAATAAACCAACCTCATCCTTACCTTTCCATGGTTCCCACGACAGCTTCAGTTCTGCTACATCGAGATGACTGGCTGGACCGCAGCAGAATGCTGCCATCCAGTCTGTCATCCCGCAGACACTGAGAAGCGCAGGCATGCTTGCGCTCCTCACTGTCTCGTTGTGACGGCATCCAGATGAGCCGAGGTCATGTCCAATGAACTCGGCTCACCTCATGCACGTCACTGACAGCGTGGGAAAATTCTCACGCTGAAGTGCTGAGTGCAGGAGAATTCTCCCACGCTGTCAGTGATGTGCATGAGGTGAGCTCATGTCCAATGAACTCAGCTCACCTCCTGCACGTCACTGACAGCGTGGGAAAATTCTCCTGCAATCAGCGCTTCAGCGTGAGAATTTTCCCACGCTGTCAGTGACGTGCATGAGGTGAGCCGAGTTCATTGGACATGAACTCGGCTCATCTGGATGTCGTCACAGAGAGATGCTGAGCAGCGCAAGCAAGCCTGCGCTTCTCAGTGTCTGCGGGATGACAGGCTGGATGGCAGCGTTCTGCTGTGGTCCAGCCTGTCATCTCGATGTAGCAGAGCTGAAGCTGTCGTGGGAACCATGGAAAGGTAAGGATGAGGTTGCTTTATTATTTTTCTTTTATTGCAGGAGATCGTTGGCTTCAGCTGGAATGGGTGTGATGGTAAGTATGGTTTAATTTAGAACAATAAAGGATTGTGTCTTTATTTCAATTAAAGGACTTTATTCTGGGTGTTTGTGTTTTTTTTAACTTTGACTATGGGGTTAGTAATGGGGGTGTCTTATAGACGCCTCTCCATTACTAACCTGGGCTTGATGTCAGCTGGCATTATAAGCTGACATCAACCCCAACCCTATTACCCCCTGCCACCGCACCAGGGCAGCGTGGAAGAGCGAGGATAAGTGCCAGAATTGGCGCATCCTATGAATGCGCCATTTCTGGGGCGGCTGATGGCTGGTGTTTCTAGCCTGGGAGGGGGCCAATATTCATGGCTCCCTTCCTGGGCTATTAATATCAGCCCCCAGCTGTCTGCCTAGCCTTTGCTAGCTATTAAATTAGGGGGGACCCCACGTCATTTTTTTTGGGGGGTCCCCCATTTTAATAGCTAGTAAAGGCTATGTATTCAGCTGGGGGCTGATATTAGTAGCCTGGGAAGCTCCGTGGGTATTACCCCCTTCCCAGGCTTCAAACATCTGCCCCAGCCGTCTGCTTAACCTCCGCTAGAGCCTAAAATTAAGGGGAACCCCACGCCAATTTTTTTAATAATAAATCCTTTATTTTAATACTAAATGACAAGTACAGTAACCAACACTATCACTGTACTTCATATATATGTGACTGACATGTTTCTATCTATCTAATCTATGTGTGATGCTCTATCTTTCTGTTCTAAATTGTCGGGTACCGCTGCTGAATTGCCGGCCGGCTTTTTTAAAGAGACAGTGCATGAAAACACTATTATTTTTTTAAATAAATCCTTTACACTAAATGACAAGTATAGTAAGCAACACTATCACTGTACTTATTATATATGTGACTGACATGTTTCTATCTATCTAATCTATGTGTGAAGCTCTATTCTTTCTGTTCTAAATTGTCGGGTACAGATGCTGAATTGCCGGCCGGCTTTTTTAAAGAGACGGTGCATGAAAACACTAATATTTTTTTTAATAAATCCTTTACACTAAATGACAAGTGCAGTAACCAACACTGTCACTGTGCTTCTTATATGTGTGACTGACATGTTTCTATCTATCTAATCTATGTGTGATGCTCTATTCCTTCTTGTCTAAATTGTCGGGTACCGGTGTATGCCGCTGCTGAATTTGCCGGCCGGCTTTTTTAAAGAGAGTGTCTTCTGAGCAGTTTGTCAGCTTTTGGACACCTTTGCAGGTGTTTTCTATGTGTTTCTATGTGTTTTTGTTTGCCTGCCATTGGTTTTAACGGTGTTCGACGGTGTTCTAAGGTGTTCGACGAACAGTTCGACGAACAGTTCCTCGAACATCCCGGTGTTCGACGAACCGAACCGAACCCGAACACTACGGGGGTGGCTCAACACTACTCATCACTAGTTACTACTCCTTGTGAAAAACAAAAAATTGGAGGATAAGACACAGTTTTAGTGCAAAAATTTAATTTTTAATTTTTGCATCCCAATGTTATAAACTTATGAGAAGACCACTATACCCCTAGATAAAATCTTTGAGGGGTTTAATTTCCAAAATGGAATTACTTGTGGGGGTCTCTGCTGTTATAGCACCTTGGCGACACTAAAAATGCGACATGGCATTAGAAACTGTTGTGAAGCACCTGTGGGGCTGAAAATGTCACTACAGCCCAAGATGATTTCCTTGAGGGATGAAGTTTTCAAAATTTGGTCTTGTCAGCGGTTTCTTCTGTTTTGGCACTTTGGGGGCTCTGCCAGTGTGATATAGTGTCCAGAATCAGTTGCACTCCAAAAGTTAAATAGCGCTTCTACCCTTCTGTGCTGTGTAATATGCCCACACATTACATTCAGATCACATATAAGATATCGGCATATTCAGTAGAATTTGATTAATATATTTTTCAGTGCATTCTCTCCCATTACAGCTTGTGAAAATAAAAAATGAGGCTAAAACAATAGTTTAGTTGAAAGAATTAAATTATTCAGTTTTTCATTCCACTCTGCCTTAATTTCTGTGACACACATGAAGGGTTAACAAACTTCCAACATTCCTGAATGTAGTTTTGCATATTTGGAGGGGTGCAGTTTTTAAAAGGTATCACTTTTGTTGTTTTCTGACATAAAGATTACTTAAAGTCACTTCAAAGCTGAATACATCTGTAAAAAAAAAATAGATTTTTCAAATTTTGTTGAAAAAATTTAAATTACTGCTTAACTTTTAACCCTTCTAACATCCTTACAAAATAAAAGGTTCAGCTACAAAGAAAAAAAGAAAGACGCGCCAGATGACACCACTCCACGGGAAAGATGAATCACCTTAGATAAAGAGTTATTTCACTTACAGAGAAGGGGGTGAAAGGACCACCTTACTTCCTCTGTCCCTTGATCCTGGTGAGTCTCGTAATCCCCTGGGTCCTTCACCGCTCCACTCCTGCAGAATCTGCACCTTCATCTTGGTGCGCACAGGTTTCCACACCAAAACACACCTCCACTCCCTCAAGGCGAACAATATATGTGCTCAGAAAAGGATTTGTTTATTTGCTAAAAGCAACAATAAAAACTACGCATTTCGGGATTAACCCTTCTTCAGGCCTCATGAATCAGGTTGTCATTCACCTGAGGAGGTATGAAGATTAGATGTGGAAACCTGTGCTCACTGAGACAGAGGTGCGGGTTCTGCAGGAATGCTGCAGTGAAGGACCCAACCCAGGGAATAACGAGACTCACCGATATCATGAAGGGGGGGTGAGGCGGTCTCCTCCCCCGCTCTGTAAGTAAAATAACTCTTTATCAAAGGTGATTCATCTTTCTAATGGAGTGTTGTTGGCTGGAGCTTCTTTCTATTTTTCTTTCTAGCGGAACCTTTCATTACCGCACTCGCTCCGTAAGGCATACGGTATGGAAGCTGCAAGCTGATCCTTTACAGTGGGGCTTTTTTTGTATGTGAGTGACTTTGGTGCCGATTGGAAGTGCTGTGTGTCAGACTAATTTTTTGTTTGTTACCTTACAAAATAAAAGGGCATTTAAGAAATGATGATGATGTAAACTAGACATAAGAGAAAAGTTATTTGTGAACTATTTTGTGTGGTATGACTTTGTTAAACGTGCATAAAAATTCAAAATTTTTAAATTTAAATTTTACCAAATGTTTGCCAAATTTCCAATTTTTTCATAAATAAACACAAATTGTATTAATGTAAATTCACAACTATCTTAGAATCACTGGGAAAGTGAAGCATTTCAAATTTGAAAAATAGGGGTGTCAGGAAAATGAAAACAGTAGCAACAGTACAAAGGTTTGGGGTGGTATCTGCCCCTATGTACACTATATAAATAAAAATATTGGCACAAATACCATCCCAAAGCTCCTTTAGGTATAACGTGTATCTGCCCCTATGTACACTATATGGATAAAAATATTGGCGCAAATACACGTTATATCTAAAAGAGCTTTTATGATATATAATTAAAAATCCATAAGCATTCATATTGAGTTGGTCCCCCTAGAGCAGCTATAACAGCTCCCACTCTTCTGCAAAGGCTTTCTACAAGATTTCGGAGGTGTCTGTGTGAATTTTTACCCATTCATCCATAAGAGCATATGTGAGTAGTGTTGAGCTTGCACTAAAATGCTCGGGTGCTCGAAGCTCGGGCCGAGCTCGCCGTGATACTCGGGTGCTCGACTCGAGCAACGAGCCCAATGTTAGTCTATGGGAGACTCATGCATTTTTGCGGTGGCACCCCCGGCAGTCTTTTAAAAGCAAGTGCCCAAAACGATAGTGACAGTGCTCAAATGACATGGGGACAGCATGGGGATCGCCCCAGGAAACATTTCTGACCCCCAGGTCACTGCTGTCAACAACGTGGTCAGAGGTATTAAGCCACTTTTACGTGCTCACAATAAAACGTTCAAAAACGAAAGTGAAACTTTTTTCCTGTGAAATATGTTAAGGAACATCCTTTCCAGGGAAAAGACTTGTGTATAAGTTAAAATAAATGACCAAAAACAAAAATACTCCTCCACACCTTGGGCTATGTTCACAAGTAGCATTTTTTATGCGTTTTTGCACTTTTGTATTGCTTTCAACTATGACAAATGCATTCACTGGGAAATGTCATTTTAACATTTTACAACCTTATCTGGCCATGTGCTGTGTGACACATGCATAAAGTGCTGAAAAGACATGGGAACAGCATTGGGAAGACCCCTGGAAGCATCTCTGACTCCCAGGTCACTGTCTAAAAGTGTGCCCATCATAAGTGATCCTTGCTGCATCAGAAGATGCAGACTTGCAACTATCCCCATGCAAGTTCTAGTCCCAGGGCAGTGTTCAATTGTACCTCCCCCATTCCTTGCAATGCAAGCGCAAGTATGCAGCCTGCCACCCACCCACCCCCAGGCTGCAATACCATACTGCTTGCTTGCTTGAACTTGAAATTGGGCCTTTTAGGCATGTGGAGGCGGAATCTGGCCACCACGTCATGGCTGTGTTGGCGGCCTGGAATCCATACTCAGTCCCCAGATGCCCGGCGGCCGGGTGTCCATACTCGGTCCCCAGCCGCCCCACGGCCGGGTGTCCACACACAGTCCCCAGCCGCCTGGGGGCAGCCGGGTGTCCATAAACGGTCCCCAGCCGCCCCTATTTCTCCTTGGAACATCCCCCCACACACTTTTCTTAGCCCGGCCTGCTTTAGGCAGCATTGGACGAGCCCACCAGAGAACCAGACTCCTCCGGTGGGCCCTGACTTCTCCATCGGTGGAGTTGAGAGTGCCAAGGTGAGGAGCATGATGATGATGACAGAAGTTAGCATCTGCTATGTTTTCTTTTAATGCAAGTGTAAGTGTGCAGCCTGCTACCCACCCACCCCCAGACTGCAATTCCATACTGCTAGCTTGCACTTGAAATGGGGCCTTTTAGTTTGGAGGAGGCCGAAGCTGGCCACTACCTCATGGCTGCTTCGGCAGTGAGGTATCCATACTCAGTCCCCAGCCGCCCCTATTTGTCCTGGTGTGCCTTATACATAAGATTAAGCGCGTATACCAAAACATTACCTGTGCCATCCCCAGTGCATTTAGTGGGAAGGAGAGCCTATTCCGCTGTAGTGTGTGCATGCCAAACCCCTGTTCATGGTACATGCGAAGATGCCTCCCACCTTGCACCTGTCGTTGCAGACTTGCAATTATCCCCATTCAAGTCCTTGTCCCACGGCAGTGTTCAATTGTACCTCTCCCATTCCTTGCAATGCAAGCGCAAGTATGCAGCCTGCCACCCACCCAACCCCAGGCTGCAATACCATACTGCTTGCTTACTTGCACTTTAAATTGGGCCTTTTAGGCATGTGGAGGCGGAATCTGGCCACCACGCCATGGCTGTGTCGGCGGCCTGGTATCCATACTCAGTCCCCAGCCGCCTGGTGGCCGGGTGTCCCCGCTTGCTCCCCAGCCTCCAGGGGGTGGCCGGGTGTCCATACTCGGTCCCCAGCCACCCCTATTTGTCCCGGTGAGCTTTCCCACACTTTTCTTAGCCTGGCCTGCTTTAGGGCAGCATTGGCCGAGCCCACCGGACTATCAGACTCCTCCGGTGGGCCCTGGCTTCTCCATCAGGGGAGTTGAGAGTGCCAAGGTGAGGAGCATGATGAGGATGATAGAAGTTAGCATCTGCTTTGTTTTGTTGTAATGCAAGCGCATGTATGTAGTAGCGGCTAGGCCTGAGGTGGTCAGCGTTTTGGTGGATATCCTACCTCCTCCGAGGATTGCTGGATGTTTTCCTGCTACTATCCAAGTTCTATGACTCCCGTTAAAACAAAGCTTCAGGTGATAAATGATGGATGAGGTAGTGGCAAAGGAGAAAGAGCAGGAGGAACAGGGACCATTCACATCAATATCAGGCCAGTCAACCAGATATGTCTTGTAGGATATGTTTCTGTAACAAAAGGAGCGGTTCGGCTACACCGTTATACGGCATACAGTGAGTGCAATGCCTACCAAAAATTTCGAGGCACTCCAATGCCCCTTGGAAATGACATGGAGGTCAGAGGGCGTTAACTAAACCTTTTTTTCCATTTATAGCAACTGGGTCTCCTGTGCACTGTTGGCCTAAGCAGTGAATGGAAGGCTTTCCAAAAATTATGAGGAACTGCAATGCCCCTTACAAGAGCCATGTGTGGCACCTCAGGGGTCTGGTCACCACAGTAATAGAGATATTACGTCGGACAGCAAGTGGGAGGTTTCCTGGTCAGGATCCCTTAAACATGCAACATCCTCCTGCCCCAGTCCTGGGAGGGGAGAATTCTGCCCTTATAAACTGGATCTGGGGCGGGGTTGAGTGAGTCAGAGAACAGAGAACAGTCAGAGTCAGAGTGAGAGCAAGGGAAAGTAACAGCAAGGAGCTCTGTAGGAGCTAGGAGCTAAAGACCAGGGGCTGGAAGCTGAGCAGAGCTCGCCCTGGCAGAAGACAATAGGAACCGGACACAGGAGTCCGAGGCTGTGAGGACTTATATATCCAGCAGCAGAAACCAGCCGGCAGGGGATTTAAGGTCCTCTGGCCATAGAAGCCCGGAGGCTCAGTCACAAGCAAGGGACCAGCACCGCCGTCGTGGAGCGGAGGCTAACAGAAGGCCCCAAGTCACCAGCCATACGGGTGAACACTACACGGTACACTCAGGGACGTGGGCTACTTCTACCCGCTTACAGCAAGGTAGCCAGGAAGAGTGCAGACAGACGGGGAGGCCTACAACTCCACCTGGCCAGGGGAACTCCTGCTTGCTCACAGACTGACCAGGCCTCTTATGCTAGCCAGTACTCCCGGGAGGGTCTACCTTATAATCATCAGTAAAGACCCTGAACTGCACTGCAAAGACTCTGAGTCATTCCTGCTGCGCTCGTGCACCATAACCCCCATCATCCACACTCACTGCCCTGAGGCTATACTCCTCCCGTGGGGAGTTATCCCATTCTCTGCTGCGCACACAACACCAGCCTCAGCGGTCTGCCTCGCAGCGGTGGTACTCCCTGACCGCAATCCACGGGTGGCGCAGTCGGACAATTAACCTCAAAACCTAAGAAAGACTGTCACTGGTTTGACCAGCCTGAGCCACGGGACCGGGTCACCGCCACGGAGACTACAGACCCCAGAGACCCGGCACCGGGTATCCCACACACGTGTACACACGGCCCAGGGGGCGCGTCACATGCAGTACAGCATATTACAAACATAAGTCTCATTATTGGGGAGTGGGTGTCCCATAGTATTTGCTTATGCCTTGCAAGCAAAAGCTGCTAAAAATTAGGACGGAGCAACTTGCAATGCCCCTTACAAGAGCCATGCAGTACAGCATATTACAAACATAAATCCCATTATTGGGGAGTGGGTCTCCCATAGTATTTGCTTATGCTTTCCAAGCAAAAGCTGCCAAAAATTAGGATGGGGCAACTTGCAATGCCCCTTACAAGAGCCATGCAGTACAGCATATTACAAACATAAGTCCCATTATTGGGGAGTGGGTGTCCCATAGTATTTGCTTATGCCTTGCAAGCAAAAGCTGCCAAAAATAAGGACGGAGGAACTTGCAATGCTGGCACCCTGGTGGTATAGTGGTGGTGGAGGCTGAGGATAAGGAGAAGAAGATAAAACAGCCGAAACGAGGAAGCGTATACCCATGTGTGGGTGTGAAGCGGTGCATGTGAATACACCTCCCGAAATAACACAGTGGATTTGACTTTATGTTACTCTGCTGTCATTTGGTGGTGATGAGAAGTCTGGCCCAATCCAGCCCTTGTTCATTTTGATAAGGGTCAGCTTGTCAGCATTGTCAGTTGACAGGCGAGTGCGCTTATCAGTTATAATTCCCCCAGCGGCACTAAAAACACGCTCCGATAACACGCTAGCGGCAGGGCAGGCCAGGACCTCCAAGGCGTACAGAGCGAGTTCATTCCAAGTGTCCAGCTTGGATACCCAATAATTAAAAGGCACAGAGGAATCACGGAGGACGCTGGTATGGTCGGCAAGGTACTCCCTCACCATCTTTTGAAACTTTCCACTCCTTGTGAGAGTACCCCACGCTTCAGGGCCTGTAAGCTGGGCGGGTGTCAGAAAACTGTCCCAGAATGTTGACAGTGTTCCCCTGCCTCTGCTGGGTTGGAGCTGCATCTCTCTCGCCTGTACGGCTTGGTTGGGCAACGAACTGTGACCTCTGCCGCTAGCGTGTTCAGATGGGAATTTTTTTAAGAGTTCTGCAGCAAGGGCCTTCTGGTACTGCCCCATTTTTGTAGACCTCTCCACCTCAGGAATAAGAGAGTGAAAGTTCTCCTTGTAGCGGGGGTCTACAAGTGTCACCAACCAGTAATGACTGTCACCCAACATTTTGACAACGCGAGGGTCACTGTTAAGGCAGCATAACATAAAGTCAGCCATGCGTGCCAGACTGGTAACGGGCAAGATTTCCATGTCCTCACCAAGATGACGACTGACCATGCTCTCCTCCTCCTCCCCCCTGTCCTCAGGCCACCCACGCTGAACCGACGGTATGACACTTGTACAGGTACTACCGTCTACAACGCATGATAGCAGCTCCTGTTCTTCCTCCTCCTCCTCCTCCTCTCCCTCATTGTCCCCCAATGCACGTTGGGATGAGATGAGGCTGGGCTGTGTGTAATCGCCCGCTACGGTTTCTTGATCCATCTCATCATACTCTGGCTGCAATGCCTCCTCTTTAATTCTCTGCAGAGAGCGTTGCAAAAGACAGACAAGTGGGATGCTGACACTAATGATGGCGTCATCGCCACTCACCATCTTGGTGGCCTCCTCAAAGTTTATCAGGATGGTACATATGTCAGACATCCAGGTCCACTCCTGAGGTCTTATGTGTGGAGTCTGACCTGAATATCGACGGCCTTGTTGCAGCTGGTACTCCACAACTGTTCTCTTCTGCTCACAAATCCTTTGCAACATGTGGAGGGTAGAGTTCCAACGTGTGGGGACATCACACACCAGTCGGTGTGCCGGAAGCTGAAAACGCTGCTGCAACACAGCAAGGGCGGCGGAAGCTGTAGCCGACTTGCGAAAATGAGCTGACAGGCGGCGTACTTTCACAAGCAGATCTGGCAACTCGGGGTACGATTTAAGAAACCGCTGAACCACGAGGTTAAGCACATGAGCCAGGCATGGTAAGTGTGTGATCTCACCTCGCCTCAGAGCCGCCACCAGGTTACGGCCATTGTCACACACGACCATGCCGGGATGTAGGTTTAGCGGTCTCAGCCACAGATCTGCCTGCTCTTTCACAGCTGTCCACAACTCACAAGCAGTGTGAGGTTTATCACCTATGCTTATGAGTTTCAGCACAGCCTGTTGCCGCTTGGTGGAGGCAGTACTGCAATGCTTCCAGCTTGTAACTGATGTGGTGATATCTGAGATGGAGGCTGAACATGAGGAGGAGGAGGAGGAGGAGGAGGATGCGCAGGAGCTGTACACTGTGGGGGCAACTCTGACTGACATAGGGCCCGCAATCCTCGGTGTGGGGAGGATGTGTTCCGTCCCAAGGTCCGACTGGGTCCCGGCTTCCACTATGTTTACCCAGTGTGCCGTCAGAGAGATGTACCGTCCCTGGCCACAAGCACTTGTCCACGTGTCCTTTGTCAGGTGGACTCTCCCAGTAACTGCATTGTTGAGGGCACGGCAGATGCTTTGGGACACGTGCTTGTGTAGTGCGGTGATGGCACACCGGGCAAAATAGTGTCGGCTGGGGACCGAGTACCAAGGGACGGCCACCGCCATTTAATTGCGGAAGGATTCCGTCTCCACCAGCCTAAAAGGCAGCATTTCCAACGCAAGCAGTCGTGAAATGTGCGAATTTAGGACTGTGGCCTGTGGGGCGTTAGCTGCGAATTTCCGCTTTCGTTCAAAGGTCTGGGATATGGACAATTGAACGCTGCGGTGGGACGTGGACGTGGACGTTGATGCTGTTTCTTGAGAAACTGCCATAACAAGTGAAGACTGAGAGGAGGGGGCATCTTTACATTCAGTATGGACAGGGGATTGCCTTGCACACACAACAGGGGGCTCTATTGCACGTACAACAGTGGAAGAAGCAGTGGTGACACCCGCTGACACTGGTCGTGGACCCTGGGTTTCGCCCCACAAAGTCGGGTGCTTTGCTGCCATGTGCCTGATCATGCTGGTGGTGGTCAGGCTGGTAGTTTTGTCACCCCTGCTGATGCTGGCATGACAGGTGGAACATATGGCCTTTTTGGGGTTATCAGCAGAGTCTTTAAAAAAATTCCAGACTCTGGAAGACCTACCGCTTGTACTGGCAACGTCCCTCGTGTTGGTGTTACGGGGAATGGTTGCCTGACTTCTGTCTGCGGCCACCACACTGGTTCTTCCTGCCTGTTGGGGTACTCTGCCTCCCTCCCCCTGTGTGCTGCTGGCCTCACTCTGCATGTCCTCCTTCCACGTTGGGTCAGTTACTAGATCATCCACCACCTCCTCCTCTTCCACTTGCGCACCACGATCCTCCTCCTCACTTCCTGGCAATTGTGTCTCGTCATTGTCCACCTCTTGTGACAGATTGCCAACGTCGACTTCCTGTGGCCGTGGCTGTTCAAATATTTGGGCATCGCAACATGGGATCTCCTCTTCCACCACTTCAAGCGTATCAGGCGAGGGGCCAAAATATGGAAATGGACCAGTGAACAGCTCTTCAGAGTGTCCAAGTGTGGGATCACTTGCTGTCTGACGACACTCGGCATGGTGGGAGGAAGGAGCATCAGGGTGAGGAGGAGTATGCGGTCGAGACTCACGGCTACTAAGAGTTGACCGTGTGGAAGACAGACCGGAGGTAATGGTGCCCAGGTAACTGGAAGTATTATCTGCTATCCAATTAATAACCTGTTCACACTGATCAGTTCTCAATACTGGTGTTGTTCTGTGCTTCCCTAGTAATTCGGTCAAGAAGTGGGAGCGAGAAGATGTGGCTGTTGGTTGCGGCACATTTTCACCTTGGCCACGGCCCCGTCCTCTGCACGAACCATCACCAGAACGTCCACTTCCACGTCCCTTGCCACGCGCCTTGCCCATTGTAAATGAAGTAAAATAGCTTACACTTGCACTATCAATGGAAAAAGGGTAATAAAGAGTAGATTAGAACCGTGGAAGAGGAAAACCACAGTTATTGTTTACTGGGGTATACCACACTTTTTTAAATAGAGATAATTGCGGCTGAACAGTGAGCGACACACTCAAACTGCTTTTCTTTTAGATACCAAAGGCCCAAAACTGGATAGTACAGCGACTTGACCCGTGGAACTGCGAAACCACACTGGGATGTCGGGCCTACACAAGACTATTTTCAACAGATATATTTTTGTGTCACAACAGTCAGGAGACACTACTGTTTTTCTTTACGGAAAAAACTACCAAAAGCTGAATAATAGAGATTTTTTACCGTGGGATGGCAAAACCACAGTTATTGTTTACTGGGGTATACCACACTTTTTTAAATAGAGATATTTGCGGCTGAACAGTGAGCGACACACTCAAACTGCTTTTTTTTTAGATACCAAAGGCCCAAAACTGGATAGTACAGCGATTTGACCCGTGGAACTGCGAAACCACAGTGGGATGTCGGGCCTACACAAGACTATTTTCAACAGATATATTTTTGTGTCACAACAGTCAGGAGACACTACTGTTTTTCTTTACAGAAAAAACTACCAAAAGCTGAATAATAGAGATTTTTTACCGTGGGATGGCAAAACCACAGTTATTGTTTACTGGGGTATACCACACTTTTTTAAATAGAGATATTTGCGGCTGAACAGTGAGCGACACACTCAAACTGTTTTTTTTTTAGATACAAATGGCCCAAAATGGATAATACAGAGGTTTGAACCGTGGAAGTGCAAAACAACACTTCTGGTTCTCTTTCCTACACCAGACTATTTTCAACAGTTATATTTGTGTCTGAAAAATCAGAGACACGCTTTTTTTTGGGGGGGGGGGACACACCAAAAGGTTAATAAGACGGGTATTTATACAGTGTGAAGGAGGGAAAAAAAGGAGGATTTAGATGGAAAAAAAAAAGGATTTTTCCTGGCCCCCGACACCTGGTGCTAAGTCCAGCAATTTCAGCAACAGGAGCACACAGGACTGTAATGCAGCATTTGCTGGTATAACCACTGTGTCTCCTATACAGCCTGCCTGCCTGGTATCTGGGATGGATATTAGTCCTGAAAAGAACTGTTTGTTTGTTCTGGCAGCCTTTACAGACCCTACACTAACTATTTTGCAGTTTATATCTCTCCCTAAATCAGCAGCGCTGTCCCTACACTGTCTAATCCGGAGCGACTGTGTCCAAGATGGCGGCGCCCGGTTTTAAATACTCGAGGTGACGCTGTGCGGCCAGCCAATCACTGTAATGCCCACAACCAACATGGCTGCAGCATTACAGTGACTGGCTGGCAATCCCTGCATGTTCATTGGCTCTGTAAAGAGCGCCAAACACGCAGGGCGGAGACCCGAGCTCCCGCCCGAGTAACCCGGTAATGCTCGGTGCTCGCCGAACATCCCGAGTAGCGTGATGCTCGGGCGAGTACCGAGCAGTGTCGAGCATGTTCGCTCAACACTAGTGCTCACTATAAAAAAATATTGTCTTTGGCACACTTCGTTGTTGTAATAGCCCAATATAAGACCCATACACACACCACTTGAATACAGCAGTCGTAGGTGTTTGCTTTTCTGATATGAATATTTCTAGCTTTTTTTGTCCCATTCTACAGTATTTCGTAAAAGTACATAGCCAGTGTTTTTTTTTTCTAATATTTTAAACAAAAGACACATTTTACTTTTTAAATACCTATTTTAATTGTCCAATTTAACAATCATACAACGTATTCCCCACAACCATACCGCATGCTGTTACCGTATTTTCATTTCCGGTCAAAAGCCTATGTGTAGCTACTTCTCAAAAAAGCATTTTAAGGTTACTTAACAAAGGTTGCATTTTTGTTAAAATAGGGGATAGTTAAAATATTAAAAAAAAATACCAAAAAAGGTTCAGATATTACATGAATTTAACAATCGAAGGCACCATAAAAATACTGCTGGCTGTTGCCACAAATTACTTTCTATGCTTGTGGCATACTGTAGTATGTTACATCGATAAGTTATTGTAGGGGTCTATGTGTTTCCCAAATTCTTGCTATGGGATGAGGAAAGCCGGGTAGGACAGGGTTAAATCCTAGCACTACAGATCCTGATGAGGTGTACCTTACTTGCTGTGTATAGAACCAGGCTATGCTTTCACCTTAGTCTCTCAGCCTCTGGTGGGAGACAAGCCGTATCTCTCTGAGAGGAGACTGCACGGTCTGTGTGCTTAAAAGACTGTAAGTATCACTCTTTGCTAATGACAGCAATTGATTTGTGTGACTGGACTCAGACTAGCTCAACCGTGTTTTTATGTGGTTTAGCTAGCGCCTGGACAAGGCTACGAATTTGGTGTGTTTGGTTTGGTTTCTTTTCTGTGCTGTACAACCTGTGAAATAAAACTGACAAAGAATTTTAAACTTATTGCTGCTTCAGGGGTCCTCATTGGGTGCTACAAGCAGAACGCACCATATCTTTGACCCAGGGAAAGGTTATCCCGTGCGATGGTTACATCACACTACATAGTGATCTAGTTTTTAAGGGCTAAACAACTTTAGTTAAGAGGAGGAGAATTTAAAACCAAAAGATATGTACCAACCTGATCTGACCTGCATTCATTTCAAAATTGAAACAAATTCTACACAGTTACACAAGTTTTACTTTATGCATACCTATTTTAATATTTTTGTTTGGCAACGGTACACCACACTATATTGTAGCCTGTTTCAGCATTTGTAGGCGATGTTTATACTACCTGGAATTTGTTTTATGTGATTCCTTTTGGCCAGGGAGAATTATTGTGCTTTGACTCAAAATTTGCAAACAAATTTTTATAGAGAATCGAGACATTTTACTGTGTAGGTCTCTTTTACCACATCTGTTTAAATTGTCAAATTCGAGAGACACACTCCACACTGATATTACGGAATTATCTTATTTGTTACGTGAACTCTGCCTAGAATTTCTGGTTGAATTAATATGTTTCCTAGGTTGGTTAAATGTGGTAACAAAGTTTTGGAAACACATTATACTTGTGTCAAAATTAGTATTAAACCAAATTGTGACATGGGCAATGGAGATGGTAGCATAATAGAAAAATAACATATACATAGTTACGTAATAGTCTTAATATACAGTATACTTATCTTGTAATGTCTTCACATTCGGTTCCGTCCAGATGTGTCCGGATCCCAGAATTCCAAGCGGCGGAAGTTCGTCAACTGCCATATTGGGACACCCAAGTGATGGGTGTCTCAATATGGAAACCGCTGGTGGTACCAGCCTCTTGCGCGGTACCACCAGCGGAACACCGTCGCGAACACGCCGTACACGCCGCCGCCGGGATCAGCCAAATGATTCACTGACTGACGCCATCTTTGTACAGGAGGAGCGCATGCGCAGTTTTAATGTGACCGCCACTGCAAAGATGGCGGCGGTCTGATTTACTGAGCCTGTGCGAATTTCGCGCAGGCGCAGTGAATCATGTCTACAGGCAGAGGAAGCCGGTTACATTAACTGCGCATGCGCAAAAACTAGAAGCGCATGCGCAGTTAATTTGTTCATTTTTGAACTGCTTCACAGCAACGTCAGTGTTTGACAGATGTAGTGACTCACCGGCAGCCTGCCAGCAGCCTCAGTCGGTGAACATAAGAATCAACTATATCAGTAAAAATTAGAATGAAATGAATAGGTGAAAAAAAAAAAACAGCGTGTCACGGACCTAAAAAAACACGTTACAGCGTGTCAAGGACCTAAAAAAACACGTTACATCGTGTCAAGGACTTAAAAAAAAACATGTTACAGCGTGTCAAGGATTTAAAAAAGAACACGTTACAGCGTGTCACAGACCAAAAAAAACACGTTACAACTTACAACATGTCATGAACCTAAAAAATACCACGTTACAGCGTGTCACGGACCAAAAAAAAATGTTACAGCGTGTCAAGGATTTAAAAAAACACGTTACAGCGTGTCAAGGATTTAAAAAAAAAAAAAACACGTTGCAGCGTGTCACGGACAAAAAAACAAACACGTTACAGCGTGTCACGGACCTAAAAACACATTACAGTGTGTCACGGACCAAATAAAAAAAACACGTTAAAAAGACATAGATTATAGAATAAAATGTGTTTTTTTTGTCCTGATGTGGATACAATGTAAATTAAAGCACCTTTGTCATAAATTTTTTCATGTTAATAAAATGTTACCTACTTTGCTTTCATTTTAACACAGGGGGAGGGGTGAGTGCACATAGGAAAGAGAGGACACACTGGGGGGAGACAGCTCAAACGAGAGAACACATGAGGAAAGAAGACAGTACAGGGGTGGAGAGAGAGAGCAGACAAGGGGGAGAGCACATGGGGTACACAGGTCAAACAAGAGATCATATGAGAGGAGAAGACAGCAGATAGGGGAGAGAGAAAGAGTACAGGGGGGAGACAGTTCAATTAGGACAGCACATGAGAGGAGAACACCGCACAGGAAGGAGAGAGACAGCAGACAAGGGGGATAGCACATGGGGTACACAGGTCAAAGAAGAGATCACATGAGAGGAGAAGACAGCAGATGGGGGAGAGAGAAAGTGCACAGGGGGGAGAGAGACAGAGCACAGGGGGGAGGCAGCTCAAACGGGACAGCACATGAGGGGAGAACACCGCACAGGAAGGAGAGAAACAGCAGACAAGGGGGATAGCACATGGGGTAGACAGGTCAAAGAAGAGAGCACAGACAGGAGACGTCAGCACATGGGGGAAAGAGAGAGTGTATAGGTGGGTGAGCACATGGGGGGAGAGATTCCCAACGCTGCAAAGCCTGCCCCCAATGTGACATTACTGCCCTCCTGATGCGATAGCATCGGGCCTCCATCTAGTATATTATAATATAATAGTAACATAGTGTATACAGTATATAGGTTGCAAAAATATATAGGTTGGATCTTGAGGGATCAGTTATACATTCTCTATTGATTGCTTACTTAAAACCCACAATGCCAACAAAAACATCTAGCCCTGTTATAGTGCCTGCTATTTCTACCTTTTGCACTCGGGCATTCCACAGTCTGATTAGTGCAGCAAAGCCAGGTAGAACTGGGTTAAATCCTAGCACTCTAGGTCTTAATTAGATGCACCTGCCTAGCTTTTTACAAGAACCAGGAGACTCCAAGAACTTGTTGTAGGTTTGCTTGTAGTACTAGACTGACTGCATGTTGTAGGTGTAGCACCCTGAGGATTCGGCTGCTACAGGGGTATTGCACCTCAACCCAGAGGTGTGATATTCCACTCCCGGGTAAGGATGGAGTGTGGAACTGAGCTCGGTAGGCTGCATGCACTACACACATCCCATTTCCGGGGAACAGACCGACGGTACTCCCACTTAGAAATGTGCAGGTACGACCGAGTCTGTTCCTGGCTGGAGTGGGAGGGGGGTGGTACATCCCAAGTAGTGTAGGGGCAGATAGGGGGAGCAGCCTGGGTAAAGATAGGAGCTCATTGGGTGCTGGTCACCTGAGCTCACACATAGAGGGTGTATATAAGGTGGGCACCATCAAAGAACAGGGTCAGTCTGTCAGAGTAAGAAGCAGAGGAGCAGAGCAGCCCCAGAGAGAGAGAGAGGAGAAAGCAAGAGAGACCCAGAGGGGGAAACAGAAGAGAGGACTCTGAGACCCCAAATCCAATCCACGGGTGAAGAGTCGGCATCAGGGTACCGGAACCCAAGCTGGTGGGGGGCAAAAACACACCCCAGCCAGAGACCGGAGGCCGTGGGCAGCGTCTGCCACGGCCACCCACCACATCCACCCCGAAGGCATACCACGTGGAGGGTCAGGGAACCCAAGGCCAAGGGTCTCCCAACAGAAGGCCCGAGGGAGCTGGACCTGGGTGGATCACTAGTGGGGACGGCCAGAGAAAGGACAGAAGGAGAGCTCAGGGTCACGCTCCGGACTCGCTTGGGGGTTGGCTGGATCCAGGACCTGGTGGATGCAGCACGGCTCGGGAGGTCACTTGAAGCTGGAGTGACCGGAACATCAGCAGTGAGTAAATACCCTTAACTGCATAACCCGACTCTGTCTTCCTTTAACATCTATGCTGCACCACCACAACCCCCATCCTCTGCACCTGACCCCCTGAGGCTATACCCCACCCGTTGGGGGTTATACCATTAAAAGCTGCACCTACACCATCAGCCTCAGCGGACCCTGCTGCAGCGGCGGCCATAGTGACCGCAATACAACGGGTGGCGTAGTCGACATTAAGAACTTATTAACATCTGTAGGACTGCCACATACAACTGAGTTTGACACCCTGGGCACGGACCGGGTCACAGCCACTCGGAAGACTACAACTCCCATCTGATCCGGCTCTGGATATTCCCCCTAAAGAATATGGCCCAGGGGGCGCGTCAACTTTGGCGTAGTCGGCAGGATTACGTGCCCGCAACACCCGGGTACTGCGTGCCTGAAGAAAAGAACGAGTTTACCTCAAAAAGAAGTCTCCTGCCGGTTCCGGAGGGTCCCCGCCATCGGACCCCATCACAGGTCGATTCCTGCCGGTTGTCCGCCATTAACAGCTTTTTCCCGCCATCTGCAGAGTTTCCCGCCACTGGGAAGCGATTCCCGCCATTTCCAAAGGTTTCCCGCCTTGGAAGAGCGGACGCCATTATGGGCGTGCCAGAGGGTGGTGAGAGGCTGCCTCCCATCGTGGGCCAGGACCGAAAATGGCGCCAAAAGTGGAAACCGCCCCCACCAACAGAGACTGTGATGCTAGAGGTGTCTGTCAGCGTGAAAGAACCGCCCCTGGAGCTGACAGTCACCAAGTGGCCCCGGGACCGCCCTCGAAGTGGGAGGAGACGAAAGGAGAGAGCAAAGATGGGTGCCGCCTGGAGCAGTCTGGAGCGAGCGCACCCGGAGGCAGGAAGCCTGGAGAAGAGTAGCAGAGAAGCTCACCCGGAGATGGCGAGAGAGCAGAGCAGCACCGGCCCGCTGGCCAGGAGCCTGCTAGAGACAACAGTAAGAGAGCAGAGCAGCACCGACCCGTTGGTCAGGAGCCTGCTGGAAACAACGACCCCACTAGGCCTAGTGGAGGTCCTAGCACAGCTCCCCCGAGACCGGGAGTGTGCACAGACCGCTCTGGAGGGCCTCGCAAGGAGGATGGCCCGGGTGCAGCGAGAGACGTTGGCGGAGTGGAGCCGTGAGATGGCCCAGCAGACCGAGACCTGTCAGCGGAGCACGCCACCCGAGACGAGGAGACAGACCGCCTCTGAGGATGGCGCGGGAGGATTGAAGGCTGGAGACGGCGCCGAGAAGGGAGCCGAACGAGTGGAGGCAGGTAAAGGGGACGCCTATACCCCAAACCGGGAAACCGCGTACCTGCCCCAGCTCCCCGTCGCAGAGCCCGAAGTCTATCCTGCCGTGCCCGTCGCTGCAACGTCACCGCCGCAGACTAGGCCTCAAACGGGAGCCGCGACCCCTGTGACGTCACACGCCTCGACCCCGAGCGTGACCAAGCAGGAAGTACCACCAGCCTGGTCGCAAGGCCTAGTACCCCCGGGCGCCGCAATACCAACAGCGCCCCCTACCTCCGCGGAGCCCCCGGCCTGGTCGCAGGGCCAAGTAGCCCAGGGCGCCGCCGTCCTTACGGTGCCCTTTACCTTCCAGATACCCCAGGCCTGGCCGCAAGGCCCGGGCAACCCGGGCGCTAACACCACCGCGCCCATAAGACCAAGAGTGCCGCATCTGGGAGAGGACCTGTACGCCCAGCATACGTGCCCGGATGGGCAGCCATTTATATGGCCACCGGAGTTCCACCATCCCCGACTCCGGAGAGAGAGACCCCTGGATGAACCCCTGATCCCGGCTCCAAAGCCCGTAAAGAGGATCTCGCCCCCGCTAGCGGAAGCACAGTTTGAGTGGGACCCCACCGGAGAAGATCTTATGGGGTTCACTCAAGAGACTCGGGCAGCTGCAGCGGAGCGTGCTGAGTGCTGCCGCCAACAGCTCGAAGACTTCGAGAGGGAGCGGAGAGAGAGGCGGGTCCGGGAACAGCAAGCTCAAGTAAAGAGCGCGGAGCAGAAGAGCCGGGCCAGGAGAGACCCCCGTGCAGCGCATAGTCCCCGCACCACCGGGACTGTGATAAAGTTTAACCTGCAGCATGGGTGGGGCTTCATCCGAGACCACCATACCCTAGGCGACGTCTTCGTAACCAGGAGAGACGTTGAGTCCCACCTACCGGAGGGACACAGAGGTCGTGACCTTTACATCGGGGACGAGGTCACCTTCACCCGGCACAAGTGTGCCAAAGGTCCCTACGCCCTCCATGTGCATCGCCTGACGGAGGAAGAGCTGCGGTGTGAGGAGGAAGAACAAGAGGACCCGGACGGGTCTGAAACTAGAGCCAAAGGTAACCATAAAGCAAGAGCAGGAGGACGCCGTCGCTAAGGACAGCGAAGCAGAAGCTGTATATAGTTGCCCGTCGGGGCACCGTGAACTGAAACCGTGAACTGAAACTGAAACTGAAACTGAAACTGTTGCTGTTGCTAATATAGTCCCCGTTGGGACCAGCATGTGTGAACTGTTAACCCGTATTTCCCTAAATCCCACTGACCGAGGACTGAGAGCGGTCATTCCTCCTTAATACCTGGCCGAGGACTGAGAGCGGCCATATCCTTGTATATAGTTGCGCGTCCTAAAGCGCCCCCTACCGGTTTTATAGGAAAACCAGTTTTCTAGAGAGACTGTCGCACTTTACCCGGTCACACGTTGCACAGTGACCGGAGGAGGAGCCAGAGGCGACGAGAATGTTTTATATTGATATATATATATATAATGTTTTATATGTTTTATATGTTTATGCAAAAATTTGTATGTTTTTGGTGTTATGTCTTACAGCCCGAGGACGTGCTGTGATTTACCAGGGGGGAATGTAGCACCCTGAGGATTCGGCTGCTACAGGGGTATTGCACCTCAACCCAGAGGTGTGATATTCCACTCCCGGGTAAGGATGGAGTGTGGAACTGAGCTCGGTAGGCTGCATGCACTACACACATCCCATTTCCGGGGAACAGACCGACGGTACTCCCACTTAGAAATGTGCAGGTACGACCGAGTCTGTTCCTGGCTGGAGTGGGAGGGGGGTGGTACATCCCAAGTAGTGTAGGGGCAGATAGGGGGAGCAGCCTGGGTAAAGATAGGAGCTCATTGGGTGCTGGTCACCTGAGCTCACACATAGAGGGTGTATATAAGGTGGGCACCATCAAAGAACAGGGTCAGTCTGTCAGAGTAAGAAGCAGAGGAGCAGAGCAGCCCCAGAGAGAGAGAGAGGAGAAAGCAAGAGAGACCCAGAGGGGGAAACAGAAGAGAGGACTCTGAGACCCCAAATCCAATCCACGGGTGAAGAGTCGGCATCAGGGTACCGGAACCCAAGCTGGTGGGGGCCAAAACACACCCCAGCCAGAGACCGGAGGCCGTGGGCAGCGTCTGCCACGGCCACCCACCACATCCACCCCGAAGGCATACCACGTGGAGGGTCAGAGAACCCAAGGCCAAGGGTCTCCCAACAGAAGGCCCGAGGGAGCTGGACCTGGGTGGATCACTAGTGGGGACGGCCAGAGAAAGGACAGAAGGAGAGCTCAGGGTCACGCTCCGGACTCGCTTGGGGGTTGGCTGGATCCAGGACCTGGTGGATGCAGCACGGCTCGGGAGGTCACTTGAAGCTGGAGTGACCGGAACATCAGCAGTGAGTAAATACCCTTAACTGCATAACCCGACTCTGTCTTCCTTTAACATCTATGCTGCACCACCACAACCCCCATCCTCTGCACCTGACCCCCTGAGGCTATACCCCACCCGTTGGGGGTTATACCATTAAAAGCTGCACCTACACCATCAGCCTCAGCGGACCCTGCTGCAGCGGCGGCCATAGTGACCGCAATACAACGGGTGGCGTAGTCGACATTAAGAACTTATTAACATCTGTAGGACTGCCACATACAACTGAGTTTGACACCCTGGGCACGGACCGGGTCACAGCCACTCGGAAGACTACAACTCCCATCTGATCCGGCTCCGGATATTCCCCCTAAAGAATATGGCCCAGGGGGCGCGTCATAGGCAGTGAGTGTCTTTGTAACATATATATAGCAGGGCCTGTGTGCAGTATGTGCAGGTGGCAGAGCCTGTGTGCGGGATGTGCAGGTGGCAGAACCTGTGTGTGGGAAGTGCAGGTTGCAGAGCCTGTTTGCATAATGTATAGGTAGCAGAACATTGCATGGAATCTGGTAGCAGAGCCTTGTAGGCTCTGTGTGTTGGCAGATGGTACCCAGCCCCCGGCTTTGGGCAGAGGGGAAGATATGTAGCAAAGCGAGGTAGGACTGGGTTATATCCTAGCACTGCAGTTCTTAATTAGATGCACTTGGCTAGCTTTTTACAAGAACCAGGGGCTGTGTTCACTAGGGGTTTCAGTCTGCTGGATGGAGCAGAGTCGAGTGTGTTGTTGGTGAGTGACCAGCCAAAATGTTAGCTGTAGCTGAAAGAGAGGAGTCCCGAGGTCTCTCTCTGAATGGAGACTGCATGGGTCAGCTAGGAAAGCTGAGCAGTCTGTTTGTGGGACTTGCAGAGAACCATGTGGAAGCTGCAGCCTTTTCAGTGTGAACTGTGCCCAGAGTTAAAACTTCTGTTTGGCACTGAAAGCTGCTGGAGGTCAGACTGAAGGGTATTCCAAGACTGGTGGGATTGTACCTTTTCTGTGTAAAAAGTTTGCTCCAGGAGAAAGAACTGTAATCTGTTCATGTGAGCCCAAGCTGACATATATATGCCCTGCTAAATGAGCTGTTTATTTGCTGTTATATATTTGTGCCCAGAAGAGGCTGTTTTTGGTTGAATCACTTGGAGTTTTATGAAAGCAATAAAAATGCACCTGTTTGGACCAAACCTGTGTGAATGCTACCTAATGCTTACCTAAGAGAGTGAATCCCTACACTACTCTAACTGTAAAGATCCACTTCCTATTTAGCTGCTAGAATCGTCATGTGTCAGTCCTTTGTATTGACCACACATGTATATATGCATATAAATGAAATTGCCTCCGAAACATCTTTTTTCTACGCTAAACAAGCCCAACTTTTCCAACCTCTTTTTATAGGAGAGACCTTTTATCCCATGTAAAAATCTATTTGCTCACCTTTGCACTGACTCTAGCTTTCCATTATCCCTCTCAAAATGTGAAGCCCAAAACTGGGTCCCAACTTCTAGATGTGGCCTTACGAGTGATTTATAGAGCGATAACAGTACATTTAGATCACAGGATTTTATCTTTATTTATAAGCCATAAAATCTTGTTTGCCTTTGCAGCTACTGCCTGACATTGAGTACTGATGCTTAGCTTATTTGTAACCAGAATACCAAGTCTTTCTGCTGTTCTGTAGTCCCTTGTATACATCCATTTAATATGTGTTCAGCAACACGATTTCTCTGGCCTGGGAGTAGTACTCTACATTTATCAAGATTTAACTTCATCTATCATGTGTTTGCCCCTGCAGACAACTTATCTAGATCCTTTTTTAATATTATACCGTCAAGCTGAGTTTTTATTATCCTACATAGTTTTTGGGTCATTAGCAAAGACTGACACTTTACTTTCAGTTCCATCCACAAGTTCATTAGTAAAAGATTAAAAAGAATTGCTCATAAAACTGATCTGTGTGGTACCCCACTATTGACTTTACCCATTTTTGAGAATGTACCATTTACAAAGACTCTTTATTTCTTCAGGCCTAACCATTTTTACCAAATGCAGGTCACACTTGAAATCCTTTTTTTCCCTGGAAAGAAAATTAATAAAAAGGAGGCGGAGGGCTTAATAGAATATATGTCACACAATTCATCTCAATCACAGCAGGATGATGTAACTTCTCACAGCGACACTATCAGCTGGAATCAGTTTTCTACTCAGTCCAACGTCTTCACCGCCATAACACATAATGTTGTACAGAGCAAAATTTCCATTCTGTCAATAACACCTGTTTCTGTTCTGCCCCAGAAATATGACCATCAAGATGAGCAAGGCTCAAGCTATCCTCCTTCCTTTCCTCGTGGTTGTCTTTCTGGTAACTAATCTGCACTCTCAAGTAGTGCCTTGCTGTTGTCATTAACCACATCATCACCCTCACCTACTGCTTTCCTTAGACTTCCTAATATAAATCCATTCCATCGTCAGTTCTCCTTTTGTGTGCCGAGGAAATATGCAATCAGTCATTTAATTGCAAAGAAATTCTACTCCCATATGTCCAAGTTCAAAACAATTGATGCCAGACCACCTGGATTCTACTGCATTTTGTGAAAGAATTGCATGTGCTCAGAATCAATGGAACATACTTAAACACTATTATTTATTGCATTAAAAATCTGTGCCTGACAGGTTTGGACGCAAAATGCTACGTTTTTTTCAGCAACAAAATTTATGATGTTACATTTATCAATTTTTCAATACAATGAACTCGCCTTCTTCACAATTTTGAGTGAAATTCTATTTTATTTTGATTATATCTGGGATGAATTTTCCCAGTAGCACCCTGATCAGGATTGTGAGAAAAGACAAAATTGTTGAAAATTATCAAACTAAAATTGTTTGAATTCCATAACTGAATTTTCTTATAAAAAAATTAACAATTTTGTTTTCAAAATTGTTAAGAATTTTTGTGAGGTGGGTGATTGGCGTAATAAAAGGAAAATTTCTTAATCAATGAAGCTTTTACACAGCAAACAATTGCCGATTTTATATATGACCAGGACAACCCTCTTCACTCCCTGCAGAATAAACACTTCTCAACATGGGCGGCTACTGTGCAAGGCAGATCAGAGAGGGAAAAATTGCAAAAAAGGCTCAATTATTTAAAATGATAAAACTCGGTTATTTGAATACCATAACTGCAATTTTCTTTTACAAAATTAACAATTTTACAAATGACCAAGGTAACAACACCAATTACAATATATATAACATTATAGGTCAGATGGTTTATATGCTGTTGAAACAAAAGGATGCACATTAGCAAACAGAGTTGTACCTCCTGATCATCCAGGTTTAGTTGTACCTGCACTTTGTAGCAGTTTAATGAAGAGGAAGGCATAATGTAATATCTAGTCCTCCTCACTAATAGGTATATATTGCTGGATCAACTAATTGGATCAATGGCCAGAACTGGTCCAGTTTGCTATGTCATGTCATGTCCAGCCCCCAGTGTAATGTCAGAGAGGGTGTTCAGCGTGGCTAGTAGCTTTGTCACATTCAAGCGAACCAGGTTATCCACCACAATCTTGTTAGGCTTTATGTTGAGCTCAATTGACTTAAGTCTACCTTCAAACTTAAACTACTATTACACTATGAAAATCTTACATTTGTTAAAATGAATAAGGCATGGATCAATGCTGACTTTAATTAATGTACGACTGATGCCAGTGATTAAATGGTCCATACTATCTGCGCTCCTGTCTTTGACTCTGTTTTGTTGTCGCCAGTGTCAATGGTTTGTCGCCAGTGCTGATGATTTACGTTCAGCCTGGTATCTACTCCCTGTCCATCATATCATGCTAGCCCTAAACTGCCAGATATCCTTGTCTGCCCTAATCTTAATGCTCTACTGTGTGGCTTCTGCTATTGGCACTGCAGAGACACACTAGCTACACATCTCCTGACTAGACACTGTGCTTTATGGTGCTATACTATACTGTTCCTGCCAGGGCAGCTGTTGTTCAATCCACACTGCTATTCATCTCCTTACCTGCCCTGTCCTAATTCTTTACTGTGTGGTTTCTGGCACTGCCACTGCACAGCTATGCCAGCAACACATCTTGTGGCTGCCAGCCCACTTTGTTTTTATTCTTGTCTGTTCAAAGGACATTGTTCCAGAGGTCTTTTTTTTCTTCTGATGCAAACTTTAGCCATACTGCTATGTTCTTTTAAGAAAAAAAGAGGCTTTCACTTGGAAACTCTTCCAAACAAGCCACCCTTGTTCAGAATTTTTCTAATTGAACATTTAACATGCTAACTGAGGCCTCAAAAGTCTGAGCATTGCACGGTCCGACCATGGGGTGAATTTACTGGGATGAATTCACCCCAAGGTCAATTTGTCCAATCAATCTTCTTTGCTAAGATAATTGTCAACGGTTCTCAATGTTCTCCACGTGTTAAAAATTCTTATTGCTTTAGAATGATGGACTGCAAATTGATTGGAAATAGTTCTATTTCCCTTTCCAGAAGGGCAGCAAAAATAGCTTCTTCAAGATCATTGGTCGTCTCTTTTCTCCTTGCCATTGTTTCAATAAAGGCCTGAACGCTCCAGACTAGCAAACTGACACTGGTCACACTTGCTGATAAATAATTAATCCAGGGCATTTTCTTATTAGAACCTGACTGCTACTTACCCTCTTAATTCCTACAGAAGCAATACGGGATGTACTTAAGTTTTCACACATTGCTTCTGCATTTTGGCCTACTTTTTCTTGAATAAGTAATGATATGATGTCATTTGTCATGTGCTGTTGTTTATCTGAGGATTTACCTAATTTTAAGACCCTCGAAGGACTAAATATTTTTTCTTATTATGTTCTGATGTAAAATCATAGAATTCAGGGAGGGTGGACTTAGTTTGGTTCATGAGTATACATAGAGACAAATTTCTGCACAACTGTCTTTAGGAGGTGCTTTATTTTATCTGAATAGGTACAGTACATACTTTGCCTGTATAAAACAAGTTTGTTACTACATACCAAAGTGACTATATGGGCATTGTTTGGTTCTAACACAGTTGCAAACAATGCTAAATATCATACTTTGCCCATATTTATTATTGTTTTATTTATTTAATTCCTTGTCATATGGGTATCATATAGTGCCATACTTAGTCCACCTACAGCTATTTGGTGCCCACATAGATGAAAACAGCACCCTTTGGCTAAAATGTAAGAAAAATAAACCTACAAATACTTAATTTGTTTTCACCGGACATCACCTTTTATCACCTAGCTACTGGATAGGTGATAATAACATATTGATCAGTGGGGGGCTGACTACTAGGACACACCAATCAACAGAATATACCATTTTTATTTTCAAGGGGGCACTTTTATCCTCATTACAAAATGGAGTGGCAGGTCAGATGCGAAACTGCTGCTCCATTCTCTATGGCACTGCCAGAAAAAGCTGATCACAGTGCTTGGTAGCCCCTTAGGGAATAAATAGAGTGTATGTCAATCATGCATATTGCCATTATATAACAGGGTTAAAAGTGTTCTCCTGATCAGTGCAGATCCAAGTGATCGGCATCCCAACCAATCAAGAATTTATCACCTATCTGATAGGTGATAAATTGTAACTGTAAACCCCCTTTAACACTTTTACCCTCGAAGGTGGTTTGCAGATTAATGACCAGGCCAATTTTTACAATTCTGACCACTGTCACTTTGAGGTAATAACACTGGAAAGCTTCAACGGATCCCGCTGATTCTGAGAATGTTTTTTTGTGTCATATTGGACTTCATTATAGTGGTAAAATTTCTTCGATATTACTTACGTTTATTTGTGAAAAAATTGGAAATTTGGCGACAATTTTGAAAATTTTCGCAATTTTCAAGATTTGAATTTTCATGCCCTTAAATCAGAGAGCTACAGTACAGACCGAAAGTTTGGATACACCTTCTCATTTAAAGATTTTTCTGTATTTTCATGACTGAAAATTGTACTTTCACACTGAAGGCATCAAAACTATGAATTAACACATGTGGAATTATATACTTAACAAAAAAGTGTGAAACAACTGAAAATATGTCTTATATTCTAGGTTCTTCAAAGTAGCCACCTTTTGCTTTGATAACTTCTTTGCACACTCTTGGCATTCTCTTGATGAGCTTCAAGAGGTAGTCCCCGGAAATGGTCTTCCAACAATCTTGAAAAAGTTCCCAGAGATGCTTAGCACTTGTTAGCCCTTTTGCCTTCACTCTGCGGTCCAGCTCACCCCAAACCATCTCGATTGGGTTCAGGTCTGGTGACTGTGGAGGCCAGGTCATCTGCCGTAGCACCCCATCACTCTCCTTCTTGGTCAAATAGCCCTTACACAGCCTGAAAGTGTGTTTGGGGTCATTGTCCTGTTGAAAAATAAATGATGGTCCAACTAAACGCAAACCGGATGGAATAGCATGCCGCTGCAAGATGCTATGGTAGCCATGCTGGTTCAATATGCCTTCAATTTTGAATAAATCCCCAACAGTGTCACCAGCAAAGCACCCCCACACCTCCTCCTCCATGCTTCACGGTGGGAACCAGGTATGTAGAGTCCATCCGTTCACCTTTTCTGCGTCGCACAAAGACACGGTGGTTGGAACCAAAGATCTCAAATTTGGACTCATCAGACCAAAGCACAGATTTCCACTGGTCTAATGTCCATTCCTTGGGTTCTTTAGCCCAAACAAGTTTCTTCTGCTTGTTGCCTGTCCTTATCAGTGGTTTCCTAGCAGCTATTTTACCATGAAGGCCTGCTGCACAAAGTCTCCTCTTAACAGTTGTTGAAGAGATGTATCTGCTGTTAGAACTTTGTGTGGCATTGAACTGGTCTCTAATCTGAGCTGCTGTTAACCTGCGATTTCTGAGGCTGGTGACTCGGATAAACTTATCCTCAGAAGCAGAGGTGACTCTTGGTCTTCCTTTCCTGGGGCGGTCCTCATGTGAGCCAGTTTCTTTGTAGCGCTTGATGGTTTTTGCAACTGCACTTGGGGACACTTTCAAAATTTTCCCAATTTTTCGCACTGACTGACCTTCATTTCTTAAAGTAATTATGGCCACTCGTTTTTCTTTACTTAGCTGCTTTTTTCTTGCCATAATACAAATTCTAACAGTCTATTCAGTAGGACTATCAGCTGTGTATCCACCAGACTTCTGCACAGCACAACTGATGGTCCCAACCCCATTTATAAGGCAAGAAATCCCACTTATTAAACCTGACAGGGCACACCTGTGAAGTGAAAACCATTTCCGGTGACTACCTCTTGAAGCTCATCAAGAGAATGCCAAGAGTGTGCAAAGCAGTTATCAAAGCAAAAGGTGGCTACTTTGAAGAACCTAGAATATAAGACATATTTTCAGTGGTTTCACACTTTTTTGTTAAGTATATAATTCCACATGTGTTAATTCATAGTTTTGATGCCTTCAGTGTGAATGTACGATTTTCATAGTCATGAAAATACAGAAAAATCTTTAAATGAGAAGGTGTCCAAACTTTTGGTCTGTACTGTATGTCACACAAAATAATTAATAAATAACATTTCTCACATGTCTACTTTACATCAGCATGATTTTGGAACCAAAATTTTTTTTTGTTAGTAAGTTATAAAGGTTAAAAGTTTTATTTTTTTCCAATAAAATTTACAAAACCATTTTTTAGGGACCACATCACATTTGAAGTGACTTTGAGAGGCCTTTATGATAGATAATACCCAAAAGTGACACCATTGTAAAATCTGCACCCCTCAAGGTGCTCAAAACCACATTCAAAAAGTTTATTAACTCTTCAGGTTCTTCACAGGAATTTTTGGAATATCGAAAAAAAAAATGACAACTTTTTTCACAAAAATGTTACTTTAGACCCAAATTTTTTATTTTCACAATGGTAAAAAGAATAAATCGACCCTAAAATTGTTGTGCAATTTCTCCTGAGCACGTTGATACCCAATATGTGGGGGAAAACCACTGTTTGGGCACACGGCAGGGTTCGAAAGGGAAGGAGCGCCATTTGAATTTTTGAATGTAAAATTTGCTTGAATAATTAGCGGACGCCATGTCGCGTTTGGAGAGCCCTTGATGTGCCTAAACAGTGAAAAAAAACCACAAGTGACACCATTTTGGAAACTAGACCACTCAAGGAATTTATCTAGATGTGTGGTGAACACCCTGAACCCCCAGGTGCTTCACAGAAGTTTATCACGTAGTGCCGTGAAAATAAAAAAATCTCACTTTTTCCACAAAAATGAAATTTTAGCCCTAACTTTTTTATTTTCACAAGGGTAAGAGGAGAAAATGGACCCCAAAAACTTTTGTGCAATTTCTCCTGAGTATGCCGATACCCAATATGTGGGGAAAATACACTGTTTGGACATATGGCAGGGTTCAAAAGGGAAGGAGCACTGTGGATTCAGAAGAGAAGGAGCACTGTGTGACTTTTTGAACACAAAATTGGCTGGAATCGAGAGCAAACCCGATGTCGCGTTTGGAGAGCCCCTGATGTGCCTAAACAGTGGAAACCCCCTACAAGTGACCCCATTTTTGAAACTAGAAACTAGGGTATAGTGAACATTTTGAACCCAGAGGTACAAATTGAATTTGATAACATTAGGTCATCATATCGAATAAGCTGTCATTAGTCTTGAGCGCAAGTGCTCGCTACTTGAGTTTGCATCAAGTACTCGGGTATGCCCCATGTATTGTGGGTGCTCGAGTGACATGCTTGAGTCCCCGCCCCGCATGTTTCACGGTTGTTAGATACCCCCAAAAAACGTGGGGATTGCTCGTGCGTGGCAGGCAATCCCCGCGAGTTTTTTTTGGCTGTATAACAGCCATGAAACATATGGGGTGGATACTTGCGCATGTCACTCAAGCACCTGCGATACTCAGTGCATACCCGAGCACCCGATGCAAAATCAAGTAGCAAGAACTTGCGCTCAACACTCGCCATATCGTCATCATTTTTTTAGCTTCACTTTTGAAAAAATCCCAACCCCGACACAACCCTAACCCCTACCCTAATACAACCCTAACCCTAGCACAACCCTAACCCTAGCACAACCCTAACCCTAGCACACCCCTAACCCTAGTACAACCCTAACCCTAGCACAACCATAACTCTAGCATAACCCTAACCCTAGCACAACCCTAACCCTAACACAACCCTAACCCTAGCAAAGCTCTAACCCTAGCACAACCCTAACCCTAGCACAACCCTACCACTAGTAGAACCCTAACCCTAGCACAACCCTATTCCTAACACAACCCTAACCTAGAGTTTATTTTTTTATGCTGTTCCTCGTGCGGTATAAGTGATTAGATGACATTATTCTTCCGGTCGGTGCGATTACAGCAATACCAGTTTCATATCGGGTTTTTATGTTTGTGGTCTCTCATCCAGATCGCGCGCTACAGTGACATTACAAAGAGGCAGGGTCGGTGATGACTGCGTGCTGTGCTGTTCTGTGTTGCCCCGGCCCTGCCTCTTAGTAACGTCACTGCAGCGCGCAATCTGGATGAGAGACCGCCCACCTCCTGATGTCTAGCGTGGCCATAGTGAATTTATGGCTGCACCCACAAACATGCTGCTGCCACCGCTCGTTACTGGGTAACACCGTTCCATCGCCGCCCCATCTGCCACAGCCCCCTCCGCTGCCGCAGCCCCAGCCGCCCCCACATCACAAAACGGTACATTCGGACCATAATACGTACCCCCATTTCCCCCCATAATTTGGGGGGAAAAAAGTGCGTCTTATGGTCCGAAAAATACGGTATATACACTGCTCAAAAAAATAAAGGGAACACTTAAACAACAGAATATAACTCCAAGTAAATCAAACTTCTGTGAAATCAAACTGTCCACTTAGGAAGCAACACTGATTGACAATCAATTTCACATGCTGTTGTGCAAATGGAATAGACAAAACATGGAAATTATTGGCAATTATCAAGACACCCTCAATAAAGGAGTGGTTCTGCAGGTGGGGACCACAGACTACATCTCAGTACCAATGCTTTCTGGCTGATGTTTTGGTCACTTTTGAATGTTGGTTGTGCTTTCACTCTCGTGGTAGCATGAGACGGACTCTATAACCCACAGAAGTTGCTCAGGCAGTGCAGCTCATCCAGGATGGTACATCAATGTGAGCTGTGGCAAGAAGGTTAGCTGTGTCTGTCAATGTAATGTCCAAAGGTTGGAGGTGCTACCAGGAGACAGGCCAGTAAACCAGGAGACATGAAGGGGGCCGTAGGAGGGCAACAACTCAGCAGCAGGACCGCTTCCTCCGCCTTTGTGCAAGGAGGAACAGGAGGAGCACTGCCAGAGCCCTGCAAAATGACCATGCAGGACGCTTGGCATTTGCCACAGAACACCAGGATTGGCAAAGTCGCAACTGGCGCCCTGTGCTCGTCACAGATGAAAGCAGGTTCACACTGAGCACATGTGACAGACATGATAGAGTCTAGAGACGCCATGGAGAGCGATCTGCTGCCTGCAACATCCTTCAGCATGACCGGTTTGGCAGTGGGTCAGTAATGGTGTGGGGTGGCATTTCTTTGGAGGGCCGCACAGCCCTCTAAATGCTTGCCAGAGGTAGCCTGACTGCCATTAGGTACCGAGATGAGATCCTCAGACCTCTTGTGAGACCATATGCTGGTGCGGTTGGCCCTGGGTTCCTCCTAATGCAGGACAATGCCAGACCTCCTGTGGCTGGAGTGTGTCAGCAGTTCCTGCAAGATGAAGTCATTGAAGCTATGGACTGGCCGTTCCCCAGACCTGAATCCGATTGAGCACATCTGGGACATCATGTCTAGCTCCATCCACCAATGTCACGTTGTACCACAAACTGTCCAGGAGTTGGCGGATGCTTCAGTCAAGGTCTGGGAGGAGATCCCGCAGGAGACCATCCACAACCTCATCAGGAGCATGCCCAGGCGTTGTAGGGAGGTCATACAGGCTGTAACATCCCTGGCAGCGTGCTTGCATGGTGCACTACCTCCCACTATGCAAGACCGCAATCTTACCTGTCAGTCCATGCTGCACTCTTTGTTCCAGTATCTGCTGTGTCCATGTCTCTTGTCTGATTGCTTAGGGCGTCGGCGCAGCTTTCTGCTTATTTCTTATAGCTACTGTGTGCACAGGCCTAATGCGTCCCCAGCCTATTGCTGTGAGTCACTGGATACTTAAACCCCCTCCACCCAGTAGGAGGTGCCTGAGCAACACCTTCACTCAGTTTGTATTTGCAACTGAGTTGCCAGGTCCTGTCCTGTATCTAGTCTGTTCTGCCTCCCTGGGGGCTGAGTACCCAGGGCCGCTACCTGTACCTGTGACTTTTAGTCAGTTTCTGCCACCCTGGGGGCTGAGTTCCCAGGCTCGTTCCTGTATCTTGTTCCTGGTTCAGATCCTGTCTGAACAGTGTCCTAGTCCGTTACCTGTTTGTCTCTATGTCTGTACCTTCCCCTTTTCCTGCAGTATCTGAACCTACACCTAACTCCAACTCGTTGTCTCTGTACTTCTGCTTGAGAGTTTTGTGTCCACTCGTTACTTCATTGGTAGTACCTTGTGTGTTTCTGGTTCTGTTCATTCTGTTTCCCTGCCTCTGTATCTAACTCCTGTGTTCCAGCTATCTTCTTGTGTTCTCCAGTCTGTTCCATGTGAACAGAGCCCTGTCCTGTCTACCGCATCTGTGGGTTTTGCTTTGCTCTGCTTGTTCACCGCATCTGCGGGTTTTGCTCTGCTTTGCTTGTTCACCACATCTGCGGGTTTTGCTCTGCTTTGCTTGTTCACCGCATCTGCAGTTTTGCTCTGCTTTGCTTGTTCACCGCATCTGCGGGTTTTGCTCTGCTTTGCTTGTTCACCGCATCTGCATGTTTAGCTCTGCTTTGCTTGTTCACCGCATCTGCGGTTTTGCTCTGCTTTGCTTGTTCACCGCATCTGTGGGTTTTGCTCTGCTTTGCTGGTTCACCACATCTGCGGTTTTGCTCTGCTTTGCTTGTTCACCACATCTGTGGGTTTTGCTCTGCTTTGCTTGTTCACCGCATCTGCGGTTTTGCTCTGCTTTGCTTGTTCACCGCATCCGCAGGTTTTGCTCTGCTTTGCTTGTTCACCGCATCTGCGGGTTTTGCTCCGCTCTGCTTGTCTACCGCACCTGCGGGTTTTGATTCACTCTGCTTGTCTACCGCACCTGCGGCTCTGTTCCTGTATCCCAGTCTGTACTGGTCCCTATTCTGCCTACGTTTCTACTTGCCAGTACCCGCCTGTCTGCATGTCAGCAGTGCCTGGCTGTGCCCACCTGTCTGCATGCCAGCTGTGCCCACCTGTCTGCATACCAGCCGTGCCTGTCAATATCCACCTGTCTGCATACCAGCCGTGCCTGCTAGTACCCACCAGTCAATATGCCAGTTTAACCTGCCTGTTCCTGCATTCCCCGGTGTGGGTCAACGGCCGTGACCGGGGTCTGACCTGGAGTAGCACCTGGTCCCTCTGCTCGGTTCCTCCCTGGTTCACGGAGTTGACTGAGCCGCCGTGTGACCTTGGTCGGATCGGGTTGATACTTTGTTACGCCCCTCCAGGCACTCCTCGGTTCATGGTACAGTGGGATCACTAATCACGCTCACGCCAGTCAGTCCGGGCGCGAGCGTAACAGTTTGCTCAGGCCATGGTTCCCGTTGAGCCCCACGGCCCTTCGCTCTCAGAGACATTTTGAATCCTTGTCTGGCGAATACGTGCACCAAGAAAAAATGTTTTCTCAGGCTGTGGCCCAGGCGATTTACGCACCAGCCCAAATGGATCTATCAGCACTCATTCCTGCGGATCCACCACGGTACTATGGGGATCCAAAAAGAAGCCGTGCATTTGTGGAGCAATGCATGCTGCATTTCAAATTCTATACTCACTATTTTCCTACTGATCTGGGTAAAGTAGCATTCATGATGTCCTATCTAGCGGGTGATGCCTTGAAATGGATCCCCTCCTATGGGAAGCATGGGATCCTATTGTCTTTGACCTGCAGGCCTTCCTGGTGGCCTTTCTAATGGTCTCTCTGCTCGGTTCCTCCCTGGTTCACGGAGTCGACTGAGCCGCCGTGCGACCTTGGTCGGATCGGGTTGATACTTAGTTACACCCCTCCAGGCACTCCTCGGTTCATGGTACAGTGGGATCAGTAATCACGTTCACGCCAGTCAGTCCGGGCGCGAGCATAACACAGGCACGTGGAGGCCACACACAATGCTGAGCCTCATTTTGACTTGTTTTAAGGACATTACATCAAAGTTGGATCAGCCTGTAGTGTGTTTTTCCACTTTAATTTTGGGGGTGACTCCAAATCCAGGCCTCCATTGGTTAATAAATTTGATTTCCATTGATGATTTTTGTGTGATTTTATTGTCAGCACATTCAACTTTGTGCAGAACAAAGTATTTAATGAGAATATTTCATTCATTCAGATCTAGGATGTGTTATTTGAGTGTTCCCTTTATTCTTTTGAGCAGTGTATATATTCTCGGCAACCACTATTACATCATGTGTTCAGTCCATATGAAAAATTTGGTGAAAAGTCCTCTTTAAATCTTGTTTTCTTCTCTCACAAAATATTGATTTGATTTAGAGTTCTCTTTTGCTCATTTACTTTGCATTTTTTTATTGATGAAAGTAAACTATTAACACTTTTGAAAGCAGTCTTACTTTGTAACACTTTCCACATCTGCCTAAATCTTTTGCAAAGGACTATATATCCCAACACAAGAAGTATAACAAATGTTTTTTTCAAATTCAGCACAAAATGCAACTTTTAAGGACTTTTTAAGTCTCTTAATTATTCAATACTTTCATGAAGAGCACCTTAATACTTAGTACTCCACTCTTTGGCTGTTATGACCTGCTACAAGGTGATGCATAACCAGACACCAGCTTCTGGCAGCATTCCTGAGTAATCTTAGCCCACTCCTAATGAGTAAAGATTTTTAGTCCACTAATATTCTTGGGTTGTCAAGCAAGTATTTCAAAAAGTTAAAGAAGTTTTTATCCTCTTAATATATTGGAGTCATCATATTGCATGGCACTGTGTACTTATAATTGCTCATTTTGCACCTCTACCCAGTTAATTCTTCTCTTTTCCCTGGCCTATGACATTAAAAACAGACTAGCTGAATGCTTATAAGCTCTATTTAAAACCAGGAAGTCTCTTTTCCCTGTATGAGTCATCATTAGAACTACAATTCTACATCACAGCAAAGTCCCTGGCAAGGGCGAGAAGCAGAGCTGCTGGGTCAGAAGTTGAAGAGGGGATGGAGCTAGGCTGCAGGGACTTTGCAGTTATGTAGAATTGTAGTTCTAATGTTGACTCAAGCAGGTAAAAAAGACTTTGTCTTTCTATACAGAGCTTAGAAGGGTTCATCTAGTTTGTTTTTAATTACGTGATGCTATAGACCTAATGGAAAAGAGAAGAATTAACTGGGCAGAAGGACAAAATGAGCAATTGTAAGTACACAGTGCTATATAATATGATAACCGCAATATACTAAGAGGATAAAAACTTTGATGGGAGGGTTTTTTTAAGAGAAAAGATAATTTCTTTACACAAACAAGGAAAATAATAGAAACAGATAGCAAAGGCATAGAAAGTTCCTAGAGATGCAATTAAACAACCACTGGCTACACTACTAGGACATGGAAAAAAGCTATCAGAAGCTGCTACCAGATTACTGAGAAGGCAGGTGGTCAATAACCATCAAGTGACTGCAAAAGACCTGCAACAAGATTTAGTGGCAGCAGGCACTGAGGTTTCAGTTTGCATAGTAAGGAGTATACTAAACGCTCAAGATCTCCATGGCTGAACTCAAAGTTGTACACCTTTGCTAACGTAAAGGCACAAGAAAAGTCTGCTCTAATTTTTTCACAACCATATAAATAAGTTACAGAAGTTTTGGGAGTTCTGTGGAGCGGTGAAAAAAAGCTATGTATCTGGTATGTCTGGAAGAGGAAATATGAAGGATACCATGAAAAAAACCAAAACACCCTGCCTACCCTGAAGCTGAAGGTGGTGGCTCAGTGATGCTTTGGGGCTTCCTCTGGAACTGGAAACCTGCAGGTTGTGGAGGACAAGATGTATTGTATAAAGTATCAGGAAAAACTTAATTGGTAATCTTGCAATTTTTGAATGAGCCACAGGGGCTTTTTTTAGACTCAAACTTCTTGTCCTTTCAGGAAGAATTTACAGCAGTTTCCTTATAACGAATACAATGACACCAATCACAATACCTGATGTCATAGCTGACCATGCTCCCCATCCCTTCCCTTGCACATGCTCATTAGATGTTTCAATACAAAATATAGGGTCAGTTTGTTCATTGTGGCTAAGCACATTTGTTGTTTCCTGAAACATGAGTGTAAAAAAGTTCCAGTGGACATTGTGAAAATTGTAAGATTAATATTTTTTTTATTGTTTAGAAAGATTGTGATTGTGATATGAAATAACAACCTTGCCAAATTAAAAAAATACATGGAACACACAAAAACTTGATTTAAACAATAGGTCATCTTTCAGAACTTTTTTTTTTAAATCATAGCATAATAACAAATACTAATAATAATTTGGGTATTATGTAATTGTTTTCCCTGTTTTGCAAAGATGAAATTAATAGACCCAATTTACTATATATAAATGCCTAAAATTAAACTAGTACATACTGCCTATGTGAGGTAATGGATTTATGTGCAGACTGATTGCCCTCACTATTTAAACCCACTTTGCTCTTAAAACAGATTAGATATTGCATATTCGGATATCAAATGAGTAATAAAAGCTGATGGTGAAACTGGCAAATTCAACAGGAACAACACCTACAGCATCCTTAGTTCTCATTGCTGAATGCTGTAATTACAGTATGCCTTGTATAATGTGCGTGGGATTACTAAGTGGGAACAGTTTTTTTTTAAGAATGACTGAGAGCAAAATATAAAACATAAAATTTTTAGAAAGAAGCTAGAGCTAAAATGAACAACAAATATATTTTTAATTGTAATGTTTCTACACTCTATTTCCTTTTATGCATATAGAATTGTTATTATTTTGTACATACTTAAAGAGCACCTGACTCCAGGTCAAAAGTGGCCAGTTTTGCTCTTGTTTTGGTCCCTTGAGATCAGAATTCTGTTATTTGTTTTTTTGTAAATTTGCCATACTATTCCAGAGATATGGGCCTATATAATTAGTGCTTATCTTTCTGACCTTTACCTGTTGATCACAGGATTCTCTGGGGCATGTCTGTGGGATGATCTGCATTATTGCCAGGGGCATACATAGAAATCATGGGACTCCATAGCAGAAGTTCCATTATCCCCCCCCCCCCAAAAAAAACTTTAATATTCGGCAGGGTCACAAAAGGGCATATCTCACAACTTTGCAGCCCTTACAAGTAATTTTCCTCCTTTATAGTCCTCCATACAGTATTATAGGTACCACATAGTCCATACAGTATTATGGGCACCACAAAGTCCTCCATACAGTATTCTGGGCACCATATAGTGCTCCATACAGTATAATAAGCCCCATATAGTGTTACATACAGTATAATAGGCCCCATATAGTGCTCCATACAGTATAATGGGCCCCGTATAGTGCTCCATACATAAAAAAAAAAATAAACAAATACTCCCCTTTCCCAATTCCTCCGCTGCTCCAGTCTCTGCAGTCTCCAGTCTTCTGACCCTCTGCACTGCTCGGCACAGAGGGTGCGCTGTAGTGAAGTCATCGCGCCCTCTGCACTGACATGTCACAGAGCTCAAACGCCGAAGGAGAATGATGGGAGAGGCAGCGTCAGCTGACATCTCTCTCTTCCATCATTGTTTTCAACTGTATCGGCATCCAGGATGCTGAAACAGTTGAAAGTACGATGCAGGGGTGAGCCCGGTAGAGGTAGTATGGTCTGCCACCATTGGTGGTACTCCACTGGTTATTACCCTGTGAACAGTGTCCTTTTGGTGAACACTATAAAAAATAGCACAAGCTGAAAAAGGCTAATTTCTCTAAAACTAGATGATGGATTTAAAAAAAAAAAAAAAAAAAAAGGACTACTCTTTTTGCTTGAGCTCACACAGCATAGAGGCTGTCAGTCCAGCAGTTGGAGGCGGCGCTAGGTGGAGAATACATTTGAATGACAGAAGCTTCTGACAAGTTGAGCATCACTCTCCATCCAGCATCCAAGCTCTAAAAGAGATCATTCTTAAAGAATGAAAAAATGATAGACGTAATATGTCACCAACTTGTTCGTTTCATGCCTAGAAGACTTGGTGCTGTCCTTAAAAATCATGGAGGTCATACAAAATACTAGATGTAGTTGTTTTTGATGTGGGGGTATATTCATTTTTGCATCAACAAACTTGAGTAAAACTGTAGATTTTTTAGTGACAGGTATATTATTAACCTTAATTTCATGTTATGGGTTACAAATGGTTCTCTAAAATTCTTAGTCAAAATTTAGGAAATTGTTCTTATGTTCAGTGCGATATTGATTAAAATCATACTTTTCAAAGGGGTGTACTCATTTATACTGAGAATTGTGTATGTGTGTGTGTGAATATAAGTATATAATATATGATATATAATGTGAGTGTGACTATATGTATATTTATATAGTGACTATATGGAGAAACGAGTTGCGTGCATTGCTCAGGTATGATTTAGCCCATTCTTCCACACAAACACTCTTCAAATCCTGAAGGTTCCATGGGTTTCTTCTATGAGCTTTGAGCTTTAGTTCCTTCCATAAATGTTCAGGTCAGGTGATTGGCTGGGCCATTCTGGCAGCTTTAGTTTCTTTCTCTGAAACCAATCGAGAGTTTGGGATCATTGTCTTGCTGAAATGTTCAGCCTCATTTCATCTTCATTATCCTGGTAGATGGCACCAAATTTTCATCAAGAATGTATCTGCACATTTATCCATTAATCCTTCTTTCAATTATATGAAGTTTGCCTGTGCCGTATGCTGAAAAGCAACCTCACACAATGATGTTCCCACTTCCAAGGGTCATTGTTGGTATGGTATTTTTAGGGTGATATGAAGTGCCTTTTGGCCTCCAAGCTTGGTGTGTATTATGGCATCCAAAGAGTTCAATTTTGGTCTCATCTAAATAAACTGTATTTTTCCAGTATTTCACAGGCTTGTCTAAATGTTGTTGAGAAAACAGTTGAAACAGCTAATATTATTTTTCACTAAGTGCTGCAGGGTGTACCCTAGATTACAAGGGAGACAAGGGAGCACTGTCTTAGCATATTATTAGAATATATCATGATTGGTAGCAAATGAAAGATTTTGCCCACCTTATATAGTTGTGCATACAGGCACAATTCTAGGATAGTGTGTATTCTGTATAAATCCTTGTTAGTGGTCTGCTGTCACCTTGTTAAACCGTGCACGGTCCTTTAAGAGGTTCCGAAGTAACAAAATTGTTTTTTAGAAAAAAAATACAAGAAATTAGCGCTTCCACTCTATTTCTAGGATTCTTCAATACGGTTTATTGAAATGCAAAGAGAAAAACACAAACACTAGTGAGTTCTATTCCAAACAAACAACAATGATCCAAAAAATTTAACAAAATTACTCCAACAAATAGCTTAGTAAAATTTAAAGGTAGATAAAAATGGAAGCAAGCTCCTGGATACTATTTGGGAATAAATTAGGATAAAACAAATATATAGAGAATATATAATAAATGGTAACATAATTCAATTTATTAATGTATCAAAATAGAACCAAAATCCACACATTTTCAAAGGAAGAAAAAAAAACAAAAAATGACATCACATCACCTATCCCGTATGCAAAAGAGATGGTTTGAATAAAATTTATAAAATTCATGTCTGTATTAGTATTTTATAGAATATGTTATGAAAGAAGTCATCACTCAGAAAAAGACATTTTTTTTAAAACCGAATTGAACCAAGCAGTAGTACAAAGTGTTGTTAATATGTTGTATGAACAATATATATGAGATTAATTCTATTTATTTTGTTACAAAAAATTTTTGATTGCGTTATATATATACACATACGATTTAGGAAAGAAATTAAGGAAAGGTATAGAAAAAGTGAGGACAGGTGTTCTGAAAGTAATTACTACGCAAATGAGCACCACCCACTACTAGCAAAGTTATAAATAAGCTGCACTTTTCACTATTGAGCTATTCAACTGATGAAGGCTGACCCAGCCAAAATGCATTGTGTTTTTATCTTTGCATTTTAATAAACAGTATTGAAGAATCCTGGTTACAGAGTGGACGGCCCAATTTCTTGTATGTTTTCTAAAAAACATTTTTCACTAAGTGGCAGGATTGCTGTCTAACTACTGATAGATTTTAGTTGGTGTCATGACTTTCCATGGCTTTTTGCACCTCTCTTTTTTCATGTATTCAATACTTTTTCCCTGTGTCATTTCTCAATATTACATAGAACTTAATTTATGGACATTAGTGTTGAGCGAGTATGTTCTGTTCGGAGTATGCTCGGGCCGCGCTCCGAGTATTTACAGCTGCTAGGTGATATGGTTGAATCACTCCTGTGTGCATGATTTGTGACTGTTTGACAGCTTTATTACGTGTGAGGAATGTGTAAGAATTAGACATTCCTCACATGTATTAAAGCTGTCAAACAGTCACAAATCATGCACACGGGAGTGATTCAAACATATCACCGAGCAGCTGTAAATACTCTGAGCTCGCCCCGAGCATACTCCGAACAGAACATACTCGCTCAACACTAATGGACATCTGTGTTTGATTCTTTTGTCTGTGTGGATTGGATGGGTTGTTACCGACATCTGGTGAGAATTTCATGTCAAAAGCAGCTTTAGAAATATATTTACTGAGAAAATTGGTGACGTGTTCAATACTTATTTCAACCACTGTATTACATACATACAGTATACTCACACATTTTTTAACATTACATCCACAAACTTAAATGTATTTTATTAGGACTTTATGTGATATACCGACACTAAGCAGCAAGAATTTGTGAAGTGTAAAGGAAATGATACGTGGTTTTGTAAATATTTTAAAAATATAAATCTGAAAATTGTGATGTGCATTTGTATTCAGCCTCCCTGAGTCAAAACTTTTTAGGACCAACTTTCACTGCAAGTACTGCTGCATGGTATATGTCTCTACCAGCTTTACACATCTAGAGGCTGACATTTTTGCCCATTCCTCTTTGAAAACTATCTCTAGCTGAGTGAGATTGGATGGCGGTGTCTGTGAACAACATTTTTTAAGTCTTTCCACATGTAAGCCGCGCACCAAGGGGGTCTCTCACAGAGCACAGCGGACCGAGGACAAAGGATACTAGAGTCAATTTGTTGGGGTAACTCCTTTTTACTAAAGACAATAACTGGGTTGACCCGACAATGCAAATAAGGAACAAAAATAAATCTCACACACACCTAGTTAAATATAGCTAGGACCCTTGCGCTACTCAACCGGCAGGCCCAGGTTGTACTAACAACAGAACTATAATTTGCCTACCCAGTGGTTCCGCCTAATGCAGTAACCGTGTGTTATCCAAAGGAATGATGTAAATGGATGGGTGCACTAGGCGGCCCGTACAGTGGTGTAGCGTAGGAGTTAACAAACTTAACCAATCTCTATGTTTACAATACAGTTATACTAACTATACACCATCTCACCACAGGGGGGAGTCTCTAACTAAGGTTTGCCCAAGACCTTGTCTACAACCAATGTCTTTGAGAACTGGTGTTTGGCGCCAAACTATTCCTGTTATTTGCATGTACCAAAAGGATCCTGTGGTGATATCTGAGCTCAGATCTTACCGGCCTGTAACTGCTCTCTGATGAAGCTGGAGTCTGAGGAGAGGGTCCTGCACTTGTCACAGGAGCGCGGTTTCAGCCTGTAAGGTTAGCAGAGGGTCTTTCACGTCTCTTAAATGCCCGGGGGAGGAATCCAGCTCTGCATCCAATAACGGTTGTCCCTTCAAGGTAACTCCTTCTCTCTGGCCAGAGCCACAGGAAAAGCTTCTCCTTCAGGCAAAGCTCTATCATGATCAATGCATGCTGCACACACATGATGAAACGGTTAGTTACATTGAAACTGTATTTAACCACATTATGTCAATATTATAAAGCATGTAAGATCCCGAGAGGACTAAAATGAAATATTCATCCTAATCTCGTTATTAGTGATTCGACATTCTGTGCACGTTTTGCCATTATATCAAATAAATACCCCATGGACACAATTCTTCTAAATATGGAAATTTTACAACAAGAAATACAATTACTCACTGGGAGTATGTCAGAATCTGAGGAAAAAACTTAGAGGTCATATAGAAAACACTGAGTGGGAAAAGCATAGGGACACATTGACAATATATATACAGAAATTACTGAAGGAGTTGGAGGAAACAAAACTATGTACAATGGAACAGGGACATAAATGACTACTGTACAAAAAATGTTTATAATTGGCAAAAAGAGAGGACTAATACTTCATGGAAAAAAAGAGGTTATGATTAAAATAACTAGAGGAAGCATAGGAATAATTTGAAAGATAATTGCGACCCTATTCTCTCTAGATATAGGTATGCCTCAATTAAACCACAACAACGAAAAAGGAGAAAAGAGGGGTGGAAGACGTCACCATCGGCAACAAATAAGAAAGAGGAGAGAAAGGGAAGAAGCACACTCAAAATCAATAAAACGAGAAAAAGAGATCTGAATTAGTGCTAAATATTTAAAAAAGTGTGAAAAAAAGCATGGGGTTCAGTGCTTAGTAAAGGTTTATCATTCAGCCCCACTAGCCATGTAAATTGGTTTCAATTGGAAATTGACATACAGAGGTTATTTAGATTGATTAAACTAAAGCTTTGGTTCTCATCTAGTACTCTATTGCCCAAACCATGTGGTGGTGAACTTAATTTACAACAGGTAACGCTAACAAAAAAGACTAATTTTACACCCTGATTGAATGTTCTGGTAATTGATGCATTTATAAACGCTGTGTGTTAGGATAGAAAAGTGTTAAAGAAGAATACAAATGAGTCATTAAAACATCCCAATATGACAGCTAAGGAATTATTGGCTCTGTCCAGTCTGCTCAATGACAGTGACATCACCATCAAGTCAGCCGACAAAGGTGGTGCTGTTGTTGTCATGGACACAAAATCATATATTGCTGAAATCAAAAGACAATTGAATGAACCAGAATTGATATTGAGCCTAAATTTGATATTATCAGAAAAATAGAATTTATCCTGGACATAGCTGAAAATGATGGTATTATGTATAATAACGTGTATGATTTTCTTTTAATTGAAAACCCTATGACACCAGTACTATATGTACTTTCTAAAATACATAACTCCCTGGTTAACCCTCAAGACGAGCGACTGATAGTATAGTAGAAAAAGGCAGGAATTTTCTAATTTAACTACTGGATATGGTACTACTACATAATAATTAGTTTGTATGTGGAGATAGTTATTACGTATAACGATGTGGAACCGCCACGGGTACGAATATGGCGCCTGCATATGCAAATACAGTAATAGTGACAATGGGGGAGGGCTTATCTATTTGTACTCCTACTAGATTTGTACTTAGATGGTAGAGATATAAAGATAAGTTGAATCATTTTCACAATTTTTTAAATGAACAGGTTGAAAGTATTACATTTATCATGGTCAATTCTGAAACTGAGATACAGTTCTTGGAAGTTCTTATCACTAGAGATGAGAAAACCTGTTCAGAAAATGTTCGCCAATCTCAAAGTCAGCACGAACATTGCACATTCGGATTCGTATTTGGATCCCCGAGCATTTCCCTCAAAATCGGCAAAATTCTGCCAAAGTTCGGTAGATGATCGAGTTACCACTAATGCTTTTGTTAGGACTTTGGCTAGGATAGTGGTGCTGTATGATGAGCGGGGGGGGTGTTTGATGAGGGGAGGGGATGGGGAGAGGTCAGAGGAGCGGCGGACTGTTATTCTTTTATTTTTTTTAACTTAATGTGTGGAGATTCCGACAGCCAATCAGGGCGCAGAAACCATCCACAACATCCAGACACAAGGGCTTGTGTCATTGGCTACCAAAGTCACGTGTCCTTCTCCATATAAAAAGCAGACATGTTGTTTTGGCGCCATTTTATCAGTGTAACAGTGCAAAGAGGCTACTGCTGCAATAGTCAGATAGTTATCTAGGCAGTTTCTTTTCAGCTAGTTCATATAGATAGGATCCTGTGTAAAATTGACTTTCCAGAATCTAAATGTTTTCAGGTAATAGTGTGGTCCCGACACCAGTCCACATTTCAGAATCTAAATCCTTTGTGCTAATAGTATCGTCCAGACACCAGTCTACATTTTAGAATCTAAATCCTTTCTGATAATAGTGTGGCTCAGACACCAGTCCACATTTCAGAATCTAAATCCTTTGTGCTAGTAGTGTGGTCCAGACACCAGTCCACATTTCAGAATCTAAATCCTTTGTGTTAATAGTGTGGTCCAGACACCAGTCTACATTTCATAATCTAAATCCTTTGTGCTAATAGTGTGGTCCAGACACCAGTCTACATTTCAGAATCTAAATCCTTTGTGCTAATAGAGTGGTCCAGACACCTGTCCACATTTCAGAATCTAAATCCTTTGTGTTAATAGTATGGTCCAGACACCAGTCCACATTTCAGAATCTAAATCCTTTGTGCTAATAGTGTTGTCCAGACACCAGTCCACATTTCAGACTCTAATTTAATTTATTAATGTATTAATCAAACTGTTTTTTATACAAAAAACTAAGAAAAAAGCAAAATCCAGACATTTATAAAGGAAGAAAAAAAAACAAAAAAACAACCACACCACAGGAAACATAAATGTGAACATAGTAAAGTGTATAAAATATAAATAAACAATAAGATGGAGAGGGGGCGCCAATAGCGCTGTTACCCAGACAAGTAGTGGAGAAAAGGAAAAAGGATGCTCACCTTGGTGAGTTGTGAAATGCACAACTCATATGATGATATAATGGAGTGCTGCAGGAGACACCAAACCTCAAGGGTCCGAGTACCATAAGTTGTGGATGCAAGAAAGTGCCAATGATTCCGCGCTCCTCCGGGTCAAACGAAGTGATGCAATACCCAGTGCTTGGTTAAGAATCCATTTATTTAGAAGCTAAAATAAGACACGTTTTGTGGACGTCCTGTCAACTTCATCAGTGCATAGTTATGCTTTGTTGTTCCCATTATTAACAAGTGGGTCCCCTATACTGTTATTGCGTATCCAGGGGCTGCCTAAAATTTGGACGCAACCCAATACCCTTTTGAAGAGACACAGAGGAGGGTCTCAGTAAAAAAAATGTTCCCATTATAAAGGAGCAGGTCTCCTATAGTGGTAATGCCCATGCTGTGACTGCAAGGGCTGCCAAAATTTGGGAAAAACCCCACTAAGGATTTAAAGACACATAGAGCAGGGCCACAGTAACGACAAATTCCATTTAGAAAGGAGAGTCTGCTATACAGTTATAGGGTATGCAGTGAGTCCAACGGCTGACCTATTTTAGGAAAAACCCCACTAAGAATTTAAAGACACATAGAGCAGGGCCACAGTAACAAGGTACGACATGCTCCCATTAGAAAGGAGAGGGTCTGCTATACAGTTATAGGGTATGCAGTGAGTCTAACAGCTGACCGAATTTAGGAAAAACCCCACTAAAAAATTAAAGACACACAGAGCAGGGCCACAGTAACAACAAATTCCCATTAGAAAGGAGAGGGTCTGCTATACAGTTATAGGGTATGCAGTCAGTCCAACGGCTGACCAAATTTAGGAAAACCCCCACTAACAATTTAAAGAAACATAGAGCAGGGCCACAGTAACGACAAATTCCCATTAGAAAGGAGAGAGTCTCCCATAGTGTTGGCCTATGCAGTGAATGCAAGGGCTGCCAAAAATTTGGAGGCACTTCAGTGCCCCATTAGAAAGGAGCGGGCCTCCTATACTTGTAATGCCCATGCACTAAGTGTATGGGCTGACAAACATTTACCCCTGGGGGGTATACATGAACATACGGTATAATTTTTTTTTATGGGCATCATAAACACCCTTTAAAAAAATTATGTGGGTGTTGCGTCTATAGTGCATGAAACTAGCTCCTGTCCTTCCTCCTCCTCCTCTTCCTCATTGTCACCCAATCCACGTTCGGATGAGATGAGGCTTGGCTGTGTGTAATCACTCTGTATGGTTCCTTGTTCCATCTCATCGTGCTCTACCTGCAATGCATCCTCTTTGATTGTGAGCAGAGAGCGTTTCAGAAAACAGAGAAGCGGGATGGTGACGCTAATTATGGTGTCATCGCCGCTCACCATCTTGGTGGAGTCCTCAAAGTTTTGGAGGATAGTACATATGTCTGATATCCATGTCCACTCCTGAGGTTTTATGTGTGGAGTCTGAACTGAATACCGACGGCCTTGTTGATGCTGGTAGTCAACAACTGCCCTCTTCTGCTCACAAATCCTTCCCAGCATCTGCAGTGTAGAGTTCCAACACGTGGGGACATCACACACCAGTCTGTGAGCCGGAAGCTGCAAATGATGCTGAAACACGGCAAGGGCGGCGGAAGCTGTAGCTGACTTTCTAAAATAGGCACACAGGCGGCGTACTTTAACAAGCAGATCAGGCAGCTCCTGGTAGGATTTGAGAACCACGAGGTTAAGCACATGGGCCAGGCATGGTACGTGTGTGAGCTCCCCTCGCCTCAGAGCCGCCACCAGGTTCCGGCCATTGACACACACGACCATGCCTGGCTGTAGGTTCAGCGGTGTGAGCCACAGATCTGCCTGCTCTTTCAGAGCTGTCCACAACTCTTCAGCATTGTGCAGTTTGTCACCTAAGCATATTAGCTTCATCACAGCCTGTTGCCGCTTGGCCGAGGCAGTGCTGCAGTGCTTCCAGCTTGTGATTGATGTGGTCATTTCGGAGATGGAGGCTGAAGAGGAGGAGGAGGCTGAGGAGGATGAGGTGCAGGTGCTGTAGACCGCGGGGGCAACCCTGATTGACCTATGGCCCGCAATCCTTGGCGTCGAGAGGACGTGTTCCGTCCCAAGGTCTGACTGGGTCCCGGCTTCCACTATGTTAACCCAGTGTGCGGTCAGCGAGATGTACCGTCCCTGCCCACAAGCACTTGTCCATGTGTCCGTGGTTAGGTGGACTTTCCCGGTAACTGCGTTGTTGAGGGCACGGCTAATGTTTTGGGACACGTGCTTGTGTAATGTGGGGACGGCACACTGGGAGAAATAGTGGTGGCTGGGGACCGAGTACCGAGGGATGGCCGCCGCCATCAGGTTGTGGAATGCTTCTGTCTCCACGAGCCTAAAAGGCAACTTTTCGAGCGCAAGCAGTCGTGAAATGGGAGAATTTAGTAGTGTGGCATGTGGGGCGTTGGCTGCATATTTGCGCTTGCGTTCCAAGGACTGGTGTATGGACAACTGAACGCTGCGCTGGGACAAGGACATGGATGTGCTTCCTGATGCTGCTACTTGAGAGTGCGCAATGACAGGTGCAGGGCAGAAGGCATCTTCGCATGCACCATGGACAGGAGATTGGCTTGCATGCACAACAGCGGAAGAAGCAATGGTGCCACCTGCAGACACTGTTCCTGGACCCTGGGGTTCGGCCCACAAAGTCGGGTGCTTTGCTGCCATGTGCCTGATCATGCTGGTGGTGGTCAGGCTGGTCGTTTTGCCACCCCTGCTGATGCTGGCCTGGCAGATGATGCAAATGGCCTTTTTGGGGTTATCGGTAGAGTCTTTAAAAAACAACCAGACTCGGGAAGACCTAACAGTTGTACTGGCAACTTCCTTCGTGTTGGTGTTACGGGGAACGGTTGCCTGCCTTCTGTCTGCGGCCACCACACTGCTTCTTCCTGCCTGTTGGGGTGCTCTGCCTCCCTCCCCCTGTGTGCTGCTGTCCTCGCTCTGCATGTCCTCCTGCCATGTTGGGTCAGTTACTATATCATCCACCACCTTGTCTTCCACTTCCGCACCCTGGTCCTCCTCCTGACTTTCTGGCAATTGTGTCTCATCATCGTTCACCTCTTGTGACACTTTCCCACCATCGCTTTCGTGTGACCATGGCTGCTCAAATATTTGGGCATCGCTACACGCGATCTCCTCTTGCACCGCTTCAAGTGGACCGGATGAGAGGTCCAAATCTATAAATGGAAAAATGAACAGCTCTTCAGAGTGTCCAAGTGTGGGATCATTTGTCTCTGGGCACTCGGCATGATGGGAGGAAGGAGGATCAGGGTGAGGAATATGCGGTCCAAACTCACGACTACTGAGACTTGACCGTGTGGAAGACAGGGTGGTGGTGATGGTGGTGGCTAAGTGACTGGAAGCATTATCCACTATCCAACCAACAACCTTTTGACACTGCTCTGGGTTCAATAGTGGTGTGCTGCAGTCCCCTAGGAATTGGGACAGGAAGGTCAGGCGAGAAGATGTGGCTGTTTGTTGTGGCACAATTTCACCTTTCCCACGGCCTTGTCCTCAGCCTCTGCATACACCATCACCATCACGTCCAGTTCCCCGTCCCTTGCCACGTGCCTTGCCCATTTTAAATGGAGGACAGTATCTTCCACGCTCACTACAAATGACTGAGTTTGGAGTGAACTTATATGTGATCCGTGTGACGGAGAAAACAGAGTTTTAAATACCTGGCCTGTAGGTAAGTAGTTTGAACAGCAAACTGCTGTCAATTGCTTCACTGACACATTGAAAGAAATTTTGAATGGAGGCCAGAAATGGCAGTATTTTCTAACAACGTATATGTGATCCGTGTGACCGAGAAAACATAGTTTTAAATAGCTGGATTTCTAGCGCTCTAATATGGAAAGGACCTGGCTGTATTCTGCAGTGCCAACAAGCAAATGGCGCAGAAAAATGGTGTTCTCTGGATTGCTTTTTAAGCAAATAAGGAGGATTAAGATCCAAAAAAAATATATTCCTGGCCCCTGAGACCTGGGCCTTTGTATAGAAATATCTAACAGCAGCAGAAGGCAGAATTGGAATGGAGCCTCTTGTGCTATATGCACTGCAGTCTGCTATATACCCTGCCTGCCTGCCTATATACACTGCCTGCCTGATATCTCTGCAGATGGATTAGTTAGTCCTCAAAAGGACTGTTTGTTAAGATGGATATGTGTAATGTACGGTTTTTCTCCCTACACTACCTAATACACAAGCAAATCTCTCCCTGACGCAGCAGCACCTCTCCCTACACTGTCTGATTCCAGAGTGACTGTGACGAGCATGGAGGCGCCAGGTCTGATATAGACCTGATGACGCTGTGCGGCCAACCAATCACTGTAATGCCACAACCAACATGGCTACGGCATTACAGTGAGTGGCAGGCAATCCCTGCATGTTGATTGGCGCTCTAAAGAGCGGCAAACATGCAGGGAGGGGACCCGAGCTCCCGCCGAGCAACCCCGGAAATACTCGGCGAGCGCTGAGCATCTCGGGCAGTGAGATGCTCAGGCGAGCACCGAGCAGTAGCGAGCATGTTCGCTCATCACTAATCTTAAACAACTTGCTGAACCTAGAATTTGTGTTTCTGAAATCTGCAAAGCAGAAAAATATGAGTTTTAATGACTTCAACTTAAGTGTATGTGAAGGTTTGATTTTAAGTGTGCTAAGGAAAGAGGTAGAACTGTTAATAGGACAGTTTGACCAACTTTAGAAGGAATCACCAAAATAGAAATCAGGTTTCCTTGCTCAGCTTAGGGTATATGCACACAACATCATTTAGACAGCGGTGCAGCCACCAAGTTATCTCAGGGGAAACCGCTTCAGGAAAATGCCGGTGGTTGTTTTCCTGGGGCAACTTTTCCAGCGGTTTTGCCATCGTTCTTGCGCGTATCACTTCTGTAAACCGCTTCAGGGTGTCTGAACAAGACAGTTCTGAATAAGACAGAACATGTACACAACAATGTCATTTTGACATTGCTATGCATTGATCATGTTATTTGGAGCTTTTGTAGCACTCTTTGGCTGTGTGCCCACGTAGCATTTTTCAAGCGTATATGCTGCGGAATTTCCGCAGCGTAAACGCTTGAAAAACGCATGGTAATCCGCACCCCATGGTCCCCAATGGGATTCCGCAACTTCTATGCACATGCTGCGGATTTTTCCGCAGCGTTTATGCCGCGTTCAAAAATCCGCAGCATGTCATTTAATTTTGCGTTTCCGCAAGCGGAATTGCCTTAGTCCAATGCATAAAAAACGCAAGGCAATTCCGCATGTGGAAAACGCGTGATAAACGCGCAAAAAATGCGCGATAAACGCGTGCGGAATTCCGCATGCGTTTTTCCGGGAGAGGACTTGCATTTATGCAGCAGAAATTTTCTGCTTCATAAATGCAACGTGGGCACATAGCCTTTCAGGCATGAAATCTGCCTGAAAAAGACACCATTTGCACATAACCTCAGTTTTCCAGAAGAAACAATACTTTTTCATGTTTCTAAAAGTGAAATCAAACTCCTGGTCCTGCAGCTGGCTTGTCATTTCTGTATCGAAAGAGACTTTATTGTAACAGTCAGTTTATTCAAGAAGAGGAAGAAAATGAAAGGGTTTTATGTCCACTAATGGCAAAGAAGTTGCAACTATTATGATTTGTTTCAAGAACTTTTAAAGAATAATTTGTTTTTTATACTTCTTTCTAAAAAGCCTTCACCATTCCCCATATATTGTGCCATTTGATAGCACATTTTCTTTGGTCAAAAACAGCTTTCTACTTATAGCACCCATAAGAGCCCGTGTGACTCTGTACTAAGGGAAAATACATCCTTCATGCATTGCGATATACTCTCTATGCTCACTGCTTTGTCATTTACCTTACAGAAATTGCATTTTCTAGTGTACTAAAAATTTATAAAGAGAAGCAACTTACAGCTAATTATGTAGTGCTAATGAAGTTGAACAATCACACTTTTCATTCTGTAGCTCGCTAGTGACACAAACTGTACTGTAGAAAGCTACATAAAAGTTCACAGGAACTGTAGAACAAAAAAAAATCTTGTACGCAGATGGTCCAACTTGTTGAAACTATATTTTACCATGAAATAAAAATGCACCCTTAGTGCAAAATAATGTACATGCACATCAGTGCTGGAGTGAGTGTGTGTAGAGGGGGCAAAGGAGCTGAGATGCCTCTATGGGGTAAGTGACTGCTAAGTTACATAGAGGGCAACTGTGTTGAACACCAATGGACGGACCTGATCTCTGCTTGCTGCTGTTAACCATTCAAATACTGCTGTCAATTTCTGACAGCAGTATTTGAATGGGGCAGTTGGCACTGCAAATGTGCACTGTGTCCCATTGACCCCCCGCTACGCAATTTTATGGTACCGATGGTAACCACAGACCTGCCATCTTGGTATTTTTGTGATGCTCAACAATAGGCTGAGCTTCATAAATGATTGCTATTTACACTATATATTGCAGTTGTTTAGTATTGCAGTATATAGTATAAGTGATCAAACTATTGTAGGTTCCAGTATCCTAAGATGACAAAAGAATAAAAAAAATATATATATAAAAAAGTAAAATATATAAAAATTATAATCACCTTCCTTCTTGACCCCCCATTGAAAAAGAAGAAATGTGAAAAAATAAAACATATTTGTTATCACTGCTTCCATAAAATTTGGTTTTATCAAAATATTAAATTAATTATACCATGCAGTAAACGCCATAAAGAGAAAATAAGTTTAAACACAAAAATTTTTTTCTTCTTTCTTTGCTTTCTCTCTTACCTTCTTGTAATTACGTATTGTAAATCATTTTGTTTAAATACTAGTTCATTTATTGTTATGTATGCTGTTTGCTCAAAAAATCCAAATAAAAGGACGTTTAAAATAAACATGAATTGCAATTTTTCAGTCACCACACCTCCCAAAAAATGCTATAAAAAACTGTAAAAGCATCATTATATTTAGCTTGTGCTAAGTCTGTTCATGAAGCCTTAATAGGAGTTGCAAGCCTTCTATCTACAGGACACCACATTCACAGTCTGGCTGTAAGACAACTGGCTGGAGAAAGAGCCTCCCCGCTGTGCACCCTGCAGGAAGAAAAAAATATTATGCCATACTCCTGTAACCAGCCACAAATGGAACAGATCTGCAGGCAATTAACCCCTGTGTTCTCTGCTTGATTTTTACAGAAATGGTTGTTTAATTCTCATGCATTAACTGCTGCAGACTAACAACCAACAAAGATAACTTTACTTTTAGTTTTCTATTTTTCATCTCAATTTTTAATCTTTACTTACTTAGTCCCCCTCTCTAATGCTAGGTTAATAACTCTGACCCTGTCCCAATGACTTGCAGATAAGAGGTGTCTAAAGCTGCTTTTACACTGCTTTTTTTTAATTAAAAACAGGGAAAGATACAAATGTCTGCTAAGAGGCACTCACCTCCAGACATCTGATGAAGACTTTGCTAAGGCGAAACTTGAGTTAATTTTTTTCAAAAAAACAAATCTTTTTTTACAATTTTATTTTTTAGCAAAGAAAATAAAATAACTACTAATACCCATAAGGACAATTTTTTTTCGATCTACCACAATTCACCTTGGAGATTCCCCCTGAAATGGAAGTGCCACAACTTTCTATTTACATGTATCTACGTGGTAAGGAATTGTTTGGGAAGCAATAATTACCTCCATGATCTATTGGAACGGCAGCATAACAATGAAGGATTGTGGTATTCAAGGGACGCATAGAGTTCTGCCTATTTGCACAACTCTTGCAGGTGAGTGTGAAACAAGCATTTACCATTCCTGACATTGTATGCACTCACTTTACTTACATAGCACTTTCTGTTTTCTTTCCCCCCTTATTTTATCTTTTCCTGAAATTTAATGTAAGCAAGTTGTCAATCACCCAATGAATGAGAAAAATGTGCTGCACAAAAGATCATCGTTCTTGCCAGTGCATCGTCCTGTGTAAACAGGACTCAGACTGCTGAGAAAAATGGCAGCCTATGTGCATTGAATGACCTACTACACAAAATTCAGTGCGATCATTTACTGCGGTCTGGCTGTGTGAACAGACTATTAAACAACCGCCGATGAGTTTACTGGTCGATCCGTGTAAACGGACACTGAAGTTAGTCAAGCTATTGTATGTGCTCCCGTAACCAGAGCATAAACTGAAATAACTTTTTTTATTTTAGTTTGCATAGTCGCATAAAAAAATGTAAAAAAGCTAATAAAAGATAATATTTTAATGGTAATAGAAACCTGATGTAAATCAAGTGATATTTACTTTTCTCCGTTATCTTATAGTTGTAAAAAATAAAAGAAAAGGAAAAGATTTTCATAATTATGACACATATTTCTTAGAAGGAATTATTAAGTGCAATACAACTAGAATGTAATTTAAGGGAACATTTACATCTTCATACCAGGAAATATGGTAATGAAAGATGACATGGAACAAATTAAATTGGCATTGTATGCTATGTAATGTTTTTATTAACTCTGAATTATTGAAGTACATTGATCACTCTGCCTAATGGGGTTCAGTCTTTATAATATGCCCATGAAAGATTCACAAGTAAATGTGAAATATGATGTAATATTGCTGTACTGCTCTTCTTTCTTGTGACAGTGTTGCAGTTGAATATGATGGCTCATCTGCCGCAAGAGGACAATTTAAATAATATGTTTGTTCAATAACAGATCATGTCACTTTAATCCTCATTTTTACTGGTAGAATAAATTGAGCCCTGCTGAGCCATTTCCTTGCCTTGAGCTTCTCCAGAGCCAGCTGCTTCTGAAATGGATAGGGGAATAATCCTATACAGAACAAACAAATACACAAACACATTTTAAAATAAGTCTTTGACTTTTTGTCCAGATGGAGGCAAAGACCTCAATTTTGTTTTTTTGTCATGTTAACAGAACAAGTTAAATCTTTACATAATATATCAATAATATAAGAAAACGGCATCCCTGCCCAAACCACAAAATGACAAGACTAATTTAAGGCCTTCCTAATAGGATGATATAATCAGAAAATGACCTATTGTTTAAATCAAGCTTTAGTGTTAGATGTATTTTTTAAAATTTGGCAATGTTTTTTTTTTACATATCACAATACATATTAAAAATAAAAAGTCTGAACAAAATGTCTGAAGACAGATATTTCAAAGGTTTTATGGACTGAAGAGATGAGAGTGACTATTGACGGACCAGACGGAGGGCCCATGGCTGGATCAGTGATGGGCACAGACATCCACTGCAACTCAGATGGCAGAAATGTGGAGGTAAGGTGCTATTATGGGCTGGTATTATTAAAGGTGAGCTATTTGGACCTTTTACAATTGAAGATGGACTCAAAATCAATTCCCTAACCTATTGCCAATTTTTAGAAGACACTTTCTTCAAGCAGTGGTACAGGAAAAAGTTTCCATCTTTCAAGAAACCATGATTTTTCTTGCAGGACAATGCTCCATAACATGCATCAAAGTACTCCACTGCTTGGCTAGCCATTTCATGGTCTAGTCTTGATGTTTTAACTTACAGTATGTATCTTGTTCAGTGGTGGTGGGGTTTTAGCCTCCCTTACCTTGACCATGTCTCTGAGCACTGAACACCTTGTACTTCTGGGCTCTCCAGGAAGGTTGCAGTTCTGAAATGTGACAACACTGGAGGATCATGAGTTCTCATTTAATTCTTCTCAAATATTTGGCAGTTAATGTGCGTCTTTTTTCTTAACATTTTTGCAACTGTTGACTATTTGCAACCAAACTTTTGAAGGTCCTGTGATCACGCCCCAATATCTTATTAATTTCAAGAGCACTGCATCACTCTGTAAGATTTGTAACAATTTTTGACTTTTCAGAGTCAGTTAAATCCCTTTTTTGGCCCATTTTGCCTGAGGAAATCAAGATGCCTAATAATTCTGCATACTTTGATAGAGGGTGTTGATATTCTTAGGTCACATGCCCTCTCATTGCATCATTGCACAATACACATCACCTGATAAATGAATATACCCCCAACAGATTTGTCAGAAAAAAAATTATCCATTGAAGGCAAACAAGATTCAATATTTTGCACACCCAATTTTCTTAACAAACTCATTCAATACCATGTCGCAAAAATGAGTACACCCCAATGAAAGTCTTAGGTGCAAAGCTAAAGTTTAGACTACGAAATTCTAATTAACAAGAATTTATCCAAAATTAATTATTCATTAAACAGGTGTCTAGCAGACAATTGACTATAAAAGAGCATTACTTAACAAAGAAAACTATTTCATGTTGTCAGCAGTAGCACCACATGGAGGAGAAATGTCACTAGAGCGGAGAAAGAAAATTATTTCTTTACCCAAGAAAGGTGAAGGCTACAAGAAGATCAGCCAAACTTTACTTATTAGTCAGCATACTGTACAAAAAGTGATACAAAAATTTAACAGTGATGAAACTGTAACCATCTCACAGAGACGTCTAGGCCGTCCACGGAAATGAACACCTAAACAGCAGAATCTTTTGATGAGAAGGGTTGAAGAAAATAAACATCAAGTTCACTGCAGTTAGCTAAAGCAGTTAAAGAACAAACTGGGGTCAGTATTTCCCGTAAAACAATATGGCATACACTGCAGGGGAATAGCATGCATGGGTGTCATCCAGGAAGGAAGCCTCTCCTAAATCCCTTGGTTTAGGGTGCACATGATGATAAATATGAAGACTACTGTGACTCTATACTCTGGACATTAACATAAACCATTCACACCCTAAACTACACTATTACATTTTCTGAACTATGCAGTTCCCATAAATTGCTGTAATAGCGCACTGCGTTGATAGTGTGGGCACAGGAACTGTGCGAGTGCCAGCTATATTATAGAGCTGAAGCCCTGCTCTAAAAGTCAAGATTAGACATGACACCAATTCTGGCTGTTTAATCTTTAAGACGCCCCAGTCACTGCGACTGTGGCATCAAATGTGGCTGGACAGAGGTAAAAGACTTCCTTTGCTACTTCCTCAGTGCCCCCGTAAAGGGATTAATTTCTGTTGCAGTTGGAAGTCTGCCAATAATGGAAGCCTGCCAGATACAATACAGAATAATTTTATTCATAATGACAGTAATAACCAGTATGATAATATGAACACATTTATGCTGAACACTAGAATAAAAACATAAAAACCATAGAATATAAACATAAAAACCCCAAACAATGCCTCAGTTTTACCTCTTAGATGCTATAATTCGTGACAGTGGCATTTATGAGATTAGGAATAGTGTTGTCACTTCTAATGCTCATTTTTCTTCACCAATACTCATTGTGGGGGCAGGAAATTTACTGTAGGCCAACTAGTCTGCCATGTTTATATATCTATGAAGCCGAGCCTTTAACTGTGCTTAATAGGTGATAGGTAATTATTAAAGATGGATAAATTCAATGCAAATCAAATTTCCGTACAATTTTATGAAATTTGCAGGTCACCGAGAATTCAAACAATTTGTTATTAGATTCATGCAAATAGCCAAAAAATTGACTTTTTACAAATTCCAGAACATTGTATCAGTCACAGAAGGTTAAGGTCGAACGCACGGGCTTCCCCATAATGGCTTGCAGCTATAACATCACATGGTATAGAGCAGCCAATAAGGAGGGGCTATCATAGCCTGTATAATACATAAAGCAGTTTATGCATCAGCCATTTTAGAGTGATATAGGATAGTGAGTCAGAGATCACAGCTCAGCAATAGAGATAGGATGAGAAAACCCTAAAGCATTGGACAAATACTCCAGACAATAATGTGTGGTACAACTGCAGCAGTGAAGAAAATGAGTGTAGTAGTCTGCAAATTCAGAGATTCAATTGATAGTGGAAGATAGAGATAGTAGAAAGTAGAGGTGCAAGTACCATCCATACTCAGTATGATTCATCGGTGATATGGTGTACCTGGCATTTGTCCAGTTGCATTTGAACACATTACAATTACACTTTTTTCTTCGTTCATAATGCAGTAGAAAGTAGAAGCAAGACAGCACAATATATTTACAGGAAAAAAAAATCACTGAAATCAGAGTGAGTTTTTTGCAATTCTTATGCAGTCTTTTTATGAAGGCAGGAATAATTGTTTGTTTTTTTAAATACAATTTTCTTTGAATATCTGACAAATTTTTACATCTGCACATGCCACACAAATGCAGAAGTTGGCCTTTTGCATGTGTACCCGCCTAGCATTTCTTATCACATTTTTTTTTTAATCCTGTTTAAAAAAACTTTAGAAAAAAAAAGTTAAAACAATATATAGTAAATATTTAACTGTGCATGTCTGTTTTTGCACACATGTTTTACTAGTCCAATTTGACAACTGTACACAGCACACCTATGCTGCGGCCTCCTGTCACATTTTGCTTTCTATATGTGTACCTACTTGTGCATCTGTCAGCAGGATTGTGCTTAGTAAACTACATACACTGTCAGGTGGGCGCCATTACACTGAGTAATATGATACCTTGCTTGATGAAATCCGTCCAGTGATTCTTTTATAATCTTTATTTTCAGTTTTGCCATAATAGCATCTTCTGGTTGCCGAGATGCACACACGCGGGCGCCATTTTGCTTAAGGAAAAAGAATTTGGGTGCAGAAATATGGTGCCGCACGTGCACAATAGTATCTCTCGGCAATCGAAAAATGCTACTGCACAAGCGCATGCGGTGGGGGCCATATTGCTTCAGGCTAATTTATTTTTCCTCTAGCAAAATGGCTCCCGCACGTGCGCAGTAGCATCTATCACTTGCCGATCCAACTGCACACGCGCGGGCGCCATTTCGCTAGAGGAAAAAGAAATTTGCCTGCAGCAATATGGCCCCCACGGCCTCGCGTGCGCAGTAGCATCTCGGCAACCAAAAGATGCTACTGCGTATGTGCGGACGCTGGTGGCCATATTGGGGGATGTAAATTTTCACTTTTGAACAGAAATTACACAGGCAATATTTAAAACAGTAGGCAGGTCGCTGAAAGCACTGTGACCTGTCAGAGGACAGAGATAGGCATACATAATGAGACCACCATCTACAGCCCCTCCCTAAAGTCCCACCCCCTGCACGCGCAGCGCCATATTGCTGCACCCAAATTATTTTTCCTTAAGCAAAATAAGGATTATAAAAGAATTGCTGGACGGATTTCAACAAGCAAGGTATCATATTAGTCAGTATAACGGCGCCCACCTGACATTGTGTGTAGTTTACTAAGCACAATCCTGCTGACAGGTGCGCTTTAACAAGTAATTTTGGTTCCAAATATTATTGTGACAAGGGTTGAACAACTAGGATTGAATAGATTGATAAAAATTAATTATAGTGTTTTATAAAATATATGGTAAAAGAAAAAGTGGCAATGACAATTGACAGGGGAGTGTAAAAGGAAAAAAAAACATACCACTACTAAGAATAAGGGAGTTGCCAAATGCAAGCTACAATTGGCCTTCTTTGACTCCAGCAGGTGTGCTAGTGGAGAACATGTGGATGACGTTATAGAATATATAGTAGCTCACTTGTTTTAGTCACAGCAGGATAATGTTATCTCTGACAAGGACACCTTCAGTTTGAGTCACTGTTCTGTAAGAACCGTCTGTCTAATCACAAAAGATTATGAGGGATTATTTTTGGACAGTTTCTTAATAAAGAAACCCATACGTCTGTCAGTGCACTGTGTTATTAAATATGCTCTTGGTTACTACCGATTGCCATCAGTTTTTAAGATGAGGTTACTTTGACACTACTAAAGCTGTGTGTACGCTAAAGAGCTTGAAGGGTTTATATAGTGTCCTAGGAGGCATGGAAATGTTGCATATATCTTCAGGGCAATTGATGACTGTACAGTATTGTGATTTGCGATGAATCGATTAGCTGCAAATCAATTTTTTGGGAAAAATTTGACAAACCTGGAAAATAAGAATTTCAAAATATTCGATCATCTCTAGTAATTTTTCAATATTTCAGTGCATTGTATAAGCAATCAAATTCTGCAATTGGACTAAAAAAATGAAAATAACCATTAAAAAAAAAACATGAGAATCCAAAATATAAAAGTTTTATTCACAAGCTTTTTCTGAAATGTAAATAGCAAAGTCAATCTAAAACAAGAACTCCATGATTTGATATAGCCACAATTGGAATTGTCCAAACAAAATATTAAAATATTTATTCCATTTGGTGAACGTGGAAGTAGAAAAAAAATCAAATGTCAGAATTGCTGTTCATTAGTCTCATCACCTCCAAAAAAATGGAATAGAATGGGATCAGAAAATTGTATGGACCTTAAAATTTTACAAATAAAAGCTAAAACTTAAGAAACAAAAACAAGTCCCTGTAGAAAAATTTAAAAGTTATGAAGTTTTGATTATTTTGACTGAAATCTAATTTATTTTTGCAAGTTCATTTTAATTTTTTAAACTGATCCATAGTAGAAGAAAGTTATTTTTATTACAGCATGTGTGTTGTAAAAACAAAACTCAAAATAACTTCTAACCCCACTTGGATTTTTTCACCCATTTTAAGTACATTGTATATTAATATGTATGTTGTCATTCAAAACTTCAATTGTCCCATAAAAAACAAACACTCATATGGCTATGTTTATGGGAAAAAAAGAAAAATGTCTGCATCTCCATGTGCTTAATGTAAAAGTAAATATTTGGAAAAAAACACAAGTTTTTATGTAATTTATTTGATATGGTGAGAGCAAAATACGTAAATGTGTACAAGAAAAAAATCAATCATGGTATAATTGTTTTTAGCAAAACCTACCCCCCTAAAAAAATGAATGTCATTCATGAAATAAACAATATCTATCCAACAATGGTGTCATGAAAAGTTGAAAAAAATGCAACTTGTCTCACAAAAATCAAGTTCCCAAATAGTGGCTTTATAAATGCAGAGCTGACTATGATGACCAACTGTCGCAGCAGGGGCCAGAAAGTGAACTAACGGGGACCTCTGTCATGCTGATAAACATGGTAAGCTGCAGGCTTGAATACTTGTTGTTTAGCAGGTGTATTGCTAGCTTCAGGCAGAGGGAAGACTATTGGATAGCCATGCTTTTAAACCCCTGTTATCAAGGCAAAATAGGAGAATTTTATTCAAGCTTCTGAAATACATTAAAAATTGGCTTCTTACCAAGATAAGCCGTGTTTCCTGCTCAGCGAAGCTTTTGTTGAGCAGATGCCTTTTGTCTGCATGTCTGACCAGGAGACTCCTCTTCATTCCCATTCCCTGCAAAATCAAGGCTCCCTCTCCTGTGCCAGTACTACCACTACAACAAGTAGCCAATGCAGCAGCAGTGATTACAATATATATGAAATGATGGACCAGATGTTTTATCAGACTCTGCACCACCCATCAAGAAACAGAAACACGCCACCTGAACAACCAGGTAAAGTCGCATCTGTCCCGTGTCCTGTCTCTGGCATAAGCCCTGACCCCATGGTCTTCTGGGTGGCAGATCGGACCTGTTGCAAGAATTGATCCAGTTTGCCATGGACATAATGTCTTGTTAAGACTCCAGAGTAGTGTCAGAGAGGATATTTAGCACAGCAAGTGGTTTTGTGATGCCCATGCAAACCAGATTTGCATGTGTGGAAAAACATACATTTATTAAATTGAATTAAGAAAGGATTGGTGAGGCTTTTTATTGGTGTATGGCTGAAGCCAATGATTGGAACAGCCAATTCATCTGCCTGCCTGTCCATTATGTTTTCTACTGTTGTGCTGCCACCAGTGCTGATAAGCCGGACATATCCTGCCTGTACTGTACATCATGTTCTATACTGTGCCTTGACTGTCTCTGCTACTATCAATAGACAAACCACACATCTCCTGCTTGTCCATGTTGTTCTATGTCTATAGTATACTGCTGCTGGGAACCCTACACTTGACCAAGTAAATGTAAGAAACCTGAACCTGCCACCAAAAAGAGATACTTTTTAGACTGCTTTTTGCTTCTTTGCTTCTTCACTCAATTCCAAACATCAAACCTGTTGCTGATCCCAAAAAGCAATAGTTTTGCAATTCTTCTTAAAATGCATTGCTTCTTCACTTTCCAAACTACAAAACTGTTTTTGATCCCAAAACAGAGATAATTGTTGATCCTTCACTTGTTAAAAAGCCATGGCTCAGAAAGCATCTGCACTAAAAATGGATAATCTTTGGACATTGTTTAACCCCTTAACAACATCTGACGTACTAATACGCGTCTGTGCCCTGGGACTTAAGAGCCAGACCCGTATTAGTATGCCATGGCGATCGCGCGCGCACACAGGCTGTGCGGGCGCGATCGCCGCCGGGTGTCAGCTGATTGTCACAGCTGACACCCGATACTATGTGCAGGGAGCGGCCCTTCACCGCTCCCAGCACATTAACCCCCGCGATGCTGCGATCGAAGTCGATCGAAGTCGATCGCAGCATTGCGGGGGCAAGGGGAGGTGATAGCAGATACTCACCTCCTCTTCCGGCTTCCAACGCTGTTTGCAAAGGCTTCCCGGGTGTTGCCATGACGACCCGATGTCGTCATGACAACATCCGGGTCACCAGGTAGCAGGAAGATTGTTTGGACATGCGCAGTGCATCTCCAAACAATCTTCTCCCCGTCCAGCGCTGACAGCCTGCATGACACAGGGATGGTGCTGCATTCCTGTGCCATGCAGGCGATCAGAGAAAAAAAAATGAAAGTCCCAGAGTGGGACAGAGTAAAAAAGTGTAAAAACACCCAGAAAGTGAAAAAAAAAAAAAAATTGCAAAAAAATAAAAAAAAATAATCCACCAAAAATAAAAATATAATGTACCCATCAATAAATATTATTATAAAAAAAAACAAAACAATAAAAGTACACATATTTGGTATCGCCGCGTCCGGAACAACCTGACCTATAAAACTGTCCCACTAGTTAACCCCTTCAGTGAACACGGTAAAAAAAAAAAAGAAGCAAAAAACAATGCTTTATCACCATACCGCCAAACAAAAAATGGAATAACACGCGATCAAAAAGACAAATATAAATGGTACCGCTGAAAACGTCATCTCGTCCCGCAAAAAACAAGCCAACATACAGCTCCATCAGCCGAAAAATAAAAAAGTTATAGCTCTCAGAATAAAGCTATGATAAAAAATATTTTTTTCTATAAAATTGCTTTTATTATGTAAAAGTGCAAAACATAGAAAACCGATATAAATGTGGTACCGCTGTAAATGTACTGACCCGAAGAATAAAGCTACCTTATCAATTTTACCACACGTGGAACAGAATAAAAAAAAACAAAAAAAACACAATTCCTGAATTGTTGGTTTTTGTTTATTCCGCCTCCCAAAAATCGGAATAGAAAGCGATCAAAAAATGTCACGTGCCTGAAAATGGCACCAATAACAACGTCAACTCATCCAGCAAAAAACAAGCCGTCACATGACTGTCTGCCAAAATCTGGAAAAATTATAGCTCTCAAAATATGGCGATGCAAAAACTAGATTTTACAAAAAATGCGTCTTTTAGTGTGTGACAGCTGTCAGTCATAAAAACCCCATATGATTCTGGTACTGCTGTAATCACATCGACCCGAAGAATAAAGTCGTCTAATCACTTATACCGCACGAGGAACAGCGTCAAAAATAAACTCTTGGGTGAGGATTGGGCTAGGGTTAGGGCTGGGTTTGGGGTTAGGGTTGTTCTAGGGTTAGGGTTGTGCTAGGGTTAGGGTTATGCTACGGTTAGGGCTGGGGTTGGGGTTAGGGTTGGGGTTAGGGTTGTGATGGGGTTGGGATTTTTTTCAAAAGAAAAAAAGATGACGATATGGCGACTAGTGTTGAGCGCAAGTGCTCGCTACTTGAGTTTGCATCGGGTGCTCTGGTATGCATTGAGTATCGTGGGTATTTGAGTGACATGCTCGAGTCTCTGCCCCATAGGCTTCGCGGCCAAAAAAACTTTACAGGGATTGCCTGCCATGCACGAGCAATACCCGCATGTTTTTTTTTGGGTGTCTTAGAACCGTGAAACATGCGGAGCAGGGACTCGAGCATGTCACTCGAGCACACGCTGTACATGGTGCATACCTGAGTACCCGATGCAAACTCAAGTAGTGAGCACTTGCGCTCAAGACTAATGACAACTTATTCAATATGATGACCTAATGTAAACAAATTCTATGTCGTACCTCTGGGTTCAAAATGTTCACTATACACCTTAATAAAATCCTTGAGGGGTATAGTTTCCAAAATGGGGTCACTTGTGGGGGAGCTCCACTGTTTAGGCACATCAAGGGCTCTCCAAACGCAACATGGTGTCCGCTAACAAATTGAATGGAAAATCGGCTCAAATTGTTAGCGGACACCATGTTGCGTTTGGAGAGCCCCTGATGTGCCTAAACAGTGGAACTCCCCCACAAGTGACCCCATTTTGGAAACTAGACCCCCCAAGGCACCTATCTAGATGCATAGTGAGCACTTGGACCCCCCAGGTGCTTCACAAATTGATTCATAAAAATGAAAAAGTGTTTTTTTTTTCACTTTTATGAATCAATTTGTGAAGCACCTGGGGGTTCCAAGTGCTCACTATGCATCTAGATAGGTGCCTTGGGGGGTCTAGTTTCCAAAATGGGGTCACTTGTGGGGGAGTTCCAATGTTTGGGCACACAGGGGCTCTCCAAACGCAACATGGTGTCCTCTAACAATTTGAGCCGACAATTTGTTAGCGGACACCATGTTGCATTTGAAGAGTCCCTGTGTGCCCAAACATTGGAGCTCCCCCACAAGTGACCCCATTTTGGAAACTAGACCCCCCAAGGCACCTATCTAGATGCATAGTGAGCACTTGGAACCCCCAGGTGCTTCACAAATTGATTCATAAAAATGAAAAAGTGTTTTTTTTTTCACTTTTTCATTTTTCCGAATCAATTTGTGAAGCACCTGGGGGTTCCAAGTGATCACTATGCATCTAGATAGGTGCCTTGGGGGGTCTAGTTTCCAAAATGGGGTCACTTGAGGGGGAGCTCCAAAGTTTGGGCACACAGGGGCTCTCCAAACGCAACATGGTGTCCGCTAACAATTTGAGCCGATTTTATATTCAATTTGTTAGCGGATACCATGTCGCATTTGGAGAGTCCCTGTGTGCCCAAACATTGGAGCTCCCCCACAAGTGACCCCATTTTGGAAACTAGACCCCCCAAGGCACCTATCTAGATGCATAGTGAGCACTTGGAACCTCTAGGTGCTTCACAAATTGATTCGTAAAAATGAAAAAGTGAAAAAAAAAACACATTTTCATTTTTACGAATCAATTTGTGAAGCACCTGGGGGTTCCAAGTGCTCACTGTGCATCTAGATAGGTGCCTTGGGGAGTCTAGTTTCCAAAATGGGGTCACTTGTGGGGGAGCTCCAATGTTTGGGCACACAGGGGCTCTCCAAACGCAACATGGTGTCCGCTAACAATTTGAGCTGATTTTCCATTCAATTTGTTAGCGGATACCATGTTGCATTTGGAGAGTCCCTGTGTGCCCAAACATTGGAGCTCCCCCACAAGTGGCCCCATTTTGGAAACTAGAACCCCCAAGGCACCTATCTAGATGCATAGTGAACACTTCGAACCCCTAGGTGCTTCACAAATTGATTCGTAAAAATGAAAAAGTGAAAAAAAAAAACACTTTTTCATTTTTACGAATCAATTTGTGAAGCACCTGGGGGTTCCAAGTGCTCACTATGCATCTATATAGGTGCCTTGGGGGGTCTAGTTTCCAAAATGGGGTCACTTGTGGGGGAGCTCCAATGTGTGGGCACACAGGGGCTCTCCAAACACAACATGGCGTCCGCTAATTATTCAAGCAAATTTTACAATCAAAAAGTCAAATGGCGCTCCTTCCCTTCCGAGCCCTGCTGTGCGCCCAAACAGTGTTTTTTCCCCACATATTGGGTATCTGCGTGCCCAGGGGAAATTGCACAACAAATTTTGGGTTCCATTTTTTCTTGTTACCCCTGTGAAAATAAAAAAAATTGGGTCTAAAGTAACATTTTTGTGAAAAAAGTTAAATGTTCATTTTTTTCTTCCACATTCAAAAAATTCCTGTGAAGCACCTGAAGGGTTAATAAAGTTCTTGAATGTGGTTTTGAGCACCTTGAGGGGTGCAGTTTTTAGAATGGTGTCACTTTTGGGTATTTTCTGTCATAAAGACCTCTCAAAGTGACTTCAAATGTGATGTGGTCCCTAAAAAAATGGTTTTGTAAATTTTGTTGGAAAAATGAGAAATCGCTGATCAACTTTTAACCGTTATAGCTCCCTAACAAAAAAAAATTTTGGTTCCAAAATTGTGCTGATGTAAAGTAGACATGTGGGAAATGTTATTTATTAACTCTTTTGTGTGACATATCTCTCGGATTTAAAGGCATAAAGATTCAAATTTTGAAAATTGCAAAATTTTTAAAATTTTCGCCAAATTTATGTTTTTTTCACAAATAAACGCAAGTGATATCGAAGAAATTTTACCACAATCATGAAGTACAATATGTCACGAAAAAACATTCTCAGAATCAGGGGGATCCGTTGAAGCGTTCCAGAGTAATTACCTCATAAAGTGACAGTGGTCAGAGTTGTAAAAATTGGCCGGGTCATTAACGTGCAAACCACCCTCGGGGCTTAAGGGGTTAAAGGGAACCTGTCACCAGGATTTCACCATATAAACTAAAAGCACCACTTTTGAGCCCTTTTACACATCACTGCAGTCATTTTTGTATAAGTCTCCGCTGATTTGCAGAATCATGAAAATTCCTTATATAATTCTCCTGCACAATATGCTAAATGTCCAGTCCAACGGGTATCTCAGGACAGTGCTCGGTGCCTCTTTCCTCCTGAGACCAAGCACAGGTCAGCGCAGGTGCACCTTACTCTGCCCTCTTGAGGCCAGAGAAAAGGTCTTTACTGTGCATGCGCAGCCTTCACTTTCATGTCATCAGCTCCCTCAAGAAGGTAGAATGAAGCACGCTTGTGAAGGTCTGTGCTTCAACTTCAGATTTTCAGCGCTGGGTGGATGACATGAGAGACATCATCCATATCCATCAAGACAAGAGGTGCAGCGATTGTGAGGAAAGAGAAGGTGTCGAGCACAGACCTGCGACACTAATTGGACCAGACCATGCCGATTAGCGTACGGCATGGTATAATTATAAATGTGTATTCATGGATCTGTGAAGAGCTGGGGGGGGGGATTTTACACAGATTGCTGGAATGATATGTGAGAGGACTCTAACCCTTCTACCTCTGAAGTCTGTTTGCACATTAATGACCAGGCCAATTTGTACAATTCTGACCACTGTCACTTTATGAGTTAATAACTCCGGAAAGCTTCAACGGATCCCACTGATTCTGAGATTGTTTTTTTCAAGACATATCGTACTTCATGATAATGGTAAAATTTATTTGATATGACTGGCGTTACTTCGTGAAAAAAATCTGAAATTTGGCAAAAATTTTAAAAATTTCGCAATTTTCAAACTTTGAATTTTCATGCCTTTAAGTCAGAAAGATATGTCACACAAAATAGCTAATAAATAACAATTTCCACATGTCTACTTTACATCAGCACAATTTTGGAACCACATTTTTTTTGTTAAGAAGTTATAAGGGTTAAAAGTTGACCAGTGATTTCTAGTTTTTCCAATAAAATTTACAAAACCATTTTTTTAGAGACCACATAACATTTGAACTGACTTTGAGGGGCCTTTATGACAGAAAGTACCCAAAAGTGACACCATTCCAAAAACTGCACCCCTCAAGGTGCTCAAAACCACATCAAGAAGTTTATTAACCCTTCAGGCGCATCATAGGAATTTTTGAAATGTGGAAGAGAACAATGAACATTTAACTTTTTTTCACAAAAAGTTTACTTTAGACCCAAATTTTTTTCTTTTTGCAAGGGTAACAGGAAAAAATGGACCCCAAAATTTGTTGTGCAATTTCTCTTAAGCACGCTGATACCCTATATGTGGGGGAAAAACACTGCTTGGGTCTACAGTATGGTTCGGAAGGGAAGGAGCGCCATTTGACTTTTTGAATGTAATATTTGCTTGAAAAATTAGCAGACGCCATGTAGAATTTGGGGAGCCCCTGATGTGCCTAAACAGTGGAAACCTTCCACAAGTGACACCAGTTTGGAAACTAGATCCCCCCGGCAACTTATCTAGATGTGTGGTGAGTACCTTGAACCCCCAGGTGCTTCACAGAAATGTATAATACTGAGCCGTAAAAATAGAATTTTCACATTTTTCCCACAAAAATGTTTTTCAGCCCCAAATTTTTTATTTTCAAAGGGTAACAGGACAAATTGGACCCCAAAATTTGTTGTGCAATTTCACCTGAGCACACAGATACTGCATATGTGGGGAAAAAACTATTGTTTTGGCACACAGCAGGGCTCAGAAAAGAAGGAGTGACATTTTGGAATTTTGACATTTTGAAGAGCCCCTAATGTGCCTAAACAGTAGAAACCCCCCACAAGTGACGCCATTTTGGAAACTAGACCCCTCAAAGAATTTATTTAAATGTGTGGTGAGCACCTTGAACCCACAGGTGCTTCACAGAATTTTACAACGTGGTTCTGTAAAAATGAAAAAATATATATTTTTCCCATAAAAATTTTGTTTTAGCCCTCAATATTTTCATTTTCACAAGGATAGCAGGAGAAAATGGACCCCAAAATTTGTTGTGTAATGTCTCCCGAGTACGCTGTTACCCCATATGTCAAAAACTACTTTTGAGGCACAGTGCAAAGCTCAGAAGGGAAGAAGCACCATATTGGAGATCATATTTTGCTGTGCTGGTTTGATGGTGCCATGTCACATTGGCAGAGCCCCTAAGGTGCCAGAACAGCAGACCCCCCATAAGAGACCCCATTTTACAAACTACACCTCTAAATAAATTCATCTACGTGTGCAGTGAGCATGGTGACACCACATGTGCCTCACAGAGTTTTTTACCATTGGGCTGTGAAGAAAGAATAATTAAATTTTTACCACCAAAGTTTTGTTTTAGCCCCAGTTTTTACATTTTCACACTGGGAAATAGGTAAAAATGGCACCAAAATTTGTCCCACAATTTCTGCTGAATGTAGCAATACTCCATATGTGACTGTACAGTACTGCTTAGCCACACGGCGAGACTCTGGAGGGACGGAGCACTATTTGCCTCCTGGAGAGCAGATTTTCATAGAATAGTACGCAGAATCCATATACAGAGATCCTAAGTTCTAGAAGAGCAGAATCCCCCCTCAAGTAACCCCATTTTGGAAATTATACCTCTTTAGGGAATTTATCTACAGGTGTGGTGAGGATTTTAACTACATGGATGTTTTCCAGAAACAAGCAGCAGTGGATATAGCTGAGTGAAAATTGAATTAACCAGAAGATAAATTATAAGGGAAACAAACATGCGTACATAATACCATTAAAACAATCACTTTATTTAGACTATATTAAAAAGACACCCGTATCCCCAGTGTAAACAACAACATGGACGAACAAGTTCCAGTCCATGATAGTAGGGCCGACTGAGTATACCCACAATAGATTAAGCACTACCCATCCGGAACTATTGTCTCTTCAAGTTATATATTTAGATAAATCACATATGAGAAGATGTTAGCATGGAATTAATTAAACACAGGCAGATATATAATTTCATGATAGAGAGACCTAATAACAGCATAGCTAGTGGGATAATATATATAATTTCCAGGATCACAAACTTGGGCCTAAGTAACCCTGGAAACTAGGCCTACTAGCCCTGCCTGACCGCGGGGCTTGGCACCCTATATAGCAAGGTTTTAGTGCCTCCGCCCCACAGCGGCTCTCCTTCACTCTCCCTTTGCTGTCCCTATATAACAGTATCTCTGCGGAAGCCTGGACTAGACAGAGTTCAACTAGCCAGATAGGAGAGAGAGGGGGTAGTAGTCAAAACAAATAACTTATCGTTCAGGATGTCCATAGGAGGATATGGTTTTCAAATCTCGGCCTCTGCCTCGACACATTTCCCCATTACAGGTTCATCAGGAGGCCGTATTTCATGTGATAATGAGGTACAGATGATTAAGCATTATAGGCCCATGATGGTGTCAGAGTGAAAATTGCAAACTGTCGTTGTAGTGACCAGTATGTTATGTCCAGCTTGTGCTTCTGGAGACATGCACCCGTAAATTAGACGGGCCCTCATCACTACAGAAATGCCAAACATGTGGATGCTAACTGTGGTTTAGGCACACTGTGGGGCTCAAAAGGGAGGTGGGCATTTGTACTTGGGAGCACAGAATTTGCTCAATTTCTTTTAGGGGGCATGGGCCATTTTGCTTTTCCAGAGCCTTTGTGCTACTGGTAACGTGGAAGCCCCCTCTACAACCCCTGGCAAAAATTATGGAATCATCGGGCTCGGAGAATGTTCATTCAGTTGTTTAATGTTGTTGAAAAAAAGCAGATCACAGACATGGCACAAAACTAAAGTCATTTCAAATGGCAACTTTAGGGCTTTAAGAAACACTAAAAGAAATCAAGATAAAAATGTGGTACTCAGTAAGGGTAATTTTTTTCAGACCAAGCAAAGGGAAAAAATTATGGAATCACTCAATTATGTGGAAAAAATTATGGAATCACCCTGTAAATTTCCATTTCCAAAACTAACACCTGCATCAAATTAGATCTGCTCGTTAGTCTGCATCTAAAAATTAGTGATCACACCTTGGAGAGCTGTTGCACCAAATGGACTGACATGAATCATGGCTCCAACACGAGAGATGTCAATTGAAACAAAGGAGAGGATTATCAAACTCTTAAAAGAAGGTAAATCATCACGCAATGTTGCAAAATATGTTGGTTGTTCAAAGTCAGCTGTGTCTAAAATCTGGACCAAATACAAACAACTGGGGAAGGTTGTTAAAGGCAAACATTCTGGTAGACCAAGGAAGACATCAAAGCGTCAAGACCGGAAACTTAAAACAATGTGTCTCCAAAACAGGAAATGCACAACAAAACAAATGAGGAACGAATGGGAGGAAACTGGAGTCATTGTCTGTGACCGAACTGTAAGAAACCGCCTAAAGGAAATGGGATTTACATACAGAAAAGCTAAACATAAGCCATCATTAACACCTAAACAGAGAAAAACAAGGTTACAATGGGCTAAAGAAAAGCAATCGTGGACTGTGGATGACTGGATGAAAGTCATATTCATATTCATATGAGAAGTAAAAGGCAAAATATCAAAAAATGAATAGCCAATAGTTACCCAAATTGCAAATACCGATGGTGCATCAAATGGGGGAAAGAAAGGGAAGGGGGGCCTAGTGGTGACACCACATCTTTTCAGAGCAATAGGAGGCTTTGCAGTACCTTCAATTTGTGGTGAATCAATTCATGGCAAATTTAATTTCCTGGGAAAAAAATCAGAGTAGCTGGCAAATAAGAGTTTTAAAAGATTTGCTCATCTTCAACATACAGTTATAGATATAGTCCACTTACGACAGTATAGTTCTCCACACCAGTGAAATGAACCTTTTACACCTAAAGAATATAAAAAAAATATTCTTTTAATTTATTAAATAATGTATAGGTTTTTAAAATTAACCACAAATTATAGTCAATGGCATAATGTTATTGGATTTACATTTTGAATACTTATGACTTACCTATCATATTAATCAGAAATTGAATGTATCAAATAATTCTTCAGTTGCTGCAATTACTGCTTTGTAGACGTTTGGCCAAGGATCTGCTGAAGACAATGTCATGACGCCAGTCTGTGGCTGGCGTTCATAGGAGATCGTGATTTTCACTATACATAGTACTGCTGATGCACTGCTATGTATAGTACAAGTTATCGGATAATTGCAGCTTCAAGTCCCTTAAGGGGACTATTAAAGCCACAAAAGTTAAAATAACCCCATTAAAAATAAAGAAATAAAAAATACACATATTTGGTATTTGGATTTGTAAAAGTCTGATCTATCAAAATATAAAATAAATTTAATCTGATCGGTAAACAGAATAAAATCAAAATGCCAGAATTAATTTTTTTGGCCACTACAGCATTGTGATAACATGCAAAAAATAAGCCCTCACACAGCCCCATATGCTGAAAAATGAAAACGTTATGGGTCTCGGAATATGGCAAAATTTTTTCTTCTTACAAACCTCTGAATTTTTTTTTCACCACTTAAATAAAAAAAAAACTATACATGTTTGGTATCTACATACTCGTACTGACATGGATAATCATATTGCCAGGTCAATTTTACCATATAGTGAATGTAGTAAATAAAGAACCCAAAAAAACATTGCGATAGCACTTTTTTTTCCAATTTCAATGCACTTGGAATTTTTTCCTGTTTTCCAGTACACTATGTAGTAGAATGATTTATTCAAAAGTACAACTTGTCCCGCAAATAACAAGCCTTTATACGGCTATATTCATGGAAAAGTAAAAAAGTTATGGCTCTTGGAAGAAGTGGAGGAAAAAACGAAAAAAACAGAAAATGGCCATGGCGTGAAGGTGTTAAAGGGGCAGTGCAATATTTAAAATGTCCTTTAAAATATCTATCTTTACACCCTAACCACTTTTGTCATTTGCTTTATTATAAAAAAAAAACTAGACTTTTTCCTATCCTGCTAATCTCTAAATGTTTTTTTTTACTTTACTAGCCGTATCCCTTGAAAAGATTCTCAAATGAGACATCAGGAGGCTGGGGCTGCACTCACTTCTCTAAAATCTCTATCACCCTGCCTGGTACAGAACGCCATCAGGGGGTGGTGCAATAGTCACTTACCACAGTCGCTTTCATTGCTGCCCTCTGAAGTTTTCCTGAATCCACTGTGCTTTTAGAAGCTGGTGAAGAAGTTACTGAGGTACCAGCACTCTGCTTTTGTCTTCGCTAGCTGTAGCTTCTGACTATAAAAGGAGATGTCATTATGGGGCGGTGATCATCAGGGTGAGTGGTACCACCGATGATCATGACTTTGAGGGTGGTTATAAAAGCTGTGGGGTGGTGCTGGTGTTGCTCACCCTGCTCTCTCCCTCCATACCAGTCTGTCAACTTGTTTAATTTTCTTTATTTTAGATGTTTGTAATCTTTTCACATGTACAGCACCATGGAATTAATGGTGCTTTAAAATTAAATAATAATAATTAGGATAGTTTTTGAATAAATAATTTATATTATATTTTTCAGTACAAACATGTTAGAATTTAGTATTTTATCAGTCTCAATCATGCACATTAACAACATAGAAAAGTTTTACAAATACACATGGGGAAATGCTTTTTGTTTCTTCTAGAAGCTTGCTTGTTTGTTTTTCGTTATTCAGGAAAGTACCCAATTAGCCAGATCAACGCGCATTAAAAAGCTTGCTGATCCGCTAAACTACAGCCAGCAAAAGTGAAGTTAGAAACTAAATAGCAAACTGTTTAATGATTTTCTGTTTTGATACCAAGGGTGCGTTAATTAACCTTTACAGAATTGATGTATGTTTGCAAAAGTTTGTAATATGCTAAACTGAAGATGTTTTTTTTTAATCTCTTGTGAGAATAAAGTACAAAGTGTTATTGATACTATGAAAAAATGTTCAAGTAATTTAATCTGCAGCATTTTTTTCTTAAACCAAATTTTATTTTACTTAACAATTAGGCTTGGCTCATACCACTATTCTGCATCCTACATTCTGTTCCCTTAGTGGGCAAGAAAATGGAATTCTTGCTGAAACTGCATAAATCCTATAAATCCTGAAAAAAATTTTGAAAGACCGAGCAAATTCACAATAATGGGATTCATTTTGTTTGTTTGGTTTTGGGAGGCTGCAACTTTAATAGAAGAAAAGGCACAGCATGATACTCTTTCTTTTTTGGCAGAAACCACCAAACTTTGACGGAGTCTCCCTACTGAGGATCAAATGCAAGTATGAACCTAGCCTAAGTACAGTATTACTTATGCTTGTGTTAAAATGGGCAATCATATATATTTTATGTTTTTCTGTGAATTCATGGTCATTAACTAAAAAAGGAGGAGGTCAAACAAACAAGAGAAAGAGAAAAAGCAGAAGAAAAAAACAAGGAGAGCAAAGAAACAAAGCAGATAAAATGAAAAAATAGGGAGGAGGGGTTGATACCTCCATGTCTGTTTCATGAAGTATATCTTTTCAAATTAAAGAAGTCTTAATTTTCCCAGCTGTACGACACCCATCCACCAGCTAAGGTCACAAGAATGTAAAAAATAATCTAGCAGAACAATGTATGTATGAAATTGTCATCAAGCTCATCAGTACTGTATGAGCTAAACGCCTCATCTGTAGCAGATGCAGAAGCTCGCTTGCAGAAGGAAACCTTGTTCTAAACTTTTAGTCCAGTTTTGCCCAGAAATCTTGCAACTTAATTTTATGCCAGCCCCACTATTTCACATGGATACCAGCTTAACGAGAGAGGATGGAGTCAACCCAAGAGATGTACTATAATTTTTTTCCAAGACTGATGTATTAAACAACAGTGTTGATGAACTTCCCCATTGTGGAGAACAATTTATTACAATTTCTGCCAGAAATTGCCATAATTTATAGCAGAAATCCAGTAAATCTCATAAAGAACATAGATTTGGGTTTGTGTTTGAAATCTGTCTGGGTTTCCAAAACAATAAGATACAATTTCTTTTCTTGGGCATAACTTGAAATGGAGAACTTATGCACAAATTGGAAGATCTAGAACAACCACTGCTGAGCAAAAAGAACATAAAGGCTCATCTCAGTTTTGCCAGAAAACATCTTGATGATCGCCAAGATATGGTGTGGTAGTGTGATGGTCTGGGACTGTTTTGCTGCTTCAGGACCTGAACAACTTGCTGTGGTAAATGGAATCATAAATTCTGCTGTCTACCAAAAAATCCTGAAGGAGAATGTCCGACCATCTGTTTGTGACCTCAAGCTGAAACGCACTTGGGTTATGCAGCAGGACAATGGTCTAAAACATCTCAACAATTCCACCTCTGAATGGCTTAAGAAAAACAAAATTAAGACTTTGGAGTGGCCTAGTAAAAGTCCTGACCTTAATCTGATTGAGATGCTGTGGCATGACCTTAAAAAAGCGGTTTATGCTCAGAAACCCTCCAATGTGGCTGAATTACCACAATTTTGCAAAAATGAGTGGGCCAAAATTCCTCCAGAACATTGTAAAAGATGCTTGATTGCAGTTGTTGCTGCTAAGGGTGGCCCAACTAGTTATTAGGTTTAGGGGGCAATCACTTTTCACACAGGGCCCTGTAGGTATGGATTTCTTTTTCCCTTAATAATAAAGACCTTAATTTAAAAACTGCATTTTGTGTTTACTTGTGTTATCTTTGTTCAATGTTTTTAAATTTGTTTTGTGATCTGAAACATTTACGTGTGACAAACATGCAAAATAATAAGAAATCAGTAACGAGGCAAATACTTTTTCACACCACTGCATGTATCTGACTAATACTAATAAACACAACCATACAGAAATATAATCGTAAAAATATCTCAATAAAAACTAGAATTTAATATTATGATTTCTAAGACATTATCGCATATTCTAATCAGTCATAACATGCATTGAACTAGTGACGTGCACAAAATATAGTTCTACCATTAATTATTCTGTTACTGATAATCATTGTTCTGTTATTAAATGTATGTGCAGTTTAGATATGATCAATGGCGTTGTTCTTGTATAAATATTTCACTGACTTACTAAATCAGCTAATGCGCTTCGTGAAGCTGGAAAGGTACATGATAATTGTATCCCACTAGTAAAATATATTATAAATAAGTAAATTGCTCTATCACAAATCAGAAAGAGTTATTTCTTTGTGTTTAATCAGATCAAATATTCAAACTGTCTCCAGACACATACACATCATATACTGTGATTTACACACTATATGATTAAAAGAGCTGCTGAACAGAAGTAGATACTGGGCTTTAAATCAAAAACGCTGCAAGGTTGTAACTCAGTTTTAGAACATATTCCATCATTATTCCCGTCAGTACTATCTTACTAGATTTGGTTAAATTTGACATACTGAAAGCTCTCACATCATTCTGTAATTAAGCATTTCATAACCTGAAGACTAAGTTCCGGATTAAAGAAGCACTCCGCCAAAAACGTATCGCTTACAATATTCAAAATATGTGTGTAAAGCCTCATTCAGACATCCGTGAGTCACATACTTGTTCTATCTGTGTTTTTCACAGAAAGAATACACACCCATTATAGTCTGGGGTTGTTCACATTTCCTTGTGTCCACCGACAAATCATGGAGACATGTCTGTTTTTGATCATGCATGAAATTTACCCATACAAGTCTACAGGTCAGTGAAAATCACAGACAACACACGGATACCATAAGTGTACAATCCATGTGCTGTCCGTAATTAACATTGAAATTCATAGAAGAAAGTTTGTCATTTTTTTATTTTTTCATCAGTAAAAATATCTGATGAAACTCGCATCAAAAACACTGACAATAAGCAATGGTTCTTTTTTACACATGTGAAAAATCACTGACATCTGAAAGAGGCCATATATGTATAGTGTAGATGTATTAATATACTTACAGATCACCATCTTCATCAGTTTCCAGCGACACTCTGGTCCTTCTCTGTATCTTGCAAGCGCTTCTTGCAAGAGGTAGTCACCGGAAATGGTCTTCCAACAATCTTGAAGGAGTTCCCAGAGGTGCTTAGCACTTGTTGGCCCTTTTGCATTCACTCTGTGGTCCAGCTCACCCCAAACCATCTCGATTGGGTTCAGGTCTGGTGACTGTGGAGGCCAGGTCATCTGGCGTAGCACCTCATCACTCTCCTTCTTGGTCAAATAGCCCTTACACAGCCTGGAGGTGTGTTTGGGGTCATTGTCCTGTTGAAAAATAAATGATGGTCCAACTAAACGCAAACCGGATGGAATAGCATGCCGCTGCAAGATAATGTGGTAGCCATGCTGGTTCAGTATGCCTTCAATTTTGAATAAATCCCCAACAGTGTCACCAGCAAAGCACCCCCACACCATCACACCTCTTCCTCCATGCTTCATGGTGGGAACCAGGCATGTAGAGTCCATCCGTTCACCTTTTCTGCGTCGCACAAAGACACAGTGGTTGGAACCAAAGATCTCAAATTTGGACTCATCAGACCAAAGCACAGATTTACACTGGTCTAATGTCCATTCCTTGTGTTCCTTAGCCCAAACAAGTCTCTTCTGCTTGTTGCCTGTCCTTGGCAGTGGTTCCCTAGCAGCTATTTTACCATGAAGGCCTGCTGCACAAAGTCTCCTCTTAACAGTTGTTGAAGAGATGTGTCTGCTGCTAGTACTCTGTGTGGCATTAACCTGGTCTCTAATCTGAGCTGCTGTCAACCTGCGATTTCTGAGGCTGGTGACTTGGATAAACTTATCCTCAGAAGCAGAGGTGACTTTTGGTCTTCTTTTCCTGTGGCGGTCCTCATGTGAGCCAGTTTCTTTGTAGCGCTTGATGGTTTTTGCAACTGCACTTGGGGACACTTTCAAAGTTTTCACCATTTTTTCGGACTGACTGACCTTCATTTCTTAAAGTAATGATGGCCACTCGTTTTTCTTTACTTAGCTGCTTTTTTCTTGCCATAATACAAATTCTAGCAGTCTATTCAGTAGGACTATCAGCTGTGTATCCACCAGACTTCTGCACAACACAACTGATGGTCCCAACCCCATTTATAAGGCAAGAAATCCCACTTATTGAACCTGACAGGGCACACCTGTGAAGTGAAAACCATTTCCGGTGACTACCTCTTGAGGCTCATCAAGAGAATGCCAAGAGTGTGCAAAGCAGTCATCAAAGCAAAAGGTGGCTACTTTGAAGAACCTAGAATATAAGACATATTTTCAGTTGTTTCACAGTTTTTTGTTAAGTATATAATTCCACATGTGTTAATTCATAGTTTTGATGCCTTCAGTGCGAATGTACAATTTTCATAGTCAAGAAAATACAGAAAAATCTTTAAATGAGAAGGTGTGCCCAAACTTTTGGTCTGTACTGTATATTTAGAAAGTTTAAGGGAACATCATTTTTTTCAGGAGTGCTTCTTTAACCCCTTCACGACATAGACATAAACTTGCGTCATATGTTGTGTCCCTGTTTTTGATGTGAGCTTGCACGCCAAGTCCACATCTTTCCCAGCACATGGCTGCTGATTTAATCAGCCCTCATGTGCCTTTAACAGCCATGGGTGGAGCATAGCTCCACCCGTGGCTGTTAACCTTCTAAATCTCGCTGTCCGTCTCTGACAGCGGCATTTAACACGCACTGACAAGTCGATCCATGCTCCCATCGACATGCTAGTGACGTGATCGTGGGGCATCGATGGGTTGTCATGAAAGCCGGGGGTCTGCTGTCATTATGATGCTACTGTGAAAGCCATCCCATGGTTGGGGTTCATAGAAGATTGTGATTTTAGCTAAACTGCTATGTAAAGTACAAGTGATCAGACAATCATAGCTTCAAGTCCCCTAAAGAGACTATTAATTCCCATAAAAAGTGAAAAAGGTTTTTAAAAATACATTTTTTTTTTTTAAAAGTTCAAATCACCCCCTTTTAACCCATTAAAAATAAAACAATTAAACAATTACACATATTTGGTATCGCTGCATTTGTAAAAGTCCAATCTATCAAAATATAAAATAAATTAATCCGATCAGTAAATGGGGTAATGAAAAAATAAAAATTTATCCGAAAATGGTATCAGTAAAAACATCAGCTCAGGCTGCAAAAAATAAGCCCTAGCACAGGTCCATATCCCAAAAAACGAGAATATTTGGAGTCTCAGAAAATGGTGACAAAAGCAACATTTATTTTTCTTACAAATTTCCAAATTTCTTTTGACCACTTAAATAAAAAAAACAAATAGACATATTTGATATCTTCTGAGTTTTACTGACCTGGAGTATCATATTGCCAGGTCAGTTGTATCATATAGTGAACATGGTAAATAAAACACCCCCACAACAATTGTGAAATTGTACTTTTTTTGCAATTTCAGCACACTCTGAATATTTTCTTGTTTTATAGTACACTATGTGGGGAAATTAATGGTATCATTCAAAAGTACAACTCATCCCACAAAAACAAGTCCTTGTACAGCTGCTAAATCTAGATCAATAACAAATATTCAAATCTTGCGTCATCGATTATATACTGTATTATAATTCGCTATACTAGATTACACTAAAACAACTAGAAATGAGCAAATAAACTAGAGTGGAGCTGAATTTTTAAAAAATCAACATTCACCAATATGCAGATTTTTTCCAATTCGCTCCATTCAGCAAGGTAGCCGCAGCTCGCTGCAATTTTTCTGAACCATAAAGGGCCATCAAAAGGTTAAAAAAATTGTTACATTCAACTCACCGCTAACACAGCTGATCTCCTCGAGATGGAATCCTTTTGTATTGTACCTGATATTCGGGTGTCATGGCGCCCATGATGGTTATACGCATGTGTGCGGAAGGTCACATTTTGACTTCATGACGCCATTGATCTCTTGTGTGCTCACACAGAACCCTCACAGGCACCATGACACCCGAAAATCTGGCACAGTGCAAGAAGACAAAAAAATTACAATGTGAGTGGAGGGACTGGACAGGTGGCGGTGAATAGAGGACAAGCCGGAGAGGTGAGTGGAGGCTAGTATAAGGATTTTACCTATTTCTTAAATATTACGTTTATTGTGCTCTTTGATCTGGAGAAACCCAAAAGCATAATACGGGGCATTAAATTCATGGACAAAAATGTAATAACCCAGGGAAAAAAGCATGAACAGGCTAATTCAAACTTTTTCTGATCTGCTCATCTGGAACTACTACTATTACAACTGCTAATTAGTAAAATTTATGATATTACCAAAAAACACCACACACAGAAGGTTTGCATTGGACAGGAATCAAACCTGAGTCAAATGCTTGGGAAGCAGATATACCACCAACGCATTTACTCACTTTCTCTATTTTTGCTTTTGCCCACTAAATCTATTAAAGTTTTAACAAAAAAAAAAGAAAGGACTGAATATAGTTTTATAGAGCCAATCGAGAAAAAAAGTTAAAAGAAGGCAAGGCGTTGTCCAAGAATCAAAAATATATGAACTCTTTGGAATCAGCTATGTTACTTTACCACCTATGCCTACCAATTCTCTAATTTTTTTCAGTTTTTGAACACTATGGTAGCTAAAGTTTTACCAAACATATGGTTTTTAAAGAAACATTTGCGAAAAAAGTTGAAAAAAGCCAAGGCGTTGTTGATAAATCAAAGAGAGATGAACTCTTTAAAATCAGCTATGTGGATTTTTCACCTATTGCTAAAAAAATCTTTATTTAATTTATTATTAAATAATTTTTGCTTTTTTGCCAAATAAAGTAGCTGAAGTATTACCAAAAAAGAAAGTACAGCATGAGCCTCAGCACTAAAAGCTTAAAAAGAGTAAAAATACCAACAAATTAACTCTACAGACCTCTGCCATTTTTTGCATTTTGAGCACTAACTCTACTAAGTTGTTATTACCAAGAAAGGAAGAGCAACTGCATATATTTTTAAAGAGACATTTGAGAGCAAGAGTTGAAATCAAAGACAGAGGAACTACTTGGAATAAGTTATGTTGCTTTTCCACTTTGGCCTACAAATTCTCTCAATTATTTTTGCTTTTTGCCCACAAAAGTAGCTAAAGTGTTACCAAAAAAGAAATAACAGCATACGCTTTAAAACAGAAAGTTGAAAAGGCTAAAAACACGACCAAACACAAAAAACAATGAGTTGGCCAAGAATTAAACTTTGGTCTCTTGTTTGAAAGGCAACTATGCCCACCAGTATAACACCAATGCCTACACTGACATTGCTTTCGTAATGCGAACTATCCCTACTAAGTTTTTATCAACAACTGTTGAACAGCATGTGGTTTAGAAGAGAAAATTGAAAAAAAGCTGAGAAAGATGCTCTTCATTTTTTTTCCATTTTTTATTTGTTAAATTGTATGAAGAAAGAACAGCATGAGCCTTAACAAAAAGTAAAAAAAAATAAAAGCTCCAACCAACGTGAAGAAAAAGAAATGCATTGGACGGGAATAAAACCTGGGTCAATTGCTTGGAAGGAAGCAATGCTGACCAATATACCACAAACGCCTACAAGCCCACTATTTTGTTAACATCTTCTGTACTAATACTACTAAATCAGTATTACAAGGACACAAAACTTCATTGGACAATAAATAACGAGCTTGATTACATAAAATAAAAAATGATCTAGATAAAAAACATGGCAGCTGAAGTTTAATGTTGATGAATGTAAATTAATTAGTTTAGTTATAGATAATGTATAATTGATAGAGAAACGTTGAGCTTGATGATAATAAAATAAAATACGTAACAATAATATTAATAATGTTTTATTAATTAATGTATGCTTTTAATAATTGCATTATGACTTTAATAAGAAACGTTGAGCTAGATGATAAAATAAAATACGGAACAATAATAATAATGTGTTTAATTAATGTATGCTTTTAAGAATTGCATTATGACTTTAATAAGAAACGTTGAGCTTGATGATAAAATAAAATACGTAACAATAATAATAATAATGTGTTTAATTAATGTATGCTTTTAAGAATTGCATTTTTTATGACTTTAATAATACTATTGTGATGATGATAATAATAAATTAATGACTATTATTATGTTTTTATATTTTGTTAATTTTTTTATTGAATGGGTTTAAGGACCAATATAACAATTTAATCTTTTGACTTTAAAAAATGTGCAATTCCCAGTGATTCCATAATAGCCCTAATTCATATGGCACTACGATAATATATTTTGTGTAAGCATCTGGTTATAGCCCTTGTACTGAGGCAGTTCTAGAATGCATCGCAAACTGTAGTAAACTGATGTAGTAAAACATAACTCGCCAAGAATGCAGTGATATAAAAAGCATTCTGTTGTAGGGCCTCTGCTGGGCTGCTAGGGTTGTGTAGAGACTAATTTTCGTACCTCAAATCTATGCATGCAGCTCTGAATTATAATATTATTATACTGGAAAAAACTTAGAGGGAATCTGTCACTCCCTGGGACGCTTTTAAGCTATTACTATGGGCATACAGGTAATAGCATTGTTATATTAGTCCTACCTGTGTGCTCATAGCTGCTGTCTTGATGTAGAGAAATAGAGTTTTAATCCAGTATGTTAATGAGGTCTTCCAGACTCCGGGTCGTGCGGTGCCTGGAAGAAAACTCCTGCCTCCGGTGTTAATTTGTGTACCACCCCCTTCCCATCAGCGTCACAGTGCTATGTGATGTGCAGTTGTGACGCCGGAATCCCGCACCTGTGCCCTGCACTCGCAAGATTGTGCATACCTTTTCTGCCCTGCTATGGGCAGTGTCCTCACCATTCTTCTGCGCAGGCGCCGGCTACTCACTGCTATTCAGTGACTCGCCTGTGCAGTCATTCACCAGGTGCCTGCGTAGAAGAACAGTGAAGACACTGCCCATAGCAGGGCGGAAAAGGTATGACAGGGCAGTGTGACGTGAAGGGGAGGGGGGTGGTACGCAAATTAACACAGGAGGCAGAGTTTTCTTCCAGGCTCCGAGGCGTGCGGTGAACTAATTAACATAAACAATTAAAACTCTATTTCTCAACATCAAGACAGTAGCTATGAGGCATACAGGTAGGACTAATATAACAATGCTATTACCTGTAGACCCATAGCAATAGCTTAAAAGCATCCCAAGGGGCTGACAGATTCCCTTTAAAGGTAATTTATATGGAAGGTAAGTCTATACTCACCTGCTTGCCTAGGTTGAATTAAAAATGTAGCTTTTTGTTACATAGACTAGCAAAGAAGACGGAAGGGAGTGAACAGCAGGCTACAGTAAGGTAGAGATATGGAGGAGACACAGAATGTGGTCTCTGGATGTTCTGGCATCCCCCCACCCATTACCCACTTCTGTCTGTACTGCAGAACATTTCCACAGCCAGAGATTCTAACCCACTATTGTAAAAACAAAACAAACATTGCAGGGCAACCAGGCCTCAACATCTTACAGATGCCACTTTGACACTGCTTGATCCTTGAGCCTCCAGAGGAACTATATGATGTAAGGGAAACGCGTCGAGGCTATTTGCATGGCAGAGGCTGTAGATAAGTGCTATGTGATCTGATGCCCTGCGATGTTTGTTTTGTTTAAGTTTTTGATATTATCTGCTTGGCAGAGGTTTCATATTGATGCAATGCAACCAACCATTCTTATGGCTTTGGGGCTGACGCCTTATTGATTATATCTGGCTGCATGCTTCTCAATTGCTGGGATCAGTAATTGAGTAACCCTGAATTTTCTCCCCATGTGTATATATCTTAGTGTGGATTTGGGATTTATCCACTGAAAAGTATTGCTAATATAGCTAGCTGATATAGACCTGGTAGAAATTGCCTGATTTATCCTGTTTATCTTTTATATTTTTGCCTCTTTTTTGGTTAGTTGCATACCAGTTAGCACAGGATATGTAGCAGACATTACTAGGGAGAGTCGTCGGTGAGCGGGGGCGCCATTTTGAGTTCAAGCTAGGGTGCCAACCTCCGCAGCCAGGTAGGGACGCCCATCAGGGATACAGTAGGGTAAGTTAGCTTATCAATTTACCCTGTGTTCTAAGCCAAAAAATCCTCCACTTTATGCCACTAATAATAGGTTGAGACTAATAATTAGGGTGAGACAGCTATTTATATTCCGTGATTATCATTGGGGCAATTAGCTCTATTAATTGTATATTGTGTATTGATACATGTATATATCATTTTCTCACAGTTTTTTTTTCTTTTTGACTATTTTTAAAAATATTTTAAAATGATCTAATAAGTGTTTAAATGTTATATTCTAATTGATAAGCCCCAATAAAGCGGACAGTCCCAGATTTGAGTCTACGCCCTGTAGTCTCGGACATCTGCTGAATTTCCCTCACTGCCACCACCCCCTCTGACATCTCCTCATGTCAGGGTGTAAAGAAATGGTAAATGTGCATGGACTGAGTTGCGGCCAGGAACATGCCTAAAATTTACTGTGACGCACATTTGTGTGCACACTGCATAATTAATTCCGCTTTCTGTTCTTTAAATGTTGGGAAGTATGGATTTGGCAATGTGCAATGCAATGTGGAATTTTCACTTAGCGTTAATTCCTTGTAATGATTTTCACTGTGGATTTAACCCTTTGCATTGCATAGGGTAAAATGTGCAGCAAAATCTGCATGCAATAAGTGCAATTATTTTCAACATGTATCAAAGTAAGATATGTCCCAGGTTTTGTTTTTCCCACAAAAAATATAAGACAGGTGAAAAAGTATATTCATTGTAACGGGCTTGTGATCTATCTGCAAAAATGATGGATAGCATCAAAAAAATCTGATGTGAAAGAGCCCTTATTGACAGAGATGGGGGATGGGAGGGGGCCCTAGTCCAGTTATGGCTTTGTAAATACAGAAAGAGAACTTTCTCTAACTCTCCACTATAGACTATAGACTATTTTAGACTAGTTCTGTTTATAAATCACCTAAAGTCATGGCTGAAAGTGTTAGCACCCTTGAAATTGTTCCAGAAAATGAAGCATTTCTCCCAGAAAATTATTACAATTACACACGTTTTTTTTTATACACATTTATTTTATTTCCTTTTGTGTTAATTGGAACAACTACTATAATAAAGCAAGCATGGAGTCAATTGCACAAGCAACCAAAGAGAAAAGAAACATGCTAAAATGCAATGATCACCATTAGTATACAAATTGTATTCATATAAATACAAATACACATGCACAGCACACTTCAATTAAACAAACAGTGATGTACCACACATTTTCTGATGGTCTGCGCAAACACAGATCCAATAGTATCCTCTGTGTCCAAAAATTGGGACTCTGCACAGATAAGCTATGGTTCATATAATGTAAGCCAATGCTAATACAACCCCTGGCAAAAATTATGGAATCACCAGGCTCGGGGGTTGTTCATTCAGTGGTTTAATGTTGTTGAAAAAAAGCAAATCGCAGACATGGCACAAAAGTAAAGTAATTTCAAATGGCAACATTAGGGCTTTAAGAAACACTAAAAGAAATCAAGATTAAAAATGTGGTACTCAGTAAGGGTACTTTTTTTCAGACCAAGCAGAGGGAAAAAATTATGGAATAACTCAATTCTGAGGAAAAAATTATGGAATTGTGAAAAACAAACACACAAAAGAACACTCCAATACATCACTAGTATTTTGTTGCACCACCTCTGGCTTTAATAACAGCTTGCAGTCTCTGAGGCATGGACTTAATGAGTGACAAACAGTACTCTTCATCAATCTGGCTCCAACTTTCTCTGATTGCTGTTGCCAGATCAGCTTTGCAGGTTGGAGCCTTGTCATGGACCATTTTCTTCAACTTCCACCAAAGATTTTCAATTGGATTGAGATCCAGACTATCTGCAGGCCATGACATTGACCTTATGTGTCTTCTTTCAAGGAATGTTTTCACCATTTTTGCTCTATGGCAGGATGCATTATCATCTTGAAAAATGTCATCATCCCCAAACATCCTTTCAATTGATGGGATAAGAAAACTGTCCAAAATATCAATGTAAACTTGGGCATTTATTGAAGATGTAATGACAGCCATCTCCCCAGTGCCTTTACCTGACATGCAGCCCCATATCATCAATAACTGTGGAAATTTGCATGTTCTATTCATGCAGTCATCTTTATAAATCTTATTGGAACGGCACCAAACAAAAGTTCCAGCATCATCACCTTGCCCAATGCAGATTTGCGATTCATCACTGAATATGACTTTCATCCAGTCATCCACAGTCCACGATTGCTTTTCCTTAGCTCATTGTAACCTTGTTTTTTTCTGTTTAGGTGTTAATGATGGCTTATGTTTAGCTTTTCTGTATGTAAATCCCATTTCCTTTAGGCGGTTTCTTACAGTTCGGTTACAGATATTGACTCCAGTTTCCTCCCATTCGTTCCTCATTTGTTTTGTTGTGCATTTCCTGTTTTGGAGAGATATTGCTTTAAGTTTCCGGTCTTGACGCTTTGATGTCTTTCTTGGTCTACCAGTATGTTTGCCTTTAACAACCTTCCCATGTTGTTAGTATTTGGTCCAGATTTTAGACACAGCTGACTGTGAACAACCAAAATCTTTTGCAACATTGCGTGATGATTTACCTTCTTTTAAGAGTTTGATAATCCTCTCCTTTGTTTCAATTGACATCTCTCGTGTTGGAGCCATGATTCATGTCAGTCCACTTGGTGCAACAGCTCTCCAAGGTGTGATCACTCCTTTTTAGATGCAGACTAACGAGCAGATCTAATTTGATGCAGGTGTTAGTTTTGGAAATGAAAATTTACAGGGTTATTCCATAATTATTTCCTCAGAATTGAGTGATTCCATAATTTTTTCCCTCTGCTTGGTCTGAAAAAAATTACCCTTACTGAGTACCACAATTTTTATCTTGATTTCTTTTAGTGTCTCTTAAAGCCCTAAAGTTGCCATTTGAAATGACTTTAGTTTTGTGCCATGTCTGTGATCTGCTTTTTTTCAACAATATTAAACAACTGAATGAACATCCTCTGAGCCCGGTGATTCCATAATTTTTGCCAGGGGTTGTACTTATATGCTTATCAATCTAAAGTGCCATGAAGAATATGTGTATTGCACATACCCCAAACATCACTAACCAAGGCCATTGTCTGAGATATAAACTTTTAGCCTCAAAAAATATAAGGCAAGAATACATGCATTGGTCTTACAGATACCATCACATGCATCCAAGTGTCCCTATACTTCCAGCTAACCGGTCCCAGCTATACCATTAGTCCAAGTGCGCACCATTTGATGCGGTGATGTGTATAAATGTACCCATGTGGGCCAGAAAAGGAAAGAATGGAGGGGAAGAAGGGGGCAGATGGTTGGGCATGGATAGCCCTACGTGTGTTGCCACAAAAGTGGCTTTCTCAGGGGCCTGTAGATAAGGTGCTGTGCATACTAGTATAAATATACCTGATAATGAGTCAATAAAGATCAGCAGAAGAGACTCACCCGTTCATCGGGCACGGCGGGCGGAAGCGGTACCTACGTACTGGAAATTATCATAAAACACTGCACAGAAGCAGTAAGGGTCCCTGCGCATGCATACATGCTGGAATATTCAGTGCAGGGTAGCGGCAGTGCCTCAGCTCCATCACCATGGTAATGAAAAATGCAGTGCCTGCGTACATCAGTGGCAAACTCCATGTTCCCATGTTTGGGAAAGAGAAGTACGGGCTTCTGGCCAGTTCCCAGTGCCGCAGGTTGTTGCACTCGGATATTGGCATATAAATATATAGCACTGTTGCCGGTTACATTCATCTGCAGAGATGAATGTGTAAAGGCTGTGGGTCAATGCTGCCTTGAATTTGTATCATTCAGATACCTTGGCATGCACTTTCAATACAATCTGATATCTTCCTTTCAAGCCTGTAGTTTGAAAAATTAGTTTTATTCAAAGTCTCACTCCCTATAATTGTTACACATAATGATCTGTAATATCCTTTAACCCCTTTCTGACGTGAGCCACACTAATACGTATCTGTGCCCCGGGCCTATTGGGCCAGATACTCCCAAGTAGCACGCCCGCTGCCTCGGGGTCATATTCGACACTAACCTTTCCTTTACTCCCTATATCCGATCACTCACTCGCTCTTGTCACCTGCATCTTAAAAACATCTCCAGAATCCGATCTTTTCTCACTTTTGAAACTGCTAAAACTCTTACTGTCGCTCTTATTCACTCTCGTCTGGACTACTGCAACTCTCTTCTGATCGGTCTCCCTCTTAACAAAATTTCCCCCCTCCAATCTGTCCTGAATGCGGCAGCCAGGGTCGTAATTCTGTCCAGCCGCTTCACCGATGCCTCCACCTTGTGCCAGTCATTACACTGGTTACCCATTCGCTACAGGGTCCAATATAAACTCATTGCTCTCACCCACAAAGCTCTCCACAGTTCTGCACCACCTTATATCTCCTCTCTCATCTCAGTCTATCGTCCTACATGTGCCCTCCGTTCCACAAATGACCTAAGACTAACATCCCCCATAATCCGAACCTCGCACCTCCGTCTACAAGACTTCTCTCGTGCTGCGCCAGTTCTCTGGAATGCTCTACCCCAAATGATCCGATTGCTGCCTAGCCCCGATGTCTTCAAGCGCGCTTTAAAAACCCATCTCCTTAAACAAGCCTACCACCTCAAATACCCAGTAAACTAACTTTCCCCTGTTCCCTCCTAAATACTATTCAGAATCTGCTCCCTACTGTTCATCTGTCTCTACACCCTCCATGCACACGATAATGGCACTTGGTAATTGAGTATTGCACTTGAACATACAGGCTGATGACCGGATCATACAGCTTTATATGATAATCCCAACTTATTATAATTGCCAGACCAGAAATAACAAGCACTTTCCACCTATTGTGTCCCCCCTTTTCCTTGTAGAATGTAAGCTTGCGAACAGGGACCTCACTCCTGATGTAACTGTTTAAACTGTCTCACCTTGTATTGAATTTATTGTTTGTACATGTCCCCGCTTAATTGTAAAGTGCTGCGGAATATGTTGGCGCTATATAAATAAAAATTATTATTATTATACGTATTAGTACGCCCTGGCGATTTCGCCCGCACACAGGCTGTGTGGGCGCGATCGCCGCCGGGTGTCAGCTGATTCTCACAGCTGACATCTGGTACTATGTGCAGGGAGCGGTTTCTCTGCCCGGTCCCAGTGGTTGTCATGGTGACCCGATGTCATCATGACGACATCCAGGTCACCAGACAGCAGCAAGCTACTTTGATCATATGCAGTGCGCGATCAAAGTAACTTCTGCCTGTGCAGCGCTGACAGGCTGTATAGCGTAGAGATGCTGCTGCATCTCTATCCTATACAGGCGATCAGACTGCAAAAAGTGAAAGTCCCATAGTGGGACAAAGTATAAAAGTTCAAAAAGTGTCAGAAAATGAAAAAAAAAAATGTAAAAATATAACAAAAATGAAAAAAAAATAATCCAAAAAAATAAAAGTATACTGTGCCCATAAATAAATATTATTATGAAAAACAAAAAAAAACAAAACAATAAAAGTACACATATTTGGTATCGCCGTGTCTGGAACGACCTGACCTATAAAACTGTTCGACTAGTTAACCCCTTTAGTGAACACAGTAAAAAAACAAAAACAAAGCAAAAAACGATGCTTTATCATCATACTGCACACAAAAAATGGAATAAAATGCGATCAAAAAGACGAATGTAAATAAAAATGGTACTGCTGAAAATATCATCTTTTCCTGCAAAAAACAAGCTACCAAACAGCTCCATTAGCCAAAAAATAAAAAAGTTATAGCTCACAGAATAAAGCGATACAAAAAAATTATTTTTTCTGTTAAATAGTTTTTATTGTGTAAAAGCGCCAAAACATAAAAAAAAAATATAAACATGGTACCGCTGTAAACGTACTGACCCGAAGAATAAAGCTGCCTTATCAATTTTACCACTCGCAGAACGTAATAAAAAAAAAAAAAAAAACAATTCCTGAATTGTTGGTTTTTGCTTATTCTGCCTCCCAAAAGTCAGAATAGAAAGCGATCAAAAAATGTCACATGCCCGAAAATGGTACCAATAAAAACGCCAACTTCTCCCGCAAAAAGAAGCCATCACATGACTCTGTTGGCAAAATATGGAAAAATTATAGCTCTCAAAATATGACGAAGCAAAAACTAGTCTTTGCAAAAAAAAGGTTTTTTTAGTGTGTGACAGCTGTCAATCATAATAACCCGATATGAATCTGGTATTGCTGTAATCGCACCGACCCGAAGAATAAAGTCGGCTAACCACTTATATCACACGAGGAACGGCGTAAATAATAAACTCTAGGGTTAGGGTTGTGCTAGGGTTTGGGTTGCGCTAGGGGTAGGGATAGGGTTGTGCTAGGGTTAGGGTTGTGGTAGAGTTAGGGTTGTGCTAGGGTTAGGGTTGTGCTAGGGTTAGAGTTGTGCTAGGGTTAGGGTAATGCTAGTCTTAGGGTTGTGCTAGGGTTAGGGTTTTGCTAGGGTTAGGATTGTGCTAGGGTTAGGGTTGGGGTTAGGGTTTTGCTACGGTTAGGGTTGTGCTAGGGTTAGGGTTGGGGTTAGGGTTGTGTTGAAGTTGGGATTTTTTCAAAAGTAAAGAAAAAAAAATGATGACGATATGGCGACTAGTGTTCAGCGCAAGTGCTCGGTACTTGAGTTTGCATCGGGTGCTCGGGTATGCACCGAGTATCGCAGGTGCTCGAGTGACATGCTCGAGTCTCCGCCCCATATGTTTTGTGGCTGTTATACAGCCCAAAAAACTCTCGGGGATTGCCTGCCATGCTTAAGCGATCCCCGCATGTTTTTTTTTGGGTGTCTAATAACCGTGAAACCTGAGGGGCGGGGACTCGAGCATCTGCGATACATGGTGCATGCCCGAGTACCCAATGCAAACTCAAGTAGCGAGCACTTGCGCTCAAGACTAATGACATCTTATTCAATATGATGACCTAAAGTTATCAAATTCTGTGTCATACCTCTGGGGTCAAAATGTTCACTATACCCCTTGATAAAATTCTTGAGGGGGTCTAGTTTCCAAAATGGGGTGACTTGTGGGGGGTATCCACTGTTTAGGCGCATCAGGGGCTCTGCAAATGTGACATAGTGTCCGCTCTAGATACCAGCCAATTTTGCGTTCAAAAAGTCACAGAGTGCTCCTTCCCTTCTGAACCCTGCCGAGTGCCCAAACAGTGCATTTTCCCCACATATGGGGTATCGGCGTACTCAGGAGAAATGGCACAACAAATTTGATGGTGCAATTTCTCCTGTTACCCTTATGAAAATGCAAAATTGGGGGCTGAATAACATTTTTGTGGGAAAAATTTGAAAATTTTATTTTTACAGCTCAATGTTATAAACTTCTATGAAGCACCTGGGGGTTCAAGGTGCTCACCACACAGCTAGATAAGTTCTAGGAGGGTCTAGTATCCAAAATGATGTCACTTGTTGGGGGTTTCCACTGTTTAGGCACATCAGGGGCTCCCCAAACGCGACATGGCAGCCGCTAATTATTCAAGCAAATTTTACATTCAAAAAGTCAAATGCCGCTCCTTCCCTTGGGAACCCTACCATGCGTCCAACAGTGGTTTTCTCCCACATATGGGGTATCAGCTTACTCAGGAGAAATAGCACAACAAATTGCATGGTGCAATTTTTCCTGTTACCCTTATGGAAATGCAAAATTGGGGACTGAAAAACATTTTTGCAAAAATAAAAAAATTGGGTCTAAAGTAACATTTTTGTGAAAAAAAGTTAAATGTTAATTTTTTTCTTCCACATTCCAAAAATTCCTGTGAAGCACCTGAATGGTTAATAAACTTCTTGAAGGTGGTTTTGAGCACCTTGAGGGGTGCAGTTTTTAGAATGGTGTCACTTTTGGGTATTTTCTGTCATAAAGGCCCCCCTTGGAAAAATGAGAAATCGCTGGTCAACTTTTAACCCTTATAACTTCGTAACTAAAAAAAATTTTGGATCCAAAATTGTGCTGATATAAAGAAGACATGTGGGAAATGTTATTTATTAACTATTTTGTGTGACACATATCTCTGATTTAAGGGCATGAAAATTCAAAGTTTGAAAATTGCACAATTTGCAAAATTTTCGCCAAATTTCAGATTTTTTCACAAATAAACGGAAATAAAGTGTAATGCACACGCCCGGGCTGAGCGGCGTGTGCGTGTGATTCCACTGGACCATGCCGGAGAGTGAATGCCTGGAGGGGCGTAACTAGGTATTCACCCGATCCGACCAGGGTCGCACGACGGCATACGACGCCAGTGCACCAAGGAGGAACCGAGCAGAGGGACCAGGTGCTACTCCAGGACAGACCCCGGACACGGCTGTTGACCCACACAGGGGAATACAGGAACAGACTGGTTAGGCTGGCGCACAGACTGGTGGGTATAGGCAGGCACGACTGGTATGCAGGCAGGCGGGTATGCAGGCAGGGGGGTACAGGCAAGCACAGCTAGAGTGCAGACAGGGAGGCACTAGCAGGTAGGAACACAGGCGGGATAGGACCCAGTACACACTGGGACTCAGGAACAATACAGGCAGAGGGGTACAGGCGAGCACAGCTAGAGTACAGAAAGGAAGGCACTAGCAGGTAGGGACACTGGCGGGATAGGACCCAGTACACACTGGGACTCAGGAACAGAACCACAGATGTGGCGGACAAACACAGCAGAGTGAGGCCGCCCAGAGAGATGAGCGAGAACAGGGCAGGACAAGACCGCCTGGAGCGGTGAGCAAGAGCAGAGCAGGACAAGGCCGCCAGGAGCGGTGAGCAAAGGGTCAGAGCTGAGCGAGACTGCCGGAGCAGTGAACAAGAGTAAAGCAGGACGAGGCCGCCTGGAGCGGTGAGCAAGAGTGGAGCAAGACTGCCGGAGCAGTGAGCAAAAGGATAAGAGCGGAGCAAGGCTGCCGGAGCAGCGAGCAAAAAGGGTAAGAGCAGGCCAGAACCGCCGGAGCGGTAAGCAAAGGAGTCAGAGCAGGCTAGAACCGCCGGAGCGGTGAGCAAAGGAGTCAGAGCAGGCTAGAACCGCCGGAGCGGTGAGCAAAGGAGTCAGAGCAGGCTAGAACCGCCGGAGCGGTGAGCAAAGGAGTCAGAGCAGGCTAGAACCGCCGGAGCGGTGAGCAAAGGAGTCAGAGCAGGCTAGAACCGCCGGAGCGGTGAGCAAAGGAGTCAGAGCAGGCTAGAACCGCCGGAGCGGTGAGCAAAGGAGTCAGAGCAGGCTAGAACCGCCGGAGCGGTGAGCAAAGGAGTCAGAGCAGGCTAGAACCGCCGGAGCGGTGAGCAAAGGAGTCAGAGCAGGCTAGAACCGCCGGAGCGGTGAGCAAAGGAGTCAGAGCAGGCTAGAACCGCCGGAGCGGTGAGCAAAGGAGTCAGAGCAGGCTAGAACCGCCGGAGCGGTGAGCAAAGGAGTCAGAGCAGGCTAGAACCGCCGGAGCGGTGAGCAAGGCAGAGAAGGGGGGACTGGGCTCTGTTCACACGGAACAGACAGGAAGAGAAAGGCAGAGCCAGATACCCACAGGGTACTTGCAGTGAAGTAACAAGTGGACCACAAACTCACAAATGGGAGTACAGAGACAACAAGCAGGAGTTAGGTACAAGTTCAGACTCTGCAGAAAAAGGAAAGGAACGGACATAAAGGCAAAACAGGTAAAGGATAGGAGAGAGTTCAGACTGGAACTGAGTGTACGGAGGAGACCGACACTGCAGCGGGATACAGGAGTGGGTCTGGGAATACGGCCCCCAGAGAGGCGGGACGAGCAGGCAAGGAGCGTGTTCAGACAGGACAGACAAGATACAGGAACAGGTCTAGGTAATCGGCCCCTAGAAGGCGGGAGGAACAGGCTAGGAGCGTGTTCAGACAGGACAGACAAGATACAGGAGCGGGACCTGGCACCTTCAGCGTGCGAGCACACACTGAAAGAAACACTATGCTCAGGCAGGGATAGATGGGAGCAGCTGAGCTATATACCAGGTGACAGACAGCAATAGGCTGAGGACGCACAAGGGGTGTGACCCACAGCAGGTACAAAAAGCAGGAAGTGATCGGGCGCCGCCCTTAAGCAGCAGAAACAGACACAAACAGACAGCATGGAGGGAAGCCAGAGAGACATTCTGGACAGGAGATCAAGTGCGCGCTCTTGCACAGTGGGAGATGGACCACTATGCAAGGACGCCGCCAGGTATGTTACAGTACCCCCCCCCTTACGCCCCCTCTTCTTCAGGCCTGCCAGAATCTTCCGCAGGGAATTCGAGGGCCAATTCTTCACTTCGAAGAGATCACTTCCACTGTCCACCGGAAAAACTGGTCTCCTCTGGGTAGCTAGGATGCTACCTCCCATCCAGCCACCCTTAGCAACAGACGAAACGGGTGGAGTACCAGGAACAGCACACAAGGAAGTCTCTCTCCACATATTTTCAGTTGGCACCCCAGAGGGTACAGGAGACAACTGGAAGTCCTCCACCGGGTTGGAGGGGGACAGAGACTTGGGGGTAATCTCTGCTTCGAGGTACATCTTGTCAAACTCACAGGAAGAAATAGACGGGTTATCAGGTACATAATGAGGAAAAGTCACTGTCTCTTTGTTATCTGGTGGTACCCTGGTGGATTCAGGAAACAACTGGAGGTCCTCCGCCGGGTCAGAAGAGTGCAGAGGCTCAGAGAAAACATCTGCTTCAGAGTACACTAGGTCGGACTCACTGGACAAAGCAGGCGAGGTATCAGGTACCGAGTATAGGAAAGTCTCTGTCCATTCACCACCAGGTGGCACCCCGAAGGGTTCTGGAGACAACTGGCGGTCCTCCGCCTGGTCAGAGGGGTGTAGAGACTCACGGGTAACCTCTGCTTCAGAGTACACTAGGTCGGACTCACTTGACGAAGCAAGCGAGGTATCAGATCCAGGATATAGGAAAGTCTCTGTCCATTCACCACCAGGTGGCACCCCGAAGGGTTCTGGAGACAACTGGAGGTCCTCCGCCTGGTCAGAGGGGTGTAGAGACTCATGGTTAACCTCTGCTTCAGAGTACACTAGGTTGGACTCAGTGGACGAAGCGAGCGAGATATCAGGTACAGAGTATAGGAGAGTCTCTGTCCTTTCGCTTCCAGGTAGCACCCCGAAGGGTTCTGGAGACAACTGGAGGTCCCCCGCCTGGTCGGAGGGGTGTAGAGACTCGGGAGTAACCTCTGCTTCGGAGTACCCATTGTCAGGCTCACAGGACGAAGCGGACAAAGTATCGAGTACCGGGTGTAGAGAAGTCTCTCTCCATTTGTCATCGAGTGGTATCCCGGAGGATTCAGGAGGCAACAGGGGGTCCTCCGCCAGGTAGTAGAGGTGCACAGACTCTGAGGTAACCACAGCTTTGGAGCATCCTTGGACATGCACACCGGTTAAAGTGGGTGAAGCATCTGATGCCGGGTGCAGGAAGTTCCCCTGTGTGGAGTCTGGATGGGCAGAAGTCTCTTCGGGCAGGAGAACTGGTGCATTACCCACGCACATTACCCGTTGGGGCTTCTCCGGGATACAGGGAGATGAAGCTTCAGTAGGGACTTCAAGGTTGGGGTCAGGAGGTCTCAGGGAGGACAGACCCTGGTGTGACGGCTTGCCTCTACGCCTAGCACGTCTGGACTGCCTCTTGAGGTTGGGAGAAGTATTCCGGAAAGCGTAGTCACCCTGAGAAGATTCTGGGTGGGCAGTAGTCTCATTAGGCTGGAGGACTATTGCGCTACCCACACACATTACCCATTGGGGCTGCTCCGGGATATTGGGAAGTGAAGCTTCAGCAGGAGCCTCCGGGTTAGGATCATCGAAGACCATTAGAAAGGCCACCAGGAAGGCCATTAGGTCCAGGAGGATCGGATCCTGTGTTTCATATAGGGGGTTGATCCATTCCAAGGCATCACCCGCCAGGTAAGACATAATGAATGCCACCTTAACCCGATCGGTGGGAAAACATAGAGGGTAGAACTTGAAGTGTAGCAAGCATTGCTCCACAAATGCACGACTTTGTCTTGGATCCCCATAATAACGTAGCGGATCCGCAGGAACGAGAGCAGATAGATCCATCTGGACGGGTGCGTAATTCGCCTGAAACTCAGCTAAAGGGAAAAAAAAAAATATTTATTTATTTTAATGCATGTATTCGCTGGAAAACTTCTCAGAGAGCGAAGGCCGTGGGGCTCAACGGGAACCATGGCCTGAGCATGCTGTAATGCACACGCCCGGGCTGAGCGGCGTGTGCGTGTGATTCCACTGGACCATGCCGGAGAGTGAATGCCTGGAGGGGCGTAACTAGGTATTCACCCGATCCGACCAGGGTCGCACGACGGCATACGACGCCAGTGCACCAAGGAGGAACCGAGCAGAGGGACCAGGTGCTACTCCAGGACAGACCCCGGACACGGCTGTTGACCCACACAGGGGAATACAGGAACAGACTGGTTAGGCTGGCGCACAGACTGGTGGGTATAGGCAGGCACGACTGGTATGCAGGCAGGCGGGTATGCAGGCAGGGGGGTACAGGCAAGCACAGCTAGAGTGCAGACAGGGAGGCACTAGCAGGTAGGAACACAGGCGGGATAGGACCCAGTACACACTGGGACTCAGGAACAATACAGGCAGAGGGGTACAGGCGAGCACAGCTAGAGTACAGAAAGGAAGGCACTAGCAGGTAGGGACACTGGCGGGATAGGACCCAGTACACACTGGGACTCAGGAACAGAACCACAGATGTGGCGGACAAACACAGCAGAGTGAGGCCGCCCAGAGAGATGAGCGAGAACAGGGCAGGACAAGACCGCCTGGAGCGGTGAGCAAGAGCAGAGCAGGACAAGGCCGCCAGGAGCGGTGAGCAAAGGGTCAGAGCTGAGCGAGACTGCCGGAGCAGTGAACAAGAGTAAAGCAGGACGAGGCCGCCTGGAGCGGTGAGCAAGAGTGGAGCAAGACTGCCGGAGCAGTGAGCAAAAGGATAAGAGCGGAGCAAGGCTGCCGGAGCAGCGAGCAAAAAGGGTAAGAGCAGGCCAGAACCGCCGGAGCGGTAAGCAAAGGAGTCAGAGCAGGCTAGAACCGCCGGAGCGGTGAGCAAAGGAGTCAGAGCAGGCTAGAACCGCCGGAGCGGTGAGCAAAGGAGTCAGAGCAGGCTAGAACCGCCGGAGCGGTGAGCAAAGGAGTCAGAGCAGGCTAGAACCGCCGGAGCGGTGAGCAAAGGAGTCAGAGCAGGCTAGAACCGCCGGAGCGGTGAGCAAAGGAGTCAGAGCAGGCTAGAACCGCCGGAGCGGTGAGCAAAGGAGTCAGAGCAGGCTAGAACCGCCGGAGCGGTAAGCAAAGGAGTCAGAGCAGGCTAGAACCGCCGGAGCGGTGAGCAAAGGAGTCAGAGCAGGCTAGAACCGCCGGAGCGGTGAGCAAGGCAGAGAAGGGGGGACTGGGCTCTGTTCACACGGAACAGACAGGAAGAGAAAGGCAGAGCCAGATACCCACAGGGTACTTGCAGTGAAGTAACAAGTGGACCACAAACTCACAAATGGGAGTACAGAGACAACAAGCAGGAGTTAGGTACAAGTTCAGACTCTGCAGAAAAAGGAAAGGAACGGACATAAAGGCAAAACAGGTAAAGGATAGGAGAGAGTTCAGACTGGAACTGAGTGTACGGAGGAGACCGACACTGCAGCCGGATACAGGAGCGGGTCTGGGAATACGGCCCCCAGAGAGGCGGGACGAGCAGGCAAGGAGCGTGTTCAGACAGGACAGACAAGATACAGGAACAGGTCTAGGTAATCGGCCCCTAGAAGGCGGGAGGAACAGGCTAGGAGCGTGTTCAGACAGGACAGACAAGATACAGGAACAGGTCTAGGTAATCGGCCCCTAGAAGGCGGGAGGAACAGGCTAGGAGCGTGTTCAGACAGGACAGACAAGATACAGGAGCGGGACCTGGCACCTTCAGCGTGCGAGCACACACTGAAAGAAACACTATGCTCAGGCAGGGATAGATGGGAGCAGCTGAGCTATATACCAGGTGACAGACAGCAATAGGCTGAGGACGCACAAGGGGTGTGACCCACAGCAGGTACAAAAAGCAGGAAGTGATCGGGCGCCGCCCTTAAGCAGCAGAAACAGACACAAACAGACAGCATGGAGGGAAGCCAGAGAGACATTCTGGACAGGAGATCAAGTGCGCGCTCTTGCACAGTGGGAGATGGACCACTATGCAAGGACGCCGCCAGGTATGTTACATAAAGTCATATCGAAGAAATTTTACCACTATCATGAAGTACAATATGTCACGAAAAAACAATCTCAGAATCAGTGGGATCCATTGAAGCCTTCCAGAGTTATTACCTCATAAAGTGACAGTGGTCAGAATTGTAAAAATTCGCCTGGTAATTAACGTGCAAACCACCCTCATGGGTAAAGGGGTTAATCCTTTAAAAAATTGTTTCTTTTGGTTGTGTTTAAAAGGTGGCTCAATGTCCTCAATGTCAGCCCTGTAGTACTTAATAGCCATTAAAATAAGATTTAGGTAGTTTTAATATAGAGCAGCAATAAGGGCCCACAGCTCCTTGAAACTCTCTCCAATTTACTTATTTGGAATGTATAAAGAATATTTAATATTATTAATATTAGTTTATACTTCCTTCTTCAAAGTAAACTTGCCAGATAACAGACAACATTCAGTATTATTCACTGTTTTAGGTACGTCTAATCTCTAAATATTTATGCAGCAGCCTACACCACTCCCATGGGTCTTTTATCGTCTAATTAAATTTTTGCCTGAAATTCACTTACTTTAACTTATAATAGTAATTTGCAAGTGTTGAGCGATATTAGGGTGATTTGCAGCAACTAGGGTAAAGTGAAGTTTATATTATTTGACACGACCAGTAGTAACACTGGTGCAAAAGCTGATGCGTCCTTTTGCAACAGAAACTGCAGAAACAACTACTGAGTTTGCCGTGTAGGCACCATATTCACGAGCTAATTATTGCAAGCGTGTTTAATAAATTGTGGCTGCCATCAACAGGTCCAAATATAAAGTTGTTACAGAGATTTTCGGCTGCCTGGAATCAAGTGGATAAAACCAAGGTTTCGGCTGAAATTGAAGATGACACAGTTTCAACTGAGCTAAGTCTACTTAAGGAGTGTCTAGTTGAATTTTGCACCATCCAGCTTGCACAATGCCATCCAAGAGATGACTTCAAGGAATTGTTAACACTGGCACTTCTGTTCCTTGGCTCGCTGGCAAACCCAGACGTACACATCAACAGTCCAGGTGTCTACCATCGGGCTCGATGGTTGGCCAAAGTGATAAACGCTCTGAAGATCTTTATGTTTCATCACCAACTTCGTTTAACTTTGATAGTTAAAAAATCTCCGACAATTTTGCACTTTTGCTGTCCGATTCTTGAAGGCTTGGTACCTCTGTCAGATCCCAGCCACATCGCTGCAAAATAACTTGACATTACTGCAAGAACTTGTATCATACAAGGGAATCAACGTGCCTGTTGCTGAGGCAGCAATAAAAACTTTCGACACCTGAGGTACCTCAGTGAGATTATGGTGGGTCTGGCTTTTTTTGACAGTGAGGTTCCAACCGCAGAAAAGCTTGAGATAGTACTGGCTCTGCAGAAGGAAGGTAACGATGTCTGCTCAACTCCTGTGCAGCTTGCAGAAGACCTTGTGTCACACAAGAATCTTCATTACTTCATGTCATCCAACACAAAAAACTGTTTGTTGCATTGGAAATAAACCAAGATTTTCTTCATCAAGATCCTTGTCTATGGCACACCAATGCAAGTTACATCGATGCATACTTAAAAGTTGCCGGATTGAAAATCGTGAATGAAGCTGCCAAACACTCCATTGCACTCATGAGTACATTCAATTCACCACTTAGCACTCAAGAAGACCAGAAACAGTTTATTCTCCAGTGTGTGGAGAAGCATCGCCATGACTCGTTAAAAAAAGTGAAACCGTGAAACTACTGTAAAATTGTACATTTACTTTGCTGCAAGACATTTATTACAAATAATTTGATAGTTTTGTGATGATTGAGCCACCAGTAAACAATGTTGCAATGTTACAAAACTTTGTGTATGTTACAATCACACCAAAGTGAATTATTCCCAGGAGAGAGAACTAAAAATTGACACAAAATTTTTTTGACTGTCACCCTAATGTATATATATACAGTTAGGTCCACAACTATTTGGACAGTGACTGTATCTTCGTGATTTGGACTCTGCATGCCATTATTTTTTATTTAAAATGAAACAACTGAGATGCAATTGAAGTGTAGACTTTCAGATTTAATTAATAGGGGTTGAACAAAAATATCCCGTGAAACATTTAGGAATTGAAACTATTTTTCTACAAAGGCTCCTCAATACCAGGGCTCAAAAGTGATTGGACAAATTAACTTTACCATAAATAAAATGTTTACTTTTAATACTTTGTAGAGAACAGCAACGACGGCCTGAGGTCTGAAAGACATGGATGTCACCAAACGCTGGGATTCCTTCTTTTTGATGCTTTGCCAGGCCTTTACTGCAGCTGACTTTAGTTGTTGCTTGTTTGTGAGTCTTTCTGCCTTAAGTTTTGTCTTTAGCATGTGAAATGCATGCTGGATGGAGTTGGGATCTGGTAATTGACTTGGCTATTGCAGAATATTCTACTTCTTGCCTGAAAAACTTCTTGGTAACTTTCACAGTATGTTCTGGGTCATTGTGTTATGTGAAGTGTCGTTCAATCAACCTTGCTGCATTTGGTTGAATCTGAGCAGAAACTATAGCCCTGTACATTTCAGAATTTCCGATTGCTTCTGTTGTCAGTCACAGCATCAGTAAACCCTAGTGAACCAGTGCTATTGGAAGAGCATGCCATCACACTGCCTTGACCATGTTCTATAGAAGATCTGGTCTGCTTTACATTATGAGCCAAACCATGCATTGTCCATACTTTCTTCTTTCCATCATTCTGGTACAGTTTGATCTTAGTTTCATATGTCCAAAGAATGTTTTTCTAGAGCTGGGCTGGCTTTTTTTGTTTTTGAATGTTTTTTTTAGCAAAGTCCAATCTAGCCTTTCTATTTTTAATGCTGATTAATGGTTTTCACCTTGTGGTGAACTTTCTGTATTTGCTCACAAGTGGTCTTCTCTTTATGGTAGATTTTCTTCACTTAGGTGGATGTTGTGAAGGTTTTTTTTTTCACCCTGGAAAGGATTCTGCGATCATCCACCATTGTTGTTTTCCATGGATGTCCAGGCCTTTTTAAGTTCCCAAGCTCACTAGTGTGCTTTTTTTGCAGAATGTACCAAACTGTTGATTTGACCACTTCTAACATTTCTGCTGTCTTTCCGATGGATTACTTCCTTTATTTTCAGCCTAATGATGGTATTTTTCTCTTCCATTGAGTGTTCCTTTGTTTGCATCTTGTAGGTTCACAACAACAGCTTCTAAATGCAAATGTTACTCCTGGAATCAGCTCCAGACCTTTTACCTGCTTAATTGATGATGGATAAACAAGGGAATAGCCCTTGCAGCTTTTGAGATAAATGTCCAATTACTTTTGGTCCCTTTAAAAAGAGGCAGCTACATATTAAAGAGCTGTAATTCCTAAACCCTTACTTCAATTAAGATGTGAATACCTTCAAATTAAAGCTGAGAGTCTGCACTTTAACCCCTTCCCAACATTGGATATATACCAGTACGTCATATTTTGCAGTGCGTTCCCGCAAATTGACATACCGGATGTTATGATCTGCTACAAGAACTAAGGAAAGATAGGAAAACTGTCCCTACAATAGGACTAAGCTGATTCCCTATGATGCAGCGGGCAACCTGTTCCTTGTGAACAGACCCGCCTTCGTCCTCAGCTAGTCTGAATGCAGACCTATAGATATAAGGGAGGGGTCCCTAAAAGTACTAAGGACTGGGACAAAATTGGACACCTCCTAGCAGAAGTTGTAGCGGAGCAAAAAGACAAACAGACAAAAATACTTAGAGGTCCAAGGACCAAGCAAACTATAGAGATAGGTACAAAGCACCTGGCTAGATTAAGAGTCAAAGTAACACTGAAGTCCAGCAAAGCCAGAAGGGCGGAGCTGGAATAAATAGGCAGCAGGTCACGTGACCACAAAATAGAAAAAAACTAACTGGAGGGTTCTAAAACCGGTACGTCCTCACGATTATGCGGGCACAGGTGCTGTGCCCGCACTATCGCCGCCGGGAGCTCACCTTAAGTGATAGACGAGCCCCAGGTCTCCCAGCTTAGGTGGCCTTTTAGACCATGCCAGCAGCATGGTCTAAAAGGCATTCTCTCACTGTCACACTGACAGCTATAGTGCATTGCAGTGTTCGAGCTTTGCAATGCATTATATCAGTGATCAGGGTAATTAAAGTTAAAGAGGTTTTCCATTACTAATTTAACCTCCTTTCATTTGTTCTAACTTGTCCTAACCAAAATTTTTCTAATATACTTTTATTACCTTCCCTGCTACTGTAAGCTCATCTCTCTGTGGGTCATATATCCTTCTGTTTTTATTGTGGCTCTGCTACTTCTGGTCTGGGGACTGGAATTAGATGAACAGAGCAGGGCACGTCACTTGTGGGGGCGGGGCTATGTCTTGGTGAGTGACAGCAGTCTGAGCACGCATGCTCAAATCAGACTTCATCTTCCTCTCTGCTTAAGTGCTGTTAGTTCAGCTGACAAGCCTGCGATGTGCTGGTCATTAGAAAATATATCACAGCGCTTATCAGCTGAAGGCACAGCACTTCAAAGCATCAGCAGACTCAATCGGCACCACGCATGATCGAGCTCACATCAGGCTTCACTCTACTCTATCTGAATGCTGCTTTGAAGTAAAGTGCTTTCAGAAAATAGAGATGCAAAAAAATTATTTTTTCTATAAAATAGTAGTACTGCTGTAATCATACTGACTGGAAGAATAAAGCTGGAATAGAAAGCAATCAAAAAATGTTATTTTCCGAAAAAGGTGCCAATAAAAATGTCAACTGGTCCCGCAACCAGCAAGCCCTTACATTACTCTGTTGGCAGAAATATAGAAAAATTATAGCTCTCAAAATATGACTAAACATTTTTTTGCAAAAAAAGAATTTCTTTAGTGTGTGATAGTAGCTAGTATTTATTGAGCGTAACTAGAAGAGATGCACATGTATCTTGCATACTGATAGTCCCTGTATATCCTTGGTCTGCCCTTATATCGATACCTTTATCCTTCAAATCATTTCCGTATAGGCCATACAGTGACACATATATGACTAAGAATATATTGTTTTGGTCTGCTATTTATGTCTTACCATCCCACTAACACTGCAGAGATAGCAGCTTTTTTGCCTGCACCTCTTGCACTTAGAGTTTACAGCACTGGCACTTTACACCTGTCCCTATAAATCAGTAGGGCCTAATAAGGCTAGAAGGGACAGCTGCCGAGGAGCTGGGGCGTAACTGGCGCAGGATTTAGGGTGCAAACCCCCGCAGACAGGCAAGGGAGATTGGTAGTTGTTTTATAGGGACATTTTTAAGTCCGTTACATGTTGGGTATCACTTGGGTGTTAAGTCTTTTTGTATATTGGATTTTAGTGACTAATTATTAAAAGTTATATTTTATATTTTACTATTTGCAAAAAGTGCTCGCTGAGTAGTTTCGGCATGCTCGGCATCTATGTTTGAGCCGCCGCAGCTGCATGTGTCGTGGCTGTTAGACAGCTATGACACATGCAGGGATTGCCTGTTTGTTTGGCAATCCCTGCATGTGTCACAGCTGTCTAACAGCCGTGACACATGCAGCCGTGGCGGCTCAAACATAGATGCCGAGCACGCCAAAACTACTCAGCGAGCACCCGAGCGTGCTCGTTAGAAGGGTTAACCGAGCACGCTCGCTCAACACTAATAGTAGCCAAATATGAAAAACTGAAATAAATCTGGTATAGTGGTAATCACACCGACCCAAAGAATAAAGTCATGTAATCAATTATACCACATGAGAAAAGGTTTAAAAAATAAATAGAATAAATTCTTGATCTGCTGTTGATTTGTTCATTCTGCCTCCTAAAGTTCACAGTAATGCTCGGCTCACATTTATCTTGTACTCTATGCTCAGCGCTTAGACCGGGGTTTCCGTGTAAATCTCTGAAATATGTGATCCAGATGGAAACCCTGACGGAAGATTCCATATAATAAGCCAGATGGAAACACTGTGGACGCCGTCTGGCCTCAAATCCAAATGCCCTTTCCCTTTTGAGGCCCAGTGTTCTTAAACCACATTTAGCATCCACGTTTGGCATTTCTGTAGCGACGAAAGCCTGCTTAATTTATGGGTGCTCTTCACCAGAAGCACTATAAGGGCATAATGTACGGGCACTATAATGTACTGGCCAGTACAACATACAGACACTACAATGTACTGGGCGCTACAATGTACTGGGCACTACAATGGCAGATTTAAAAAATCATCACTACACCTGTAGGTAAATTCCCAGATGGGTGCTATTTCCAAAATTGGGTCACTAGAGGGGGGATTCTGCTCTTCTGGCACTTAGGAGCTATGTATATGGAGTCTAAACACTATTCAACACTACTTTGTCCCTCCTGAGTCTCATCATGTGGCTAAGCAATACTGTACAGACACTTTTGGTTGTATTGCCACTTCCAACAGAAATTGTTTGCCAAAATTTGTTTCTGTTTTATACCAAATTTCCCATGCGAAAATGTAAAATCTGGGACTAAAACAAAATTTTTGTGCTAAAAATTTTAATATTTTTTCTTCACTGCCCAATAGTATAACATTTTTTTTCAAACTCGTGATGTCAATATGATCACTGCACCATTAGATGAATTCATTGAGAGTTGCAATTTTAAAAATGGGTCACTTATGGGGGGGGGGGGTTCTGCTGTTTTGGTACGTCAGGGGCTCTTCCAGTGGGTCACGGCACCCGCAAACCATAACAGCAAAATGTGCACTATAAAATGGCACTCCTTCCCTTCTGAGCTTTCCACTGTGCCTGAAAAGTAGTTCCCGATTACATGTAGTGAACAGGAAAACTCAGGAGAAATTGGACAACAAACTGTGTAGTCCATTTTTTCCTATTAGCCCTTACAAAAATTAAAAACTTGGGGCTAAAACAACATTTTAGTGGTAAAAATGTAATTATCCTTCCTTTACCACCCAATGGTATAAAATTCTGTGAGGCACATGTGGTGTCAATATGAACACTGCACCCCTAGATGAATTCATTGGGGTGTAATTTGTAAAATGAGGTCACTTATGGAGGGGTTCTGCTGTTCTGGCACCTTAGGTGCTCAACCAATGTGACATGGCACCCTCAAACTATTCCAGCAAAATCTTAACTCCAATATGGCGCTTCTTCCTTTCTGAGCTTTGCACTGCACCTCAAAAGTAGTTTTCAACCACATATGGGGTATTGGCGTACTCAGGAGTAATTGCATAACAGATTGTACCATTCACTGTCTCCTATTGTCCCTTTTGAAAATTAAAAACTTGGGGCCAAAGCAACTCTTTTTGTGGAAAAAAAAATTCTATTTACTCAGCCTACTGTTGTGCAATTCTGTGAATGACCTGAGGTATAAAAATTAGTGGTGAGCGAATGTGCTCGCCACTGCTCGGTACTCACCCGAGCATTACGGTGCACGACAAACTCGGCGCTCGGCGAGTATTTCCGGGTTGCTCAGGTGGGAACTTGGGTCCCTGTCCTGCATGTTTGGTGCTCTTTAGAGAGGCAATGAACATGCAGAGATTGGTTGCCACGCACTGTAACGCCATAGCCATGTTGGTTGTGGGCATTAAAGTGAATGACTGGCCACACAGCGTCATCAGGTCTATATAAGACCTGGCACCGCTATGCTCGTGAGTCTACCCCGGAACCAGGCAGAGTAGGGAGAGCGGCTGCTGAGTCAGGGAGAGATTTGCTTGTTTATAGTTAGTAAAAGTATTTGACTGCATATCTATATATCCATCTGAACTAGCAGTCCTTCTGAGGACTAATCCAGCTGCATATATTCAGTGGTGATAGCAGGAGTTAGGCAGGCAGGTAGTGTATGTGGCAGACTGCAGTGCATATAGTGCAAGAGGGTCCTTAGCACGTTCTTGCTGCTGCTGTTCTTACAGATATTTGTAGACATAGCCCCAGGTATCAGGGGCCAGGGCAATTTTTTTTTAATCTTAATCCTCGTTATTTGCTTAAAAAGCAAGGCAGGCAGGGTATGTGACAAACTGCAGTGCATGATACAGCACTATTCAACTTCTGAGTGATGCTGCTGTGACAAATATTTGTAGACATAGCCGCAGGTATCAGGGGCCAGGGAAAAATTTATTTTTATCTTAATCCTGGTTATTTGCTTAAAAAGCAATCCAGACTACACCATTTTTTGAACCATTTGCTTGTTAGCACTGCAGAATACAGCCAGATCTGTTCCATATTTCAGCGATAAAAATACAGAAATTTGAACTGAACCTGGAAAATATTGGCCTCCTTTTCCATTCTGTTGCAGTGTGTCCGTCAAGCTATTCACAGTAGGTCTCTGTGTAGAATAATATTAGTAAATTACAGGCCTGCTATTTAAAACATAGTTCTCTGTCAGACATATCACATACTGTATAACAGTGTTACAATATCAGCCATTTCAGCCTTCCATTTCATTGCAGTGTGTCGGTCAAGCTATTCATACTAGGTCTCTATGTAGAAAAACAAGCTAAAATGGAAAACATGTTAAGAAACATTCTTTCCAGGGTAATGACTTGTATATAAGGCCAAAAAAAAATGAATAAAATAACGTTATGGACTGTGGAAGACATTTATGCGACCATAATGAACACTCATCTGTAGCAGGTGATGATAACACCTAGCAGAAACTGACCTGTCACTTGACTAAATGACATCATGGAAGGTCCTTTTACACCATCACAAGCCACCGGGGAGCCAGGACACACCAGAGAGAAGACCGCGGGCCATCAGAAGGTGAGTATAATGGTTTTTTTTTTCATTTTAAATTCTTTTTTTTACAGGTACTATGGCACCCGGGTCTGGATGAGAGTCTCCTCTTCTCCAGACCCGGGTACCATTGAATCGCTTAATATCCGCATGTGCACATGCAGTCATGCGGATATTATGCAATTCAATGCAAGTCAATGGCGGCAAAAACGCCGCATTTCCGCAAAAAATAATGGACATGCTGCGAATTTTTCCGCAATGATAATCCGCAGCATGTACACAGCAGATATTGCACATGCGGATTATCATTGGGGACCATGGGGCATGTATTACCAAGCGTTTTTTAAGCGTTTTCGCCGCGGAAATTCCGCTGCAAAAACGCTTGAAAAACGCATAGTGGGCATGCAGCCTAAATGCATCTAACAATGTTATCGATAGGGAATAGAATAGATTTTCAATTTTTTTGGGCAGCACCAGCAGCACGCAGTATAAGGCAATAATACCTGGCTGGATCAGTGTAATACGCTATCCATACTGCAATACCTCACCCATAAAAGAATTTCATATAAGACAGTTAATATTCTAGAATATAGAATCTATTTGAATTGTCCTTCCTATTATTAAGGAGTGTGTCTCCTATACTGTTATTGCATATGCAACAATTTCAAGGGCTGCCAAAAATTAGGACGCACTCCAATACGCATTTGAAGAGATGTAAAAAAAATAAAGAAAAAATAAAAGCACAGTAGGATCTTTCTTTAGTATAAAAACCAGACTTGCCAATGTAACCTCAATGTAATCACATTATTCAGCTCCTGCACCTCCTCCTCCAGTTCGGCCTCCATCTCTGAAATGACCTAAATCAGTCACAAGCTGGAAGCACTGCAGCACTACCTTGGCCAAGCGACAACAAGCTGTGCTGAAGATAATATGTTTAATTCTTAGATGACAAACTGCCCACCGCTGCTGAGTTGTTGAAAGCTGTAAAACAGCAGCCTGATCTGTGGCTCTCACAACTGAACATACAGCCAGGCATGGTCATGTGTGACAATGGGCGAAACCTGATGGCGGAGAAATGACAGCCGGAGTAGATATGGTTTCCCTTTATGCCAGTCCTTTCACCGAGCTAAAGATTATGGCTGTGGTGGAATACAACTCTCACTGAGAAGCATTGTCAGACTAAAAAACATTGGGCCCAACAGAGGATTTGATTCTGGGGGCCCACCTTTCTCCCCGGCTCAAGAGCCCCATAGCAGCTGAAAAGTTTGCGCTATCATGAACTCTCTTGATAAAGAAGCCAGGGCCCACAAGAGGATTCTCTGGTGGGCCCATCCAACCTGGCCAACCCTGCTGAGAAGCAGACCTGGCTAAGAAAAGTGTGTGGGAAGGGTCCTGGACACTCTATGGCTGCTTTTTTTTACTGAGGGGGAAACCCACGCAAACACGGGGAGAACATACAAAATCCTTGCAGATGTTGTGCTTGGTGGGATTTGAATCCAGGACCCCAGTGCTGCAAAGCTTCAGTACTAACCACTGAACCACTGTGCTGCCCTCTCTGTTCTCCCTCTGATATCTAACATGCTGGAGAAACTTGCACCTACTGCCACTCAGTATCTTCAGCTCCTTTTTGAGAAACGAATGTATTTGGGCAGAAGAAAAGGAAATTGTGGATGGCTTCGCTACTGGTTCTGGGGGTACTGGGGGCATTGCTAATACCATGGCGTTGTGCCATAGTTCACTGGAAATATTTCAGGCTGGTCGGAGCCAAGCTGATTCCCATAGAAAAGTACCAGTAGCAAGCTAAGGAGATGGTGGCCTCTATCATCATCACAACCTCACCTCGGCACTATGAACTCTCCTGAAGGAGAAGCCAGGAGTCTCCGATTCTCTGGTGGGCCCGTCCAACCCTGCCGAGAAGCAGCCCTAGCTAAGAAAAGTGTGTGGGAAGGTTCCTGGACAGTCTATGGCTGCTTTTTTACTGTGGACTGGCTCCAGCAATCTATAAGATTGCAATCTATGATCCCTTTACTGGCTCCCCATTGACCAGAGACTTCAGTTCAAAACCGTAATCATGACATGCAAAGCCATCCACAACCTGTCTGCTCCATATATCTGTGACCTAGTCTCCCGGTACATACCTGCACGCAACCTCCGATCCTCACAAGATCTTCTCTACTCCCGTCTTCTCTCCTCTTCCCACAATCGCATTCAAGATTTTTCCCATGCATCCTTCTACTCTTGAACTCTGTACCCCAACATATCAGACTCTCGCCTACTGTTGAAACCTTTAAAAGTAAGCTGAAGACCCACCTCTTCCAACAAGCCTACAACATGCAGTAACCCTCACTCCACCATATTGCTGCATGACCAGCTGTACCTTTACCTACTGTATCCTCACCCATCCCTTATAGACTGTTTGTGCGCCCTCACGGGCAGGATCCTCTCTGCTCTTGTTCCAGACAGTGACCTCTTTTCACATTTAAAGCGCAATTGAATAAATGACGCTATAATAATAAATAATAATTATACTACCTGTACTCTGGGTCAATTGATGGCTTTTTCCTGGTGACTGCCCCTAAATTAATGTGTTTTGCCAGCTTTTGGTCCCGTTTGAAGGTGTTGTGTATATGTTTGGTTTTGGCACCCATTGAATCCAATGGCGTTTGGCAATGTTCGCCGAATATTTAACAATTACATTGGTGAACATTGCAAAAACGGCGATTGTAATTCGAAAAAAATATTGAAATATTCGCTCTTCTCTAATCAGAAACACCCTTAAAAAAATTATGTGGGTGTTGCATCACGGCCTCCCTGGTGATATGGTGGTGGAGGATGAGAAGAAGGAGGGCGACATAAAATAGAACAATACCTGAAGGGTATACCCACTTATGGGTGTGAAGGGGTGCATGGGAATAGACCCCCCAAAAAATAACCACTGGATTTGAGTTTATGTTTGATGCTATCATCTGGTGGTGCTGAGAAGTTTGGCCCACTTCAGCCCTTGTTCATTTTTATAAGAGTCCGCCTGTCAGCATTTTCAGTTGACAGGCGGATGTGCCTATCAGTTTTATCAGTTATAATGCCCCCAGCGGCACTTAAAACCATCTCTGACAAAACGCTAGCGGTCAGGACCTCCAAGGTGTAGAAAGACAGTTCATGCCACGTGTCCAGCTTGCATCTTCGAAAACGTTTCCCTCCTTGTCAGAGTACCCCGTATATCAGGACCTGGGCGCTGGGAGGGTCTGAGAAAATTGTCCCAGACCTTTGACAGCGTTCTCCTGCCTCTGCCGCATCTGGTTTGTGTCTCCCTCCATTGTACTCCTTGGTTGTCCAATGAAATGTCTGACTGTGACCTCTGCCGCCAGCGTTGTCAGATAGGAATTTTTTTTTGTTAATCCTGGTTATTTGCTTAAAAAGCAATCCAGACCACACCATTTTTTGAACCATTTGCTTGTTAGCACTGCAGAATACAGCCAGATCTGTTCCATATTTCAGCGATAAAAATCCAGAAATTTGAACTGAACCTGGAAAATATTGGCCTCCTTTTCCATTCTGTTGCAGTGTGTCGGTCAAGCTATTCACAGTAGGTCTCTGTGTAGAATAATATTAGTAAATTACAGGCCTGCTATTTAAAACATAGTTCTCTGTCAGACATATCACATACTGTATAACAGTGTTACAATATCAGCCATTTCAGCCTTCCATTTCATTGCAGTGTGTCAGTCAAGCTATTCATACTAGGTCTCTATGTAGAAAAACAAGCTAAAATGGAAAACATGTTAAGAAACATTCTTTCCAGGGTAATGACTTGTATATAAGGCCAAAAAAAAAAAAAATAACGTTATGGACTGTGGAAGACATTTATGCGACCATAATGAACATTCATCTGTAGCAGGTGATGATAACACCTAGCAGAAACTGACCTGTCACTTGACTAAATGACATCATGGAAGGTCCTTTTACACCATCACGAGCCACCGGGGAGCCAGGACACACCAGAGAGAAGACCGCGGGCCATCAGAAGGTGAGTATAATGTTTTTTTTTTCATTTTAAATTCTTTTTTTTACAGGTACTATGGCAGTCGGGTCTGGATGAGAGTCTCCTCTTCTCCAGACCCGGGTACCATTGAATCGCGGATATTATGCAATTCAATGCAAGTCAATGGCGGCAAAAACGCCGCATTTCCGCAAAAAATAATGGACATGCTGCGAATTTTTCCACTTCAGCCCTTGTTCATTTTTATAAGAGTCCGCCTGTCAGCATTTTCAGTTGACAGGCGGATGTGCCTATCAGTTTTATCAGTTATAATGCCCCCAGCGGCACTTAAAACCATCTCTGACAAAACGCTAGCAGTCAGGACCTCCAAGGTGTAGAAAGACAGTTCATGCCACGTGTCCAGCTTGCATCTTCGAAAACGTTTCCCTCCTTGTCAGAGTACCCCGTATATCAGGGCCTGGGCGCTGGGAAGGTCTGAGAAAACTGTCCCAGACCTTTGACAGCGTTCTCCTGCCTCTGCCGCATCTGGTTTGTGTCTCCCTCCATTGTACTCCTTGGTTGTCCAATGAAATGTCTGACTGTGACCTCTGCCGCCAGCGTTGTCAGATAGGAATTTTTTTTTGTTATAATTCTTCAACAAGAACCTGAACTTAATATCTCCAAAAATGAACTCCTTCGGTTTCCTCCCTCTACTAACCTACCTATACCTGACTTTGTAATTTCTGTTAGGTGGTGCCACCATAACTCCCACTCGGCACGCCTGCTATCTTGGAGTCATATTTAACACACAACTTTCCTTTATTAAACATGGAAAATCACTCACTCGCTCATGTTACTTGCACCTTAAAAACTTCTCCAGTTGTCGACCTTTTCTCACCTTTGATACTGCAAAAACTCTTACTGTCGCTCTTCTTAACTAGTGCAACTCCCTTCTAATCGGTCTCCCTCTAAACAAACTGTCTCCTCTCCAATCCCTTCTGACTGCAGCAGTCAGGGTCGTATTTCTATCAAGCCGCTTCACCGACGCCTCTACCCTGTGCCAGTCATTGCGTGGGTTAGGTTAAACATTCACTACAGAATACAATACAAACTCATCTCTCTCACCCACCAAGCTGTCCACAGTTCTGCACCGGCCTATATCTCTTCCCTCATTTCCGTGTATCACCCCTCCTGTGCCCTCCATTCTGCAAATGATCTAAGACAGACATCCTCCTTAATCAGAACCTCACAACTCCGTCTCCAAGAATTCTCTTGTGCCGTACCAGTTTTCTATAATGCCCAAAATGCGTACAACGTGATGGTCACGGTAAAGGCAGGGGAACATAAAGTCGGCCTTGTGTGCCAGACTGCCAACAGCTAAGACTTCCCTGTTCTCACCAAGAGTATGACTGTCTATGTTCTCTTCCTCCTCCTCCTCATTATCACCCAATCCACGTTGAGATGCTATGAGGCTGGGCTGGGTAGCATCACCCTGTATAGTTCCTTGCTCCGCCTGCAATGCCAACTCTTTAATTGTGAGCAGCGACCGTTTCAGTAGACAGAGAAGCGGGATAGTGACACTAATAATGGCGTCATCACGGCTCACCATCTTGGTGGAGTCCTCAAAGTTTTGGAGGAGGGCACAGATGTCAGATATCCATGCCCACTCATCAGCTGTTATGTGCGGAAGCTGACCTGAATGCCGACGGACGTGTTGAAACTGGTACTCAACAACTGCTCTCTGCTGCTCAAAATCATTCCAAACATTTGCAATGTTGATTTCCAACTCGTAGTCACATCGCACACCAGTCAGTGAGCTGGAAGCTGCAAACGCTGCTGAAGCCCTGCCAGGGTGGCCGAAGCTGTAGCTGACTTTCTGAAATGGGCACACATGCGGCGTAATTTCACAAGCAGCTCTGACAGATCCATGTAGATTTTGAGAGACTGCAGAACCACTAAGTTGAGCACAAGGGCCAGGCATGGTACATGTGTGAGCTTGACTAGCTTCAGAGCTGCCACCAGGTTCTCTGATACAGCTTTCAACAGCTCTGCAAGGGTCTGCGGTTTGTCACCACAGCATACAGTCCTGCTTATTGTTATTGGCACACACGAAGTTTAAGTAAATTATCTGGAATAGGTCCTGAAAAAATGAATCAAGTGATGGAGATGGAGGCTGAAGAGGAGGAGGAGGAGGTGGTGCAGGAGCTTTAGAATGTAGGGGTAACCTTGATTGACCCAGGGCCCGCAATCCTCTGCGTCGGAAGGACGTGTTCTGTCCCAGGGTCCCACTGGGTCCCGGCTTCCACAATATTAACTCAATGGAATGTGTCAGTGAGATGAACCGTCCCTGGCCACATTAACTTGTCCACGTGTTTGTGGTTAGGCGGTCCTTCCCACTTAAGTGCACTGGGGAGTGCACGGGTAATGTTCTGGGACCCGCACTTGTGGAAGGCGGAGACGATACCGGGAGAAATAGTGGCAGCTGAAGACCGAGTATGGACACCTGGCCACCGCTGGCATGAGGTTGTGAAAAGCTTCCACCTCCACGAGCCTAAAAGGCAACATTTCAAGTGCAAGCCAGCAGTCCAGAAATGTGGCAGTTTAGTATTGCGGCCTGTGAGTGGGTGGTTGGCTGCATACTTGCGCTTGCATTCCAAATAACACAAAGCTAAGGAGATGGATGATCCAACCATCATGAATAATTTGGTCTTTGTCTAGGAGACCGAGCACAATATTAACCCAGTGACATGCGTCAGTGAGATGTATCATCCCTGGCCACATTCACTTGTCCACGTGTTTGTGGTTAGGTGGTCCTTCCCACTTAAGTGCACTGGGGAGGGCACGGGTAATGTTCTGGGACTCGCGCTTGTGGAAGGCGGTGACAATATGTTACACGCACGCCGCTAAGTTCAGCTAGGGCGAGACAGGTTTCATGAATTCGTTAGAATCCAAGGGGGAACCGGTACTCAGGGCGACCATAGGCTGCAGCTTCTCTCAGCCACACGATAGATTCAATTGCTGACCAGTAGTGTTGAGCCACCCCCGTAGTGTTCGAGTTCGGTTCGGTTCATCGAACACCCGTGTGTTCGCCGAACTGTTCGTCGAACTGTTCGTCGAACACCTTCGAACACCATTAAAACCAATGGCAGGCAAACAAAAACACATAGAAACACATAGAAAACACCTTCAAAGGTGTCCAAAAGCTGACAAACTGCTCAGAAGACATAACTAACACATGGAAAAGTGACAAGTACATATAGTCATGCGAAAATAAAAGAGGTGGAGGAGTAAAAGGAGGGGGAGACACAGATATAGGTGACGCGCCCCTGGGCCTGTGTCGCGCTGCGTTGCGCACGCGGGAGCTTACCCGGAGCCGGATCTCTTGAGGGTTGTAGTCTCGTGGCGGTGACCCGGTCCGTGCCCAGGGAGTCAAACTGAGCGGCGATGTAACAGCGGTAGATGTAGGACGACTACGCCACCCGTTGAATGCAGCTATGGAGCTGCCGCTGCAGGACAGTCCGCTGAGGCCGGTGGATGGATGGTGCAGCGTAGATGGTATAACCCCCAACGGGAGGGGTATGGCCTCAGGGCAGCAGATGTGGATGATGGGGGTAGCAGGAACCACTCAGAGACGGTGCGGTGTAATTCAGGGTCTTTACTGGTAACAACGATAGACCCTCCCGGAGTACTTGCTAGTGAACGGGGCCTGGTCAGTCCTTGAGCAGATGGGATCTCCCCTGGCCAGGCGGAGTTGTAGGCCTCCCAAACTGACTGTACTCTTCTGGCTACCTTGCTAGAAGCGGATATAAGTAGCCCACGTCCCTGAGTGTACCGTGTGGTGCTCACCCGTATGGCCGGTGACTCGGGGCCTTCTAATGGCTTCCGCTCCACGATGGCGGTGCTGGTCCCACGCGTGTGACCGTGCCTTCGGGTTTCTGGGCCTGAGGACCTGAAATCCCCTGCCGGTCGGCTTCTGCTGCTGGGTAAGAGTTAGTCCCCACAGCCTCGGACGCCGGGTCCGGTAAGAAAGCTTCTCAGTCAGGGCGAGCTCTGCAGCTGCCAGCCCCTGACTCGTAGTAGTATTGCTTCTGCTATTTCTTGTCTCTACTCTCCTTGACTGCTAACCCTGCTTCAGCCCCGGGTTTATATAGGGGAAGTTCTTCCCCTCCCAAGACTGGGCAGGAGGTGTGGCATGCACAGGATCCCTGACCAAAGGACCTCCCACCTGCTCTCAGACATCATATCTCTATCACTGTGGCAACCAGACCCCTGGGGTGTCACATTCCCCCCTAGTGAAATTTAGTACTCCGGGACTAAACATATTTTAGAAGAACATAACAAGATATAACAATAACAATACAATAAGAAACACATAAAGGTGGTCACGGCATGTCCGTAACCGGGTGCAGTCTTTGAAGAAAGCAAGGTGTCCATTTCACCAAAACAGGGAGACGTAACCAGGTAGGGGTTTGTCCTACCCCGAGTCCTTAACAGTCTTTAGTCCGTCCTGGGTTACGCTCCAACTATGTACAAGGATTCCCGGTAAATCCACCAAGGACTCCTACAAATAACTAGAAACACAAAAATTATACACAAGCAACAATACACAGGTAAACATAAATAAAACAATTTATACACTTCAAATCCTCCACCGTGCGGGTAACTGGCCTCTAGTGGCCCTAGTGGACCTACGGAGCTGACTGTCTGGCCCTGAACTACAGGGTGTAGGAGCTGTCAAGGGTAAACTGGGCAGCTGTCTACCGGCTCTTTGTCTCACTAGGGGTACGGCAGGCTCACTATAAGCAGAGGGTTGATCCTCCTGTTCTGCTTGTGTGGAGTCTTCTGCCTCCTGGACCGGCTGTTCTTCCAGCTCTACCTGTTGCTCCGTAGGTGCTTGGGATGCTGGTTGGAGGAAGGTGAGTACGGGTACCACAACTGCACCATTGACTTGAGTCCAAGACCGAGGGAAGTCCCCGAGCACAGTACTAACCATATCTTCCCTTTCCTCTACGGGTCGATGGTCTTCTTGTTCCTCTTCAGGGTTCCTCAGTTGTTCGGGACACTTCTTCAGGTGGTCCCGGGATACAATAGCTGTGGTTTTCCCTCCGTCTTTACTGATGGTACAAACCTTCGGGTTCTCGTGGCTTGAGGGCAGTACGGTGTACGGGTCCTTTTCCCACTGGTCGTCCAACTTGTGGAGCCGTCTCTTCCTCTTCAAGACCTGCTCTCCGGGTACCAGGGGAACAGCGGGAGCATACTGGTTGTAAGTTTTCTCTTGTCTTTCCCTAGCCTGACAGAGACTTCGCTCCACGCTCTCCTGTACTCTCCGGTACTGCTGCTGCCTCTCCGTGTCCCAGTCTGTTTCTGGTGAAGTGTCCTCGGGTGTCAGGACTCCCATTTCCAGGTCAACAGGTAACTTACCAGGTCTTGCCCTCATTAGGTAAGCCGGGGTACAGTTGGTGGAACCTACCGGGATGTGGTTGTATAGGTCCACCAGATCGGGCAACTTCTCAGGCCACAGACTGCGTTCTTCCAGGGGCAACGTTTTTAAAAGATCCATTACCACCTGGTTCATTTTCTCACAAAGTCCATTAGTTTGCAGATGGTAGGGTGTCGTCCTTATCTTCCGGCAGCCATACAGATTGCAGAATTCCTGGAAGACCTCCGCTTCAAAGGCAGGTCCCTGGTCCGTCAGCACTTGGTCCGGGTACCCGTGTGGACGGCAAAAGTGCTGCTGGAAGGCTCTAGCTGCTGTTTGAGCCGTTAAGTCCTTGACGGGGACGACAACCAAGAACCGGGAGTAATGATCCACGATGGTTAACGCGTAGACGTAGCCACTTCTGCTTGGGGTCAGTTTTACATGATCCAAGGCTACCAGTTCCAACGGTTGCCGGGTGACGATGGACTGCAGGGGAGTCTTCTGGCTGGCACGGTCCTTCCTTCTCAGGTTGCACGGGCCACAGTCTCTGCACCACTTCTCAATGGTTCCCCTCATGCCTACCCAGTGGAATCGCTCGCGCAGCAGGAACTCCAGCTTCTTCCACCCGAAGTGTCCAGCTCCGTCGTGGTATGCCTCCATCACCATGGCTGCGTCTCTTCGTGGCACCACTACTTGCCAGAGTAGTTCATGCGTCCGGGAGTTAACCATTCTGCGGCACAACTTCCCCTTGTAAAGGAACAGTCGACTCTTCTCTGCCCATAGTTGTTTGGCTTCCTCCGGAGCGTCTGGTTCAAGGCGAGCCTCCGGCCGAGTCAGCATCTCCTTCACCAGTCGGACGGCAGGGTCGCTGTCTTGCGTTTCCGCCCAGTTGTAGTGGGGTAAGGGGTTCAACGTAGCAGTCTGCTTACTCCTTACCTGGTGGGAATACTGAATAGTCCCATGACGGTGGAACGCAGGGAGTTCAACTTCTTCCAGTCCCTCCGGATCTTCTCCTCCGTCCGGCAGGTTGGGCATCCTGGACAGGGCGTCCGCGTTGGTATTGGAGCGTCCTGCCCGGTATTTGATTGTGAACTCGTAGTTGGACAGACGGGCCATCCACCTCTGCTCCAGGGCACCGAGTCTTGCCGTGTCCAGGTGTGTCAACGGGTTGTTATCCGTGTACACGGTGAACCGGGAAGAAGCGAGGTAATGCTTAAAGCGCTCGGTGACTGCCCATACTACGGCCAGGAACTCTAGCTTAAATGAGCTGTAATTCTCGGGGTTCCTTTCGGTGGGTCGCAGTTTTCGGCTGGCGTAGGCGATTACTCGTTCCTTCCCCTGCTGGATCTGGGACAGTACGGCTCCTAGCCCGATGTTACTGGCGTCGGTGTAGAGGATAAAGGGCTGGCTATAATCCGGGTACGCCAGGATTTCATCCCCCGTGAGGGCCATCTTCAGCTGGCGGAAGGACTCTTCTTCCAGCTCCTCCCATTTGAAGGGCGGCTTCTGGTTCTTGGCCTTCCGGGAATGGCCTATCAGGAGGTCCTGCATAGGTGCTGCCTTTTTGGTGAAACCGGGGATGAATCTGCGGTAATAGCCTACCAACCCGAGGAACTGCCGCACTTCCTTTACACTGGAGGGACTTGGCCATTCCTTAATTGCGGTGATCTTATCAGGATCGGGAGCCACTCCGTCAGCACTCACCACGTGTCCCAGGTACTGCACCTTTGGCTTCAGGAGGTGACACTTAGAGGGCTTCACCTTCAGGCCGTAACTTGCCAGGGCTTCAAACACTTCCGCCAGATGTTTCAGGTGGTCCTCATAAGTCTTGGAATATACGATGACATCGTCCAGGTACAACAGGACCGTCTCGAAGTTTTTGTGTCCCAGACAGCACTCCATTAATCGTTGGAAGGTTCCTGGTGCGTTACAAAGTCCAAACGGCATGCAGGTAAACTCACTAAGTCCCATCGGGGTGGTGAATGCGGTCTTCTCCCGGTCCGCCTCTGCTACAGGAACCTGCCAGTACCCGCTAGTGAGATCCAAGGTGGAGAAGAAGTTAGCAGATCTTAAAGCAGCCAAAGACTCCTCTATCCTTGGTAAAGGGTACGCATCCTTGTGTGTGATACGGTTGATTTTCCGGTAATCTACACACATCCTCATAGTGTTGTCTTTCTTTTTGACTAAAACTAGTGGGGCTGCCCAGGGGCTACAGCTATCCCGGATTACCCCAGCCTCCTTCATGTCTCTAAGCATCCCCTTGGCGTGTTGGTAATGTGCAGGGGGTACGGGTCGATACCTCTCTTTTATGGGAGGATGATCTCCCGTGGGGATGCGGTGTTCTACCCCCTTGACTCGCCCGAAGTCTAACGGGTGTTTACTAAACACTCTCTCATACTCTTGAACCACCCGGTAGACTCCCTGTTTCTGGTGGGAGGGAGTGGAGTCAGTTCCCAAGTGTAGTTGCTGACACCAATCCTCCATTACTTTCTTAGAGCCGTTACCTTCCTCCGGGTGAGATGGAGGCAAGGGTTCCACAGACTGTATAGAGTTTTGGTTGATGGTATATAATTTGGCTAGCGTGGCATACCGGGGCAGGTACACTTCCCTCTCCCCGATATTGATTATGCGAACGGGCACCCTCCCATGGCGTACATTGACCACCCCCCGTGCTGTCAAAATGGTGGGCCTACTGTCTGAGTAAACTGGTTCTACCATTGCCTGGTAATCTCTACCTCTCAGACCAATAGCTGCCCGGCACCAAATCATCATTTCACTTTTTGGGGGCATGGCAATAGGAAAAGGGTCACACATTCTTATGCTACCAATCTCACCGCCGGAGAGTTCCACCTGTTGCCGTCGCATCAGTGACCGGATCTCTTTCTGGAGCACCCGCTGCTCGCCGGAGCTGGCGTTCTTGGCAACCTGCTGTAAAAGGAAAATCACCTCTGCAAGACAATTTTCAATTACATTAGTTCCTAGAGTTATTTTTGGGTGACTCTCATGTTTGTCAATATCTACAATGATCAGTCCCTGTGCTGCCAGTTCGACTCTACCGATTTTGATGGTCACCTCTTTAAATCCGATCTGTGGCACGGGCTGGCCATTGCTGGCGATGATACTCAAGTCGTCGTCAGGGTAGCGGGTAATATCCGAGTCATTCCAGTACTGCTTAAAGAGCACGTACGGGATGGTGGTGACCTGTGACCCGGTGTCCAGTAGGGCACTCATGGGAATGCCATCCAGTACCACAGGCAAGACTGGACGTCCTCCCACATATCTGTCGCGCCAGTTCGATGGGCCTGGTGATCTTTTTCCTGGGGGTTGGCCCTCTACCCCAGGTTGTGCCCGTTTAAAGAACAGTACCTTGCCATATGTCCAGGTTGATTGCAGCGGCGGCAGATGGGTCGTCCGTCCTCGCTGTATCGGTCACTGGGTCTTCCTCTGGCCGGTGGGGTCCTCCTTGGTCGACGCCACGGGATGTCCTCCGGTCCGGATGCCAGCTGGATCTTCCCTGGGGTGGAAGCCTGTAAAGACTGCACAGTTCGGGTTAGCGCAGCAACGCTCTTAGCTAGCTCTTGGACCTGATGGTGTAGGTCTGGAGCCGGGTCATTGTCCAAAGCCTGCGCATCAGCTCCCACAGGCCCTGCCGACAAGGGCGTCGCCTCCTGGTGGTAAGTGATAGCAGGGCCCTTGTGGGTCACAACGCCACCCGGTGCCGGTTCTCGGAGCACCCGGATGGCTCTGTCCTTGAACTGTGCAAAGCCCAGTTGGGGATCCTGTAAGGCCATTGCCCGCAACTGGGTTCGGTGGGTATTACAATACAGTCCCTCTATAAACTGTTCGGTCAACAGCCTGTCCTCGTTTCCCACTCCATCAGGGTCGGTCTGCTTAATGGCCCTCAGGGCCTCTTGTAGGTTTAGTGCATAGTCCCTTATACTCTCATGCGCTCGCTGCTTGCACCCGTAGAATCTAAGCTTAATCTCGGCTGAGGTGCGGGTATCAAAGGTGTCCTTCAGCCGGGTGAGTATCCCTGCGACAGTCTTCCTCCCAGGTGGCCAGGATTTTACTTCCCTTTTGGCTGCCCCGGTTAGTTGGGCCACCAGGATGCTCACTTTTTACTCTTCTGTGAGGGGGTACACCTGGAAGAGGCTATCCAGCTTTTCTCTAAAGTCATGCAGGGTATGTGACTCCCCTGAGTACTGGGGTAGCCAAGCTGCTCCCGGGATATAGGGCATGGTGAAGGGCATAACTGCAGCAGCGGTAGCGCTGGCGGGGGTTGAGGCAGTGAAGCTCTCCTCCGTATCCGACATCTTCCTCCCCCCTAGTGGACCGTGGCCTACCTTGCGATGATCCTGTTCCGTAGGCCGCGGCTCCGCAGTGGATCGTCAGGGTTGAGGACCTTCCGTCGCGCTCCTGTGACGTCGGCGTCTGCTGGGCTCCTTCCAGGACCTTACGCAACGTCCGTACGTGAGGCGGGGCTTCAGTTCTCGCGCGCTTTCGGAGTCCACGCCCCTCTTCTTCCCGCGCGGCGTCCTCAAGATGGCGTCCAATGGCGGGAAAACTCCACGGATGGCGGGAAGAAGGCAGAAGATGACGCCGGATGGCGGGAAACTTCACCGATGGCGGGAAGAAGGCTGAAGATGGCGCCGGATGGCGGGAATCTTCACCACAGGTAAGTTTGAAAAGTCTCTTTTTCAGGCACGCAGTACCCGGTGGTTGCGGGCACGAAATCCTGCCGACTACGCCAAAGTTGACGCGCCCCTGGGCCTGTGTCGCGCTGCGTTGCGCACGCGGGAGCTTACCCGGAGCCGGATCTCTTGAGGGTTGTAGTCTCGTGGCGGTGACCCGGTCCGTGCCCAGGGAGTCAAACTGAGCGGCGATGTAACAGCGGTAGATGTAGGATGACTACGCCACCCGTTGAATGCAGCTATGGAGCTGCCGCTGCAGGACAGTCCGCTGAGGCCGGTGGATGGATGGTGCAGCGTAGATGGTATAACCCCCAACGGGAGGGGTATGGCCTCAGGGCAGCAGATGTGGATGATGGGGGTAGCAGGAACTACTCAGAGACGGTGCGGTGTAATTCAGGGTCTTTACTGGTAACAACGATAGACCCTCCCGGAGTACTTGCTAGTGAACGGGGCCTGGTCAGTCCTTGAGCAGATGGGATCTCCCCTGGCCAGGCGGAGTTGTAGGCCTCCCAAACTGACTGTACTCTTCTGGCTACCTTGCTAGAAGCGGATATAAGTAGCCCACGTCCCTGAGTGTACCGTGTGGTGCTCACCCGTATGGCCGGTGACTCGGGGCCTTCTAATGGCTTCCGCTCCACGATGGCGGTGCTGGTCCCACGCGTGTGACCGTGCCTTCGGGTTTCTGGGCCTGAGGACCTGAAATCCCCTGCCGGTCGGCTTCTGCTGCTGGGTAAGAGTTAGTCCCCACAGCCTCGGACGCCGGGTCCGGTAAGAAAGCTTCTCAGTCAGGGCGAGCTCTGCAGCTGCCAGCCCCTGACTCGTAGTAGTATTGCTTCTGCTATTTCTTGTCTCTACTCTCCTTGACTGCTAACCCTGCTTCAGCCCCGGGTTTATATAGGGGAAGTTCTTCCCCTCCCAAGACTGGGCAGGAGGTGTGGCATGCACAGGATCCCTGACCAAAGGACCTCCCACCTGCTCTCAGACATCATATCTCTATCACTGTGGCAACCAGACCCCTGGGGTGTCACATAGGCATGTCATGCCCTTCTAAAATCCAAAAAGTGAGAAGCCGACACGGCCAGTCCGCTCCTGCCCGTGCCACCTCCGTGTCGCCGGGTTTGTGCCAGAGCCGCGGTGAACCCTGATGGCCAGCCCCCCTCTCCCAATACTGGTGCCTGTCCGCTGGTGGGTCGAGCGAGCCCCCCTGTGGTGGAGGCAGCTCTAAGCTTTTTAATTTAAATTGTCTCTCTAATTTGAATGAATACACTTTAAATCCATTTACAAGGATCTATTGGAGGGCAAGTCTCATGCCAGCAGCCGCGTAATTCCAGCTCCAGTAGCGTCCACTAAAGCTGCTGCAGTTAAAAAGCTTTTATAAGGATCGAGCTCGGCTGTCCACCGCAAGGCATCCTACTGCCAGTCCCAGCCCCTATGCCTTGGGGTGCCTCCTGATGCTCTTCACTGAGTATCCCATGGTCCCGAAGCATTTCCTTTGAAAAAATTAAGTGTCTATGTGACACCCCAGGGGTCTGGTTGCCACAGTAATAGAGATATTATGTCTGAGAGCAAGTGGGAGGTTTCTCTGGTCAGGATCCCTAAGCATGCAACACGGTCCGCCCAGACCTGGGAGGGGAGGAATCTGCCCTTTTAAACTGGGTCTGGGCGGGATTAGAGCAGTCAGAGTGAAGCTGCAGACAGAGTCAGAGCCTGGAGAGGGAAAGCAAGAACAGGAGCTCTGGAGGAGCAGTAGCAGAAGTCCGGGGGCTGGAGCTGAGCAGAGCTCGCCCTGGACAAGGACACTAAAACCGGACACAGGAGTCCGAGGCTGTGGGGACTGATCTACACCCAGCAGCAGAAACCAGCCGGCAGGGGATTCCAGGTCCTCTGGCCATAGAAGCCCGGAGGCTCAGTCACAAAGAAGGGACCAGCGCCGCCATCCAGGAGCGGAGGCTAACAGAAGGCCCCAAGTCACCAGCCATACGGGTGAGCACCACACGGTATACTCAGGGACGTGGGCTACTTGTAACCGCTGACAGCAAGGTAGCCAGGAAGAGTGCAGATAAACGGGGAGGCCTACAACTCCACCTGGCCAGGGGAACTCCTGCTTGCTCGCAGACTGACCAGGCCCCTTATACTAGCCAGTACTCCCGGGAGGGTCTGCCTTGTACCATCAGTAAAGACCCTGAACTGCACCACACGTCTCTGTGATTCCTTGCCGCTCCTGCACCATTAGCACTGGGACCCTCACACCATCACTCCCATCATCTTCCACATTAGCTGCCCTGAGGCAATACTTCTCCCGTGGGGAGTCATCCCATACTCAGCTGCGCAAACAACATCAGCCTCAGCGGTCTGCAGCGCAGCGGCGGTCCCCACTGACCGCAATCCACGGGTGGCGTAGTCGGACACTTATTACCATACAAATAGACTGCCACTGGTTTGACCACCCTGGGCACGGACCGGGTCACCGACACACGGAGACTACAACCCCCAGCATCCAGCGATCCGGCTCCGGGTATCCCCCTGCACAGCACAGGCCCAGGGGGCGCGTCAACTTTGGCGTAGCCGGCAGGATTTCGTGCCCGCAACCACCGGGTACTGTGTGCCTGAAAAAGAGACTTTTATACTTACCTGTGGTGAAGTTTCCCGCCGTCCGGAGTCGATTCCCGCCATCAGACGCCATCTTGGACCGTTTCCCGCCGTCTTCTGCCTTCTTGCCGCCATCCGCAGCTGCTTCCCGCCTTCGGACGCCATCTTCGGGACGCCGCACGGGAAGAAGAGGGGCGTGGACGCCGAAAGCGCGCGAGATCTGAAGCTCCGCCCCATGCTCTGACGCTGCGCAAGGTCCTGGAAGGGAGGAAGAGCGACGCTGACGTCATCGGAGCGCGACGCCAGGTCCTCAACCCCGACGATCGACTGCGGAGCCGCGGCCTACGGAAGAAGAGCATCGCAAGGTAGGCCACGGTCCACTAGGGGGGAAGGAGGATGCCGGATACCGAGGGGAGCTCCACTGCCACAGCCACCGCCAGCGCAACCGCTGCAGCAGTCATGCCATTCACCATGCCCTATATCCCGGGGGCAACCTGGCTACCCCAGTACTCAGGGGAGTCACATACTCTAAATGACTTTAGAGAAAGACTGGATAGCCTCTTCCAGGTGTACCCCCTCACAGAAGAGCAAAAAGTGAGCATCCTGGCATCCTGGTGGCCCAATTAATCGGGGCAGCCCAAAGGGAGGTAAAGTCCTGGCCACCTGGGAGGAAGAGGACTGTCAGAGAGATACTAGCCCGTCTGAAAGACACATTTGACACCCGCACCTCAGCCGAAATAAAGCTCCGATTTTACGGGTGCAAACAGCGGGCACATGAGAGTATAAGAGACTATGCTTTAAACCTACAAGAGGCCCTGAGAGCCATTAAGCAGGCAGATCCTGACAGCGTGGGAAATGAAGATAAGCTGTTGACTGAACAATTTATTGAGGGTCTACTGTGCAATGCCCACCGAACCCAGTTGCGGGCAATGGCCTTACAGGACCCTGACCTGGACTTTGCACAGTTCAAGGACAGAGCCATCCGGGTGCTCCGAGAACCGGCACCAGGTGGCGCTGTGACCCACAGGCGCCCTGCTATCACTTACCACCAGGAGACGGCGCCCTTGTCTGTGGGAGCTGATGCGCAGGCTTTGAACAATGACCCGGCAACAGACCTGCACCATCAGGTCCAAGAGCTGACTAAGAGTGTTGCCACGCTAACCAGAACTGTGCAGTCTTTACAGGTCTCTTCTCCAGGAAAGATCCAGCTGGCATCCGGACTGGAGGACGTCCCGTGGCGCCGACTGAGGAGGACCCCACCGGCCAGAGGAAGACCCAGCGACAGATACAACGAGGACGGACGACCCATCTGCCGCCGCTGCAATCAACCCGGACATGTGGCAAAGTACTGGCATTTAAACGGGCACAACCTGGGGTAGAGGGCCAACCCCCAGGCATAAGACCATCAGGCCCATCAAACTGGCGTGATAAATACGTAGGGGGACGTCCAATCTTGCCTGTGGTACTGGATGGCATTCCTATGAGTGCCCTACTAGACACTGGGTCACAGGTGACCACCATCCCGTACGTGCTCTTTAAACAGTACTGGAATGACTCGGACATAACCCGCTACCCAGATGACGACTTGAGTATCATCGCCAGCAATGGTCAGCCCGTGCCGCAGGTGGGATTCAAAGAGGTTACCATTAAGATCGGTAAAGTCGAACTGGCGGCACAAGGACTGATAATAGTGGACATAGACCGTCATGAGAGTCACCCTAGAATAACCTTGGGAACTAATGTGATTGAAAATTGTCTTGCAGAGGTGATTCTCATTTTACAGCAGGTTGCCAAGAACGCCAGTTCCGGCCAGCAGCGTGTGCTCCAAAAAGAGATCCGGGCACTGATGAAACGGCAACAAGTGGAACTATCTGGTGGTGAGATAGGTAGCGTGAGAATGTGTGACCCGTTCCCTATTGCCATGCCCCCAAAAAGTGAGATGATGATTTGGTGCCGGGCAGCTATTGGTCTAAGAGGTAGAGACTACCAAGCAATGGTAGAACCCGTCTACTCAGACAGTAGGCCCACCATTTTGACAGCACGGGGGGTGGTCGATGTACGCCATGGGAGGGTGCCCGTTCGCATCATAAATATCGGGGAGAGAGAAGTACACCTGCCCCGGTATGCCACGCTAGCCAAATTGTTCACCATAAACCAGAATTCTGTACAGGCCGTGGAACCCTTGCCTCCATCTCAACCAGAGGAAGGTAACGGCTCTAAGAAACCAATGGAGGACTGGTGTCAGCAACTGCATTTGGGTACTGACTCCATTCCCTCACACCAGAAACAGGGAGTCTATCGGGTGGTTCGAGAGTACGAGAGAGTGTTTAGTAAACACCCGCTAGACTTCGGGCGAGTAAAGGGGGTAGAACACCACATCCCCACGGGAGACCATCCTCCCATAAAGGAGAGATACCGACCTGTACCCCCGGCACACTACCAACACGCCAAGGGGATGCTTAGAGACATGAAGGAGGCTGGGGTAATCAGGGACAGCTGTAGCCCCTGGGCAGCTCCACTAGTCTTAGTGAAAAAGAAAGACAACACTATGAGAATGTGTGTAGACTACAGGAAGGTCAACCGTATCACACACAAAGATGCGTACCCGTTACCAAGGATAGAAGAGTCCTTAGCTGCATTAAAATCTGCTAACTTCTTCTCTACTTTGGATCTCACTAGCGGGTACTGGCAGGTTCCTGTAGCAGAGGCGGACCGGGAGAAGACCGCATTCACCACCCCGATGGGTCTCAGCGAATTTAACTGTATGCCGTTCGGGCTCTGCAACGCACCAGGAACCTTCCAACGGTTGATGGAATGCTGTCTGGGACACCGGAACTTCGAGACGGTCCTGTTATACCTGGACGATGTCATTGTCTATTCCAAGACCTACGAGGACCACCTGAAACACCTGGCAGAAGTGTTTGAAGCTCTGGCAAACTACGGCCTAAAGGTGAAACCCTCCAAGTGTCACCTCCTGAAACCAAAGGTGCAGTACCTGGGACACGTGGTGAGTGCTGACGGAGTGGCTCCCGACCCTGATAAGATCACCGTAATTAAGGACTGGCCAAGACCCTCCAGCATAAAGGAAGTGCGGCAGTTCCTCGGGTTGGTAGGCTACTACCGAAGCTTCATTCCCGGTTTCACCAAAATGGCAGCCCCTATGCAGGACCTCCTGATAGGTCAATCTCGGAAAGCCAAAAACCAGAAGCCGCCCTTTAGGTGGGAAAAGCTGGAAGAGGAGTCCTTCTGCCAGCTGAAGATGGCCCTCACGGGGGATGAAATCCTGGCATATCCAGACTACAGCCAGCCCTTTATCCTCCACACGGACGCAAGCAACATCGGGCTAGGAGCCGTACTGTCCCAGATTCAGCAAGGGAAAGAACGGGTGATCGCTTACGCCAGCCGAAAGCTACGGCCCACGGAGAGGAACCCTGAGAATTATAGCTCATTCAAGCTGGAGTTCCTGGCAGTAGTGTGGGCAGTGACCGAACGTTTCAAGCATTACCTTGCCTCCTCCAAATTCACCGTGTACACGGATAACAACCCGTTGACACACCTGGACACTGCAAGGCTCGGTGCCCTGGAACAGAGATGGATGGCCCGCCTGTCCAATTTTGAATTCACCATCAAATACCGGGCAGGACGCTCAAATGCCAACGCGGATGCCCTGTCTAGAATGCCGAACTTACCGGATGTAGGGGAAGATCCAGAAGATCTGGAAGAAGTTGAGCTCCCTGCGTTCCACCGTCATGGGATTACCCTGTATTCCCACCGTGTGAAGGACAGGCGCTCCGTGACGTTCAATCCCTTGCCCCACTACAACTGGGCGGAGACGCAAGACAGTGATCCCGCAGTCCATTTGGTGAAGGAAATGCTGACCCAGGCCGATGCCCGTCTTGACCCAGACGCTCCGGAGGAGACCAAGCAACTGTGGAAGGAGAAAAGTAAGCTGTTCCTCTACAGGGAGAAGCTGTGCCGGAGAATGGTTAACTCTCGAACGCATGAGTTGACCTGGCAGGTAGTGGTCCCAAGACGAGACGCGGCTATGGTTCTGGAGGCATACCACAACGGAGCAGGGCATTTCGGATGGAAGAAGCTGGAGTTCTTGTTGCGTGAACGGTTCTACTGGGTAGGCATGAGAGGAGCCATCGAGAGGTGGTGCAGAGACTGTGGCCCGTGCCACCTGAGAAGAAAAGACCGTGCCAGCCAGAAGACTCCCCTGCAGCCCATCATCACCAGACAGCCACTGGAACTGGTAGCCCTGGACCATGTGAAACTGGCTCCAAGCAGATCTGGGTATGTCTACGCCCTCACAATCGTAGATCATTACTCCCGGTTCCTGGTGGTGGTCCCGGTCAAGGACTTAACGGCTCAAACAGCAGCTAGAGCCTTCCAGCAGCACTTCTGCCATCCACACGGGTACCCGGACCAAGTGTTGACAGACCAAGGACCAGCCTTCGAAGCGGAGGTCTTCCAGGAGTTCTGCAACCTGTATGGCTGCAAGAAGATAAGAACAACGCCCTATCACCCTCAAACCAATGGACTCTGCGAGAAGATGAACCAGGTGGTGATAGATCTGCTAAAAACATTGCCCCTGGAAGAACGCAGTCTGTGGCCTGAGAAACTGCCCGATCTGGTGGACCTGTATAACCACATCCCTGTAGGTTCCACCAACTGTATCCCGGCTTACCTAATGAGAGCAAGACCTGGTAAGCTGCCTATTGACCTGGATATGGGAGTCCTAACGCCTGAGGACACCTCGCCAGAGGCAGACTGGGATACAGAACGGCAGCAGCAGTATCGGAAAGTACAGGAGAGCGTCGAGCGAAGTCTGTCTCAAGCTAGAGAAAGGCAAGAGAAGGCTTATAACCAGTATGCTCCCGCTGTTCCCCTGGTACCTGTAGAGCAGGTCTTGAAGAGGAAGAGGCGGCTCCACAAGTTGGACGACCAGTGGGAGAAGGACCCGTACACCGTACTGCCATCAAGCCATGAGAACCCAAAAATCTGCGTAATCAGTAAGGATGGAGGAGAAACCACAGCCATTGTCTCCAGAGACCACCTGAAGAAGTGTCCCGAGCAGCTGCAAATCCCTGAAGAAGATCAAGAAAACCCTCAACCCGCAGAGGAAAGGGAAGAAATGATCAGTACCGTACTCGGAGACTTCCCCCTGTCTTGGACACAAGTAAACGGCGCTGTCGTGGTACCCGTCCTCACCTTTCTCCAGCCAGCCCCGCAAGTGCCTACAGAGGAACCGGTAGAGCTGGAAGAGCAGCCGGCCCAAGAGGCAGAAGAGTCCACACCAGCAGTACAGGAGGATCAACCCTCTGCTAGTAGTGAGCCTGCCGTGCCCCTAGTGAGCCAAAGAGTGCGCAGAAAGCTGCCCAGCTTGCCCATAACACCTCCTACACCCTGTAGTGCAGAACCAGTTAGTGAGCTCCGTAGGTCCACTAGAGTCACTAGAGGTCAGATGCCCGCTCGCTGGAGAATCTAAACCAATGCACTGTAAAGTTGACTGTTTATTGAAAAATGTTTATGGTTTATGTTTGTTGCCTGTTACTAATTATGTTTCTCAGTTACCCTGCAGATTTATTTGGACTAACAGGTTATGGACACTGGATAACCGGAACAGTTTTGTAGATAGTTGCACCTTGGTGCCTCTTGCGAAGACGGCCGCGGAAGAGAAAACCTGTCTGGCGTGGCCTCCTTGCGGCCCAAAGTAGTTAGTCTACCCTTGCAGCCACGCCCAAGGACAACGCAAGGGGTTTGCTTTGGACAGGTCCCCTATTCTGTGCCAAGACTTCGCCTTGTTGGGTGATATGGACACCCGGTCACGGAAACGCCGTGACCTCTACAGACTAAAGCTTCTTGTAAATATGTTGTCTTGTTATTGTTATACCTTGTATTTATGTTTCTTTAAAAAAAATGTGTTTAGTCCCGGAGTGCTAAAATTTACTAGGGGGGAATGTGACACCCCAGGGGTCTGGTTGCCACAGTAATAGAGATATTATGTCTGAGAGCAAGTGGGAGGTTTCTCTGGTCAGGATCCCTAAGCATGCAACACGGTCCGCCCAGACCTGGGAGGGGAGGAATCTGCCCTTTTAAACTGGGTCTGGGCGGGATTAGAGCAGTCAGAGTGAAGCTGCAGACAGAGTCAGAGCCTGGAGAGGGAAAGCAAGAACAGGAGCTCTGGAGGAGCAGTAGCAGAAGTCCGGGGGCTGGAGCTGAGCAGAGCTCGCCCTGGACAAGGACACTAAAACCGGACACAGGAGTCCGAGGCTGTGGGGACTGATCTACACCCAGCAGCAGAAACCAGCCGGCAGGGGATTCCAGGTCCTCTGGCCATAGAAGCCCGGAGGCTCAGTCACAAAGAAGGGACCAGCGCCGCCATCCAGGAGCGGAGGCTAACAGGAGGCCCCAAGTCACCAGCCATACGGGTGAGCACCACACGGTATACTCAGGGACGTGGGCTACTTGTAACCGCTGACAGCAAGGTAGCCAGGAAGAGTGCAGATAAACGGGGAGGCCTACAACTCCACCTGGCCAGGGGAACTCCTGCTTGCTCGCAGACTGACCAGGCCCCTTATACTAGCCAGTACTCCCGGGAGGGTCTGCCTTGTACCATCAGTAAAGACCCTGAACTGCACCACACGTCTCTGTGATTCCTTGCCGCTCCTGCACCATTAGCACTGGGACCCTCACACCATCACTCCCATCATCTTCCACATTAGCTGCCCTGAGGCAATACTTCTCCCGTGGGGAGTCATCCCATACTCAGCTGCGCAAACAACATCAGCCTCAGCGGTCTGCAGCGCAGCGGCGGTCCCCACTGACCGCAATCCACGGGTGGCGTAGTCGGACACTTATTACCATACAAATAGACTGCCACTGGTTTGACCACCCTGGGCACGGACCGGGTCACCGCCACACGGAGACTACAACCCCCAGCATCCAGCGATCCGGCTCCGGGTATCCCCCTGCACAGCACAGGCCCAGGGGACGCGTCATCTAAACTACAGGTGGTGTAGCTTGCTTAACAGCCGGGATAATCCGCTGACTAGCAGACACTGCTACTAGGCACAAAGTATTTCCTGGGCTAGATGCAGTTAAAAATTTGTAATTAGATACTCTCGTTGGATGCTGAGAAAGCATTCCATAGAGTCTCCTGGCACGCCATATATGATTCTCTTAAAAAGCTTGGGGTAGGGGTCTAGGGGACCCTTTTATAGCCAAAATCACGGCCCTGTATCACAATACGTCACCTAGGCTGAAGATAAATGGAACTGTAGCACCCTGAGGGCTCGGTTGCTACAGAGGTATTGCACCTCACCCAGAGGTGTGATATCTCACTCTCAGGTAAGGATGGAGTGTGGATCAGGACCCGACACCTGCATGCATTACACCACATTGCCGTGGGGCAGGGCGACCAATATGCCTCTGAGATGGGCACGACAGTCCCTGTCCCTGGCTGGAGTGGGGGGAGGGAACACTGAGGAAGGGGAACCCTGTAGTGCAGGAGCAGGGAGGAAGCAGTTCCTGGGTGCATTGAGAAGGGAGTATAAAAGGTGGACACCATCTTAGTTCAGTGCAGAGAAGTCTGAGCAGAAGTGGCAGGGAGCAGGGGCTCTGCATGAGCTCTGCTCCGGAGGCGGGCCTAGTAACAGAGGCCCAGGCCTGGAAGAGGGAGAAGGAAGGAAGAGGAGCGGAGAAGGCTCCAGGAACGAGGAATGAAGGGATCCCAGGGGTGCGGACGGGCGAGTCGCCACCGCACGCCCGAATCCACCTGCGTGGAGGGGTCAGGCCAAAGGGGGAGACCGGTCCCCGAAACTAGTGGAGGCAGGAAACGACCCTCAGCTAGAAACCGGAGGCTGTGACATTTTATGTGGCGCAGCCCCTCGCTACACCCGCTAGGAAGGCACCACATAGGGTCTAGGAAACTGGCGCCAAGTTTACCAAGAGGAGGCCCGAGGCAGCCGGACAGAAGGGTTGGTAAGAAAGGCCAGACAAAGGACACACAAAGGGGGTCCTGTGAAGCGCTCCAAAGTTATCTGGGAGTTGTCTGAGCCCCTCACCTGGTGAGCACAGTACGACGTGGGCAGCCGTTACCTGCAGACGTGGTCTGGATAATAAGAACTGTGAGTAAAGGCCCTGGACTGCATCACTGACTCCGTGTCGTTACTGCTGCTGCCCTGCACCATCACCCCCATCCTCCGCATACACTGCCCTGAGGCTATACTCCTCCCGTGGGGAGTTATGCTACGCTCTGCTGCACCCACAACACCAGCCTCAGCGGTCTGCCCTGCAGCGGCGGTTCACTCTGACCGCAATCCACGGGTGGCGTAGTTGGACATTTAAACATCAAAACCACATAAATAGTTCCGCCACTGGTTGACCACCCTGAGCCACGGAACCGGGTCGCCGCCACGAAGACTACAACCACCAGCATCCACCAAAAAGGGTCCGGCTCCGGGTGTCCCAAGGCCCAGGGGGTGCATCAGAACATTTTCATCACCTTTCACAATCACCAATGGGACAAGGCAGGGATGTCCTCTGTCCCCTCTCTTATACATCCTAGTGACGGAGCACCTGCTCTCATCAATTCGCCATAACCCCAATATTAGGTGGATTGAGGTGGGAGGCACCGAGTACAAGTGCTCTCTATTTGCTGATGATGTCCTAGTATATATCACTCAATCACATATATCCATCCATGCTGTTATGGCTGAAATAGATCACTTTGTTACATGGTCAAATTTTAAAATCAATGCAGCGAAGTCTGAGGCCCTTGATGTCTCCCTCCCCAAATCCATATAGGATTCCATCCAGTCCAACTTTCCCTTTGCCTGGCCCTCACACGGTATCAAATACTTAGGAATTCCTATTCATAGAGACCTCTCCCATCTATGTTATCTTAATTTTGGGCCCTTTATTGAACAACTCCATACAGACCACGGTTGGCAAGTTAGAACTGTAAGATTCACTACGTGAACCACTGGTGTTTTGTGGAAAAGCACATGTACACTGCGTTCCAAATTATTATGCAAAAAGTGTTTAGGAGTGATAAGGGAAGAATTTGTTTGTTTGTCAGTTAAACTCATTGATGGTGATGTGTGTCAGGGCTCTTTATATCACTGTAAGCAATTGCAGACACCTGTGCTAATTAGTTTGGCAGGTGTGTCCAATGAAAGGCAAGACTACTTAAGAAGGCTCTCTCACATTATTAAGCAGCCTACATTTTCTGCCAAAATGGGAAAGAAAAAGGATGTGTCGGCTGCTGAGAAGCAACAAATTGTGGAGTGTTTAGGTCAAGGCATGACTACAATCAACATTGTGCGATGATCAGGATGAAGTGTCTTGGCAATCAAGAAGTATGTAGCTGATTCACAGTACACACGTGTGCGTGCTGATAAGGGCAAATTGAGGACTCTTTCCTACAGGCAATTACGTCAGCTTGAAAGAGCAGCGGCAAAAAAGCCTTGTCATAGCAGCAGACAAGTTTTTGAAGCTGCTTGTGCCTCCAACGTCCCCCGAACAACAAGATGCAGGGTCCTTCAGAGGTTTGCAGCTGTGCATACGCCATCCTGTCGACCTCCTCTATCCACTTCACACAAGCAGAAACGGCTCCAGTGGGCCAAACATTACATGAAGACTGATTTCAAAACTGTTTTGTTCACGGATGAGTGCCGTGCAGCGCTCGATGGTCCAGATGGATGGAGTGGAGGATGGCTGGTTGATGGACACCCCACGCAAACACGGCTACAGCGCCAACAAGGAGGAGGTGGAGTAATGTTTTGGGCTGGAATCATGGGGAGAGAGAGATTGTCGGCCCCTTTAGGATCCCTGAAGGCGCTAAAGATGAACTCCATAATGTATGTGGATTTTCTCAAACAGCACTTCCTGCCATGGTTCAAGAAGAAGAACCATGTATTTCACAGCAAGATAATTTTTCTGCATGATAATGCACCATCTCATGCTGCACATAAAACATCTGCATCTCTGGCTGATATGGGCATAAAAGGGGACAAACTTATGGTGTGACCCCCATGCTCCCCTGACCTGTACCCCATTCAGAACCTTTGGAGCATCATTAAAAGGAGTGTCTATGATGGCGGGAGGCAGTTCACATCTAAGCAACAGCTCTGGGAGGGTATTCTGTCCTCATGCAAAACAATTGAAGCAGAAACCATCCAAAACCTGACAAATTCAATGGACGAGAGAGTTCAGAAGCTCCTTTCGAACAAGGGGTCCTATGTGAAAATGTAACATCACCTAGAATAAAGTTTTGAGTTGAAAACTGTTTGATTTCAGTTTCTAACAACCTGCTAATGCTTATAATTTCAAAAATGACCATTTTTTTGGTCTTTATTAAAATGAAAAGGTTGATCGAAAAGTTTGGGGGATCTAAGAGTGTGGCAACCCAGTAGTCATGATTACTTCGAATTCTGACAATATGAGGGTCATGCTGCAGGTAGTGCAGCAAGAAGGCACTTATGTGTCTTGCGCATCTCGGAGCCCCAAAATTATTTTCCGGGCTAGATGCAGCTAAAAATTATTATTAATTTTAAATCTGGTGAAGCTTTAGTATAGATGGCCTAATAGGATCAGTGCTGCACACTGCTACAAAGCCCAAATTATTTTCCAGTCAAGATACAGATAAACATGATTAGTAATTTTAAATCTGGTGGAGCTTATTATAGATGGCCTAATAGAATCAGTGCTGCACACTGCTACAAAGCCCAAATTATTTTCCAGCCAAGATACAGATAAACATGATTAGTAATTTGAAAGCTTAAAACGGTTGGTAGGGTGATTTTAACCAATCATCAAGCTTTTACTCTCCCCAGGATGACACAGGGGTAGAAAAGTTGTTTCGGATCCATGATTTGTTCATCTTTATGAACGTGAGTCTGTCTACATTATCAGTGGAGAGCCGCGTGCGCTTATCTGTCAGCACACCACCAGCAGCGCTGAACACACGTTCAGACAGAACGCTGGCTGCGGGGCATGACAAGATCTCCAAGGCGTAAGTGGCTAGCTCCGGCCATTTATCCAGATTGGAAGCCCAAAAAGAGCAAGGGTCCAGTGACACAGTCGTGGCTTCAATGTGTACTTGGAGATACTCCTGTACCATCGTCTCTAGGCATTGACTATGTGTCAGACTTCTTGTCTCCTGTGGCCTTGCAAAGGATGGGCTAAAAAAGTGGTGAAATGATTCCGCAAAATTGATGTTACCAGCAGATACTGTGGTTCTGTTACGGTTTGAGTGCTGAACACTTGACGGTCCCACGGTTGGCAAGTTGGAACTGTGAGATTCACTACGTGCACCACTGGTATTTTGTGGAAAAGCACATGTAAGATTCTGCAACAGTCTCTGCTGATACTCCTGCATGCGTGCATCCCTTTCTATGGCAGGAATAATTTCTGCAAATTTACTTTTGTACCGGGGATCTAACAGTGTGGCAACCCAGTAGTCAGGATTATTTCTAATTCTCACAATTCGAGGGTCATGTTGCAGGTAGTGCAGCAAGAAGGCACTCATGTGTGTTGCGCATCCAGGAGCACCAAGTCCCTGTTGTGTTGGTGGCGAGGTAACAATCATGCTTCCTTCCTCTGTCCTCTCCCCCCAACCTCGCACAACAGAAATGTGATCAAGGTCTCCCTCATCTGATGAGTCTTCCATCAGTTCGTCCTCCACTTCTTCCTGGGCTCCTGCACCTTCCTCACTAGTTTGGCTGCTACCATGCGCCCTGGTAAAACCATCTCCCCCACCCTCACATGCCTGCCGCCTTGGTGCTGCCGACCGTCTGGACCTTGCAGATGTTAGCCCTTCCGCATACAACTCCTCCTCCTCTACTTCCTCCACCTCCTCTTGTGCCACCACCTGACTCCGAATTCTGTTTAACATGTGCTCCAGCATGTAAATCACGGGAATAGTCATGCTGATAATGGCATCGTCAGCACTAAACATCTTCGTCGCCATTTCAAAACTGTGCAGAAGGGTGCATAGGTCCCTGATCTGAGACCACTCCTCCAGCGTGATTTGCCCCACCTCTGGATCTCGTTGGCCCAGGCTATACGTCAGAACGTATTGCACCAGGGCTTGTCGGTGCTGCCACAGTCGCTGCAACATGTGCAGAGTTGAATTCCACCGGGTAGGCACATCGCATTTTAGCCGGTGAAGTGGCAGGCCCAACGACTTCTGTAGAGATGTAAGTCGCTGAGCTGCGGGATGCGAACGACGAAAGTGAGCACACAGCGACCGTGCCCTCTGCAGAAGGCCATCTAGTCTGGGATAGTGGGCTAAAAATTGCTGGACAACCAGGTTCAACACGTGAGCCATACAAGGCACGTGTGTGACATTGCCCCGGCGAAGGGCCGCACCCAGGTTTGCAGCATTGTCGCACACGGCCTTCCCTGGTTTCAGGTCCAGTGGAGACAACCATTCATGAAATTGGTTCTCCAGAGCTGACCACAACTCCTCAGCTGTGTGACTCACATTTCCCAGACATTTCAATGTAAAAACCGCCTGATGACGTTGAGCCCTACTGCCAGCATAGTAAGGAGGTGTGCAGGATCCCTTCTGCACAGTTAGAAAGCTTGTGGCATGACCAGACAGGCTTTGGGTGCAGGTGGAAGACCGAGAGGAGGTTGAGGAGGCAGAAGCAGTGGAGGAACTTTGACATAAAGAGGATTGACGCACAACTCGTGGGGACGGCAAGACTTGGACAGCAGCCCCTTGTCCTGCTGTCACCATAGTTACCCAGTGCCCAGTCAGCGACATGTAACGCCCCTGTCCATGCCTACTCGTCCAAGTGTCTGTGGTGAAATGCACCCTGTCACACACAGAGTTTCTCAAAGAAGCGGTGATGTTGTGTGCGACATGCTGGTGGAGCGCAGGCACACCTTTCTTTGAGAAGTAGTGCCGACTGGGCATCTGGTACTGGGGCACTGCGACGGACATAAGGTCTCGAAAATCCTCTGTGTCCACCAGGCGGAAAGGCAGCATTTCTGTAGCCAAGAGCTTGCAGATGGTGAAATTCAACCTCTTAGCTTTCTCATGGCTAGGAGGAAATGGTCTTTTACTTGTCCACATCTGAGGGACCGAGGGCTGGCTATTGTGCTTAGACGGGGTTGATAAGGGTGTCCCCGGCAAACTGCCGGTCTGTGAGGAAGATGCAGGCGGACATGTTAGGTTGCCTTGATCCAAAGGTGGTGCTATCGATGTCGGACAGCGCTCAACACCAGCTGGTGTTACCACCTCCAAAGAAAATGATGACCTGCCAATCACGCTGGCTGTTGCGGGTAAAGAGGTGGCAGGTCTGCGCCCCAAAACAGGTGTGACTGCTGTCCCCCCAGTCACAGAGGATGAAGAGGCCGCGGATGCACAAGATATGGCAGACGGTGGCTGGCCCGGCCGGCTAGGCCGCATTGTAGCACACTGAGCTTCCCACTGCAACTTATGCTTCATGTCCTTGTGCCGGTTCATGCATGAAGTACTCAAACTATGTATTTTTTGGCCTCTACTTAGCTTTTGCTGACAAATGTTACAGATAACACGAGTTGGGTCATCTTTATCGATCTGAAAAAATGCCCAGGCTATGCAAGGCTTAGCACCCATGCGACCTGAAGAGCCACCACGACTTGTGGTGAGAGGCAGAGTTGTGTTTGAGGATGCAGTTGTTGACGTGCTTCCAGTACTACGTCTCTGTCCAGGAAGGCGCAACCTGACCTCGTTGTCACTAGCATCTTCCTCCACCTCCTCTGCTGACCTCATCTCTTGGCTGACTGTGGGTTGACAGTAAGTGGGATCTCCAACCTCATCATCATCACCCTGTGCGTTATCACACCCGTCGTCCTCAGAGCCAACCTGTTCCTGCCCTGACAAAAAACTAAAGTTGTTGCTCCAATCAGGTATTTGAGTCTTATCATCGTCTTCCTCATTGTCTCCACCAACAGGAGTTACAGTTTGGGAATGAGGGTCTACATTATGGTCAGAACCTTCTGCGTCTGGTCCTGGATCTGACTCATAAAGATTCTGGGCATCAGTGCAGATCATTTCCTCGTCTGGATTCACAGAAGCGCTGGAGTCGACCTCTGATTCCCAGGCTATAGTATGAGTAAACAGCTCTGCAGACTCAACCATCTGTTCTACCTCATACTCAGACGGGCAGCTGGAGATTTGGGAGCTGTGAGGAAGCAAGTGCGATTGGGGTGACACCTTTGAGGACTGGAGTATTTGTGATGTTGAAGTTGATGTGGAGGAGAGCCCACTTAAAGGAGCACTTGATATCCGTTGAAGCACCTGCTGTTTTTGTGCCTCATCTGGAATTTGTAGCGATTGGCGTGGCCGTAAGAAAGGGATCTTATCACATTGTCCGCTAAAAGAAGTAGACATTTTAGTTTGGCTGGAAGATGGCCTTTCTTCTGCAGATGTTACTGTTGCTTTAACACCTACCCCACGGACACAACCTTTTTTCCCCTTCCCAACACGCCTATTCCCCTTTCCACCAGCAGCAGGCCTTTTTCCACTCATTTTGGTGGTTAACTAATTCACATCTCTGGAGTTGTTTGCACAAAAAAACAATGGATGGGAACCGAGCAGAGCTGAGTGGCCAAACTGTGGTATTAGGCCAAAACTATTGGCTGGGTTAGATGCAGAAAAAAATTATATTCAATTTGCAACCTGATGGAGGTCTGTATAGATGGATTAATAGAACAAGTCCCACACACAGCTAGAAGCCCAATATTTTTTCAGAGCTAGATGCAGAAAAAAATATATTCAGTTTGCAACCTGATGGAGGTCAGCATAGATGGACTAATACAACAAGTCACACACACACCTAGAAGCCCAATATTTTTTCAGAGGTAGATGCAGAAAAAAAATATATTCAGTTTGCAACCTGATGGAGGTCTGTATAGATGGATTAATAGAACAAGTCCCACACACAGCTAGAAGCCCAATATTTTTTCAGAGGTAGATGCAGAAAAAAATATATTCAGTTTGCAACCTGATGGAGGTCTGTATAGATGGATTAATAGAACAAGTCCCACACACAGCTAGAAGCCCAATATTTTTTCAGAGGTAGATGCAGAAAAAATATATTCAGTTTGCAACCTGATGGAGGTCTGTATAGATGGATTAATAGAATAAGTCCCACACACAGCTAGAAGCCCAATATTTTTTCAGAGGTAGATGCAGAAAAAAATATATTCAGTTTGCAACCTGATGGAGGTCTGTATAGATGGATTAATAGAACAAGTCCCACACACAGCTAGAAGCCCAATATTTTTTCAGAGGTAGATGCAGAAAAAAATATATTCAGTTTGCAACCTGATGGAGGTCTGTATAGATGGATTAATAGAACAAGTCCCACACACAGCTAGAAGCCCAATATTTTTTCAGAGGTAGATGCAGAAAAAAATATATTCAGTTTGCAACCTGATGGAGGTCTGTATAGATGGATTAATAGAACAAGTCCCACACACAGCTAGAAGCCCAATATTTTTTCAGAGGTAGATGCAGAAAAAAATATATTCAGTTTGCAACCTGATGGAGGTCTGTATAGATGGATTAATAGAACAAGTCCCACACACAGCTAGAAGCCCAATATTTTTTCAGAGGTAGATGCAGAAAAAAATATATTCAGTTTTCAACCTGATGGAGGTCTGTATAGATGGATTAATAGAACAAGTCCCACACACAGCTAGAAGCCCAATATTTTTTCAGAGGTAGATGCAGAAAAAAATATATTCAGTTTGCAACCTGATGGAGGTCTGTATAGATGGATTAATAGAACAAGTCCCACACACAGCTAGAAGCCCAATATTTTTTCAGAGGTAGATGCAGAAAAAAATATATTCAGTTTGCAACCTGATGGAGGTCTGTATAGATGGATTAATAGAACAAGTCCCACACACAGCTAGAAGCCCAATATTTTTTCAGAGGTAGATGCAGAAAAAAATATATTCAGTTTGCAACCTGATGGAGGTCTGTATAGATGGATTAATAGAACAAGTCCCACACACAGCTAGAAGCCCAATATTTTTTCAGAGGTAGATGCAGAAAAAAATATATTCAGTTTGCAACCTGATGGAGGTCAGTATAGATGGACTAATACAACAAGTCCCACACACAGCTAGAAGCCCAATATTTTTTCAGAGGTAGATGCAGAAAAAAATATATTCAGTTTGCAACCTGATGGAGGTCTGTATAGATGGATTAATAGAACAAGTCCCACACACAGCTAGAAGCCCAATATTTTTTCAGAGGTAGATGCAGAAAAAAATATATTCAGTTTGCAACCTGATGGAGGTCTGTATAGATGGATTAATAGAACAAGTCCCACACACAGCTAGAAGCCCAATATTTTTTCAGAGCTAGATGCAGAAAAAAATTATATTCAATTTGCAACCTGATGGAGGTCAGTATAGATGGACTAATAGAATGATGCTATGCCCAAAAGATTTTACTTCACTAGGTGCAGTAAAAAAATTGGTATTCTATACACAGGTGGTATATCTTGCAACACAGATAGGCTACTCCACTGACTAACACACTCTGCAATAGGCCAAAAAGGATTAGCTTTGCTAGATTCAGCCAAATGCTGTGAAAAAAACTTGCACAGCACTGGCACAGACCTGCCTGGCAAAAACTGATAGGAACTGATGTAACCTAGTCCTGAAAAGGACTCCAATTACAATTAGTCTTTACTCCCACAATCTATCTATTTAAGAGCACAGACCTGCCTGATAAAAGTCGTAGGAAATGCTGTAACCTAGTCCTTAAAAGGACTGCAATCACAACTATTCCCTACTCCCAAGCTATCTGTAGATTTGTGCGAAAATTGGCTTGAAATTAACAAGGTATAGCGCACACAGCAACAGCGGTGCCGTCTAACACGCAGCTGCAGCAGTGAGAAAATGGTGGCGACGGGGAAAATGGCTTGGTCTTATAGGGCAAGGACATGTGACATACACTGCCAATGACACATGCCCTTGCTTGTGTGAAAAAAAGCACTTCGCTCCGTGTGTGCGCTGCTGATAGGCTGACAGATTGCACCTCCCCACTGCAAATGCGGGAAAGAGAAAAAAAAATGGAGATCTTCATTGTTCCTGCAGAGATCCATCCCCTGCCCCTCCCCCCACCCCGCTGTACACTCAAACTGCGTATTAACATTAATTTTCATCATTACTGAGAAAAAATCCAGTTATGATTTTGGTGCGCGAACAGTTATCGAACATAACCTCGAACAGCCGAATTTTTCTCAAATTGTTCGTGTTCGCCGAACGGCTCGAACACCGCCCAAAACAGCTCGAATTTGAGATTGGCGAACAGTTCGAGTAGAACAACGCTCATCTCTACTGACCAGACACATTTTACAAGAGCCTTTTTCAACAGTTTAACAGTGGAATTTAATCTGAAGCACGGCCAGTGCAATTCAGGGATATTACAGCAACAATCTTCATTACAGTACAGTCTAATAAAGCAGGCACAGTAATGTCAGTCTCTTCAGTAGCACAATTCAGCACAGATTAGATCTTTTAGCAGCACACTTCCATGCATACACAATCACAGGCTTTTCATTCACAAGGACTCAATAGTACACAGCATTCTTTATCCTGCATGGAGATGGGGGGGGGGGGTTGATGAGGGAGAAGATCCTTCCAGTCCTTATCTTTCATCCCGATAATACTCCACACTGTTGGCTCAGGGAGTCTATCTGACCTTTGTTTAGCTTCCCTCCTGACCTGAATTCTGTTCTTTTGCATTCTGTGAGAAACAGATCATACACCACCTTTCTCTTCGACTCCAGACAGTAAATAACTTCCCCATAATCCCCCTGGGGCTCTGCTAAACACTCCCTGTCTCCTGTAACTGTATTACTTCTAATAGTTGCTGGATGCTTTTGAAGCAACAGCACTACTTCTGCATGTCGTGCTCGACATTCATCTTAATTGGTCAATCTGACCAAGTCTGAGACGGGGTGAAAGTTGAATAACTTTATATACAAATTGGCATTGTCAAATTGGTATAACACAAACATTGATAAACATTGATAACAACCTATTCTAATCACCTTTTTCTTGTAGGACGCCTGTAAGAAGTAAACAATTAACACAATTAAAACAATCAGCATCTCTTCAGCTTTTTGTACGTCTTCAACCAGCTCTCTCTCACTAGGCTTTAACATTTCTTTGTTTCTACAAAGTTTTTAAGGAAAATCAAAGCATGAAAACAAGTCTTTCCAACAGGCAACACCTTCCATACTGCCTCTCTGTGGTGAAGACCACTCCAGTGGGCTTACCTGGTCCGTAGGCCGAGATACCTGTTTCTAGTCGACAGTCCTTGGGACTTGACTCTGGTCACCAAGTGCCTCATACATCAACATCACGGGCCTCCTCACTTCTTGAGTCAACATCCTCCTGGTGGGTGGTTCCTCAGGTACCACGGGTTCTTCGGTCACAGGAGTTTCTTCCTCCACACTCATTTCCCGTGCTTCCTCAGATTCTCTTGGAGCTGCTTCTGTAAGTTCCTGTACTTCTCCTGAATCACCTGTTTCCGCATGGTCTGGTAATTCCGCTCCTCCTGAGTGTCGATCGGTGTCTTCAGAGACCGGTGTTCAATCATCAGATCTGAATTGGACTTCATCTGTACTCCTTGGTACAAACTCTGGAACCTCGGGACTCAGTTCACTCTCCTGAGTATGGTACATCCCTCTCCTTGCCATTCTGAGAAATACAACGGTGTGTTCGTCTTCATCTGAACTTTCAAGGTCACTATCCACCTCCGGAGCTTCAGTCTGTGGTGGTCCCTTAGTCAATCTCGGACGATGTTGGTCTACTTCTGGGAAGTCTTGTTGTGGTGGGAGATAATCACAGGGTAGTAGTAAATTCCAATGGACTATTCTGGTTTTCTTCTCTCCCGTTTCCAATCTGATTTCATACACTGGGCTGTCATCGGCTTTCCTTCTTACGACCACATACAACTTGTCTTCCCAGTATGAACGAAATTTTCCTGGACCGCCTTTCTCACATACGTTCTTGACTAGCACCCGGCTTCCCGGTGCCAATTCTGCTCCATAACATTTTCAATCATAGTACTCCTTACTCTTGCTCCGTCCTTGCGTAACCACTTTGGACACTATATTGTGTGCCTCTGCCATCCGTTCCTTCCTTTTCCGAACGTACTCCGGATACGTTTTGTAAGTCTCTGACACCGGAGTATCGAACATGATGTCGATTGGCAGTCTTGGTGATCGTCCATACAATAGGAAGAAGGGTGAGTAACCCGTTGCATCGCTCTTTGTACAGTTATAGGCATGTACCACTCTTGACTGAGAATTCTTCCAGTCTTTCTTCTCGTCAGCTGTTAAAGTACGCAACATCGACAATAATGTCCGGTTAAAACGTTCCACTTGTCCATTACCCTCTGGAATTCTGCTGGAGCTGAACTGAGCCCAAACGGTATGCAGATCCACTCATATAACCCCCACGGTGTGATGAATGCTGTCAAAGGTTTACTGAACTCTGCAACAAACCCTTGATGGTATGCTTTACCGTGATCGAGGACAGAGAACCAGGTACTTCCTGATAGGCTATCCAGCATATTTTGAATCTTTGGTATCGGGTGCCGATCAGGTACTGACTTTTGGTTTAGTTCCCGGTAATCACAGCAGAGTCTCAACGTACCGTCCTTCTTCCTAACACAAACAATAGGAGAGGAATAAGACGACTTCGACTTTTGGACCCAACCTCTGTTGATTAGTTCTTGTAAATACTCTTTCACTTCACGGTGTAATGGTTTCGGCACAGACATGTAACTTCTGGTTACTGGGGTCGTGTCTTTCAAATTGATTTTCAACTGCAACGATGGGATACAGCCTATATCAGAGTCATCTTTGGAGAAATCATGACACTCTTCTCTCAGCATCTGTTTTGACACTGCTTGATCTTCAGCACACAAGTGTTCCAGGGGTACTGGGGAATTCCAGGACCCCAAGATGGGTCATACAATTTCCTCCCCTGGGTAACTCCTGTTCCTTGATGGGGAGACTGAATTCACGGTGGACCACTGGGCGGGTCTCACACTGGCTGGATATACCATTTTAATGGTTTCGATGTGACCTAACACAGTCTTTGGATCCAGTCTAATTTTGTGTTTTCGTGTCTTAGTATTCATCACGGGTACTGTCACTCAAGCAAACCCACCAATCGTAAGCACAGTCTCACCTTGAACTAGGCCTTCTGGAAGTTCTGAGGAGTCATTTAGCATGAACAGTCTTTTCTGGGCTTTTCTTCCTGGTTCTACCCAGACTCCACACCTCACCCCTACCATTTGGTTTGCAGGGATGAAGGTTGGGCGCCAGCCTACCTTGACTTCTTTTAGGTCCATTGTATTCTGTGCTTTCTTTACTCTATGAATCACATTTTACACCACGGCGTTGGGTATGGCAAGCGATGTGGCAATTGCATCCACCACCAGCGTCTCTGACTTGTGTTTCGTGATGATCTCACTGATTACATTATAACCCTGGATAGGATCCTCTGCCACTTTCTGATCACTGGTAACGAGAAAAGGTACCAAAGCTCAATGGTGTTGCTGTTCTTCATGGCACTCAGTTGGAAAGTCACTTCCACCCAGCCTATGAAAGGGATTTCGGTCTGGTTAACAGCTTTGGTCCTAAAAGTTCTTTTAGCGACCAAAAGCAGGTATGAGGCAGGTAGCGCCTTCTCCATTCTTCATTTCAAAGGCTCGCTTGGGCTCCTGTGTCCCATAGTGCTTTTACCAGGATTCCATCTAGCTGGCTCTGTATAAAACCCCTTTCACCGATTAGGCTGATAGGCTATCTTTACTAACCGAGGAATCCTCCTCCCAGGAGTACATCATTTGACCTCCGCACTGGGCATTAAGTAACTGATGCCCCTGTCTCCCTTGCAGCTGTTGTAGACGGGAACACACTTGGAGATAGTACTGACGCAGCCGTTTTAACTCATCTGGGGTTTGGTGATATTTGGATTTGCTTCTGGGGCCTCCTCCATGTCGCAGTTACCAGTCGCCCCACACTGGCAGCCTCCTGTCATTTAACTCAAATGACCATGACCATTAGTATTCCTTGGCATAATGTCTTTCCTCACCACATCTTAGACAGTGGACACACACCGTACTCTGATTTGATGAACGGCACGCTTCACAAGCCGGGTATCTTCTGTTTTGGAACCCACTCTTGGGTCTGATGGATACAAGTTCTGGCCTGGAACGAATCAACTTTTTCACCTCAATCAACTCGGCTCGCAGTTCTCCTATTACTTCCTCCCAGTCAGCGCTGACGGTCCTCTCTTTTGTTGGCGCTTTAAGGTTACCTCTCAGAGATGGCACTGGAGGTCTCCATGATGATCTTCGGACTGGCCTCCAACTTCAGCTGACTCATTTTGGTGAGTTTAGGAGCAGAGCCTTTCTTTAACTTTTGTTTGCTCTCTGACTCCAAACTAGCTGCCTCATTCATTTTTTCAATTAGGACTTCGTCCAGAATGCCAGGATCTTCTAGGTACTGTTTCAGCTGCAACTTGATATCTTTGCTGATTAACCCCGTTCCCAATGATCTCAAGAACTTCTTCTGGACTAGTCCAGCATCAAACTTCTCCTCCGCTTCTACATCTCTGGATGCAAATCACAGTCTATCCTTCAGTTCAATTGCTCTGAACAATAAACTTTGGGGTGATTCATTATTTTTCTGTGAGAGGTAAATGAGTTAATGAGTTAAAGTACTCTCTTCTTTATATTGCCCTTTTAAAATCATCTTCAGCTGTTGCAAGGTCAATTGACTCTTCATTAGTGTTGAGCGAGCACTAAAATGCTCGGGTGCTTGAAGCTCGGGCCGAGCTCACCGTGATACTCGGGTGCTCGACCTGAGCAACGAGCCCAATGTTAGTCTAAGGGAGACCCGAGCATTTTTGCGGCGGCACCCCCGGCAGTCTGTAGAAAGCCTAAAAAGTGCCCAAAACGATAGTGACAGTGCTCAAAAGACATGGGGACATCATGGGCATCCCCCCAGGAAGCATTTCTGACCCCCAGGTCACTGCTGTCAACAACATGGTCAGAGGTATTAAGCCACTTTTACGGGCTCACAATAAAACGTTCAAAAACTAAACTGAAATGGTTTTCCTGTGAAATATGTTAAGGAATTTCCTTTCCAGGGTAAAGACTTGTGTATAAGGTAAAATAAATAACCAAAAACAAAAATACTCCTCCACACCTTGGGCTATGTTCACAAGTAGCATTTTTTATGCGTTTTTGCACTTTTGTATTGCTTTCAACTATGACAAATGCATTCACCGGGAAATGTCATTTTAACATTTTACAATCTTATCTGGCCATGTGCTGTGTGACACATGCATAAAGTGCTGAAAAGACATGGGAACAGCATGGGGAAGACCCCTGGAAGAATCTCTGACACCCAGGTCACTGCCTAAAAGTGTGCCCATCAGAAGTGATCCTTGCAGCATCAGAAGATGCAGACTTGCAACTATCCCCGTGCAAGTCCTTGTCCCAGGGCAGTGTTCAATTGTACCTCCCCCATTCCTTGCAATGCAAGCGCAAGTATGCAGCCTGCCACCCACCCACCCCAGGCTGCAATACCATACTGCTAGCTTGCACTTGAAATGGGGCCTTTTAGTTTGCAGGAGGCCGAAGCTGGCCACTACCTCATGGCTGCTTTGGCAGCGAGGTATCCATACTCAGTCCCCAGCCGCCCGGCGGCCGGGTGTCCACGCTCGGTCCCCAGCCGCCAGGGGGCGGCCGGGTGTCCATAAACGGTCCCCAGCCGCCCCTATTTCTCCTTGGAAGTTCCGCACACACTTTTCTTAGCCTGGCCTGCTTTAGGGCAGCATTGGACGAGCCCACCAGAGAACCAGACTCCTCCGGTGGGCCCTGGCTTCTCCATCAGGGGAGTTGACAGTGCCAAGGTGAGGAGCATGATGATGATGTTAGAAGTTAGCGTCTGCTTTGTTTTCTTGGAATGCAAGCGCATGTATGTAGTAGTGGCTAGGCCTGAGGTGGTCAGCGATTTGGCGCATATCCTACCTCCTCCGAGGATAGCTGGATGTTTTCCTGCTACTATCCCAGTTCTATGACTCCCGTTAAAACAAAGCTTCAGGTGATGAATGATGGATGAGGTGGTGGCAAAGGAGAAAGAGTAGGAGGAACAGGGACCATTCACATCAATATCAGGCCAGTCAACCACACAAGTCTTGTAGGATATGTTTCTGTACCAAAAGGAGCGGTTTGGCTACACAGTTATAGGGCATGCAGTGAGTGCAATGCCTACCAAAAATTTCGAGGCACTCCAATGCCCCTTGGAAGTGACATGGAGGTCAGAGGGCCTTAACTAAACCGTTTTTTCCATTTATAGCAACTGGGTCTCGTGTGCACTGTTGGCCTAAGCAGTGAATGGAAGGCTTTTCAAAAATTATGAGGAACTGCAATGCCCCTTGAAACCGACGTGGATTACAGCATACTAAAAACCTTCTACCCATTATTGGGGAGTGGGTCTCCCTTATTGTTCACCTATGCATTGAAAAGCAAAAGCTGACTAAAATTAGGAGGAAATGCAATGCCCGTTGGAAGAATGGTGGAGGTCGCAGTAGAATAAAAAGACAATATCAATGCCCCTTGGAAAAGTGGTGGAGGTCGCAGTAGCTTAACAAGACGGTTTTAATGCCCCTTGGAAGAGACGTGGAGGTCGCAGTGGAATAAAAAGACAATGTCAATGCCTCTGGGAAAAGTGGTGGAGGTCGCAGTAGCTTAACAAGACAGTTTTAATGCCCCTGGGAAAAGTGGTGGAGGTCGCAGTAGCTTCACAAGACGATTTTAATGCCCATTGGAAGAGACGTGGAGGTCGCAGTGGAATAAAAAGACAATATCAATGCCCCTTGGAAAAGTGGTGGAGGTCGCAGTAGCTTAACAAGACGGTTTTAATGCCCCTTGGAAGAATGGTGGAGGTCGCAGTAGCTTAACAAGACGGTTTTAATGCCCCTGGGAAAAGTGGTGGAGGTCGCAGAAGCTTAACAAGATGGTTTTAATGCCCCTTGGAAGAATGGTGGAGGTCGCAGTAGCTTAACAAGACAGTTTTAAGGCCCCTTGGAAGAATGGTGGAGGTCGCAGTAGCTTAACAAGACGGTTTTAATGCCCCTGGGAAAAGTGGTAGAGGTCGCACTAGCTTAACAAGACGGTTTTAATGCCCCTTGGAAGAATGGTGGAGGTCTCAGTAGCTTAACAAGACGGTTTTAATGCCCCTGGGAAAGGTAGTGGAGGTCGCAGTAGCTTAACAAGACGGTTTTAATGCCCCTTGGAAGAATGGTGGAGGTCGCAGTAGCTTAACAAGATAGTTTTAATGCCCCTTGGAAGAATTGTGGAGGTCGCAGTAGCTTAATAAGACAGTTTTAATGCCCCTGGGAAAAGTGGTGGAGGTCGCAGCAGCTTAACAAGACGGTTTTAATGCCCCTTGGAAGAGACGTGGAGGTCACAGTGGAATAATAAGACAATATCAATGCCCCTGAGAAAAGTGGTGGAGGTTGCAGTAGCTTAACAAGATGGTTTTAATGCCCCTGCAAAAAGTGGTGGAGGTCGCAGTAGCTTAACAAGACGGTTTTAATGCCCCTTGGAAGAGACGTGTAGGTTGCAGTGGAATAAAAAGACAATATCAATGCCCCTGGGAAAAGTGGTGGAGGTCGCAGTAGCTTAACAAGACGGTTTTAATGCCCCTTGGAGAATGGTGGAGGTCGCAGTAGCTTAACAAGACGGTTTTAATGCCCCTTGGGAGAATTGTGGAGGTTGCAGTAGCTTAACAAGATGGTTTTAATGCCCCATGGAAGAATGGTGGAGGTCTCAGTAGCTTAAAAAGATGGTTTTAATGCCCCTGGGAAAAGTGGTGGAGGTCGCAGTAGTTTAATGCCCCTTGGAAGAATGGTGGAGGTCGCAGTAGCTTAACAAGACGGTTTTAATGCCCCTGGGAAAAGTGGTGGAGGTCACAGTAGTTTAATGCCCCTTGGAAGAATGATGGAGGTTGCAGTAGCTTAACAAGACGGTTTTAATGCCCCTCGGAAGAATGGTGGATGTCGCAGTAGCTTAACAAGACGGTTTTAATGCCCCTTGGAGGAATGGTGGAGGTCGCAGTGGAATAAAAAGACTATATCAATGCCCCATGAAAAAGTGGTGGAGGTGAAGTAGCTTAACAAGATGGTTTTAATGCCCCTTGGAAGAGATGTGGAGGTCGCAGTAGCTTAACAAGATGGTTTTAATGCCCCTTGGAAGAGTGGTGGAGGTTACAGTGGAATAAAAAGACAATATCAATGCCCCTTGGAAGAGATGTGTAGGTTGCAGTAGCTTAACAAGACAGTTTTAATGCCCCTGGGAAAAGTGGTGGAGGTCGCAGTAGCTTAACAAGACGGTTTTAATGCCCCTTGGAAGAGACGTAGAGGTCGCAGTGGATTAAAAAGACAATATCAATGCCCCTGGGAAAAGTGGTGGAGGTCGCAGTAGCTTAACAAGACGGTTTTAATGCCCCTTGGAAGAATGGTGGAGGTCGCAGTAGCTTAACAAGATGGTTTTAATGCCCCTGGGAAAAGTGGTGGAGGTCGCAGTAGCTTAACAAGATGGTTTTAATGCCCCTGGGAAAAGTGGTGGAGGTCACAGTAGCTTAACAAGACGGTTTTAATGCCCCTTGGAAGAATGGTGGAGATCGCAGTGGAATAAAAAGACAATATCAATGTCCCTTGAAAAAGTGGTGGAGGTCGCAGTAGCTTAACAAGACGGTTTTAATGCCCCTTGGAAGAGACGTGGAGGTCGCAGTGGAATAAAAAGACAATATCAATGCCCCTGGGAAAAGTGGTGGAGGTCGCAGTAGCTTAACAAGACGGTTTTAATGCCCCTTACAAGAGCCATGCAGTACAGCATATTAAAAACATTATTCCCATTATTGGGGAGTGGGTCTCCCCTAGTCTTTGCCTATGCCTTCCAAGCAAAATCTGCCAAAAATTAGGACGGAGGAATTTGCAATGCTGGCAACACGGACCATGGTCACCCTGGTGGTATAGTGATGGTGGAGGCTGAGGATAAGGAGAAGAGCAAAATACAGCCGAAATGAGGAAGCATATACCAATATGTGGGCATGAAGCGGTGCATGGGAATACACCTCCCGAAATAACACAGTGGATTTGACTTTATGTTACTCTGCTGTCATTTGGTGGTGATGAGAAGTCTGGCCCAATCCAGCCCTTGTTCATTTTGATAAGGGTCAGCTTGTCAGCATTGTCAGTTGACAGGCGAGTGCGCTAAAAACATGCTCCGATAACACGCTAGCGGCAGGGCAGGCCAGGACCTCCAAGGCGTACAGAGCGAGTTCATTCCAAGTGTCCAGCTTGGATACCCAACAATTAAAAGGCACAGAGGAATCACGGAGGACGCTGGTACGGTCGCAAGGTACTCCCTCACCATCTTTTGAAACTTTCCACTCCTTGTGAGAGTACCCCGCGCCTCAGGGCCTGTAAGCTGGGCGGGTCTCAGAAAACTGTCCCAGAATGTTGACAGTTTTCCCCTGCCTCTGCTGGATTGGAGTTGCGTCTCTCTCGCCTGTACGCCTTGGTTGGTCAACGAACTGTGACCTCTGCCGCTAGCATGTTCAGATGGGAATTTTTTTAACAGTTCTGCAGCAAGGGCCTTCTGGTACTGCCCCATTTTTGTAGACCTCTCCATCTCAGGAATAAGAGAGTGAAAGTTCTCCTTGTAGTGGGGGTCTAAAAGTGTCACCAACCAGTAATGACTGTCACCCAACATTTTGACAATGCAAGGGTCACGGTTAAGGCAGCGTAACATAAAGTCAGCCATGCGTGCCAGACTGGTAACGGGCAAGACTTCCGTGTCCTCACCAATATGACGACTGACCATGCTCTCCTCCTCCTCCTCCTCCCCCCTGTCCTCAGGCCACCCACGCTGAACCGACTGTATGACAGTTGTACAGGTACTACCGTCTACAGCGCATGATACCATCTCCCGTTCTTCCTCCTCCTCCTCCTTTCCCTCATTGTCCCCCAATGCACGTTGGGATGAGATGAGGCTGGACTGTGTGTAATCGCCCATTACGGGTTCTTGATCCATCTCATCATACTCTGGCTGCAATGCCTCCTCTTTAATTCTCTGCAGAGAGCATTGCAAAAGACAGACAAGTGGGATGCTGACGCTAATGATGGCGTCATCGCAACTCACCATCTTGGTGGACTCCTCAAAGTTTGTCAGGATGGTACATATGTCAGACATCCAGGTCCACTCCTGAGGTCTTATGTGTGGAGTCTGACCTGAATATCGACAGCCTTGTTGCAGCTGGTACTCCACAACTGCTCTCTTCTGCTCACAAATCCTTTGCAACATGTGGAGGGTAGAGTTTCAACTTGTGGGGACATCACACTCCAGTCGGCGTGCCGGAAGATGCAAACGCTGCTGCAACACAGCAAGGGCGGCGGAGGCTGTAGCCGACTTGCGAAAATGAGCTGACAGGAGGCGTACTTTGACGAACAGATCTGGCAACTTGGGGTAAGATTTAAGAAACCGCTGAACCACGAGGTTAAGCACATGAGCCAGGCATGGTACGTGTGTGATCTCGCCTCGCCTCCGAGCCGCCACCAGGTTACAGCCTTTGTCACACACGACCATGCCTGGATGTAGGTTCAGAGGTCTCAGCCACAGATCTGCCTGCTCTTTCACAGCTGTCCACAACTCACAAGCAGTGTGAGGTTTATCACCTAAGCTTATGAGTTTCAGCACAGCCTGTTGCCGCTTGGCTGAGGCAGTACTGCAGTGCTTCCAGCTTGTAACTGATGTGGTGATATCTGAGATGGAGGCTGAACATGAGGAGGAGGAGGAGGATGATGCGCAGGAGCTGTACACTGTGGGGGCAATTCTGACTGACATAGGGCCCGCAATCCTCGGTGTGGGGAGGATGTGTTCCGTCCCAAGGTCCGACTGGGTCCTGGCTTCCACTATGTTTACCCAGTGTGCCATCAGGGAGATGTACCATCCCTGGCCACAAGCACTTGTCCACGTGTCCGTTGTCAAGTGGACTCTGCCAGTAACTGCGTTGTTGAGGGCATGGCAGATGTTTTGGGACACGTGCTTGTGTAGTGCGGGGATGGCACACCGGGCATAATAGTGTCGGCTGGGGACCAAATACCGAGGGACGGCCACCGCCATAAGGTTGCGGAAGGATTCCGTCTCCACCAGCCTAAAAGGCAGCATTTCCAACGCAAGCAGTCGTGAAATGTGCGAATTTAGGACTGTGGCCTGTGGGGCGTTGGCTGTGAATTTGTGCTTTCGTTCAAAGCTCTGGGATATGGGAATGCTGCGGTGGGACGTGGACGTGGACGTTGATGCTGTTTCTTGAGAAACTGCCATAACAAGTGAAGACTGAGAGAAGGGGGCATCTTTGCATGGAGTATGGACAGGGGATTGCCTTGCACGCACAACAGGGGGTTCTATTACACGCACAACAGCGGAAGAAGCAGTGGTGACACCTGCTGACACTGGTCGTGGACCCCTGGGGATCGCCCCACAAAGTCGGGTGCTTTGCTGACATGTGCCTGATCATGCTGGTGGTGGTCAGGCTGGTAGTTTTGTCACCCCTGCTGATGCTGGCATGGCAGGTGGTACAAATGGCCTTTTTGGGGTTATCAGCAGAGTCTTTAAAAAAATTCCAGACTCTGGAAGACCTACCGGTTGTACTGGCAACGTCCCTCGCGTTGGTGTTACGGGGAACTATTGCCCGCCTTCTGTGTGCGGCCACCACACTGCTTCTTCCTGCCTGTTGGGGTACTCTGCCTCCCTCCCCCTGTGTGCTGCTGGCCTCACTCTGCGTGTCCTCCTGCCATGCTGTGTCAGTTACTAGATCATCCACCACCTCTTCCTCTTCCACTTGCGCACCACGATCCTCCTCCTCACTGTGTCAATTGTGTCTCGTCATCGTCCACCTCTTGTGACAAATTGCCAGCGTCGACTTCCTGTGGCCGTGGCTGTTCAAATATTTGGGCATCGCTACATGGGATCTCCTCTTCCACCACTTCAAGCGGAGCAGGCGAGGGGCACAAATATGGAAATGGACCAGTGAACAGCTCTTCAGAGTGTCCAAGTGTGGGATCAGTTGCTGTCTGACGACACTCAGCATGGTGGGAGGAAGGAGCATCAGGGTGAGGAGGAGTATGCGGTCGAAACTCACGGCTACTAAAACTTGACCGTGTGGAAGACAGACCGGAGGTGGTGGTGCCCAGGTAACTGGAAGTATTATCTGCTATCCAATTAATAACCTGTTCACACTGATTAGTTCGCAATACTGGTGTTGTAGTGTGCTTCCCTAGTATTTCGGTCAAGAAGTGGGAGCGAGGGGCACAAATATGGAAATGGACCAGTGAACAGCTCTTCAGAGTGTCCAAGTGTGGGATCAGTTGCTGTCTGATGACACTCGGTATGGTGGGAGGAAGGAGCATCAGGGTGAGGAAGAGTATGTGGTCGAAACTCACGGCTACTAAAGCTTGACAGTGTGGAAGACAGACCGGAGGTGGTGTTGCTCAGGTAACTGGAAGTATTATCTGCTATCCAATTAATAACCTGTTCACACTGATCAGTTCGCAATACTGGTGTTGTAGTGTGCTGCCCTAGTAATTCGGTCAAGAAGTGGGAGCGAGAAGATGTGGCTGTTGGTTGTGGCACATTTTCACCTTGGCCACGGCCCCGTCCTCTACACGCACCAGAAGGTCCAGTTCAACGTCCCTTGCCACGCGCCTTGCCCATTGTAAATGAAGTAAAATAGCTTACACTCGCACTATCAATGGAAAAAGGGTAATAAAAGGAGATTAGAACCGTGGAAGAGGAAAACCACAGTTCTATTTGTCTGGCCTACACCAGAGTCTTTTAAACAGATATATTTGTGACTGAACAGACAGGGAGACACTATTACTGGTTTTTTTTACGTAAAGCCGGCCAAAAGCAGGATAATACAGAGATTTGACCCTTGGAACTGCAAAACCACAGTTATATTTCTCTGGCCTACACCAGACTCTTTTAAACATATATATTGGTGTCTGACCAGTCAGGGAGACACTATTACAGTTTTTTTACGGCAAAAAATCCTAAAAGCAGGATAATACAGAGATTTGACCCGTGGAACTGCAAAACCACAGTTCTATTTCTCTGGCCTACACCAGACTCTTTTAAACAGACATATTGGTGTCTGACCAGTCAGGGAGACACTATTATAGTGTTTTTGTATGGCAAAAAATGACAAAAGCAGGATAATACAGAGATTTGACCCGTGGAACTGCAAAACCACAGTTCTGTTTCTCTGGCCTACACCAGACTCTTTTAAACAGATATATTGGTGTCTGACCAGTCAGGGAGACACTATTACTGTTTTTTTTATGGCAAAAAAATGCCAAAAGCAGGATAATACAGAGATTTGACCCGTGGAACTGCAAAACCACAGTTATAGTTATGTGGCGTACACCAGAATCTTTTAAACAGATATATTGGTGCCTGACCAGTCAGGGAGACACTATTACTGTTTTTTTTACGGCAAGAAATGCCAAAAGCAGGATAATACAGAGATTTGACCCGTGGAACTGCAAAACCACAGTTCTATTTCTCTGTCCTACACCAGACTCTTTTAAACAGATATATTGGAGTCTGACCAGTCAGGGAGACACTATTACTGTTTTTTTTTTACGGCAAAAAATGGCAAAAGCAGGATAATACAGAGATTTGACCCGTGGAGCTGCAAAACCACAGTTATAGTTATGTGGCGTACACCAGAATCTTTTAAACAGATATATTTGTGTCTGACCAGTCAGGGAGACACTATTACTGTTTTTTTTTACGGCAAGAAATGCCAAAAGCAGGATAATACAGAGATTTGACCCGTGGAACTGCAAAACCACAGTTCTATTTCTCTAGCCTACACCAGACTCTTTTAAACAGATATATTGGGGTCTGACCAGTCAAGGAGACACTATTACTGTTTTTTTTACGGCAAGAAATGCCAAAAGCAGGATAATACAGAGATTTGACCCGTGGAACTGCAAAACCACAGTTCTATTTCTCTGTCCTACACCAGACTCTTTTAAACAGATATATTGGAGTCTGACCAGTCAGGGAGACACTATTACTGTTTTTTTTTTACGGCAAAAAATGGCAAAAGCAGGATAATACAGAGATTTGACCCGTGGAACTGCAAAACCACAGTTATAGTTATGTGGCGTACACCAGAATCTTTTAAACAGATATATTTGTGTCTGACCAGTCAGGGAGACACTATTACTGTTTTTTTTTACGGCAAGAAATGCCAAAAGCAGGATAATACAGAGATTTGACCCGTGGAACTGCAAAACCACAGTTCTATTTCTCTAGCCTACACCAGACTCTTTTAAACAGATATATTGGAGTCTGACCAGTCAGGGAGACACTATTACTGTTTTTTTTTTACGGCAAAAAATGGCAAAAGCAGGATAATACAGAGATTTGACCCGTGGAACTGCAAAACCACAGTTATAGTTATGTGGCGTACACCAGAATCTTTTAAACAGATATATTTGTGTCTGACCAGTCAGGGAGACACTATTACTGTTTTTTTTTACGGCAAGAAATGCCAAAAGCAGGATAATACAGAGATTTGACCCGTGGAACTGCAAAACCACAGTTCTATTTCTCTAGCCTACACCAGACTCTTTTAAACAGATATATTGGGGTCTGACCAGTCAGGGAGACACTATTACAGGTTTTTTTACGGCAAAAAATGCCAAAAGCAGGATAATACAGAGATTTGACCCGTGGAACTGCAAAACCACAGTTCTATTTTTCTGGCCTACACCAGACTCTTTTAAACAGATATATTGATGTCTGAACAGTCACAGACACACTCAATTTTTTTTTTGGGGGGGGGGGAATACCAAAAGGTTAATAAGACGCGTATTTGTACAGACTGACTGAGGAATAAAAAAAGGATTTAGATGAAAAAAAAGGATTTTTCCTGGCCCCTGAGACCGGGGGATAAGTCTAGTAATTTGACCAACAGGAGCACACAGGACTGTAATGCAGCGTTTGCTGGTATAACCACTGTGTCTCCTATACAGCCTGCCTGCCTGATATCTGGGATGGATATTAGCCCTGAGAAGGACTTTCTGTTTGATTTGGCAGGCTTTAGAGACCCTAGACTAACTATTTCGGAGTATAAATCTCTCCCTAGCTCAGCAGCACTGACCCTACACTGGCTGATCCGGAGCGACTGTGTCCAAGATGGCGACGCCCGGTTTTAAATACTCAAGATGACGCTGTGCGGCCAGCCAATCACTGTAATGCCCACAAACAACATGGCTGTGGCATTACAGTGACTGGCTGGCAATCCCTGCATGTTCATTGGCTCTGTAAAGAGCGCCAAACATGCAGGGCGGAGACTCGAGCTCCCGCCCGAGTAACCCAGAAATGCTCGGTGCTCGCCGAACATCCCGAGTAGTGAGATGCTCGGGCGAGTAACGAGCAGTGTGGAGCATGCTCGCTCAACACTATTCTTCATGTATAGCATACTACGGAGGTTAAGTCCTGGGCTGATCGCTTTCACCACCCCCTCAATGATCTCATCTGGCTGGTATCCTTTCTGTAAGCTTGCATCGATCTGGTGCAACAAGTTCATATAAGACAGTTTCTCTTTCTGTTCACACTCTCCAGTCTGTCCTAGGATCTTGAATTCTTTCCTTATGGTGATTTGTGGTGTTAGAGAGGACTGTCTTCCTGATTTATCTAACCTGAGCAGGTTAAAGTTTCTGTCTGAGTCTGTTACCCGTTCAGCGATTTTGGTCGATTCCTGCAGGGCTGTTGTTAGGGCTTTGAATTGTTCTTTCAATTCCAGTAGTTCAGTTTGTGGACAGAGATTCCCGCTTTTGGTAATTGGTGCCGCCCCTCCATCCTCCAACTTCAACCTGGTTAGAAACTGTGTTAGCTCCTGGAGGAACATCCCCATGACGTCATCAGCTTCTTTCTCCCCCAGCTCATCCATTTTTGCATTAATGGCAGCTAACATTTGCCTGTGGTTGTGGGCTTTAGAAATCTGTTCTTCTGACATCTTTATATGTTTTGCTACTGTTCTCAGTTCTTCACAGGTTAACTGAAGAAACAGCTCACTAATTCTGTCAATTTGTACTTCCACACCCATTGCTGCTAGTGAGTTTTCTTTAGGGCTGGTCCCCTTTAACTGGTGTAGCAGAGTTGAGTTGAAGAGCTGTGCTGCTGTGTTTTTCCAAACATATTTCCTCTTCTCCCTCTCCACGCTAATTCTGGCTCAGGACTTCCCGTACGGTCCACCAATGTTACACGCACGCCGCTAGGTTCAGATAGGGCGAAACGGGTTTCATGAATTCATTGGATTCCTGGGGGAACCGTTACTCAGGGCAACCATAGGCTGCAGCTTCTCTCAGGCACATGATAGACTCAATTGCTGACCAGACACATCTGATAAGAGTCTTTTTCAACAGTTTAACAGTGGAATTTAATCTGAAGCACGGCCAGTGCAATTCAGGGATATTACAGCAACAATCTTCATTACAGTACATTGAATACAAACACATGGGCCATGCACATGGTGAACAAGTCTGTAGGACAGTGTTCACACCACCAAAAGACTGAAGCACACAATGACACAGTAAAACAAACGTCTAAAAATACTCTGTTGTAAAAAAGTAACAGTAAACAGCAAGTGCTAGTAAAAAGGTACAGCGTGTCCTCTGCAGCGTGTCCACATGGACATTTCCTGTCAGACCTGCTTATATAGGTACTATACACGATCAGTTTTTAAATACATCAGTTAGGGACTGCTCTCATGTGGGTTACCTTGACATTGGCAGAGCGGCTTAGAATACATTTTTTTGCAAAAAGCGTGTCAACCAAATACCCTGTTTTTTATCACCTTTTTACTAGCACTTGCTGTTTACTGTTACTTTTTTACAACAGAGTATTTTTATACATTTGTTTTACTGTGTCCTTGTGTGTTTCATTACAGTACAGTCTAATAAAGCAGGCACAGTAACGTCAGTCTCATAATTCAGCATAGATTACATGTTTTGGCAGACACTTCTATGCATACACAACCACAGGCTTTTCCTTTACAAGGACTCAATAGTACACAGCATTCTTTATCCTGCATGGAGATGAAGGGGGGGGAGGGTTTAATGAGGGAGAAGATTCCTATGACACGATTCCTTCCAGTCCTTATCTTTCTGCCAAGTAATACTCCACACTGTTAGCTCAGGGAGTCTATTTGACCTGTGTTTAGCTTCCCTCCTGACCTGAATTCTGTTCTCTTGCCTTCTGTGAGATACAGATCACACACCACATTTCTCTTCGGCTCCAGCCAGACAGTAAACAACTTCCCCACAGTCCTCCTGGGGCTCTGCTAAACACTCTCTGTCTCCTGTGACTGTGTTACTTCTAATAGTTGCTGGATGCTTTTGAAGCAACAGCACTACTTCTGCATGTCAGAGATACCAGGAGAAATAGTGGCGGCTGGGGACCGAGTATGGACACCCAGCCGCCACCATTATGAGGTTTTGGAAAGCTTCTGCCTCCACGAGCCTAAAAGGCAACATTTCAAGTGCAAGCAGTCCAGAAATGTGGCAGTTTAGTATTGCGGCCTGTGGTTGCGTGGGTGGCTGGCTGAATACTTACTCTTGCATTTCAAGTAACATAAAACTAAGCAGATGGTGGCCTCCATCATCATCACGACCTCACCTCAACACTATGAAATCTCCTGATGGAGAAGCCAGGGCCCACCGGTTCTCTGGTGGGCCCTTTCAACCCTTCTGAGAAGCAGCCCTGGCTAAGAAAAGTGTGTGGGAAGGTTCCTGGACACTCTATGGCTGTTGCTTTACTGTGGACTGGCTCCGTACCGTCCCTGGCCACATTCACCTCCCCACGTGTTTGTGGTTAGGCGGCCCTTTCTAGTAAGTGCACTGGGGAGGGCAGGGTTAATGTTCTGGGACGCGTGCTTGTGGAAGGCAGAGACGATACCGGGAGAAATAGTGGCGGCTGGGGACCGAGTATAGACACCCGGCCACCACCGCCATGAGGTTGTGGAAAGCTTCTGCCTCCACGAGCCTAAAAGGCAACATTTCAAGTGCAAGCAGTCCAGAAATGTGGCAGTTTAGTATTGCGGCCTGTGGGTGGGTGGCTGGCTGCATACTTGTGCTTGCATTCCAAGAACTGTGGTAGGGACAAGTGAATGCTGCAAAGGGACAAGGACGTGGACGGTGATCGTTTCAAGTCTGCAATGACAGGTGCAGAGCAGGAGGCATCTTCACATGCGCCATGGACAGGGGATTGGTGTGCACACACAACAGTGGAAGAGGCAGTGGTGTCACCCGCAGACACTGTTTCTGGACCTTGGTGTTTGGCCCAGCTAGTCAGGTGCTTTGCTGTCATGTGCCTGAGCATGCTGGTAGCGGTCAGGCTGGTAGTTTTGGTGCTCTTGCTGCTGCTGGCCTGGCAGATGTTGCAAATGTCCTTTTTGGGGTTATCTAAACATTTTTTAAAAAAGATGCAGACTTGGGAAGACCTAGCAGTTGTACTGGCAACTTCCGTTATGTTGGTGTTACGGGGAGCAGTTGCCCACCTCGTATCTGTGGCCACCACGCTGCTTGTTTCTGCCTGTTGTGGTGCTACGCCTCCCTCTCCCTGTGTGCTGCTGTTCTTGCTCTACATGTCCTCTTGCCAGGCTGGGTTAGTGACTTCATTGTCCACCGCTTCGTTTTCCACTTCCGCACCCTGGTCCTCCTCCTGACTTTCTGTCCATTTTGTCTTATCATTATCTACCTTTTGGGACAGTAATTGCACTTTCCCACCATCACCTTTGGGTGACCATGGCTGCTCAAATCGCTACATGTGATTTTCTGTTGCCCTGCTCGAAGCTGGCCGGTCGAGAGGGCCAAATTTATCGATGGAAAAGTGAAAAGCTCTTGGGGTAACCCTGGACTCTAATCTCTCCTTCAAACCACAAACCCAAACTCTTTCCACATCCGAGCGGACCGAGCTAGAAGCCAGAATCTATAAATGGAAAGATGAACAAAACAGCTTTTCAGAGTTTCCAAGTGTGGGATCAGTTGTCTCAGGGCACTCGGAATGGTGGGAGGAAGGAGGATCAGGGTGAGGAAGATGCCAACTCCAAGAAAAAATTTCTCCCGGATCCACACATTCCTCAACCACAAATCTACAAAAACACTAGTGCACGCACTCATCATCTCCCTTCTCGATGACTGCAACCTCCTGCTCTGTGGCCTCTCTTCTAACACTCTTGCATTCCTCCAATTTATCCTAAACTCTGTTGCCCGACTAATCCACCTGTCCCCTCGCAATTCTCTGGCCTCTCCTATCTGTCAATCCTTTCACTGGCTCGCGTTCAAAACCCTAACCTTGGCATGCAAAGCTATCCACAACCTGTCTCCTCCATACATCTGTGAACTAGTCTCCGAGTACTTACCTGCACGCAACCTCCGATCCTCACAAGATCTCCTTCTCTACTCCCACCTTATCTCTTCCCACGATCGCATACAAGATTTCTCCCATGCACCCCCCCTTCTCTGGAACTCTCTACCCCACCATTTTTGACTCTCACCTACTGTTGAAACCTTCAAAAAGCACATGAAGACCCACCTCTTGTGACATGCATACAACCTGCAGAAACCCTCGCTCCACCATACCGCTGCACGACCAGCTCTACCCTCACCTACTGTATCCTCACTCATCCCTTGTAGACTGTGAGCCCTCGCAAGCAGGGTCCTCTCCTCTCCTGTACCAGTCGCCGTCACATTTTTGTTCAAGATTATTGTAATTGTTTTTGCGATGTATACCCCTTTTTCACATGTAAAGCGCCAAGGAATAAATGGCGATAAAGTAATAATAATAATGTGGCCCAGACTCACATCTACTGAGACTGGACCATGTGGAACACAGGGTGGTGGTGGTACCCCTTGAGAAAGGTCTTTGCTGAAATGCGTGTCGGCGTGACGTGTGGAGCGGTGCCCAGCTGCCAGCAGTCTATCCAGGTAATTATCGTCTTTTGCATACCTTCCATGTGCCAGGTGCACTTTCAGAATATTGTTATACTGAAATATCAGTCTTTTGGATATTAGTGCCTGGACGACAATAATATTGATTTAATATTGGGATTTAATTTTATGATATGAATGGGAGTGTTTAATATTTACATTAACAATATTTATAATAAAAATACAAAAAAAACTTTTTCTCTCATAACCTTCTATACGTTACCACCTGGTCAGCCCTACCCTGCTGCCGTTTTTGATGTTTTTATAGCTATATTATTGTCCTCAGTATTGTGTCCTTTTGCTTTGTACTTTTTGCATCTATATATAAAATTTGTATTTATATGTATCAATAAAATTTGTATAATTTTTATAATGGACTTTAGAGGCCGTCACTTTTTTCTGCGTTGCAGAGATTCCCCAGTGAGACTGGACCATGTGGAACACAGGGTGGTGGTGGTGGCAAACTGACTGGAAACTTTATCTGCTATCCAACCAACAACCTTTTTACACTGCTCTGGTTTCAATATTGGTTTTCCGTGGCCCCCTAGAAATTGGGACAGGAAGTTTGACATGACGTGGATGTTTGCTGTGCTCCCTCAGCAGGCACAGTTTCATCTTGTCCACGGCCTCTGCGTGCACTATCACCATCACCATAACGTCCACTTCCCCGTCGCTTGACACACACCTTGCCCACTTTAAATGGAGTTTAAGATTTGTCACGTTGCCAAAAATGTCTGTATTATTACCGCAGGATACAGGATAACGTCTGATCAGATGACCACAGTTTTAGGCAGTGCTCTGGGAGTCAGAGATGCTTCCAGGGGTCTTCCCCATGCTGTTCCCATGTCACACACCACATGGCCAGATAAGGTAGTATAATGTTAAAATGACATTTCCTGGTGAATGTATTTTTCACTGTTGAAAGTAATGCAAAAGTGCAAAAACGCATCAAAAGTAATACGTGTAAACATAGCTCAAGATGTGGAGTAGCATTTTTGTTTTTTCTTAAATACAAGTCATTACCCTGGAAAGGATGTTCCTTAACATATTTCCCAGGAAAATCCATTTTGGTTTCGTTTTTGTATATTTTATTGTATGTCCGTAAAAGTGGCGTAATACCTCTGACAACATTGTTGACAGCAGTGACCTGGGAGTCAGAAATGCTTCCAGGGGTCTTCCCCATGCTGTTCCCATCGATTTGGGAAATTTTTAGGCCCTTTGCAGACCACCGGGGGGGGGGGGGCACCGGAAAAATGCTCGAGTTTCCCATAGACTTACAGTGGGCTCGTTACTCGGACCGAGCACTCGAGCATTCCAATTTGCTCGACCTGAGCAACGAGTACTCAAGCATTTTAGTGCTCGCTAATCACTAATAAAAATGCTCACTGAACCCCTAGATGAATTTCTTGAGAGGTGTAGTTTCCAAGATGGAGTCACTTGTGGTGGTTTCTGCTATTTTGGCATGTCAATAGCTGTTCAAATGTGACATGGCATTCCCAATCTATTCCAGCCCAAACAGCAGCTTTCCACCACCTGTGGGGTTTCACTGTACTCAGGAGAAATTTCACAACAAATTTCAAGGAACATTTTTAACTGTCACCCCTGTGAAAATGAAAAATATGGCACTGAAGCAACATGTTTGTGAGAAAAATTAATTTCATCATTTTCACGGTTCAACATTATAAAATTCTGTGAAGCATCTGAAGGTTCAAGGTGTTCACCACACCTCTAAATAAATTCCTTCAGGGCTGTAGTTTCCAAAATGAGGTCACTTGTGTTGGGTTTTTGGGTTTTCACTGTTTAGGCACTTCAGGGGCCCTGCAAACGTGACATGACAACCGCTATCTATTCCAGCTAATTTTGCGCTCCAAAAGTCAAATGGTGCTGCTTCCCTTCCGAGCCCTGCCATGCGCCCAAGCAATAGTTTTCCACTACATATGGGGTATCGGTGTACTTGCGAGAAATAGCACAGCAATTTGTATGGTCCATTTTCTTCTGTTACAACAAAAATTTGGGGCTAAAGCAACATTTTTGTGGGAAAAATTAAAATTTTGATTTTTTTTTCCTTCCACATTGCTTTACTTCCTTTGAAGTACCTAAAGGGTTAATAAACTTCTTGAATGTGGTTTTGAGCATTTTGAGGGGTGCAGTTTTTGAAATTGTATTGCTTTTGGGTATTTTCTGTCACATAGGCTCCTCAAAGTCAATTCAAATGAGATGTGGTCCCTAAAAAAATGGTTTTGTAAATTTTGATGGAAAAATTAAAAAATCCTGATTAACTGTTATAACCTTTCTAACTTCCTAACAAAAAACAATGTTTAAAAGATGCTGATGTAACTTAGACATGTGTTAATGTTACAGTATTTATTATCTATTTTGTGTGGTATAACTATCTTGTTTAAGGGCATAAAAAAATCAAAGTTTGAAAATTGTGAAATTTTCACTTTTTTTGACCATTTTTTGATATTTTCATAAATAAACACAAATCATATTGACCAAAATGTATTACTTGCATCAAGTACAATGTGTCATAAAAGAATCTCAGAATCACTAGGATACGTTGAAGCGTTCCAGAGTTGTTACCACATTAAGTGAAGCTAGTCAGAATTGTAAAATTTGGACTGGTCTCTAAGGTGAAAACAGGTTTGGGGTGAAGAGGTTTAAAGGATAAAATTTGAAGATTTGTCTGGGAACCTTTCCCAGAGCGGAGACTAGTCGCTAGCCCGACTCATCTCCAGGGGATCGACATGTGTCCTGATGTACACACATGGGAGAGGCACGTCAATCAACTGGAGCAGTGAAAGGAGAATTTATTACGAGGCAGTGCTGGACAAGTCTCGTCTCTCCCTGTTGTCCCCATCCGGATGTTAAATCTATTTTTTCCATAAAATGCTGGAGCGTTTCAGAGAAAAACATAGTAGTCTGCAGCTAGGCTCTGACTCTGCTGCCTGGAGTTTAGACTGCATGAATCAACTGACAGGTTCCCTTTAATTTGATAGAAAAGAGAATTAAAACACACATGCATCTATTTATTGTGTGTAAATATATGTTGTAAAACCTAAAATAAAGAAGCATTAATAGAACTTTAAAGACATAGTTCTCAACATGAATAATACATTTCTTCATATAGTTGTGTGGCAATTAGGGAGGCATAGTTAAAAAGTAAGACCATTGACGCAATGACTAATTATTTAATCACCATAGCAACAAAGAAATGCATAAAATGAATGCTGCATGTAGTACTCCATTAAGTAATCATTCATTATGCATGAGATGTTACAGAGATAAGAAATAAAAAGTGCATTCATGGAGATTCTCTATGAAATCTTCAAAAGAAAGATAAGATTCCAAGTTTCTAATTGTGTTGTCCAACCTGTGTCGGAGTGAGGGTCAGGCGAGGGGAGACATAAACTGCTGGCTGCGCCCATGAAGCAATGGGTGAGTTTATCAGTCTGAGTGAGGAGAGCAGCGCTTATTACAATAGGACGACTGGAGAGCAGTGAGTGCGGCGTCCTCACACGCTACCCTGCTCTTTGGTGCTTCGTTGTACAGTTCTTCTAGTCTTGCTCCAGCTGTATTGTTGTATTACTTTGGACCACTAATTTAAAAATCCTGATGATACTGTATGTTTGACTTTGAGACTGCAGAGACCCCAATGATTAAATACCCAAAGTGCTCCTCCTATACCCCAACCTTTAGTAAATAAGGCGCACAACTTAATGTATGAAGGTCAGTTACAGCTTTAATTATTACTCTTCAATAACGATAACAAGGAAGGCACTTAAAGAAGCTCTCCCATGTATATTATTTTATTAAATGTGTGTATGTGCATGTAATCTAGTGTTAGTGTATCAATATCGTATTCCAATATTCTTGGAGTTTGGATCGGTTGACAGTACGGCAGTGGAGTATTTATATACACAGCAAGTTGTAATGATAATGGCCCTACATAAGATAGTTTGTTTTCAATTCAGAAAATTGAAAAGTCATTTGTTAAAAAAACAAATATATTCTGGATACTTTTTATACAACATACTGGTAAATTCCCCAAAAAGATGCGCTAAGTTATAGTTACTGAGAGGAGAGAACGAGCGACTATAAACATGATCACATCACTATCTTAGCCCCTGCCCAACAGAGATGTGATAACCAATGAGAAAATGGTCACCTTTACTTTAGCCTTTTAATGTTAACTGAAATCTAATTATTAGGGGCCCTGCTACTGAACAACTGCAATTAATTGTTTTACCAAGAGAGACCTAGAAAACCAGTTACCAAAAAGATGCTGCAAAAACAATACCATTACAGGACAGAGCAAAAAATAGGTCAATAAATTAACAATTAAATCATTGTAGAAGCTTAGAGTTCCAGTAACCTACCTCTTTGAAGAGGATATTTGCATATTTAATATCACAGGGGAGCACTGCATGGCCAATAAGTCTATGCTGGCTTGGCATTCTCCACAAGGATAAACATTCCCCTTTAGGGATCTTAGACATTTATACCATGTCATATTGCATATCTAGATATCAGTCTAGATAAGTCACCGTTCGCTGCTTTTTTAAATGGAAGCCATTGGGTCTTCACTAGAGATGAGTGAATACATTTGAGTGGAATTTAATTCTACTGAAATTTTACAAAAATCCACATTCTCCAAAGTTTTAACTTTTTGTAATTTGCATCCTCACAAATTCAGCAAAATGTTGACAGTGAGCTGGCATTTTTCTGAATGAGGAAAATGAGGTAAACAGTATATTGTGCCATATATTGTGCACAATATACTGTTTACCTCATTTTAGAGGAAGCCTTAGTTGGCCTTAGCCATCATGGCTGTTCTTCCCCCTATCCTCCCCTGATGAGTTGTTTGATGAAACGAGTAGCGACCAGAAGCCTTAATTTGCATGTGCAATAGATTCCCCCCTTGTTTACACAAGAGATTCTATTTGGGGCATTGTGTGGGTCATTTTGTATCCCACCCCCCCTTGTCTAATATCTCCTCTGTGGATTGCATCCCTTGGATAAATCCCGTGATACATGTAATCAATCTGGATTGAGTTAGGACCATACTCCAACTAATGGTGAGATTGTTCCTTTCTCATATTCATTGTGTTACCTTTATTGTTGAGTGGGGTAATCCACCACTCTTAAAATTTTGGTGACTACTTGTTCTCTCACATATGTGTTGTTTTTTTGTCCTTTTTTGGTTGTCGTCCTAGTTTGAGCCTTTGCTCTTTTAATATAAATTTATTAATAAAGGTTAATTTTTATCTTAATACCTACTACCCTGCTTTACAATAGTTTATGGTCAGTAGCTTCGGTTCTCATCTAACAGGAATGTAACCTTGAACGGTAATGGAAACCAACATGTCCCTTTCTTCAAGCACCACAGCACCACGCATCTTCATGAATGCCATGAACTACTTAATACACTCTTAAAATAGTGGTTCCAAGATTTTTATCTGTAACAATTTGTCTTAAGTGAAATGCGTTTTCTACTTGTTTTTTCTGGTCTCAAGTTCTGACACTAGAATAAGGATATACGCACACAGAGATTTTATGGAGTCTTTTGCAATAGGTTAACTCTGGAAAATCTTGAAAAACGCTTGAAAGACTATTAATTTCTATTTTTTTTAAACCACTTTGCTGTTCATATGTTCAGTCTTTTGAGCGTTTTTTTTTTCACTACAATGCATATCACTTTATTGAAGCGGCTCCTGATGGAATCGGCTCCAAACTAAGCAGTGTACAAAATGAAGGCCGCAACATTCGCTTTAACAAAAAGAATTTCTTCTGAAGCTATTCGAAAACTCCTCAAAGCCATTTTAGGAAACAAAAAAACTCCTCCAAATGCTCTCCAGAAAAGGAGAATCTACTTAAACGGTTAGAAAACTTGTTATTTTTGAATGCCTCAAATAAACTCTATATGCTTATACCCTAACTTGTCATAATTGACTTCATTTCATCACATGCATTGACTGCCTGTCTGCCTTTTGTTAGCAGTTTAAAGAGCCATGGAGGTCACTACTTTTAGATTTTGAAGGCAACAAATGCTCTTTCTTTAAGAGACAATGATGTGTTGTTCATATGTGGGCTAAACTGGTTTAAAAAAAAAGTACATTCAAATGATTTTAGTGGACAGATTTCCTGACCAGGTTTAGTCATTCTTCTCCTTTGGTGGTGTTAAGGAGGGTCAGACACTTGAAGGAACTAAAAATAAAAGTTGGTCACACTTCATAATAGAAATAAACTCTATTTTCTTCTTCAGTGTATTTTCCAAGTTACTGAGCTAGTCTAAATTCTCAAGAGTTCCATAGTCTCACTGGTCATACAGTCTGTGATGACTGACTCTGATTGTATCAATTTAGTTATGTCTGACGTTTGGATACTCTGTAGTCGAGTTCTCGCCATGCTTACCTGTTTTACAAGGTTTCTTTCAATTGCTTGATGTTCATTCCTTTGTCATTATTGATGGTATCCTGACAATGGGCTTTTGGTCTCAACTACTTTCTTTTACTACTGACCATTACAAGTAACATCTCCTTTTCAAATGAATTTGCTCTCATCACTTTCTGTCTAATGATGTCACCTTCCATGGACAGTTCATGGATTTATGATCAATAACACCTTTGTTGGGGATCCAAGCTGTCCATGGGATTCATAGAAGTCTTCTCCAGCACCACAGGTCAAAAGAATCATTTTTTGTTCTGCTTTCGTGAATGTCCACATCTCACAGCCAATAGGAAACACAATTGTAGGGATCAGTTTTTTATGATCAGTCAGCTATAGGAAGGGAGGGGTGATCATGATTAAACCTTTTTTCCTCTAGACGTAGAGGATGCCCCTTGTCATCATTGCAAGCCTAAATGTAAAAACAAATTGTAAAGTGTTCTGACCTGTCCCGTCATATACTTGTACATTGTAATAAGATCACCCCTAAGCCTTCTTTTTTTCAAACTGTATAACCTCAAGTTTGATAACCTGTCTTGGAATTGCAGTTCACCAATTACATTTATACCTTGGTCACTCTATTCTGCACCTGCTTATGGCTTGACTAGTGAGTTGTATACAGACATTATGTCCATCTTGTCAGAAAAGTTCCAGGTTTCAGTGTCCTTTCAGTCTATTTGATGTAATGATCTAAAGGCATTACCCAGATCAATTCTCCTTCGGGAGCTTTCCATTTCCTTTGCAGAATGTTGCTCAGGTTGGAATGGCTGGCAAATACATGTCTTCATTTTTGGAGCACTACCTTTGTTATTCACATCTGTCATTTTTATTGCCTTTATTAACTGGGCCAATTTTTTCTTGCAAAAAAAGAATTTTTCATCACCCTTAGGTTACCTTCACACGACTGTATTTTTGGTTTAAGTGCTGTCTGTGGAAAAAATGGATCGCACTCGAACCAATGTTATGCAGTTGGGCTGTTCAGATGACTGTTTTTTTTACATGGACCAAATTCCAGTATGAAAAAATTGTCAGCATGCGCTCGACTCTTCCGTACTCTGGAAGATTCATTGCCATTATTAACATAGGAAACTGTTTTTGGTTGTGTAAATTTTATTCACTGTTGATATATAAAAACAAATACGTCACGGATGCCATATGGATCACAGATGAAAAATCGTTATTTTTTTCTGGATGAAAATCAGAGGATTTTTTTATACACTCATTTGATCTTAGACTTATGTATAGTTGGAAGGGCAATATCTCTTGTTTCAGGATGGAGACAAATTATTCGAACTTGTAATTGTATAGCTTTCTGGGCGAGGGGTAATTGTCATCATAGCTTTGCTTTTTTCTTTTAGTTGTTCCCTCATTGATGCATTTTATACAGGGATCAGAAAGGTCCCGTACTGTTGTTGCGCTTACTAAAATGTATCAGCTTTTGATTTTTTTTCAAAATTTGAAGCAAAAGCCTGGTCAACAGAAAAGTAAGACAATAATAAAAAAAGCAATTTGACATTGTAACCTTCTGAAATGTATGTCAGGAATGCAAGCAGGAATTTATAATTCTTCTGCACTAGTTTTCTGGCATCAAAAATTTCAAATATTTGATGCAGGGAGAACTTTCACAACAATATTGTGACTTTTTGCTTTTATGTGGAGGCCACATCACTTATCTGAAAAGCAAGTGGGGATCTAACCGCCGCACAACACATTTCCTAGAATGTACTCCAGAAAACTGGCGCACATCGTAGCTGAAGGCTATACAGCACAATGATTTTTTCTGGTGCATGAACATGTCAAAGATGTGCCAAATTTATTGACTAGCATGCACCTCTTAATAAATATGATGTCTTACTCCAGAGGGATTATGGTTCAAGATGTATGAAACACCAATCTTAAAAAAATGCCCCAAAGTGTTTTCTCACTTGGAGAAAATATCTTTTATTATGAAGGACATGTTGCCAGGTCAAAAGTGTCCAGTGTTTTATTTTAGTATATTCCCACTGCTTGCCCGAGAATGCCTTTTTTTTTTTTTTAAATCCACCATCTGTCTCCATTGACATAGGGGCCTTTTCATTTGGTGTTAATTTTTATATTCTTTACCAAGGGGGTATGGGATTCATTTATCACTACACACGTGGTCAAAATTGTTGGTACTTCTCGTTTAATGAAAGAGAAACCCACAATGGTCACAGAAATAACTTGAATCTGACAAAAGTAATAATAAATTAGAAATCTTTCAAAATGAACAAATGAAAGTCAGACATTGCTTGTCAACCCTGCTTCCACAGAATTTAAAAAAAATTAAACTCATGAAATAGTCCTGAACAGAAATGATGGTACCAGTACTACCACCTACTTTCTGACACTGCTAATTTGTAAGTATATTTTCTAAATCATTGGTCACATAGACGGTAATATGGCGAAAATACCAACAAAAAGCCCCAACTTAGCCCCTGTGTATATTTAACTATTTAATGGTATATACAGTACTTGAGCACTTGCACTTAATATTGGTATACAGAGTTGTGTTTTTACATACTAGAACTGCTGTTGATGGTTAATAGGACAGGGGGGTATGAAATGGCTTTTTGCTAAATGACCTTGGCACTTGCACCTTATAGTTTTTTGCACCTTAAATATGGGGATAGGTGCAATCAAACATTAATTTATAGAATACAAATCTGTTGCAGTCATTGTGATTCCAGCTTGTGGTTGGTAGTGGTTGTATTTTGAAAGTACCTGTATTTTCCTAATGTTTATTTTAAATTGTATAAAATATATTTATTTTTAAACATACAGTACAGACCAAAAGTTTGGATACACCTTCTCATTTGAAGATTTTTCTGTATTTTCATGACTATGAAAATTGTACATTCACACTGAAGGCATCAAAACTATGAATTAACACATGTGGAATTATATACGTAACAAAAAAGCGTGAAACAACTGAAAATATGTCTTATATTCTAGGTTCTTCAAAGTAGTCACCTTTTGCTTTGATGACTGCTTTGCACACTCTTGGCATTCTCTTGATGAGCTTCAAGAGGTAGTCACCGGAAATGGTTTTCACTTCACAGGTGTGCCCTGTCAGGTTTAATAAGTGGGATTTCTTGCCTTATAAATGGGGTTGGGACCATCAGTTGTGTTGTGCAGAAGTCAGGTGGATACACAGCTGATAGTCCTACTGAATAGACTGTTAGAATTTGTATTATGGCAAGAAAAAAGCAGCTAAGTAAAGAAAAACGAGTGGCCATCATTACTTTAAGAAATGAAGGTCAGTCAGTCCGAAAAATTGGGCAAACTTTGAAAGTGTCCCCAAGTGCAGTTGCAAAAACCATCAAGCGCTACAAAGAAACTGGCTCACATGAGGACCGCCCCAGGAAAGGAAGACCCAGAGTCACCTCTGCTTCTGAGGATAAGTTTAGCTGAGTCACCAGCATCAGAAATCGCAGGTTAACAGCAGCTCAGATTAGAGACCAGGTCAATGCCTCACAGAGTTCTAGCAGCAGACACATCTCTTCAACAACTCTTAAGAGTAGACTTTGTTTTTGCAGGCCTTCATGGTAAAATAGCTGCTAGGAAACCACTGCTAAGGACAGGCAACAAGCAGAAGAGACTTGTTTGGGCTAAAGTACACAAGGAATGGACATTAGACCAGTGGAAATCTGTGCTTTGGTCTGATGAGTCCAAATTTGAGATCTTTGGTTCCAACCACCGTGTCTTTGAGCGACGCAGAAAAGGTGAACGGATGGACTCTACATGCCTGGTTCCCACCGTGAAGCATGGAGGAGGAGGTGTGATGGTGTCAGGGTGCTTTGCTGGTGACACTGTTGGGGATTTATTCAAAATTGACGGCATACTGAACTAGCATGGCTACCACAGCATCTTGCAGCGGCATGCTATTCCATCCGGTTTGCGTTTAGTTAGACCATCATTTATTTTTCAACAGGACAATGACCCCAAACACACCTCCAGGCTGTCTAAGGGCTATTTGACCAAGAAGGAGAGTGATGGGGTGCTACGCCAGATGACCTGGCCTCCACAGTCACCAGACCTGAACCCAATCGAGATGGTTTGGGGTGAGCTGGACCGCAGAGTGAAGGCAAAAGGGCCAACAAGTGCTAAGTATCTCTGGGAACTCCTTCAAGATTGTTGGAAGACCATTTCTGGTGACTACCACTTGAAGCCCATCAAGAGAATGCCAAGAGTGTGCAAAGCAGTCATCAAAGCAAAAGGTGGCTACTTTGAAGAACCTAGAATATATGACATATTTTCAGTTGTTTCACACTTTTTTGTTAAGTATATAATTCCACATGTGTTAATTCATAGTTTTGATGCCTTCAGTGTGAATGTACAATTTTCATAGTCATGAAAATACAGAAAAATCTTTAAATGAGAAGGTGTGTCCAAACTTTTGGTCTGTACTGTATGTTGATAGTCTTCCTATTGAAACTAGTGTAATGGGATACTAGCTTCTAGTTGTGATGATTTAATATTTTGTTGAACAACTTTTTGAGGCAATCATTGCAATCAAACGATTCCTGTAACTGTCAATGAGACTTCTGCATCTCTCAACAGGTATTTTGACCCACTCTTCATGAGCAAACTGCTCCAGTTGTCTTGTGTTTGACAGTTGCCATTTCAAAACGGCATGTTTCAGCTCTTTCCAAAGATGCTCAATAGGATTTAGGTCAGGGCTCATAGAAGGCCACTTCAGAATAGTCCAATGGTTTCCTCTTAGCCATTCTTGGGTGCTTTTAGCTGTGTGTTTTGGGTCATTATCCTGTTGCAAGACCTATGACTTGCGACTGAGACCAAGCTTTCTGACACTGGGCAGCACATTTTTCTCTAGAATCCCTTGATAGTCTTGAGATTTCATTGTACCCTGCAGAGATTCAAGACACCCTGTGCCAGATGCAGCAAAGCAGCCCCAGAACATAACAAAGCCTCCACCATGTTTCACAGTAGGGACAGTGTTTTTTTCTTGATACGCTTCATTTTTCCATCTGTAAACATAGAGCTGATGTGCCTTGCCAAAAACTTCCATTTTTGTCTCATCTGTCCATATGGCAGTCTCCCAGAAGCTTTGTGGCTTGTCAACATGTAGTTTGGCAAATTCCATTCTGGCTTTTTTATGATTTTTTTTTCAGCAATGGTGTTCTCCTTCGTCGTCTCCCATGAAGTCCACTTTGGATCAAACAATGACGGATGGTGCGATCTGACACTGATGTTCCTTGAGCTTGAAGTTCACCTTTAATCTCTTTAGAAGTTTTCCTGGGCTCTTTTGTTACCATTTGTATTATCCGTCTCTTTGATATGTCATCAATTTTCCTCATGTGGCCACGTCCAGGAAGGTTGGCTACAGTCCCATGGATCTTAAATTTCTGAATAATATGTGCAACTGTAGTCACAGGAACATCAAGCTGCTTGGAGATGGTCTTATAACCTTTACCTTTAACATGCTTGTCTATAATTCTCTTTCTAATCTCCTGAGACAACTCTTTCCTTTGCTTCCTCTGGTCCATTTTGAGTGTGGTACACACCATGTCACCAAACAACACAGTGAGTATCTGTAGCCCTATATACAGGCCCACTAACTGATTACAAGATTGTAGACACCTGTGATGCTAATTAGTGCACACAACTTGATTTAACATGTCCCTTTTGTCACATTATTTTCAGGGGTACCATCATTTCTGTCCAAGCCTACCTATTTTATGAGTTTAATTTTTTTTAAATTCTGTGGAAGCAGGGTTGAAAAGCAATGTCTGACTTTCATTTGTTCATTTTCATAGATATTTAATTTATTATTACTTTTGTCAGATTCAAGTTATTTCTGTGACCATTCTGGGTTTTTCTTTCATTAAAAGAGGGATACCAACAATTTTGACCACGTGTGTATATATTGATATTTGCTTGCTTTCCTAGATAAAATCTTTGCAATATCAGTATATTATTTGCGCTATTAAAATTATTAGAATATTATTAAAATGGAGGGAATTGTGCTTGCAGGATTTGTTTTCATTTATCACCTTACATTGATATTTGCTTTGCTGTTTCTCTATCTGGCTATTTGTATGAAAAGGCCTTAATTACCAGTCAATTTTTTTTCCATTTTTGCCTATTCACATTTTAGCAACCATAACTTTTTTATTATTTTACTGATGCAGCAGCGGGTGGTTTGTTATATGCAAGAGAAATTGCATTTTATTCTCTGTTTTGAGGTACATATTTATTAGTGCAATTTATATACATTTTTGCAATGCAATTATAGAAAAACAAAACAATTTTCTATATATATTCTCACTGTTCATATTTCACGCACAATTTCCTGTTGAATGAATTCTTCAGGTTACTATGGTCATATCAATATCTAATATGTGTGGGATTTTTTTTAGATATATTCGTAGTAAAATGTAATTGATATGAAAAAAATATAAATAAATATACGTTGTATCAGTCAAAAGTTTATGCAATGGTTTTCCTTGTTATTATTGGAATGTTCACATTGACGATTCAGGCTGAAGGAATTAAAAACAGGATTCATATCAAAACAGAGAGTCAAGCATTTTTTTTAACTATGTTACATGTGAAAACTAATCACAATATTTGTTAAACCTTAGATTCCTTAAAGTACCCTCTTTTTACTGAAATTACCGCTTTACATTTCCTTGGCATTTCATCAGTTAGTCACCTTTAATGGCTTTCCAACAGTCTTTAGGATGTTACCAGAGGTGCAGATCACTTGTTTCTGATTGCTACTCCACCCTAAATACCTGCTTCTTGCAGTTTCTGGACAGTTAATGTTGAGCTGGGTCTGATACTTGACGTCTATGTGTGACATGCAGAAGTAGTGCTGTTGCTTCCAAAGCATAAAGCAACTGTTACAAATAACACAAGCACAGGAGACAGGAAGTGTTGTGCTTCAGAAGCATCCAGCAACTAGAGGGGTTAACACAGTCACAGGCGACAGGGAGTGTTTTAGCATTGCCCCAGGGGGATTATGGGGAACTTGTTATTGTAGTCTGACTGAAGCGGAAGAGAAAGCTGGTGTGTTATCTGGATCTAACAGAAGGCAACTGAACAGGATTCAGATCAGAAGATAAACTAAACACGGGTCAGATAAACTCCCTGAGCTAACAGTGCAGAGTATTATTGGGCAGGAAGATAAGGACTGGAAGGAGTTGTGTCACAGGGATCATCTCCCTCATCAAACCCTCCCCCCACTCCATCTCCATGCAGGATAAAGAATGCTCTGTACTATTGTGTGCTTGTGAATGAAAAGTCTGTGGTTGTGTATGCATAGAAGTGTGCTGCTAAGAGATCTAATCTATGCTGAATTATGCTACTGAAGAGACTGTAATACTGTGCCTTGTGAAGAAACTACTGTATTGTTACTGGAGCCGGTTGCTCAAGAAACTCAGACTGTACTGTAATGAAGATTGTTGCTGTAATATCCCTGTGCTTCAGCTTAAATTCCACTGTTAATCTGTTGAAAAAGACTCTTGTCAGATGTGTCTGGTCAGCAATTGAAGACATTGTGTGCCTGAGAGAAGCTGCAGCCTATGGTTGCCCTGAGTAACGGTTCCCCCAGGATTCCAAAGAATTCATGAAACCCGTCTCGCCCTATCTGAACCTAGCAGCGTGCGTGTAACATATGCATCATTTATGAGGGCTGTTATCTGAAGTGCTATGAACTTGTGGTTTGTGAGACTTATGCTCTACAGCAGAGGTAATTCTTGGTCTCCCTTTCCTGGGGTAGTCCTCATGAGAACCATTTTCATCAAAGTGACTGTGAATTTTGATAACTGTACTTGAGGATACCATCAAGGTTACAGAAATTTTCCAGATTGACTGACCTTCAAGTCTTAAATTAACGATGGGCTGTCATTTTTCTTTACTTTGTTATGTGGTTATTGCCATATTTTGGCTTAGAACTGTTGTGAAATAGGGCTCATCATTGCATGGAACTGTATACCAACACTGCTTGGCAATACCAACCAGATGGTCGCAACCACTTTCTTAAGTCTTGACAAGGCATATTTGTTCATTAAAAGCCATTCGAGGTGACTACCTAATGAAGCTGTTTCAGACAATTCCAAAGGTGTGTAAAGCTGTCATCGGAGTAAAAGGGGATGGGGGAATACTTTGAGACATCTAAGATTTAACACATATTCAGGCATGTTTCATATGTTTGTTTATATTTTTGTTTCCATATGTTTTTCTTCATGGGTTTGCTGCCATCAGACTGATTATATAATGTGCATATTCCAATAAGAACAAGGAAAACCATTGCATGAGAAGGTATGTCCAAACTTGTGCACGTTACAATATATATCGACATTGTAGCACCAAGAAGGGAAAGTAAATACCCACACTTGTATGTCTTTGCATTGCATTAATGAGGTTACTAATGGTTGTCTGAGGACAGTTCTGTCACAGTGAATGCACTTGGGAATTCAAATCATGAAGATCCGGTGTTTACAGCTCCCATTGCAATTGCCAACCAATGACATTCCGAATGTGCTTGATGGGAGACAAGTCTGAGCATGCTGCAGGTCATTGTAACAGTAACATACCTGGCGGCGTCCTTGCATAGTGGTCCATCTCCCACTGTGCAAGAGAGCGCACTTGATCTCCAATTCAGAATGTCTCTCTGGCTTCCCTCCATGCTGCTTGTTTGTCTCTGTTTCTGCTGCTTAAGGGCAGCGCCCGATCACTTCCTGCTTTTTGTACCTGCTGCAGGCACACCCCTTGTGCGTCCTCAGCCTATTGCTGTCTGTCACCTGGTATTTAAACCAGCTGCTCCAATTAACCCATGCCTGAGCATCTTGCCCTGTCAGTTGGCTTTTTGTCTCTGACATGCCAGGTCCTGTGTATGTTACCTGTCTTGCAGTATTTGTTCCCGTGTCTGTACTGTGTCCTACCTGTGTGCTCTAACCTGCAGTCTGTACACGCTCTCTAGCCTGTTGTCTTCTGCCTATCCTGGAGGCTGTATTTCCAGGCCAGTGTGAACACGCTCCTAGCCTGTTCTTTCCGCCTTCTAGGGGCCGCATACCTAGACCCGTTCCTGTATCTTGCCTGCTCTTGTTTGTATACTCTTCTAGCCTGTTATCTGGTTCTGCCTTTCCCTTCCAGTCTGTTCCGTGTGAACAGAGCCCTGTCCCCTCCGCGTCTGCGGTTTCGCTTTGCTCAGCCCTGTCCACCGCGTCTGCGGTTTCGCTTTGCTCAGCTCTGTCCACCGCGTCTGCGGTTTCGCTTTGCTCAGCTCTGTCCACCGCGTCTGCGGTTTCGCTTTGCTCAGCCCTGTCCACCGCGTCTGCGGTTTCGCTTTGCTCAGCCCTGTCCACCGCGTCTGCGGTTTCGCTTTGCTCAGCCCTGTCCACCGCGTCTGCGGTTTCGCTTTGCTCAGCCCTGTCCACCGCGTCTGCGGTTTCGCTTTGCTCAGCCCTGTCCACCGCGTCTGCGGTTTCGCTTTGCTCAGCCCTGTCCACCGCGTCTGCGGTTTCGCTTTGCTCAGCCCTGTCCACCGCGTCTGCGGTTTCGCTTTGCTCAGCCCTGTCCACCGCGTCTGCGGTTTCGCTTTGCTCAGCCTTGTCCACCGCGTCTGCGGTTTCGCTTTGCTCAGCCCTGTCCACCGCGTCTGCGGTTTCGCTTTGCTCAGCCCTGTCCACCGCGTCTGCGATTTCTCTTTGCTCAGCCCTGTCCACCGCGTCTGCGGTTTCGCTTTGCTCAGCCCTGTCCACCGCGTCTGCGGTTTTGCTTTGCTCAGCCCTGTCCACCGCGTCTGCGGTTTCGCTTTACTCAGCCCTGTCCACCGCGTCTGCGGTTTCGCTTTGCTCAGCCCTGTCCACCGCGTCTGCGGTTTCGCTTTGCTCAGCCCTGTCCACCGCGTCTGCGGTTTCGCTTTGCTCAGCCCTGTCCACCGCGTCTGCGGTTTCGCTTTGCTCAGCCCTGTCCACCGCGTCTGCGGTTTCGCTTTGCTCAGCCCTGTCCACCGCGTCTGCGGTTTCGCTTTGCTCAGCTCTGTCCACCGCGTCTGCGGTTTCGCTTTGCTCAGCCTTGTCCACCGCGTCTGCGGTTTCGCTTTGCTCAGCTCTGTCCACCGCGTCTGCGGTTTCGCTTTGCTCAGCCTTGTCCACCGCGTCTGCGGTTTCGCTTTGCTCAGCCCTGTCCACCGCGTCTGCGGTTTCTCTTTGCTCAGCCCTGTCCACCGCGTCTGCGGTTTCGTTTTGCTCAGCCCTGTCCACCGCGTCTGCGGTTTCGTTTTGCTCAGCCCTGTCCACCGCGTCTGCGGTTTCGCTTTGCTCAGCCCTGTCCACCGCGTCTGCGGTTTCGCTTTGCTCAGCCCTGTCCACCGCGTCTGCGGTTTCGCTTTGCTCAGCCCTGTCCACCGCATCTGCGGTTTCGCTTTGCTCAGCCCTGTCCACCGCGTCTGCGGTTTCGCTTTGCTCAGCTCTGTCCACCGCGTCTGCGGTTTCGCTTTGCTCAGCCTTGTCCACCGCGTCTGCGGTTTCGCTTTGCTCAGCCCAGTCCACCGCATCTGCGGTTTCTCTTTGCTCAGCCCAGTCCACCGCGTCTGAGGTTTCGCTTTGCTCAGCCCTGTCCACCGCGTCTGCGGTTTCGCTTTGCTCATCCCTGTCCACCGCGTCTGCGGTTTCGCTTTGCTCTGCCCTGTCCACCGCGTCTGCGGTTTCGCTTTGCTCAGCCCTGTCCACCGCGTCTGCGGTTTCGCTTTGCTCAGCCCTGTCCACCGCGTCTGCGGTTTCGCTTTGCTCAGCCCTGTCCACCGCGTCTGCGGTTTCGCTTTGCTCAGCCCTGTCCACCGCGTCTGCGGTTTCACTTTGCTCAGCCCTGTCTACCGCGTCTGCGGTTTCGCTTTGCTCAGCCCTGTCCACCGCGTCTGCGGTTTTGCTTTGCTCAGCCCTGTCCACCGCGTCTGCGGTTTCGCTTTGCTCAGCCCTGTCCACCGCGTCTGCGGTTTCGCTTTGCTTTGCCCTGTCCACCGCGTCTGCAGTTTCGCTTTGCTCAGCCTTGTCCACCGCGTCTGCGGTTTCGCTTTGCTCTGCCCTGTCCACCGCGTCTGCGGTTTCGAATTTGTCTCCCAGTCTGTACTGGACCCTACCCAGCCTGCGCTCTAGTCTGCCTGTTCCTGTATTCCCCGGTGTGGGTCAACAGCCGTGTCCGGAGTCTGACCTGGAGTAGACCCTGGTCCCTCTGCTCGGTTCCTCTCTGGTGCACTGGCGTCGTATGCCGTCGTGCGACCTTGGTCGGATCGGGCAGATACTTAGTTACGCCCCTCCAGGCACGCTCCGGTTCATGGCACAGTGGAATCACTACATACACACGCACACGCCACTCAGCCCGGGCGTGTGCATTACAGTAACAAGTATAGGCCATGCAGGCTGCTCACAGTAGAATGAGAAACATGAGGTCTGGCATTGTCCTGTTGAAAAATATACTTCTGTGAGACTTTAGAGGAAAGCCCATCCCACTGGTTCTACCACAAATCAATGTAACGACGAGCTGTTGAATATATATTTTTCGCTTTATAAGACGCACTTTTTTCCCCCCAGATTTCGGGGGACAGAGCCCTGCACCTGTCCTATGCGGTGAACTCCAGGAAAATTGTCGGCGCATGCTCTGATTGAGATCTCAGCGCCAAGATCTCCTCTCTCAATGCGCCACCTCCGGCAGCCATTTTCCCGGAGTCCACCACATAGGACAGTATGGAAGGTGCGGGGCTCCGACTGCCAGAAAATGTCAGCGGAGCCCCCGCACCACCGAACACCTCCAGCAGAACTTGGCAGACAGCATGGGGCCCGCAGCCGCCTCCGAACACCCCGTCCTGTCTCCGCAGCATCTCCAGGACCCTGCAGTATCCACTACCTCCGCAGCATCTCCTTCCTTAGCCAGCGGCAACCCTGGGACTTTGGTCTACCAACGCCGGTAATCAGGTAAACTGATTATAATATGCACTGGTTTATTAAAAAACATATTTTCCTATTTTCCTCCCCAAAATTTGGGTTGCGTCTTATAAACCGCAAAATACGATAGATACACACACATATATACTGTGTATTTCATTTCTTTTAAGGATAAAAGATCCCTAGGTATCACAATTTTTCCCCTTTATTCTGCAGTCTTTCCACTGCAATTGGGCATCAATAGTAGCAAGAAATTAGTAGCTCTAAACACATAGCAGCACAAGCATTGTACAAAGTACAATCAAATTAACTTTAACCCCTTCATGCCACAACCAATTTCCGTTTTTCCACTTCTGTTTTTTCCTCCCCTTCTTCCCAGAGCCATAAATCAGGGACGAGTTGTACTTTTCAATATCACCATTCATTTCACAACAATAGTGTACTGGAAAATGGGAAAATTTTTTCAAGTGCGGTGAAATTGTGAAAAAAACCCAATTCTTTATTGTTTTTTGGTAATTGTTTATGTTATACATTTTGTAGTAAAAATGACCATGCAATATGATTATCCTCATCAATATGATTACGGCGATACCCAACATGTCCTGTTTTTATATTATTTTAGTGGTGAAAAAAAATCTGAAGTTTGCAAAAAGCAAAATTTGGGTGCTTGTTTTACCATTTTCCAAGACCCGTAACATTTTTGTTATTCAGTCGATGGAGCTGTTTAATGGCTTATTTTTTGCAGGGTGAGACATCATTTTATCAGTACCATTTTGGGAAAGATGTGACTTTTTGATCGCTTGTTACGGTCTTTTTTGTGGAATTGCTGCAACCAAAACATTTTTGGAATTTTTTCATTTTTCCATTCACGGTGTTTACCGATCAGGTTAATTGTTTTTATATTTTGATAGATCGGACTTTTGGGAAAGCACCAATAGCACGTATGTGCATTTTTAAAATAGCTTTAAAAATTATTATTTTTTTTTTTACTCTTCACTGTTATTGTTAGCCCCCTTAGGGGACTTGAAGATGTGATCGTCCGACCGCTTGTGCTATATACAGCGATGCCACAACATCATCGCATATAGCAAAAATAACAGTCTCCTTTGAAGACCGGCCACAGGCAGGGTTTCAAAGGGGGGCCGTAATGACAGGGACAGGGGTTATCAGCTGACCCCCGGCTGTCATGACTAGTGTTGAGCAAATTTGTTCGGCATTTCAAACATCCCTGATTTGCCATGGTGTGACATTTGCGTGACTGCGTGGCAAATCAGGGATGTTCATGGGTGGAGCCGATTTTTTCGCGCGAACAAGTCGGAACCACGAACACGAATTTGAAATGCCGAACAAATTTGCTCAACACTAGTCATGACAACCTTCTGTGACCCATGATCACGTCACTGGTGTGCCGATGGGAGGAGATAATGACATGTGCGCACATCAGAGTGTGTTAAATGCTGCTTTCAGAGACTGACAGCGACATTTAACAAGTTAACTATGATGAGTGGAGCACTGCTCCACCCGCGATTGTCCGCAGTAGGTCCTGACAGTAAGACACAGACATCAACTGCCAGGTATGGGGCAGGCTCACTGCGTGAGCCCGCTCCGTACATACACTCCGACATACACCATACATGTCGTGAAGAGGTTAAAGGGGAACCCAAAATTAAATTCAATTACCCCAATACCATTTCCACAACTTTTCTAATGTCTAACAGTCATTTTCACTGTAAACGTTGCATTTTGGGGTTACTTACTACAATTCAATATAATATCAGACCTGAACTTCATGTATTGGTGTTAAGGCAGAACTCGCAGTTTCATCATGTGCTAAAAAACTACAGGTCTCAACATGTCTCCCTTCTTCTCAGTACAGTACTAGCCTCTGGAAGCCATGTGATTTGATGATGCACCAAGTGAATGAGAGAGTGAGACTGAACCAAATCATGTGTTGGGGTCTCATACAGGGTACAGTGTTCTGAATCTGAGAAAGGGGGCAGTTCCAAAATAAGAAGTATATTCAAAAGTTACATTTTACTGTATACTTCAGTCTACAGTCACTCAATAGTGACCATGTGCGGTGTGGTATTCCTGGTATGACGCCCACCAATACGGGAAATATCATGGACTTGGTACAGCATGTGACTCACCCCCTGGGCCAGTGCTGTAGTGCGGCACGCGTGCGCGCGGGGAATACCCGGAGCCAGATCCGATGGGAGTAGTAGTCTTCGTGTGGCAGTGACCCGGTCCGTGCCCAGGGTGGTCAAACTAAGTGGCAGTTATTGGTATGATGGTATTAGTGTCCGACTACGCCACCCGCTGAATGCGGCTATGAAGCCGCCGCTGCAGGGCAGTCCGCTGAGGCCGGTGGTACGGATGTGCAGCGTGGATGGTATAACCCCCAACGGGAGGGGTATGGCCTCAGGGCAGAGGATGAGGTTGATGTTGGGAGTGATGGTGTGGATGTCCCAGCACTAATGGTGCGACAAGGAAGCACGGAGACGCGAGGGTACAGTTCAGGGTCTTTACTGATGGTACAAGGCAAATTCCCCCGGGAGTACTGGCTAGTAGTTGGGGCCTGGTTAGTCTGCGAGTAAGCCGGAGTCCCCCTGGCCAGGTGGAGTTGTAGGCCTTCCCGTTAGTCTGTACCCTTCCTGGCTACCCTGCTTTCGGCGGTTACAAGTAGCCCACGTCCCTGGGTATACCGTGTGGTGCTCACCCGTATGGCTGGTGACCTGGGGCCTCCTGTTAGCCTCCGCTCCGGGATGGCGGTGCTGGTCCCTTCGTTGTGACTGAGCCTCTGGGCTTTTATGGCCAGAGGACCTGGAATCCCCTGCCGGATGGATTCTGCTGCTGGGTATATCTTAGTCCCCACAGCCTCGGACTCCTGTGTCCGGTTTTAGTACCTTCTCCCAGGGCGAGCTCTGCACAGCTCCAGCCCCTGGCGCTTCTCCTTTGCTCCTACAGAGCTCCTGATGTCTATCTGTCCCTGTTTCTGCGTGTCCAGACCAGACTCCGTCTCTGTCTGGAACTCCTCTCCCTAACCCTGCCTCAGCCCCAGTTTATATAGGGGAAGTTCTTCCCCTCCCAGGACTGGGCAGGAGGTGTGGCATGCTTAGGATTCCTGCCCAGGAGACCTCCCACCTGCTCACAGACGTAATACTGCTATTACTGTGGAAACCAGACCCCTGGGGTGCCACACATGTTCACCGCACTGTCACAATTCACCAGTCTGCTGTCACATAGTGATAACAGACTTTTGTCCCAAGCTGGAACAATCCCTTTAAAAATTCTGTGCTGACTCATTTTTCTATCTCTTTACTGTACAATTCAACAGCTACCTCTAGAGGGAGCTGAAGAGCCTTCTGGATACAATAATAAGAGATGAATGTGTAAATCCAATCTCCCCCTGGTAGTAGATCGAGGCTGTATGAAGTTAATTAGAATGGAATTATGAAATAATTTAATAATTTTCAAAAGATGGCGCTCTCCAACACTCCAGATGTATTATAAATATAATTCTATCTATTGATCTATCTTTGATAAGAGGCAGCAGTATATAGAAATATAATGCGTTCATGCCTTTTACGCTATATTCACACTTTGCATAGTTGTTGGAAATCACAGAACAATGTAAGTGATTGATATAACTAAAGCCTTATTGCAACCTAGCTGCACAGGATTGTAGGAAGATGCAGACAATGCTGTGACTAGTGTCTGCCATGTCCTGTGCAGTGTGTGCAGCAGACAGGGCATGCTTCATTGCTGCTCCACACGTGGCCTTCATTGTCCCTCTGCCTCCTCATCCTCAGTCAGTCCTCACTGTACAAGCTCTGTTACATGATGTGCTGTCTCCTTATACAGCACATGATACAGTGTCAGGCTCGGCTTTAATGTCAGGCTTTACAAGGCTGCAGCACCCAATGAGGCTCTGATTTGCAGGCTCAATTGTATGGGAATTGGCTGAGGCTGCTGGGGAAAAAAATAGAAAGCTGCCACATTAGCGTCGCCCTCTCCCAGGGCTGCAGCTGCTGCTCCTCCTCCAGCTTCACCACTCACTGGACTACTGCACAGACTGCTCCATACAAGCCTGCTACATCGCTCTGCAATCACAGGAGCCGAGGCCGGGAGCAGGGGATCAGCCCACTCATTCCACGCAGGATTAGCCAGCCATTGGCTCCAGGCTGGGTCCGGCAGGTAAGACCTGGTGTTATATCCCATCAGTCAGGGACAGCGGACTTTCCCAGCAGCTCTGCTTAGAAGGCAGCCAAAGCTTTCAGCACCTGTCGCTGTCCACACTGCTGCTTCTTCCTAGATCGTGCACATCGCAGTGTAGCCCAGCTCTGCGACCCCGGCATGCACTCAGCTCTGCGACCCCGGCATGCACTCAGCTCTGCGACCCCGGCATGCACTCAGCTCTGCGACCCCGGCATGCACTCAGCTCTGCGACCCCTGCATGCACTCAGCTCTGCGACCCCGGCATGCACTCAGCTCTGCGACCCCGGCATGCACTCAGCTCTGCGACCCCGGCATGCACTCAGCTCTGCGACCCCGGCATGCACTCAGCTCTGCGACCCCGGCATGCACTCAGCTCCCACTGCCTATGGGCTCCACTCCAGAATAGCTGCTGTATGGAAAGAATACATATATATACTGTGCCCATAACCAACACTGGATCCCCCCAACTGCTGCTACTACTTCTGTTAATAATGCCTTGTATTGTAAGCACAGCATGGCCAGCAGCATGTATGTGTGAACTATGCATGTGCATACAGTATATATGTATACACATATTACACACATGTATATACACATTTTGCACATTTATATGTGTGTGTGTATGTACAGTATATGTATATATGTGCGTGTGCATATATATATATATATACACAGTATATATGTGTGTGTGTATATATATATATACAGTATATATGTGTGTGTGTATATATATATACACAATATATGTGTATTTATACAGTATATACCATGTGTGTTTATATATGTATATATATATATGCGTTAGATGAATAGACTAATAACTGATGTTCAGCAAGCTATAACTAGAGCAGTTACTTCGCAGTGATGTGCTCTGCAGTAAGAAGCCACAGAATTTATTATAAAACCTTATTTGCAGCCTGTTTCTTTTTCTTTATGAATGACATGAGCACAGTCACCACCATGTTATTCCAATAAGAAGTATTTTGCACCGGCAATGAAGCATTTTAATTTTTCTGCAGGAGAGGGGTAAATAATTCTACACGCTCCACAGTCCAATTATCACAGAACCTGGGATGTTGGGTTTCCATGCTGAAGGCATGCATTACTCTGTAGGGTTTTTTTTGGTCCTGTGGCAGAAATTGTATAATGTCAAGAATTAAGGACTTGACCCAAATAGATTGTATTGCTGTAAATAAGGAAGAACTGTATTTGTAACTGTAATGTCAAGCATGCAATAAAAGTTACTGGTCCGATAGATATTGCAATCATCTTAACTATTCAGTACTAGACATGTTCTGCCTTAGGATCATATGTGCTCTACATAGAAATATTTGCTTAGTAGTTAATGTATTTGCTGTTATTCTGATGTATATACTGAGTATGAATATCTATCTTTATACTGTATATGCTGCCTAACACATCATACATACACAGCATCTGCACCGATTTATCTGTCTGTCTGTGGATCCACAACTCCCAAAGTTAAAGAATTTCTCCCACTGTTGTATAACTGTAAGCAACAGCCTGGTCATTGCATGCGGAGCCCTAAATGAAAGTATCACACATTTATTGTCAGAAATCTATTTTCTTGCAGTATTTCACAAACATGTAACATGTAACTACAACCACAATGCTGGCCAATTATTAGGAAGCTTTAGGAAGATGACTTTGAGCTGATACCGACTCTAAACAGAGTGTGGCGCTGGAGATCCCTGGTGATCTCAGCAAGTGAAACCGAGGTTATCAGAAGCAGCCAGCAGTGGTCTGGAGTTTGTCATGCAGTTCTGTAAGATTTCTTTACTGATGAGGGATCTTTTTTTAATATCTCATGTCAGGTCAAGACACCTAACAATGGACCTCCTTCTATTAAGCCAGACACTGAGAAGTCATGTGCAAGCTCAGTGCTACACACGTTTTTCACACCGTCATCATTCTAACCAGCTTATGCCTACATTACTGTATGATCTATCTATCTATCTACAGTATCTGTGTATCCTTCTAGCTATCTATCTATCCATATATCTATCTGTTATCTATCTATCTATCTATCTATCTATCTATCTATCTATCCATATATCTATCTGTTATCTATCTATCTATCTATCCATATATCTATCTATCTATCTATCCATATATCTATCTGTTATCTATCTATCTATCTATCTATCTATATATCTATCTGTTATCTATCTATCTATCTATCTATCCATATATCTATCTGTTATCTATCTATCTATCTATCTATCTATCTATCCATATATCTATCTGTTATCTATCTATCTATCTATCTATCTATCCATATATCTATCTATTATCTATATATCTATCTTGGCTTGGCTTGATAAAGGCTGTTCTCAGCCGAAACGTCGACACATCTGATGGGCTAATAAAGTCCTTATTTTTTTCTCTAAATCTGGACTGCTGCCTACGTCTCTTTTGGATTATATGTTGCTCTGACTAATAGAATTAATGTCTAGGAGGCCTTGTACCCAATTTTATAACTTTTTGGTGTTGTTACTCTCTCTTTAAAACTATCTATCTATCTCATTCATCTATCGATCATTCATTTATCTATCTATCTATCTATCTATCTATCTCTCTATCATTCATCTATCTATCTCTCTACAGTATCTATCCATATATCTATCTACAGTTGAAACCAGAGGTTTACATACACTATATAAAAGACACATATGCATGTTTTTCTTAATATCTGACATGAAATCAGAATAAACCTTTCCCTTTTGAGGTCAATTAGGATTACCATAACTTTTAATATTTGCCAAATGCCAGAATAATGAGAGAGAGAGAGAATGTTTAAGGCATTTTTATTACTTACTGCAAAGTCAAAAGTTTACATACACTAAGATTACTATGCCTTTAAACAATTCTGGACTGCCCATATGATAATGTCATGTGTTTAGAAGCTTCTGTTTTTTTTGGCATCATCTGAGTTAATTAGAGACATACCTGTGGATGTATTTTAATGCTCACCTGAAACACACTGCTTCTTTGTGTAGCATCATGGGAAAGTCTAAAGAAATCAGCCAAGATATCAGGAAGAGAATTGTGGACTTGCACAAGTCTGGCTCATCTTTGGGTACAATTTCAAGATACCTGAAGGTGCCTCGTTTATCTGTACAAACAATTATACGCAAGTACAAACAAGATGGGAATGTCCAGCCATCATACCGCTCAGGAAGTAGACGGGTTCTATGGCCCATCTCAAGACATCAGCCGGAACTTAAAAGCTTGTCCGGAAAAGGTTCTTCCAAATGGACAATGACCCGAACCATACTGCCAAAATGGTAACAAAGTGGCTTAAGGATAACAAAGTCATAGTTTTGGAGTGGCCATCACAAAGCCCTGATCTCAATCCTATTTAAAATTTATGAGCAAAGCGGAAAAGGCAGGTGCGAGCAAGGCGACCTACAAACCTGGATCAGTTACACCAGTTTTGTCAGGAGAAATGGGCCCAAATTCTGACCAACTATTGTGAGAAGCTTGTGGAAGGATATCCCAAACATTTGAATCAAGTCATTCAGTTTAAGGGCAATGGTATCAAATAATAATGAAATGTATGTAAACTTTTGACTTTGCAGTAAGTAATAAAAATGCCTTAAACATTCTCTCTCTCTCGCTCTCATTATTCTGGCATTTGGCAAATATTAAAAATTATGGTAATCCTAATTGACCTAAAACGGGAAAGGTTTATTCTGATTTCAAGTCAGATATTGAGAAAACCATGCATATGTGTCTTTTTATATAGTGTATGTAAACTTCGAGTTTCAACTGTATCTGTCTGTCTGTCTATCTATTAATCTATCTATCTAAAGTTAAACAATTGAGGCAGCACAAACCAATTGGAGTAATGGAAAAATTTGTAATTTAATAGCCCATAGTGGCGGTGACATTTTAGTTCAAAAAGTGAGAACCTATGTCAAGGTTTTTTAAGGGCTTGTGATAGGTTCTCACTTTTTGAATCGAAAGGGCGCCACCACTATGGGCTATTAAAGGGAATCTGTCACCCCCTGGCACTTATCTGACCTCTAATATGGGCATACAGGTGATATGAATGTAAATCTATTCATACCTGTATGCCGCATATTAGAGATCTTGTTGCTGTGAAATGTCTGTTTATTCAATTAGGTTTCTGATGCTCGCAGGCCCGGGAACTGGAAGAAATCCCGCCTCCTGTGGTAATTATAATGTTTCCCCCCTCCCCTGAACGTCACATTGCCCTGTGACGTGCAGCTGCCGCGGCCAAGTCCCACACCTGCACACTTCACCTTTTACCCAAGGTGCACTTCTTCCTGCCATCTATGTTCATTGTAGAGCTGGGATCTTGTGCGCAGGCATCGGGAAATCACAGTGACTCGCCGTCGCCTGCGCACAAGATCCCAGCTCTACAATGAACATAGATGGCAGGAGGAAGTGCTCCTTGCGTAAAAGGGGAATTATGTATGGATTTACATTTCTATCACTTGTATGCCCATATTAGAGGTCAGATAAGTGCCGGAGGTGACAGATTCCCTTTAAAATTACTTTTTCTATGATTCCAATCAGTGTGCTGCCTCCATTTTTTAAATTTATACTGGAGGAATGGTATGGGAGTAGGGATGTGCGAGTAGTGAAATAATCAGACTCGCTATACTCATAACGAGTAGGTCCCAATACTCGGGTACTCGTTACGAGTAGCGAGTCCAATGTAAATCAATGGGAAAAGCGAGTAAGCCGAGTAATTGTCTGCTGGAGCCTATAAAGCGGTAGGGGGGCTGAGGAAAAGGCTGATATGGGTGCATGATTGTTTAAAAGCCGGCGGTAAAAAGCCGCCGGCTTTAAACAATCACTCAGCCCCATACTCGCTTCCCCGCAGCCTCCCATCCCGATCCTCCGCTCCCCCGCCGCCTCCCATCCCGATCCTAAGTTAGGACCGGGCGGGGAGCGTACATAAGGGAGCGGGGAGTGCAGCATCGAACGGGAAAGCCGGTGGTGAAGTCTTTTCACTGCCGGCTTTCCCGCCGGTTATTTCAAATGAACAGCTGAGGTATCAGCTCATGCTGATCAGCTGTTCATTTGAAGTAGCAGCGGTGTCCTCAGAGGGTTCATGTGAGTTCATGCTTGACTGCATGAATTCACATCAACTTTCCCACGGCCGCACAGCTCAGCTACATCTCTGGTAGAGAATCTCTACCAGAGATGTAGCTGAGCTAAAGAAGAAGACTCCATTGGACGGAAGATAATTTTTTTTTAATAAAGATGGAGTCTCCAAGTGTTTTTTTGTTTTATTTCTAATAAAATATTTTTTTCTATGTGTTGTGTTTTTTTAAATACTTTACTAGAAATTCATGGCGGTCATGTCTAATATTGGCGTGACCCCATGAATTTCGGGCTTAGGGCCAGCAGATAATACAAAGCTGGCCCTAATCCCTTTATTACCCAGTGAGCCACCGCACCAGGGCCCTGGATGAGTTGTGTACAGCGCCAGAAAATGGCGCTTCTATGAACGCGCCATTTTCTGGGGTGGCTGCGGACTGCAATTTGCAGCGGGGGGGGCACATTTAGGGCTGCATCTTTATTAACCCCTCCACTTGAGGGGTTGATAAAGATACAGTCCCTAAATTATTTATTTATTTTTTTAAATGAATTTTTCAAAAAATTTTTGACATGGTCTTCGCCATATTTTTGTATGCCAGCCAGGTACAGCAGGCAGGAACGGGCTGCCCCCAAACCCCAGCTGCCTATTTGTACCTGGCCGGACACAACAGTATAGGGAATCCCTTTTTTTTTTATTATTTCATGAATTTCATGAAATAATAATAAAAAAAAAATACGTGGGGCTTCGCGCTATTTCTGTGTCCAGCCAGGTACTACTAGGCAGCTGGGGGCTGGAATCCGCAGCGCAGGGTGGCCCAAGCTTTCTGGGCCCCCCCGCTGCGAATTGCAGTCCGCAGCCACCCCAGAAAATGGCGCGTTCATAGAAGCACCATTTTCTGGCGCTGTACCCAACTCATCCAGGACCCTGGTGCAGTGGCTCACTGGGTAATAAAGGGGTTAGGGTCAGCTTTGTATTATCAGCTGGCCCCAAGCCCGAAATTCATGGGGTCACGCCAATATTAGACATGACCGCCATGAATTTCTAGTAAAGTATTTAAAAAAAACAACACATAGAAAAAAATATTTTATTAGAAATAAAACAAAAAAACACTTAGAGACTCCATCTTTATTAAAAAAATTATCTTCCGTCCGACGTAGTCCAAAAACGCCATTTCAGCACTGCTACATCGCTCTGCATAGACACACGTATATGCAGAGCGAGAGTATGCTGAGAACTGACTGTGACAGTCAGGGTTCACCCCAGGTCATAGCTTGGGCTATGACCGTGGGTGAACCCTGCCGGCACAGCCCGAACTCTGCCGACTTTGGCGGATATTGCCAAGCGCCGGGCAGAGCATTGAATAATACCGTAATTTAATGACTTCTGGATTATTCACTGCTCTGCTCGGCGCTCGGCATTTGAAGCGCTGCAAGACTGGCAACAGCTGTTGATGAATGTCTGAAATGGGCGCAAATCCGGCGCACCTTGTCAAGTAGGTACGTCAAGTCCGGGTAGGTTTTGAGAAACTTCTGCACCACTAGGTTCAGCACGTGAGCCATGCATGGCACGTGTACCAGCTTCCCGAGCTTTAAAGCCGCCACGAGGTTACGCCCATTATCGCTGACGACCAAACCGGGTTGGAGTTGCAGTTCGGAGAGCCAATGATCGGTCTGTTGCTTTATACCTTTCCAGAGCTCTGCTGCAGTGTGCGGTGTTTGACCTTAACAGATCAGCTTGAGCAGAGCATGTTGTCGCTTTGCTGATGCGCTTCTGCAAAGCTCCCAACTTGGGAGTGATGTTGAGGGTAATTCAGCATTGGATGAGGAAGCGGAGGAGGAAGAGTGTGGACTGGATGTATATGATGAGGTGGACACCCTGAATGATGTTGGGCCCGCTATTCGTGGCGTGGGTAGTATATGTGATGGTCCACAGCTACTTGTCCAGGTGTCCGTTGTTAGGTGGACATTCGTGGTTACGGCATTGGTGAGAGCACGCTTTAGATTGCTTAAGACGTGCTGGTGTACCGCGGGGACGGCACACCGTGAAAAATAGTGCCGGCTGGGAACAGAGTATCGTGGGGCAGCCACAGCCAACAGATCGCGGAAAGACTGTATCCCCACAAGTCTAAATGGCAACATCTGCACGGCTAGCAACTTGGCAATGTGCGAGTTAAGTATATGTGCTTGTGGCTGCGAAGCTTGGTATTTCCGCTTCCTTTCATAGATCTGGGGCACGGACAACAGGACGGTTGGCTGTGACAAACAAGTGGATGGACTTGTGTCCTGTCTCTCTACAACCGCAGCTTGTGGGCAGTAAGTATGAGCAGCACCTGCTTCCTGGCCAGCAGATTGGGAAGGACGGATCACAATTAACATGGCAGTGTTTTGACCCGAAGGCACAGATTTTGTACCCTGTTGTTCCGCCCACCTAGTAGGGTGCTTAGCTACCATGTGTTTCCGCATACTCGTGGTGCTCTGGTTGCCTTTACCCTGACCTCTGCTTAGCTTTGTATGGCAGATGCTACAGATTACAACATTTGGTTCAGAAGGAGTATACGAAAAAAATTTCCAGACAGCGGCTGAACGCACTCTTGCCTTGTCTTGGGGCGCAGAGGGATTTCTCTTGGCAAGAGTTGACACACTTAGCACTCTGCTCAAACCAGTAGCCCTTGGTGCCTTTGTAGGTGCTACATATCCACTTTCTTCCTCTGTGCTGCTGTGCTGGCTATGCATGCCAACATTCCAGGAAGGATCAGTGGTCTCATCATCAACCACCTCGTCGTCTATTTCATCCTGATTCCGGGTTGGTATAGTCGGCTGGCCAGATGACAACTGAGTCTCATCATCATCAGCCTCCACCTCCTCAGGCGGTATATGACATGGCTGAAAGTGGCTTTCTTTGGGCCGTGGTCTTTCAAATATTTGGCCATGAACTGAGAATACATCCTCACTTTCCTCGTCAATGTTGCAGGCTGAGAGGCCAGAGTCAACCAAAGGATCATATGTACCAAACAAATCCTCAGAGTGGCCAAGCTTGGGGTCAAATGTTTCCTGTGACTGCTGACGGGGTGAGGAAATAGGAAGAGGTTGAGGATTGGATGACCCAGCGTTCTTTCTATCGACAGGAGACTGTGTGTTCAAGGAAGATTGGGTGCTGCTAGAACAATTCGTTGAGGTCTTATCAGCCATCCAAGACATTATCTGGTCTTGCTCTTCTGGCTTCAAGACACGTTTACGTTCCAGACCGGGAAATTTAGACAGAAACATAGATGCATCAATCTTCCTCTGTCTCCCAGACTCAGTGCCTTCTTGGGCAGGACTGACAAGCCCACACCCACGTCCCTTCACAACAGTCTTTTTCGGATTTTGTGGTTTTTGTGACATGGTTGCAGATGTTTAGATGCAGATATTGACAAACAAGTAGCAGTTACTGTTTTGTGGAAGGATAACACTACAGGCTACTAATGCTTGGTGTTTAACAAACAGCAACGCAACTGCATACAAAAATTGGCCAGAGGTTACAGGCGGGATTACACAAAACCAGTCACCACCCTGGACAGAGGTGCTGGCTGCGTGTCAGACCTGAGGTACCATGCGTGCTATTTGTTAGAACAGCAACGCAATGGCCCACAAAAAATTGTTAGAGATTACGCAGAACCAGTCACCACCCTGGACAGAGGTGCTGGCTGCGTGTCAGACCTGAAGTACCGTGCGTGCTATTTCTTTTAAAAACAGCACTGCAATGGCCCAAAAACTTGTTCCTGGAGGGGTAAATGTGACCCCCAAATTATCTGGGAACACAAACTAGTCCCTAAGCTTATATTTTCAACTCGGAGAAGAGCTGAGTCAGCTCTGCTATTGAGGTACTATGTGGAACTGTAACGCTACCTCCTGCCTGTCTCCTTGCACTACAGTCCCTTGCTACAAAAATACTCCCCCTGGTAGCTCTGAGAAGAGCTTTTGGGTTAAATATAGTTTTTTTTCTGTTTTTTCACGACTAACTCTCCCTTGCAGCCGCTCACACTCTCCCTACACTAGCTGTGTTCTTCATGCAATGTGCATAAAATGGTGGGGGCAAGGCTTATATAGAGCCTATGAGTCATGTATGACTCATGTATGATGCTGGGCGGCTAGCCAATCATAGCAATGCCACAACCAAGAAGGCTGCGGCATTACTGTGATTGGCTAATGCTGGGCGGGAGGTTCAAATATTGCGAGGCGAGTATAATCGCTCATGACAGCGGCTGTCCCGTGGGCAGTGGAGCTGGGCACACAGCGCTGTTTACGGCGCTGTGCTCCCTTCTCTTCCTGGCGGTGTATGCACAGCTCTGTCTGCTGCGGTCTGTTTACCGCCGGCTTCTGCCTGCAGCAGCAGACAGAGCTGTACATACACCGACAGCATGAAATCACATGAACTTTCCCACGGCCGCACAGCTCAGCTACATCTCTACCAGACATGTAGCTGAGCTAAAGAAGAAGACTCCATTGGACTACGTCGGACGGAAGATTATTTTTTTAATAAAGATGGGGATTCTAAGTGTTGTTGTTTTTTTTTTTTTAGAATAAAATTTTTTTTTTCTGTGTTGTGTTTTTTTAATACTTCACTAGAAATTCATGGTGGTCATGTCTAATATTGGCGTGACCCCATGAATTTCGGGCTTAGAGCCAGCTGATAATACAAATCTGGCCCTAACCCCTTTATTACCCAGTGAGCCACCGCACCAGGGCCCTGGATGAGTTGGGTACAGCGCCAGAAGATGGCGCTTCTATGAATGCGCCATTTTCTGGGGTGACTGCGGACTGCAATTTGCAGCGGGGGGGGGGGGTCCCAGAAAGCTTGGGCCTCCCTGCACTGCGGATTCCAGCCCCCAGCTGCCTAGTTGTACCTGGCTGGACACAGAAATAGGGCGAAACCCCACGTATTTTTTTTTTTTAATTATTTCATGAAATTCATGAACTAAAAAAAAAAAAGGGCTTCCCTATACTGTTGTGTCCGGTCAGGTACAAATAGGCACCTGGGGGTTGGGGGCAGCCCGTTCCTGGATGCTGTACCTGGCTGGCATACAAAAATATGGCAAAGCCCACGTCAAAATCTTTGGGAAAAATTAAAAAAAAAAAAATAATAATAATTTAGGGACCGCATCTTTATTAACCCCTCAAGTGGAGGGGTTAATAAAGATGCAGTCCCTAAATATGTTTTTTTTTTTTTAAATTTTAATGAATTTTTCACCAAAAATTTGACGTGGCCTTCTCCATATTTTTGTGTCCAGCCAGGTACAGCAGGCAAGAACGGGCTGCCCCCAACCCCCAGATGCCTATTTGTACCTGGCTGGAAACAAAAATACAGAGAAGCCCTTTTTTTTAATTATTTCATGTATTTCATGAAGTAATTTAAAAAAATTTGACATGGGGCTTCGCCCTATTTTTGTGTCCAGCCAGGTACAACTAAGCAGCTGGGGGCTGGAATCCACAGCGCAGGGAGACCCAAGCTTTCTGCCCCCCCCCCCCCCACTGCAAATTGCAGTTCGCAGCCACCCCAGAAAATGGCGCGTTCATAGAAGCGCCATCTTCTGGCGCTGTACCCAACTCATCCAGGGCCCTGGTGCGGTGGCTCACTGGGTAATAAAGGGGTTAGGGCCAGCTTTGTATTTTCAGCTGGCCCTAAGCCTGAAATTCATGAGGTCACGCCAATATTAGACATGACCGCCAAGAATTTCTAAGTGAAATATTAAAAGAAAACACAACACAGAAATAAATTTATTAGAAATAAAACAAAAAAAAAATAAATTAGAGACTCCATCTTTATTAAAAATTATTTTCCGTCCGACGTAGTCCAATGGAGTCTTTTTCTTTAGCTCAGCTACATCTCTGGTAGAGATTTTCTGCCAGAGATGTAGCTGAGCTGTGCGGCTGTGGGAAAGTTGATGTGAGTTCATGCAGTCAAGCATGAACTCACATGAACCCTCTGAGGGCACCGCGGCTACTTCAAATGAACAGCTGATCAGCATCAGCTGATACCTCAGCTGTTCATTTGAAATAACCGGCGGGAAAGCCGGCAGTGAAAAGACTTCACCGCCGGCTTTCCCGTTCGGTGCTGTGCTCCCCGCTCCCTGATGTACGCTCCCCACTCCCCCGCCGCCTCCCATCCCGATCCTAATTTAGGACCGGGTGGGGAGCGAAGCACCAGGGAGCGGGGAGCGTACATCAGGGAGCGGAGAGCGCAGCACCGAACGTGAAAGCCGGCGATGAAATCTTTTCACTGCCGGCTTCCCCGCCCGGGTCCTTCGCTCCCCGCTCACTGATGCTGCTCTCCCCGCTCCCTGGTGCTTCGCTCCCCGCCCGGTCCTAACTTAGAATTGGGATGGGAGGTGGCGGGGAAGCGAGTATGGGGCTGAGTGATTGTTTAAAAGCCGGCGGCTTTTTACCGCCGGCTTTTAAACAATCATGCACCCATTTCAGCCTGTTTCTCAGCCCCCAGACCGCTTTTTAGGCTCCAGCAGACAATTACTTGGCTTACTCGCATTTTCCATTGACTTACATTGTACTCGTTACTCCTAGCGAGTAATCACAAGGAAACTCGAGGAGTAACGAGTAGCCCGAGTACCGTACTATTCGGCGAGTACCGAATAGTAACGAGTATACTCGCTCATCCCTATATGGGAGGCTTGGTACCATTAAATCTTTTTTAGCTGGTGCTGCTTTATTTTTTCTATTTCTTTCTTTCTTTTTATCATGTATCATCTAATATGTATCAACTCATCACTGTCAATTTCATGAGCTTCTTAACAGCTTGTGCTCACTTGAAATTTCATTTTCATGTTTTGTTAGGAAGCTTTTAGTTTTTTTTCCCTCCTTTGAGCTTTTAGTTTTTCCTCTTTTCAGCTGTGCTGACATTAGGACACTGACCCAAGGTCACACATTGCAGGTCTTAGGAAAATTGTATCCTGAGATGACTGGTGCAGATAGTGAATTTTATTTGTAAAGCTTAATTATTTCAATCAGGCTATTTCCATTGTCTATATTCTGGAAATTGTGTTCTATTTGGTTAGAAAGCAAATATTTTGGTTTTGAAAAAACCTTTGCCTAAACAGAAAAATTTCAATGATTCACATTTTGTAGTATGTGATGTATAATATTGCAAGTAATATACAGTGTTGTGTGGCTCACATAGAGCAACACATGCTTGGATGGTTTATTTTGTATCTATATTACTGTTAGAAAACTATTAGAAACACTAAAAGTTGGGTGAAATGATAAAAAACCCTTTTCCTTAGGTTACTTGTTTTTCATATTTTCTAATATACAAATTACTCTGGTAAATAAATGGTAGAGGTTACTTTATACTTAAACTGAATGGATATCAAATGGTACTTATATTATATTAATACGTCATTTGCCACCAGTGTGGACTTCAAGGGAATCTGTCACCTGGTTTTTGCTACCTCATCTGAGAGCAGTATAATGTAGGAAAAGAGACCCTGAATCCAGCGATGTATCACCTAGTTTACTGGATGCAGCAGTTGTGACAGAGTTTTTAGATGTAGCTAAGAAAGCTAATCCTGCCTACATCACAGATCTGTATGTACATTGTCTATTGACAGTGAGCTGCTTATCAGAGGAAGAGGCGGAGACGGACTAGGGCTCACGTGCTGCTGTGGTCCAGGCACTGATAATCTCCTGATCATAAAACCTTCATTGTATGGAAACAGGAGAACACAGCCTAAAAAGTGACACATTGCTGAAAATCTATGTCTCAGCTACTACATTATGCTGTCCTCAGGTTAAATAGCAAAATCCTGCTGATAGATTCCCTATAATACCTAATTTACGTATCTTGTTCACACACATTCTCCAATGCCAGTACATTGAAACAATGGAGGAAACTGATGTGTTCAAAAGAAATGTCCTCAAATAGAGGCAAAAAATGCAGTGAATGCTTGGTTGTATTCAATGGTTTCTATTTGTATTAGGTTTTTTTTGTCTCAGTAATTTGCTCAGACTAGTAAATTAAACCTAATAGCAGAAATACTGTTAAAGAATGCATGTATTTAGGAGTTGGCAAAAATGATACAAATATATAATTGTATAATTAAAAATTTGGTTCTCACTAGATATGTTAAGTACACTCTTAGCTAAGCTCATCTTAGCCCACTATTCTTTAGACAAATGTTGTGATTGGTAAAAAGTGTCTAAAATGCATAATTAAAATTGTGCAAACAATTTATTTCAATTTTTGATGTATTTTGCAACATTATTATGCTACATTTTTCCATATTTAAATAAATACCTACAAAAGTCTATATAACGACCATACTATTCAGATAAAAGTAATATTTTATTAGATATACAATTAAAATCATATGGGGAATAAAACAACAGGTGGGAAAGCAAGGCAGGGGACAGATAGTGGTCCACACAGGACTAGTTGCGGAAGTGTATGACAGTAATTAACCTCAGCTAAGTGAATATTTTGGCACAGAAAAAAATACGTATATAGCAAAATAATCAAGGCAAAAATTATTTGTATTAGGTAAATAATCAATCAATAAGTATAGCCCCTGTGCAAGTATGCCGTATAGTCAGAAAAATTCATAGATTAAATACATATGTAAAGTGACAATGCATCAGTAAATAAATAAATATTATGAATATAATCTTCCATGTGGTATATATGAACCAATAAAGCTATTGATGAAAGTCAGTGTACTTAGAAAATGGGAAGTACACTGGTAAAGTGGTATTGCATAGTAAAGATATAGTAACACTGCTAAAGTGACAGTGCATGATGTCAGAGTAGTGATCGAATACAAGTAGATTGCATACCGCAGTAGTCAAGTTATGTGGTGTCCATGCAGCCTGGTCCCGACGCATGTTTCGCTGCTAGTGCTTTGACAAGGGATATGTAGCGAGAGAACTGACAGGTATTTAAAGTCACCGGGAGCCAATCGGAGCAGGGGGGTAAGTGACCGCAGCTGTGCCTGGCCGGGAATTGTCATGCATTACGTCCAGCATCACTTCCGGTCCGTCTGACGTGCTCCAGTAGGATCGTATCTGCAGGGCGGAAGTGATGTCGGATTCATGTCACAGTGGAGCGCATTGGGGCAGGAAGTGCGCTCCATTGTGGAACGCAGAGGCACATATAATGGAGACATATGTATTAAAGGCACATACTGCCAGTTATCAGAAAAGGGGTGTGATTTGATGAGTGAGAAATAGAGCAAAAATGAAAATGTGAGTGTGAATGTAAATAAGAGTGAATAGTGTGAAAAGGATGTAAATGTGGAAGTGTACAAAGTAAAAGGGAACAACAAATGCAAATAAATATGTAAATAAACATATTCATGTGAATTAGTGTAACTAGAAATTATACTGCAACACCCAGCAGGGTAGAATAAAAATACCTATACTACATAAAATATAGTAGCACTAAAAATATTAATATTGCAGTAAAAGCAAACAAAAAGTCCTCATACACATTACAATTATGTACAACTGACGAAGGGATTTATACAACAACAATATGTATACAATAGCAAAAGGTAAAATAAAAGATTAGAGATTACAGGACAAATCTTGAAAAGGTTTCCTATATTGGCTCCAAACGGATCAGATACAACTCGTCGGCGAAATAATTTCAGTTTCGAACTGAAATAATTTTTTGTCTTGATTATTTTGCAATATATGTATGTGTGACAAAATATTTACTTAGCTGAGGTTAATTACTGTCATACACTTCCGCAACTAGTCCTGTGTGGACCACTATCTGTCCCCTGCCTTGCTTTCCCACCTGTTGTTTTATTCCTCATGTGATTTTAATTTTATAGCTAATAAAATATTACTTTTATCTGAACAGTATGGTTGTTGTGTAGACTTTTGTAGGTATTTATGTAATTTATGTTACACAACAGTTACATATATCCATAACCTTTTCTTTAGATTAATTTTTCCACATTTGCCACATTTCCTCTGAAATGTAAAAGGAAATAATATGTGTTACATTAGGTTGGATAGACCAGTCTTTTAGTATTTACAGTACTTTTTAACAGCTTTCATAATTGTAATGATCTGATAATTTGTAGTGCACGTGTGTAAGAAGTGTGCATTGAAAAGGCAAGATAATCTTTCATCCATCATACAGTTATACAGCACAGAACAGAGGGAGTTTTATGTTCATAATTGCTTTAGTGCTGTCAAGTATAATAAGCATGGACATGCCTGTCCATCAAATCTGTGATGTTAATGTGTCTAATGAATTGCTTTCTAAAGACTAGTTGGTATGTAACTGTTTTTTACCAATGTCATACTCAATACCATTACTAAATGATTCAAAGCAATTTCTGTTACTCACTTTAATGATGATGCTCAGTGGACAAACAAGTTTGTTTCTATGGATAACTCTATAGGTATGAAAAAAGACAAGAGAAATTATCGAGAAATTATACAAAAAAAAATATTTTTTTAAACTCCCTAATGCTCAATTGTATGAATAGAGCTATCTATCTTATTGGCTCCAAGATAATTAATATTTAAACCATTTATTTGTTAATTCTGTGCTGTATAACATATACATCCATACTGATTTAATGCAGACCCTCATATTTGCATCTTTTAGTCTTTTGTTTATTTGTATAATTTCTAATGTGATCTATGGTTTAAATAGGATATTTTATAGTAGCATCACCTTAAAGAAATGGCAAACTAAAATAACACTAAGAAACAGGAATAAGTTAATCTATATCCGTGTCATACTAAGTTTTCAAGAGTTGTTCAGTCCCCAAAGTCCCACTTGTCTGCCTAAGGTAAGACCGAAAATGTCGTATTAAATTGTTGGCAGATCTTTTCAGTGCTAGCAGTGATACCGACGAGTACATAAAATGTCCCTCATGTACAGAAACCTGGAATTTTCAGCATAGAGCTGCTGTGTGTTAGAGAACAATGTAACTTCTAGAGATGAGCGTTGTTCTACTCGAACTGTTCGCCAATCTCAAATTCGAGCTGTTTTGGGCGGTGTTCGAGCCGGTCGGCGAACACGAACAATTTGAGAAAAATTCGGCTGTTCGAGGTTATGTTCAATAACTGTTCGTGCACCAAAATCATAACTGGATTTTTTCTCAGTAATGATGAAAATTAATGTTAATACGCAGTTTGAGTGTACAGCGGGGCGGGGGGAGGGGCAGGGGATGGATCTCTGCAGGAACAATGAAGATCTCCATTTTTTTTTCTCTTTCCCGCATTTGCAGTGGGGAGGTGCAATCTGTCAGCCTATCAGCAGCGCACACACGGAGCGAAGTGCTTTTTTTCACACAAGCAAGGGCATGTGTGATTGGCAGTGTATGTCACATGTCCTTGCCCTATAAGACCAAGCCATTTTCCCCGTCGCCACCATTTTCTCACTGCTGCAGCTGCGTGTTAGACGGCACCGCTGTTGCTGTGTGCGCTATACCTTGTTAATTTCAAGCCAATTTTCGCACAAATATACAGATAGCTTGGGAGTAGGGAATAGTTGTGATTGCAGTCCTTTTAAGGACTAGGTTACAGCATTTCCTACGACTTTTATCAGGCAGGTCTGTGCTCTTAAATAGATAGATTGTGGGAGTAAAGACTAATTGTAATTGGAGTCCTTTTCAGGACTAGGTTACATCAGTTCCTATCAGTTTTTGCCAGGCAGGTCTGTGCCAGTGCTGTGCAAGTTTTTTTCACAGCATTTGGCTGAATCTAGCAAAGCTAATCCTTTTTGGCCTATTGCAGAGTGTGTTAGTCAGTGGAGTAGCCTATCTGTGTTGCAAGATATACCACCTGTGTATAGAATACCAATTTTTTTACTGCACCTAGTGAAGTAAAATCTTTTGGGCATAGCATCATTCTATTAGTCCATCTATACTGACCTCCATCAGGTTGCAAACTGAATATAATTTTTTTCTGCATCTAGCTCTGAAAAAATATTTGGGCTTCTAGCAGTGTGTGGGACTTGGTCTATTAGTCCATCTATACTGACCTCCATCAGGTTGCAAATTAAAAATAATTTTTTTCTTCATTTAGCTCTGAAAAAATATTTGGGCTTCTAGCAGTGTGTGGGACTTGTTCTATTAGTCCTTCTATACTGACCTCCAGCAGGTTGCAAATTGAATATAATTTTTTTCTGCATCTAGCTCTGAAAAAATATTTGGGCTTCTAGCGGTGTGTGGGACTTGGTCTATTAGTCCATCTATACTGACCTCCATCAGGTTGCAAATTAAAAATATTTTTTTTCTGCATCTAGCTCTGAAAAAATATTTGGGCTTCTAGCAGTGTGTGGGACTTGGTCTATTAGTCCATCTATACTGACCTCCATCAGGTTGCAAATTAAAAATAATTTTTTTCTTCATTTATCTCTGAAAAAATATTTGGGCTTCTAGCAGTGTGTGGGACTTGTTCTATTAGTCCATCTATACTGACCTCCATCAGGTTGCAAATTAAAAATAATTTTTTTCTGCATCTAGCTCTGAAAAAATATTTGGGCTTCTAGCAGTGTGTGGGACTTGGTCTATTAGTCCATCTATACTGACCTCCATCAGGTTGCAAATTAAAAATAATTTTTTTCTGCATCTAGCTCTGAAAAAATATTTGGGCTTCTAGCAGTGTGTGGGACTTGGTCTATTAGTCCATCTATACTGACCTCCATCAGGTTGCAAATTAAAAATAATTTTTTTCTTCATTTATCTCTGAAAAAATATTTGGGCTTCTAGCAGTGTGTGGGACTTGTTCTATTAGTCCATCTATACTGACCTCCATCAGGTTGCAAATTAAAAATAATTTTTTTCTGCATCTAGCTCTGAAAAAATATTTGGGCTTCTAGCAGTGTGTGGGACTTGGTCTATTAGTCCATCTATACTGACCTCCATCAGGTTGCAAATTAAAAATATTTTTTTTCTGCATCTAGCTCTGAAAAAATATTTGGGCTTCTAGCGGTGTGTGGGACTTGGTCTATTAGTCCATCTATACTGACCTCCATCAGGCTGCAAATTAAAAATAATTTTTTTCTGCATCTAACCCAGCCAATAGTTTTGGCCTAATACCACAGTGTCCACTCAGCTCTGCTCGGTTACCATCCATTGTTTTTTTGTGCAAACAACTCCAGAGTTGTGAATTAGTTAACCACCAAAATGAGTGGAAAAAGGCCTGCTGCTGGTGGAAAGGGGAATAGGCGTGTTGGGAAGGGGAAAAAAGGTTGTGTCCGTGGGGTAGGTGCAGAAGAAAGACCATCTTCCAGCCAAACTAAAATGTCTACTTCTTTTAGCGGACAATGTGATAAGATCCCTTTCTTACGGCCACGCCAATCGCTACAAATTCCAGATGAGGCACAAAAACAGCAGGTGCTTCAACGGATATCAAGTGCTCCTTTAAGTGGGCTCTCCTCCACATCAACTTCAACATCACAAATACTCCAGTCCTCAAAGGTGTCACCCAAATCGCACTTGCTTCCTCACAGCTCCCAAATCTCCAGCTGCCCGTCTGAGTATGAGGTAGAACAGATGGTTGAGTCTGCAGAGCTGTTTACTCATACTATAGCCTGGGAATCAGAGGTCGACTCCAGCGCTTCTGTGAATCCAGACGAGGAAATGATCTGCACTGATGCCCAGAATCTTTATGAGTCGGATCCAGGACCAGACGCAGAAGGTTCTGACCATAATGTAGACCCTCATTCCCAAACTGTAACTCCTGTTGGTGGAGACAATGAGGAAGACGATGATAAGACTCAAATACCTGATTGGAGCGACAACTTTAGTTTTTTGTCAGGGCAGGAACAGGTTGGCTCTGAGGACGACGGGTGTGATAACGCACAGGGTGATGATGATGAGGTCGGAGATCCCACTTACTGTCAACCCACAGTCAGCCAAGAGATGAGGTCAGCAGAGGAGGTGGAGGAAGATGCTAGTGACGACGAGGTCAGGTTGCGCCTTCCTGGACAGAGACGTAGTACTGGAAGCACGTCAACAACTGCATCCTCAAACACAACTCTGCCTCTCACCACAAGTCGTGGTGGCTCTTCAGGTCGCATGGGTGCTAAGCCTTGCATAGCCTGGGCATTTTTTCAGATCGATAAAGATGACCCAACTCGTGTTATCTGTAACATTTGTCAGCAAAAGCTAAGTGGAGGCCAAAAAATACATAGTTTGAGTACTTCATGCATGAACCGGCACATGGACATGAAGCATAAGTTGCAGTGGGAAGCTCAGTGTGCTACAATGCGGTCTAGCTGGCCGGGCCAACCACCGTCTGCCATATCTTGTGCATCCGCGGCCTCTTCATCCTCTGTGACTGGGGGGACAGCAGTCACACCTGTTTTGGGGCGCAGACCTGCCACCTCTTTACCCGCAACAGCCAGCGTGATTGGCAGGTCATCATTTTCTTTGGAGGTGGTAACACCAGCTGGTCTTGAGCGCTGTCCGACATCGATAGCACCACCTTTGGATCAAGGCAACCTAACATGTCCGCCTGCATCTTCCTCACAGACCGGCAGTTTGCCGGGGACACCCTTATCAACCCCGTCTAAGCACAATAGCCAGCCCTCGGTCCCTCAGATGTGGACAAGTAAAAGACCATTTCCTCCTAGCCATGAGAAAGCTAAGAGGTTGAATTTCACCATCTGCAAGCTCTTGGCTACAGAAATGCTGCCTTTCCGCCTGGTGGACACAGAGGATTTTCGAGACCTTATGTCCGTCGCAGTGCCCCAGTACCAGATGCCCAGTCGGCACTACTTCTCAAAGAAAGGTGTGCCTGCGCTCCACCAGCATGTCGCACACAACATCACCGCTTCTTTGAGAAACTCTGTGTGTGACAGGGTGCATTTCACCACAGACACTTGGACGAGTAGGCATGGACAGGGGCGTTACATGTCGCTGACTGGGCACTGGGTAACTATGGTGACAGCAGGACAAGGGGCTGCTGTCCAAGTCTTGCCGTCCCCACGAGTTGTGCGTCAATCCTCTTTATGTCATTTTTCCTCCACTGCTTCTGCCTCCTCAACCTCCTCTCGGTCTTCCACCTGCACCCAAAGCCTGTCTGGTCATGCCACAAGCTTTCTAACTGCGCAGAAGGGATCCTGCACACCTCCTTACTATGCTGGCAGTAGGGCTCAACATCATCAGGCGGTTTTTACATTGAAATGTCTGGGAAATGTGAGTCACACAGCTGAGGAGTTGTGGTCAGCTCTGGAGAACCAATTTCATGAATGGTTGTCTCCACTGGACCTGAAACCAGGGAAGGCCGTGTGCGACAATGCTGCAAACCTGGGTGCGGCCCTTCGCCGGGGCAATGTCACACACGTGCCTTGTATGGCTCACGTGTTGAACCTGGTTGTCCAGCAATTTTTAGCCCACTATCCCAGACTAGATGGCCTTCTGCAGAGGGCACGGTCGCTGTGTGCTCACTTCCGCCGTTCGCATCCCGCAGCTCAGCGACTTACATCTCTACAGAAGTCGTTGGGCCTGCCACTTCACCGGCTAAAATGCGATGTGCCTACCCGGTGGAATTCAACTCTGCACATGTTGCAGCGACTGTGGCAGCACCGACAAGCCCTGGTGCAATACGTTCTGATGTATAGCCTGGGCCAACGAGATTCAGAGGTGGGGCAAATCACGCTGGAGGAGTGGTCTCAGATCAGGGACCTATGCACCCTTCTGCACAGTTTTGAAATGGCGACGAAGATGTTTAGTGCTGACGATGCCATTATCAGCATGACTATTCCGGTGATTTACATGCTGGAGCACATGTTAAACAGAATTCGGAGTCAGGTGGTGGCACAAGAGGAGGTGGAGGAAGTAGAGGAGGAGGAGTTGTATGCGGAAGGGCTAACATATGCAAGGTCCAGACGGTCGGCAGCACCAGGGCGGCAGGCATGTGAGGGTGGGGGAGATGATTTTACCAGGGCGCATGGTAGCAGCCAAACTAGTGAGGAAGGTGCAGGAGCCCAGGAAGAAGTGGAGGACGAACTGATGGAAGACTCATCAGATGAGGGAGACCTTGATCACATTTCTGTTGTGCGAGGTTGGGGGGAGAGGACAGAGGAAGGAAGCATGATTGTTACCTCGCCACCAACACAACAGGGACTTGGTGCTCCTGGATGCGCAACACACATGAGTGCCTTCTTGCTGCACTACCTGCAACATGACCCTCGAATTGTGAGAATTAGAAATAATCCTGACTACTGGGTTGCCACACTGTTAGATCCCCGGTACAAAAGTAAATTTGCAGAAATTATTCCTGCCATAGAAAGGGATGCACGCATGCAGGAGTATCAGCAGAGACTGTTGCAGAATCTTACATGTGCTTTTCCACAAAATACCAGTGGTGCACGTAGTGAATCTCACAGTTCCAACTTGCCAACCGTGGTCTGTATGGAATTGTTCAATAAAGGGCCCAAAATTAAGATAACATAGATGGGAGAGGTCTCTATGAATAGGAATTCCTAAGTATTTGATACCCTGTGAGGGCCAGGCAAAGGGAAAGTTGGACTGGATGGAATCCTATATGGATTTAGGGAGGGAGACATCGAGGGCCTCAGACTTCGCTGCATTGATTTTAAAATTTTACCATGTAACAAAGTGATCTATTTCAGCCATAACAGTAGGGATGGATATATGTGATTGAGTGATATATACTAGGACATCATCAGCAAATAGAGAGCACTTGTACTCGGTGCCTCCCACCTCAATCCACCTAATATTGGGGTTATGGCGAATTGATGAGAGCAGGTGCTCCGTCACTAGGATGTATAAGAGAGGGGACAGAGGACATCCCTGCCTTGTCCCATTGGTGATTGTGAAAGGTGATGAAAATGTTCTGACGCACCCCCTGGGCCTTGGGACACCCGGAGCCGGACCCTTTTTGGTGGATGCTGGTGGTTGTAGTCTTCGTGGCGGCGATCCGGTTCCGTGGCTCAGGGCGGTCAAACCAGTGGCGGAACTATTTATGTGGTTTTGATGTTTAAATGTCCGACTACGCCACCCGTGGATTGCGGTCAGAGTGAACCGCCGCTACAGGGCAGACCGCTAAGGCTGGTGTTGTGGGTGCAGCAGAGCGTAGCATAACTCCCCACGGGAGGAGTATAGCCTCAGGGCAGTGTATGCGGAGGATGGGGGTGATGGTGCAGGGCAGCAGCAGTAACGACACGGAGTCAGTGATGCAGTTCAGGGCCTTTACTCACAGTTCTTATTATCCAGACCACGTCTGCAGGTAACGGCTGCCCACGTCGTACTGTGCTCACCAGGTGAGGGGCTCAGACAACTCCCAGATAACTTTGGAGCGCTTCACAGGACCCCCTTTGTGTGTCCTTTGTCTGGCCTTTCTTACCAACACTTCTGTCCGGCTGCCTCGGGCCTCCTCTTGGTAAACTTGGCGCCAGTTTCCCTGACCCTATGTGGTGCCTTCCTAGCGGGTGGAGCAAGGGGCTGCGCCACATAAAATGTCAGAGCCTCCGGTTTCTAGCTGAGGGTCGTTTCCTGCCTCCACTAGTTCGGGGACCGGTCTCCCCCTTTGGCCTGACCCCTCCACGCAGGTGGATTCGGGCGTGCGGTGGCGACTCGCCCGTCCGCACCCCTGGGATCCCTTCATTCCTCGTTCCTGGAGCCTTCTCCGCTCCTCTTCCTTCCTTCTCCCTCTTGCAGGCCTGGGCCTCTGTTACTAGGCCCGCCTCCGGAGCAGAGCTCATGCAGAGCCCCTGCTCCCTGCCACTTCTGCTCAGACTTCTCTGCACTGAACTAAGATGGTGCCCACCTTTTATACTACCTTCTCAATGCACCCAGGAACTGCTTCCTCCCTGCTCCTGCACTGCAGGGTTCCCCTTCCTCAGTGTTCCCTCCCCCCACTCCAGCCAGGGACAGGGACTGTCGTGCCCATCTCAGGGGCATATTGGTCGCCCTGCCCCACGGCAATGTGGTGTAATGCATGCAGGTGTCGGGTCCTGATCCACACTCCATCCTTATCTGAGAGTGAGATATCACACCTCTGGGTGAGGTGCAGTACGTCTGTAGCAACCGAGCCCTCGGTGCTACAGTTCCATTTATCTTCAGCCTAGGTGACGTATTGTGATACAGGGCCGTGATTTTGGCTATAAAAGGGTCCCCTAGACCCCTACCCCAAGCTTTTTAAGAGAATCATATATGGCGTGCCAGGAGACTCTATGGAATGCTTTCTCAGCATCCAACGAGAGTATCTACTTACAAATTTTTAACTGCATCTAGCCCAGGAAATACTTTGTGCCTAGTAGCAGTGTCTGCTAGTCAGCGGATTATCCCGGCTGTTAAGCAAGCTACACCACCTGTAGTTTGGACACTTAATTTTTTCAAAGGAAATGCTTCGGGACCACGGGATACTTAGTGAAGAGCATCAGGAGGCACCCCAAGGCATAGGGGCTGGGACTGGCACTAGGATGCCTTGCGGTGGACAGCCGAGCTCGATCCTTATAAAAGCTTTTTAACTGCAGCAGCTTTAGTGGACGCTACTGGAGCTGGAATTACGCGGCTGCTGGCATGAGACTTGCCCTCCAATAGATCCTTGTAAATGGATTTAAAGTGTATTCATTCAAATTAGAGGGACAATTTAAATTAAAAAGCTTAGAGCTGCCTCCACCACAGGGGGGCTCTCTCGACCCACCAGCGGACAGGCACCAGTATTGGGAGAGGGGGGCTGGCCGTCAGGGTTCACCGCGGCTCTGGCACAAACCCGGCGACACGGAGGTGGCACGGGCAGGAGCGGACTGGCCGTCTCGGCTTCTCACTTTTTGGATTTTAGAAGGGCATGACATGCCTATATCTGTGTCTCCCCCTCCTTTTACTCCTCCACCTCTTTTCTTTTCGCATGACTATATGTACTTGTCACTTTTCCATGTGTTAGTTGTGTCTTCTGAGCAGTTTGTCAGCTTTTGGACACCTCTGAAGGTGTTTTCTATGTGTTTCTATGTGTTTTTGTTTGCCTGCCATTGGTTTTAACGGTGTTCGAAGGTGTTCGACGAACAGTTCGACGAACAGTTCGGCGAACACACGGGTGTTCGACGAACCGAACCGAACTCGAACACTAGGGGGGTGGCTCAACACTAGTAACTTCATAACCTTGGCTTTCCTGGTTTTAAAGAAGGAACTGACAATAAAACAGTACATTTCTATAAATGGATGTTGTAAATGAAGTATGATCGTCTATTGTTTTTTTATCAAAATCAGTGCAATACAGTACAATACAGTATTAAATGTGAATGCAAGAAACCTTGGCAATAATATTTATTATTGGGGAAAAGTAACATCTGCCTCAATATCTCTGAGTCCATATTTCTTTTTAACCCTGTCTATAGGCTCTTTGTAAATGCTTAGGATCCTGATTCCTAGCAGTGCCCCCAAACAGTTGAGAACAAGGTCTTATGGACACTGCAGTACATGTGTTCCACATGTTATGGATGCCAAATACAGGGCCAATAGTTTTCTATGTGCTCCTGTTGTATCATCGTTCAGAAGCTGTTTTTCTTATGGATTGCATGAGTAAAAGTACAGTGGCACATGATCATACAAGCTGTATTACAGAGAGTATTCTTCTCAAGAAGTATTGCCTCTTGGATAGAAAATTGTGGGGATGAGGCTTACTATAAATTAGGCAGGGGGATAAAAGGAGGCGGTGGATGCAGTGTTGGTTTGTTTCAGTGAAGAGACTACGTTTCTCCTTGTGGAGAGTGACATGTCAAGCCTGGCATGCCAAGGTGAGGAGACTTTTAAGCTTTGCAATTCTCCTCTGGGAAATTAAATATGCAAATTGTCTCTTCAGAGAGAAAGAGGACTAGAACTCTAGTGCCACCTATTGAGAGAAGCAATCCTAAAAGTCAATATCGACCCTTTAACAAGCCTTGCCACATGACTTAGGATAAAAGCCAAGCCAGAATCTCAGTTTGCAGACACTGTGTTTCAGGGTACTGCCCCTCGTCAGTGCAGAGTGTGAGATCTGGTTTGGCTGGGTGAGAGGCATCTGACCGGGATCCAACGTGTAACATTTTTCCTTGCGGACTGTGATATGTCAAACCTGGCATGCCAAGATGAGGAGACTTTTAAGCCTTCCAATGCTCCTTTGGGAAATTAAATCTGCAAATTGTCTCTTGAGAGAGGAAGAGTCTTTTATCCTAAGTCATGTTGCAAGGCTCGATAAAGGGTCAATATTGACTTTTGTAACGGGTCTGGGAGGTGGAACCTCTGAGCAACGATACAAAGGGGCAGTCCTTGTAAGGAAGCGGGAGGTCACGGCAAGTGACGGGGACAGTCTCTGGGTAGAAGGGCAGGAGGTCACGGCAAGTGACGGGAACAGTCTCTTGACAGGCGGGTGGTTACGGCAAGTGACGGCTAAGCCTCCAGATAGGCTAGCAGGCGGGTAGCAGGTGGACGCTCCCAGGTGAGCGGGCAAGAGTCTCTGGACAGGCAGGTGGTCACAGCAGGTGACGGCAGAGCCTCCAGGTAGGCTAGCAGGCAGGTAGCAGGCGGACACTCCCAGGTGAGCGGGTAAGAGTCTCTGGACAGGCAGGTGGTCACAGCACGTGATGGCAGAGCCTCCAGGTAGGCTAGCAGGCAGGTAGCAGGCGGATGCTCCCAGGTGAACGGGTAAGAGTTTCTGGACAGGCAGGTGGTCACAGCACGTGATGGCAGAGCCTCCAGGTAGGCTAGCAGGCAGGTAGCAGATGAGTGCTCCCAGGTGAGCGGGTAAGAGTCTCTGGACAGACAGGTGGTCACAGCACGTGACGGCAGAGCCTCCAGGTAGGCTAGCAGGCAGGTAGCAGATGAGTGCTCCCAGGTGAGCGGGTAAGAGTCTCTGGACAGACAGGTGGTCACAGCACGTGACAGCAGAGCCTCCAGGTAGGCTAGCAGGCAGGTAGCAGATGCGCGCTGCCAGCAGAGCGGGAGGAAGACGCCGGGCACGGAGCGGAGAGGTGAGGGGAACAGCGTCCCTGCCTAGCAGGAGGTAGGGACGCCGACGCTACAACTTTTAGGATTGCTGCTTCCAATAGGTGCCACTAGAGTGCTAGTCCTATTCCTCTCTGAAGAGACAATTTGCATAGTGAAGAGACAGCATGGGGGACTTCTGGTGGACTGAGGGTGTTGGACAGAGCAGTAATTTTTCACTTAGCAATCATGTTTTGAGAAAAAGGGCCTTTTCAAAATACATGCAAAAAGATGGTGAAAGACCCAAAAACACTTTAGCAGCTTAATCTACTATACAGGTACAGTTATCTAATGAATAATAGTAAATTACTAATTATCCTAAAGGCACAGTAAACCTGTTAGGTTAGTGGTTGGATGGTCTCCTAACTGGAACATCTCTAGTTACATGTTACAGGTTCCTCAAGTAGTTAGAAAATCAATCACATTGTGCCCGTCAATGTGAAGATGGTAAATACATAGATATTATATTTATTTGTTTTTCTGTGAATTGTGGTCAGGTGCTGGGATATTATATTAAATACAGTCTGTTCAAAATGTTAATATAGTATAGGACCAAAATCAGTAATTAGGGGTTTCTTTGTTGGGATTGTGTTATCTATGTAAACATGGAATTGTATAATATATTCTATTTTTATAGTACTGTACGTCTTAAAAAATAAACAGCTCAGTGTTCTGGAATATATACAATTCCAGGACTGTGTGTTTTGCTAGTAGCTTTGTAACCAACTTTAATGGTTTTTTTTCAACTGTGCATTTTGCATATTATTTACTAATATTAAGTGTTAAATTGGTGTTGAGATAAAGGTATCTTTCCCTGTAGGGGTTTTCTAGATTGGAGATCCTCTTAACAGCCTGATAAAAAAAACATGATTTAGCTGCACTTTGGAGATGTAAAGAGCAAACCCAACAGATGCGACAAAATTCTGCTGTTATCACTCTGGCCATAGTTATGAATACTGTATTTTACAGACTGTGCAAACTTAGTCTAGGACACCTATTAGTTGGTTTATTTTTGTTACATGTCCTCTTTCCACCAAGACTTGCTCCTTCTCAGAGAAGCCGTGCTCCTTTGTCGGACAAAGTGCAGAAAGTGTTTAAACCGCACAATACATACAGTACAAGTCATGATATAATGTTTGTTTTCTCCAGTTTACACTAGAATTCTGACATTATGACCTTGATAAATCTCCCTTATTGTTTTTATTACGCGTTTTATTGTCTATTGTCTAAGGTTGTTTGTAGCGTTCTCACTTATTCCTTGAACATTTATTTTGCTTACTTTGATAAAAGCTAAGAAATCCCTGAGAGATGTATAGAACCAGAGTATTTAGCCAAGCACCTTATCCTTATTCTACTCCCATAAAGTAGAGAGAAGCAATTATAGAAATCTCCCTTGCTTGTGGTAATGTGCAGGAACACATTACTTTCTAGTTTATTCCCTAAAGGTAGAAAGCAGCTACATGCGTGTAGGCGGAATTCTACTGATTCATCATGTTTAATAGAAAAATATAATGGTGTGATACATATCTGCAGTACAACAAGTGCTCTGGCCGCTACCAGCTGCATTTAGGTGTCTTTTTTTTTTCAAAAATGTACTTTTAAAAATGAAAAACATAATATATTTAAAAATTAAATTACATATTTCAAATTCTTTTCTCCACTCCTGCTGTGGGAGAGGGCATGTTATACTTCTGGCTTTCTTTCTGTGTTAAAACTGTTTCTGGCCATTATTTGACTTGTATCCAGTACTTTGAGCAATTTTTCTCCTCCAGTACTAGATGTGGTTCCAGCATCTTCTTTTGTCTTTCAGCCTTTATCTCTCTCATTTCCCGATGTAATTGATCGCTGACTGCAGACAGATTCGTAGACAGATTTGAACGTTTTTTGAGTATTAATGATCAGTACAAGTGACCAAAACCGACTGATCTCTAATATGATATATGGAAAATAAAGTTTCTTATCTTCACTTGTATTATTGATGTATAAAAATATAAGTGTAGTTACTGTGCAAACATGATTTAGTTAAGCAAAATCTCCCTCCCACACTTATTAAAAGGTGTGTAGGAAGCGCAGATCTAGGTCCGACCCAGTCTCTGAATGGCTGATATAAGCTCTGATCATATCTGTGTCCAAGGGTGTTGTGATTTTTTCCTGGCCCAACCACACACCTCTTGGTGAGACCTGACAGACTCTGCTAAAAGTCAGTAGTACCTGTCGGGCTACGCTGGCGTTGCTGCTTCCGATTTTAGACAGATGCAGGTTGCAGAACATCGTCTTAGCTATTCCACAGAATTGATTGTGATATGAAAGCAAACAAAGTTATTTTTTCCTATAAAATGCTTTCTTTAATTAGAATTTGCATGTTTATTTCATAGAAATTAACATATTCAGGATACCCATGTGGCACCCTGCTACACACAGGTACCAAAGGACCCAAAAGGGTGCATGGACGGACTTCTCCACAAGAGGCCCTCACTACACACAGACACCTCCACCCTTCCACCTAATACCACCAGAGGGAGCCCTGTTAGGGATATATATACTGGAGGGTGGAGTTAGGTAGGCAGAGTGTGCTGGCACTTTAGACCAGTGAAGAAGCAGCACCTGTTGAGCTGTTGTGCCGAGGGCCTCGAGTATGGCCGGAGGCAAGGAGAGAGGAGTTAAGGGGGCAGAGGAGCATCTAAAGCTCACCCCAGGACACAAGACGGACACCGGGTCCGCGCCTACAGGGTCCTCTACACCCAGTAGGGACAACCGGCATACCAGGAGGATTCCAGACCCCTGGTCAACCTGAAGCTACCATCATTTACAGAACTAGGAACCACGAAGGCCCCAGAGTCCAGGGATAGTGGTAGCCAGAGAAAAGTTCTATTACCAAGCAGACAGGTGAGAGAGTGAAACCGTACAGAAGCTAGGCCTAGTTCCAGGCTGGCCAGGAGCTTTAGAGAGAGGAAGAAACAGACCAGGAGGCCTACTACCCACTCACTGGGGAGAGTCCGGAAGTGCACCCTTCCTACTAGGTACCCTGGACCATACCTGCCATTACACCAGTAAAGGTACTGAAGTGAATCCCCTGTGTGCGTGTCCGTCATTCCCCCTGACCCGACCGGGCCACCTCTCACCTGCATCCCTTCCATCAACCTTGCCCCGGGGGGCCCGCTCCGCCTGTGGGGAGCAGAAACATCTCAGCTGCCATCCCATCACCCCCGGAGGTCTGCAGCAGTGCTGGTACCAGTGGCGTACCGCCAATGGCAGCAGACCACGCCACTGCTATGGGGCCCGTGGCCGGAGGGGGCCCGTGAGGGCCCCAAGCAGCGTAGGAACGAGGAGGCTAGGTGAGTAGGAGGTTGCGGCGGCAGAGGAGCGGGTTGCGCAGTGGAGGAGCGGTGCACATGCAGTAGCCGCTGCTGCAGCCACCACGTGTCCCCGCTGCTAAAGGGACATGAATATTCCCTCTTCTCCACTCCCATGGGCGTGGAGAAGATGGAATATTCATTTTCTTTAGTAGCGGGCACGGAGGAGCGCTAAGCCGCGGCTCCTGCTGTCAGTGCAGAGGAGTGAATGTGCCGGCAGCCGCTCACCTCGGCTTCTGAGAGCGCGCGCTGCTCAGATGCCGGCATGAGCTGCTGCAGGCAGGACTCAGCGCTGGAGCAGAGGTGAGGCAGGAAGGTGAGTATAAGTGTTTATTGTTTTGTGTGCAGTGATTGGGGGGTTGAGGAGGCCACACATACCAGGAATGGGGGATTGAGGAGGCCACACTTACCAGGATTTTGGGGATTGAGGAGGCCACACATACCAGGGATTAGGGGATTGAGGAGGCCACACATACCAGGATACTTGGATTGAGGAGGCCACACATACCAGGAATGGGGGATTGAGGAGGCCACACATACCAGGATTTGGGGATTGAGGAGGCTACACATACCAGGGATTGTGGGGGCCACACATACCAGTGATTGTGGAGGCCACACATACCAGGGATTGTGGGATTGAGGGGACCACACATACGAGGATGGGGAAATTTACCAGTAGCTGCTGCATTTCCCACCCTAGGCTTATACTCAAGTCAATAGGTTTTCCAGTTTTTATGTGGTAAAATTAGGGGCCTCGGCTTATACTCAGGTCGGCTTATTTAAAATATACGGTATTTTGAGTGAGTACGTGGTGCCCATAATACTGCAGGACTGTGGCGTGCATTATACTATATGGAGGCTGCATTTTACCCTATGGGGTGTGTAATATACTGTATGGAGGACTATGGGGAGTGCATTATATTCTATGGAGGACCATGGGAAGTTCATTATACTATATGGAGGATTATGGGGGGCGCATTATACTATATGGAGGTTTATGGGGGGAGCATTATACTATATGGAGGATTATGGGGGCGCATTATACTATATGGAAGATTATTGGTGGTGCATTATACTATATGGAAGGCTATGTGGGGCCATTATAATATTTTGAGGGCTATGTGGGGGGACATTATACTGTTTGGAGGGCTAATGCAGGCCATTATACTGTATGAAAGCAATTATACAGTGTGAATGTTTGTGTGGGGTCATTATACTGTTTGGAGGGCTGTGTGGGGCCATGAGAGTGTATGGAGAGCTCTGTGGGGTTCACAGTTGGGGGATTATACTGTGTTAGGATCACCATACACCATTCTTTGCCATGGGAGTTGAAGTGGGGTACAATAGTGTCATTATACTGTGCATGTGGAGGAATGCACCATAGGGGTATCATACTGTTTGGGGGGCACTTTTGTTGGCATCATACTTTATGGAGGCAATGAAGGAGGAATCTACGACTTCAGAAGGAGGTAAATTACTATGTAAAGGCTGGAAAGATGTGAGATCTGCTCTTCTGTGACACAAATATTTATTTTTTTGTAGGGGGGGGGGCCAATTAGAGCTTCTGCTATGGGGCCCCATGACTTCTATGTACGCCCCTGGCTGGTACCCATTACCTGGAACCACAGGTGGCGTCACGAGACAAAACTGTTATTCACCCCTTCAAGTAACAAGCCCCTTTTAAAGAGTGACCCCAGGGTACGGGCCCAGGAGCCGACTGCCGTGACATCTCACAGAAGGTGAAGGCCTGGGCACCGAGTTTCCCCCATATCCCCCTGGACGAGTCACCCAAATCTTCATGCTTTCAACTATGCACAATAGATTGTGCCAAAATCAGTGAATATGACCAAGATTTACATTATTTGTGTGGACAGCTTAAAAAAATCAATGATAACCTATGTATTCTTAATGTCAGTTGTGGTTGTGCAGCTACATTAAAGCTATGTGCCACCGATGCAGAATTGAAGCAGAAAATTTCCGCAGCGTTTCTGCATGTCCTTGCCAGTAAAAACGCTTGCGGATTTTACACGCGTTTTTTAAGCGTTTTTGCAGCGTTTTTACATGCGGATTTGACTTGCGTTTTTCAAATGCATTGTGACCTCAAATCCGCATGCGGAAGCGCACAAATAATGGACATGCTGCGTATTTTTCCGCAAGGAAAATCTGCAGCGGAAAATTCCGCAGCATGTGCATAGCACATGCGGATTATCATTGGGGACCATGGGGCACGTATTACCAAGCGTTTTTAAAGCGTTTCCGCTGCGGAAATTCCACATCAAAAACGCTTGAGAAAACGCATAGTGGGCACGCACCCTTAGGCTATGTTCACACATCATGTTTTTTTTTGCATTCATTTTCTGCAGCAAAACCTGATCTCTTGCCAGGAAGTTGTTCAGGATTTTTGTTGCAGTTCTCTTGTTTTTTGCTTTTATATAGGTGCGTTTTTTTAGCGTTTTTTTTAACTGTCCTTTTGTCTCTGTTATGCATGTACATAAAGTTCAGTGAAAAAAAAAATCTCATTCTAGTTAATGCACAAAAAACGCTGAAAAAAAGTTACCTCCGTTTTTGATGCGTTTTTTTCACCACCCATTAAAAAAATGCTGAAAGAAGTGACATGGTCTATTTTCCAAAAAAACATGAAAGGCACAAAATCCTGAAAAAAAAAAAAAACATGATGTGTGAACTAAGAAGAATCTCATAGGCTTTGCTGGTACTGCAAAAGACAGCTGAAAATTTGCATAAAAATCTGCAGCAGATAATTCTGAAAAACACATGATGTGTGAACATAGCCTTAGGCCATGTGCCCACGTAGCGTTTTTGCGGCGTTTATAAGGCCGCAAAAATGCTTGTAAAACCGTCTGCCATGCAAAGCAATGTGAATTCGGATGTATGATGCGCTAATTAGTGCGCCGAATTCGCATTGCGTTGCAAAACACTGCATGACCATTTCTACTGCGATTACGCTGCAAATTCGTGGCCATTTAGGAACATTGAAACGCAGCAAACTCGCAGGTATATGTGGATTTGCTGCGTTTCAATTAAATTCAATGGCCGCGAATTTGCAGCGTAATCGCGGTGCATGTGGTACCCGGGATGAAAAGGAGACTACAACTCCTCCTCTTCCCGGCTACCACGTGGTGAAAAAATTAAATAAAAATTTAAAAATAAAAAAAACCGGTGGCATGGATTTATATTGTGTGACCAACTTGTCAAGCACTTTTCCAAGTGATGCTCAAAATCGCTTGGAAAAATGCTTGAAAAAACGCATGTAAAAACGCTTTTCTCTGGCATAAAAACGCATGTAAATCTGCATGCGTTTTTTTCTGCCAGAGAGAAGCAAAAACGCTCTGCATCAAATCTGCTACGTGGGCACATAGCCTTAGAGCTAAATTGATCCCGCAATGCACAGGACCTACAGTCATGGCCAAAAGTTTTGAGAATGACACCAAAATTATATTTTCACATGATCTGCTGGCCTCTGGTTTTTATTAGTGTTTGTCTGATGTTTATATCACATACAGAAATATAATTGCATTCATATTATGAGTACCAATAGGTTATATTGACAGTTAGAATGAGTTAATGCAGCAAGTCAATATTTGCAGTGTTGCCCCTTCTTCTTCAAGACCTCTGTAATTCTCCCTGGCATGCTCTCAATCAACTTTTGGACCAAATCCTGACTGATAGCAGTCGATTCTTGCATAATCAATGCTTACATTTTGCCAGAATTTGTTGGTTTTTGTTTGTCCACCCGTCTCTTGATGATTGACCACAAGTTCTCAATGGGATTAAGATCTGGGGAGTTTCCAGGCCATGGACCCAAAATCTCTATGTTTTGTTCCATGAGCCATTTTGTTATCACCTTTGCTTTATGGCAAGGTGCTCCATCATGCTGGAAAAGGCATTTTTGGGCGCCAAACTGCTCTTGGACGGTTGGGAGAAGTTGCTCTTGGAGGACATTCTGGTACCATTCTTTATTCATGGCTGTGTTTTTAGGCAAGACTGTGAGTGAGCCGATTCCCTTGGCTGAGAAGCAACCCCACACATGAATGGTTTCAGGATGCTTTACAGTTGGCATGAGACAAGACTGGTGGTAGCGCTCACCTCTTCTTCTCCGAATAAGTTGTTTTCCACATGTCCCAAACAATCGAAAAGGGGATTCGTCAGAGAAAATGACTTTGCCCCAGTCCTCAGCAGTCCACTCCCTGTACCTTTTGCAGAATATCAGTCGGTCCCTGATGTTTTTTCTGGAGAGAAGTGGCTTCTTTGCTGCCCTCCTTGAAACCAGCCCTTGCTCAAAGAGTCTCCGCCTCACAGTGCGTGCAGAAGCACTCACACCAGCCTGCTGCCATTCCTGAGCAAGCTCGGCACTGCTGGTAGTCCGATCCTGCAGCTGAAACAGTTTTAAGATACGGTCCTGGCGCTTGCTGGTCTTTATTGGGCGCCCTGGAGCCTTTTTGACAACAATGGAAGCTCTCTCCTTGAAGTTCTTGATGATGCAATAGATTATTGACTGAGGTGCAATCTTTGTAGCTGCGATACTCTTCCCTGTTAGGCCATTTTTGTGCAGTGCAATGATGGCTGCACGTGTTTCTTTAGAGATAACCATGGTTAACTGAAGAGAAACAATGATACCAAGAACCAGCCTCCTTTTAAAGTGTCCAGTGATGTCATTCTTACTTAATCATGACTAATTGATCGCCAGCCCTGTCCTCATCAACACCCACACCTGTGTTAATGGATCAATCACTAAAACGATGTTAGCTGCTCCTTTTAAGGCAGGACAGCAATGATGTTGAATTGTGTTTTGGGGGTTAAAGTTCATTTTCTGGGCAAATATTGACTTTGCAAGTACAGTAATTGCTGTTAAGCTGATCACTCTGACATTCAGGAGTATATGCAAATTGCCATTACAAAAAATGAAGCAGTACACTTTGGAAAAATTACTATTTGTCTCATTCTCAATACTTTTGGCCATGACTGTACATGCCATAACACCACAGACTACATTGTGATTCATGGCAGAAGTGCAGATGGGTATGCATTGCAGATGTGTGTTTAATAAATGCATTTTACAGATGTGAGATAGAGCTAGCATAGCTTTCCAGATGGAATGACAGTTATATATTGTGCTTTATATCAGTATTTTCTAGTCTGTTCATAATTTCTGCATTTCTGCATAATAAAAGAAAATTCCGATTGTCTGCTCTCCCTTCTGATATGAGAGGTCGGAGATATCCTTGTTAGCACTTCCACGGCTAGTAGATGGACGGGAATTCACCATCAGCAGACACAGGTGGTTTGATAACCTTCATTCTGAAGATCATTGAATATTGAAAATGTCCTAAATAGCCGTCTACACTTAGATTTTGTCAATGACAGAAAATAGGAGATGTATTTATTACCAGATTGCTTAAGTGGCAAATGAACATTGTACCAGATTTATCTATATCCTATATTTTGCTATGTAAATGATCTCTTAATCCTTTCCAGTGGATTCACCAGGTATCAGTGATAGCCAAGTTTCAGTCTCTGACAAGTCAAATACTGATTGTCTCACATAGACAACCCATGCTTATGACGCGCCCCTGGGCCTGAGTCGCGCAGCGTTGCGCACGCGGGAGCCTACCCGGAGCCGGATCCGATAGGGGTAGTAGTCTCGTGGCGGTGACCCGGTCCGTGCCCAGGGAGTCAAGCTGAGTGGCAGAGTTTAGCAGAAGATGGTACGGTGTTCGACTACGCCACCCGTTGAATGCGGCTATGAGGCCGCCGCTGCAGGGCAGACCGCTGAGGCCGGTGGTACGATTGTGCAGCGTAGATGGTATAACCCCCAACGGGAGGGGTATGGCCTCAGGGCAGCCGACGTGTCTGAAGGGGGTAGCAGAATAGCATGCAGGTAGCAGGAACCACTCAGAGACGGTGCGGTGTAGTTCAGGGTCTTTACTGATGACAAAGGTAGACCCTCCCGGAGTACTGGCTAGCGATCGGGGCCTGGTCAGTCCGTGAGCAGATGGGATCTCCCCTGGCCAGGCGGAGTTGTAGGCCTCCCCAACTAATTGTACTCTTCTGGCTACCTTGCTAGAGGCGGGTAAAAGTAGCCCACGTCCCTGAGTGTACCGTGTGGTGCTCACCCGTATGGCCGGTGACTCGGGGCCTTCTGGTAGCTTCCGCTCCACGACGGCGGTGCTGGTCCCTTGCGTGTGACCGTGCCTTCGGGTTTCTTGGCCAGAGGACCTGAAATCCCCTGCCGGTCGGTTTCTGCTGCTGGGTAAGGATTAGTCCCCACAGCCTCGGACTCCGGGTCCGGTGAGAACTCTTCAATCAGGGCGAGCTCTACAGCTTCCAGCCCCTGACTCCTTTTAGCACTGCTCCCACTGAGCTCCTGATCTTTCTTTCCTATAGCTGCTCCTCTCCAGACCAGACTATGTCTCTGTCTGGGACTCCTCTTCTCCTCTTTTTCTTCTTTCTCCCTAACCCTGCCTCAGCCCCAGTCTTATATAGGGGAAGTTCTTCCCCTCCCAGGACTGGGCAGGAGGTGTGGCATGCATAGGATTCCTGGCCAGGAGACCTCCCACCTGCTCTCAGACGTAATATTGCTATTACTGTGGAAACGAGACCCCTGGGGTGCCACACTTATATGCCCTGTTAAGTCATATGGGCGTTTTAGCAGAAGATCCCCCACTCAGACGTCCCCTCTGTGTCATGTATTCAGTATGACCATACACTGCATAGATGGCTACTGTAAAAAAAAATGCTTACTAAGATGTTGTGGCTAACCGTTGATCATCAGGGGTAGAGCCAGCGCCATTCCTTAAACAAAATCTGTTAATAGTTTTTTTTCCTACCCCACCTGAGAGCAGTATGACAAAGGGGCAGAGACCCTGGTTTAAGAGATTTTCACTTGCTTTACTTGCTGCTACAGATAAAATCACTGTTTTATTTGCTGCTGAGCTATCAATTCTCTGTATAACCCCACAGCTCTCTGTACACACTGTGCATAGGCAGAAAGCTGCCAATTATTAGTGAGGACACAGTTGGACTACATCACAATAGGTTTACTGATCCTCTAGTGATAATTTCCTGCTGATAAAACACTGATTTTATAAAAACTGCAGCATGAAGCCCAGTAAGTGAAACATTGCTGGAATCAGGGTCTCTGTCTCAACATCATGCTGCTCTCAGAAGCGACAAAAACTTGGTGACAGATTCCCTTTAATGGGAGTTGTCTTTCTGCGACCTCCTCTTAGTGATGATTAGTGTTGAGCCACCCCCGTAGTGTTCGAGTTCGGTTCGGTTCGTCGAACACCCGTGTGTTCGCCGAACTGTTCGTCGAACTGTTCGTCGAACACCTTCGAACACCGTTAAAACCAATGGCAGGCAAACAAAAACACATAGAAACACATAGAAAACACCTTCAAAGGTGTCCAAAAGCTGACAAACTGCTCAGAAGACACAACTAACACATGGAAAAGTGACAAGTACATATAGTCATGCGAAAATAAAAGAGGTGGAGGAGTAAAAGGAGGGGGAGACACAGATATAGGCATGTCATGCCCTTCTAAAATCCAAAAAGTGAGAAGCCGACACGGCCAGTCCGCTCCTGCCCGTGCCACCTCCGTGTCGCCGGGTTTGTGCCAGAGCCGCGGTGAACCCTGATGGCCAGCCCCCCTCTCCCAATACTGGTGCCTGTCCGCTGGTGGGTCGAGCGAGCCCCCCTGTGGTGGAGGCAGCTCTAAGCTTTTTAATTTAAATTGTCTCTCTAATTTGAATGAATACACTTTAAATCCATTTACAAGGATCTATTGGAGGGCAAGTCTCATGCCAGCAGCCGCGTAATTCCAGCTCCAGTAGCGTCCACTAAAGCTGCTGCAGTTAAAAAGCTTTTATAAGGATCGAGCTCGGCTGTCCACCGCAAGGCATCCTACTGCCAGTCCCAGCCCCTATGCCTTGGGGTGCCTCCTGATGCTCTTCACTGAGTATCCCATGGTCCCGAAGCATTTCCTTTGAAAAAATTAAGTGTCTAAACTACAGGTGGTGTAGCTTGCTTAACAGCCGGGATAATCCGCTGACTAGCAGACACTGCTACTAGGCACAAAGTATTTCCTGGGCTAGATGCAGTTAAAAATTTGTAATTAGATACTCTCGTTGGATGCTGAGAAAGCATTCCATAGAGTCTCCTGGCACGCCATATATGATTCTCTTAAAAAGCTTGGGGTAGGGGTCTAGGGGACCCTTTTATAGCCAAAATCACGGCCCTGTATCGCAATACGTCACCTAGGCTGAAGATAAATGGAACTGTAGCACCCTGAGGGCTCGGTTGCTACAGACGTATTGCACCTCACCCAGAGGTGTGATATCTCACTCTCAGGTAAGGATGGAGTGTGGATCAGGACCCGACACCTGCATGCATTACACCACATTGCCGTGGGGCAGGGCGACCAATATGCCCCTGAGATGGGCACGACAGTCCCTGTCCCTGGCTGGAGTGGGGGGAGGGAACACTGAGGAAGGGGAACCCTGTAGTGCAGGAGCAGGGAGTAAGCAGTTCCTGGGTGCATTGAGAAGGGAGTATAAAAGGTGGGCATCATGTTAGTTCAGTGCAGAGAAGTCTGAGCAGAAGTGGCAGGGAGCAGGGGCTCTGCATGAGCTCTGCTCCGGAGGCGGGCCTAGTAACAGAGGCCCAGGCCTGGAAGAGGGAGAAGGAAGGAAGAGGAGCGGAGAAGGCTCCAGGAACGAGGAATGAAGGGATCCCAGGGGTGCGGACGGGCGAGTCGCCACCGCACACCCGAATCCACCTGCGTGGAGGGGTCAGGCCAAAGGGGGAGACCGGTCCCCGAACTAGTGGAGGCAGGAAACGACCCTCAGCTAGAAACCGGAGACTCTGACATTTTATGTGGCACAGCCCCTCGCTACACCCGCTAGGAAGGCACCACATAGGGTCAGGGAAACTAGCGCCAAGTTTACCAAGAGGAGGCCCGAGGCAGCCGGACAGAAGTGTTGGTAAGAAAGGCCAGACAAAGGACACACAAAGGGGGTCCTGTGAAGTGCTCCAAAGTTATCTGGGAGTTGTCTGAGCCCCTCACCTGGTGAGCACAGTACGACGTGGGCAGCCGTTACCTGCAGACGTGGTCTGGATAATAAGAACTGTGAGTAAAGGCCCTGGACTGCATCACTGACTCCGTGTCGTTACTGCTGCTGCCCTGCACCATCACCCCCATCCTCCGCATACACTGCCCTGAGGCTATACTCCTCCCGTGGGGAGTTATGCTACGCTCTGCTGCACCCACAACACCAGCCTCAGCGGTCTGCCCTGTAGCGGCGGTTCACTCTGACCGCAATCCACGGGTGGCGTAGTCGGACATTTAAACATCAAAACCACATAAATAGTTCCGCCACTGGTTTGACCGCCCTGAGCCACGGAACCGGGTCGCCGCCACGAAGACTACAACCACCAGCATCCACCAAAAAGGGTCCGGCTCCGGGTGTCCCAAGGCCCAGGGGGTGCGTCAGAACATTTTCATCACCTTTCACAATCACCAATGGGACAAGGCAGGGATGTCCTCTGTCCCCTCTCTTATACATCCTAGTGACGGAGCACCTGCTCTCATCAATTCGCCATAACCCCAATATTAGGTGGATTGAGGTGGGAGGCACCGAGTACAAGTGCTCTCTATTTGCTGATGATGTCCTAGTATATATCACTCAATCACATATATCCATCCATGCTGTTATGGCTGAAATAGATCACTTTGTTACATGGTAAAATTTTAAAATCAATGCAGCGAAGTCTGAGGCCCTCGATGTCTCCCTCCCCAAATCCATATAGGATTCCATCCAGTCCAACTTTCCCTTTGCCTGGCCCTCACAGGGTATCAAATACTTAGGAATTCCTATTCATAGAGACCTCTCCCATCTATGTTATCTTAATTTTGGGCCCTTTATTGAACAATTCCATACAGACCACGGTTGGCAAGTTAGAACTGTAAGATTCACTACGTGAACCGCTGGTGTTTTGTGGAAAAGCACATGTACACCGCGTTCCAAATTATTATGCAAAAAGTGTTTAGGAGTGATAAGGGAAGAATTTGTTTGTTTGTCAGTTAAACTCATTGATGGTGATGTGTGTCAGGGCTCTTTATATCACTGTAAGCAATTGCAGACACCTGTGCTAATTAGTTTGGCAGGTGTGTCCAATGAAAGGCAAGACTACTTAAGAAGGCTCTCTCACATTATTAAGCAGCCTACATTTTCTGCCAAAATGGGAAAGAAAAAGGATGTGTCGGCTGCTGAGAAGCAACAAATTGTGGAGTGTTTAGGTCAAGGCATGACTACAATCAACATTGTGCGATGATCAGGATGAAGTGTCTTGGCAATCAAGAAGTATGTAGCTGATTCACAGTACACACGTGTGCGTGCTGATAAGGGCAAATTGAGGACTCTTTCCTACAGGCAATTACGTCAGGTTGAAAGAGCAGCGGCAAAAAAGCCTTGTCATAGCAGCAGACAAGTTTTTGAAGCTGCTTGTGCCTCCAACGTCCCCCGAACAACAAGATGCAGGGTCCTTCAGAGGTTTGCAGCTGTGCATACGCCATCCTGTCGACCTCCTCTATCCACTTCACACAAGCAGAAACGGCTCCAGTGGGCCAAACATTACATGAAGACTGATTTCAAAACTGTTTTGTTCACGGATGAGTGCTGTGCAGCGCTCGATGGTCCAGATGGATGGAGTGGAGGATGGCTGGTTGATGGACACCCCATGCAAACACGGCTACAGCGCCAACAAGGAGGAGGTGGAGTAATGTTTTGGGCTGGAATCATGGGGAGAGAGATTGTCGGCCCCTTTAGGATCCCTGAAGGCGCTAAAGATGAACTCCATAATGTATGTGGATTTTCTCAAACAGCACTTCCTGCCATGGTTCAAGAAGAAGAACCGTGTATTTCACAGCAAGATCATTTTTCTGCATGATAATGCACCATCTCATGCTGCACATAAAACATCTGCATCTCTGGCTGATATGGGCATAAAAGGGGACAAACTTATGGTGTGACCCCCATGCTCCCCTGACCTCTACCCCATTCAGAACCTTTGGAGCATCATTAAAAGGAGTGTCTATGATGGCGGGAGGCAGTTCACATCTAAGCAACAGCTCTGGGAGGGTATTCTGTCCTCATGCAAAACAATTGAAGCAGAAACCATCCAAAACCTGACAAATTCAATGGACGAGAGAGTTCAGAAGCTCCTTTCGAACAAGGGGTCCTATGTGAAAATGTAACATCACCTAGAATGAAGTTTTGAGTTGAAAACTGTTTGATTTCAGTTTCTAACAACCTGCTAATGCTTATAATTTCAAAAATGACCATTTTTTTGGTCTTTATTAAAATGAAAAGGTTGATCGAAAAGTTTGGGGGATCTAAGAGTGTGGCAACCCAGTAGTCATGATTACTTCGAATTCTGACAATATGAGGGTCATGCTGCAGGTAGTGCAGCAAGAAGGCACTTATGTGTCTTGCGCATCTCGGAGCCCCAAAATTATTTTCCGGGCTAGATGCAGCTAAAAATTATTTTTAATTTTAAATCTGGTGGAGCTTATTATAGATGGGCTAATATGATCAGTGCTGCACACTGCTACAAAGCCCAAATTATTTTCCAGTCAAGATACAGATAAACATGATTAGTAATTTGAAAGCTTAAAACGTTTGGTAGGGTGATTTTAACCAATCATCAAGCTTTTACTCTCCCCAGGATGACACAGGGGTAGAAAAGTCGTTTCGGATCCATGATTTGTTCATCTTTATGAACGTGAGTCTGTCTACATTATCAGTGGAGAGCCGCGTGCGCTTATCTGTCAGCACACCACCAGCAGCGCTGAACACACGTTCAGACAGAACGCTGGCTGCGGGGCATGACAAGATCTCCAAGGCGTAAGTGGCTAGCTCCGGCCATTTATCCAGATTGGAAGCCCAAAAAGAGCAAGGGTCCAGTGACACAGTCGTGGCTTCAATGTTTACTTGGAGATACTCCTGTACCATCGTCTCTAGGCGTTGACTATGTGTCAGACTTCTTGTCTCCTGTGGCCTTGCAAAGGATGGGCTAAAAAAGTGGTGAAATGATTCCGCAAAATTGATGTTACCAGCAGATACTGTGGTTCTGTTACGGTTTGAGTGCTGAACACTTGACGGTCCCACGGTTGGCAAGTTGGAACTGTGAGATTCACTACGTGCACCACTGGTATTTTGTGGAAAAGCACATGTAAGATTCTGCAACAGTCTCTGCTGATACTCCTGCATGCGTGCATCCCTTTCTATGGCAGGAATAATTTCTGCAAATTTACTTTTGTACCGGGGATCTAACAGTGTGGCAACCCAGTAGTCAGGATTATTTCTAATTCTCACAATTCGAGGGTCATGTTGCAGGTAGTGCAGCAAGAAGGCACTCATGTGTGTTGCGCATCCAGGAACACCAAGTCCCTGTTGTGTTGGTGGCGAGGTAACAATCATGCTTCCTTCCTCTGTCCTCTCCCCCCAACCTCGCACAACAGAAATGTGATCAAGGTCTCCCTCATCTGATGAGTCTTCCATCAGTTCGTCCTCCACTTCTTCCTGGGCTCCTGCACCTTCCTCACTAGTTTGGCTGCTACCATGCGCCCTGGTAAAACCATCTCCCCCACCCTCACATGCCTGCCGCCTTGGTGCTGCCGACCTTCTGGACCTTGCAGATGTTAGCCCTTCCGCATACAACTCCTCCTCCTCTACTTCCTCCACCTCCTCTTGTGCCACCACCTGACTCCGAATTCTGTTTAACATGTGCTCCAGCATGTAAATCACCGGAATAGTCATGCTGATAATGGCATCGTCAGCACTAAACATCTTCGTCGCCATTTCAAAACTGTGCAGAAGGGTGCATAGGTCCCTGATCTGAGACCACTCCTCCAGCGTGATTTGCCCCACCTCTGAATCTCGTTGGCCCAGGCTATACGTCAGAACGTATTGCACCAGGGCTTGTCGGTGCTGCCACAGTCGCTGCAACATGTGCAGAGTTGAATTCCACCAGGTAGGCACATCGCATTTTAGCCGATGAAGTGGCAGGCCCAACGACTTCTGTAGAGATGTAAGTCGCTGAGCTGCGGGATGCGAACGGCGGAAGTGAGCACACAGCGACCGTGCCCTCTGCAGAAGGCCATCTAGTCTGGGATAGTGGGCTAAAAATTGCTGGACAACCAGGTTCAACACGTGAGCCATACAAGGCACGTGTGTGACATTGCCCTGGCGAAGGGCCGCACCCAGGTTTGCAGCATTGTCGCACACGGCCTTCCCTGGTTTCAGGTCCAGTGGAGACAACCATTCATGAAATTGGTTCTCCAGAGCTGACCACAACTCCTCAGCTGTGTGACTCACATTTCCCAGACATTTCAATGTAAAAACCGCCTGATGACGTTGAGCCCTACTGCCAGCATAGTAAGGAGGTGTGCAGGATCCGTTCTGCGCAGTTAGAAAGCTTGTGGCATGACCAGACAGGCTTTGGGTGCAGGTGGAAGACCGAGAGGGGGTTGAGGAGGCAGAAGCAGTGGAGGAACTTTGACATAAAGAGGATTGACGCACAACTCGTGGGGACGGCAAGACTTGGACAGCAGCCCCTTGTCCTGCTGTCACCATAGTTACCCAGTGCCCAGTCAGCGACATGTAACGCCCCTGTCCATGCCTACTCGTCCAAGTGTCTGTGGTGAAATGCACCCTGTCACACACAGAGTTTCTCAAAGAAGCGGTGATGTTGTGTGCGACATGCTGGTGGAGCGCAGGCACACCTTTCTTTGAGAAGTAGTGCCGACTGGGCATCTGGTACTGGGGCACTGCGACGGACATAAGCTCTCGAAAATCCTCTGTGTCCACCAGGCGGAAAGGCAGCATTTCTGTAGCCAAGAGCTTGCAGATGGTGAAATTCAACCTCTTAGCTTTCTCATGGCTAGGAGGAAATGGTCTTTTACTTGTCCACATCTGAGGGACCGAGGGCTGGCTATTGTGCTTAGACGGGGTTGATAAGGGTGTCCCCGGCAAACTGCCGGTCTGTGAGGAAGATGCAGGCGGACATGTTAGGTTGCCTTCATCCAAAGGTGGTGCTATCGATGTCGGACAGCGCTCAACACCAGCTGGTGTTACCACCTCCAAAGAAAATGATGACCTGCCAATCACGCTGGCTGTTGCGGGTAAAGAGGTGGCAGGTCTGCGCCCCAAAACAGGTGTGACTGCTGTCCCCCCAGTCACAGAGGATGAAGAGGCCGCGGATGCACAAGATATGGCAGACGGTGGTTGGCCCGGCCGGCTAGGCCGCATTATAGCACACTGAGCTTCCCACTGCAACTTATGCTTCATGTCCATGTGCCGGTTCATGCATGAAGTACTCAAACTATGTATTTTTTGGCCTCTACTTAGCTTTTGCTGACAAATGTTACAGATAACACGAGTTGGGTCATCTTTATCGATCTGAAAAAATGCCCAGGCTATGCAAGGCTTAGCACCCATGCGACCTGAAGAGCCACCACGACTTGTGGTGAGAGGCAGAGTTGTGTTTGAGGATGCAGTTGTTGACGTGCTTCCAGTACTACGTCTCTGTCCAGGAAGGCGCAACCTGACCTCGTCGTCACTAGCATCTTCCTCCACCTCCTCTGCTGACCTCATCTCTTGGCTGACTGTGGGTTGACAGTAAGTGGGATCTCCGACCTCATCATCATCACCCTGTGCGTTACCACACCCGTCGTCCTCAGAGCCAACCTGTTCCTGCCCTGACAAAAAACTAAAGTTGTCGCTCCAATCAGGTATTTGAGTCTTATCATCGTCTTCCTCATTGTCTCCACCAACAGGAGTTACAGTTTGGGAATGAGGGTCTACATTATGGTCAGAACCTTCTGCGTCTGGTCCTGGATCCGACTCATATAGATTCTGGGCATCAGTGCAGATCATTTCCTCGTCTGGATTCACAGAAGCGCTGGAGTCGACCTCTGATTCCCAGGCTATAGTATGAGTAAACAGCTCTGCAGACTCAACCATCTGTTCTACCTCATACTCAGACGGGCAGCTGGAGATTTGGGAGCTGTGAGGAAGCAAGTGCGATTTGGGTGACACCTTTGAGGACTGGAGTATTTGTGATGTTGAAGTTGATGTGGAGGAGAGCCCACTTAAAGGAGCACTTGATATCCGTTGAAGCACCTGCTCTTTTTGTGCCTCATCTGGAATTTGTAGCGATTGGCGTGGCCGTAAGAAAGGGATCTTATCACATTGTCCGCTAAAAGAAGTAGACATTTTAGTTTGGCTGGAAGATGGTCTTTCTTCTGCAGATGTTACTGTTGCTTTAACACCTACCCCACGGACACAACCTTTTTTCCCCTTCCCAACACGCCTATTCCCCTTTCCACCAGCAGCAGGCCTTTTTCCACTCATTTTGGTGGTTAACTAATTCACAACTCTGGAGTTGTTTGCACAAAAAAACAATGGATGGTAACCGAGCAGAGCTGAGTGGCCAAACTGTGGTATTAGGCCAAAACTATTGGCTGGGCTAGATGCAGAAAAAAATTATTTTGAATTTGCAACCTGATGGAGGTCAGTATAGATGGACTAATACAACAAGTCCCACACACAGCTAGAAGCCCAAATATTTTTTCAGAGGTACTGTAGATGCAGATAAAAATTAGTTTTAATTTGCAACCTGATGGACGTCAGTATAGATGGACTAATAGAGAAAGTCCGACACACTACTAGAAGGCCAAATATTTTTTCAGAGCTAGATGCAGAAAAAAATTATATTCAGTTTGCAACCTGATGGAGGTCAGTATAGATGGACTAATAGAGAAAGTCCGACACACTACTAGAAGGCCAAATATTTTTTCAGAGGTAGATGCAGAAAAAAATATATTCAGTTTGCAACCTGATGGAGGTCAGTATAGATGGACTAATAGAACAAGTCCCACACACTGCTAAAAGCCCAAATATTTTTTCAGAGGTACTGTAGATGCAGATAAAAATTAGTTTTAATTTGCAACCTGATGGAGGTCAGTATAGATGGACTAATAGAGAAAGTCCGACACACTACTAGAAGGCCAAATATTTTTTCAGAGGTAGATGCAGAAAAAAATATATTCAGTTTGCAACCTGATGGAGGTCAGTATAGATGGACTAATACAACAAGTCCCGCACACAGCTAGAAGCCCAAATATTTTTTCAGAGGTACTGTAGATGTAGATAAAAATTAGTTTTAATTTGCAACCTGATGGAGGTCAGTATAGATGGACTAATAGAGAAAGTCCGACACACTACTAGAAGGCCAAATATTTTTTCAGAACTAGATGCAGAAAAAAATTATATTCAGTTTGCAACCTGATGGAGGTCAGTATAGATGGACTAATAGAGAAAGTCCGACACACTACTAGAAGGCCAAATATTTTTTCAGAGGTAGATGCAGAAAAAAATATATTCAGTTTGCAACCTGATGGAGGTCAGTATAGATGGATTAATAGAACAAGACCCACACACAGCTAGAAGCCCAATATTTTTTCAGAGGTAGATGCAGAAAAAGCTATATTCAGTTTGCAACCTGATGGAGGTCAGTATAGATGGACTAATAGAACAAGTCCCACACACTGCTAGAAGCCCAAATATTTTTTCAGAGGTACTGTAGATGCAGATAAAAATTAGTTTTAATTTGCAACCTGATGGAGGTCAGTATAGATGGACTAATAGAGAAAGTCCGACACACTACTAGAAGGCCAAATATTTTTTCAGAGGTAGATGCAGAAAAAAATATATTCAGTTTGCAACCTGATGGAGGTCAGTATAGATGGACTAATACAACAAGTCCCGCACACAGCTAGAAGCCCAAATATTTTTTCAGAGGTACTGTAGATGCAGATAAAAATTAGTTTTAATTTGCAACCTGATGGAGGTCAGTATAGATGGACTAATAGAGAAAGTCCGACACACTACTAGAAGGCCAAATATTTTTTCAGAGGTAGATGCAGAAAAAAATATCTTCAGTTTGCAACCTGATGGAGGTCAGTATAGATGGATTAATAGAACAAGACCCACACACAGCTAGAAGCCCAATATTTTTTCAGAGGTAGATGCAGAAAAAAATATATTCAGTTTGCAACCTGATGGAGGTCAGTATAGATGGACTAATAGAACAAGTCCCACACACTGCTAGAAGCCCAAATATTTTTTCAGAGGTACTGTAGATGCAGATAAAAATTAGTTTTAATTTGCAACCTGATGGAGGTCAGTATAGATGGACTAATAGAGAAAGTCCGACACACTACTAGAAGGCCAAATATTTTTTCAGAGGTAGATGCAGAAAAAAATATATTCAGTTTGCAACCTGATGGAGGTCAGTATAGATGGACTAATACAACAAGTCCCGCACACAGCTAGAAGCCCAAATATTTTTTCAGAGGTACTGTAGATGCAGATAAAAATTATTTTTAATTTGCAACCTGATGGAGGTCAGTATAGATGGACTAATAGAGAAAGTCCGACACACTACTAGAAGGCCAAATATTTTTTCAGAGCTAGATGCAGAAAAAAATTATATTCAGTTTGCAACCTGATGGAGGTCAGTAAAGATGGATTAATAGAACAAGACCCACACACAGCTAGAAGCCCAATATTTTTTCAGAGGTAGATGCAGAAAAAAATATATTCAGTTTGCAACCTGATGGAGGTCAGTATAGATGGACTAATAGAACAAGTCCCACACACTGCTAGAAGCCCAAATATTTTTTCAGAGGTACTGTAGATGCAGATAAAAATTAGTTTTAATTTGCAACCTGATGGCGGTCAGTATAGATGGACTAATAGAATGATGCTATGCCCAAAAGATTTTACTTCACTAGGTGCAGTAAAAAAATTGGTATTCTATACACAGGTGGTATATCTTGCAACACAGATAGGCTACTCCACTGACTAACACACTCTGCAATAGGCCAAAAAGGATTAGCTTTGCTAGATTCAGCCAAATGCTGTGAAAAAAACTTGCACAGCACTGGCACAGACCTGCCTGGCAAAAACTGATAGGAACTCATGTAACCTAGTCCTGAAAAGGACTCCAATTACAATTAGTCTTTACTCCCACAACCTATCTATTTAAGAGCACAGACCTCCCTGATAAAAGTCGTAGGAAATGCTGTAACCTAGTCCTTAAAAGGACTGCAATCACAACTATTCCCTACTCCCAAGCTATCTGTATATTTGTGCGAAAATTGGCTTGAAATTAACAAGGTATAGCGTACACAGCAACAGCGGTGCCGTCTAACACGCAGCTGCAGCAGTGAGAAAATGGTGGCGACGGGGAAAATGGCTTGGTCTTATAGGGCAAGGACATGTGACATACACTGCCAATCACACATGCCCTTGCTTGTGTGAAAAAAAGCACTTCGCTCCGTGTGTGCGCTGCTGATAGGCTGACAGATTGCACCTCCCCACTGCAAATGCGGGAAAGAGAAAAAAAAATGGAGATCTTCATTGTTCCTGCAGAGATCCATCCCCTGCCCCTCCCCCCGCCCCGCTGTACACTCAAACTGCGTATTAACATTAATTTTCATCATTACTGAGAAAAAATCCAGTTATGATTTTGGTGCACGAACAGTTATCGAACATAACCTCGAACAGCCGAATTTTTCTCAAATTGTTCGTGTTCGCCGAACGGCTCGAACACCGCCCAAAACAGCTTGAATTTGAGATTGGCGAACAGTTCGAGTAGAACAACGCTCATCTCTAGTGATGATTACTGTCACAATGCCATTTTTGCAATAGTCCGGTGCTTCTTAACTTCTGGCAGAACAAAATAGACTTGTATGCTTTGGTCTCATATTCCTTTGACTCGTTGGCTAATGTGGATGTCCTTGTGAAGAGGTTTGCGGATTTTTCAAAAGATTACAAAAAGTTTCAGTATAATGATCAATTATTTAATAAGAAGGTTATAAGAATGAAAGCTGGAAGCAACAAGTAACAGAGATTTCTTTCTGCCGCGTCCAGAATAAATATAATTATGATTATTGTAAAAGCGCTCTCCATCTCCCTGACCTGTATTCATCACATTTGAAGAGAATTTTCTGGCCCTAGAACTAACAGTCTAATGACAGGCAAAAAATAAACGATGTAGTGTAGATGCAGTAATGGTATGTAGGAATACTCTTCTGCTTGTGCTAGTCTTCCTTTACAGAAAAAAAGAGAGAAGCGCTGTGTACTTTAGATTTATTTATTTCATTTATTTATTTTACTCACTTAGTTAGCACCATTTATTCCTCAGCACTTTACAGATATCAGATGCAAACAAGCCTGGTGTCCTATATGAAGCGCTACTACTTAAAGGGAACCTGTCACGTGAAAAAACACTATATGGAGTTAATCTGCAGGTTATTAATATACTGAAACTGCCCGGCGTCTGCACTTACCACCCCACTTCCGGGAGGAAATTAACTTTATTTCGGCAGCGGCCAGGTCTCAGTCACCGGGTTGGCGCCGATGCGGGTACAGTCACCGCTTTGTGTATAGAGAGCTGTGGCTGCGCCCCGGGACTGGCAGCTGACCTAGTGCTGATCCTACTGTCAGTCAGTGCGGGGAGTGCGGTTACAGCTGAAGCTCTCTATACACAGAGCGGTGGCAGTACCTGCATCGGCGCCACCACGGTGACTGAGATCCGAACGCTGCCGATAGGAATAAAGTTCATTTCCTCCCAGCTCTAAGTGCAGGCGCCGGGCAGCTTCAGAACGCTATTAACCTGCAGATTAACCCTATATCTACAGGTTAATAGCATTTTTTACGTGACAGGTTCCCTTTAACAGATCTGTCTTTTGAAATTAGAAAATATTTCTAATTCTTTTCTCCATTGACTTCTTAAAATGCAAATCACTCCTATAAATCTAGAATCTCAAATTGGGCAGATCATTTTTATCATGTCTATCTGTCATCAGTAAGATAAGTTGAATATCTGAATCCCCTGACAATGTCTTTATTTGCATATTTCGATTCTTCATTGCTACTTTTGACACATTTTACACATACGCACACTTGTGCCACACATTGTTAGCCCATGTTTCAATCTTATTATCCAAAATTACATACTTACCATTTTTTCTGAAAACGGATAAAGACTCCTGTGTGACTTTGCATTTTGTACAGAAAGATATGCCAGAAGTGACAGCCTGATTGGAAACGCATTTTATATAAATAGCGCTGTTATTTTTTCTCCCTGAGACAACATGTTGCTATGGCTACCAACGGGATGGTGTATTAATTCCAGACATTTTCTCCTAAACAATTTGTTGGATATTTCTATCCGTAAAATGTATAACATATTTTTTAACAATTGTGTCATATTTTCTATCCATTTTCTATCCATCTGATAAAACAGATGTAGGGGGTGACTTGGTTTTCACCGCCTTCACGGTTTTCCATCTGAAAATCCAAAAAAAACAATATTTAGACGTTCCCCAGACTGAACCATTGACTTCAATGAGGCATACAAAGTCTACAGTGTCAGTAATCATGTAAAAATTAGTGTCAGTACTATCTTATATCTGAACCACCAATTAGTTCAATACGCAACAAGTTGAGGTTCTACCTATCTATATATTTACTCGTAATGACTGCAGCTCATGATAAGTTATTAGTGAACTCATCTAAACCTATGTTGCTAATACACGGGCACACTCAATGCTTTTAAGAACAGTCACATAGCCACCCCAACAAGTTTCACCACAAGGGCTTCCTCAGGGGGCTGGGGCTATAATACCTCAATTTTGGCATCATACCTTCAATTAGATGTCTAATCGTTGCCAAACAACGAGTGAATGGAGATGATCATTTGTAAAGGCAGTATTTTTTTCCTCTTCTCTATGGTAATTTAATCTTTGATAAGTTGTAATTCTGGACTGCCACATGTTTGGCACGTCAGCCATTTGCACACAAAGTGTTAGGCTATGTGCCCACGATGCAGAAATGAAGCAGAAAATTTCTGCAGCATTTCTGCATCTCCCTGGCAGAAAAAACGCATGCGGATTGTGCATGCGTTTTTCCTGCAGAATACATGCGGATCCACATGCGGATTCACATGCGTTTCCGCATGCAGATTGACAAGTGCTTTCCAGGCGATAGCATCACTTGGAAAGTGCTTGACAACTAGGTCACACTGTATAAATCCATGCAAACAGCATGGATTTATATAGTGTGAACCGTAAAAATTAAAACAAATAATTAAGCTATACTCACCCCCGAGGCCCCGGCGTGTGCTGCAGCGCTCGTTCCTGTCTGGTTCCCGGCTGCCGGCATATCGCGAGACAGAGCGGTGAAGGGCCTGCGGTCACATGACTGTGACGTCACCGCAGGTCCTCAAGCGATGCCGGCATTCAGAGAGAAGCCGCCAGACAGGTGAATATAAACTTTATTTGTTATTTTATTCTTTTTTTACAGGTACAATGATACCCAGGTCTGGATGAGAGTCTCCTCTCCTCCAGAACTGGGTACCATCCGCACATAGAGACGCATAGAAGCCGCTTGTACAAATGTACAGTCGCGGTTTCTATGCGTTTCAATGCAAGTCAATGGCGGGAGTTCCGCTGCGCTTCCGCAAAATTAAATGACATGCTGCGGATTTTTGTACGTAGCATAAACGCTGCGGAAAAATCCGCAGCATGTGCATAGAACATGCGGAATCCCCTTGGGGACCATGGGGTGCGGATTACCTAGCGTTTCACAAGCGTTTATGCTGCGGAAATTCCGCAGCATAAACGCTTGAAAAACGCTACGTGGGCACACAGCCTAAAGTACAGCCACTCTAAAACTGCTATGCAGTTTGTGTTGACACATTATCATGATGATGCTGTTGCATGCCACATGTCATGATATTGTAGCAACTCACTCGAGAAAATAGGTAACACACTAAAAACTGCAAGTGACCCTGCTGGTTCCTGTACAGACTAGAGATCCTGACCCCACAATCCCTAGTGGTTACTGCGTAAGCTGAGATAGCCCTAACCACTAAAATAGAAAGAGACGAAAGAGTGAGTAAAAAAAAACATGAAATACAAAATAAAGGATTAAAAATGTACTGTTAGAGGATATGCTGCCTACTTCCTAAAAAGAAACAGAAGAGAGGTGCAGTATAAAGAACATAAACAGCAGAGAGATAATGTCACGGCTGTGTCAGATGTAACAGACAGTCGCTCTGCAGCTGGCTGCAGAAGATCACTTCGTTTGGCATTGCAGACGTCTTCTTAAATCTGTCTTACTTTAGAACCCACAAGTATTGTACAGGCCAAATAAAAGAGGATGGTGCAGCTGCTTCTAAATGGTTAATCTGCAAGATAAGATGCTTGTAAAGGGTTAATCTTCAAGAGGAGGATATATGGACTAAACGCTTAGTCTCAGTCTTACTGCACACAGATAGTCAGCTATATTATAATAATAATAATCTTTATATAACGCTATCATATTCCACAACGCTTTACATACATTATTGTCGCTGTCCCCATCGGGGCTCACAATCTAGATTCCCTATCAGTATGTCTTTTGGAGGAAACTGGAGAACCTGGAGGAAACCCATACAAACTCCTTGCAGATATTGTCCTTGGTGGGATTTGAACCCAGGACCCCAGCGCTGCAATGCTAACCACTGCGCCACCGTGCCACCCAACAGCATACTAAGGAGAAGCTGAGACAAATGTGCATGCTGGAACACTCAATCGAAGCGTCATCAGTGGGCAGAGGTGGGGTCACTGCCGCAAGCCCTTGCCCCTTCCAGAAACAGAGCTTCATCAGCGACGCTCATTTCAGGGGCTGTCAGGGACTGTGGCAGTTGAATACTCCCTGATGATGATTTGTTTGATATCCCAGCATGCACTGGGATTTTCAAAGAAAACACCATCAAAAAGGAATTGGAAAAAGAAGAAAGTAAAGTGGTGTAGCTAGGGAAGGATAGGGCATTTTTAATTCCAGTATATTAGAAAATAGTTTAGATTATGACATTAAATAGATAGGGATCTTGGATGAAAATTAATTTCGACTTTGGACCACCCTTTTAACAGTTGTAAAAAAAGATTTTATAGGTAAATACTCATTTGTATAGATACAATGTCATCATGTTAATGGTAATACAAATGGCAAGTGACTTGTCATTTTCCTTCATCGCAGGGAAATATTGGTGTCAAACATCAGTACTTAACCATTCCACTATTTATAGGTTGTATTGATCTTTATTAGCACAATTGTCAGGTAATTACAGTATACACATCTTATATTCAGCACACTGTATATATTCCTCAGAATGATGTTAGTAATGCTTCAGTGGGTTCTTATATGGCGCCTAAGGCAATCATTACCCAATTAGATGGCAACAAAATGCTAAAATGAATAAGCGCTCCATGCAATTGACTAAACCTCTAATCTATGCATGTATTCACCTCCCTGATTTATTGGTGGTCCAGTGACACTTTATATCTGCTTTCATGGACATTGATCTCAGTACCATTATCAATCAATCCTTTATTTGTAGTATTTGTGGTCTCTTTATGTTTTTGTGCTTTCGGTACTTTCTATTGCTATATCATGAGGTACAAGCAGGCCACCACAATTATGTTTTTTAAGTTAAAACATATTATAGAAATGGTTGTTGATTGTCTACATTTTCGTTAGTTACCCATGGACAAGCGTTAATACATACAGAACTAGTCAAGGTTACCTTGACTCATAAAGCAAAGCACAATGATATCACAGGACAAAATAAAGTGCAGTTCAGCACCTAACATGACATGGTCAATGGCTTGTGCAGTGTTAAGTTATTTTAAGCCTCTTAAGTGAATAATCTTCTGTGATAAGTTATCAAGATGGTGAGTTGTGAGTCATGAAAACTTTCCTTACATCTGTACTTCTCAGTATCTAGACTCTAATCTATTAGCTCTTTGGAGGGGTATCTGTGATCTAAACTGGAAATGTGTACACTGGAATCACTAAATTTAGGAATACATGTTTTCCATTTTTTTCTCAGGTTTATCAATATACACTGCTCAAAAAAATAAAGGGAACACTTAAACAACACAATGTAACTCCAAGTCAATCACACTTCTGTGAAATCAAACTGTCCAGTTATGAAGCAACGCTGATTGTGAATCAATTTCTCCTGCTGTTGTGCAAATGGAACAGACAACTGGTAGAAATGATAGACAATTAGCAAGATAACCCCTGTAAAGGAGTGGTTCTGCAGGTGGTGACCACAGACCATTTTTCTGTTCTCATCCTTTTTTTGCTGTTGTTTTGGTCACTTTTGCATTTTGTCATTGCTCTCACCCCTAGAGGTACAGTAATATAAGGCTGTGTCTAAAATACAACCCACAGAAGTTGCTCAGGTAGTGTAGCTCATCCAGGATGGCACATCAATGCGAACTGTGGCAAGAAGGCTAGCTGTGTCTGTCAGCACAGTGTCCAGAGCATGGAGCAGATATCAGGAGACAGGCCAGAACACCAGGTGACGTGGAGGGGGCCATAGGAGGGCAACAACCCAGCAGCAGGATCGCTACATACTCATTTGTGCAAGGAGGAGCAGGAGGAACAGTGCCAGAGCCCTGCAAAGTGACCTCCAGCAGGCCACTAACATCCATGTGTCGGCTCAAACTGTCAGAACAAGACTCCAAGAGGGTGGTATGAGAGTCTGACGTACACAGGTGTTTATTGCGCTTGCAGCCCAACACTGTGTAGGGCGATTGGTATTTGCCAGAAAACACCAAGATTGGCAGATTCCACATTGGAACCCTTTGCTCTTCACGGATGAGAGCAGGTTCACACTGAGCACATGTGACAGACGTGACAGAGTCTGGAGACACCGTTGAGAGCGATCTGCTGCCGGCAACATCCTCCAGCATGACCAGTTTGGCAGTGGGTCAGTAGTGGTGTGGGGAGGTATATCTTTGGAGTGCCACACAGCCATCCATATATTAGCCAGAAGTACCCTGACTGCCATTAGGCACCAGGATATGATCCTCAGACCCATTGTGAGACCATATGTAGGTGCAGTGGGCCCTGGGTTCCTTTTGATGCATGACAATGCTAGGCCTCGTGGCTGAAGTGTGTCAGCAGTTCCTGCATGATGAAGGCATTGATGCTTTGGACAGGCCTGCCCATTCCCCAAACCTGAAGCACATCTGAGACGTCATGTCTCGTTCCATCCATTGCACCACAGACTGTCTAGGAGTTGACTGATGCTTTAATCCAGGTCTGAGAGGAGATCCCTCGGGAGACCATCCGCAACCTCATCAGGAGCATGCCCAGATGTTGTAGGAAGGAGGCCACACACACTACTGAGCTTCATTTCCTTGTCTTGAGTCATTTCCACTGAAATTGGATCAGCCTGTAAGTTGATTTTACACTTTTATTTTGACTATCATTCCAAATCCAGACCTCCATGGGATATTCATTTTGATTTAAATTGATCATTTTTATGTATTATTATTCTCAACGCATTCCACTATGTAATGAATAAAGATTTGAAACTGGAATATTTCATTCAGTGATATCTAGGATGTGGTATTTTAGTGTTCCCTTTATTTTTTTGAGCAGTGTATTTCTGTGCACTCTGCAGAATATTGTTATTGTTAATTTCCCCCTGATCTCTTCCAATGACAAAAGGTTAGGAGGTTGGGGCTTAGGTTTGGAGAAGTAACTAACATTCTTTGGTTAAGGCCGAGTTTTTTCACATGAGCGTACTACACAGACTGACCTTGGGTTTTCAAACCCAACCTTACAGAATCATAGACACATACAGTACAGACCAAAAGTTTGGACACACCTCATTTAAAGATTTTTCTGTATTTTCATGACTTTGAAAATTGTACATTCACACTGAAGGCATCAAAACTATGAATTAACACATGTGGAATTATATACTTAACAAAAAAGTGTGAAACAACTGAAAATATGTCTTATATTCTAGGTTCTTCAAAGTAGCCACCTTTTGCTTTGATGACTGCTTTGCACACTCTTGGCATTCTCTTGATGAGCTTCAACAGGTAGTCACCGGAAATGGTCTTCCAACAATCTTGAAGGAGTTCCCAGAGATGCTTAGCACTTGTTGGCCGTTTTGCCTTCACTCTGCGGTCCAGCTCACCCCAAACCATCTCGATTGGGTTGAGGTCTGGTGACTGTGGAGGCCAGGTCATCTGGTGTAGCACCCCATCACTCTCCCTCTTGGTCAAATAGCCCTTACACAGCCTGGAGGTGTGTTTGGGGTCATTGTCCTGTTGAAAAATAAATAATGGTCCAATTAAACGCAAACCGGATGGAATAGCATGCCGCTGCAAGATGCTGTGGTAGCCATGCTGGTTCAGTATGCCTTCAATTTTGAATAAATCCCCAACAGTGTCACCAGCAAAGCACTCCCACACCATCACACCTCCTCCTCCATGCTTCACGGTGGGAACAAGGCATGTAGAGTCCATCTGTTCTCCTTTTCTGCGTCGCACAAAGAAACAGTGGTTGGAACTAAAGATCTCAAATTTGGACTCATCAGACCAAAGCACAGATTTCCACCGGTCTAATGTCCATTCCTTGTGTTCTTTAGCCCAAACAAGTCTCTTCTGCTTGTTGCCTGTCCTTAGCAGTGGTTTCCTAGCAGCTATTTTACCATGAAGGCCAGCTGCACAAAGTCTCCTCTTAACAGTTGTTGTAGAGATGTGTCTGCTGCTAGAACTCTGTGTGGCATTGACCTGGTCTCTAATCTGAGTTGCTGTTAACTTGCGATTTCTGAGGCTGGTGACTCGGATAAACTTATCCTTAGAAGCAGAGGTGACTCTTGGTCTTCCTTTCCTGGGGCGGTCCTCATGTGAGCCAGTTTCTTTGTAGCGCTTGATGGTTTTTGCAACTGCACTTGGGGACACTTTCAAAGTTTGCCCAATTTTTCGGACTGACTGACCTTCATTTCTTAAAATAATGATGGCCACTCGTTTTTCTTTACTTAGCTGCTTTTTTCTTGCCATAATACAGATTCTAACAGTCTATTCAGTAGGACTATCAGCTGTGTATCCACCAGACTTCTGCACAACACACTGATGGTCCCAACCCCATTTATAAGGTAAGAAATCCCACTTATTAAACCTGACAGGGCACACCTGTGAAGTGAAAACCATTTCCGGTGACTACCTCTTGAAGCTCATCAAGAGAATGCCAAGAGTGTGCAAAGCAGTCATCAAAGCAAAAGGTGGCTACTTTGAAGAACCTAGAATATAAGACATATTTTCAGTTGTTTCACACTTTTTTGTTGCATATAATTCCACATGTGTTAATTCATAGTTTTGATGCCTTCAGTGTGAATGTACAATTTTCATAGTCATGAAAATACAGAAAAATCTTTAAATGAGAAGGTGTGTCCAAACTTTTGGTCTGTACTGTATGTGGCTGTTAATTCGGGTTGGGAGATCCGCTGCCAGTCCAATATGGACCATAAAATATGTTCGTGTGAAACTGACCTAACAGAGCTTTGGTGAAGGTGGAGGAAATGGCTGATCACCTGAAAAGAGTTTTTAATATATTTCTCAGTTTTCATCCAATATGAGACAAAATATGATCAAAGAAGAGGATAAGATTAAAGGTGTTTTCCCATGAATGAAAGTTCATTTTAATCAATAAATCTTGGAATAATAATAACTTCCACAATTGGATATATTTAAATAAAATGTTGCTGTGCTGAGATAATCTTATAAATGTTCCCCTGTGTAATGGCTGTGTCTGACCATGTACAGAACACTGTCTCATCATACCACATCTCCTGGGCAAGGGAGGAAGCAAAAGAGTATACAGACATTACAGCAGGGGATCACAGATAATTCTTTTTGTGAGGTAAAGCATTTTCTTGCCTGTTTTTAAACAATATTTTACTTCAAAGAAAGAATCAGCTGCGATCCCCTGCTGTAATGTCTGTATACTCTTTTGCTTTCTCCCCTGCCCAGGAGCTGCGGTATAATCAGACCATGTTCCTGCAGTGTCAGACACAGCCATTACACAGTAAACAGCAGGGGCACATTCATAAGATTATCTCAGCACTGGAACATTTTATTTAAATACATTCAATTGTGGAAATTATAATCATTCCAAGATCTATTGATTAAAATGAACTTTTGATCATGGGAAAACCCCTTTAATAGTATTTTCATATGTGACAGACACGGTGTAGATTTTCATTCCATTAGATTGAGTTTACATGTTGTGTAAAATATCTGTGTATATTCGATACAAAAATTAACCTAAGGGCAGGTGCAGACAGCCGTAGATTCTTTCATATGAGAAAATCGGGTCGATTACGCAAATGACACTTTGATCAAAGTTTGACCAGAGTTTTATCAAAATGTGATCATAGTGTGATTCTATTCTCATAGATTAGGAGAAGATGGAGAAAAACATTTCTCCATCTTCCACATTCTGTGAGTGCGGAAATAGGACTGCACTCAGATGTCATCCGAGTGCAGTCCAATGGTTTCCCATGTACTCATTGACTTGCATGGCCGAGTGCGTTCTGAATATCGGATGTAAATCAGGCATGCAGTGATTTTTTCTTTGGACAGACTCTGTCCGAGGAAAAAATCGTACATGTGCCTTGTCCCTTAGACTAACATTGGTTCGAGTGTGATTTTCTGGATTTCACTCATTCTAATGTTTATGGTAGATCTGCAAAAAAAATTGCATGTGAAAGATTAAAATTTTGCTGCAGATTTTGCAGCGAATTTGCAATGGATTTTTTTCCTCTGCAAATTATATTCTATTACAGATTAATAGAAATATTTATTTTTTAAAAGTTTGTCTTTACATCATTTTACCTTGACATCTTATTCTTGAAAGGACTGTTCTGTAGAATTGATCAGTGGAACGCTGTCAACCTATGAACATACAAAAATAACGTAAAGAAACCCCCCTGTGAATAAAGGTGTCAGCTCATTTTTGTGTCAAATGTTGAGATGTAAACCACTGAAAGCGGTATTGTAGTACAGCTATTACATTATGATTATTGTTTCTCACAATGATTGTTGACAGTTATTGTTGGCATTACCAATCTCCCTGACAATGGAGATCTTCTTCCCAAGCTGCCACAATCATTTGGATGAATTACCATTGGAATGACAGTTGAAATGCGCTCAGGAATATAGAATGTGTGTACAGACCAGTATTTCCTCTTTGAAATGAAAATGGACTGTGGATTACACTTTTTAAATACTTCACTTAAGATCTTCACACACAATAAACTAATATCAATATGTATGGGGGCGCCGGCCAACTGACGGTTGGGGGAGATGTTAATCAGACATATCTGATTTTAGACTGCTGATACCTATATTTCTCATGGAGATAATCCACTGGCTGAAATATCTGTTCTCCGGGAGAATAAAAGAATCAGTAGTCTGAAATTGGACATTCCCGATCAACATCTACCCAATAATACAGGGTTGCCCGGGCAAATGAGCGCTCTTATGAATGGGAGACTCGTCTGAGATTGTTCTCGGCCAAACAATCGGCCAACAATCATCTAATATGTATGGAGGCCTTCATTTTTTTGTATTAAATGTAAAATTGGGACTGGCTTATGTGTCTTTGTGTAGTCAGCGTCATATAGATTGCACTTTCATATCGTTATAGTTATACCTTCATAGTCACTAGCTTTCCATTTCGGTCTTCCAGGAATTTAATTTTCTACTGATTTAATAGCATTCATTTTTCTCACTTTTGAAAAACGAATCTTAAAGGGTTTGTCCAGCTAAAATATCTAAAAGCGTCTTAGAATGTAAAAAAAAAAAGATCTATTCAACTTATTGATACCCTGCTGATCTGGTGCAGATGCTCTCGCACCCCCCATCAGTCTCTGTATCCAAGGCGGTACAACCATCTGACCACTGTAGCTAATCACGTAACTAGACTGGCGGTGAAGTCTCTATATTTCTCTGCAGCTAATCACATGCTTTCGAGCAAGTTGCCTAGAAAGTATCAAAACTGGAACAACAATATATCAGTAAGTTAACTATGACCATGGTTGTACTCCAATTTATTTTTTTATGGCGATTCAACCGTGCAGTGTATATTAGACAATACTATATCCTTGTTGCTTCAAGTCAACATAATACATTTCTCCTGTACTGTAGACCTTTTGCTTGAAAAGGATAGTAATTTCTTATTAATTAATTAATGATAAATAGGAATCTCTCCTCACTTTTCAAAAGCTTAGATGTGTTTTAAAATAAATAATATACTTCCACTGTAATTTAAAAGGAAAATTAAAAGTTGTGGGCTTGATGATTATCTATAGATGCATTTACCCTGTAGCCTTGTGATTTATATGGTCATGGAACTACTGAGCAAATAATTTTTATTAGATAATATATTGAAAAATAAGTTTAACTGTTGTGTCCAGGTCTCCTGAAGACACTGTTTTTTTCAGCGAAACATGTCAGGCAGATAAATGGATAACTGTTAAACAGCATCCATAAGTGTTAGGCCTCGATCATGCATACATATCAGTTTAGAACTTTCAAAAATACTGACTATTTTTTCTTATTGCGATTATTCATTTTTAATTTGTATTCTTTCTGTTAGTATCTGTGTGTCATCCATTTTTCTTGTATGCAAAAATGGAGATTTCTCAAGCTGGTTGCGAAAAATGGACAGCACATGAATTCCTTTTCGTGGACCTTTTCTCTTGAATGGAGTTTTGTCCTTAAAATGGACCAGAGTAGGACATGTCTGATGGTCAGGCCACAAAAATAAACTGACGTGTGAACAGCCTTATAAAGTATAACGTGTAACTATTCTGTCCGTGGCAAAACAGACAGCACGAAGACGACAAAACTGACCACAACGTCCTGGTGACGGAGCCCGGTAGGCCATTGATTGTAGGCTGTGTTTTATTCTCTTTAGATTAGTAAGTGGTACTTTCAATTGAGCTTTAGCATTGGACATTGTGACTAATGCACAAAACACTGGGGTGTTTTTTAAAATATCAGTATTGTTCACTTTAAAAGGATTCTTTAAAAATGTATAAACGCTAAGCTCAATTCTCTTGTAGCAACGCAAAGACCAAGTCAAGAGGTTGCAGAAGAGCTTTTAGCAGCTTGTAGCCCAGCTGATCTAACAATCACTAATAGTCTGTAAGATGGCTTTTGTACTATACTTAACCGTATGCCCGGTGCCCTATATAAGCCTTATCTATGAGCAAGTATAATACTCTCCCATGAGTGATAGGTGCATGAGGGCCAGTTTATTATTGCACTGCACCTGCGCGTACCCTCCCCCATACAACATTATGGCTTCTCCATGCTGCTGCTCTTGTATCATTAAGAATGGCCTCATTCTGGGATTTTTAACTCTCAGAATACAAAACACAATAGCCATCCCTGTAACCTTGCAAAAAAAACACAGATTGCATGTGTTAAATGAAAAATATACCTGTCCTGCAGTCAAGGTTCCTACATGAAAATGTTGCAATAATGTATATACAAAACCAAGGACATACTATCCCATATACTGTAATTGCGCCTGATCAGGTGATGAACTCACCGTATGTACTCTTTAAGAAAATGTCGAAAATGTCAGTGTGTTGATGTGTCTGCCAAAAGTGTGCTGTCCCAGCAGCTCTGCTGCGGAGTCACTGACCTGGCGAGCTGCGTGTGATGGGGACGGTAGCATTTATTCACAGCGCTGTATTTAGCATTCAGTAACATTGAGTTGATTCATAAATTTTACACAACTCCACACCTACGGCGAAAGGAAGAAAAACACAACTGAGGCCACCGTTGACAGAGGCAGAACCCTTTCATCGATAGCTTTTGTTATTCTCTCTCCTGGGTTGGAGATTTTGAAGTTACCAGGCGCAGAGTGTTTTTCTTTGGTTTATAGATTTCTGCGCTGATGTTGTCTTTGCAAGATTGACTAAAGTTCCATCTGAAATCTACTATTTGAAGAGCTAAAACGGTAATATTGACCTGATAGAAAAGCCGCGTCCTTGTGTTTTCCTTTGCGTGATAACGAATTTCTGACTGAGTTAACTTTATGCTGTTTCTGTTTAGTGAATATTGAGGCATTCCTTGTTGAAATTGTAAAATCATAAGGTCTTTTTTATTTCCAGAACCACTAAAATGTGCATAGAGCCTATAGAGTCACACAGTCCCGTGAGTCTGTAGGCACTACATTTGCCACCATATGGTGCCGCCATACGGCACCGCATTACAGAGATATTCTTCCCTCGAAGCAATGCTTCTAGGGGAACTCAGATGTTGTATAGAGTGACAATAAACCCATAAGTCTTAAGTGCTTTAAATAAAGATATTTGAATTTAATTCCATAATATCACATGCCTTTGTCCCTTTTACAGGAAAACTCATTGTGTTTACAGATGACTTTTATAATCGCACTAGATGGTGGCCCGATTCGAACGCATCGGGTATTCTAGAATAGGTATGCGGCCGACGGGGCGCAATTAGCAGAGCGGCGTTTAAATTTGGCGCCCAAATCGCTGATTGGTCGCGTTAGGCAACCACGACCAATCAGCAAAGCGGTGTTTAAATTTGGCGGCAATATCGGTCCGCCGCCCGCGACCAATCTGCGAACCGTGTTAGGGAGGACTGGAGAGCGTGTTTAAATTTGGCACCAAAATCGCTGATTAGTCGCGACCAATCGGCAGAGCGGTGTTTAAATTTGGCGCCAATACTGCTGATTGGTCGCGGCCGCCGACCGCGACCAATCAGCAGAGCGATACAGAGCGGGGCTTAAATTTGGCACCAAAATCGCTGATTGGTCGCCGGCTGCGGTGTTTAAATTTGGCGCCAAAATCGCTGATTGGTCTAGGCCGCCGGCCGCGACCAATCAGCGATTTTGGCGCAAAATTTAAACAACGCTCTGCTGATTGGTCGCGGCCTTCAGACGCGACTAATCAGCGACTTTGGGGTCAAATTTAAACCCCGCTCTGCATCGCTCTGCTGATTGGTCGTGGTCGCCGGCCTCGACCAATCAGCAGAGCGTTGTTTAAATTTGGCGCCAATCTCGCTGATTGGTCGCGGATGGCGGCCGCGACCAATCAGCAGAGTGGTGTTTAAATTTGGCGCCAAAATCGCTGATTAGTCGCGACCGCGACCAATCAGCAAAGAGGTGTTTAAATTTGGCGACAATACTGCTGATTGGTCACGGCCGGCGACCGCGACCAATCAGCAGAGCGATGCAGAGCGGGGTTTAAATTTGGCGCCAAAATCGCTGACCAATCAGTACAGCGGTGTTTAAATGTGGAGCCAAGATCGGTGATTGGTCGTGGCCGATATTTAAATTTGGCGCCCAAATCGGTGGTTGGTCGTGGGCAGCGCCCGCGACCAATCAGCGATTTTTAACACAAATGTCCGGATCTTTGTAACACCATGCGGATACTGTGGGGACATCAGCGGCTAGGGTGTGAAGGGAGGACCGGGGAGCGGCGCTGCGGGTCGGGATACTTCTGCTGCGAGCAGTCGCTCATCTCCAGGCTTCTCGCAGTGGAAGTATCCGCACAGGCAGCGGCGCTCCCCGGTCCTCACTAATACGATTCCGCTCCCCGCTCCTCACCAATACGATTCGCTCTCCGCACGCGACCAATCAGTGATCTTGGCGCTAAAGTTAAACACCGCTCTGCTGATTGGTCGCGGCCGCTGCCCGCGACCAATCACCGATTTGGGCGCCACATTTAAATAGCGGCCGCGACCAATCAGTACAGCGGTGTTTAAATGTGGAGCCAAGATCGGTGATTGGTCGTGTAGCACCCTGAGGATTCGGCTGCTACAGGGATATTGCACCTCAACCCAGAGGTGTGATATTCCACTCCCGGGTAAGGATGGAGTGTGGAACTGAGCTCAGAAAGCTGCATGCACTACACACATCCCATTTCCGAGGAGCAGACCAACGGTACTCCCACTTAGAAATGTGCAGGTACGACCGAGTCTGTTCCTGGCTGGAGTGGGAGGGGGGTGGTACATCCCAGTAGTGTAGGGGCAGATAGGGGGAGCAGCCTGGGTAAAGTTAGGAGCTCATTGGGTGCTGGTCACCTGAGCTCACACATAGAGGGAGTATTTAAGGTGGGCACCATCTAAGATCAGGGTCAGTCAGTCAGCCACAGTCAGTCAGTCTGTGAGTCTTTGCAGAGCAGTCAGAGGAAGAGAGGAGAGAAAGAGAAGCCCCAGAGAGAGTGAGAGTGGAGCAAGAAAGACCCAGAGGGGAAAACAAGAAGGAACTCTGAGAACCCACATACAAACCCAGGGTGAAGAGTTGGTAAAAGGGTACCGGATCCCAAACTGGTGGGGGCTAAAGCACACCTCAGCCAGAGACCGGAGGCCGTGGGCAGGATCTGCCACGGCCACCCACCACATCTACCCTGAAGGCAAACCACATGTAGGGTCAGGGAACCCAAGGCCAAGGGTCTCCCAACAGAAGGCCCGAGGGAGCTGGACCTAGGTGGATCCCTGGTGGGGACGGCCAGAAGAAAGGACAAGAAGGAGGGCTCAGGGACACGCTCCGGACTTGCTTGGGGGTTGGCTGAATCCAGGACCTGGTGGACGCAGCACGGCTCGGGTGGTCACTCAAGGCCGGAGTGACCGGAATATCTGCAGTAAGTAAACACCCTGAACTGCACAACCCGACTCTGTCTTTAATATCATCCACGCTGCACCACCACAACCCCCATCCTCTGCACCTGACCCCCTGAGGCCATACCCCTCCCGTTGGGGGTTATACTATCTAAAGCTGCACCAACACCATCAGCCTCAGCGGACCCTGCTGCAGCGGCGGCCGTAGTGACCGCAATCCAACGGGTGGCGTAGTCGACATAACGAACTTTGTAACATCTGTAGGACTGCCACATACTCTGAGCTTGACACCCTGGGCACGGACCGGGTCACAGCCACTCGGAGACTACAACCCCCATCTGATCCGGCTCCGGGTATTCCCCTAAAGAATATGGCCCAGGGGGCGCGTCAACTTTGGCGTAGTCGGCAGGATCACGTGCCCGCAACACCCGGGTACTGCGTGCCTGAAGAAAAGAACAAGTTTACCTCAAAAAGAAGTCTCCTGCCGGTTCCGGAGGGTCCCCGCCATCGGACTCCGTCACAGATCGATTCCCGCCGGTTGTCCGCCATTAACAGCTTTTTCCCGCCATCTGCAGAGTTTCCCGCCACTGGGAGACGATTCCCGCCATTTCCAAAGGTTTCCCGCCTTGGAAGAGCAGACGCCATTATGGGCGTGCCAGAGGGTGGCAAGAGGCCACCTCCCATCGTGGGCCAGGACCGAAAATGGCGCCAAAAGTGGAAACCGCCCCCACCAACAGAGACTGTGATGCTAGAGGTGTCTGTCAGCGTGAAAGAACTGCCCCTGGAGCTGACAATCACCAAGTGGCCCCGGGACCGCCCTCGAAGTGGGAGGACTGAGAAGGAGAGAGCAAAGATGGGTGTCGCCTGGAGCAGTCTGGAGAGAGCGCACCCGGAGACAAGAAGCCTAGAGCTGAGTCCAGAAGAAGCTTACCCGGAGATGGAAGAAGAGCAGAGCAGCACCGGCCCGCTGGCCAGGAGCCTGCTGGAGACAACGGAAGGAGAGCAGAGCAGCACCGACCCGTTGGTCAGGAGCCTGCTAGAAGCAACGACCCCACTAGGCTTAGTGGAGGTCTTGGCACAGCTCCCCCGAGATCGGGAGTGTGCACAGACTGCGCTGGAGGGCCTCGCACGGAGGATGGCCCGGGTGCAACGAGAGACGTTGGCGGAGTGGAGCCGAGAGATGGCCCAGCGGACCGAGACTCGTCAGCGGAGCACGCCACCCGAGACGAGGAGACAGACCGCCTCTGAGGATGGCGCAGGAGGACTGAAGGCCGGAGACGGCGCCGAGAAGGGAGCCGAACGAATGGAGGCAGGTAAAGGGGACGTCTCTACCCCGAGCCGGGAACCCGCGTGCCTGCCCCAGCTCCCCGTCGCAGAGCCCGAAGTACCCCCTGCCGTGCCCGTCGCTGCAACGTCACCGCCGCAGACTAGGCCTCAAACGGAAGCCGCGACCCCTGTGACGTCATACGCCTCGACCCCGAGCGTGACCAAGCAGGAAGTACCATCGGCCTGGTCGCAAGGCCCAGTACCCCCGGGCGCCGCAATACCAACAGCGCCCCCCACCTCCGCGGAGCCACCGGCCTGGTCGCAGGGCCAAGTAGCCCACGGCGCCGCCGTCCTTACGGTGCCCTTCACTTTCCAGGTGCCCCAGGCCTGGCCGCAAGGCCTGGGCAACCCGGGCGCCACCACCACCGCGCCCATAAAACCAAGAGTGCCGCATCTGGGAGAAGATCTGTTCGCCCAACATACGTGCCCGGATGGGCAGCCCTTTATATGGCCACCGGAGTTTCACCATCCCCGACTCCGGAAAGAGAGACCCCTAGACGAGCCCCTGATTCCGGTTCCAAAGCCCGTAAAAAGGATCTCGCCCCCGCTAGAGGAGGCACAGTTTGAGTGGGACCCCACCGGAGAAGACCTCATGGGGTTCACTCAGGAGACCCGGGCGGCTGCAGCGGAGCGTGCAGAGTGCTGCCGGCAGCAGCTCGAGGTCTTTGAGAGGGAGCGGAGAGAGAGGCGGGTCCGGGAACAACAAGCCCAAATAAAGAGCGCGGAGCAGAAGAGCCGGGCCAGGAGGAGTCCCCGTGCAGCTCATGGTCCCCCTTCCACCGGGACTGTGATCAAGTTCAATATGCAGCACAGGTGGGGCTTCATCCGAGATCACCGCACCCCAGGCGACGTCTTCGTGACCAGGAGAGACGTTGAGTCCCACCTACCAGAGGGACACAGAGGTCGTGACCTGTATATAGGGGACGAGGTCACCTTCACCCGGCACAAGTGTGCCAAAGGACCCTACGCCCTCCATGTGCATCGCCTGATGGAGGAGGAGCTGCGGTGTGAGGAAGAGCAAGAGGACCCGGACGGGTCTGAAGCTAAAGGTAACCATAAAGAAAGAGCAGGAGGACGTCGTCGTTAAGTACAGCAGAGTACAAGCTGTATATAGTTGCCCGTCGGGGCACAGTGAACTGTTGCTAATATAGTCCCCGTAGGGACCAGCAAATTGAACTGTTACCCGTATTTCCCTTAATCCCTCTGACCGAGGACTGAGAGCGGTCATCCCTATTCCCATTACCTGGCCGAGGACTGAGAGCGGCCATATCACTTTGTAAATAGTTGCGCTTCCTAAAGCGCCCCCTACCGGTTTTATAGGAAACCGTGTTTGTTTCTTCAAGAGACTGTCGCACTTTTCCCGGGCACACGTTGCACAGTGTCCGGAGGAGGAACCAGGAAACAAGAATCTTTAAAAATGAAAAGTTTAATATGCTGCTAATGATGTTTTATATGTTTTATGTGTTTATGTTTTATGAAAAAAAAAATTGTATGTTTTGGATGTGTTTTTGTCTTACAGCCCGAGGACGTGCTGTGATTTACCAGGGGGGAATGTAGCACCCTGAGGATTCGGCTGCTACAGGGGTATTGCACCTCAACCCAGAGGTGTGATATTCCACTCCCGGGTAAGGATGGAGTGTGGAACTGAGCTCAGAAAGCTGCATGCACTACACACATCCCATTTCCGAGGAGCAGACCAACGGTACTCCCACTTAGAAATGTGCAGGTACGACCGAGTCTGTTCCTGGCTGGAGTGGGAGGGGGGTGGTACATCCCAGTAGTGTAGGGGCAGATAGGGGGAGCAGCCTGGGTAAAGTTAGGAGCTCATTGGGTGCTGGTCACCTGAGCTCACACATAGAGGGAGTATTTAAGGTGGGCACCATCTAAGATCAGGGTCAGTCAGTCAGCCACAGTCAGTCAGTCTGTGAGTCTTTGCAGAGCAGTCAGAGGAAGAGAGGAGAGAAAGAGAAGCCCCAGAGAGAGTGAGAGTGGAGCAAGAAAGACCCAGAGGGGAAAACAAGAAGGAACTCTGAGAACCCACATACAAACCCAGGGTGAAGAGTTGGCAAAAGGGTACCGGATCCCAAACTGGTGGGGGCTAAAGCACACCTCAGCCAGAGACCGGAGGCCGTGGGCAGGATCTGCCACGGCCACCCACCACATCTACCCTGAAGGCAAACCACATGTAGGGTCAGGGAACCCAAGGCCAAGGGTCTCCCAACAGAAGGCCCGAGGGAGCTGGACCTAGGTGGATCCCTGGTGGGGACGGCCAGAAGAAAGGACAAGAAGGAGGGCTCAGGGACACGCTCCGGACTTGCTTGGGGGTTGGCTGAATCCAGGACCTGGTGGACGCAGCACGGCTCGGGTGGTCACTCAAGGCCGGAGTGACCGGAATATCTGCAGTAAGTAAACACCCTGAACTGCACAACCCGACTCTGTCTTTAATATCATCCACGCTGCACCACCACAACCCCCATCCTCTGCACCTGACCCCCTGAGGCCATACCCCTCCCGTTGGGGGTTATACTATCTAAAGCTGCACCAACACCATCAGCCTCAGCGGACCCTGCTGCAGCGGCGGCCGTAGTGACCGCAATCCAACGGGTGGCGTAGTCGACATAACGAACTTTGTAACATCTGTAGGACTGCCACATACTCTGAGCTTGACACCCTGGGCACGGACCGGGTCACAGCCACTCGGAGACTACAACCCCCATCTGATCCGGCTCCGGGTATTCCCCTAAAGAATATGGCCCAGGGGGCGCGTCAGTCGCGGCCGATATTTAAATTTGGCGCCCAAATCGGTGATTGGTTGCGGGCACCGCCAGCGACCAATCAGCGATTTTTAACACAAATGTCCGGATCTTTGTAACACCATGCGGATACTGTGGGGACATCAGCGGCTAGGGTGTGAAGGGAGGACTGGGGAGCGGCGCTGCGGGTCAGGATACTTCTGCTGCGAGCGCCCGCTCATGTCCCGGGTTCTCGCAGTGGAAGTATCCGCACAGGCAGCGCCGCTGACATCCATGCGGCAAGGGTGTGAAGGGAGGACCGGGGAGCGGCACTGACATCCAATTGGTCGCGGCCGCTATTTAAATGTGCCGCACAAATCGGTGATTGGTCGCGGTCTTGGCCCGCGACCAATCACTGATCTTGCGGCTAAAGTTAACAACTACTGTGCTGATTGGTCGCGGCCGATATTTAAATTTGGCGCCCAAATCGGTGATTGGTCGCGGGCAGCGTCCACGACCAATCAGCACAGCGGTATTTAACTTTTGCGCTAAGATCAGTGATTGGTCGGGTCCAAAGACCGCGACCAATCATCGAATCGTCTTGGTGAGGACCGGGGAGCGGCGCTGCCTGTGCGGCTACTTCCACTGCGAGAACCCGGGACATGAGCGGGCGCTCGCAGCAGTAGTATCCCGACCCGCAGCGCCGCTCCCCAGTCCTCCCTTCCGCATGGATGTCAGCGACGCCGGCGGTCCTTCCGCTGCTACCGGCCGGGACATGAGCGCCTCGCGCCGCTCATCTCCCGGCTGCATCTCCGTCCCGCAGATGTGTCCGGCGGTCGGGGTCCTTCTGCTGGTACCGGCCGGGAGATGAGCGCCTCGCGGTGCTCATCTCCCAGCTGCAACGCCGCTGAGCTCCGTCCCGCAGATGAGCCGCTAACGGCCGCCATCTTTTTTCTGAAATCCCGCGGCGCTGATTGGCCGCTGCCGGACCAATGAGCGACGCCGGATTTCCTGGACAGACAGACAGATTTACAGATAGACAGACAGACAGACGGGATAAGACAATTATAGAGTAGATATGTTCAATAATTATACCTCTGAAGGTGGATTTTTGGTGGAGCACCAAAGATCCAATAATTGGACAGTCGTCTTCATCATGGATGGCAAGACCACAAATAAGAGATCCAAAAAGGGTGTAACTCAGTGGTGTAGCTACTGCGCCCTACAATGTAGCAAATCACCATTAAAACAATGCACCAGCATTTTTTATTTTACCGCTGAAGTGGTGCTTCTAATCTAAGGTCTCTAACCATACACTTATACTCATCTGCTGACTTTTTCACATTTTATCACTGCCGCTCCCATCGGTCTCCTGCAATTTGTGACCTGTCAGATTGCGCCAGTCCTTCATGGAGTGAGTCGAAGGTCCCAACTCCATACAAGTCTTTGAGAGTCTCGTTCTGGCTCTCAAAGACTTGCACTGAGAACATGTGACGTTACGGTCACAAGATGGTGCCGCAGGACCGAAGCGATGTGAAAAGAAGATGAAGGTGCTGGAGGGTATTAGACCGGGCTCAGGGACCTTACATTAGAAGCACCACTCTAAAACTGAACAAAAAACAGCTGTAGTGATGCTCTAAATGTATCCATATTCTGGGGCACCTTAGTTTTGTTCCACCTTTGAGTACCGGATTGTTTCTTTTTCACATCTTTATGCTGCTATTCACCTAGGCCAAGTTCCTTTTGGAATTGGGCCTATACCAGCCACCACTAGTTTGGATGTTTCTTGAATAATGTTAGATTGTAATGGATTAATTAAAAGGTAGGCTGATAACTAATTGTCATGTTTGATCCAGTGACATAGGATACTCTTCTTACTCCAAGAGAGTTTTTAACTTTATCCGTCTGCGTTACACTTACCATAAGATTGGATCTGTTGACAATGCAAGTCATTGGACTACACTGAACCGATTTTCATGTTTGCAGAAAAACTCTGAGATGATATCTGCTTTATAACTTGGCCTGACATCTGACTGAAAATTGTCATTAAAGGGAATCTGTCATCAAAAAATGACCTGATGTTTAAATCAGGTTTTTGAGTTAAAGGTATTTTTGAAAATATTGTGTTTCTTTCCATATCACAATCTGTAGTGAATTTTCATACCCTTTGCTCAAAACCCTTTCTTCAAGAACAGGAAGTATGAATCTACAGTAACAGTGCCCCTGAGGCCACTGTGAAAATTGCAATGTTATGAAATTAGATTTTTTTTTAATAAAGATTGTGCCAATGCCAATTATTTTTCTTTTATAAAACATATGTAACTAAATTATTTTTTGACGATGGCTTCCCCTAAAAGGATGGTTATACTTTTGCCATAAACTAAAGCAAAAGGTTAGTAGTAATGCTGAGGCAGACTATGGTATTCATCACCACAAAATAAATAATATTTTTTTTTTGTTGGGTGCACATTGCACATTGTTAGTTTAAATAACAAAACCTATAATGGTTTTGGCTTTAGCAATGGAAATGATACTGTTGAGTAGACAATAGGAGAGGTCCCATCTACAATTCTACAATTCAGTCAGTGTGTTGTGGATAAACGGCACGGAAGGAAATGAAATTAATTATAAACTTAATTATGCTGATGGCTGTTAACACACAGCTTGTGGAGTGGAGATAGACATTTTGGAGAATTGTCTATAAGTTTACATCAAATATTGTTTAACATTTTTTATACAATTCAGACAGAAATATGACATCTTTAAAGGGAACCTGTGAGTTGATTCATGCTGTCCAAACTGCAGACAGCTGGATTTGTTACCTGGCTGCACAATCGCAGTCAGGTATATTATTCAAGAATACCTATATAGAAGTGTGCAAGGCTCAAAATCAATAAAAATATGTTCTTTATTGGATAACATAATAAATAGAATCATAAAAATAGACATATAAAAGTCAGATATACAGTACAGACCAAAAGTTTGGACACACTTTCTCATTTAAATATTTTTCTGTATTTTCATGACTATGAAAATTGTACATTCACACTGAAGGCATCAAATCTATGAATTAACACATGTGGAATTATATATAGTGTGAAACAACTGAAAATATGTCTTATATTATAGGTTCTTCAAAGTAGCCACCTTTTGCTTTGATGACTGCTTTGCACACTCTTGGCATTCTCTTGATGAGCTTCAAGAGGTAGTCACCGGAAATGGTTTTCGCTTCACAGGTGTGCCCTGTCAGGTTTAATAAGTGGGATTTCTTGCCTTATAAATGGGGTTGGGACCATCCCTTGTGTTGTGCAGAAGTCTGGTGGATACACAGGTGATAGTCCCACTGAATAGACAGTTAGAAGTTGTATTATGGCAAGAAAAAAGCAGCTAAGTAAAGAAAAACGAGTGGCCATCATTACTTTAAGAAATGAAGGTCAGTCAGTGCGAAAAATTGGGAAAACTTTGAAAGTGTCCTCAAGTGCAGTTGCAAAAACCATCAAGCGCTACAAAGAAACTGGCTCACATGAGGACCGCCCCAGGAAAGGAAGACCAAGAGTCACCTCTGCTTCTGAGAATAAGTTTTTCAGAGTCACCAGCCTCAGAAATCGCAGGTTAACAGCAGCTCAGATTAGAGACCAGGTCAATACCACACAGAGTTCTAGCAGCAGACACATCTCTTCAACAACTGTTAAGAGGAGACTTTGTGCAGCAGGCCCTCATGGTAAAATAGCTGCTAGGAAACCACTGCTAAGGACAGGCAACAAGCAGAAGAGACTTGTTTGGGCTAAAGAACACAAGGAATGGACATTAGACCAGTGGAAATCTGTGCTTTGGTCTGATGAGTCCAAATTTGAGATCTTTGGTTCCAACCACCGTGTCTTTGTGCGACGCAGAAAAGGTGAACGGATGGACTCTACATGCCTGGTTCCCACCATGAAGCATGGAGGAGGAGGTGTGATGGTGTGGGGGTGCTTTGCTGGTGACACTGTTGGGGATTTATTCAAAATTGAAGGCATACTGAACCAGCATGGCTAAGACAGCATCTTGCAGCGGCATGCTATTCCATCCGGTTTGCGTTTAGTTGTTTTCAACAGGACAATGACCCCAAACACACCTCCAGGCTGTGTAAGGGCTATTTGACCAAGAAGGAGAGTGATGGTGTGCTACGCCAGATGATCTGGCCTCCACAGTCACCAGATCAGAACCCAATCAAGATGGTTTGGTGAGCTGGACCGCAGAGTGAAGGCAAAAGGGCCAACAAGTGCTAAGCATCTCTGGGAACTCCTTCAAAATTGTTGGAAGACCATTTCCGGTGACTACCTCTTGAAGCTCATCAAGAGAATGCCAAGAGTGTGCAAAGCAGTCATCAAAGCAAAAGGTGGCTACTTTGAAGAACTTAGAATATAAGACATATTTTCAGTTGTTTCACACTTTTTGTTAAGTATATACAGTGCCTACAAGTAGTATTCAACCCCCTGCAGATTTAGCTGGTTGACACATGCGGAATTAACTTGGCATTGTGACATTTGTACTGTAGATCAGCCTGGAAGTGGGAAATGCACTGCAGCAAATTTTTTTTTTTTTTAAAACGTTAATTCAGAGTGTCATTTATTATTCAACCCCTCAAACCACAAGAATTATGTTTGGTCCCCCTAAAGTATTAAGAAGTAGTTCAGGCACCAAGAATAATGAGCTTCACATGTGTGGATTAAAGATCTCTTTTGCCAGCCTTTTCTGACTATTTAAGACCCTCCCCAAACTTGTGAACAGCACTCAGACATGGTCAACATGGGAAAGACAAAGGAGCATTCCAAGGCCATCAGAGACAAGATCGTGGAGGGTCACAAGGCTGGCAAGGGGTACAAAACCCTTTCCAAGGAGTTGGGCCTACCTGTCTCCACTGTTGGGAGCATCATCCGTAAGTGGAAGGCTTATGGAACTACTGTTAGCCTTCCACGGCCAGGACAGCCTTTGAAAGTGCCCTCCCGTGCCGAGGCCAGGCTTGTCCCAAGAGTCAAGGCTAACCCAAGGACAACAAGGAAGGAGCTCCGGGAAGATCTCATGGCAGTGGGGACATTGGTTTCAGTCAATACCATAAGTAACGTACTCCACCGCAATGGTCTCCGTTCCAGACGAGCCCGTAAGGTACCTTTACTTTCAAAGCGTCATGTCAAGGCTCGTCTACAGTTTGCTCATGATCACTTGGAGGACTCTGAGACAGACTGGTTCAAGGTTCTATGGTCTGATGAGACCAAGATCGAGATCTTTGGTGCCAACCACACACGTGACGTTTGGAGACTGGATGGCACTGCATACGACCCCAAGAATACCATCCCTACAGTCAAGCATGGTGGTGGCAGCATCATGCTGTGGGGCTGTTTCTCTGCCAAGGGGCCTGGCCATCTGGTCCGCATCCATGGGAAGATGGATAGCACGGCCTACCTGGAGATTTTGGCCAAGAACCTCCGCTCCTCCATCAAGGATCTTAAGATGGGTCGTAATTTCATCTTCCAACAAGACAACGACCCAAAGCACACAGCCAACAAAATCAAGGCCTGGTTCAAGAGGGAAAAAGTCAAGGTGTTGGAGTGGCCTAGTCAGTCTCCTGACCTTAACCCAATTGAAAACCCAAAGAACCTAGATAACTTGGAGAAGATCTGCATGGAGGAGTGGGCCAAGATAACTGCACAGACCTGTGCCGGCCTGATCAGGTCTTATAAAAGACGATTATTAGCTGTAATTGCAAACAAGGGTTATTCCACAAAATATTAAACACAGGGGTTGTATAATAATTGACCCATACTTTTATGTTTAAAATTTAATAAAATTCAACTGAGCAACATAACTTTTTGGTTTGTAAGATTTATGCTTCTGTTCATAAAACCTACTCTCGTTTGCAGTTTGAAGGCTCTAACTTATTTGCATCTTATCAAACCAGCTAAATCTGCAGGGGGTTGAATACTACTTGTAGGCACTGTAATTCCACATGTGTTAATTCATAGTTTTGATGCCTTCAGTGTAAATGTACAATTTTCATAGTCATGAAAATACAGAAAAATCTTTAAATCAGACAGGGGAACAGACTATATATGGGGATCACCGATGCACTGGGTCACAAATGTTGATAAGATTAACATCATTCTATAAAAAATTTCATCTGTACTGGCACCTCAACCAAAGAAAGGTTCATAGTGAGGAAGCTGGGCAGATAAGCATGCATAAATAGTTTGCATTAGAATAGATAGAATAGCAATACAAAATGAAAAAAGCTAGCACTACTGGGTGTGATATAAAATGCCCATATATAAAATGTTTTCCATATATATGGGAAACAGCAAAGCCTAAAGTGAAAATACACGTAGCAAATGCTATAAACAATACGTAATGGCAGCTGGACCCAAAGGAAAAATAATTGTAATGTGGGAAATGGGCAGATTAACAAACACACAAGATCTGTATGTCAGAAAATAAAGTGACAGTGCATAATAAATATAGCTAGCAGTATATTAAGTAAGATAAAGTGCCCAGGTGCATAAGAAGCTGCAGACCACGGTGCAAGCAGACAAGACAGATAGGAGTAACATACCGTATGCACTGAGGGTGATCCCCACAAACTCCCAACGCACGTTTCGCCTTGCTGAGGGTAAACAGGGAGAGAGTGATATCACATGAAAGCACACATACTGATAGTAATGCACAGTGGCATGGAGCACACGTTACCTATCAAAGAAAATGCACCCGAAGCGTGTTTTGCATCAAGTTTTGTCAGGGGGTGTTTTCAGGTATATTATTTTCTGAATTATTCCAGCTTGAAGATTCAGCCAGAGACCATAACTGGAAACACGACTAGTCCGGCTTTACCCATGGACTGGAGGCAATTGACAGGTCTCTTCTTGTGTACACATAAAGGACAGATCTGTCAATCACCTGGAGCAGCTGGGAAGAGCCAGTCGGAGCTAAACCAGTCTCATCTCCAGATATAGGCTCAGCCTGGATCTTTAAAGTATATGTTCTCTGAAATGCTGGAGTGTTTTAGAGAATAGTGTTCAGTGGGTGAAATAAGTATTGAATAAGTCACCAATTTTCTAAGTAAATATATTTCTAAAGGTGCTATTGATATGAAATTCTCACCAGATGTTGGTAACAACCAATCCAGTCCACACAAGTAAAGAAACCAAACCATAGATGTCCATAAATTAAGTTATATGTAATAATGAGAAATGACAGAGAAAAAATATTGAACACACTTACTGAAATGTATTTAATACTTTGTACAAAAGCCTTTGTTGCTGATGACAGCTTCAAGACGCCTCCTGTATGGAAAAACTAGTTGCATGCACTGCTTAGGTGTGATTTTGGCCCATTTTGCAATCACGCAGCCAAGATCTGATTCATGCAGCTCGCTGTTTGAGCAACATGAATCACCTGACAGGTTCTCTTTAAGTAATTCCAAAGGCTGTGTTCACTTTGCGTTTCTTGCAACAATCACGTAAAAAATTATTGCTCTTCTACTACAATCAAGGTAAAAACAACGCAACATGTCCGCAATGTGTGAACTCAGCCTCAGTGTTAGGTTTAGTGTATTCTGTCCAATTACTAGACCAGTGTCTTGGAAAATATACAGCTGTATAATGCCATGTTATAGGAAGTATGCAAAGCATCTTCTAATGGTACAAGTCTAAGAACCACTCTGGACAGTATAGGAGGTTTAACATTTGCTGATCACATTGAAAAGGCTGGTAGGTGGTATCACTGTTCAGTAGTCAATCATGGAAACAAAATTTTCAAAATATCTTAATTTATTCAGTATTGAGTATGAGCTCCACTTGCAGAAATACATACCTTGGCTGGTATCAATGAGTTTATTAATGATTGTGAGAGGAATGTTCTGCCACACTGAATGCACTTGGGCACGCAAATCATCAAGATCTGCTGCTGGCAGCTCCCTTTGCAATTGCTGACCAATGACATCTCAGATGTATACAATGTGAGACAAGTCTGGAGATGCTGAATGCCATGGTAGCACATTCAGGCCATACAGGCTGCTCGCAGAGGCACAATCAACAGGCGGCTTGGTGTTGTTGTGTTAAAAAACGGCTTTTGGGACACTTTGAAGAAATGGCCGTACCACTGGTTCCATGACCAAATCAATATAATGCCAAGCTATTAGTGTACATGGAATAAAGACTAGAGGGGTCCGGCTACCTTACAATTTGTGACCCTACAACATAACCCTGGGAATTGGACCCTTGTGATACTCCCTTGTTAATGGCCTCTTCATGGTGCTGCCCATGTAGTTTCCAGACTAATCTCTGACTATCATTATGTCCAAGACAAAAGCGAGACTCCCCGATAAAGAGGATAAATGTCCTTTCAAGCTGTAGTGTGAGGTCAATAGAACACCCGTAGTTGAATGTCTGACTTATAGCCCAATGTCGTACAGATGCCTTCTGATGGTTTATGTAGACACTGACACCTTAGGCTTGGTATTTGATGTCCAATTTCCCTTGAAGAAAAGAATGGTCCATTTCAGGGTTAATTCCATCTTGGAAGTTGAATGTCCTTTTACTGTTGTATCTGAGTGGCTGTTATTGGAGAATCAGAGAAGACTTCCAGTTATGCATCTTCTTTAGACCATCAATAACACAGTAAAACATCTGAGCTCTTGAACTAGTTCCCTGCAAGCCTCTGCCTGACTAATGACCTTTCGTCATAGCCCTCTGTGCTGCTGTCAATATTAAGTTAGATAAACATCTGTTATATCTGAAATTCTATCTTTTTAAACTGTGAAGTAAATGTACAGGGACCCATTCAGTCAATCATGAGCAGATGCTCATGGGAAGTAATTCATTAAAGGTTGTCTCAAATTTGCACTTCTCCAAAAAATTAAGGGAATACAAATTACACATCGGATCTCAATTAATGAAAGATTCAAGTGAATCAAGTGAATACTAAAATAAATTGTGTAATTTGTTGAGAATAAAAATGACGACTCAGCAGTTGTTGAAAAGCAATATCATCAACCAGCAGAGGACTGGATTCCAAATTAAATCAAAATAAAATATTTAAATTGCAGTCAGATTAATAATATTACTCAGCAATGAACATGGCTGCAAGTTACCTGTATGTAGACCTTCATGCCACACTCATGTTGGTCTGAAACATGCTCAGTGGGTTATTAGATATCATTTTGTGGGATTTTGGCAATACTCTTGTCCTACTCACAAAGGAACAGGTACTGATTGTGCAGCTGGGATGTTTTTATTTGGCTTTGATCATCTCCTTAAGTAACAGCCCATGTCCTGGTATCTTCTCTTAACTTTTGAGAACGTGTTGGGAGACAGAGCGAACCTTCTTGTGATGGTATATATGGATGCACCGTTCTGGATGAGCTGGACTACCTGATCAACCTGAATGGACTACATTTACTGTCTCATATTACCAGTAGAGACAAGGATAAACTAGAGAAGAATCTGGAAGAATAAGGAGAAAATAATTATCTGTGGCCACCACCTACAAACAAAACTATTCCCTTTTGTGGGTTGTCTTGATCTTGACTCTTGTCATTTTCATTTGAACCCAAACAGGTAAAAATGGTTCGCAATCACTGATGCTTCCTAAATGGACAGATTGATATTCCTGAAGTCTAACTGAGTTGTAGTTATACTGTGATTATGCAAATTTTCCCTTAATTTTTTTTTAAAGGTATTTTAATTTATGTACTATTAATTAGAGATGAGCAATTTTTTTGGAATTCAAATTCACCGGCTTTGACAAATGTTTCCTCAAAAGTTCAATTCACGGTGAATAATCCACAAAAAAACTAATGCTAAGAAGTAGGAACACTGCCTAATAATGCTGCAATAGACCACATAGATAGGTGGAGCACCGTTGCCAAAATTGGGAATTTAAATATGCAGGCAAAAAGTAAAATGTGTGCAACTGTGTTTATTTTTTGAACTTTTTTAGATTCTTTTTTTTTGGTGGTGGGTGGATTTTTGGTTTAAAATTCTCCCACCCTTAACAGAAAATACTTAACTCTAAATAAAGAGGTTACTATATAGGTACAGTCACGGAAAGTAATTTGCAGCAACAGCCAGCAGTATTGTTGCGGTGCCTACAGTTGTTAAATGCGACTAGTCAATAAGTTAGAAAATCTTTTCTTTTTTCTTGGTTTATATTTTTTTTATTGTGTTTTAGTTTTTAAAACGTTTTCATTTTTTTTAATATTGATAATCTCTCTCCTTTAACCAAACTGAAACGTAATGTAAGGAAACAAACAAATGCTAGGTTGTGAAGTTACTACACGCAGTTTCACGACCGGAAATGAACATGTGGCAACAGCACGTAGAATGGTTGAGGGGTATATGGTGTTTTATGTAGACAAAGCAGAAAAAGTAAAAAGAGATCTTTTATGTTAAAGTTGTAAAAATAAAAAAGAATACCATTGCGAGATGCCTACGTGCCTTTAGAAAATAGGATGGAACTAGAAAATGTAGGTAGATGTACATATACAGGATGCTTTATTCTAGTGGTGTGTTTAAATGTATATTAGACTATTAAGGCTGCGTGCCCACGATGCGTTTTTCATGCGTTTCCGCTGAGGAATTTCCGCAGCGGAAACGCATCAAAAACGCATGGTAATCCGCACCCCATGGTCCCCAATGGCATTCCGCAATGTCAATGCACATGCTGCGGATTTTTCTGCAGCGTTTCTGCAGCGCAAATAAATCCGCAGCATGTTCATTAATTTTGCGGAAGTGCAGCGGAAGCGCCGCCATTGACCTGCATTGAGACGCGTAGAATCCGTGTCTGTACATTTGTACAAGCGGATTATATGCGTCTCTATGTGCGGATGGTACCCAGTTCTGGAGGAGAGGAGACTCTCATCCAGACCTGGGTACCATTGTACCTGTGAAAAAAAGAATAAAATAATAAATAAAGTTTATATTCACCTGTCCGGCGGCCCCTGCAGCGCTTCTCCTTCCAGGACCTGAGATGACGTCGCGGTCATGTGACCGCAGGCTGTCTTGCGAGATGCCGGCAACCCAGAAGCCAGGACGAGCGCGACAGCACACGCGGCGGGGGATCGGGGGTAAGTATAGCTTTATTTTTTTATTTTTACGGTCACACAGTATAAATCCATGCCTTTTGCATGGATTTATATAGTGTGACCTAGTTGTCAAGCACTTTCCAAGTGATGCTATTGCCTGGAAAGTGCTTATCAGTCCGCATGCGGAAACACATGCGTTAACGCATGTGGGTACGCATGTTAATCCGCATGTATTCCGCATGTATTCTGCAGGAAAACGCATGCACAATCTGCATGCGTTTTTTCTGCCAGGGAGATGCAGAAATGCTGCAGAAATTTTCTGCTTCATTTCTGCATCGTGGGCACATAGCCTAAAGCAACAAAGCAGGCTGAAAATATTATTTCAACCAACGTACTCATTAGTAGATAAAAAGTATCTGACAGATTTGGGCAGTATAAGTGTAAAAATATTATTATACTCCATCATTCACATCTGCCCACCTAGGACCTCAAATATAGAGGAATCATCATAAGGCAATAGATAATCGGGGAGAGCCACCAGGCTCAAAAAATGTTGATCCGACAAAAATATTTTATCAAAATATCTAAATTTTATTATGCAAATACAATTACGAAATTTAGTGGATAAACATACATAGAAACCACAAAGTGTATTAAAATGACGCGCCTAGTGGAAGCAGTCTCTCCATAGTCCTGTGAAAAATCATTAGGACTCCTGAGGGTAACTGATTAATGTATGGTAAAGTGTGACCCCACCAGGTGTCATAACCATGACTGGTGCTTAATTAATACATACCTAACAAACCCTTGACAAAGGCTCGTTTGCTGAAACGAGCGTCGGGGCTGGCGCACAGGTGGCAGTGACTGAAGGGTGGCTTCTCAATTGACAGGTATATTATGGATATACTATTTCTAATATTTTTTATATATGTGCATAATGTCTAAGTATGTATTAATTAAGCACCTGTCATGGTTATGACACCTGGTGGGGTCACACTTTACCATACTTTAATCAGTTACCCTCAGGAGTCCTAATGATTTTTCACAGGACTATGGAGAGACTGCTTCCACTAGGCGCATCATTTTAATACACTTTGTGGTTTCTATGTATGCTTATCCACTAAATTTCGTAATTGTATTTGCATAATAAAATTTAGATATTTTGATAAAATATTTTTGTTGGATCATCATTTTTTTGAGCCTGGTGGCTCTCCCCGATTATCATTAGTAGGTAAACAGATGTGTTTAAGATTCAGAATTATGGAAACTTCTCTTTAAAAAATAAATATTTGGCTTCTGCATCTCAAAATACAGAAATCACACTTTGAGTGACACACAAGCTTTGAATTTAGTTTTAGTTGCACAGTTAGCAATGAGAGGTTTAATACCGGCTGTTTGCTTACATTGTGTGAAAAAAAAATGGAAAAAAAATCAGGATTGAGAACTGGGAGTTTCTTGGCCATGGACCCAAAATTTCAATGTTTTGTTTGTCGAGTCATTTAGTTAACACTTTTGGCCCATGACATGGTGCACCATGATGCTGGAAAAAGCATTGTTCCTTACCAAATTGCTCTTGTATCATTGGGAGACGTTGCTCTTGAGGGTTCCTTCAAAAACTGTTCAAGTCTATCTAGGAGAATTGATGCTATTGTGAAGATAAAAGGTGGTTACACTAAATATTGATTTAATATAGATTGCTTTTTTGTTCATTCTGTTTACATTTTATTACTTTATACAAATAAAATATTAACATTTTTAAACCATTCTTAGTTTGTAGCAATTTCTCCACCGATGTCTAAAACTTTTGCACAGGCCTACATAAACTTTTGCACAGTACTATATATACAGGGTGGTCCAAAAGTAGGTGGACAGAAAGTGTAATAAGGTTATGAAGGGGGAGATTTATCAAACATGGTGTAAAGTGAAACTTTCTCTGTTGCCCTTAGCAACCAATCAGATTCCACTTTTCATTCGTCACAGACTCTTTGGAAAATGAAAGGTGGAATCTGATTGGTTGCTAAGGGCAACTGAGCCAGTTTCACAGATCTAGTTTTCACAGATAGATCTCCCCCAAATCTGTTTTCTTTTCAGATAATTCAGATAGCACATAATGGCAAATAATTTAAATACAGATCAAAGAAAATGGATTTTAACATAGTATTGGAAATCTCAAAATGCTGAAACCGTTAGAGCAAATTGGGTTGAAACATTTGGTACTCAAGCCCCAAAGAGACAAACCATTTACCGCATTCGTGACAAATTCAATGCCACTGGCTCAATCCTTAATGCTCCAAAAACTGGACAACCCAAAACAGTCTGTACAGAAGATAATAAACAACTTGTTGCTGAAACATTTGTTCAGAGTCCAAAAAAGTCCACCAGAAGAGCCTCTTTGGAATTGGGAATTTCACGAGCTTCTATCATGCGAATCCTGAAATCTATTGGGTGGAAAGCTTATCGTCCACGTCTAACTCATGGTTTAATGGAGGATGATCCAGACAGGCGGCTGCAATTTATTGAGATTATGCTTAACGAAATTGAAGAAAATCCAGTAATTTTAGATAACATTATGTGGAGTGATGAAGCTTCTTTCAAATTATCCGGCCATATTAACAGACATAATTGTATTTACTGGTATAATGAGAACATGCATTTAACATTAGAGCAACAACTAAATGAGCCTGGTGTCAATGTTTGGGGTGGTATTTCAAGTTTTGGTGTTTTAGGACCAATATATTTTGATGGAACAGTCACAGGAGATAAGTATCTCGAAATTCTAATGAATCAAGTTGTTCCCTAGTTACAGCAACAGCCTAATTCAAATTATTTCCAACAAGATGGGGCCCCTCCACATTTTTCAAGAGTAGTCCGCGAGTGTCTTGATTAAACATTTCCTAATAAATGGATTGGCCGAAGAGGCCCACTTGATTGGCCGGCATGTTCACCAAACTTGACCCCAATGGATTTTTTCTTTTGGGGAGTACTCAAGGACAAAGTTTATAGTCAAAAACCAAAAAGTGTCAGTGATTTGAAAAATTACATAAGAGATGCATTTCAAGAATTAATACCCAAAGAGACTTGTGCAAAAAAGTTTGTTGAAGCGTAAGAGGCAGACTTCAAAGCTGTGCAAATTGTAATGGAAAATAGTTTGAGCACCTGCGTTGATAAAATTGAAGGGCTTTTGTATTATTGTTCAGAATAAAATTTAATTGTCAATGTTATGCTTGTGTTAGTAAATATAATTTTATATATAAATCAAAATAAATGTTATTATTTTCTGTCCACCTACTTATGGACCACCCTGTATATATATATATATATATATATATATATATATATATATATATATATATATTTATGAGTTCAGGCGACATCATGTTTCACAATGCTGTAATATGGCGGTAATTTACTTTGTTCAGTGCATTATTGGTCCTTTAAAAAAAAACTATTTTACAACATTTTTGAGAATACAGAGTTAGACACTGAAAGACAAACCTGTAAAATGTGTAAAATGACACCCTGTTGAGAGAGTGTCCAGCGAGCTGATGACACTATTTTCTGCTCCATCTGAGGCATCTGCTTACTCTGAACTTGCCCTGAGGACACCTGCTTTACAGTGTGAAAGGTACAGCTCCTAACCAACAATTCCCATCTGCCATAAGGAAATTAATTGACATTGCGTTTTGTTGCATGTGATTCCCCAGGTGAGATAAGTTACATAAAATTGCTATAAATCATTGTTACACATAAAAATCTAAGGTATTTATCTGTGTCCCCCTATTTTATTAACACTATTATTGGAGATGTGGAGACCCTGCTCAACCAAATTGCTCTGTTTCTTTGTAATTTGTACTTTTTTATGAGGTAGGCTGCATTCAGATGTGATTGATTTTTATCATACACAGAACACAGATTTTCATTTGGTAAGTGTTTCAGTTTCTCCAACAGTGTTTCAGCAGTGATGTTCTGGCATTCAAAACAAAAATTGCTAATCTTCTCCTCTCCATTGTTAAAATGGACATTATAAGGAAGGCACATGGATGGCATCCATATGCTGTCAGTGATTTTCACAAAGCTATAGAGTTGTATTGGTGATTTGAGCCTTGATTTGGATAAAATACTGTCATGTCTCTGTGATTTTTATACACACGGTCCTTAAAAAATACAGACATGTGAACAGCTCCATAGATTATAATAAGTATGTGTTGGAGTTGGAGCAACGGAGAAAGGCTGGAGTTGGAGCATGGGGGTTTGGCTGTTGGTGGGCGGTTGAGAGGAGTCGAAGGAGAGTCTGGGTGGAAGTGAAGCTACGCATCCTTGTAGAAAGTCTGTATAGAGCGGTGCGACTCTGGATCTGTTGTTGGTGACTCTCTGGGATGCGTTGTTTGGTTTGACATGAGCCGATTCATGGAGGACAACCAAGTGCACAGCATCTTAGGCTAGGCCATGTGAGGCCATAACTCTAAGGACTTATGGAAGCCCTGCATTGGCGAGATCAGTTTTCCCTAAGAGCTTTAAGATGGCGTTTCCATCTCTAAGGACTTAGGGAAGCCCTGCGTTGGAGAGATCGGCATTCCCCAAAAGCTTCAAGACAATGTTTCTGATTATTCGGGACTCAGCCCAGCAAGGACCCTGCTAATTTAGTCTCAGGACGTACCAGTACTATCTTACATCTGTATATATATGTGCATATATAATTAGCCATATAGATGTCCAGTTAGTTAGGAGAAAAGGCCTCTTCTGTAAGAGACGCTTCAAAAATTGCTCCAAGTAGGCGATTACTTAAGTGCTGGCACAACACTGTCATTTTATTGATTTATGCATAGCAAGGGTTACTCGCATTGTATCTTGCTTGCATATAACTATAATTCTGTTTATTGTACCAGAGTATGCTATTTTTCTGTGTTATTGAAAGTAACTGCTGTCAATGTATTTGTTACTTATACATTGTTTACCTACCATCTTTTCCTTTGTTTTATAAACTGGTTAATAAATATTCATATTATATTATCCAATCTTTGTGCGTGTCTGCTGGTTGTTGTGTGGCACCCTGCTACCACAGGTACCACAGGACTCAAAAGGGTGCATGGATGGACTTCTCCACAAGAGGCCCTCATTACATACAAACACCTCCACCCTTCCACCTCATACCACCAGAGGGAGCCCTGATAGGGATATATATATGGAGGGTGGAGCCAGGCAGTTCAGTCACACAGAGTCAGAGAGTCAGAGGAGCATCATAGGCTCACCCCAAGACACAAACTGGACACCGGGTCCGCACCTACAGGGTCCCTTTATACCCAGTAGGGATCACCGGCATACCAGGAGGACTACAAGTCCCTGGCCGACCTGAAGCTAGACCCATTACAAGACCAGGAACCACGAAGGCCCCGGCGCCCAAGGATAGTGGTTGCTAGCGGAAGGTCCTACTACCAAGCGACAGGTGAAGGAACAGCACGACACATAAGCTAGGCCCAGTTGCAGGCTGGCCAGGAGCTTAGAGAGAGGGAGACACGGACCAGGAGGCCTTATACCCGCTCACTGGGGAGAAGTCCTGAAGTGCACCCTTCCTACCGAGTACCCTGGACCATACCTGACATTCGCACCAGTAAAGGTATTGAAGCGAATCCCCTGTCTCTGTCAGTTACTCTTGCTGCGCCATCCCGCCTGCACTACAAGCCCCAGAATCACCACCCACCATCAAACTCTACACTGCCCTGAGGCCCGCTCCGCCTGTGGGGAGCTGTTCCATCCTAGCTGCCTTTCAACTGCCTCAGAGGTCTGCAGCAGTGCTGGTACAAATTACCAGAAACCACAGGTGGCGTCACGATCGAACTACAAATCCCATATAAACAATCCCCTTTTTGTTGACCGCCCTGGGCCACGGACTGGGCCAGCCACTGTGAGATATCCCCCCCAGCATCCATAGGCCTGGACACCGAGTACCCCACTGCCTTGGGGGCGCGTCAGTTGCTGTACCCCTCGTCCTGTGGCTGTCCCTCGTCCACGTTTCACTCAGACACTAATTACATACACACTCCTTGTCTGAGCATGGAGGAGTGAGCAGAGAAGCTCACATAGGAGAACAGATATTTGCTAGACCATCAGTTTAAAACTGCTGCTACAAGTACACAAACAAGGTGGTTTAAACAGCCCTTTTAGCATGGAGAGAAAAGGAAGCAAGATAAGGTAATGAAATACCATACATTACAAAGATTCATAACTGATTAACAATTAGTTAAAAAAAAAAGAGGGGTTACTTTTCAAATATTCAAATAACCTTTTCAGAGAGGAAAAGGACAGGAACTCTAGTACCATCTATTGGAGAAAACAATCCTAAAAGGCAATAACTACCATTTAAAGAGCCTTGCCTCCTGACTTATGATAGGAAGCCAAACCAGAAACTCCATTTGCAGGCAGATGTTTTAAGGTTTTTGCCCCTCATCAGTGCAAAGCATGAGATTTGGTTGGCTGGATGAGAGGCCTCTGACAGATTGTCTTTGGGGTAAAGTTTCTCCTTCTGGAGAGCATCAAGTTGTCTGTAAATAGAGTTTCTGGTTTGGCTTCATACCCTAAGTCACATGGCAAGGCTCTTTAAAGGGTCAATGTTGACGTTTTGTATTGCTACTGTCACGGGTGTGTCAGGGTTGACAGACAGTCATACGGTGTCCGGCTTTGGAAGGTCGCTGCTTTTGGCCTTACAAACATCTCCCTGATCCTTTTATGATTCCTCTCTCTTTAGGACCCAGCGGTGATCCTCACCTTGCTTGGGGATTATAACTTTCCCTTTAGGACCCTGAGGTATCCTCACCTTTCTGCTGTTACTCAGCACTTCCTTACTGTGTTTTTAAATACACTCAGATCCTCAGAGAGTTGCTGGTGATAGCGTTTTATAACTATTCAGGCCTGGGATTCTAGTAATCGACTACAATTACCTTAGAGTTCCTTCGTAGATTGGTGCTGTGCTTTCTCTGGTGTCATCTTGGAGCTAAGTGTATTTCCTTGTTTGTTTCCCTTGTGTGTAGTTTACTTTGTAGTGGATCTGACTTAGTGCTCACCACTCCCTACATAGCTCATAGTCTTAGGGTCAGCAAGGGCCAGGTTTCCTGCTCGGTGATAGGCGCAGAATCTTTTTAGAGTCTATAGGGGAGTCAGGGATTTGTCGTTAGATCTGTTTAGGGGTCTCCACTTTCCATTTCCCAAGTTGCAGGGCTCCCTCCCCGTTTCCCGTCGTTATACACTGGGTTCTCCCCATACCTAGCGTGACAGCTACCTCTAATAGTTGGCACTATTTGCAGATTTAAAGGCATAGAGTAAGTATTCAATAGCGCTACTAAGTATTTTTTAAAAAAGAATGTTTTTATAGCATGACAATATATGCTGCAATCCAACTGATTGGACTGGACTTTCAATTAACATTGGTTGATTTAAATCTGGTACTATTGTACATCAAATGTTGAGCGCACATTTTCTACATTAATGATTGCAAATCTGAGAAGTCAAAAGCCACCTACAGGAGGCTAATTTCAAAAGCTTCCTCAAACTGTGATAAGTAGGCAATCTTATATGCTTCGAGGATATCTTTCTTTAAATAACAAAAATCCAGTTTTTCTTGAAGCACTCTTATCAGCTCTACAAAAGCTGCACAGTGATTGTATTGTCATCCAGCAAAAAATACACATTAATTATTTAATCAAATATTTTTCCATCAAAAATGAAAAATTTAAAACATGTTTAATAGAAATAAGATTTTTTACTGATTTAAAAGTTACGGGGCCCGATTTAACATTTGCGATTTATTGAAGTCATTTTTATTTTATTTGTCTTTTTGGAAGCAAATGTTTCAAAATGGCATACACAGTTCATGAATTTTGCACAAAATCAAAAATGCTTTTTTGTTTTGTTTTACCCGTTTTTGCAAACTTTTAGCACCAAAAGTTGCAAAATTTTTATTGTTTTAGAAATACGCCAAATTGAAAACTCTTCCAGAAACCTTACTCCAGGGGGAGCTCGAGTGAGATCCGTCCAAAAAATGCGACATTTGGTTAAAATCGCATTTCATGAATCTATCTAAAACATGTAGATAAAGCATAATTGTTAAGGAAAAATAGAAAAGACTTAGAATAACAAACAAGTGGTGCAAAACTTATAAAAAATAATGTGCAAATACTAAAGTCACTAAAATGGAGCATATTACTCCAGAAAACTGGAGAAACAGCAATGATGAATTGGAGCCTATAACTAATGAATCTCAAAAACAAGCTTAATATTGGACATAAGGGAGTCCTGCTCTCCTCTCTAATGCCACGTCCGTGTGTCACAGACTGTGATGCATGGACTGTCCAGAGTCTCATGGACCGAACTTGATTGCCTCATAGACATATATGAGGTTGTCAGGTTTGGGTCATGGTGGAGGGTCACTTTAAGACATCATTCAGCAGTACTGAGGATTGTAGCTATGATTCCAGCACGGTGATATAAAACACTCAGATCTTTGTGTCTGTGCCTCTCACTTTCACATTGCTTCTCTGTAAACTCCTTACATTCCAGACTTTATTAGGCAGCTGTAATCTGAGATCGCAGTGATCTAGCAGTCTGTATTTTTTGAGATTTATGGATTTTACCTGGTTTTCAGAGTGAATGATGAGTTTAGGTGGCAAGTTAGAGGACATGATGTGGCTCATAAGTGGAGAAAGAAGCATATTTCTCTGAAAAAAATATACTTATATTACAAATATAATTGCTTTTACTATTGATTTATGAAACATTTGTTGAAACTGCAGTAAGCATTTAAATAGATTTTCTTGCAACAGATTGCTGTACAGCGCCTTATTTTACTTCAAGTCATGCTAATCAAGGTTAGGTTAGAAACTTGTCTCTCAAGGAAAGCTAGGAAATGTTAGTTATAATCACAAAGAAACTTTGGAGGCCATTCTGGATTTAAAGTGTTAAAGAATTACCCCCCCCTCCCCTTTTCATAAGCTGAGAATAAAGAAATTTAAAAAATTAACATATTTGTATTGATACATCAATAAAAGTCAGATTTGTGTAAGTATAAAATGAACTAACCCATATGGTAAACAGAAAGAAAAAAAATCGAAATGCTGAATTGCTGTCATTTTTTCACTGCACCTACCTCCAAAAATGCAATAAAAAGCTTTGTGGATCCCCCAAAAATGTTACCATCAAAATTGTCAACTTAGCACGCAAAACAATTCACAGCTACATCAACAGAAAAATGTAAGTGTTACGGGTGATTTTTTTTTTGCAAAGTACAGAATTTGTTGTATTTACTAAAATATATATAAAAAGCTAAAGTTTGCAATCACCATAGTTGTACTGACCTGAATAAATGTTGCAATTGCAAAATCTAAAAAACAACTTCAGAATTTCAATGCATATGGAATTTTTCCCCCTTTTACAGTACTTTATTCAGTAAAATTAATGTCATTATTCATATTACAACAACTTGTCCTGCAAAAAACAAGCCATCAGATTCAAAACTACAAAAATGATGGCTCTCAGAAGAGTAGGAAAAAACAAAAGCACATAAGTGAAGATTCAACTGGTTAGGAAAGGGTGGCATAACAAACTACGTGTTTTCATTAATCAAAAGTACACAACCAGGGTGTCTCCAGTCTGAATCTCGTGTTCATTGCATGTTGTACATCCCAAATCATCTTCATTTCTGGAGAAAGCAGCTTGCAACTCCTATAACAGGTCTTCAATCAGCTGAATTTGTTCAGAGGAGAACTGACTGGTGTCCAGTCGTATTATCTTGAGGATCTTCCAGCCATTCCACTCCGGAGTCGACTCTGTCCTCGGAGCTTCGGACACAGCCACAGTCCACAGTTTCTGTTCCTCAGCAATCAGGGCCAGTTGTACTTCAGGGACTGTCTCTCCTCCATACACGTACAATCCGCAACTTTTTCACCTGCACGAAGCATGACAGGAGAATCATGTACATATTCATTCCGGATGGTCACTTGGCCATCCACCAGTGTCGCCATACTATGTGCTGTCGTCAGGCCTTGTCCAGTTCCTATTGGCTTCTGGGGCTCAATAATCGCCACTATTCTATTGAGTCTTTACTGGCTACCCACATCCATCTGTACGATCTGCTCCTGAAGAGGCAAGGTAATATTTTGACGCCCTGGTGGGATGGTCATAATCCCCACCACTTCGTCTTCGGGAACACTGTAGCGAATCCCACTTACCAGGCTAAGTCTCTGGAATGCCTTTTATGTAGGCCAATGTTTGGTGACTGCCAGTATCATGGGCCATCTTTGTGGAACATCGACCGGTCAAGATCACGCAGGATATTCATTCCTAATATAATTGAGGTTCCTGACCGTGAATCCCCATCCATCAGCATGACCCCTTTTTGACCCACATCCAGGTCTCCAATCTTCACATGCATCCATGCTATCCTGTGGACTGGAATCTTTGTCTGGCTAACGGCCGTCAGCTTAATCAGTTTTCTTGGCTCGGCTTTGATAAAGTGACCGAAATGGGTCTCAAATTACTCCAGTGGCATTGTGGAGACTTCGGTTCCTGTATCTACTAGGCCATGAACAGTCTTGTCTTCCAACAATACGGCCATCACTGGACATTGGGACACCAGGTTCTTAGGGCATTTCAGGCCTCACCTTCATGGGGCATTTCCTCCAGTGCACCCTACCACTGAAGGTGATCTTCGTTTAAATGTCTTGGCTCGCACTCTTCCATCTGTTGTCTGAGCTGTGGGCAGTTCCAGGAGACATGCCCACTTTCTCGGCACCTTCAGCATATTGGGCCCAGGGGTAGAGAATGTTCAGGTGTTCTTGGGTTTGGTCCTGGTTTGGATGAGGTTGTCCTTGGGGGTGGGTCAGGCCGTGCTGGGGCTGTCCGGTCAGAGGTCTCTTCTGGTGACATATTCAAAGAGACGTTTTCGGATGTCTCAGTTCTTCCCACCCCATCTGTTGTGGCAATGGGTCATACATTGAATGGACTGACTTCCCACACCCCACTTGATGGAGTAACTGGGCGTGAGACCTTCTTAGCTGATCCACTTGCTGGGTCAGTTCCTGGATTGCGGCCCTCATCTCAGCCAAGGAGTCGGACTGCTGATTTTCAACCTGGACTTCCTGCTCTCTGGGGCCATACATCCGCACAGTGCTGGAGCCCATGTCATCCTCACCTTCAAAGCCAAAGATTCTGCAGCAACTTGGGCAAACTGAAGTGTCTCATTCGCCCATATCTGATCCCGCAATGTCCACCTCAGCTATGAATCCATCAGTCCCTGAACAAACTGTTCTTTCAGGATGGTGTCAGGATTAGTGAAAATAGGCTCCAGCCTTGCATTTTTTTGGCAGGTCTGTAACATTCTCTGTAAAGCATTTATATACTGGGAGATGCTTTCGTCTTCTTGCTGACACCGATTAAGAAAGCATATCTGGAAACTAGCGGCTGAGACTCTCCCTCCGTAAACCTCCACCAATATGGCCACAATGTCTTCTAGAGTTTTTCGTGTTGACGCAGGACACCGTGTCACTGTTTCCCGGGCTTCTCCCTCTTAACACATGCAGCGTGACGTCAGAGTGCAGCTCCTCAGCTAGGTTGTACAGTCTGTATGTATTTCACATACGATCAGCCCATTCTTCGATTGGTTTGTTATTGGAGTCAAAGTTATCTCAGTATGGACTCTGCTGAGAAGCTCTGGGAGAACGACTGGGAAAGGTGCTTCCCCCCGGACCCTGCGGCCTGTACCACATTACCAACCCTGGACACCTTCTACATTGTGATACTGCACCCCGCTCACAGCACCAAATGAAACATGGACGAGGGACGGCCACAGGATGAGGGGGTACAGCAACAATCAGCAAACAAGCATAAAGATTAGATAATATAATATAAATATTTACTAACCAGTTTATAAAACAAAGGAAGGTAGGTAAACAGAGTATAAGTAACAAATACAATGACAGTAGTTACTTTCAATAACACCTAATAATAGTATACGCAGGTACACTTAAATAAAATTAACAGTAATATTCAAGCAAAATACAACGCGTTTAACCTTTTCTATGCATAAATCAATAAAACGACAGTGTTGTGCCAGCACTTTAGTAATCACCTACTCAAAGCAGTTTTTCGAAGTATCTCTTACAGAAGAAGCCTTTTCTCATAATTAACTGGACCTCTATAAGGCTATTTATATATGCGCATATACATTCAGATGTAAGATGGTACCGATACGTCCTGAGACTGAAGTAGAAGGGTACTTACTGGGCTGAGTCCCAAATAATCAGAAATGCCATCTTGAAGCTCTTAGGGGATGATGATCTCTCCAACGCAAGGCTTTCCTAAGTCCCTAGAGATTGAAACAGCATCTTGAAGCTCTTATGGAATGCCGATCTTTCCAACGCAGGGCTTCCCTAAGTCCTTACAGATAGGGCCTCACGTGGCCTAGCCCAAGATTATGTGTACTTGGTCGTCCTCACCGAATCGGCTCATGTCAAGCTAAACAACGAATTCCAGACTGACCAACAGAACCAGAGTTGCACCGCTATATGCAGACTTTCTCCAAGGATGCTCAGCTTCACTTCCACCCAGACTCTCCTTTGACTTCTCTCAACCGCCCACCAACCAACAAACCCCCGTGCTCCAACTACGGCCTCTCTCAGCTGCCCTCTACTAGCCAGATCATCACAAATCTCCAACGATACAGTAATACATTCTGCCTGAAGAACAGCTCCGAAACGCTCAGCAAGCTATTAAATGTTTAAACAGCATTGAGTCTTTTTCAGCGCTCTGGAGGAATTTTGGCCTACTCATTTTTGCAAAGTTGTTGTAATTCAGCCACATTTGAGGGTTTCTCAGCAGGAACTGCCTTTTTAATGTCATGCCACAGCATCTCAATTGAATTAAGGTCAGGACTTTGACTAGGCCACTCCAAAGTCTTAATTTTTTTTTCTTAAGCCATTCAGAGGTGGACCTGCTGGTGTGTTTAGGATCATTGTCCTGCTGCATAAGCCAAGTGCACTTCAGCTTGAGCTCACAAACAGATGGCCAGACATTCTCCTTCAGGATTTTTTGGTAAACAGCAAAATTCAGGGTTCCATTTGCCACAGCAACTCTTCCAGGTCCTGAAGCAGCAAAACAGCCCCAGACCATCACACTACCACCACCACCATATTTTATTGCTGGTATGATGTTCCTTTTCTGAAATGCTGTGTTACTTCTACGCCTGATGTATTGGGACTTACACCTTCCAAAAAGTTCAACTTTTGTCTCGGCAGTCCACTGAATATTCTCCCAAAAGTCTTGGTGATCATCAAGATGTTTTCTGGAAAAACTGAGAAGAGCGTTTATGTTCTTTTTGCTCAGCAGTGATTTCGTCTTGGAACTCTGCCATGCATGCCATTTTTGCCCAGTCTCTTTCATGAATACTGACCTTAAAGGAGACAAGTGAGGCCTGCAGTTCTTTGGATATTGTTGTGGGGTCTTTTGTGATCTCCTTAATGAGTCGTCGCTGTGCTCTTGGGGTAATTTTGGTTGACAGGCCACTCCTGGGAAGGTTCACCACTGTTTCATGTTTTAGTCATTTGTGGATAATGGCTCTCACTGTGGTTCACTGGAGTCCCAAAGTTTTAGAAATGGCTTTATAACTTTTTCCAGAATGATAGATCTCAATTACTTTGTTTCTCATTTGTTCCTGAATTTCTTTTGGATCGCACAATGATGTCTAGCTTTTGAGGATCTTTTGGTCTACTTCACTTTGTTTGGCAGGTCCTATTTAAGTAATTTCTTGACTGAGAACCAGTGTAGCAGTAATCAAGCCTGTGTGTGGCTAAGGAAAGTGAACTCAGCTTTCCCAAGATGTGACAAACCACAGTTAATTTATGTTTTAAGGGAGGGGGGGGCAATCACTTTTTCACACAGGCCCTGTAGGCGGTTTGAATTTCTTTTTCCCTTAATAATAAAGGCCTTCATTTAAAAACTGCATTTTGTGTTTACTTGTGTTATCTTTGTCAAATATTTAAATTTGTTTTGTGATCTGAAACATTTAAGTGTGACAAACATGCAAAAGAACAAGAAATCAAGAAGGGGGCAAACAGTTTTTTACACCACTGTAAGTACACATGTATAGACAAAGCACATACAGGCACATGTATACACAGAGCACATATATAGATATATATATATATCTATACAGTGGGGAAAATAAGCATTTGATACACTGCCGATTTTGAAAGTTTTCCCACCTACAAAGAATGGAGAGGTCTATAATTTTTATCATAGGTACACTTCAACTGTGAGAGACAGAATCTTTAAAAAAAATCCAGTAAATCACATTGTATTGCATTTTTACATAATAAACAAAACTTAACATTTGGTATTGCAACCTTTGTTTGCAATTCTTTACCAGTTTGTGCACATTGCAGCACGGATTTTGGCCCACTCTTCCATACAGATCTTCTCCAGAGCTTTCAGGTTTCTGGACTGTCGCTGGGTAACATTGAGTTTCAGTTCCCTCCAAAGATTGTCTATTGGGTTCAGGTCTGAAGACTGGCTAGGTCACTCCAGGACCTTGAAATGCTTATTGCGGAGCCACTCCATAGTTGTCCTGGCTGTGTGTTTCAGGTCATTGTCATGCTTACAGACCCAGCCACGACCCATCTTCAATGCTCTTGCTGAGTGAAGGAGGTTGTTGGCCAAAATCTCGCGATACATGACCCCATCCATCCTCCCTTCAATACGGTGCAGTCGTCTTGTCCCCTTTGCAGAAAAGCACCCCCAATGCATAATGTTTCCTACACCATGCTTCATGGTTCGGACGGTGTTCTTGGGGTTTTACTCATCCTTCGTCTTCTTACAAACCCGGTGAGTGGAGTTGATGCCAAAAAGTTCTATTTTGGTCTCATCTGACCACATGACTTTCTCCGATGTCTCCTCTAGATCATCCAGATGGTCATTGGTGATCTTCAAACGGGCCTGGACATGTGCTGGCGTGAGCAGGGGGCCTTGCGTGCCCTGCAGGATTTTAATCTATGACAGCGTAGTGTGTTACTAGCGGTAATGTTTGAGACTGTGGTCCCAGCTCTCTTCAGGTCATTGACCAGGTCCTCCCATGAAGTTCTGGGCTGATTCCTGACCTTTCTCAGAATCATCCTTACCCCACAAGGCGAGAACTTGCATGGAGCCCCAGACTGAGGAAGATTGACAGTCATCTAGTATTTCTTATTATTTTCTAATAATAGCGCCAACAGTTGCCTTCTCACCAAGCTGCTTGCCTATTGTCCTGTAGCCCATCTCAGCCTGGTGCAGGTCTACAATTTCGTCCCTGGTGTCCTTAGAAAGCTCGTTGGTCTTGGCCATGGTGGAAAGGTTGGAGTGTGATTGATTAAGTGTGTGGACAGGTGTCTATTTTACAGTTAATGAGTGCAGAGTAGGACGGCTTCTTAAGGAAAAACTAACAGGTCTGTGAGAGCCAGAATATTTGCTGGTTGGTAGTTGATCAAATACTTATTTCATGCAATAAAATGCAATTTAATTATTTAAAAATCATAGAATGTGATTTACTGTTTTAGATTCTGTCTCTCACAGTAGAAGTGTACCTACGATAAAAATGACAGACCTCTCCATTCTTTGTATGTGGGAAAACTAGCAAAATTGGCAGTGTATCAAATACTTATTTTCCCTACTGTGTATGCATATATATATATATATATATATATATATATATATATATATATATATACACAGTATATATACTGTATACAGTACAGACCAAAAGTTTGGCCACACCTCATTTAAAGATTTTTCTGTATTTTCATGACTATGAAAATTGTACATTCACACTGAAAGCATCAAAATTACGAATTAACACATGTGCAATTATATACTTAACCTTATATTCTGCGTTCTTCAAAGTAGCCACCTTTTGCTTTGATGACTGCTTTACACACTCTTGGCATTCTCTTGATGAGCTTCAAGAGGTAGTCATCGGAAATGGTCTTCCAACAATCTTGAAGGAGTTCCCAGAGATGCTTAGCACTTGTTGGTCCTTTTGCCATCACTCTGCTGTCCAGCTCACCCCAAACCATCTCGATTGGGTTCAGGTCTGGTGACTGTGGAGGCCAGGTCATCTGGCGTAGCACCCCATCACTCTCCTTCTTGGTCAAATAGGCCTTACAGAGCCTGGAGGTGTGTTTGGGGTCATTGTCCTGTTGAAAAATAAATGAAGATCCGTTCACCTTTTCTGCGTCGCACAAAGACACAGTTGTTGGAACCAAAGATCTCAAATTTGGACTCATCAGACCAAAGCACAGATTTCCACTGGTCTAATGTCCATTCCTTGTGTTCTTTAGCCCAAACAAGTCTCTTCTGCTTGTTGCTTGTCCTTAGCAGTGGTTTCCTAGCAGCTATTTTACCATGAAGGCCTGCTGCACAAAGTCTCCTCTTAACAGTTGTTCTAGAGATGTGTCTGCTGCTAGAACTATGTGTGGCATTGACCTGGTCTCTCATCTGAGCTGCTGTTAACCTGCGATTTTTGAGGCTGGTGACTCGGATAAACTTATCCTCAGAAGCAGAGGTGACTCTTGGTCTTCCTTTCCTGGGGCGGTCCTCATGTGAGCAAGTTTCTTTGTAGCGCTTGATGGTTTTTGCAACTGCACTTGGGGACACTTTCAAAGTTTGCCCAATTTTTCGGACTGACTGACCTTCATTTCTTAAAGTAATGATGGCCACTCGTTTTTCTTTACTTAGCTGCTTTTTTCTTGCCATAATACAAATTTTAACAGTCTATTCAGTAGGACTATCAGCTGTGTATCCACCAGACTTCTGCACAACACAACTGATGGTCTCATCCCCATTTATAAGCCAAGAAATCCCACTTATTAAACCTGACAGGGCACACCTGTGAAGTGAAAACCATTTCCGGTGACTACATCTTGAAGCTCATCAAGAGAATGCCAAGAGTGTGCAAAGCAGTCATCAAAGCAAAAGGTGGCTACTTTGAAGAACCTAGAATAAAAGACATATTTTCAGTTGTTTCACACTTTTTTGTTAAGTATATAATTCCACATGTGTTAATTCATAGTTTTGATGCCTTCAGTGTGAATGTACAATTTTCAAAGTCATGAAAATACAGAAAAATCTTTAAATGAGAAGGTGTGTCCAAACTTTTGGTCTGTACTGTATATATTTATATACATGCAGCACATACATATGGACATATATTTATACACAGAGCACATACATACAGACATATGTATACACAGAGCACACATATATACACACATACATTCACCCACTGTAGAGGATTTACCAGTCTGTCTCATTTTCTGCAGTTTTTGTAGACTCACGCAGGATACAGGACTTTTGGTGACATCTCGGTCTACTCACTTACCAGTGCAAAGCAAGTGTGGTTTATTATAATATAAACTTTTATTATGGAGGGGCACTCTGGAGGAGAGCATTAATTCTGAATGGGGACACTGAGAGACTTAGTACTGAAGGCGTCACTCTATAGGGCATTATCACTGAAAGGGGACTCCGGGGGTGGCATTATTACTAAAGGGGCACTCTAGGGGCATTATTACTGAAGGAGGCAATCTGGGGGTGTTATAACTAAAGAGGGCACTGTAGGCGGGCATTATTACTGAAGGAGTCACTATGGGGGGGCATTAGTACTGAAGGGGTATTCTGCTGGAGCATTAATACTGTAGGGTGCACTCAGAGTAAGGGGATATTATTACTGAAGGGGGCCTTTTGTGGGCTACTTACTGAAGTTGTCACTCTGAGGGGCACTTTAACTGATGGAGGCATTCGGGGGGGGCATTATTACTTGAAAGGAGCACTAAGGGGGCATGATTACTAGAGTGAGCATCATTACAGGAGGAAGACTCAGGGGGTATTATTACTTGAGCAACAGAATTAGGAGTAGCAGCAGAATGGGGAGTTTGAATAAGTTGGGAATAGGTGGGGAAGGTGCTGAAAATGTGAGGGGGTGGGTGCTGGCATTTGTCAAGATCTTAGCAATGCAACTGCATCATTGATGCTGATTATGACATTAACTTTCATTAATTAATCATAGAGAAAATTATGCTACATATGTAAAGTTATAATGGTTAAAATGCTTGGAACGAGATATTAAAATATAAATATCTATAACGTATACATTTCTACAAATTTAATTAAAAGTTGGGGTATGTGAAGATTGGGAAGGTCAGGTATAAAGGAGCACAATAAAGATTAAAGACCAGTGAGAAACAGGACATGACAGTGTGCATGATGCAAGTGGGTTAATGCTATGCATGGGTTGTTTTCTGTGCCAATCCTGTAATAAGCAACGCTTTTGTATTTGGGAACGTTAGTACAGTATGTGCTAAGCTCTCTGTATAATGATGGGTCTGTTGGACAGGTGGTCTTTATTGCCCTCCGTGCACTATGGTAACCATGCATGATTTATACACTGCACTGTAAAGGGAATATGGACCAGATTGTGATCCTGGAATAGACTTTTAGTTTCTGACCCAGGAGTTTTATAGTCTATTATATAGAGTTACATTGTTACATAAAATTCTTTGTTAAGTCTGTATTCATTGTGTAATAATTATCAATAAAATTATTGATCACTTTTATTATTAGAAGTCCTTAGGTGTCTGCTTCTGTTCTTATTGTTTCATAGTGCAGTGTGTCTCGTTAACTAGTTTTCCGATGACAGCCATGTCAAGCGTATTCTAGGTGGATATTACATAATAATCTGGTGCTCATTTGAACTGAAATTTAGGCTTAACTGTTTTATGAAAAATTTCAGAGAACAAACAAGATGATAGCTTTCCCATGTAGAATGATTTCTAGAACCCTTCGAAAATTACATACTCTTCTTTCCCTTTTTACAAATATGCCAAGATTAATTTTATGCTCTATAGAGCACAGCTAGTGAGACAGCGAAGCAGAGTGACATTTCACACAGCCTGAGTCAACTCGCTGCTATGCCTGCTGGGAAGCAATGCACAAGCTAAAACTGTAGCACAGAAGTCAACGACTGGTGATCAGGATAGGTTATATAAGCATTTATCAAGCTCTTCTCCTTTCTGACAAACAAAAAAAAGAGGGCTTTACAATTACTCATCCAAAACCATTTCTTACCCCACATAAAACACAATGTGTATGGCACAATGAGCAATATGGGTATTAACTATCTGCAGATGAGCTATCCATTGTATTGTTTTAGCAGGGCTAGTTTATCATTTAAAGGGAACCTGTCAGTAAGATCACGTCCCCCGCCAAACTGCATATATGGGCACGTAAATCCATTGACACTTTTATATAGTCTCTGGCTGCATTCCATAGACATGAGTGTTTTAATTCATATGAAAATGAGGCATTAAGTTCTCTGGGCATGACAGAGTACTTGAAGGGAATCTGTCATATTTGCTACCTAATCTGAGAGCAGCATAATGTAGGGGCAGAGACCCTGATTCCAGCGATGTGTCTTTTAATGGGTTGCTTGTTGTAGTTTTGGTGATATCATGGTTTTATCAGCAAGATATTATCACTAGAGGACTAGTGAGGACTGCTGCCATGTAGTCCTCCATATTCATCAGCTCTGTATAACCCCCAACCCCCAATTGATTGGCAGCTTTCTGTCTATTCACAGTGTACACAGAGTTCTGCGGGGTTATGCAGAACTCGGCATTCAGAGAACTGGTAGATCTGCAGCAAATAAAACTGTAAAATTATCATAACTGTTGCAAGCCGCTGAGTAAGTGACACATCATTGGAATCAGATGTGATATGTAATGTGTATTGGCCGCTCTCTGCTCTCCTGATCTCACTGCAGAGCTGTGTGTGATTATCACTGACACATCTGCAGGTTCCCCTCAGCTTCAGCCTCCAGCTCACAGGCAGACAGTGGTGCAATACAGCAGAGCTGTGAGAGCTGCAGCAAATGTGTTTGTTATTAAACAAAGTTCACTTCTCCTGTTCTGTGTTAGTTACATATCTCACACTGGTAACTCCACCTTTCATTTAAAATAATCACTGGAGGCAGATTCTCATGCAGATCAGTGTCCAGCCCATAGATCTAAAAAGATCATTTACATATAAGAAAAACATGGATTTCTCTTGAATAAAACATCGCAGATATGAAGATATCATTTTATTCAGCTTCCTATGACCGTCATGCCCATATAGACTTCTTAGGAGGATTGACCCTACTGACAGATTCCCTTTAGCTTCTGCATACTATTTTAACTCGAATAAGATTATGGGTGAAATAAAGTTCAATGCATAGGGATGGGACTTTGGGTCTTCATTTCCTGCTCCAGCCCCTCCGCCTACCTCTGGTGTTTGTATCTTTCTCATGTTTTAAAGTTCACACCGGCACCGTCCTCGCTGTGGCTGGCGTATGCACAGATGGATCTCCCGGCAGTCTTCAGTAAAATGACACTGATGTATCATGTAGATTTCTGGGTACAGCAGTTGTGATAGAATCACAGATTTATCAGAGCTCAGAATGTTGAGCCCTGTATAACCCCACCCACATCATTACTTTATGTGTACACTGTATATTGACAAAAAGTTGTTAATCAGTGGTGGGGATGTAGTTGAACAATGAGGCACAAAGCCAGTTGTCTTGCAGTGATATTATCCTGCTAATAAAACACTGATTGTATAGAAACAGCAAAACACAGCCTCATAAGTGACACATGTCTACAATCAGGGTATCAGCCCCTATATCATTGTGCTCTCAGATTACATAGCAAAAACCTGCTAACAGATTCCCATTAAAACTTCTGTTGGCTGCATTGTCTGATCAGCACTTTCCATCTGAAGCTGCTGTCTCCCTAGTCACTATTGTGCAGGTTTACATGTGTTACCTCAGTTCCTCTGTAACTGCGGCGCGAGAAACAATGGCTTCCCCACATGTGATTTGACTCATCCTCATATGTAAGTTTAAGTATACTGTTTATACATTGATAACACAGTATTAAGTAAGCTTATAGGGCCCCCCCTTGTGGACACTGCAGAAAGCTAAAATTTTAGCATTAGGTCTCTGTTTTTCAAGTTACTTTAAATCTGTGTATCAGGAAAAAACACCTCTGACCATTATAAAGATATGTTTAATATATTATTCTATATTAGATTATTAAACAGTGCAGAATTGGGAACTTATCCAGAATACAAAAAAATAAAATAGTGTTTAATGGTGAATGTTCATTTTAAAGGAATGTTCAGTGCTCTCATTTTTTCTGGAGTAACTGAGTCAGCGACAATCATGTCTCTGTGGCTGTCTCTGATACTGCAGATCAGTTTAATCAAAATTAATGAAGGAGTGGTGCTATGTAACGTACCACCGCATCCTCTTTAATGCTAATGTTATACAATTTATATCTATAAAACATTTGGCATGAAGTTAATCATAACTATATGGCACATCTGAATGTTATCTTTTAATGTAGGGCTACTTTATTTCACTGTTTGTGACATGCCATTACTAAATATTATTTAAATCTCTATTTTTTTCAGGAAAGTCACATTGCAGAATGTTGCTCATCTTCGCTTTGCTCACCAGCCTTTAGGGTCACTTTGGATGTGAGTTACTATTGTATTTACTATTGCATTCAGAAATGTTTCTTATTTTTTTATTTGAGATGTTAATAATTATATTACCGTTTATACAATGTGAAAGGTCTATTTATCTATTATTAAATTTAAAGCGCACCTGTCAGCAGGATTGTGCTCAGTAAACTAAATACACTGTCAGGTGGGCAACATTACACTGATTAATATGATACCTTGGTTGATGAAATCCGTCCTGTGGTTCTTGTGTAATCTTTACTTTCAGTTTGGAGATAATGATATGCTCACGCTCCTGGGCGGCCTGTGGGGGGCGCTCTATCTGGTGCTCTGCTTACATATTCATCTGTATGCTCTTATGACAACTCACTGATCATTCACTGACCTGCCTCCTATTTTACATAATGCATCTAGTTGTGCGGGGCTAGGAAAAATAGGAGGCAGGTCAGTGAAGGCACAGGGAGCTGTCATAAGAGCATACAAATGAATATGTAAGCAGAGCACCAGATAGAGCGCCCCCCACAGGTCGCCCCGAAGTACAAGCATATCATTAACTCCAAACTGAAAGTAAAGATTACTCAAGAACCACAGGATGGATTTCATCAACCAAGGTATAGTTTTAATCAGTGTAATGTCGCCCACCTGACACTGTATGTAGTTTACTGAACACAATCCTGCTGACAGGTATGCTTTAACTTAATAATGAGGTACATACAAACTAAGCAGAATTTTAGGAAAATATGCTTGATTTTTTGATGAGACACTTGCTATTTTTATTCTTTCTGTCATTCCTGGCAGTGGGTTTGGTGTTTTGGGGTACACCAACAAGTCACTGCCATGTTGAGGGTAGAGGGATCGTTTTGTTCTTTTTTTTTTGAAAAATACATGTTTATTCTCTCTAAACTTCAGTTTCCTGAGAGTCTGTTCTCACGGACATGATTATATGCTCCATCTGTAACCTTCTTAAAACGCTTTCTGTCCTTTGCATAACTTCAACAGTGGCCTAATATACGTAGCTTTTTTATTATGTTTAGGGCTCGTACCCACGACCGAATTTCTCAGATGACTTTCTATCCACAGTTTTTACTGGTAGCACTCATACTTATGATATTCAATGGGGCTGTGCACATCTGATTTTTTCTTCGGACAGAGTGGTCCACTGAAAAAAATCAGTGACCCGTCCAATTTTGAGCCGGGTATCAGATTAAAATTGTCAATGCAAGTCTATGGGTCTGTGAAAAAAAATTGGACCGCACTCGGATGACATCTTACTGCGTTCTGATTTTCAAGGACTGGCCAAATGGAAAAGGTGGAGAAACACAATCACTATGTTAGAAATATATTTTTGCAGTCATTGGATAGGAACCTGTGTTACCATTCCCAAGAAGAAATTCCAGTTCAGAACTAATACTCTTTATGGTAAATTCACATGTTGTTATAATAAGATGTTTTTTCGAAAGTTTTTTTCTTCCAAAATCGTGACTAAAAATTGTCATTTTGAAAAATTTCAGCAAATTGCAGACATGACCACTGCATGTGAATCAACCCTTGCTCCTGAGCGTTTGATACAGTTGTATCCAATGTTGACTCCTGTGAGGGTTTAAAATAATCAGAAGAGACATCTTTGCTGCCGATAGTTATCGCATTGCCAGAAATAGATTTAATAACAAGAGAATTAGAGCTGTACTGGCCTCCAGTCTCTTTTCATTATCCAGAATTTTTTTCTGTTGGTTTTTTTTTGTTTTAACAGAAAATATGGAACTAAAAAAATTCCTCTCCCGTCCATTGTCTTTGGTTCCCTGCATATTCTGCCACTTCTTGTATCCATTTCTAGGTGCTGACAAATTATATTATACATATTATATTAGTCACCAAAATTTCCTAATCTTTTGCCACCCTATACAGGACACATCAGCTTGAGGGGACATTTCAATGCATATGTTGAAGTATAGCATCTACAATTGCTAAAAAAAATACTTAAGTACTTTCTGTATTAGGGTATGTGCACACGTTAAGTAATTGGCGCAGAAATTTGTGCATCATTTCTGCATCTCTTGGCAGGAAAAACACTTGCATAAAATAGGCGCATTTTTGGTGCATTTTGCTGCATTTTTTACATGCATTTTTAGTGCAGATTTCCCCCCACTCATTACTATGAGTGAAATTTGCAGCAAAAAATGCTGAAAGAAATGACATGATGCAGATTTAAATCTGCAAGTCACAAATAAGCAACATGTGCATGATACTTCAGGATTCTCATTCACTTTGCTGCCATCAGGAAACCCTTCAGGTTTTGTGACAAATTTGCGCAGAAAAAACTACAATAAAAACAAATCTGCAACGTGTGCACACAGCCTTGCAATGCAACTCTTTTTTTTAATAAAGGGGCTGCCCAATGCACCCTCTGACTGTTAATAAGCGGTTATCCAGAAGTGTAGACAGAAATTCAGAGAGGATAAGAAATAGTATGTACAATAGAGAGAGATGAATAGACATTAAAAATGAATGATCAGAGAAGCCTTGAAGAGAATGAACACAGAAAGAATAAGACAGTAACAATGTACAATGCACTAGTGAATGAAGCAGTGTCCTTGTAGATATGGCACTTATTACATTTTATTCTTGTTATGTCAGTATCTCTTGGTGAGTATATATGACAGGACATACATAGATGCACAAAGACAAAATAACATAAATATTGAAGACATCGGTTTATGCATTTGTCAGTCTACCAGGTAGGATTACATTAGTAAAACACTAACAGTGTACACAAAACCTGTGGAAAAGCACAGTATTGCTGTCCTCATCCTCCACATATTAAAGCTGCTTTTGGTTAGGCCTACTACATGGTCAGGATTGGTCTTAAAAATCTTGTTCTGTAATTGCAATCTACTCTTTTTTTAGTAGGTTGTTTCTCTTCATCAGCATCTTGTCAGCACTAAAAGTACTGGGAATTTCTTTTCCTTACTTCCCAGAATGCTCTGCTCCTATCATTAATCAATGACTTGACTTCTCTCAGACAGTCGGAATACCGGAAGGGAACAAATAAAAGTCCTGACTCATCGAACACTTTTCAACAGAACAGATTGAAATGTCTGAACGTTTTTGAGTAACTCAAGATTTGTGACATTTTTATGCCAGTCTTAGCCAGGTGTGCCAGCTTATTTGAAAAGAGTGGAGCTTAGCTACGATGGGGCATTGCCAAGAGCGGCTGACAAATTCCACAGAACTTATGTAACAAAGTAAATTAGGACAGAAATGTACTCCACTCATTGACTGGAAAAATATTTCTTGTGGTCGCCCACGGAGGCTGAAAGATGAGCCAAATTAATTATTAATGCTTCTTAATGAATTTGCCGAGTCTAACTTCAATACACTCTTCATCAAAACCGGCGTACAAAATGCCAGTTTTGATGAATCGGGCCTAAAGTGATTTGCAAGATTTCCTATTTCGCACATTAACTATCAATGGAGATCAAGTTGTCTAAAACTACAGTATTTGCCAGGGGAATCTCTGCTTAGTTTATAATCAAGCCTAATTAGTGGTGAAATCCGTGCACAGGCATCAACGACACATGGCAGGAGTGAGCTGGCATCTATCTTTTTTTTTATAAGCCCTTTTAATAAATTTGGAGCCTTTTCAGACTGCCCAGTATAGGTTTACACTGTTTATATATTAGATAGGATTAGTAAATCTGCCCCAATATTTCTCTATCAATTTAGCAGATTAAAATAGTTTTTTTATAGGGCTTATTACTTAAGCTCTGCTGTATTTTTTACAATTTTTTGTCTAGTATTCCTCTATGCTATTACCCACTATGATTTTAACCCCTTAATGCTCCATGACAGACATACACATCATGGTGCATGTCAGGATGAGCCCGCTCCACACACAACATTTTAATAGTTGTGATCGGCACTACTGCTGAACGCTGCTGTTAACCTTTTAAGTGCCACTGTCAATCACTGACAGCAGCATTTAAAAGCCACAATATGGCCTGGGCGTTATTTCAGGCATCCATTAGCCCCCCTAAGACACTATCACGGGACAACAATAAGTTGCCATGTCTCCCATGGGACTGCTGTAGGACCCCATTGGTGCCCTGTTAATTCTCATATGACATCTATACATAGGTTGGGCAGCTTAGGAGACTGTGATTTTTACTATTTACAGTATTATTACAGTAATATTTATGTAGTACATGCAATCAAAAGAATACAGGCTTAAGTCCCTTAAAGGTGACTAAAAATAAAGTGAAAGAAAAAAAATTATAAAGATATTAAAAAAATAAAGAGTTATAAAAATTGTCATCGCCTCTTTTTTCCCTAGACAAAAATTAGAAAAAAAACAGCATCCAAAAAATTCTGATCTATCAAGATATGAATTAACCCAGTAAACACTGCAAACAGAAAAAAATGAGAAGCTACAAAATTGCATTTTTTTTGGTCACCACAGCTCCACCCAAATTGCAGTAAGAAGTGATAAAAATGTTGTATTTACCCCAAAATAATATACTCGTAAGAAAACACAACAGCTCGCCAAGCAAAAATTAAACCCTTGTACAGCTCCATCAATAGAAACATAAAAAAACTATGGGACTTAGAAAGCACAAACCAAATTTTTTTTTATAAAGTTCAGAATTTTTTAAGCCATTAAAATAGAAAACAAAATCTATGTTTGATACCATCATAATCCTAAGGACCTGGAGAATCAGGAAGCATGCTATCAAGTCATTTTTACTGAACAATGAATGCCGTAAAAATAAAACCCAAGACCAATGGCGATATTGCATTTTTTTTCACATTTCATCACACTTGGAATTTTTTGTTGTAATTTTCCATTACTATACGGTAAAATGAATGGTGTCATTCAAAACAACAACCAGAAAATTAACGAGCCCTAATATGTCTATGTTGATGGAAAACTATAAAAGTTATAGAAATTTGAAAAAGAGAAGGAAAACTCAAAAATGAAAATTTGTTGTATTCCTAAACGGTTCAAAACTTATAAAATAAATGTCTGGTAATGTTAATAAAACCAGTTTTCCCCTGCGATTCCTATATAAATGAAAATTTTCACCTTGAAAGAGTAAATGTTTGGTTTTGCACTTAGTTATGGATCCATAAATATTTTATTGAGTCTATAACTTAATTCTACTTACAAGATTGGTGTTGGTGCACATTTGTGCTTTGTTAGTAAAACCCCAGGATGTGATTTACTGAGGCAAACATAATTGCACTTAAACTTTCTTCCAAGATTTCTCTGAATCTGATAGGTCAGCATCACAAAGGTTCCTAAATACTGGGTCGCAGTTATGTACTCATTCATAAATTTTTCTACTTTCCCAGAGTGCTTTGCCATGCAGCTGTGATAATAACTGTAATAAGCTTTGGGAAGATATTGTCTCAGATGCCTCATTTAGATTAGCAGTGTAGCACATCACCAGATGGAGCCTTTATCGAGCTAAAGGAAAGCACACAATCATTTTTGGCCGATGCTATCCGGGACTCCAGGAGGGCATGTTGTAATGGATGCCTTGTGTCTTCATAATCATTTCATTTATGCAGGTTTTGTGCATATAAATAAAAGCATTTCTGGAAGCAGATTTTCTACAAGAAAAAAATATCCTTACATTAGTAACTAGCTCCCGTAATAAACACTACGTAGTTGCTAATGCCTTTTGGTTCCAAATATTGGTTACAAATGGAGCCACAATTATCCCTAAGGCTATGTTCACACATCATGTTTTTTTTTGTTCAGGATTTTGTGCCTTTCATGTTTTATTTTGGAAAATAGAGCATGTCACTTCTTTCAGCGTTTTTTTCACCCTTAGGAAGAAATGGGTAGTGAGAAAAACGCTGAAAAAAATGCATCAAAAATGCACCAAAATTTGTTTCAGCGCTTTTGATGCCAAAATAGAATGGGGTTCTTATTTTTCACAGAACTTTATGTACACTGCTCCTAAAAAATAAAGGGAACACTTAAACAACAGAATATAACTCCAAGTAAATCAAACTGCTGTGAAATCAAACTGTCCACTTGGGAAGCAACACTGATTGACTATCAACTTCACATGCTGTTGTGCAAATGGAATAGACAATAGATGGAAATTATTGGCAATTATCAAGACACACTCAATAAAGGAGTGGTTCTGCAGGTGGGGACCACAGACCACATCTCCGTACCAATGCTTTCTGGCTGATGTTTTGGTCACTTTTGAATGTTAGTTGTGCTTTCACACTCGTGGTAGCATGAGACGGACTCTACAACCCACAGAAGTTGCTCAGGTAGTGCAGCTCATCCAGGATGGCACATCAATGCGGCTGTGGCAAGAATGTTTGCTGTGTCTGTCAGCGTAGTGTCCAGAGGCTGGAGGCGATACCAGGAGATAGACCAATACACCAGGAGACATGGAGGGGGCCGTAGGAGGGCAACAACCCATCAGCAGGACCGCTACCTCTGCCTTTGTGCAAGACGTGACAGAGTCTGGAGACACCGTGGGGAGCTATCTGCTGCCTGCAACATCCTTCAGCATGACCGGTTTGGCAGTGGGTCAGTAATGGTGTGGGGTGGCATTTCTTTGGAGGGCCGCACAGCCCTTTATGTGCTCGCCTGAGGTAGCCTGACTGCCATTAGGTACCGAGATGAGATCCTCAGACCCCTTGTGAAACCATATGCTGGTGTGGTTGGCCCTGGGTTCCTCCTAATTCAGGACAATGCCAGACCTCATGTGGCTGGAGTGTGTCAGCCGTTCCTGAAAGATGAAGGCATTGAAGCTATGGACTGGCCCGCCCGTTCCCCAAACCTGAATCCGATTGAGCACATCTGGGACATCATGTCTCACTCCATCCACCAACGTTACGTTGCACCACAGACTGTCCAGGAGTTGGCGGATGCTTTAGTCCTGGTCTGGGAGGAGATCCCACAGGAGACCATCCACAACCTCATCAGGAGCATGCCCAGGCGTTGTCGGGAGGTCATACAGGCACGTAGAGGCCACACACAATACTGAGCCTCATTTTGACTTGTTTTAAGGACATTACATCAAAGTTAGATCAGCCTGTAGTGTGTTTTTCCACTTTAATTTTGGGGGTGACTCCAAATCCAGGCCTCCATTGGTTAATAAATTTGATTTCCATTGATGATTTTTGTGTGATTTTGTTGTCTGCACATTCAACTTAGTACAGAACAAAGTATTCAATGAGAACATTTCATTCATTCAGATCTAGGATGTGTTATTTGAGTGTTCCCTTTATTTTTTGAGCAGTGTACATGCATAAAAAGAGACAGAAGAACAGTGATAAAAATGCTGAAAAAATACACCAAAAATGCATCAAAAAAGCACTAAAACTGCAAGAAAAATCCTGAACGAAATGTCCTTGAAGATCAGGTTTTGCTGCAGAAAATTGACGCCAAAAAACATGATGTGTGAACATAGCCTAAAGGTAATGCTGTTTCTTCACGGGATGATACTTAGAGAAAAGCCAATGTATTTTTTTAACTGGTATGAACTAATTTTATCTATCAACATATTATGTTGTTTTGGAAGAATGTCATACATGTGTTGATAAAAGTTGGTACAAGTTAGAGATGTGATGTCAAGGAACCTGTGAAGCAGGAACATTGTTTCATCAGAAGCTTCGTCCACAACTCAGATAGATAATATCTTACATTTTTCCATTTGGGTACCAAGCTTCAGATAACATTCTTGATAGTTTAATGTTTACTTTACTTTAGGAGTTACTAAAGGAGTTTAAAGAAGCTGAAAAATTCTCAAATATGTCTCTTGTTGCTATTGTTTGAACCCTTCACCACATTTCTTTCTAAAAACCTGCATAATGATGCGTCGTTCAACCACAGTCCAGTATGGTGAAATTATTGCAGATTACAGATCCCAACAGTATAAAGAATATCCAGCTATCTCACTCCCAGGTGCACAGATCACACGGTCTGTGTGCAGCAAATGAGAAACGATGAAGGAGTTCCAGCTCCCATAATCCAATGAAGTTAAATCGTCTTTTATTAAATAATCTTCAGAAAACAGACAAGGTACAAATACAAAAAAATGCAACGCATTTCGGATCACTTACAATCATTCTTCATAGCATTGCTATATCTTAAGTAATCTGAAAAGCGTTGCATTTGCGTTTTGCCAATTTTTCATTGATTATTATTTAACAAAAGCCGAGTTCAACTTCATTGGATTGTGGTAATTGGAACTCCTTTATCATTATACAAATCCTCACAAAGTAACAGGATGACATGTTATTATGTATGAAGTTTAAACAAATGAGCCAGGGTTCTCAAAAAGTAATAGTATGTGAGTAGTAAGAAATTATAAAGTAAATTGACAAGTGTTTAATAATAATTTTTAAGCAAACGTTTTCAAAAGTGCTGTACAATAGGATGTGGAGTAAAGTAATATTTAAAGTAACATAGGGTGTGGAGTAAAGTAACATGACTTATTAAAACTGGCATCGCATATGGCAGTCTTACCAAAGGGGCTTGCTTGAGTACAATGCACCTAATTCATTAAGTGGCTTATGGACGGCTGTCAGGAATATACACTAGTCAGGGAGTTCATTTCTGGAGTAAGTTATGCCACTAAAGTGGTGTAACTTATCATAATTTTAATGGATGGGCATAATCATGCCCTGTCAAAAACAATTTCTGCCCATATTGGTGTAGTTGACCGGGTCTGGTGTGTACACCCCAGATGTTGTAATATTTTTGCTCAACTTCCAAATTGCCCAAAAGTATTGTGACTTGTTAAAGTGTTTTATGCCAGAATTCTGGGATAGATATCTTAATGACTTGTCCCCATAGTTTATTATTTTATTTGAAAAATGTTCACCTAGTAAGATGATGAGGGGTAAGACACCGAAAAAGGCTGTCTGTTGATGATGGGCATGATGGTCAATCAAAGGTTGGAGCAGTGACTAACACATCACCGCTGTGGCCCGTGAATGGCTATTGCAGTCAGATGTCTGTACGACTGAATGGTCTCCAAGCTGCCTCCTCCATTGAGGATGTAGATATGGCCCCTGCAGCCAATCACTGGTCCTTGCGGGGAGCAGTGATTGTCTTGAACTCTGTCTACAGATCTGGTCATATGGGAATGTTACGGCTTCTGCCAATCACTGACTGATGTGGTGATACGTTGGTAACCACTGTAGTCATTGATTGACTGCAGTGGCCACATGCCAATCCTAGATCAGACACTAGTGAGGGGTAGACAATCATTAGGGGAGCATACATTTTTATTTTTAGGCCATGCGGGGCCCTGTTGTAGAAGAAAATAAAGAGGAGACAATCTTCTTAACAGCCAGTTGTGTTGCTATTGTTTTCCAACTCCACTTTCTATTCAGACAGGAGAATGGTGATACATTTAAAATAAATCAAAAGTATATTGAATTTATGCGTATAAATTGTTACTTTTCACATGTAGTAAGGTAATAAACCTTTTAAAACACATTGGGCAAATGAAAAACACTTGTATCCTTACAGCTGAAAATAATAGAACGGATTTATGCTTTATATCTCCAATGGAAATATTTTCAAAGTCTTTAATGTTATTACTACATCAAATTGCATTTACTTTATGAAACAGAATATTAACATCTAGACAGTATATCTTAATGCAGCAGTGCTTTAGCTGTAGTCATCTGTATCTTTCAATAATTTAAATTATTAAAATAAAAATTGCCCAGTTATATAAAACTTTTCCTTCTAAAATGAATATTGTTCCTGCGGAAAACAGTTTTACAGAACAACCGCTGGACACAAAAATAAATTATTGGGAAAATTAATTGTATGACTGTTACTATAAAAAAACATGCGAAATGGTGAAAAGGTCTGGTTAATTTCTAGCTGAGTGAAATGGCTAATTAAATTTCAATGCATTTGTACATATAATTGAAAAGTGCTTGAAATCTATCACAAACTGAGCAGAGATAATGGTTCCCAATGCTGTGATAGAAAAGGGAACCGCTTTCTGTGGATTCCTCTTTTGTTATATATAGAAAGTCAATGGCACTAAATAGCTTCAGATGTTGGAAAAGTCAATGAAAACAAGTAAGTAAACGAGGTCTGTGAGCACATTCAAAGAAACGTTTTTCTTTCCTATTTTTTTCCTATTTTGTAGGATGTATGTGGAATACAACATTTTCAGTGTGGTGATAAATACATTTTTGCATTAGAAAGAGCAATATTGTTATAGGACTAATATTATTGGAATAATTTTATTGCCTAAATTGTATTTGAAATCTTTTGGAGCACAGAGACCCCTTTATGCATATGTGGTAACTGTTACATTCCTCCTGGGCATGTCAAAGCCCAGTGACGGACACAGACAGAAGAGGGCCCCTGTGCAAGAACAGTACATGGGGCCTTTTCTGTCCAGTAGCTGATCATAAGGCACAATCCCGCCTGCTTTTGAGGTTTAAGGGGGCCCCCTTACCTCTTGGGCCCCTGAGTGGCTGCACAGGTTTCACCAATGATATATCCGCCCCTGTCAGAGCCGCATACTTGGGATCCTTTGTGTAGACTGTGGATAGGTGATCATTTTTAATGTTAAGACTAACTCTTCAATCTTAAAATGACCTTTCCATATTAATATTAATATTCATCATTTGCATTTTTAAGTCACTTTTGTTGTTTTTCTTGTGGAATTCTTTGACTTTTTTAGTACCAAATTCTTCAAAATGGTGCATGTTCTTCATTAATTTTTTTGCACAAGATCAGCTACATGTTTGCCTTTGACCTTTTTTGTGACCTTTTAGCAGAAAAAGTTTGGAAAATGTCACCTACTTCACGCAATAATTTTCCGACATACATATAATCATTGGAGTACATTTGTGCAAAATAAAAAATTGTAACTTTTTGAAAAATTGCGATTGGTGAACCATTTGAAAGCATCTGAAAAGTTTAATGTCCGTCCATAATGGCAAGCTAAAAAAGAAAAAGAAAAAGACAGATTAACACATGAAAAAGTGACTTTTAAAAAGTTGCAAATGAAAAGATGAATATGGTGCAAACGAACAGGCACAAAACTAGATAAAAATAGGTGCAAAAGCAATGATAATTTAGTCCATTAGACTTTTAAATCTGTAATGGGCTACACTCACATGACCATATTTTCGATCTATGTGCTGTTTGTCAAAAGAAATTGACAGCACTTGGTCAATGTTATTCAATAGGGCTGTTCAGATGTCCATGTTCTCACACGGGCTGAAAAAACATCACACAATGTACTATTGTCTTCTGTATTTCATATGATGCTCATCTTTTCAAGTCTGTGGGTGCACACAAAAAATCGGATACCATGCGGATCAACCGTATAACATCTGATTTCTAAACACACATTGTAATTCTTTAACATAGGAAACTGTATTGTTTTTGTAAACTTTAATAACTGCTGATGTTTAAAATGAATTCCATATGGATGACCATACAGATGAAAAAATGTCCATTTTTGTTTAGTTTCCCCAACATAGGTTTCTTTGGGGTATCTTTTAAAGGGCAGCATGTACACCAAATTGGGGAATGTACATGAAACTGTCCCAGAAATTTTATAGCCCAGTTGAGTTTTGGGTATGTGGGCTGTTAGATGATAAGAGATGACTACATGTCTTGCATTTTTTACCTAAGGAAATCTTTACTTAAGGGATGCTTTACGCTTGGTGGCTATTTATATGAGATAACAGTTCTCAATGATTTATATACAGTGTGCGCACAAACATATTACAGCCTTGAACAACTATAATAGTTGTACTGGATGATGACCATTCAAGGCACAGACTCTGTTGGTTGAACTGTCTTGTTTTTTGATGCAGTGCTTTTCATCAGCAATATAACAACAGGTTACAGAACTAATGGATATAATAAACCTAACAGTATGCACAGTCTCTGATGGTATTAACAGTGGCTTCTCCTGGGTCCTTGTTAAACTCTGTTTCCAAGAGAACTTGAAACAACACAGACAGAAGAAAACGGAAACAGGTTTAGCATACTAGTCTCTCTAAGGTGACCATCGGGATGTTGGGTTATGTGCTTTTTAGTCACAAAATCAAAATGTTTTTTACACTACACAGTTTCTCGTGTGTAAGCTAAGAGGCTTCCTGTTGTTTGCTTGTATCATCAGTAGTGATGAGCAAATTTACTGAAATTCAATATAAGAGATCCACTCAAATTTGGCAAGGAAAATTCTATTTGCATCAAATTAATTTATTAATCTGTATATTGAAAATGTCTTCTTATGCTCTGAAGTCTCTCCAGAATACAAAGCATAATGTAGGTTAACATAAATAAAAAATGTTATACCTACCTCACCCTGGCCCTCATCTTTCCAGCCACGCAGCCAATCTCCACTCCGGACTGCTTGCCCGCTCTCGTCTTCAGTCGTCTTCGACCATCATGTCCAAGCATCTTTGCTTCGGACTCTCCATGCTGTTTAGGCCTCAAACCATCAGGACATTTATTGAGGACTAGATTAGAGATGCCAGGACGTGGCAGGAAAGCAGAAATGGGCTGCGCAGGTGAACAGATGATAGGTGGGTACAATTTTTTTTTTTATATATATCCCTTTCCGGACCCATTACATCCCAGCAAAATGGCAAAAAACATTTTTCTGGATTAGTGGGAAATGAATTGCCCAAAATCTGGATTCATCTGAATTCACAAATTTTGGGAAATTCTAAATTAATTCAATTAGTTTACTTGGTCAATTTATTTTTAAAAATTCATCTTCAAGTGAATCGATTTACCACAACTCACAATACTAAAAAAAAGCCCCCAATTGCTCAGAAAAGTCATGTGTAATACGCTGAGATCTTCCAGGATTATACTAAACCACATTTGAGCTCTTTAACATAAACACTGCATTAGTAATGTGAAAGTAACCTCACCACATAAATGATTGGTAACTGGTGGTAACAGTCTTTTTAATAGCATACTGCCCTTACAGGCTTTTCATGCTTTTTAAAAAATAAAAAAAGTCTAAATTGATCCCTCCTAGTTTTTTTTGAACAAGGCAGACCTTTTTGTCGCTGCCTGACCTTTTCTATGCAAGGGTCTACTAAGAATTCACCTGCCTAGGCTGTGGTCCACGCCAAACTGGGTTGACCATGCATTTTATAAATGATTCACGCAAGGTCTTGGACTTGATGACAAGCATCCATTTTCTGTCATTGACACCGTGTCTCCTATCAACATTAAATGTTAATTCCTGTGTACTATGGTGTCCAAACTATGGGAAACAAAAGTTAAGATTCAAGTTCTGATGTGATCATCTTCTCAAGCCTTGTGAATTAGCAGCGAAAAATAATACTATAATAGACATTTATGTTTTCAGTCCATTGCAGGGGCGCTATTCTGCATAGGTTTCTGCATGGGAACGTCATATCAGTTGAAAAACAAAGCAATTTTCATTTTTACAAATTTTTTTAATTTGGTTAAAGAAAGTTATAGTCACGGAATACAAATAATTTTCATTTGAGAAAAAATCTTTCAACTTTTGTGCCCAGCCCTGCACAAGGTCCTATCAAGGGAATTCCCCCCATTTGATGCCCAAAAATGTGATTTCACAAAAAATGAAGAAGAAGCAGAGACAGTAAAAAAAAATTGTAGTAAAAAAATGTGTATTTTTTTAACAAAATTCAGCTCTCCTTTTCCCAAAAAGGATGTACCAATAAGTGCTAGGTAGGTCCACACCCCAAAAGCCAGCACCTGAAACATGTCATTGTATTCGTGTGACATGTAAGGATATGAAATTTGGCTGTAAAAACAGGTGTATAAAAATAAAAAAAATTGAATGTACAATTTATGAGATAGACAGGTGCAGTTAAATGTCTAGACTGTTGGAATTGTCTTTTGTGCTTTTTTATTTTAAACATTTGGGCTATGTGCCCACGATGCAGAAATGCTCCGGATTTTTCCTGAGCGTTTCTGCATCTCCCTGGCAGAAAAAAACCCATGCGGATTTTACATGCACTTTTCCTTCCAGGGACATGCGGGTTGTCAAGCGCTTTCCAAGCGATTTAAGCATCACTTGGAAAGTGGATTTATATAGAGTGACCAAGTTATAGTAAAAGAATGGTAAAAAATAAACATTATACTCACCTTCCGATGGCCCCCGGTCTCCTCCGGTGCGTCCGGTGTTTTGTTCGGCTCGCGGTTGTGTAAAAGGACCTTCCATGACGTCATTTAGTCATGTGACAGGTCACGCGACCGCCGACATCAGAAACGCATAGTGGGCACACAGCCTTGGGCTACTTTCCTATGAGCTTTTGGTGAGTTTTTGATGTTGCACATTTTCGCACCATTTCTGCACACATTAAGTAAAATAGCTTTTACATTTTTTGAAAACATGCAACATAAAAAATTCGCCAAAATCTCATTATGGGAGCATATACTTTGTCACCCCTTTCACAAAAAGATTTGCACAAGAAATGTGAAAACTTAGAAGAGTCACTTATCATTTGTCACAAGGAAGCAAGCACATTTCTCTGACTAGTACCGATTTTCAGTTTTTTCTTCAGCACAAAAAATTGTGCTGATGGTTTTGTTCTGTCTTCCTGCTGCTCCTTAAGGCTTAAAGAATAAGAAAAAGTGTGTAATTCACAGCCAGCAGGGCAAGGTGTCAGTGCTCCTTAAAGAAGCACTCTCATCAAAGTTTTTATTCTCTTAATATATTGCAGTCATCATTTTATATTGCACTGTGTAATTACAGTTGCTCATTTTGCCTTTCTACCCAGCTAATTCTTCTGTTTCCCACCAGGTCTATGACATCATGTGATTAAAAACAGACTAGCTGAACCTTTATAAGCTCGATGTAGAAACAGGAGATCAATTTTCCCTGTCACTGCAAAAGTCCTTGGCAGCCGGAGTTGAGCAACTGGTCAGGTGTTGAAGAGGGAAATGATAAATGTAAGGACAAGACACTTCCTGTGTCTACATAGAGCAAGAAGAGAAAAGAGAATAATTACCTGGGTAGAAAGGCAAAATGAGCAATTGTAAGTACACAGTGCTATATAATATGATGATTGCAATATAATACGAGGATAAAAACTTTGATGGGAGGAGTGCTTCTTTAAGTGTATCATTGATCAATCACACTGACTGCTGCTGCTACTGGCACCTCCCCAATCTTTCTATTCCCCTATCAATCAAATCAATGAGCCTTTGCATTATTCACAGATTATTATTCCTATGTTCTATATTCAGTGTCGCAGTTATATACCACGCTCTGTCTGTAGTAGTTGTCCAGTGTCATAGCCTTTCTCTCCCTAGCTCTGATGCTGAGCTGTGTCCTTTGAGGACCTCTCTATAACCCTAAAATGGCTACTTCATTCTCTGCCTCTTTTATAGTGGCTCTGATAGTAACTTCTGATTCAGCTGTGCTATACCATGCAGTGTGATAGCTGCAAGGCGTTATGTGGGGGACTGTGACTGTGACCTGAGGCAAAGTGAGCTGCCGTCTCTTGCTTCTGCAATCTTCGGCATTGTGTAAAATGGCAGCAGGCATTTTTGAGGGGCAAACCATGTGAACTGAATGGCAAGTTGTTCAAATTTGCTGGGACCTGCACATTCTATGGAATTCACATCGAATTGATTCGCTCATCTCTAATCACATATTAATATTTAACTCGTAGACTAAGCTGGTGACCATGGAATACATTTTGCAATGAATACATGTTCTTTAGTGAGAAAGGTATTATTAGTCAGCTTGCTAAAAATGTCTAAGGGAATGTTATGTTGTGTCAGAGTATAGGAACATCTTGAATCTGGGAGACAAGCTCTGGATTCCAATGAATGTTTCCATGGTTATATAGATTTTAATGACTGTCAGTTAACAACAAGTGTACCAAATGGCTTAAGCAGCCATGTCATCATCTCTTGTCCTTTTTTGAGTCAGTAGTCATTCGAGTAAGTTACAGTACTCAAGATAATGATGCTCTTCAGTGCAGAAAGGATGTGGTTTGAAATCAAATTCTATTTGACAAGAAGGTCAGACAAAATCTTGTTTTTTCCTATCTTTTAGTTCTATAGCTATTAACATGTCATTATTTATTCAGTTGCCGTATTTTGCCTTTTGAGAACAATCCAATAGTAGTGAAAAATAAAATGTGCAGTTTAATGACTATAAAAATTATTAAAAAGACCCTTCACCCTGGGACTAAAAATTGACATTTTGTTTCCTGATTTTCAAGATGGCTGTCATAGTGGCATGGAGAGTGCAGTGGTAAGCCTAAACCATGTCTTTCCTGCCTTTACGGTGCTGTGGAAATGAGGTTTAGACTTTGCATTGGACTCATTGTGCCACTGCAGTGGCCAACTTGGAACGGAAGGATTGGAACACTCTTCTGAGTGGAGGAAGCAGTGGGAGCCAAACAGAGAGCACCAGATAGGGTGACTGTACATGGCTAATGCATTGTGGCTATTCAGTATCAAGGTGGACGGTTGCTACAGGGTTAAAAAACTCTAAAAGACAAGTTTTAGTTTTTTTTTTTTCCTAATGCAGTATGAATCTTCTCACGTTTAGTTATACATGTATGAACTTACGTTATACATGTTTAACCTCACCAGGAACTATTTCCCATAATTTAAGCGATCACAAAAACACAGAAGCCGATTAGTTATAGTGAGTGATAAGGCGACTGTCACTGACCGGTACATTCACTGATGAGGTCAGAAAAACAGTCAACTATCTTTAAAACACCACTATCAGTGACCATGAAATATTGACAAAGGGAAGAGGTTCCCCTTTTGCACCTTCAGAAAACACTAGCATTGTGATTGCCTTGTTTCAATGCATTACATAGAGCAAGTAGACAATGGCCTAAATAAAGCCTCCCGGGCTGACCCGTGACATTAAAAGTTAGGTCATACTCTAAGTTTTCCCTAATTTATATCTGTGTATAATATAATTTCTATATTTACCAGCATGCAGACACAACATAGTAAAAATTATAATACAATTTCAAATGAAAGTTAAAAACAATTAAATTACACTAATTACATTAAAAAGTCACAAATGAAAATAAGTACTCTGCTTTAAAAGTCGAAAAAAAGTTAAAACATCTAAATAACATATATCCTGTGTATGTGTGTGTGTTTGTGAATGTATCTAAATAAATATATATATATATATATATATATATATATATACACACACACACTGCTCAAACAAATAAGGGGAACACTCAAATAATACATCCTAGATCTGAATGAATAAAATATTCTCATTGAATACTTTGTTCTGTGCAAAGTTTAATGTGCTGACAACAAAATCAAACAAAAATCATCAATGGAAATCAAATTTATTACCCAATGGAGGCCTGGATTTGGAGTCTCCCCCAAAATGAAAGTGGAAAAACACACTACAGGCTGATCCAACTTTGATGTAATGTCCTTAAAACAAGTCAAAATGAGGCTCAGTATTGTGTGTGGTCTCCACGTGCCTGTATGACCTCCCTACAACGCCTGGACATGCTCCTGATGAGGTTGCGAATGGTCTCCTGTGGGATCTCCACCCAGACCTGGACTAAAGCATCCACCAACAGTCTCTGGTGCAGATGTGCTCAATCGGATTCAGATCTGGGGAACGGGCGGGCCAGTCCATAGCTTCAATGCCTTCATCTTGCAGGAACTGCTGACACACTCCAGCCACATGAGGTCTGGCATTGTCCTGCATTAGGAGGAACCCAGGGCCAACCACACCAGCATATGGTCTCACAAGGGGTCTGAGGATCTCATCTCGGTACCTAATGGCAGTCAGGCTACCTCTGGCGAGCACATGGAGGACTGTGCGGACCTCCAAAGAAATGCCACTCCACACCATTACTGACCCACTGCCAAACCGGTCATGCTGAAGGATGTTGCAGGCAGCAGTTCGCTCTCCACAGCGTCTCCAGACTCTGTCACATCGGTCACATGTGCTCAGTGTGAACTTGCTTTCATCTGTGAAGAGCACAGGGCGCCAATCCTGGTGTTCTGTAGCAAATGCCAAGTGTCCTGCATGGTGTTGGGCTGTGAGCACAACCCCCATCTGTGGACGTCGGGCCCTCATACTACTCTCATGGAGTCTGTTTCTAACGATTTGTACAGACGCATGCACATTTGTGGCCTGCTGGAGGTCATTTTGCAGGGCTCTGGCAGTGCTCCTCCTGTTCCTCCTTGCACAAAGGCAGAGGTAGCGGTCCTCCTGCTGGGTTGTTTCCCTCCTACAGCCCCCTCCACATCTCCTGGTGTACTGGCCTGTCTCCTAGTAGTGCGTCCAGCCTCTGGACACTACGCTGACAGACACAGCAAACCTTCTTGCCATAGCTCGCATTGATGTGCCATCCTGGATGAGCTGCACTACCTGAGCAACTTCTGTGGGTTGTAGAGTCCGTCTCATGCTACCACGAGTGTGAAAGCACAACCAACATTTAAAAGTGACCAAAACATCAGCCAGAAATGTTGGTACTGAGATGTGGTCTGTGGTTCCCACCTGCAGAACCACTCCTTTATTGAGGGTGTCTTGATAATTGCCAATAATTTCCATCTATTGTCTATTCCATTTGCACAACAGCATGTGAAATTGATTGTCAATCAGTGTTGCTTCCTAAGTGGACAGTTTGATTTCACAGAAGTTTGACTTACTTGGAGTTATATTCTGTTGTTTAGGTGTTCCCTTTATTTTTTTGAGCAGTGTATATACACAGTATATACGGTTAAGCTTAGAAACACTTGGACAGCGACTAAACCGTTGCCTCTATTTTTTATTTAAAATGAAACAACTGAAATGCAATTGTAGACTTTCAGGTTTAATTTGAGGGGTTGAACAAAGATATCCTGTGAAACATTTAGGAATTACAACCATTTTTCTACAAAGCCTCTTCATTTCAGGGGCTCAAAAGTAATTGGATAAATTAACTTTTTTATTTAATGGCCTTTGGCTCAATCTTGAACCATGGTGACTAAAATGTTCATTTTTAATACTTTGTAGAGAATGCAACGACTACCTGAAATCTGGAATCCATGGACATCACCAAATGATGGGTTTCCTCCTTTTTGCTGCTTTGCCAGGTCATTCCTGCAGCTGACTTCACTTGTTGCTTGTTTGTGGGTCTTTCTATCTTATTATGTTTTGTCTTAAAGAAGTTGTCCACTACTTTTACATTGATGCCCCATTCAACTGAATGGGAGGCGGATGTGTAGTACCCCGCGGCGGCCTCTACAGTTAGACGGCCAAGCTCCGCAGGTAAGGAGTTCCGACCGGCGGCCGCCGCCGGCACCGATAACAGCTGATCGGCAGGGGTTCCGCGTGCGGGACCCCGGCCGATCATACATTGATGCCCTATCCTATGGATAGGGCATCAATGTGAAAGTAGTGGACAACACTTTTAAGCATGTGAAATGCGTGCTTGATGTGATTGAGATCTGGTGAATGACTCGGCCATTGCAGAATTATCCACTTCTTTCCCTTTAAAAACTCCTGGATTGATTTTGCAGTATGTTTTGGGTCATTGTTCATCTGTACTATGAAGTGCCGTCCAATCAACCTTGCTGCATTTTATTGAATCTGAGCAGAAAGTGTAGGTCTGTACACTTCACAATTCATCCATATGTTTCTGTCTTCAGTCACATTATCAATAAACACTAGTTACCCAGTGCCATTGGAAGCTATGCATGCCCATGCCATGACATTGCCTCCACCATGTTTTACAGAGCATGTAGTGTGCTTTGGATCATGAGCCGTTCCAAGTCTTCTCCAAATTTCTTCTTCCCATCCCTCTTGTATAGTTTGATCTTAGTTTCATCTGTTCAAAGAATGCTTTTCCTGAACTGGGCTGGCTTATTTAGATGTTTTTTTTGCCAAAATCTAAACTGGCCTTTCTATTTTTAAGGCTGATTAATGGTTTGCACCTTGTGGTGAACCCTCTGTATTTGCTCTCATGAAGTCTTCTCTTTATGGTAGACTTAGATATTGAAACACCTACGCCCTTCCTGGAGAGTGTTCTTCACATGGGTGGATGTTGTGAAGGGGTTTTTCTTCACTATGGAAAGGATTCTGTGATCATCCACCATAGTCTTCCATGGACTTCCATGGCTTGTGTTCCCAAGCTCACCAGTGCACTCTTTTTTGCAGAATATTCCAAACTGTTGAATTGGCCATGCCTAACTACCTCTCTGATAGATTTTTTTTTCAGCCTAATGATAGTCTGTTTCTCTTACATTAAAAGCTGTTTTGACTGCATGTTGTGATTTCACAGCAACAGCTTTCAAATGCAAATGCCACACCTAGAATCGGTTCCAGACCTTTTATCTGCTTAATTGATGATGGATTAAAGAGGGAGAAGCCCATGCAGCTCAGTAAAGATCTTTTCAGATATCTTTCCAATTACTTTTGGTCTCTTTAAAAAGAGACAGCTACATATTATAGAGCTTTAATTCCTAAACCATTACTCCAATTAGGATATGAAAACCCTCACATTAAAGCTGAGTCTGTAATTTAAGCCCATATTGATTAAATAACTGTATCGGGAATATATTTTGGTAAACAGCTAAAATGGCAAAACTTTTGTCACTGTTCAAATATTTCTGGACCTAAATGTACAGTACAGACCAAAAGTTTGGACACACCTTCTCATTTAGAGATTTTTCTGTATTTTCATGACTATGAAAATTGTACATTCACACTGAATGCATCAAAACTATGAATTAACACATAGTGTGAAACAACAAAAAAGTGTGAAACAACTGAAAATATGTCTTATATTCTAGGTTCTTCAAAGTAGCCACCTTTTGCTTTGATGACTGCTTTGCATACTCTTGGCATTCTCTTGATAAGCTTCAAGAGGTAGTCACCGGAAATGGTCTTCCAACAATCTTGAAGGAGTTCCCAGAGATGCTTAGCACTTGTTGGCCCTTTTGCCTTCACTCTGTGGTCCAGCTCACCCCAAACCATCTCGATTGGATTCAGGTCTGGTGACTGTGGAGGCCAGGTCATCTGGTGTAGCACCCCATCACTCTCGTTCTTGGTCAAATAGCCCTTACACAGCTTGGAGGTGTGTGTTTGGGTCATTGTATCAACAGATACTGGAAGCCTGTGCTAGCATTTCTTCTGCGTTGTTGCTATCAGTGTGTCAAGAGTGGAAGAAGAGGGTTGCATTGACAATCCAACACAATGGGCAGCACTTTGAACACATTTTATAAGTGGTCATAAACTTGTAAAAAACTCATGATAGAATAAAGTTACGTTAAAACCAAGCATACCATTGTTTTTCTTATGAAATTCTCAATAAGTTTGATGTGTCACATGACCCTCTTCCCATTGAAAAAAATAAAGTTGGATACAAAATGGCCGACTTAAAAATGGCTGCCATGGTCACCACCCATCTGGAAAAGTTTTCCCCCTCCCATATACTAATGTGCCACAAACAGGAAGTTGATATCACCAACCATTCCCAATTAATTTAGGTGTATCCATATAAATGGCCCACCCTGTATATATGTATATACAATTGTGGCTTAAAGTGTTTGCACCGTTGAAATATACTAATATATAAATGGCCTACCCTGTATATAGTATATGTATATACAGTACCTTGAAAATGCCCCGTGAACTTTTCTACATTTTTTCACGTTACACCCACAAGCTTAAATGTATTTTATTGGGAATTAATGTGATATACCAGCACAAAGTAACAAGTATTTGTGGAGTGTAAAGACAGTTGTCATAGATGTGTGTAAAATCTATAAGCCATCTCATAGTTCTCATAGTGAACATTGAGACATGGCATAATTAAAACATGAATTGTAGGAAACAAAAATTAGCTAAGACACTGTTGATGACCCTGGTTCACCGAGATCTCCCTTGCTGTGAACAGGTAATTAAAGTGGATTATCTGATGGATCGCAGACATGCAGACATGAATACCAGGCACAGCTGGCAGAGGTATGCAGGAGGCGACACATTTTATGGCCAGTGGAGAGAACTTATCACCGTGGGCCTCACTGTGACCAGAAAGGCAAACAGACTGCTTGAGTCCAAACTTCAATTACTGTATGAATATTGTTTTTTTTATGAACAGCATAGATATGACAGATATGAGAGACATATTTTCGGCAACGTGATGAAATGGTGAACGTAACGCATTGTCTTAAATCACTTGGCGGTCGAGGCAGCACCTCCAATTTAATATCGAGCAGATGGATGACAATATATATGTCATGTTTCCTGTCAATGGATTCATAAAATTGTGATAGGAAATATGGCATTAATATCTCGCTCGGTTGTGCCATACGCCTTCATTTTTGGATGATGGATTGAACAGTGCTCTGAGTTCTGAACTTTGGCTGCTTTTATTACCTAACCCTGCTTTACCTTTCTCCACAACTTTATCCCTGACCTATCTGGTGTGTTCCTTGGGTTTTATGATGCTGTTTGATCCCTAATGTTCTCAAACAAACCTCTGTGGCCTTCACAGAACAGCTGTAGTTATACTGAGAATAAATTACACACAGATGGACTCAATTTACTAATTACTACTGGAGGCAATTGGTCACTCAGGATTTTATTTAGGGGTGTCAGACTGCAGGGGGCTAAATACAAATGCACATCACAATTTTACGAATTATATTTTTGAAATAATTAGAAAACCATGTATCATTTTCTTTACACTTCACAAATACTTGATACTTTATGTTGATGCATCACTTAAAATCCCAATAAAATACATTTAAGTTTGTGAGTGTAACGTGAAAAAATGTGTAAAAGCTCACAGGCTATGAATACTTTTCAAAGCATTGTATTTATATATATGCATACATGCACACATATACTCATACTAAAAAATATATAAAACTGATCCTGCTAAAAACAGGGCCCTTAAATACCTATATAAAAATATATGCTAAAAATGTGATGGCTGAGAGAATTGTAAAGACAAAAAACATTTCATCTTAAGAAGTTAAAACAAAATGATACATCAAACCATCTGTTTCTTTGGGGGTTTTTTAGTTTTTTTTTTTTAAATCATTTGATATTATTCCTATAGGGGCAGCGCAGCATGGCACCAGTGTATAGACTTATATACCTGTGCTTTTATGAGTTATAAGGAAAGATCTATACTAGACAGGGACAACTAATCTTAGTCATGGGAGCTATGAGAATAGCCAGTAATTCACCTTCATTTCAAGTAATTATTAATGCCATTTTTATCTAAGAGAAAGACACTTCTCCCGGGACAATACCCTGTACAGCTTGCTTGCTTTTCTTAGAAAGATTACATTGCACTTTCATTTTTCTTGTCTTACTACAAGTAACATACATTTTATATTACTGTACAATAATATTTTACTATGCTGTAAAGAATATACCACTGACAATGCGCTGTATTATGCTGTGATAGTCTGTGATAGACAAACCAACTGTAGCTTATTGGATTAGGATATTTTCCTTTTCATTCATAGCATTATATGATTTAGAGATGCATATTGTACAAAGTGAATGCAGTAAAAATGCCTTATTTGATTATTTAATAGAACAGAAACTTCATAAAAAAGATGACAAAAAATAAATGCTGAAGTCAAACTCTGACAGTGGCATTTACTTTGAACAATTGTGAGACATAATTGTTATGGCGCCCATCGCCTCAATCACTCACCTCCCCCACAACAAGATCTCGGGAAGCCGATGGTTTGCCTTCAAATACAGTAAACTCTGATCGCCACCATCTTGGTGCTTAGCTGGGATTTTTAGGAGATCAGTATACACGTATATAGTACAAGCAATCAAACTATTAACAAATAAAGTAAAAAAAAAATTTAAAATACATTTAGAAAATGTAAAAATATAAAAGTTTAAATCACACACTATTCTCAATTTAAAAATAAAGAAATTTAAAAAGTAAAAAAAATATATATTTTATTTGGTACTGTTGCGTCCATAAAAGTCTAACGTATCCAATGCACAGCTGGGGACTTTGCATATAAATGTTATTTGGTTGTAAGGTAAAGGATTTTAAGCTGCTTAATTATTATTTCTAACGTAATCATATAAAATGAAGCCCTTGCTTGGATATCGCAGGTGTCTCCCATCCTTTGGCCTCCTGTTTCTCTAGCTGTTTACCACAATGTCCTCCCACAATGTTTTCCTGGACTTTGGCAATCCTACGTAAGTTTAATTAGTTAATATCGGAATTTTTTGTCAGTTTCTACTTATATATCAGTCAGTCAGTACATCCAGTTTGTGATTAATGAAAGCAATGTGCTTGAGGGTTCAGCATCTTGAATTCTCCATATATTGTAGATAATGGGTACATGTAGATCAGGCGTTTGTTGAATAGATGGATGATCAGGTAGCAAAGTGTATCAAGATTATCATTAGACTAGAGAAATTATTCTGCAGGTAACTATCTTCACACAGTACTAATCCTAAATGTATTTATATTCATTGTTGAAAGAATACTTTGGGAAGAACTGATTATGCCTATTGGACCTCAAGAGCAGTTCATGACTTGTATTCTCTTTGTCAGTCATTAGTGACAAAAGTAAGTAGGTCACTTTACATGCCAAAAAGCAGCCACTTCTAATTTCACACAATTCACTCTGACCCAGCTAGCACTTTTAATAATCTACTCTAAAAAGGACTCAAAAATTCCATAGACAAACAACAATAATACTCCTAATGATAGGACATCAAGAATTAGGTAATACACCGACCGGGAGGGAATACAAATTAATTTGATTAATTTGTATTCCCTCCCGGTCGGTGAATTACCTAATTCTTAATGTCCTATCATTAGGAGTATTATTGTTGTTTGTCTATGGAATTTTTGAGTCCTTTTTAAAGTAAATTATTAAAAGGTATTTTTTAGGGGGGCTTTGTGTCTGCTGGTTGTCTCTGTCTATTAGGCCCCTCATGTGATATTCGGTTTGGGTGTTTACCAGCAAGCACTTTTCCATGCAGACCCCATGGTCTTTATTGTCCACATGCTTGAAGTCAAACCATAGCATCTACATTATGACTCCTTCAAACTCACAATCTATTAGACATCTTCTCCCAGCAAGCTCACTAACTACCATTCTGTGACAACATTGAAACAAATGGTGTTGCCACCCCAGAGAGTAACCATAAACCACCATACAATAATGAAGATAAAAAATATCAAGTTTATTAAAGATACTTTAAAAAAAATATATATATATATCGATTTTTGCTCCCACTCCAACTAATTCTAAAATTTTCCAGTCTGTTGATATCTTTTGCCATTGTGGAAGAAATTTTGCGATTCTTCCTCCTACGCGCTTGGCGTCATTGCCTGTCTTGTCTCGTGTTCTGGAAAATATTCTTTCCTCTTCCACCATTGGGGTAACTCCTGCGAACAGATTTAGCTTTCCCTTTAAACTGAAAGGTTTTCTGCTGTGATGGAAAAAAGGACCTCTTCTTAGAATGTTTAGGATTCTTAGGCTCTGGCAGCGACTTCTTTTTATCTAATGTTTTTTTCTAACAGATCATCCAGGCATATCCGAACACATATTCTCCTTTGAAGGGGATGGAGAAAGTTTGGATTTGGAAACATTATCCCCGCTCCACATCTTTAACCAGAGTTCTCTCACTGAATTAGACAGGACTGAAGAACTTGCTGCAATCCTGACTGACTCCGCCGAAGCGTCTCCCAGAAACCCTGTGGCTTTTTTAGTAAAGGCAGAGATGTAAGTAGGTCTTCTCTAGTAGTACTTTTCTAGAGATGTTCCTCCAGCTGCTGTAACCAGCAGAACATGGACCTTGCTGCACATGTTGAGGCGTTGTTGGTTTTCAGAGAGGCCGCAGATGATTCCCAAGCTTTCCTTAATAAACTGTCTATCTTACGGTACATCAGATCTTTCAGTTGA